>NC_090442.1:539901598-541101598 GCF_031143425.1 Pleurodeles waltl
AAACAGAATAAAACATACAATTGAGAGTGCAACCGAGATGGCCTATTTTGACCCGAAGTTGCATACTAAGAGAACAGTAGATGCGATTCCGGTGGGGCTAGGGGCAAAATATTAGTCAACTAAATGCTCAGAGACACATTAAGTCCTATGCCAATCGAAGCTTGTCTGACACAGAACGTGCCTTTTCTCAGCTGGAGAAAGAGAGTTTGGCAGTATTGTGGGCCTGCAAACATTTTCATGTTTTTTCTATATGGAAAACGTTTCACTATCAATACAGACCATAAAGCACTGCTCACTATTTTTGGAAATTCAACAGCCAAGATGCCTCCTTGCATTAAGACATTGGATTGTGACTGCAAGAGTATGACTATACAACTGTACATAAGCCAAATAAACCCTGCCGATTACTTTTCACGAGTACCACTACACTGTCACAGTGCGACATCCAAAATGCCTGAGGAGCACATCAACTTCATTGTGAGGTCCTGCATGCCAGCAGCCCTATCCATCGAACAGATTATTGCTGCTACTAATGCTGATAAGAACGTGCTTATCCTCAAAGACATCATTTCAACTCAGTCGTGGAAGAGGAGCACTTGACCTTTTGCTGACCATGTTTAATTAAAAAAATTCTAAAATATAGATAATGAACTGTCCATGACCAGGGAAGGGATTGTACTGAGAGGCTCAAGAAACATCATATGTGAGAGCCTAAGATAGCAAGTAATTGAGCTAGGCAACGAAGGACATCATGGCATTATAGATGCTCAAAGAGCCCTAAGATTCCGTATGTGGTTCCTGTGCCTAGACGAGCGAGCTGAGAAGGAACTAAAAGAATGCCATATTTGTATATGCATTTCCCTCAAAGTGATGCAGCATCCATTGACAACTTCTGGCCTTCCTGCACAGGTGTAGGAAAGAGTTGCAGTTGATCTCTTTGGGCCCTTAGGAAACAGACATCACCTCATGGTAGTCACTGATGAGTAATCACTTTAGGAGAGGAGTTATCATCATTAATCCATGACAAGGCCATTAAGTGGCTGGATAACATGTTTGTAGTGTGGCATATCCCCTCCATTCTTAAATCTAACAATTGCCCACCATTCAATAGCAAATATTTGAAGGAATTTCTAGTCAGACTAAATGTCAAGCATCAAAAGAGTACACCTCTGTGACCCCAGGCCAATGGTGTTGTAGAACAATTCATGGGTACCTTCAAAAAGGTAATTCAATGAGCATTGATGGAGGGGATCAAGTTAAACCAGGCCCTGTGACAAGCCCTCCATGATTACCTTTCAGATCAACACTCCACAACTGGTGAGAGTCCTGCCACTTTGCTCTTTGGGAGATCCACTGGAACCAAATTGCCACATTGGACAGCAGACTGATCCTTAAATGGTTACAAGGTTCCTGTCACAGACTGTTCTTGAAAGTATAAAATGAAAACTTATGCTGATCGGTTTTGACGAGCTCAGGAAACAGTCTTCTATGAAGGTGACTGGGTCCTGATCTAGCAGCAACAAAAGAGGAAAACAGACACTCCATTTGCGGCCGATCCTCTGAGGGTGGTGAAGTGCAAGGGATACATGGTGATGGCTGTGCCTGGGGGCAGGGTATGAACATGGAGGGCAATTCTCATTGATGAATGTGTGACAAAAGGAGTTGCACCACCCCACACCGTGAGACAATGGGTCTCCCTGGATTAGGTTTCTTACCTTTGATTTAGCAAGGAAAGGTAGGTCCTTTCCTGTATATTCACAAAAAGAATAAACACAGTGATCCTTAATGTCCTGATGAATGCCTGAGACCTTTATTTAAGCAAGGTTAGGGACAGAAACATGTCAGCACCCCAGGGTTACCTGAGGGCCACAATAACCCAAAACATCCTTTAAACATACTCTCCTAATGTTTTTCACTCATATCAAGGGTACCACCAAATAAAGTTACTCTTGTGGTTTATCCCAAGTTATTTTTAGTTAGGAATAGTGGATCCCAGAAACATTTCCATCTAAATAATTTCTAAGAACTCCCTCAAGATGGTCCTCCTTGAATTTGAGACCGCTCTGTTTCTATCATCTTACCAGGGTGGGATAAGGGGGCCTTCAATGAAAAATGTCACATTACGTGAGTGAGCCCACCTCATCCAATTCTTGGAATGCCCAGATTTTGAGTAGGTAGTTATCATAGGTAGACATAGAAGTTCTCATAGTAGGTACCAGAAAAAGGGAACTGTACCGATCTAGCTGACTACAGCATCTCTGTGTGTTGGGACACATGGTGACGGCGCATAGTCCCAGAAAGTCCATCACACAGGACTCGTCATACTTTAAGCACTTACCTCAACGTTCACTGAGTCCTGCACTTATGAATGAGGCATTCCAGCCTAACAGTCCAGATCAAGCATCAGAATCTGTGACATTGGTGTACGGCCAGAGTGCCTCTCAACCACTTCATATCACTCAATTTGGCCAACTAGGGAGAAAGCCTCAATGACTTATTGAAGAAATATAATGTGGCTGTTGTTTATACTTTTTATTTAACAAAGGGGGAGATGTAGTGTCATAAGACTGTGTGTGCTAGGACCTTTGCCGTTCTACGCGGGCTCAACAGAAAAATTACGTAACTTGATAGGAGGTGTTAAAGTTTAGTTATTAACGGTTATGACGTAATTAGAGTGCAGTGTGTGATCATGCTAAGGAATAGCAGAGCTCCATATGTGGCGGATTCATTTGCATGCTCCTGGCTCGGGAGGATGCCACACTCGTCATTAACTTAATTTGCTTTATGGCAGGTCTGTCACAATACTTTTTGTCAAATTGACTGACAGCCTCAGCAAGGCTAACATGCATGCACCTAAGATGTACCAGTCGCACGTCCTGGACCAAAAAATATTAACACGAAATCCCTCCTCCCCCCACACTGACATCTCCAACTTTTAGTGAATTTATCTCCCACCATAAAATGAACACCTGTTCATTGCATAGCAAGGGGCTAGCACCAACCATCCCTTGCTACATGCAAAGTGACCAGAATGCATATTCTAGCTGCATTATGCCCTATTATGGTTTTGCCAAACAAAGAGAATAATTACATGCACAGATTCAAGTATGGAAAGAGAGAGTACTAGCTGATGGAGCTAGCCCCTTCTACAGGGTCACACAGAATTTTGCCTCACTTTGCTGAACCCCTCTTTGTTGGCATGAGTACTCAGTGCATCCCAACTTGGGGATAAAGGGCAGGTAGTGCTACATGCAAGAGAGGGGCACTTACAGGGCAGTATGTGACTCAACTATGATTACTACAATGCCCTACTACCCGGTCATGGTAACCGACGAGGGGATGTCATGGGTTCATTATACACTCTGCTTGGGCATGCATATTTTCGCTTAGCTGTGCTATGTTACCTACTTATGTGCTCTGATTTCATTTATTAAGTTTTATTTATTTTGATTTAGCCCTGCTTTCAGTTGGGATGTTTTTAATTTCCAATCAGCTGTGACTTTGTGATTCTGCAAAAGCATTGTCATTATTATTCTGTGAATGACATTTTACCATGTACCCCTGTCCAAGGCTGACAAGAACAGTACATGATAATCCAGCTAGCAGTTGTCACCAGAAGAGTATGTAAACAGTCCGACACTTAGACAAATGCCCACGTCAGGCCTTTTTCAAGGAATGCTGCATGCCATTTCATTGCTGACCTCAGCCCTGTCTCTACAACCAACTCAGGAGACCGCGGGCAGACTACTATCTTTAAGGTAATGAGGTGGACTAAGTACGGACAGATTGGGCTATCACCACTATGCTCTCACTTAGGAGTTAGGGATTAGGTGGCCTATGTATGATATTCCAATATGTTGGGACTGTTTATTTTCTTCTCGCTGGTCACCACTATTCTAAACCTGTCATGTCTTATTGCCCTCATCATTGCAGCTCATACATTTTATTGTAGATTGCAGTCTTTTCAAAAACGTTTTGAAAATCATCCTGCATCTCTTTCTTTGGCCCATGTGTGTGTATGAGACCTATTGCTAACAAGAGAAGGGGTGAAACTTGTCGACCATGACTTCCCTTGAGAAGCCACAGAGTATCATGTCTCAGGGTACCATAAATTACCTTTCCTTTCAGGTTTGGGTAAAGTGCTGCTAGCTAGCCGAAAGGGTTGGGCCAACAGCTGCCAAAATGGTATGGGATTGACCCAGTCACCCACAAACGGTGGTGCTGCTGCCCCTAATCCAGCAGTTCTGTTCCGATAATGGGAGCCCTACAACATGGCACCACCAACGTTGGTAAGGCAATAATTATACAGGTCCCCCGAGTAACTCTGTCTCACACACAGTAAAGGTACCCTAAGTACAATTATACAGAGACGTCTGTGGTCTTAGGGAAAATCCTCCTCAGCTGAAGAGGCAACACCTATCTAGGCTGTAGGTTGTTCAAGCTTGAACCCTAAACGAATTTCCCCATTGGTGTTCCTGACTCTGATACCCATCCTTAAATATGGCAAAACCAGTAAATATTCGAGAGAACTGTAGACAACCTGTCACACGGTTCATTTTAGCTAATAGATCAACAATTAAGAGCAGGAATGTCACATGTGTAGCTGAAGGTCAAGACGCTTACAGAACAGAAATATTCTACAAATGGGTCACCTTCCCAGAAATAAATGCTGATTTCAACACATTCCATACATAAAGAATAGCGGATGTACCACTACAGTACACAGCATACCAGTATTTAGAAATACCTCTAAATTATCAAGCACACCAAGATTAGTTTAATGGCACCCTTCCACATGTAATACAACAAGTTAGGTTAGGTCCTTTAAGCAATGAAGGTCAGACATGGCCAATATTGTCCACATACATACCACATCCCAATGTGCAAGCTTTAGCAGTAGCTGAAGTATGCACATTATACAATGAGCTGGCAGAAATATACAGACAATTAATATAATTCGTAATGCGGACTTTGAACACCACCCCAGTGAGGGCTGCTCCAGCTATAAATCGACTGGCTTTTACAGGGATAAATCCACAAACTGTCCATTGAATAATGGGGAACATGCCCACTGAGCGGGAGAAGATTCTGTTCTGTGTTGTGCAAAAAACAAATAAGCATTTCCCCATGTAGGACCCCAAGATAAACAGAGAAGTGCCCTCAATTGAGGATTGTGCCACTTGGGGCATAGTCTTTGCTGCAATATATACCACTACTCATGGTACACCAACAAATGTGAATTTACGAGAAGTGTTGAAACAAATTCAAAATGAGCATGGGGCAGCCCTAGCCCTGGACTTGGGGATGAAACTGATGTGCAATTTTGATACAGTGTCCTCAATAACTTTAAGCAATGTGTTTTTTTTATAAACACACTTTTATTGATTTTTTTTGTGAAAATGTCAGTACTGGCACTAAGTAGTAACAGTATAGCACATTCAATCAAGCATAGTACAATTTCAACCTGAATGTAATAGTCAGATTGCAGCAGATTGGAGTTGTGAGTCTCCGCGCTCCAGAGAGTTTTTACGGGATCTGTCCCAGCCATTTCCCACACTTGATTATAATTACGAGGACAGCACTGGGCCTCATAGACCAGCCGCTCCTGTCGTGCACACCAATCCACCTCTCAACGCCAATAAGAGAGGGTGGGTGATGCATGGGTTTTCCAGCGTGTTGCAATGTCTCACTTGGCCAAAATCAGGGCTGTTCCCACAAAGGCTCAATCTGCTCACGTGCTCCCAACATCACCCCTTACCCCAAAAGAACCATCCCACTACAACAGAGAGCTCGCCTATCACTGCAGACCAAAACCTCTGGACCAGATGGGATAACCAAATCATATGGTGGAAATTAGCTGGGGTCCCTGCACACTGAAGACATAAGGGGTGAGGGAGGAGGGAGGAGCTCCGCATGGCGCAACCTAGTTGGTGACAGATATCCTCCATAGAGATAATATGCTTGTTCCATACATAAGTGGGAGGATATGGTTATAGTTCTGGGTGCCATCAAGGCATCTCTCCAGTCTGCATCCTCATAAGGGCCCACCCAATGTTCCCAGCGGCTTTTAATGTGGTCCAGATTCCTAGGGGCATTGTTAATCAGCATTCTATATATTTGAGAGATACCTCCGTCCCCAATGCCACCATGAGGAGTTTGGCTTCAAGGGACTGAACTCCGGGAGTGAGCCTATATGAGTGAGGTGCGAATAAACAGCATGTCTTAGTTGGAGGTATTTGATGAACTGGGTATGTGAGAGCTTGTACGTGGTTTGGAGATCCTGAAAGAAGTGCATGTGTGATCCCTCTCAGACATCCCTGTTGAACCTGGTCCTTTTAGCAGGGTCATCCCCAAACTTTTTGCTTTCCTCCTCCTTTTTTCTAACCTCTTGTTGTTGGCTCTGAGCACTGGATAACTGCTGATTAGTTCTAAAGTGCAGGTGCTCTCCCTTCTAAAGTTTGTATGATTGGCTTATACCTAATTGGCAAATTTAATTTATCTGTAAGTTCCTTGTACAGTGGTATCCCTATACTCAGGGCCTGTAAATTATATGCTACTAGTGGGCCTGCAGGAGAGCTTGCGCCACCCACAGAAGTAGCCTTTCAAACATGTCTCAGGTCTGCTAGCACAGGGCCTGCTTGCGCAGTTTACTGCCACTGGGACTTGGCATCTAAATTTACTTGCCAGGCCTGGAACTCCCCTTTTGCTATATGTAAGTCACCCCTAAGGTAGGCCCTAGCTAGTCCTATGGGCATGGTGCTATGTATGTGTAAGGCAGGAAATGTGCCTGGTTGTGTGGTCTGTCCTGGTAGTGTCAAGCAGCCTATTTGGTTTCTCACTGCTGTGAGTGCTGCCTTGCTCATAAGATTGCATTGGAAATGCTTTGCCTTATGTCTAGGGGGTATTGTCTGATCTACGAGGGGTAGCGTAGGCAAGTTTGATATGGTTGTAGTGGTAGTGGGAAATGCTGCTTACTGGTGTAGGTGGATTTTTATTACCATTATAGAAATTCCATTTCTAGAAAGTGGGCATTTCTCTGTGCTAATGACTATGGTGTTTTGCAGCTTGACTCCATTCCACGTCTGGGGCAGAGTGACAGCTGGGCTTTGTGCATACTTTTCAGACAGCCTGTGCACAGGGAAGGTGGAGGTGTCACAGAAGTACATCTGCATACTGAATGGCCTTCCTGGGCTGAGAGAATGAGAGATGGGGCACACCTGCATTTGTAAAGGCTGTGCCCAGGCCTAACGCAAAGGCCTGGTTTACCCCCCCCCACCCCCCCCCCCCCCCCCACTGTTGTCTGGAGCCTGTGCTGGAGGAGAGAGGGGACACTCCTAGAACCAGTTAGGAGTGGTTGGAACCTCTTCTTCCAATTTTGAAAAGATTGGGCAAAACTGAGTATAAGTGCAGGGGGCTTTCCCCATGTAAGAGGGACACTGATGAACTGCTGATATGGACACAGGATGCTGCTGGAAGGACTCACCAGGAACCGCCTTGGAACTGCTGCTGTTGTGCTGATCTGTGACCTGCTGGGTCACTAGGAGGAACTGTCAGTGACTGCAACTCTTTGTGCTGACTTGCTTGTTTGGGCCCTACCACCCTGTGCCCCCCTTTGATTGGCTCCAGGGGCTGGGTGCTGAGGCACCTGTTCCTTGCATTACAATGCTAGAAAAGCGTTTTATTCCCTGCTTCCCCAGCAAGAGGATAGAGCTACATCTGTCTGCTCCTGCTGGGGAGTGTAGCGCTTTTTCCCTCTCATGTTGCTTAAAGCGCTTTCCAAGTGAATCTTGGAAGAGCTCTTTGTGGTTTTTGTTTACACGCGTACACAGTGCTTTGCTTTATTAGAATCAAGCGCACGAAGAGTGCTTTGCCCTTGCTGCCTAATGGTTCCTGGAAGCGCAGGAGGAGCCCTTTGTTTCCTCTGTTTAGAGTGCTTTACTTTATTTGGTTCAAGCGCGTGCAGGGTGCTTTGATTTATTTGAAACACATCGCATGAAGAGCGCTTTGTCAGTGTGGCCGGAGGTAGACTCACCGCCGTGATCCAGGCAAATTGAGAAAACCCAGAGCACACGCCGCACAGTCTTGGATCGTGCCCCCGGGGCACAGGAGCACGTAGGGGTGTGCACAGCCAGGCACCTGCTTTGGTGCGATCACCACTGTAGCCCGGGATGGCTGTTTGAGGACGCTCACGCACCAGATTGGGTGCGGGCATGCAGGCCAGTGGAGGAGCGGCAGCCAGGAGGAGGGGCGGACGTCCCTTGCTCTCGCTCAGCCACCCCATGGCCTGTGCAGGAGAAGCATTGTGCCCGGGGGAGATGTGTGGTCCCCGAGGCACGAGAGGCAGTGTGAGCCTCGGTTTCCTCACAGGGCGGTAGGGAAGTCTTGATGGAGGTCCTGCCCGGATGAGGGCGAAAGAGACAAGGTGACCCCTGTCCGACGAGTGGGCACCTCAGTTGCAGGACCCTTGCGATTGAGGGTAAGTCCCTCTGTTTAGGTCTCTGCGATAGGAGCGCGTGAGCTTCTCGTCAGCAGTCTGCAGACCTTCCCCGATAAGAGCCTGCCATGGCCCCGGGGCCGATCATTGTTATATTCTTGCCGGGGAGAGATCTTCCCACCATAAAGGAAGGGGGGTGCTCTCCCCCTCCCTCGCGTTCACAAGATGGCTCACAGGACGGGCAGAGGATTCTTGCTGGAGGTCCCATCCCCGCAAAGCTAGTTTGGGCTGCATTCAGTATTGAAGGAGCACCTTTATGTGGCTCACGGAACTTGTCATGTACCATGCAGGGAATGTTTCATTTTAGTGTGTATTTATGATGTTGTGGTGACATTTACGCAATTTAGTTTCTGATATGTGCACTCATGATGTTGTTTGACCTTTCTGGTAACAAGTGTTTTCCATGACGTGCATTTCTACTGATACTGTTTTCCTGACTACTGCTTATGTTGCAGAATAACCAGTAACCTGTGTGTTTTGTGTGACTAATGTTGGCTTTTGCAGAGTACTAGTAACTGTGTAATCTTCTGACAACTGCTTGGGTAGCTGGGTATTACTGACATGTTGTGTTTGGTCTAACGATGTTTTGTGTAATACAGTTTATTTTTATATAACTGGTGTTGTGTTTCTTTTGTGGTGTAAGGAGTGTGACATGTGCGCTGTGTGTGTCGTGCAATTGCTTTACACATTGCCTCTGGGATAGGCCTGACTGCTCATGCCAAGCTACCAAAGGGAGGAGCAGGGGTTATCCTAGGTGTGTAGCTCCCTTGCCCTGACTAGAGTGCGTGGGTTCCGCCTGGCTTAGGTGCATACCCTAGCCAACCAGAAACTCCATTTCTAAAAGTCCCCAAGCTGAGATACCCCTATCAGGGCCCATCTGTCAAACCCTTTCAGTGTTGCCACTTCCCGTAGCCAGGTGCCATGCCAAAGGGGTATTTGTTGGGTATGGGTATTTGCCCATCGAGTATGTCGCAAGGTCGCCCTCAGGGCAGAAAGACTATTTTGGTCACCAAAACAATGGTGTTGGGAACTGGGGAGCCATAAAGCAGCCCCAGTATCTGGAGGAAGGTAACCTGAGTGAACCATTGAACCAATCGTGGATAACAAGAAGTTGGGAGGCTGGATAAGAAAGATAGAGATTGGTAATTCCCAATCCACCAACATATGAGCCACACTGGCAATGATGGAATGCAATGCGATGTCAGGATGGTAAGTTTTAGAAAATGTATAAAAAGTATGATCATCATCTTGCATAAGGCAATGCGGCCCAGAGTGTTTAAGGGGAGGGTTTGCCACCTAGCCAAGTCGGCACCGGTCTTCCGAGTCAATGGTGTGAAGTGCAAGGACCAAGCAAGTTTGGGAAGAAGTGCCACCCAGATGCCTAAGTATTCAAAGCTCAGTCGACGAATGGGCACGATCTCCTGCTGGTCAAAGCAGTCCTGAGATGATGCAAGAGGCACCAGTAGCTACTGGGAGGGGTTCATTCGGAGGTCAGAGGCATCCTTAACACTCTGGAGGAGCTCAAAACAGCGGGTGCCACTGGTGGCCACTGGTGGCCGGGTCCACTAAATAGAGGAGGATGTCGACCACATAGAGTGCTATGCAGTCTTCATCCCCCACCCCACTCCCAGCCACAAAGGAGAAGATCATCTCAAATCAGATGTGCTAATGGCTTAGTTGCCAGAGCAAAAAAGATAAGGGATAAGGGGCAGCCCTGATGGGTACCCCTTTGAATGGGGAATGTGTACACCAGAGCTCCATTAATCTGGACCCAGGCTGTAGGGAAAGTATATAAGACAGGGATCAGGCTACAGATGCGGGGACCCACACCCAACCGCTGCAATACCAGTCTACTGTGTCAAACGCCTTCTCAAAGTCAATAAAGAACAGCACTAGGTCAGAAGGCAGGTGATGTGGGCCAAGGCTACGTGAAGACAACATATACAGTGTCTCTTGTCGCGATTCAGCATGAACCCGGACTCATCTGGGTGTATCAAGGTGCGTAGCACTCTCTTAAGGCAAGTCGCTAGCATTGTAGTGTAGATCTTCATTTCCCCATTGATGAGGGAGATTGGGCGGTAGTCGGCACACGATGTAGAGGGGGTGGGTCTTTGGAATAACCACTATAGTGCTATATCTACCTCAGGTGGAAGGTACTCAGTTGCTCAACCTCATTATAGAAGGTCTGAAGTTGAGGCGTCAGAGTGTCTCGAAAGTCCACATAATTATCTGCAGGTGTCTTCCCTGAGGCTATTGCAGAAATTGACGAATCTATTTCTGTGCTGGTAAAGAGCTCGTCCATCATCTGTTAATCAGCCCTGGATAGCCAAGAAGGGGTATTTCATTGAGGAATTGGGCACAAAGAAGACGGCATAAAGCTTTTGGTAGTAAGGGGCAAAAGACCACGCCATCTCTGAGAGCGTATTTAACTTAGTGCCATCATCATCAATAATCCCGGGCACTATTCCAGATAGTTGTTTAATGAGAAATCAGCCAATATAGCAATTTCCCATTTTTATCACCCCAACCATAAACTCTTGCTGTAGAGGCATGCTATAGGTGTCTCCATGGATTGGAGACATATTTCTTCCCATATCAGCGATAGTAGATGGGAGGTGTCATCTCCTGGGTTGAACGCTAAGTCACTTTCAAGCCAGATGGTCAGAGCCTCAAGCCGAGTAATATGCGACGAGGGAGCTTGTTCTGAAGATCATATATAGCCTTTAGCTGAACCCCTTATTGCTGCCTTATTGGCTGCCCATAGGGTGCCCACCAAGGAGACCGAGCCATCACTAATATCAAAGTAAGCCTGCAGCTCAATTTGTAGGAACCGAATACAGGATTTATCTTGCAAATACCACACATTTAAACGCCACATGGGTCTTATGCCCCTTCCACAGTGGCCAAGGTGAAGGAGAAGGGGGTCATGGCCCGGGATACCCCTTGGCAGAATCATAGTGTGAGTAATCACTCAACAGTCAGGGGCGAGCACGAAAATAAGATTAATGCAGGAGTATGTGTGGTGCGCTGCCAAATTGTGGCCAATTGTGCCAAATTGTGGGTGAACTGCCGGCGCTACGGGTGCCAAGTCCTCCATACATCACATAAACCTAGTGAGGTAAGCCAGTCAGAGAGGTAGTGAGCTTTGGTGCATCTAGAGGAGGAAGGGGGTCTATATGTGTCGAGCTCTGGATTGGGGACTGCATTGAAGTCACAGTCTATTAGTGTTGCACCATGTGGAAGATCTAATATGATTTGGGATATATCTCTTAGGAAGGTGTGAAGGGCCACTGGAGGAGCTAAGCGCTCACTAGGTTAATCGTGGGCCCTCAAGAACACCAGTAAGAGCCAGAAAGTGTCAGTGAGGATCTCTCACCACTCGAGAGACTGTCATGGGAAAGGAGTGGCATAGTAGTATGGTTTCCCCTCTAGGTAAAACCTGCGTGGAAGACTCTGCCATACTTCTTGTACACTAAGAAGGGGCAACAATCTCCCAGGAGGTGGGTCTCTTGAAGAAGGAGAACCGCCGAAAGGTATCGTTGAGCAAAGGTGAGCACGGCCATGAGTTTCACTCTTTCCAGGAGACCATTAACATTCCAGAACAGGGCGTGCATGGTAGCTATCAAGGGTTCAATAGGCGTAATAAGATACTGCGAGGAGAGACCATCCCCTCTCCCTATCTGTCAGACCAATGGTTGGCTGATGATAATTGACAATGCTGTTGACAAGAAGCAAGGTATGTGGACCCCAGTGTTGGTGTGCACCCATACATGTGAAAATACATCCAAGTCACCAACAAAATAAACTTGAAATACATACAACTTCCCCTTCCCCAACTCCCACCCCACTCCATCCTTCCTCCCAAGAAGCATCTGTTGCCCTGCAAAGAAAATACAAACAATACAATATAATACAGAACCGATGGGCAGTGGCAGACCCCACCATTATACAGGATAATTAACACCCATTGAATCAAATTGATACTGCGCATATTTTCAGGCCCCTTGACCTGATCATAGGAAGAGTGTCAAATTGTGGTACTCCAGGAAAGGTTTGTGTCGCTGCGCACCTCAACCTGAATAGTAGAGGCTATATCTGGAGGCGTCACCGTAGTGGAGTGGAGTCAGAGATCTCCTCATTAGCGACCCCTCCAGCAGTCGCCAACGGCAAAGATTGGCCGCGGATCCGGGGTGACAGTGAGATGGATGCAGGTCGCAGGTTTTGCCTCCGCTTTCGTGAGCAGGTGTATTGTCGTTGGGATTTGGGCCTGACTACAGATCGATCTCTGTCAGCTAGGTGAGGTCTGTGTAGAGAGCCCTGCTGAGGGCAGGCAAATGGATGCTCCTTTATGAGCGATAACCAGGACAATGTCAGCATGTCAAAGAAGTGAATTTGGTTAGCATGTATGACTCGGAGCCTGGCAGGGAAAAGGAGATAGTATTGTAGTCCCATTGCTCTGAGTTTCTGTTTGACGTCCATGTAGGAGCGGCACTGCTGCTGAACCTCACAGGTATAGTCAGGAAAGAGAAGAACATTGGCATCTCCACAGTGAAGGCAAGAGCGGGCACGAGTCCCCTGAAAAACAGCATCTCTGTCACAAAAGTTGAGAAATTGGACCATTACTAGCCTGTGTGATGAACCCCCGGGTGGTTTAGGAGTTAAAGCCCTGTGGGCCTGCTCAATCACAAACCAAGGCAAAAGTTGGGTGGAGGGCATCCACATTTCAATCCAGTTTTCGAGAAAGTCCACCGTTGGTTGTGAGTTATCATTTTGGGAATGCTAATTATGCGCACACTGTTGCGCCAAAAGCGATTTTCGGCATCCTTGGTGCAGTGATGCAGTTCTGTGGTGCACGTAAGGAGGCTGATCACCTGGTATTTGAGGGTCTTCACTTCATCCTCCACAGTAGACAACCAAGCCTCGGCATCGGCAATCCAGGCAATAGCATTGCGAAGATCTTGGTGCAACAGGGCCATGTCCACTCACACCTCTCCAATTTTGGTTTCGAAGGCAGCTTGTGAGGTGTGGCAAGGTTTCCTGACTGCAAGCTCATTTTACCTGCCCCGGTGTCTCCTGTGGGCCTGTGACCGCTCCAGTGGTATACTGCTCAATATGCGTTTGGGCAGTTGAGGAGCGGGGGGCCTTATCCTTACCTATAATGTCAACAAGGTCACCAGGCGTTGATGTCAGGTCCCGTTACTCAGCCCACTTACCACGTGGCAGCACAAGCAGCAGAGTCTGAAAGTTAGGCGCGTAGCTCCTATAAGGAGAAGCAAGGATAATAGGACTGAAGAGATCTACGTCCGGCCTGTGGGCCTTGGGTTACCCACTATCTCCGGCACAGCAAGGGTAAAACACCTAGTCCCAAGAGGATGTTAGAGAGGACCAATTATCCTCTCAATCACTGTTGAAGGGCCGTTAAGCATGTAGTAGGTCCCGAGGCACTAGTGCTTGGTTGAGGTGTAGTGGCAAACATTAGGTCCGGACTCTAGAGCCCGCTGGAGCGCCAGTGGAATGATATTTAAGGCCACCAGTGTGTTGTCTTGTGGTAGGGCCGCAGAGAGTCTTTTAATGGTAGGCAAGATGGGATTCAAATGAAGCTCTGTGCCCAAGGGGTAGTTCTAGTCTATTAGAAGGGCATTACATGAGATGGCCATTTGCCCCCACAAATATCAGAACACTCAGCACCACCCTAGCTGTGCTTCCAAAGGGCCTTCATGCAGACATCAGATGCCAAGCAAGATAACACCTCCAGGCACGGCCTCACTGCTCCTACTTCTAAGAGTGTTCACTGTCACC
This sequence comes from Pleurodeles waltl, assembly GCF_031143425.1. NCBI lineage: Eukaryota > Metazoa > Chordata > Amphibia > Caudata > Salamandridae > Pleurodeles > Pleurodeles waltl. The sequence continues at coordinate 539,915,892 of NC_090442.1, forward strand.
TTGGAGATGCAGGCATTTCCAGGCACCACTCCTGCAATCCCAGGACAGAGTTCCAGGACGGGCCCACCGACATGGACTCAAACAGTGCAGGCCCCACGCGTAAGCCCCACCGAAGGCCACGTTGGGCCCGTTTTTCCAGAGTAGGGATTAGTAGTAATGGGCATGGATTGAGGAGGATGATGGAGAGGTCCACAGCACTCCAAGAGTGCGACCGCCATCTTGACACCTCAGGCCACGCCCCAATTTTAAGCAATATTAAAGGGGAAGCAGCAGCCCTGGCAATTGACCAGTGGCTCCAGGAGGTTCCTCAGTGGGATCAGGGGCGCGAGCTGGCAAAGGTTATTTCCAAAAGTTATACTAGTATAGGTGGAAATAGTCTGGAGGCCAGACCAACTAAACCTCAACTACAGAGTGCTTTCATGAAGGAGGGTACTAAGCAAGCACAAGAGAGCTCTAAAAACACTGGAATAAACCAAAACACAATAAAGATAGAAGAACACAAAGAGGAGAATCTCCATCTCCAGAGACCTAAAAAAAAAAGGTTAACAACCTTAGAAAAAGAGATACTTTAAAAACATTAGATAGATATCAATATACTGATAGTCGCCAATCTGGTTCCTTCCAGGACACACCAGATAAACAGAGTGACAGAGGAGAACAGTCCGAACACCGAGGCAACTACGTGAAGCTGAAATAAGAATTACAACACTCTTCAGAGACTTTCACAAAAAAGGAAGAGAAACTTCCATAGCAAAAGCCCTAATTTAAAATGAAAAAGGTGCCACCAATTTCAATTAAAGATGTCACTTGTACTGTACTGAGAACATTGTTGAAGAACAGGATGTCGGCAGTGACTCTGCTAGACAGTACTGCAGAGGTCAAAATAGGTCACCAGAGTCTTATAGATCTTCTGGATGTGACACCGACTAACAACTTCCTTGAAGTTTAAATAGCGGACAGGCGCGTTTCTCCACCCAACAGGGTATACAGGTTAAACATATAGATTGAGGGAGATATAGAACGCACTATTAAAGTAATAGTCTGGAGAAGATTAACACTAAATTATGATAATTTATTGCCAGAAAAAGACTGGCCACCTGAATATGTCCGCATGCTCCCACAAGGGGAAGATGTCATTTTGCCTTGTTTCTCAGTCCTATTTCCAGACGTAGTAAAGGAAGCCTACGCTGCTGAATGGTCTTTGGCACAGGCTCCTGCACTGTATTGCAAATACGTAGGGTGGGATAGAGATTGCTCCCACCACGTAATACCCATTAGATCTACTCCACAGATTCAGCCTCGATATACAATTAAACATGAAGCTAAAGCACCTGTGAGAGAGATTCTCACACAACTTGAGTACCAGGAAGTAACAGAACCCTGCATCTCTGCAATGAATAACCCTTATTGCCCCATAGCGAAACCTGACCATTCACATAGAATAGTCTTAGGTTACATACATTTAAACAGTCATACGTGGACATTTGCAATCCACAATGCACACAACATAGCACTTATCAAGAATATAGTGAGAAGGAAATACAAAACAAACTTGGACATTTCCAATGTTTTTTTCTGCCAAAATCTAGAGCATGAAAGCCAGGATCTAAGCATGTTCAGCGCATTAGGCTCTCACTGGCATTTTTGTTGTTATGCCAAGGGTATAAGAACAGCCCCAGGGTATTATCTGCCAGTGTAACATCAATATTAATATACAGGATAATATCAATAAGATATTGATCCTGAGGCATTGTCTTATGTTGATGACATTTACCTAACAGATGACGCCCTTAAAGCACATTTGGCCTGGGTGGATCTGATAGTTTTAGGATCTGCTGCCCAAGGGGGGCACCAAAGAGCTGGCTTGAAAGATGGGCACACTTTAATGCAGCTCCAGCTGTCTGAGGAAGCAATCTTTCAACATCGGCTACACTCTGACCTTTTGCCCAGCACACTTTTATAATTTTACCTAGCTTAGGTATCGCACAACAAAATGCAGGCTTCTTGAACGCGGATGGCCTAGTGACTGCTGGCAACTGTGGCGCTGCTTCTGGGCTAGACATGTCCTAAATGGTGGTCATGATGCGGCAGTTATATCGGAAAGGAGTGCTGCTGTAATGTGCTGCCTGTGGCCGCGTCGGTGAGTATGGTTGCTGGTCACGCTGTGTCACTTTGCTCCATCAAAGGCACATACCTGCCATCAAAGGGCCCAGATCTGAGGACTGAAAAGACGTGGCTGCTCCAGTCAGACGGCGTGAGAGAGGCCGAAGACCCACATGGGCCACGCCGGGGGTAAGTTGGAAGCTGCCCTGGCTGAGCTCACAGTGATCGGGCTGGCGAGATCAGTGGGGGAAAAACCCAGCACACTTGAAGGCCGCACATGGGGGTATGTAAAGACTTTGCTGGATGGAAGAGTGGGTGAACAGCAATTAAGACTGCTTGAGCTCCAAACTAAAAAGGGGATGGTGAGGTCATTAGTGGTGGCATTCCGAATATGGTACAAACGCATTTGAACATTGTCGTGGCTAATTTGCACACTGAATAATTCAACAGAAATACGGTGGAAGTGAGTGCACACCATAGGATGTATTTGTGATTGAGACTGATAGCCACCCTGCTGATTTAAACAGCATCGGAGACAGGAGGAGTGGTGCGGTTTTGACCCTGCTGAACGCTACTGATTTGGAGGCCACTTAAAGCATTGGAATAAACATATCAGTTATTTCCTGAGGCCCCAGATCGGGTGAAGCGGCCCCTGGCAGCTGAGATCGCCTGGTCTGCTTGTGCCCCCCTAGCGCTTAGCTGTGGGGTGCAGCAAGACTGGAGTGGAAGGCCCCCTGAGCCACATAGGAAGGTAGCAAATCTACAAAGAATGCCCCATTCAGTTGCTAAGGGCATAGATATCCCAGATCCTTGTATGACTACTGATGCTTTAATACCACCAGCAGCATCCCTTGGGAGCCACACATAAGGTGATCTACATTGAAGGGATAGAGAGCTGAAATACTCTGTACCTTGTGCACTTGAAGCACAACTGCACTGCAATAATCTGTGCATTGCCTGAGTGCACTAATACAAGCAGAATGAAGGACTATGTTGAGACATTATTCATTACACTATTTGGTTCAAACTCTTTCTCTCAAGTATTCATCATGGAACAGTCACATCGCTCATTAATGACATGTCCCCCTCTGGGTGCCCCGGTTCACCCAATAATAGCCTGAATATTGAATTTGTTTTTGTTTTGCTTTTGTTGACTGTCTTATTGGTGGTTCTGTGGGTATACTTTACTGTTCTGTACTACATATCTGTATTCAAAAGGGCAAATGTGTGATCTTATGATGTGCTATATACTGTATGCTTACATGTTATGCTAATTCCTGTCCACCTAAGGCAGATACCTTGTTATTGGGTGGGTTGTACTTCTCTGGAGGACTTTGGCTGCCAATGTGGAAGGGGAGGGGAAATTTGTGGAGGTTTGTTTGTTACAAAATGCACAATATTCTTTACAATGGTCGCCCAGTCAAATGTGCTGAATGTTGTTGAGCAATGGCGCTGCGCTGGTCATGCAATTAGTGCTTAATGGCCAATCCTGAACATCTTGATAACACTAGCGTCAGGGCACAAAGCACATATGCCAAATGTAGATGTCTTAAATGGAATGTTAGGGACCTAGGAGATCTGCGCAAGAGCACACACATTTTAGCATACTTGGACAGACATGATATACAAATTGCATTACTGCAGGAAGAGCATTTTACCGCTCAGACTGTTGCATCGTTTGCCAACAGATGGGCAACCCAAAGATGGTACTCTTCCTACTCTTCCTATGCAGGGGGCATAGTCATCTTATTACGTAAAGGGGTGCCATATCTACCAAAGGGATTCCTAAATAATGTCCAAGGTAGATATACGATCAGATGGGGCAAACTGTACTTCCATGCCATTATTATGGTCAATTGCTATGGTCCCAATGTAGACAATCATACATTCTTTGATAAACTTTGGGGGCTGATCACAAACATCACACCTCATCTGATATTATGGGGTGGAGATTTTAATGTAACCTTAAATGCAGAAATGGACGATGTGCCAGGCCAGTGAACTATGTGTAGTACTGTCGCTAAGCACATTGCCGATATCATGAGTTCAAACGATTTAATAGATGCCTGGTGACGGATACATCCCAACACAAGAAAAGGCACCTACTACTCAGGGGTACCCAATAGTTGGTCCAGATTGGATTATTGGCTCATTTCTAGGGTAATGGGTGGCTGGGTTCATGAAGTACTAGATCTAGCCAGAACGTACTCAGATCACTCACCAGTTTTACTGGTTCTCCATATACCTACTAGGGCTCTTGATGGAACTTTCTGGCGACTTTAACCTCTGAATTTCTTGGATGTACCCTTCTGGGATGAATTGCGGCAAGAACTTGCTGAGTTCTTGGAACGTCATGTTGACTCTGTCCCATTGATTGGCATGGTGTAGGAAGCGCTTAAAGTCACAGTAAGGGGCTTCTGCATGGCAAAGAATGGCGGGGTATTTTGAGCATTGTGCTTAACATTAAACAACCTAGAAAGAGAAAGCGAACAACTTGAAAACGTCCAGAACACCAGGGCAGATTATGCAATACATCACAATATTTGCACAACTCTGTTGGAGTTTCAGGAGAAGCTGAGAGAAAATGCTTTTATTGCAGGAAATATGCTAAGGCTTGTGCGTATGGAGAAGGGGAATGGCAGGGTCACACCCTGGCCACCATGACCTGCAAACTACCCTCTGCTAATGAGATCCTAGAGACGAGGGTGCAAGAGGAGCAAGTTTGCAAAGATACGCTAGGCATCCTACGTACCTTTGCGCAATAGTATCGCAATCTCTATAACACTCGTAGGATAGCACAGGTAGAGGTGTTTACATTTCTGTACGCTATAGCGCTGGCTTTGGATCAGTGATGCTCAGCGGCAATTTCTAGCCACGGATATCACTGCTGATGAAATGTGTGAAGCGATCATGCAATTTTAATCAGGCAAAGCCCCAGGACCCAATGGTCTGCCTGCGGACGTTTATAAAAACGTATGTAGACCTACTAATGCCAATATTAAAGGCGATCTATCAAAATGCAAAGGAGGTGTGTACGCTGCCTCCCACAATGCATGAAGCTATGATTCTGTCTCTACTTCAACTGGGAAAACCACCTGATGACTGCGATTCATACCAACCCCTAAAGCTGATCAACTACGACATTAAGATATTTTTTTGAAATTCTTGCCAATCGACTGTCACTGCTCATGCCATTCCTAGTGAGACCTGATCAATCTGTCCTCTTTCGAGAAAGATCCACATCACATAATCTGAGAACCTTATTTGCTGCTCTGCAAGATATCAACCCAGATCTGGCTACGGTGGCAGTGTTTCTTGATACCACCAGAGCTTTCGACTCTCTTGAGTGGGATTTTTTCATGCATATACTCCAGCGAATGGGGATTCCACAGTCTTATTTGGCCTGGGTTGCTTTATTGTACACTCAAATGGTGGAGAAGGTGCGAATTAATGGTCTAACGCCTGACACGGTAGAGGTTTCCAGAGACGCAAGACAGGGCTTCCTGCTGTCACCGTTGCTATTTGTGGTAGCGGTGGAGCCCTTTGCTGCAGGATTGCACCAGCGGCACAAGGAATATGCTCTTGGATACCCATCTAGACATATCCTTGTGTAGCTGTTTGCAGACGATATCACCCTATACTTTAAAAATCTGCAGGGCAGCCTTTATGGGATATTTCTAGAGTTTGTGCATTTTGGCGAGCTGTCAGGCATACAGATTTACTGGGGTAAATCCCATATCTTCCCCCTCACAGCTACTATGCGACCTTTCACCTCTTACTACCCGCTACAGTGGTGCTCTACAGATTTGAAATATCTGTGGGTGGTGATAGCTAAAGATAAGGAGGAAACACTGAGGGCAAATTATGGGATGGCACTATCAAAACTTGCTGATAACATTACCAGGTGGATGGATTTCTCTGCCACGTTCCTTGGCAGGTCACATCAGACTAATAAAAATGCTCATACTACCAAAATGTTTATACCTGTTTTTAAACATTCCATATTCACCGGGATGTCCTTTCTTTAAAAATCTCTGCACACAAATGATCAGGCTTGCATGGGCAGGCAAAAACAAATCCAATGGGACATTCTTACTCTCCCCTTCTCTAAAGGAGGATTTGAGGCCCCAAACATGGAATCATATTAGCTTCTTTGTGCTCATCAGAATGTCAGTAGGGGTGGAGGTGGTAAGTGGTTTATTTCTTACGTTTCCAAGGTGGAGTGTAGAAGGGGTTTCCATTCATAATACAGTAAGATAGACCTCCTGGGCCAGGGGAGGTCCCACAACGGCCTCTCTGAGGTCAGTCCGGACATGGTTGTCTAGTCCAAAGCAACGCATACACAAGTCACGAGACACAAAGACTACTTGGCCAGTTGAGTAGTACGTATTCATTAAGGTGGTATTGTGATGAGGGAGGAGATGTTGGAGCACTCTTGAATGCATTGCTCATCATGGCACACATTTCTTCCCATCTGACCTCAATTTAAATTTAAGGTCTCATGACTACCTTTTGTTCCCTTCTCATTTCATTAAGTGAGGGAAATGCCCACAGTTAAACCGTATACCGACCCTTGACAATCAAAAAGGTGGCAACATGGAAATTCGGAGACCGTGTTTGTCCTGAGGTTACAAGCTCTCTAGAAATGTACCTGAAGCATTTGTATGTGCCAGTGATATCAGTATTTGGAAAGAGTTACTTATCATCCTTTCCTCACAAGGTTTACACATTGTCTGCCCTTCTACAGGAGTCAGCTAAGGGTCAGAACACTGTCAGCCTGCTTTCTACCCAAATCTACTGCTTTCCTTAGGCTACCTACCAAAAGGATGATGGGCTAATCTGTTTTAAGTTCTGGGTGATCATTGTGCTGTCACCTGCACGTGCAGACTGTCGCTTGCAAAATTACAAAATTGCAAAATTGCTTGATAAGCCATTTTGTGTCTTCAGTCACTACTTTAACCTTGTTGCATTTCTCCAAATACTGTGATTTTAATTTCATCATCCCCTTCAGAAGCTCTAAACGGTGAATCTCTGCAGACTCAAAGGTATATCCTAGTGAGTGCTAAGAAGTTTCAATAAGCTCTCCCCCATGGTCTCAGTATAACTTGGTGGATGAATGTTGACAGAATGATTAACTACGCATTTAAGCTACTGCAATGACATTGGACCTCTGTAAGGGATGAAGTGTCACCCAAATGTGCTGTGGCACTATGATGCCGTGCCCCCTTGAAAGCAAGCCCTTCCCTGTTTCTACAGTCTGCAATGGCACCTGGCAGTCTCTTGCAGCACCTAGTCCTCGTGCACTAGGGCGTCACCACTTTTTACTGATTTAAGTGTCATTGGCTTTAACAAGTTTTAAAATCTAGAATACAATACTTAATGGACATGCTCGAGAAGAAGTGTTCTGGTGTTGCTATCGTGAAAAAGGCGAAATGTTCTGGTCAGTTTTTCTTAGCTCCACCTCTGTTAGAGTCTGAGTCCACATTTGCTTCACTGTGTTGTGTACAAAAGCAATGTGCCATTTAGGATTAATGGTGTGCAAGGTATGGCCTCAGTACACCACACACTGTGCTCAATTGGTTTCTTGGTGTCAAAGCATCATTTCCTTGCTTTGATATACTAATCTTACTCCACTATAGGCCTGGTCTTCAGTGTAGAAATGGTTTTCGCCAGACATAAAGTGGGTCAAACTTTTAGCTGAACATGACCCTTGCCCTAGCTCTGGCACATCAGCTGATTATAGTATTTCTGCCACTTCTTTGGGGTTCTTAATTGCCCCTTTACTTGAGAGGGTGGGTGTGCAGAGGCTTAGCTACCAATGCCAGTAAAACTATGTTGCACCCTTTACAATAACTGAAGAAACAAGTATGGTTGTTTTAACTATACAGGTTATGGCTGTTTACTTGCCATTGGCTGTAGGTGGCAATATTGTACACCCTGCAGGGCACTAGAAGTGACAATACTGCACTGGAAGTAGAGTGAGCCTGCTGTAGTTCTGGATTCTGCCTGTTGCACTCTGCTTGAGAACACCAGGAGAAGCTGGCATGTGACTGGGTTGTTAGTTATAGGCGGTTATGGATAATCAACTAATGTATGAGGTGTGGAACTCAAAAGGCAAATTAACTGGTGCTCTCATCTGCAAGGTCAGCACATGAATGGAAGTATGGAGTCTGAATGTGTGAGTCTCTGGCCTGCAGCCATACGCATGCCCCAGGCTAACAGTGCATGTTTTGACACTTTGTTGAACACTAGTGACTTAATGCGGCTAGAGCCACCAATAAGGATCCCACCTTGCCCTTGTCACCAACAGTAGGCATGCACAACACCACCCCTAGGAGTGGAGTGCATGAAGGAGAATGAAAGATCTCACAGACTTTGTACACTGAGGAGGCCTAGACATCCAGGGTCAATGCCCTGTTGGTAAAACAGGAGAAAACCACTTCCCGCCTTTGTGTGGAGGTTAGAAGCAGCTGGCTGTGCCTTGCTTCATTAGTAATGTTGTGACCCTGGATGGCTTCTCCCCGTAAGTGTTGGTCCATTGGGTTTTTTACTCCCATCGATTGGCTCTGCTCTGAAATGAACCAGTGAATTGACACTGTTGCTTCAATCTTGAGCTTCCTGTTATCAGCAGTCACACCAATTGGTCTGTGTTCCCACTGCAGGCATGCAGGTCGTCAATAAGTTTCATTGTAGTCCAAAGTGGGGTCACTCAGGGACTTCATATTCCAAGGACAGGGACCTGCGTTCCTTACTTTGATGCTGAACAGATACTTGCTTAGCAGTCGGACAGCTGTAAATTTACACTTGTTGCGCTGTGTTCTCCAGTACCCTAGGTGCTGGCCGTTCATTGACCACTGTGGCTGGATGTGCCTCGGATGACAGTGCTCTTCAGGCATTGAAGGAGCAGGGAACGTGCTCTGGGTGGATCTTCCAAGGGCTTTCCTGGACGTGGATGGACCCGACTGCGTTCTGTCCCATGTTCACTCTTCTCGCTACCGCAGTTCCCACCTTCATTGTAGTCGACATCTCCAATCTGGCAACCATCAGCCTCTTGTTTAACGTATATTCAAGTTTTAAATTTATGCGTGGAAAAAAGGGGGAACGTTTTAAACATGATGCTATTCATTTAAGCACAGAACGACCGTAAACATGAGTGTCAAAAGCTGTTTTAGCTACGAGGGTTCCTTAGTCTGTTACCTCGGTATATCAATAAAAAGTCATCAACCCACATAGCTTCATCCAGTCCAGCACATACCATCCGTTCCACACATCGAAAGAAACGAATCCAGATCGCAATACCACACGAAAAGTCACATTTATGCAATCATTTCGCACCCTAAAGCGGGCAAGCACAAATAGCGAACAGAAAAAGAGAGAATTAGGTGCCGTTATACTAGAGACCCTAGTTTCTCAACCTGCTACATACAACACACCTCCTTGTTTGTCTGCATGAATTTCAAACGCGCTCAAAAGGGTAAAGTCCTTACTCTTAAATTCTAGCTCTCATTGGGTAATTACCTCCAAATCACAATCACCTGCAATTTCCCGATGAAAAAGCCGTCCCGGTGACATGCACGTTATTAAGAAAAGAAACTCAAGATCAATTAATCTACCAATTTCAGTATAAAGATGCGCGGTGTGTGAAAGAAATAAAGACCTCGTCCAACAATAATTTTATCTATTTTCTTCACACAATATATTGTTTTTACATCTAAAATGTGCCCATTTCAATCTGAGTTTCCAAATCAGAGAAATCTTTTCAATAAATCTTCATTTTCAAGCCAGCAAACCTACAACCACTTTAGAGTTACTCGTTTAGCATCACCGACTTTGCCTCTGACTGCTCCCAAACTTCAGCGAAAGGCAGCAAGGGCCGAACCCACCTAAACCAGGTCGAACATTCTTTAAACGTGCCACACATCTGTAGGACAGTACCATCTTGCCTGGCATGTTACCCCCATTTTTCACTATATATATGTTGTTTTAGTTGTATGTGTCACTGGGACCCTGCCAGCCAGGGCCCCAGTGCTCATAAGTGTGCCTGACTGTGTTACCTGTGTTATGACTAACTGTCTCACTGAGGCTCTGCTATCCAGAACCTCAGTGGTTATGCTCTCTCATTTCTTTCCAAATTGTCACTAACAGGCTAGTGACCAATTTTACCAATTCACATTGGCATACTGGAACACCCTTATAATTCCCTAGTATGTGGTACTGAGGTACCCAGGGTATTGGGGTTCCAGGAGATCCCTATGGGCTGCAGCATTTCTTTTGCCACCCATAGGGAGCTCTGACAATTCTTACACAGGCCTGCCACTGCAGCCTGAGTGAAATAATGTCCACGTTATTTCACAGCCATTTACCACTACACTTAAGTAACTTATAAGTCACCTATATGTCTAATCTTTACCTGGTAAAGGTTAGGTGCAAAGTTACTTAGTGTGTGGGCACCCTGGCACTAGCCAAGGTGCTCCCACATAGTTCAGGGCAAATTCCCCGGACTTTGTGAGTGCGGGGACACCATTACACGCGTGCACTACACATAGGTCAATACCTATGTGTAGCTTTACAATGGTAACTCCGAATATGGCTATGTAGCATGTCTAAGATCATGGAATTGCCCCCTCTATGCCATCCTGGCATTGTTGGCACAATCCCATGATCCCACGGGTCTGTAGCACAGACCCTGGTACTGCCAAACTGCCTTTTCAGGGGTTTCACTGCAGCTGCTGCTGCTGCCAACCCCTCAGACAGGTTTCTGCCCTCCTGGGGTCCAGCCAGGCCTGGCCCAGGATGGCACAACAAAGGACTTCCTCAGAGAGAGGGTGTTACACCCTCTCCCTTTGGAAAATGGTGTGAAGGCAGGGGAGGAGTAGCCTCCCCCAGCCTCTGGAAATGCTTTCATGGGCACAGATGGTGCCCATTTCTGCATAAGCCAGTCTACACCGGTTCAGGGACCCCTCAGCCCTGCTCTGGCGCGAAACTGGACAAAGGAAAGGGGAGTGACCACTCCCCTGACCTGCACCTCCCCTGGGAGGTGCCCAGAGCTCCTCCAGTGTGCTCCAGACCTCTGCCATCTTGGAAACAGATGTGCTGCTGGCACACTGGACTGCTCTGAGTGGCCAGGGCCAGCAGGTGACGTCAGAGACTCCTTCTGATAGGCTCCTTCAGGTGTTGCTAGCCTATCCTCTCTCCTAAGTAGCCAAACCCTCTTTTCTGGCTATTTAGGGTCTCTGCTTTGGGGATTTCCTTAGATAACGAATGCAAGAGCTCATCAGAGTTCCTCTGCATCTCTCTCTTCACCTTCTGCCAAGGAATCAACTGCTGACCGCGCTGGAAGCCTGCAAAACTGCAACAAAGTAGCAAAGACGACTACTGCAACTCTGTAACGCTGATCCTGCCGCCTTCTCAACTGTTTTCCTGGTGGTGCATGCTGTGGAGGTAGTCTGCCTCCTCTCTGCACTAGAAGCTCCGAAGAAATCTCCTGTGGGACGACGGAATCGTCCCCCTGCAACCACAGGCACCAAAGAACTGTATCACCGGTCCCCTGGGTCTCCTCTCAGCATGACGAGCGAGGTCCCTTGAATCCAGCAACTGTGTCCAAGTGACTCCCACAGTCCAGTGACTCTTCAGTCCAAGTTTGGTGGAGGTAAGTCCTTGCCTCCCCACGCCAGATTGCATTGCTGGGAACTGCAACTTTTGCAGCTACTCCGGCCTCTATGCACTTCCGGCGGAAATCCTTTGTGCACAGCCAAGCTTGGGTCCACGGCACTCTAACCTGCATTGCACAACTTTCTAAGTGGCCCTCCGGCGACGTGGGACTCCTTTGTGCAACTTCGGGTGAGCACCATTTCACTCTTCTTTGTAGTGCCTGTTCCGGCACTTCTGCGGGTGCTGCCTGCTTCTGAGAGGGCTCCTTGTCTTGCTCGATGCCCCCTCTGTCCCCAGACGCAATTGGCGACATCCTGGTCCCTCCTGGGCCACAGCAGCATCCAAAAACCCTAACCACACGATTTGCAGCTAGCAAGGCTTGTTGGCGGTCTTTCGGCGGGAAAACACTTCTGCACAACTCTCCACGGCGTGGGGGATCCATCCTCCAAAGGGGAAGTCTCTAGCCCTTGTCGTTCCTGCAGAATCCTCAGCTTCTACTGTCCAGTAGCAGCTTCTTTGCACCCACAGCTGGCATTTCCTGGGCATCTGCCCTTCTCCGACTTGCTTGTGACTTTTGGACTTGGTCCCCTTGTTCCACAGGTACCCTCAACTGGAAATCCATTGTTGTTGCATTGCTGGTTTGTGTCTTTCCTGCAGAATTCCCCTATCACGACTTCTATGTCCTTTGGGGAACTTTAGTGCACTTTGCACTCACTTTTCAGGGTCTTGGGGTGGGCTATTTTTCTAACCCTTACTATTTTCTAATAGTCCCAGCGACCCTCTACAAGGTCACATAGGTTTGGGGTCCATTCGTGGTTCGCATTCCACTTTTGGAGTATATGGTTTGTGTTGCCCCTATGTGTCCCCATTGCATCCTATTGTAACTATACATTGTTTGCACTGTTTTCTAAGACTATACTGCATATTTTTGGTATTGTGTACATATATCTTGTGTATATTTGCTATCCTCATACTGAGGGTACACTCTGAGATACTTTGGCATATTGTCATAAAAATAAAGTACCTTTATTTTTAGTATATCTGTGTATTGTGTTTTCTTATGATATTGTGCAAGTGACACTAGTGGTACTGTAGAAGCTTCACTTGTCTCCTAGTTCAGCCTAAGCTGCTCTGCTAAGCTACCATTATCTATCAGCCTAAGCTGCTAGACACCCTATACACTAATAAGGGATACCTGGGCCTGGTGCAAGGTGTAAGTACCCCTTGGTACTCACTACAAGCCAGTCCAGCCTCCTACAACATCTTAGTGCAGCTCTAATCAATCTAATACTGTCCATAAACTCAATAACTATACATAGTTATGAAGGAAAAGGCAAAGTCGTACAAAGCTGAAGAGGTTCAGTAAACCTGCAAAAATGTTGAAACAACTAATTTATTCTGTTGGTACAAGGGAGTTACCAATTTGACCTTTTGTCTATTTCTCTAGGCTTCCACAAGATACAACCCATATCAGGGTTCGAGCCCTCCAAATTCCTATCCAATATTCTTTAAAGTACCACACATCGTTGTACCTAATCAGTTAGCCTAAGAGTCTTCACACATGCATTAGCCCTACTTGTATACAAGTGAAACAGGCAATATAATAAAAACCTGGGGAGGGTCGGCAGACCTGCAAACTTTTTTAAACTACTCTTTTTATTCTGTTGCTACAGAATAATAACAGTATAACTCCCAAATGATTCAACAGACGCCAGCAAGAACAAGTGCTGTTGAACCCTTCTAAGCCCTAACCATGTTTTGGGTGTGAAGGAGAGCGTATGCGGCTGTTGAAGTATGCAGGTTCTGTGTTGTGGTAGGGCTTAGTAGGTGTGTATGAGGAGTTTGAATTCGCACTGTTTGTAAGTGGGAGCCAGTGTAGCTCCCAGAGGTGCACAGAAATATGGGTGTGGTGAGGAAGGTTGAGTATGAATATTGCGGTTGGCTGCATTCTGGATGGTCTGAGATCTGTTTAGGAAATGCTTAAAAAATTCCAAAATACAGTGCATTACCATAGCCGAGTCGGCTTGTGATGAGTGCTCGTGTGACGATGCTGCTGTTCTGTCGGAGCAACTTTAAGATTTTAAGATTTTTTGTTGCATTTAAAGGATCTGGAAGCAGACGGAATTCACTGCGTTGACTTGTTCTATCATGTTCAACTCGTTGTCTAAGATGATCCTCAGATTTCTGGCGTGGGGGGTGGGTGTTGGTATAGGTCCTAGTTCAGTCGGCCACCAAGTGGCGTTCCATGAGGAGTTCTTGTTTCTAAAGAGTAATACGTCCATCTCGTAGGAGTTCTGTCTCAAACAACTGGTTCTCACCCATTCTGCTACCAATGTCATGCAGTTGGTGAAGCTTATTCTGGTGTTGGGCGTCTTGTCCATTGGGCTAAGGCTGAGTTTGGTGCCATTTGTGTAGAAGATGATGGTGCTACTTTTAGATCTGATGATGTTGGTAAGTGGTACCATGCAAATGCTGAACACGCTCGGGCTGAGGGATGCATCCTCTTGGACAATGCATACAATTTTCTTGACCTTGCATGTAAAGGGTGGCAGTCTTAGGCTACAAATTATCCCTGTGAGGAAGGAGCAGATCTAGTTGAGTGCTGGCCCTTGGATACCAGAATCATGGAGTCTTCTGATGAGTGTTTTGTGAGAGACTGTGTCAAAAGCTGCAAAGAGGTCGAGCAGGATAAGGGCAGCTGTTTCTCCACTGTCAAGAATGGTCCTGACATCATTGGTGGCTGCAATAAGTGTGGTTTTTGTGCTGCTATTTTTTCTGAAACGTCGTTGAGTGTTGTCCACTAGGTGGTGAATCTTGAGGTGGCTAATAGGTTATTTGTTGATGGCCTTTTCGAATACTTTAGTTAAGGTGGGAAGCAAGGAGATAGGTCAAAAGTTGGCTGGGGTTGGCTGAAGGTTTCTTAAGGAGAGCTTTGACTGCTGCATGTTTCCAGGCTCATGGGAGGATAGGGAAGGTGATGGAGGTGTTCATGATGTGGGTGAGCGCTGTGCTGATTGGTGATGCACAAGGTTATAGATGAGGTGGGGGTCAGGTTCGATGGGGCCCCAGAGTGTATATTCTGAATTATTGCAGCTGTTTATTCTGTGGTGAAGGACTTCCATCTGATCAGGTGGTTGTCATGATTGGTGATAGGCAGGCTGGTGATGAGGTTTGTGGGATATGGTTGGGGAGTGAAGTTGCTGTAGATGTTTGTGAGTTTGTTGAGGACAAAGTTGGATAGGCTGTTGTGGAGTTCTTGAGAAGGGGTGACAGAGGCCTTGGGTGTGGTGGAGTCCTTTCAATGCATCCAACTAGCTCTGTTTTTTTGGTTTCTCTAAGTTGATGGTGGTATCATCTGAGTGCAGCTTTGAAGGGGGTTTTGTCAGTGACATTGTGGCTAGCTCTCCACTTTCTCCCTACCAGCTTGTAGTGTCTTTTGGAGTCTCGGAGATTGTGTGCACCAGCTGGCTTGCTTGTTGTATCGCCTCTGTTTGTTGAATTTGATTGGTGGGAGGGAGTCGGCGCAGTTCTTGATACAGTTGTTAAATCTGTTAATGTCCAGATTTTTCTCCAGCTGCGGCAGATCTTGGTGGCTGATTTGGTCTGTGGTGTGTTGATTTGGGAGTGGATGATGGATTGGTAGGTCCATATAAGGGGTGCGGGAGAGTTGAACTTGATGTGGTTGAAGGTGGTGAAGATGGTGTCCTGTGTGTGGATTGTGATGTGTGTTGGCACTCTGATGAGCTGAGTTAGTCCGATGTTGTGGAGGATCTCCAACAAACAAGGGGGAAAAATAAAGAAGTAAAATGTTGGGAATGGCCCTAAGAAAAAGAAGAAAGAGAGCACACAAATAGAAAAGAGTCTCCCATTCCCTCCTCTTAAGGATTCAAAAACGTAGGAGGAAGAAACCGAGGAGTAACTTAAATGAACTGAAGAGCAGGAAGGAGGAGGAGGCAGAGGAGCCTGCGGAAACCTAAATGCCGAGGAGGAACAGAGTTGGCAGTGGAGGTGGAAGGATTGTCACAAGAGGACTTCAGGAAACACCAAGGACTGTACGGATGAGGGGCGCACCACTATCTGCTGCAGTGCATCCCACCCACTTCAAGGACCAAAGGGGCTCCCAATTTCCAACACGCTCTGGGAGGAGTGTGGCTTAGTTTGTGGGTGTATGGTTACGAGAGAGAGGGCAGACTGGTGTCTGAGACTAGAGGCTGCCAAATGTCTTTCGGGGGCGAGGTTGCAGAGAAGCATAGAGTTCACTGGTGGTGTCACAGTGAGTGAGATCCCGTATCCAGGTCGCCTCTGTAGGGTGAATTCTTCTGCCACAGTGTAATGCAATCTGGTGCTTAGCCAGTAGCAGAGCTATAGCAGTACAATGCTGAACAGTGGTTAGAAACGGTTTAGTATATCCCAATAATGCCTGGAGAGGATCCGGGGCGACATCCCGGTCAATTACACAGGACAAAGTAAAGTATATGTCTCCCCAATATGTAGAAATAATAAGACAGGACCAGGCCAAATGTAGGAAATCAGCATATTCGCCCCTGCATTTGGGGCAAATATGGGAGTGTGTAGGGTCAAACTTGAAAAGAGTGTGTGGGGTGGTGTATGGTCTATGTAGGAATTTAAATTGGAGCAGTTTATTGTAGTAGTTATTGGATACCAGTTTGATCTGCATGCAGCAAAAATACCAAATCTTATCCAATAGGGAACGTCCCAGATCCTCCTCCCATGCAGCCTGTTACTTTTCTGGTCCACTAGGCCTAAGTGAGAGGGAATAATGATATCGTTGTGAAATTAAATGTGCACCGTCAGTAGTTGTGATAACTAAGAACAAAGGAGGAAAATTCTCCTTAGGTTAGGTTCTATAGAGAAAGCAGGCAATGCTATGTGTAATGTACTATGCAGTGTATGTAGGATGTCTTTGTCCATATAGGAGGCTTGATATCCTTCAGTCAGAGACGTAATAGAACAGGACGTGGAGTCTACAAACAGGTCCCCAATTCTGTGTAGGTGAAGGGAAGCAAGGGTACTTTGGGTCAGCCTCTCAGACGTAAGTGGAAGTCATGGGTTGTTGTGCAGGGGAAAATGCAGAGAATAAAGGGTATCATAACCCAAGTAATGGAGCAATTTAATCCATGCCTAGCAGGTGAAGGGAAGCATCTGTATCTCAGCCGGATTCCTAGGCAGGCCTAGAGGCAGCCAGACAGCAAGAGAGGTAAAGGAGGTCTGAGCTCACTCCGGCTTAAGGAATTGGACCCTATCATCAGGATGATAACAATAAAACGCGTAATGATATGTGCAACCAAATAGTAAAGATAGAAGTCCGGGATCCAAATCCTCCCTTCTCAAAAGGGAGCATTAGTGTAGAACAGAGCACCTGGGGGTGCCAGCTAGCCCAGACCAATCACATAAGAAGGCCGTGCAACATGTTGAAAAAAAGCTTGGTCATGGCAATAGGAATATTTAAAAATAAATATAGAAATCAGGGGTATCACCATCTTGATTATGGTGACACACCGGTAAGTGACAGGGGCAAAGCGATCCATTGCTCAATTTGTGCAGTAAGTTTATCAATGGCCGGGACGTAGTTGCACCTGACAACTTCAGTGCAGAGTCTATGGAGATGCATACCGAGGTATTTAGTGTAGTCTTCTCTCCAAATTAAAGAGTAGGGCAGTTGAGAGGGAACCGTGCTATCTGTAGGAGGGAATAATTCTGTCCTGTTCCAAATATTGGTTAAGCCGGAAAAAACTCTGAATCGGCAGCACAAGATTGGTGGCAGGTTCGCGGACAAATAACAGGATGTTATCCGGCTAGAGGGAAGCGATTATAGGACCATGACGGAACAGGAGTCCCCAGTCTAAATGATGTTCCTGGAGATGGCGCATCAGGGGATCCGTACAAAGAATAAATAAAAGGGGGGAAAGTGGGCATCCCTGGCGAGTGCCACGGGTTAGGAAATTCTGATCTGAAAGTAGAGACAAAGGCTTATGTCCTTATAATGAATTGTCTGATCAAATAGTGAAAAAATAAATACAAGTTAATAATAACTCTTTCAGACAGCATGGAGATGACAATATAAATGACCAAATGTCAAATATTAAAAAATCAAGCGTAAATGACTATACCAATGTGAATAAGACTAATATCATTATTTAAAAGGTTTATAAAAAATTGAATAAATTGAAGTTTATTTTTAAGATGTTGATAAACTAAATTCTATAGATGAAAATGGGATGCTATGTTAGAATGTGCTACTCTTTTATGTCTAACATATACTATGTGTTAGAAATGGGGGTCTTTGGTCGGCAGTCAGGTTACCCCTGTCCAAGAAAGGACCCTTGCTCTAGGCAGGGTAAAAGAGAATCACACTCAGCTAACCGCTGCTTACCCCCTTGGTAGCTTGGCATGAGCAGTAGGTTTAACCTCAGAGTGCTAGGTGTAAAGTATTTGTACCAGCACACACAGTAACTTAAAGAAAACACAACAAAATGACACAGCACAGGTTTAGAAAAATAGAGAATATTTATCTAAACAAAACAAGACTAAAATGACAAAAATCCACAATACACAAGTCATCAATTAGAAAGCAAAAAGAGCCTTCGTGTAGTTTTAAACACACACTAACACTGTTAACGTGAAGATGTACCTTGGGTGCGCCAAAAATAACCCTGCACAGGTGAGTTTGCATCAAAAAGGACTTGCAAAGGGTCGATTTCACTCACGAGCAAGACCTTGCGTCTTTTCTCCTTTCGTCAGGTCGGGCGCGTCGTTTCTTCTCTCCACAGGAGAGAGATGCGTCAATCTGGTCAGCCCTCTTGGGTCCAGGCAGGCCTTGCATTGGTTTTACATGCCCAGTGGTACTTGCCTCAGAAATCCAGCCGCACAATGATCCGAAAACCACGCAGCGCGGGTTGCAATCTCCCAGCCTCCGTCAGCAATGCTGCGTGTCGTTTCTCCAGCTCCGTGCGTCGATTCTTCGGTCGCGTTGCAGGCGAGTGCCGATTTTCAGCTGCGAAGCCGGCAGCGCGTCGATTTTTCAGCAGCAGATCAGAACAGAGTCACGTCAATCTTTTCCCCGTGTTCTGTGCATGGATTTCTTCCTTTTAGGCTGCCAGCTTCTCCTTTCAGGGTTCCAGGAACTGTATGGGCACCACAGGGCAGAGTAGGAGTCTCTCCAGAGACTCCAGGTGCTGGCAGAGAGAAGTCTTTGCTGTCCCTGAGACTTCAAACAACAGGAGGCAAGCTCTAAATCAAGCCCTTGGAGATCTTCACAAGATGGAAGGCACACAAAATCCAGTCTTTGCCCTCTCACTCTGTCAGAAGTAGCAACTGCAGGATAGCTCCACAAAACACAATCACAGGCAGGGCAGCTCTTCTTCCTCAGCTCTTCTCCAGGCAGAGGTTCCTCTTGGTTTCCAGAAGTGTTCTAACGTCTGTGGTTTTGGGTGCCCTTCTTATACCCAATTTCTCCTTGAATGTGAAATCCTGCCTTGCCCAGGCCAGGCCCCAGACACTCACCAGGGGGTTGGAGACTGCATTGTGTGAGGGCAGGCACAGCCCTTTCAGGTGTGAGTGACCACTCCTCCTCTGCCTCCTAGCACAGATGGCTCATCAGGAAATGCAGACTACACCCCAGCTCCCTTGTGTCACTGCCTAGTGTGAGGTGCAACAAGCCCAACTGTCAAGCTGACCCAGACAGGGAATCCACAAACATGCAGAGTCACCGTAATGGTATATGCAAGAAAATGCTCACTTTCTAAAAGTGGCATTTTCAAACCCACAATCTCAAAATCAACTTTACTAAAAGATTTTTTTTAAATTGTGAGCTCAGAGACCCCAAACTCCACATGTCCATCCGCTCCCAAAGGGAATCTACACTTTAATCATATTTAAAGTTAGCCACCATGTTAACCTAAGAGAGGGATAGGCCTTGCAACAGTGAAACATGAATTTAGTAATATTTCACTGTTAGGACATATAAAACACATTACTATATGTACCACCATAACCATACACTGCACCCTGCCCTTGGGGCTACCAAGGGCCTACCTTATGGGTATCGTATATGTAAGGAAAGGGAATGTTTAGGCCTGGCAAGTGGGTACAATTGCCAAGTCGAATTTACAGTTAAAACTGCACAGACAGACAGTGCAGTGGCAGGTCTGAGACATGATTACAGAGCTACTTATGTGGGTTGCACAACCAGTGCTGCAGGCCCACTAGTAGCATTTGATTTACAGGCCCTGGCACCTCTAGTGCACTTTACTAGATACTTACTAGTAAATAAATATGCCAATCATGGATAAACCAACTACATACAATTTACACAGAGAGCATAAGCACTTTAGCACTGGTTAGCAGTGGTAAAGTGTTCAGAGTTCAAAAGCCAACAGCAACAGGTCAGAGAAAATAGGAGGCAGGAGCCAGAAAGATTGGGGATGACCCTGCATAATCAAAAAACTCCAACACTATGTATTGTTTAGGGTTCTTATAATGCATTTTTCCCCTATTTTGTCTCTAGGTTTCCTTATTGATCAAGTTGAATCCATCATCACAGCCCTGAAGAAGTTGGAGAGTAGACACTGCAATACATGTGTTGGCTATTGGTAACACAGTACAGGGTGGGGTATTATTTTTGAGGTTTACATCAAAGACCACTCTTACAGAGCAAGTCTACATGAATGGGCAAGCAGACTAGGATTCATGATGCAGACACAACAAGACCAAAGCACTTTTTTTTGGCCAATTACCTGTTTCCCAAACGTCACGACTATAATAGTAAATAGCCACAATTTGATCAAATTTGAGGGGAACAGACTCCAAAGGAGATGTGGGGCACAAATATTTCACAAAATATACACTTCATATGCATGAGGCACCTTAATTTGGATTAAGCCAGGGCAGGCATAAGATATACATCTCATGAAGAAAGCCTAGGAGTTCAGGTAAACCATTGTCCACAGAAGCCTTGACAATAAGTCCCTAGCAATAACAAACATACATACCCCTACACGAGGGCAGCTGAACTACCTTGACAAACCAATACTCCATCTCACTCTGTTGAATGACATCCCATTGCTCTGAGTTGAGAACTTTCACTGTGTACACTATCTAACATTAGACAGATCGCTACCCTCTCTGCCAAGTACCCAGAAAATTAAGACTGCATAGGGTTTCAAGGCCTAGCTCCTTGTTGAAGTCTCAGAGGGAGTCATCAACAAATGAAATTAAATACACATAGTATTCAGCTATTCACAATTTACACTCCAAACGGGACATCATCCTCTGCTCTGAACAGCTATTGGGTTCTAGATCATCATGCTGAATATCTCGGTGGGACATCATCAGATAATAAGGAATCCAATAGTATGCACTGGGGCAGATGACCCTTACAGGTCTCTACTTCTAGACTACAGCCAAGGCACTCTCAGATGCAACCTATCATTAAATTATCAGGGAACACATTGACTAATAATTCAAAGACAACACAATAACAGCTAGTGATGTCAAGACTCAGTGGGATGAGTTCAAGTTGTACCTATGAGGAATGTGTATGCAAACATACTACAGGGTCCAGGCAATATTGCAGAGAGATACCCTGAAACCGAAGGGCGATATAAGGCAACTGGAAATGCAAAATGTGAGTGGGCCAGGAATAATTTAATTGATTTGATCACTCTATACGTACCTGGTTGCCAGGGTTGAAACCGGTAAGGTAATCTCTGCACAGTTAAGGATAAAGAGAGGTACAAATCAAGGCTGTCCCATCACCCCTATGCTGTACACACTGGCGATGGAACAGCTTGCTGTGGTGTTTAGACAGATGGCCCGAATAGAGAGAGTACTGATACACAGAAAGATCCACTCCATTTTCTTATACGTAAATATTGTCCTGCCATATTTGCAGATGTAGAAGCTCATCTAGCCAGCACTCTATGCACTCTGGAGGAATTCAGAGTAGTTTTGTCACTAAACATGAATATAACTGTTACAAATTGGGTTGGTGGTTGACTAGGGTGTGAGCCCTGGCCAAGCAGTGTCGATGGCAGCCTCGACAACAACACTACAGCTTTCATCACAGCCTCTGCGCTCCTCCGAACCGATGCATCGCCTCAGCTGCACAACACATCCCCGTTCGGTCCAACGCAATGCTTCCCAACCAGGATTTAAGGTACTTTGGTTAGACACACCTGACTGGGTCCTTGTAACTGGCCTGCGCTTCACTGTGGTCAGCCTGAACTTTTAACTCTGTACAGGTCTGGCATGACCAGATATCCCCAGTTGTCGCTTCTTGCTTTTAACTACTATTTTACAGTTTATTCTTAAAATTTTCATAACTCAAGTTCTATTTATTGGATATTTGTCTTTTTGGTTTTGTTTTATTTATTAAAATCAAAGTAGATTTCCTAACCCAGCATGGAATCTTTTTGTGAGGTCTTTTTTCTTTTTTTTTCTGTTTGATGGGTTTTACAAATACTTCACACATTGCCTCTAAGTTAACCCTGATTGCTCTGTACCAAGCTACCAGAAGGTGGGCGCATATTAATTGAAGGTTTGCTTGACCGTTACACTAGCTAGGAATTTGGTTTGATGAGGGATGCAAGGAGCCAGCGCCGGGGAAAGTAATGCGCAGTGGCGGCTTTAAAGGCCATTCGCTGGTCCCAATATGCGGTAATGCAAGTCTGTTGAGTCCGTTCCAACTCATGCAAGAGCGGTGATGCGCAGATTATGAACCACATATCAGTGGCAATGCATTGGTTCTGCTCTCGCAGCAGAGGATGCATCAGTGTCACTGAAGCAAACACCTTAGGTCCACTTCCAACGGTCCAGGACAGGGGTGGCACCACTTGGCAGGGCAGACTCACAGATGGTAGAGTCCAGGTGCAGAAACAGAGTGGTTGGAAGTCTTTTATTTCCCTGAGACTTCAGATCAGTAAGCCAACCAGCTAGTCCTTGGAGTCACTCTGGGTTCAAGTGATGCAGGCCCGGTCCTTCTCAATCAGGCAAGAGAGTGCAGAAGGTAGCACAGCAAGGCAGAAATCAAACAAAGGAGCAGTCCAACGGAGGGGCAGTCCTTCAGCACTACAGCAGTCCTTCTTCCTGGAAGAGTCTTCACAGGCCCAGAGGTGTACTAAGTAGGTGGTGTCAGAGGTCTAGTACTTATACCCAACTGGGTCTTTGAAGTGAGGGAGACTTCAAAGACTGGCCTTTGAATTGCACAGAGGTCCCGCCCTTCCTGACTCCAGACTCACTACAGGTGGTTATTCAGACCTTTGTGTGGGGACAGGACACATCCTATTAAGGTGTAAGTGAGGCTGTGCCATTCTCCTCCCTCCCATCCTCCTAGGATGGTCCAACAAGTCACACCTAAGCTCCCATTGTGTGGCTGCCTAGGGGAAAATACACAAAGCCCAGCTGTCATCCACAAAAGACAAGTGATCAGAGACCAAATGCCTTTAGTCAGCAAATGCCAACTTTCTAAATTTGGCATTTTCAGAATTGCAATTTAAAATCTGACTTCACCATAAGTTGTGATTTTATATTGTGATTCCTGAGACATCAAACTTGAAAATGTTATCTCTTCCAGATGTAATAAGGTAATCCAAATGTTATCCTATGAGAGAGATAGGTCTTGCTGTAGTGAAAAACGACTTTGGGAGTTTTTCACTACCAGGAAATTTCCAGGAAAAGTACGGCTTATCTTTTAATAAATAAATATCTTTCTTTTCTTTTCTTCATAACAGACCATTACAATCAAGTAAATTGTAATCTTGGACATAGTGGTATTGTTGTCAAAACTCCAGTTGTGGGATGTACAACATCCCCAGTACACATGTTCAACATTAGTCTTGTATACATGTCAGCAGGGAGCCCCTGGTGGGGTGTCCACAGTCGTTCTAACCTGCGAGCCAGCTAGATCTGGGTGATATCTGGTGTGTAGGGGACTGTGCCCATTCCATAGTATGCTCTCCTCCAGCCCCATATTTTCTTAAATTTGCAGTGGCAGCCTCTGTTGTGGTATCCAACTTTTTCTGCTGCCATGTACATGTCCATGCCAGCCTGTCATTCGCGTATGTTGGGTGGGTTGGTTGCACCCCAGTGCCTGGCCAGGTCTTTCTTTCCCCCACAAGGCCTAGTGTACAAAACAAGAGTTTACTTCATGGGATGTCTATGACGTTCAGAATTCCTAGCAAAATTAACTTAGGGTCTAGAGCAATTGGCGTTCTAGTATTCCAGCCAGTTCTTGGGTTATTTCAGTCTAATAAGTCTGGACTTTGAGACAATCCCAGAGTGTATGTAGGAATAAGCCATCCTGTGTTACACATCTCAGGCACAGTGGCGAGGGGAACCTCCCCATACGGTGTAGCTTCTGCCTCGCATAGTAGATCTTGTGGAGGATCTTGAATTGCATGAGACCTCACAGGGGTGCATAAGCACCGCCTCCCAGTCTAAGTTGTCTAGTTCACCTAGATAGTGTTCCCATCTAGCTCGTAGGGCGACCAGATTATCAGGCATTGTATTATTGATTGTTTTGTATGTGCAAGAAACTGCATCCCTTCGCAGTCTTTCCATCAGCAACCGTATTTCCACGGGGCATATTCAGGGATTTCAACATCTTTCAACAATTGAGCCTGCCATGCATGATGCAACTGTGAGTATTTCAAGACCTGGGACGGGTGCATGTTATACTCTTGTTGCAAAGCTGAAAAGTGCAGAATGTCTCCCTGATCTAGGATGTCCCCTACTGTTGAAATGCCTATTGTGTCCCACGCCTCAAAGCCCCAGAGTTTAGCAAATTCCTGTAGCCACAACCCCTTCCATACAGGTGTCTCCCTAGTGAACTTGCATGCCCACCCAAGTGTCTTTGTGGCAGTATGCCAGGCCACAATTGTGGTTTGTGTCTCTGGAGGAAGGCCATGTAGGCCTGGACCGCCGTAAAGGCAATGGAGATATAATTTTTGGCCCAGGAGTTCACTCTCTAAACGCTATGTTGGGTGGTCGTGTGGGAAGCAGATTCAGTCATTGATGACAATCAAGTGAGCCACCCAGTAATAGCCCTCAATGTCTGGAAGGGCTAGTCCTCCATTATAGGAGTTGCACTGCAGTGTTTTAAGCGTCATCCGGGGATGTCTAGCTGACTATAGGAACCTGCACAGTGCCTTGTTCATTTTTGTTAAAATTATCCAGTTTATCGGGTAGTATGTATTTTGTAATGTGAAGGGCAGTTTAGGGAGGGTAATCATTTTAAAAAGGGCCACAAGGCCCATTAATGTGAGGGGCAACTTCTCCCATTGTGTCACATCGCTTTCTAAATTTTAGACTATTCTGCCCGCATTTTGGGTTGCGCACAAGAAGTGTTTCTTGACTGCCAGGAAAACACCCAGGTATTTGAACCCCCCCGTTGCAACCTCGAGGCCCTGTGACATCGGTAGGGGACTGATTAATTTCTTTGGGGAGTATAGGGCAGATTTGTCTCATTTGATTTTGTAGGCTGAGTGTATTCCTGCATGGTGTGGAAAAGTAGGCAGATGGTGTGGGCAGGGTCTGTAACATAAAGGAGTATATCATCTGTGTATAATGATATTTTTTCCTTGTGGCCTTCTGGGTTTGGAAGCCACAAATACCAGGGTGATGTCAGATCATATTAGCTAGTGACTCTAGGGTGAGGGCAAACAGGGGAGGGGACAGAGAGCATCCCTGTCTAGTGTTCCCTGCTATCGGGAACTCGTTTGAAAACAATCTGTTAACTCTGACGATAGCTACTGGATCACAGCATAGAACTGCAATCCAATGCCAAATTTGCATAGTGTCTGTTCTAAGAAAGGTCAGTGGACTGCATCAAAGGCCTTTTCGGCATCAAGGGACAAGAAAACATGCAGGATGTCATCAACTGTATTGTGGTTAACCAGTTATGTGATCTACGGAGATTAAGTCGTGTGGATCTGCCTGGTTTTAAGCCGGACTGATCCTGATGGATCAAATTGGATATAATCGGTATTAGTCGCATTGCTAGGATTGTCGCAAGCAATTTTGTTTCTGTGTTGGGCAATGAGATTGGGTGAAATGATACATAGTTGTCCTGTGGCTCCCCTTCCTTTGGTATAGTAACAATTGTGGCTGTCTGGAGATCTGGGGGGAGTACCCTCCTCTCTCCCGCTTCTTGAAACATATGTAGTAGATGGGGCCCCAGTAGATAAGAGTATTTTTTATAAAACTCAGCTGGGAGGCCATTGGGCCCAGGAGTTTTCCCCGGAAGGAACTTAGCAATTGCCTCTTGCACCTCAGCTAGTGTTTGCCAGCATCCTCAAGTTCTGGTGTGGGGTTTGGGCCCAGATACCAAGCTATAGCGGAAAAGTCTCCAAGGGGCTGGGCACTGTAAAAGTGTGCATAGTAGTGTGCAAATTATTTTACTATCTGGGTGTTTGTATTGTATTCCTCCCCCATGTCTGACATAATCGTCTTAATTCATCTGGCTTCTAGCTCTTACCTGCTAATCCACACAAGTATTTTTCCTACCTTGTCCCTTGATTCGTACAGTCTGTGGTGAGGCCGGTCTGTGTTGCTGGGCCTTACGTTGGGCTAGCTCTCTATATTCCGTTTGGAGGGAGGCTATTTGTCTTAGAAGGAGGGGGGTCAATCTTCGCCCCTGGGTGCCCATCTACTTGCAGTATTCGGGCTTCAATCTCCTCTAACTCTCGGATGAACCTCCTCTTTTGTTGTGCTATCAAATTTTGTGCTTTATCATGCAAGACCGCCTTGTAGGCCTCCCATAGGATTACCTAGGAGGCCACGGAGTCTTGATTTTCTGCAAAGTTTCACTCCATCTCAACTCAGAGTTTATGTGACACCTCTCTGTCTTTTACGGCCCACACTTCCAGTCGCCATCCTTTGGTCCTCAGCACCATGGGGGGGTCTCATAGGAACCAGCAGGGGAGAATGGTCTGAAAGTCCTTGCACTAGATAGCGAACCTGGTGTCTCTGACCCCCGTGGAGGCCTTTAATATGTGGTCAAGGCAGGAATACAACCCATGATCCCTGGAGAAGAGTGAGTCGGGTGTATCGACTGCCATGTCAGTTAGTCCCAACTTTTCTACAAATTGTGCAAGCACTGTCTGCGGAGGGTTGGTGGTGCGTGTTCTCGACTGGTTTAGGCCACTGTCCATGGCGTAATTGAAGTCTCCCTCTATGATGTGTATTAAGGAGGGTAGTGTCAGCAGGATTTCTGTGATTTTGGTCACAGTTGGGGCCTGCAGTAGTGACAGTGCATATACGCTCCATACCGTCATCTTGGTGTGTCACCCTGGTATCCATAGACCCTTACAAACTTGCCACCTGGACCTACCCACTTTCTACTTACTTGGATTGGGGGGTTTCATTTAGTCAGGATCACTACTTCATGCGCCCCACTGACCAAACCTTTATGAGCTAGGGTGTAGTATGTTCCCCTTCCCAGGAAGCGACAATTAGTGCCTTCTAGGTATGTCTCCTAGAGGAGAACCAAGTCAGACTTTTGCCTTTTAATGTATTGGGTGACTAGGCCACAATTGATCTTGTTGCCTAGTCCATTAACATTCCAGGACAGAATCGTGATGGGATGATTTTCTAATGTTGTGTCATGTGCCATCTTACGAAGTGGTGGTATGGTGTACCGGTGCAGTCATCTATTCCCTCTTGTCTACATATAATGAATATATGCGTTTTATCAGTCTCAACAACAAATCGTTGGAACAACATGTCTTAACCAACATTCCCCCAACCAAAAGACCCCCCCCACACACACACCCCAGTGTTTGACCCTCCAGTCGAACCACATCGTACAATCAGTACTGTGTCACAGAAAGTCTGAGAGGCCTGTAGTCCCAGTCTCCACAAAGTGGATAAAACCCTATGGGGGGCATCAACTCTTTACATATTCAACCAAAGAGTAACTTAACCTTTCAAAGGACAGTTGAAAAAATGGGCTGATAGTCCTTCTCGGTATATACTCATCAGGTCCTTAATGAGCAGCTTAGTAGGGGTGTGTGACCAAGTTCTAAGTATTCCCTGTTCAAACTAGACCTTTCAGTTGCCTGCTCCATCTGTGTTTGGGGGCCCTTCATAAGCCAGAGGTGTAGCTTAACACAGGTCATATTTCAGTTCCATAATACTGGCTACAAGTGGATGCTTCTTTGTGGAGTCTGATGGGGAGTCTTCAGTGGAGTTCTCTTGCACTGAGTTAGTGTTCTGCATTCCCTGCTTGGTTTTGTTTCCTGTGTTGACTGTGTGCTCGTCTTCCGAGTCCGAGGAGAGTCCTGATCTGTGTGAAAGTCATACACCAGTCATCAGGGTGCCAGCGCCCTTTTGTCGCCCGTCTGTGCTCACCCTCTTTTACGGAGTTTGCAAGTGGGAATCTATGTGCCTTCTGTTGTCCGCAGTCTACGAGCAGAGGATTCCGTCTGTCACCTAGGGTGCACCAACGGTCTTTCCTCCAGCCATGTCCAGGCCTCCTCTGGCGATTGAAGTGCCATTCAAGATAACCTTAAGTTTTGCTGGATACAGTAGCATGTATTGCAGCTGGAGAGCTTTTAGTTTGGCTTGTGTGGAGTCAAAGGTGTGGCGCTGTTTCTGTGCTTCCCTTGAGTAGTAAGGGAAGATCATGATTTTTACCGGGCCATATCTGAGCTCCTCCAGTCAGCATGTTTCTGTCAGGATCATGTCCGGATCCAGGAAATTGAGTAGCTGGGCTATCACAGGATGTGGTGGGGCCCGTGGAGGTGGTATCAATCTTTCAGCCATTGGGTCAGAAAGGCTGAAATATTGGTTCCTTCTACTCCCTCAGGGAAGCTGATAAAGCGCAAATTATTTCTCCCTGTCTGGTTTTCTGTGTCATCTACTTTCCACTGGAGTTCTTTCGTTGTCGCGCGGAGGTCCATGATCCTTTCGCAGCCCGCAAGTCTCGTCCTACACCTCCAAGATCCTATTCTCCATGGTTGTCACCCTTTTAGTTACCTTAGGAAGGTCTTGGCGTAACAAGGTAACTTCTGACCTCACCTATCCTCTCCTCCAGGTCATCCCAAGAAGTGTGAATGGCCGACAGGAGGGCTGCATTGTTGGGCATTTGAGAAGTCATGGCTTGTGGGTCTTCCTGAGGTTGTATTGCTTTGGCATAGCAATACATCTTGACTTATATGGAGGATTTCTGGTCTTTGTCTTTTGCCATTACTTTAGGTGTTTACAGTCTGTCTGTTAGTGGGTGCAAGAGGGCGGTTGACCCAGCCAGCGTAGCTCCCCGGCCAGCGTGGCCTGTCTCAGTTGGATTTCTTCCTCTACTCGAGGCCTTGGTGCACTGCAGCAAGGTGGGCTTGCCAGTGTGGAAGGCTACGTTAGCTATACCCTCCACACCTGTGGTGAGCATTACCGTTTGGCACCTTGAGTGGGTTCCTCCTCCCTGGTGCACTTCTTTGATTTTCTTCACTTTTCGCTATGTGTCCCGAGTCACAAGCAATGGACAGAGCCTGGTGTGTCTCCGTCCCCGGGGCATTAACTACAGTGTTCAGATGGCAGAGGGGGACCTTGTGACCACTGCCCAGGGCGTCAGAGTTCCCTCGATTGCTGCTGGTGCTATTGCGGTGGTCAGGCCACGGTGAGTACGCATGGTGCTGTTTCAAGGTGTGTGGTGTGCTTGGGTAGAGGCCACTGGACAGGTATGCAGAGGCACTGGTTCCTGAAGGTGTGACTGCTGGTCTGCTTTGGGGCACTGCCATGTCCAGACAGGTATGAGTGTTCTCCCCCCAGAGGGGGTGCAGTGCCAATTTGCCCACCCTATGGTGTTCCACTGGTCTCTCTGACCATTTGGTTCGCATTGCAGGACCTCTTTTTCTGGCTCAATGTGGCCGCTGGTGACACCGCGGGTCAGGCGTGCTTCTGGGCCCTCTGCCCATCTTGTTCTGCAGCTCCCCTTGGGTGGTGTCTCCCTTGGCTGCCCCCTGTGCCTCTGCTTGCACTCCTCAGGCCTAAGTCACTCGGGATGCTGTCATTCGCACGGCGGTGGTCAGGAGGTCCTGCAGAGTCGGAACCCATGCCACGGGTCCTATGTTTCCCCCCACCCCAGAGGGCGAGTCCCTCAAGGGGGGTGAGAGGGATCAGAGTCACCACGCTCAGGCCTCACTGTTTCCCAGCAGGGCCCAGACCGCTCCTTCTCCAAGGAGCTGCGCCCCCACTGTGGTCTTTCCTTCAAAAGCGGTGCACCCCCAGGTATGGCACTTGCCTGAGTCTGCTGACTCCCCTTCAGAGGTACCCCTTTTGGCCACGCATTTAGATTGCCATTGCTGGGGCTTACCTGTCTGTGCATTTCCGACCCAGGTACCCGGGATGGGGTGCTTCATGCGGCGGACCCCAGTTGTGCTGGCCTGAGTTGCGGCCGTGGCATGGGTTGGCGCTCTTTGCAGCGCCACGTCTGCTGACCTTCAATATGAGACCAGGCTCGTCAGTCGGGTACACGCTCAGGCCACCACTGCCATCTTTGCTACCTCTCACTGTTCGGCGCTGACCGTTCCGGGGTGTTTAACCCCTCACGACACCGGCCCCAAGTAGCGGCTCTTCGTTCTTTGGCCTCTGGTGTGGCAGGGCTATTTGGTCCATAGTTGATTACTTAGTCGGTGGCAGGATGATAGTCGGATTTCTGCTGGGCCACCGGAGCTTCTCTCAAACACATCTATTTGGGCATCTTGCTGGCTACACCTCCATCACGTCCTGCCTTTTAAATACATTGCACCTGGCCCTCCAGGGTGGCCAGGGCTACCTTAGTGGTGACTTATGTGTATAAAAAGAGAAGGTACGGGCCTGGCAAAAGGGTTATTTTGCCAGGTTGACATGGCAGTGTAAAACTGCTCACACAAGCTCTGCAATGGCAGGCCTGAGACATGGTTAAAGGGCTACATAAGTGGGTGGCACAATCAGTGCTACAGGCCACAAGCAGCATTTCATTTAGAGGCCCTGGACCCCTGCACTTTACTAGGGACTTATGAGTAAATTAAGTATGCCAAATGGCGATAAATCAATTTCCATGTTTAGGTGAGAGAGAACGAGCACTTTACGATTGGTTAGGAGTGATAAAGTGCACAGAGTCCTACTACCTGCAAAAATTAGGTCGGAAAGGTGGAAGAGGTAGGCTAAAAGTGGGGGGGAGACCACACTAAGGCTGTCAGGTCTAACAAGTGCCCCCCAGCTAAAAGTGGGGTGAGCTATACTACCAAACCCTGGGCAGTTTGCTTCACTAAGACAGAAGAACCTGGAGCGACCATCAACATTGGTGCGGTCTATCTCAGGACGGTGCTCCACTGTAAAGTCAATTCCTTGTAGTGTAAGGAGGCAGACCACCCCAACAGTTTGGGATTCTCACCCCTCATCTGCATAAGCCATCTGAAGGGCCTGTGGTCTGTCTGAACCCAAAAGTGAGTCATAAACAGGTATGGCCTCAGCTTCTTAAGTGCCCAGATCACATAAAAAACATCCCTTTCAATAGCACTCCACCTCAGTTCCCGTGGAAGTAGTCTCCTGCTAATGAAGGCTAGTGGTTAGTATAGGGCCTCTTCATTCAACTGTGCTATAATCACCCCATGCCATGCTCTCAAGCGTCCATCTGTACGATGAATTCCCTGGAAAAGGCAGGGGCCTTAAGTACAGGTGTTGTACACATTTCCTTCTTGAGGGTATCAAAGGCTTTCTGACAAGTCTCTGTCCAGTTCAAAATCTAAGTCACTTCTTCAAAGTCAACTCTGTTAAGGGAGCTACAATGGTGATCTCTCAACAAATCTCAAATAGTACCTTGTGGGGCCGAGGAAGGCCCTCACCTCTGTCTGAGTTTTAGGGGGTTTCCAGGTCATGATAGTCTCAATCTTGGGTTGGATGGGCTGCACCTCCCATCCCCACCCACCAGGTGACTTAGGTATGCCGCAGAACCCTGCCCAATCTGGCACTTACTTGCCTTGATAGCCAAGCCTGCCTATTGCATAGCCTTGAGCATTTCACAGAGGTGTTGTAGGTGTTCCTTCCACCTGGAACTGTAGACAGCAAAGTCATTTAGGTAGGCGGCACAGAAGGCCTCCTTTCCGGCTGGGACCCTGTTCAGCAACCTCTCGAAAGTGGCAGGGGCATTTTTCAAGCCAAAGGGCATCATCCAAAATTGGCAGTGGCCCTCTGGGGTTGAAAGTGCTGACTTCCCTTTAGCCTCCTCAGCCAGAGCAATGTGCCAGTACCCTGATGTCAAATCATAGGAAGTGAGGAATTTGGCAGTACCCAGTCTATCAATGAGCTCATCGGCTCGGGGTTTGGGGTGTACATCAGTCTTGGTGACGGAACTGAGTCCCCGGTGGTCCACTCAGAGCCTGAGTGCTGGAATGGTGCCCAGTGGGGTAGCCTTTGGTACCAGCTCCACAGAGCTGGACCAGGGTCTACCAGAGGGGCCCCATCCTCCCCTTGGAGACCGCTTCCTTGATACTGGACGTCACCTTATCTGACAACAAAGTTTGTTCCTTACAGGGGGCTGTCTCCTGTGTCAATTTCATGGGCACACAGGTGTGTGAGTCCAGGAGTGAGAGAGAACAGAGAGGCAAACTGCCCCATTAACTGGTAATAGTCGCTCTGCTGCTTTGAGGTCAGGGAAGAAGAGAGGTTGACACCTTTCACTGACTCGTATTCCTGCGCAGAGAGGAGGTCAGGGTGGGGTTCCCTCTCCTCTTCCACTTCCCTCATCTGTCAAGAGAAGGATTCTCACTTCGGACCTCTCAAAATGAGGCTTACGTCTGTGAACATGGAGCATCCTTGAGAGGTTCCTAAGGGGTCTGCAGATCCACAAAGTAGGTGGACTTCTCCTTCCACTCCTTTACTACATATAGGCCACTCCAGCAGTCCTGGAGAGCTCTGGGCTCTGCTGACTCCATAGCCCATACCTTCAGGCCAGGCTGAAACTGTACAACGTAGAGTGGCCTTCTGGTCATGCCAGTTTCATGACTTCATGCTGGCCTTGAGATTGCTTTTTGCCTTATTACAGAAGTTGTGCATCTGGTTACAGAGGGCCATCATGTAGATGACTACATCCTGGGGGGTGGTAGGATGTGGTGAACTTGTAAGGTACACAAAACTCATCCCATGTGGATTTCATGTGCGCAGACATGAAGTTAGTGCCTCTGACAGAAACTACCTCCTTGGTTAGCCCAACAATGGTAAATATCCCCATTAGAGCTCTATCCACCACAGGTGCAGCCACTGACCTCAGAGGGATGCCTGTAGCGGGTAGCATGGTCCACCAAGACCAGGACAAACCTGTTGCCTAAGGCTGTCCTGGGGCAGAAGGGTTCAATGATGTCGATGCCACCCTTTCAAAGGGTGTGCCAACGACTGGTAAGGAGAGCTTTTTTCATGTCTTCTGATTTCTCACTGCCCTGGCTAGTAGGACAGGATTTGCAGAAGGCATAAGGCTCTCTTCATTCTGGGCAAATAGAGGTGGGGGACAAGCCTAGTGAAGGTTTTGTCTTACCTCAAATGTCCTGCCAGGGGTAAATCATGAACCAAACCCAATATGAAGGTCCTGTAAAACTTGGGGGACCACCAGCACATGGGCTGACACAGCTCCAGGAGACTTAGGCTTGCTATATATGAGATCATTCTCCCAGTAGATTAGGGAATCCTGAGAGGCTTCACCTGCTGCCTGGGCTGTGGCATACTGCCTCAAGCCCTCAAGAGTGGGACACTTTTTCTGTGCTCTGCAGAATTCCTGCCTGGTGAGCCCACCCTCAACTTGCCAGCCTTCAAGCTTGCCTGTGGAGGCAATGTCCTCCCCGGGTGGATCGGGGGCCTCCTTCTCTGGGACCCTGTCAACCTCCTCTGTGGGAACTTCAGGGGCTGGTTTCCCATGCCTCTTGTCCCTCTCCTTGGCATTTGTCTCAGCCATTGCTCTAGGTTCCTGACAGCCCTCACTCCCTTCCCAGGCAGCCATGGACTGTGTGGTCATACAGACCCAGTCGGACAATCCTAACATTTCCAAGTGAGACGTGAGCTCTACCTCCCTCCAGGCAGTGTGCTCCAGGTCATTGCCTAGCAAACAGTCTACGGGCATGGCAGGGCTCACATCTAC
The DNA here is from genome assembly GCF_031143425.1 of Pleurodeles waltl. Classification (NCBI taxonomy): domain Eukaryota; kingdom Metazoa; phylum Chordata; class Amphibia; order Caudata; family Salamandridae; genus Pleurodeles; species Pleurodeles waltl. Next base: position 539,949,766 of record NC_090442.1, read on the forward strand.
TTCCAGAGAACCTGAGACTCCCTCACTCAAAGAGAACCAGAGCCACTGGTAGATGGCGCTCCAGATTGTCGGCGACTAATATGTTTGGTAGGACCTGATCTGCATAAACCAGCTGACACGTCAGAGTAGTCATGCTAGCTCCTGTGTTTAGCAGAACCTCGACCTGTTGCCCAAAGATTGTGATCCACTGCCTATATTTGGAAGTATTTGCAGACATATGGGCTCTAGGCACCATCTCCTTATCCTTCGGAAAAACTAGGGTCACCTCTGTCTGTTCCCCAAAGCTAACTCGGACTACCTCATCCCTGAGCGCTACAGTCACCAACCCAGGTGTCTGCTCACCAGTGTGGGGCTGTGCCCTCTTGGAAAATTTGAAGTTGCCCTTAGAGTGCTCATTCTTATTGCATTCAGTACACTGAGGTACAAACCTCCCTGTCTGCTTATCAAAGAACCCCTTCTCATGTTCAGACTGGTACTGGTTACCAATACTCCCTTGAGAATTATTTTGAAGGACTTTTCAGTACTCCTTACTTTTATGTTTTTTTTTAATAAACAATTTTATTGGTTTTTGAAGATAAAGGAAAGTATGCCACAGGGTAGGAGACATAGATTGACAAAGATGATAAGATTCAGTACAGGTAGAAAATCATACACGTTGAAAATACTTTTATGTTTTAACCACCTCCTTCTTCTGGTTGTAAGCTGACCACCTTTGTGGGAGTCTCCTCCCCCCCCACAAAATAACTGTAAACTTTAGAAGGTAGATGTTCCCAGAAACTAAGCTTCCTTAAAGAAAAAGTAGCCAGATCATAAAATGGATACCACTGATCACCCTCCAACAGCCACTACCTCACCCCTCAAACCATCCATGAACCTTTTCTACCCACAACAGAAAACTGGCAACAGACAATGAAGTTTGTTTCACCACAGCAAACCAGGTTGTCGTAGGAAGCCACAGGACAATTTGAATGTCCTTCATTTACTTTAATGTCCTTTGAGAGTTGGGGGTCGAACACTAAGTTGTTCCTTACTGACTGACCCAAATAAATCTGGAATATCAGTGGGTGAATATATATTTGAGGTAAGGGAAAGAAATGTAAGGTGCCTCTTAATCAAATGAGAAAGAGAAAAGTAAACATTGCAGCAGCATTTTTTCTTTTAGAGTTCATAGACCTAAATCACTTCTTTATCTATAGACTTCATCTCGCTTGCCATCATTGATTTTCTTTAGAATGAAAGCTGCAGGCGTATCTTTGGGAAAAAGCATAATCTTTTGATTGCACCATGTTTAAGGCACCTCATGAGCTGAAAACAAGGCCCATATTTGACTTGGGTTTTACTGGGCTTTCTGCATCTGTGTATTTACCGACCCTGTATGTGGCCTGCCTGCAATTAAAGGCACTAGGTGACAAGAGATAGAAGCAGGACCTTCCAAATCTGCAGGCCCTTGTTCAGTTATAACATCTTCAGTGCTCCCCAAACTCTACTCTGTACGTCCTGGCCTCTCACAGATTCCACAGCCCTATCTTCTAAGCACTCCAGTAGTAACGGAAGAATGCTATAAGGATCCTCAAGAGATGTTGTGGTTTGTCAGGATAGGTTGTGGTTTATTCTTGGTCACCTAAGTAGCAAACTCCCCACATATGTGAAAGCCAGACAAAGGATTCCATTACCAAGGGGAAGGCGGGGATATGTATAGGTGATGGTTCTTACAGAAGGGTATGCCTTGTTTGAAGTCTTCAGAGTCTTCAACAATACATACATTTCTCTATTGAAACCTTCCGTTTTTTGTATACTAATTCAAATCACAGATTACTTTCATAAATGTGAAATGTCCACGCAGCTGCAAGCCGCGACCAGGAGTGGGTTTTAGTTTAACAGTACAGGAATGAGGAAATGCTAGCTGTAAGTACCCAATCAGTTACTAAAATACAGCTGGAGAACAGAATATAGTATATAGTCAGGTAAAACAATCACTCACTAGGGATGGTTTACTGCAGCAACACAAAAAAGTGAACAAGGAAAGACAGAGGTCTGTCTGTCAGGGCTTACTTTCCAAGGGACCGAGGAAAAGAGAAAAATTATAAAATATGCAAGGGTGCCAAACAAGTGCTAACTGGAACAAAGTGCAGTCGTGATGATGGCATCCAATACTGTTTCTGTTTTTCCTTTAATTAATAATGCCAATGAAGCCTTGGCAGTACTTATTGTGCACCTGTATTCACAGCGTGTAACACCTGCAAGTACTAGTACTTCCCAGACCCAAGCACAAAGAGCCTTACAAGTCTCCATCTCCTGTCTGCCATGGTTTCCATGCCTGTTTACGTTTACCTAATAATGTGACTGTTTGACAACCCTAAATAGACTGTCGAGTCCTGAAAACTGCTACACAAAGCAAACTTAAACAACCTGCACACAATTACAGAGAAATGCATTTGAAAACTGGTAGAAGCTGGGCCTTTGAGATTAGTAGTATTCGGTTGACTGTCAACATTCACAGAGTCACCCTTACTCTTCTCTAAAGACGGAAGAATCCTCACATTATCTCCAGGGCCTCCAGCAAGGGAGAGAAAAACTTTAGAGCAAGAAATGCTGTGCACACACTCCGTACATTTAAAGGCAGGTAGTAGTGTGGCCCCTTGCAGTCACCTGTTAATCAGCAGAATGCACTGTGCTCTACTAACTCTGCTCTGTATTCAGAGGTCACTAAGAAAACTCAATACTAACAGCTTAGGCATTCCAAAGGGGAAGCGAAGAATCCTGCACATCTACCTAACTACATATGGATAATTGATATCTCCAGGATTTCAAGAAGATTACTGTCACACTGCCTGAGCTCTCCTTGATGAAGTTAGATAGGGTTTTATTTCAGACTGAAAGCCTAGTAATTGGAGCGGGCTTCACATACTGATAGAGACTGCTGAACTGAGCTCTGCCTATCCTGTTATGTGAGATTTAAAGAGAGTGAAACTGATTAACCTCTTGCTGTTTAAAACACTAATCTTCATTACGAACTGCTGGTAGGGTGGTTATTAGAAATGGGGATCTCTGGTTGGCAGTCAGGTTGCACTCTGTCCTCACTCTAGTCAGTGTAAGGGAGTTACTCCGTGCTCACCCCCTTGGTAGCTTGGCACAAGCAGTCAGGCTTATCTGAAAGGCAATGTGTAAAGTATTTGTACCAACACACACAGTAATACAGTGAAAACACTACAAAATGGACACCACACCAGTTTAGAAAAATAGGCAATATTTATCTAAATCAAACAAAACCAAAGCGACAAAAATCCAACATACACAAGTAAAATTATGAATTTTCAAAGTAAAAAGAGTCTTAATCCATAGAAAACTATGGAAACGTTGTTGTCACACAAAGTACCTGGTTTGTGTAAAAAATAAAGCTGCCCGGGCGAGCGTGCATCGAAAAAGTCAGCGATGCGTCGTTTTCTTACTCAAAGTGCATTGTTTTCCGGGTGGGGCACCATGGATCCACGCAGGTTTATGTTGATTTTGACGCCCAGCGATGATGCATGAGAAATCCGGCCGCACAGTGATGGCAAACCGAGCTGCATGGGTTTTGAGTCGTTTTCAGCAGCCGCAAGTGGGTGTTTGATCGTTCCTCCAGCTGCGATGCAGGTGATGTGTTGATTTCACAGCCAAGATGCAGGTGGAGCATCAATTTCAGCCGCGAGGTGGGTGGCGCATTGCTTTTACAGACGCGTTGCAGGTGGTGTGTCAAAGATTTCCCCGCATGGCTTCCTGTGTGTGGATTTCAGTCCTTGTTCTACCAGCTTCACGTTTCAAGGGCCCAGGGACTGGATAAGGCACCACTTGGCAGGGCAGGAGACTCAGCAGAGAGTCTAGGTGCTGGCAGAGGAAGTCTTTGATGGCCCTGAAACTTCCAAACAGGAGACAAGCTCAGTCCAATCCATTGGAGATTCTTTACAAGCAGGAATATACCACAAAGTCCAGTCTTTGTCCTCTTTCAGGCAGAAGCAGCAACTGCAGGCCAACCCAGCAAAGCACAGTCTCAGGCAAAGGGGCAGTACTCCTTATCCAGCTCTTCAGCTCTTCTCCTTGGCAGAGGTTCCTCTTGGTTCCAGACATAATCTGAAAATCTGGGGTCTTGGGTCCACTACTTATACCCCTTTCTGACTTTAAAGTAGGCAAACTTCAAAGGAAAGTCTCTGCTGTTCACAAGATCCTGCCTTGCCCGGGCATGGTCCCAGACACACACCAGGGGGTTGGAGACTGCATTGTGTGAGGGCAAGCACAGCCCATTCAGGTGTAGGTGACCATTCCTTCCTCCACTCTAGCCCAGATGGCCCATCAGGATATGCAGGCTACACGCCAGATGCCTCTGTGTCACTGTCTAGTGGAGAGTCACAAACAGCCCAACTGTCACTCTGACCCAGACAGGGAGTATGCAAGCAGGCAGAGTCACAGAATGGTTTAAGCAAGAAAATACCCACTTTCTAAAAGTCGCATTTTCAAACTGACAATTTAAAAACCAACTTTACCAAAAGATGTATTTTTAAATTTTGGGTTCAGAGACCCCAAAGTCCACATCTCTATCTGTCCCCAAAGGGAAACTGCACTTAAAGGATAGTTAAAGGTAGCCCCCATGTTAACCTAAGAGAGATAGGCCTTGAAACAGTGAAAACCGAATTTGGCAGTTTTTCACTGCTGGGACATGTACAACACATCAGTACATGTCTCACCTTTAAGATACACTGCACATGGGGCTCCACTGGGCCTACCTTAGAGTGCCTTACATTTATAAAATGGGGAGGTTTGGGCATCGCAAGTGAGTACACTTGCCAGGTTGAATTGGAAGGTTAAAACTGCACACACAGACACACAGTGGCAGGTCTAAGCCACGTTTACAGGGCTACTAATGTGGGTGGCACAACCAGTGCTGCAGGCCCACTAGTAGCATTTGATTTACTGGCTCTGGGCACCTCTAGTGCTAGGGACTTACCAGTAAAACAAATATGCTAGTCATGGAAAAGCCAATTACACATACAATTTACACAGGGAGCACTTGCACTTTAGCACTGGTCAGCAGTGGTAAAACACCCAGAGTACCAAAAACAGCAAAAACAGAGTGCAGCACACAGTCACAACATGGAAAACAGAGGCAAAAAAGACAGGGGATACCACGCCAAGGATGCCAGGTTTAACAGTGGTCAAACACATACCACTCTTAGAAGTGTTTCAGGAATAGTCTGCTGAAGGTTTGAATGAAAATATGGTCAAGTCCCAGGGACTTTCTGGCCTGGTGGAAGACCGGGCGCAGATGGAACTGCCAGAAACAGCCAGTTCAGAAGAGACACCAGGTGAATGCTGCACAAAGAATGCTGTAGTGGTGATAAGCTCTATCTGCCTTTCCTGCCCTCAATGATGCTGGACATATCCATAACAAAGGTAATTTGATCCGGATAAAAGGTGTGCTACTCTTGTATACTGCACACGGTAAGAGGAAAAAAAGGAGCTAAAAATACTACCCAGGCTGATCGGGGCATTGGAAAAGAAGAACTGGTAACTTTAGAAAATCAATCTTTCTTGTCATGGAAGTCTAGCAAAGAGGAGGGGGCTTGTGTTCGAAACTGAATCTGTCAATGACCATCCACCCCATCAAATTGGTGAAAGACAGTAGCATTGTTTGCAAATTACCATCTTTTGTGGGATGACCTCCTAGATTTTTTGCCATATTCCCTTTGCTGACTTTAAAACTGTGTGCACTTTACCCCTGCTAACCAGTTGTAAAATGCCAGTGGTCCCCTGTCGAACATGGATGAATTGCCTTATTCCTAATCAGAATATTTAACTTGTTTATAGGTCCCTAGTATACGGTGTAGAAAGTGTGAACTTTCTACTTGGGTGACCAAGGCCTGGATAAATTCCACTTGTGGACTGTGTTTTTTTTGTTCCATCCACTACAGAGCGCAAACAATTCTTCAAGCCTTCCCTGTGTAGCCCGGCAACTGCAGTGTAAAAACTGCAATGCAAACAGTCAAAATAACCTCTTTTCAAAGAAGAACCCCTTTCTTTTAAATATTAATGTCACCCCAGGTAGGTCTTGAAGACAACAGGCAGAATGCATGGTATTTACAAGTCGGGCATTAAGACATTTAGGGGGTTATTCCAACTTTGGAGGAGTGTTAATCCGTCCCAAAAGTGACGGTAAAGTGACGGATATACCACCAGCCGTATTACGAGTTCCATAGGATATAATGGACTCGTAATACGGCTGGTGGTAAATCCGTCACTTTTCCGTCACTTTTGGGACGGATTAACACCTCCTCCAAAGTTGGAATAACCCCCTTAAAGTCAACATGTCCTTAGAATGACTAGCATCAAAACATTATTTTTACAGTAAGAAAGCTATGGCTTGGCCATAGAAAATGATGGGAAGTGACGTGACATTTTAATTCTGCTGTTTGTAGAGTGGGGCTAGCTAGAAATGTGATTAATTTACTCTACTTTTAATATTTATTAGAGCTCAACCTGATGGCGCAGCAAGATATATTAATAAACATTAAGAGAAAATAACTTTTACAAAGAGACTTTTTCCCTGTCTGATGCTACTAGAGGCTAATCTGTATTAGCTCTCCAGCACTGATCTAGTGAGTGAGTAGCCCTTATGAGGTGCAATAACTGTTACTTGAGCACAGGCAATGGAGTGGGTGAGGGTAAGTGTTTTCATTTTCCTGGGCGAGAAGACTAGGATGTGTGTACCCGGTAACTTAATTTACTTCAGAGGGGCCTCCCCTGTCACAAGCAAATGTTAGGTGACACAGAGGTCCCAGTTTTGTCTCCCCATCCATGTAAACCAAGTGAAGAGAACGTTGCCCCCAGAACAAGTTTGAAGTGACCACAGAGGAAGGGACTGCTCATTACCCTTGCTGCACCTTTATGTAGAAACACAGGCTCTGCACAAGGGGAGAAGGGTTTCCTCATCTTGGATTTTGGGAGTGAGTAGCACAGTGGGCTTATTAGAAGTAAGGCAAATAGGAACTGCTGGAAACGTGAGTAGGGTAAACCTTTCACCCCATTGGTTAGGGAGAATCCAGGAGTCACCCCACCCACAAGCTGACGCTGGGCATAAATGTGGCACCCCATGGTGCCCTCTTTAGAACACTTTCTGGACCTGTGGAATAATAAAAGGGAACTGGACTTGCAGTCTGTGCCCTCAGAGAAGACCTAAAGGACTAGATCTACTCCCTCTTGTTCCCAGGATATAGAAGATGACTACAAAGGTCGATTGGCTGACCACCTGTGTAACCACAGGACTACAAAAAGTTGCAAGAGGCCTGTTTCTTAAAGTTCACAGCTTACTAGTACCAACTAGACCTGACATGAACCCAGCTGGTAGCCTCTGCTAAAGTGAGCCTCGACCCCCTAAGTGCGATTCCTGAGCTGTGTCTAACTTGACTTGTCCTAAAACCCCTGAAAATATGAAACTTACAAATGTTTTTGACTTCTAGTTTCCCAGATGACCTGGACAACCCCCCTCAGCCTATCTGACCAAGGTGCAACCTCACTGGGCTAAGAAATCAGGTTTCTCCCACTTAGAGCTTCTCCATAGCTGCAAGTCTGTTTCAACTAACCCTCGGTGCAACCTGCCCTAGTACAGGATTCCGAGCTCCAAAAAAGAGGCTATGGCCCTCATTACAACCCTGGCGGTAAATGCCGCCTACTGCTGTGCTGACGGCTGTCAACATACTGTGACCGCGGCGGTATTCCGCTACGGGTATTAGGACCCACACTGAGAATTCCGCCACAATACAGACACCCACACAAGTCCGCCACACCAAAGGTCAGTGATAAACTGGCGATAGCAAAACCCACACCGTTACGCCAACAGGAATACGCCCACAGTATCACGACCCACAAATCACCGCGGCGGTCTTTCAAACGTGGTAAACCATTGGTGGTACACACCACCGCGCTCAAAATACACACACATTTTCAAAACACCACCACATTGGACAATTCAAACTATACACACCTGACACACATACACACACCACACCCACACACTCACACCACTATAAAACACCCACCCACATTACCCACAACCCTTTACAGTGAAAAAAACGATAGCACACAGAGAGACACAAGGCAGGAGCACCCACTCAATCAGAGGCACAGAACAACATCACCCATACACCATTCACACACACCACTGCATACACCACAACACATCACCCCACACATCCTCACACATTTCACGCACACCACATCCATGGCCCCCCAAAGACACCCCAGGTTCTCAGAGGAGGAGCTAAGGGTCATGGTGGAGGAAATCATCCAGGTAGAGCCACAGCTTTTCGGATCACAGGTGCAGCAGACGTCCATAGCTAGGAAGATGGAGCTATGGTGGAGAATAGTGGACAGGGTCAACGCCGTGGGACAGCACCCCAGAACAAGGGATGACCTCAGGAAGAGGTGGAACGACCTACGGGGAAGGTGCATTACGTGGTTGCAAGACACCAGTAAGCCGTACAGAGGACTGGCGGTGGACCCCCACCTGCTCCCCCACAACTAACAACATGGGAGGAGCAAGTCTTGGCGATAATGCATCCTGAGGGCCTTGCAGGAGTAGCAGCAGGACTGGACTCTGGTAAGTCATATCTTTACTATTATATACCCCACCCTACCTGCATGCCATCACATACCCCCACCCTTACCCTCACTCCCATCTCTCCATCACCTCCCACACACCCCACCATCACAACCCACCCATCCCAAAACCAAGCCCTGCATGCAACACCAATGCATGGACCCCCGTCACAGGCCTGCATGGACACCCATCACCACAGCATGCCCAGTAAATCACCACTCACACAAGGCCAAGCTGACAGGGAAATCACAATTATAGAGGGAAACACACCCATGCACAATATGGCCCACGCAGATACACTAACACTGCATTTGCATCCCCACAGGACCCATAGTCAACGTCACCGGAGAGGAGGTTCCAGCTACATCTAGTCCCCCCACAGAAGAGGCCCACGGTGACGACAGCAGCTCTGCACACCTGGATCTCGATGACCAACCTGGCCCATCTGGAACCTCTGGACAGTTGGGTACCCAGGCACAGTCCCAACCCACCACAGAGCCTCCCCCCTCAGGAAACACCACCACAGCACCCACCCAGTGGGCCCATGCCACTGTCCCCAGGACACATCAATCAGCAGTGTGTCCACCACTACAGGGACCCCAGGCAACCCCACAAACCAAGGACGACCAGGGACCTGGGGTCAGTGGGAGTGGGCACACGGTTCAGGGGACAGAGGCACATGACAACAGGGAAGCTGGGAGGACTGCTGTGCAACAGGGGGAGGACAGACTCCATGTGGCACTCTCTAACATCCTGGGAGCATACCACCATTCCCAGGAGAGGATGGGCCAGATACTGGTCAAGCTGCAGGAGACCCAACGGCTGCAGGAGGGACAGTACCTGGGGATCAGGGATGATCTAACAAAAATATACACCATCCTGGTCACCATTGCAGGGATGCTGGCAGACATGGGCAAGACCATGAAGAATGCTGTGGCACTACAACGGGTGCCTGACACTAGCCAAACTGAGGAACAGCCTTCCACCTCCGCCAGCGCTAGTGAACAGAAGGCCCTGCCACTGGAACAACAGGCCACCATCACCCCGCCCCCTGCAGAAGGAGAACCACCCCGCAAATGGTCCCTGCGATCAGACAGAAGACAGAAACATTGCCAAGACCCCCGCCAGGAAATAAGACTCTCATAACTTTCACCCTTCTGTCCCACACTGTCACCCTGTCTACCTTGAACTGCCATTACTCCCCTTCCTATGCCCCATTGGACAATGCACCTGTGATACCAAGAGACTGGACTCTACCCTGAACTTCCTTCCACCATCAGCCCAGCCCTTTGCACCACCCCCTCTACTCATGAGCACCTAAATAAACACCCTTGGAATGAATACCAATCTGGAGTCTGTCAAATGATTCAAATATGTATTAGTACAACATTATCAAAGCATTACAATTCAAAAGTACAGTGAAATATACTTTAGGATGACCTCTGGTGGGCAGCAGTACACATAGGAGGAGCCAGAGTGGGGCACAGAGATCTGAAAATAGAGATGCCAAAGAGTACGGTCAGTGGCCATAGACATAAGGAAACAGGCTGCCTTGTACAATGTCCAACAGTGTCTTACCTGTGTGTCACTGGAAGTACTGCTGAATAATATTGGTCCTGTTATCAACATCTTCTTCCTCTGCCTCCGCTTCCTCACTGTCCACAGGCTCCACCACTGCCACAAGACCATCTCCAGGCTTATCCTCCTGCAGAAAAGCCACCTGGCGTCTCAAGGCCAGGTTGTGCAACACGCAACATGCCACAATGATCTGGCACACCTTCTTGGGTGAGTAGTACAGGGATCCACCTGTCAGATGGAGGCACCATAACCTGGCCTTCAGGAGGCCGAAGGTTGTTTCTATAATCCTCTGTGTACGACCATGTGCCTCATTGTAATGTTCCTCTGCCCTTGTCCTGGCATTCCTCACAGGGGTCAGTAGCCATGAGAGGTTGGGGTAACCAGAGTCACCTGCAAATATCGAGGAACAACTGTTAGACCCACACTAACCCTTAGGGACAATCCCCATACCCATACCCAGACACCTACTCATACTGTGTGGAGACCTTTGGCTCACCTATTAGCCACACTCGGTGCCTCTGAAGTTGGCCCATCACATATGGGATGCTGCTATTCCTCAAGATATAGGCGTCATGCACAGAGCCAGGAAATTTGGCATTCACATGGGAGATGTACTGGTCCGCCAAACACACCATCTGCACATTTATTGAGTGATAGCTTTTTCTATTCCTGTATACTTGTTCATTTCTCTGGGGGTGGGGGGGCAAATGCCACATGTGTATCCTCTACGGCACCAATGATTTTGGGGATATGTCCCAGGGCATAAAAGTCAGCTTTCACTGTGGCCAAATCCTCCACCTGGGGGAACACGATGTAGCTGTGCATGTGTTTCAGCAGGGCAGACAACACTCTGGTCAACACATTAGAGAACATTGGCTGAGACATCGGAGAGATACGGAGGACCATACCATACCACCACCTGCCAAGGTGAAGAAGGGAACAGCATGCACCAAGGAGCACAACCCACCCAGCAAGGCCTCCTCCAAAACTGCAGCTGCCAGAGCCAAGGTCCCAACAGCAGCTGCCAAGGTGAAGAAGGGGCAGAAAAGCCAAGGCAAGGCACCTCAGGCGTCGGAGCCTGCAGGTGGGGGCCTGGTGGACACCATCAGAACTGACATCCCCGCCACCTGCACCGCAGACAGCATCGCCAGCATCCCCGCTGCAAGCACCGCCACCTGTACTGCCTCTGCCATCACTACTGTCAGCAGCAGCATCCCCAGTGGCCAGCTGTCAGAGGCTGCAGGAGAAGAGCTGGTGTCTCCCTCCAACTTATCTTTCATAACATGGCCTAGCATACAATACACTCTAGAAATTTGCAAGGGGTGAATGGTGCAATTGTCGCAGGGAGTCTAATTTTTCAGAACTGTGCCTTGGGACAAAAGAACGTCAGAATGCAGGGCTGCGCCGCTTCTGCCAAATCAGAACTGTCATACCAACATACCTGACTAGCTCACAGTGCCTTACTTGCACTCGTAACCTTCCAGAGTGACAAGTAGTTGTGGCGATTCAAAAGGCACAACACTTTTATAGAGGGCATCTGTTCTACAGACGAGTCAGCTCTGCTGGAATCCTCTTCTCTAAAAATAAACACTGGCATCTAATATACAATGTTAGCTTGATACAGTGAAAAGCTACTTTGTTATGTCTATAGGAGCCTGGAAACGATTGCTGGATGGACAGAAAACAACACCTGGCACTTGTTGTGCTCACTGAGCCGGAGAACGTACAGGCAGAATCCCAGGCAAGTGGCTGCACAGCAAGTGACATTACAGAGTGTTGCAAAACAATGGCACAAAAGAAAAAAATGTGCAATGTACAACAGTGCAAAGAAAATACATTGTGATTTCTTGAGTGCTAAGAAATGAGGCATAACTATAGTGAGTCCATGAATGGGCCTCATGACACCCCCTATGGACAAGACAACAATCTAATACACAAATAAATAAAAACAAAATGTATAAGCCAGGCAAACTCAATGCAATAATAAAAGTGTAATATAAAAAATCTAAAAACTATTTACAAAAGGTCCTGTGAGAATTTCGAAAAATGGGACTAATTAGTTGGGGCTAGAGGCAGGCTGGAGACACACAAGACCTCTTCCACCAAGTCAATGGTTAGTGCATCCAGGACGGATTCCTTCTTCGCAGATGATTGCTGAATAACCCCATTCAATAGCTCAAGAGAACAGATATGATCCTCGTTATCAGCCGATGCTGAAGTAATGGCCAGTTGTGCTGCCTCCATGTTATGTAAGGCTGAGGTGAGTAATCCTGGTGCTGACGCACCCATCTCCCCACTGGGAAGAAACTCATAGCAAGCATCCTGAAGCAAGCGCTAGTTCATTGGACAACTCCGGAAAGGGGTTTTCCTGGGCTCATTGACCAATTTATGTCTATAGGAACAGGAGGTTTGCAGAGCAATGCAGACATTTGGTGCTCATTCAAAGGGACACCATAGGTAGTGGAACACAGGCTGAATGCAGGTAAACGAGGCCAGTCAGAATGACAGTGACTAGTCAAAGTCTAGTTCCTGGAGTGCCAGGGCTCTAAGCCACTGGATCATGGGCCTACATCACTGCTGGATTGTTGACAGGTCCAGCATTAGTGGGCGCTGGGCAGGCACATCATTGTGGAGTGATAAAGTAGGACCAAAACGCAGCAGATGAGGAATAACACCAATGAAATGCCTCCAAAAATATTGGAAAATAATGAATGAATAAAAGCAGGTATAATTTAAAAAATATGCTGGAAGGTACTTGTTGGACTTTTGCTTATGCAGGGTCATCCCCAGTCTTTTTGCCTCCTATTTTTTTCTGACCTGTTGCTGTTGGCTTTTCAACTCTGAGCACTTTACCACTGCTAACCAGTGCTAAAGTGCATATGCTCTCCGTGTAAATTGTATGTAATTGGTTTATCCATGATTGGCTTATGTGATTTACTAGTAAGTCCCTAGTAAGGTGCACTAGAGGTGCCAGGGCCTGTAAATCAAATGCTACTAGTGGGCCTGCAGCACTGGTTGTGCCACCCACATAAGTAGCTCTGTAATCATGTCTCAGACCTGCCACTGCAGTGTCTGTGTGTGTATTTTTACACTGTAAATTCGACTTGGCAAGTGTACCCACTTGCCAAGCCTAAACCTTCCCTTTTCTTACATGTAAGGCACCCCTAAGGTAGGCCCTAGGTAGCCCCAAGGGCAGGGTGCAGTGTATGGATAAGGTAGGACATATAGTAATGTGGTTTATATGTCCTGACAGTGAAATACTGCCAATTTCGTTTTTCACTGTTGCAAAGCCTGTCTCTCTCATAGGATAATATGGGGGCTACCTTTAAATATGATTAAAGTGTAGATTCCCCTAGAGAGTAGATGGACATGTGGAGTTTGGGGTCCCTGAACTCACAATTTAAAAATACATCTTTTAGTAAAGTTGATTTTAAGATTGTTCGTTTGAAAATGCCACTTTTAGAAAGTGAGCATTTTCTTGCTTAAACCATTCTGTGACTCTGCCGTGTTTGTGGATTTCCTGTCTGGGTCAGTTTGACAGTTGGGTTGTTTTTCACCTCACACCAGACAGTGACACAAAGGGGGCTGGGGTGTAACCTGCATTTCCTGATTAGCCATCTCTGCTAGGAGGGAGGGGTGGAGTGGTCACTCTCATCTGAAAGGACTGTGCCTGCCTCTGACAATGCCGGCTCCAACCCCCTGCTGTGTGTCTGATGACTTGCCTGGGCAAGGCAGGATTTCACAAGTAGGTGTGAGTCCCCTTTGAAGAAAGGTGACTTCAAAGACTAAAATGGGTATAAGAAGGGCACCCAAATCTACAGACTTTAGAAACACTTCTGGAACCAAGAGGAACCTCTGCCTGGAGAAGAGCTGATAGCTGAGGAAGACGTGCTGCCCTGCCTGTGACTGTGCTTTGTGGAGCTTTCCTGCAGTGCTGCTTCTGCCAGAGTAAGAGGGCAAAGACTGGACTTTGTGTGCCTTCCATCTTGTTAAGAAATCTCCAAGGGCTTGATTTAGAGCTTGCCTCCTGTTGTTTGAAGTCCCAGGGACAGCAAAGACTTCTCTCTACCAGCACCTGGAGTCTCTGGAGAGACTCCTGCTCTGACAAGTGGTGCCCTATCCAGTCCCTGGGCCCTTGAAAGGAAAGCTGGTGGAAATCCAAGGAAATCGACTTCGGATGACTCCGGACCGACGCCGCTGCTGAATCCGGTAACGCCGCCTGCACCTGACGGCGTGACCTTCGCTGGAACGCGACACTCTTCGCAGGCCCGTCGCCGCAGCTGCCCCGCTGAAGTCCGCGACTCCGTGGAAGTCGCCGCACCACGTCGTGACCGACGCCACTTGAAGTGCACGGATTCAACGTTTCGCACAGACGCCGCGATTCCTGACTTCGCGCCTCGGCTTGTTTTCACTCTTCACCAAAGGTACTGTACTTGGGGGTCTACACGACTCCGTGTCCGGCGCCGCTGGTGTCGGCTTGTTGGGAACGACTCCGTCACGACGCCGTGTTAACATCTCATTGAAGCATTCTTGTTTCTAAGTGCTATTTTTGAGTTTAATCTTTAAAAATTCATAACTTGACTTGTGTATGTTGGATTTTTGTTGTTTTGGTCTTGTTTTGTTTAGATAAATATTTCCTATTTTTCTAAACCGGTGTTGTGTCATTTTGTAGTGTTTTCATTAAGTTACTGTGTGTGTTGGTACAAATACTTTACACCTAGCGCTCTGAAGTTAAGCCTACTGCTCTGCCAAGCTACCAAGGGGGTAAGCAGGGGTTAGCTGAGGGTTATTCTCTTTTACCCTGACTAGAGTGAGGGTCCTTGCTTGAACAGGGGGTAACCTGACTGTCAACCAAAGACCCCATTTCTAACATTGGTGATCAGCGGTTGGGATTTGGACTTGTATTTGTACTTGACATACAGTGATTAAGTGTACACTACTGTTTGAGTTCAGCCACTACGTGACCACATACTACTTGTTTGGTGATCTTTTGCTTTTTCTCTTAAGGACTCCTTTTTGTTTTACTTCCATGATTTTGCTGATCCCTTGACTGATTCTTTTTACTTCATTGGGAACTTATTTTCTGCCTTTGGAACTTTGCACTTGTGACCATCATGTCTCAATCTGGAGATGCAACAGCTGGAGCTGTGTTTGAAATGGAGAAACTGAAGGAGTACTCAGTTGCTCAATTGAAACAGTTCCTTAAAGATCTTGACTGTCCCACTGAGAGCTCCACCAGGGAGGGGGAGCTGCAAAAGGCACAGAGGGCCTGGGTGACAATCAAGAAGGCTGGAGGGCACACAGAGGAGGAGAATGTGGGTGGGGAAGTGCAGAGGATACACAGTGGTGTAGTGGAGGTACCTGTTACGCCTGGGGGGAGGGTCCCCAGGAGGGGTAGCAGGGTGTCATCCAAGGGTCTGACTCCTGAAGAGTTACAGGACAGACAGGCAGAGAGGGCTCGCCGGTTCAAGGAGTTGAGGATGCAAAGGGAGAAGGATTTGGAAGAAAGGAGGAGGGACTTAGAGATCAAAAAGAGGATTTGGGCTTATGAGCTCAAAATGAAGGAGCTGGAAGTCATGGGGGCTGAATCCAGCTGGAATGGTGGCAGCAACAATTTTTTATCTAGTGCTGCTGAAGAAGTGCACATGCCCAGAGATGTGGTGCCCTACTTGAAGGAGGGAGTTAACACACACCAGGAGGTTCAGGGGTATGAGGTAGCTCCAGTGATGCACAGGGTCCCTGAGGTGGATTGGGGAACTGGCATGGGGAGTCATATTCCTACTGGTGGGAGGGACACTCTACTGACTCTAGGTGAGAGTGACAGGGAGAGGGGTTCCCCCCAGGTAGAAGTCCTGGTTATGGAGTGTGAAGACATCCCAGAAGAGTGTGGGTTGAGTGTCAGGGACAGTCAGGTACTGTCTCACCAGTCTCAGGAGGGTGATGTGGGGTGCTTTTCCAAAGCAGAGTCACTGGATGGTTGGGTGAAGGGTACTTTGGTTAATTCATGTAAGGGGTTGAGTGATGTAATTGCTGGAGAGCATATGTCTAGTCCTTATTTTCCAGAGCTATGCCAACACCAGGTGGAGTGTGAGTTCTCTGACCCCAGGGAGCTTGCAATGGAGGCAGACTTCTGGGTGAGTACCAGAGAGTCTGAAGAGGCATTTGGGGGTGCTCCTGAGAGGAGTGGTCTAGGTAGTTCCCAACCAGGTGAGGTAGGGAAGGATTGTAGTGTCCCAGGTAGGTCCCAGTGTAGTGGGATGGGTGAGGGACCCCATGTCCAGTCTCAGAGGAGAGGGAATGGGGATGGGTTGAGGCCCAAGGTGCCCGAGATCCGGTCCCAGGTCCTGGAGGGTTCCATGAGGGAACACCAGGAGGGGAGCCTAGCCTGTACCATAGGGCCATCTGTTGAGGGAGACCCCACAGTGTCAGGAGAACTTGGGGGGGCGGCTGTAGCCAGCGTCCCACCAGTTCTGGTGTCTGGCAGTACCACTCCTAGTGAGGGGGTGCAGAAGTCCAGACAGAGGGTTGAGAGGGGGTTGCGGACCCCAGTGGAGAACCTGGAGGGTCAGGGGTCAGCTCTGAGAGCAGAGCCCCCCAGGAATGACCTTGGTGAGACCATTTCTGGGTTGGGGGGAATCCAGACTCTGTCAGATGGGCAGAGGTCAGGAGACCTGCGCCAGCCAGACTCTTGTGTGGCCCTTGGGGACAGTGTGTCCCTTGAGGGGGGTAAGTGTGCCCCCCTGGAAGTCCTGGTGTACCAGGCAGTGGTTCAACTGCAGGGTGGTGACTCTGGGTTGAATGATCAGGTTCAGGGGCTAAACTCTGAGCTGATGGGGGGTAAGTGTGCTCCCAAGGAAGTCCTGGTGCGCCAGGCAGTGGTTCAACCGCAGGGTGGTGACCCTGGGTTGGATGACCAGGTTCAGAGGGTAAACTCTGACCTGGTGGGGGGTAGGTATGCCCCCCAGGAAGTCCTGGGTTGCCAGGCAGTGGTCCAGTCTGTGGGTACAGACCCTGGACTGGAGGATCAGGTGCAGGGGGTAAACCCTGACCTGAAGGGGTGGGCGGTTTGCCCAATCACCCCCCCTGGTGTGATTTCAAGGGGTACTCTCCCTGAGGGGGGGGTGCAGAACCCTGAGAGTAGGGACAGGGGAGAAAGAGCCTCACCCCTGGCCCCAGTGCAATCTAAGGGTACAGACCCTGGATTGGAAGGCCAGGTTCAGGGTGTCCCCCCTGACCTGGAGGAAGGGGCTACTGCTAACAGTGCCCATCCCATGTTGTCTTCTGAGGGGGCCACTCCTAGTTGGGGGGTGCAGGACCCCAGAAGGGAGGGCAGGGGGAGGGAAGCCTCACCCCTGGCCCTGGTCCAATCGGAAGGTACAGACCCCAGGTTGGCGGACCAGTTGCAGGTTAACAGTCCTGCACTGGTGGAAGAATTGTGCAGGACTGCTTCTACAAGCACCCTGACAGTTTTTGACTCTGGGGGTGCCGCTTCTGCAGGTAGGATACAGAGCCCCAGAGGGGAGGACCAGGGTCAGGTTGTCATCCCTGACCTGGTGAAAGAGAGAGTGGTCAAAGGGTGCCAGGCACCTGGGGCTACCGCCCCCCACTCTCCGCAGTCACAGTGGTTGGAGAGGCCTGAGGTCGGGCTCTCATCCCTGACAGTTGTCCGGGGCCACCGTGGCTTGCTGTCCTGGTGGACAGAGTTGCCCCTGGGGGGGGGACGAGAGTCACACCCCGGGGGTGGAGTGGGCAACACCACTGTGTTGGCCCTGGTGGTACTATCTGCCCATTGCAATACATCTGTGAGCAAAGTAAAGTTAGATGCTGCACATATGGTGTCTGTAGATGTGGAGAAGGGTTCCCCATGGGTTAGCTTAGTGGGCCCTGAGAGTATGGACAGAGGGATCCAACTGGAGTCAGGAAGGCATAGAACTGGAACATGCCCCTGCTGTTGTGGGCCTGGGTCCTTGTTCTATCGCCCCAATCAGGGAAGTACATCAAGGTATTGATTGTTCTCCCCTGGCTTTAGACTGGTAGGGGGTCGTATTGGACTTTTGCTTATGCAGGGTCATCCCCAGTCTTTTTGCCTCCTGCCTCCTATTTTTTTCTGACCTGTTGCTGTTGGCTTTTCAACTCTGAGCACTTTACCACTGCTAACCAGTGCTAAAGTGCATATGCTCTCCGTGTAAATTGTATGTAATTGGTTTATCCATGATTGGCATATTTGATTTACTAGTAAGTCCCTAGTAAGGTGCACTAGAGGTGCCAGGGCCTGTAAATCAAATGCTACTAGTGGGCCTGCAGCACTGGTTGTGCCACCCACATAAGTAGCTCTGTAATCATGTCTCAGACCTGCCACTGCAGTGTCTGTGTGTGTATTTTTACACTGTAAATTCGACTTGGCAAGTGTACCCACTTGCCAAGCCTAAACCTTCCCTTTTCTTACATGTAAGGTACCCCTAAGGTAGGCCCTAGGTAGCCCCAAGGGCAGGGTCCAGTGTATGGATAAGGTAGGACATATAGTAATGTGGTTTATATGTCCTGACAGTGAAATACTGCCAATTTCGTTTTCCACTGTTGCAAAGCCTGTCTCTCTCATAGGATAATATGGGGGCTACCTTTAAATATGATTAAAGTGTAGATTCCCCTAGAGAGTAGATGGACATGTGGAGTTTGGGGTCCCTGAACTCACAATTTAAAAATACATCTTTTAGTAAAGTTGATTTTAAGATTGTGCGTTTGAAAATGCCACTTTTAGAAAGTGAGCATTTTCTTGCTTAAACCATTCTGTGACTCTGCCGTGTTTGTGGATTCCCTGTCTGGGTCAGTTTGACAGTTGGGTTGTTTTTCACCTCACACCAGACAGTGACACAAAGGGGGCTGGGGTGTAACCTGCATTTCCTGATTAGCCATCTCTGCTAGGAGGGAGGGGTGGAGTGGTCACTCTCATCTGAAAGGACTGTGCCTGCCTCTGACAATGCCGGCTCCAACCCCCTGCTGTGTGTCTGATGACTTGCCTGGGCAAGGCAGGATTTCACAAGTAGGTGTGAGTCCCCTTTGAAGAAAGGTGACTTCAAAGACTAAAATGGGTATAAGAAGGGCACCCAAATCTACAGACTTTAGAAACACTTCTGGAACCAAGAGGAACCTCTGCCTGGAGAAGAGCTGATAGCTGAGGAAGACGTGCTGCCCTGCCTGTGACTATGCTTTGTGGAGCTTTCCTGCAGTGCTGCTTCTGCCAGAGTAAGAGGGCAAAGACTGGACTTTGTGTGCCTTCCATCTTGTGAAGAAATCTCCAAGGGCTTGATTTAGAGCTTGCCTCCTGTTGTTTGAAGTCTCAGGGACAGCAAAGACTTCTCTCTACCAGCACCTGGAGTCTCTGGAGAGACTCCTGCTCTGACAAGTGGTGCCCTATCCAGTCCCTGGGCCCTTGAAAGGAAAGCTGGTGGAAATCCAAGGAAATCGACTTCGGACGACTCCGGACCGACACCGCTGCTGAATCCGGTAACGCCGCCTGCACCTGACGCCGTGACCTTCGCTGGAACGCGACACTCTTCGCAGGCCCGTCGCCGCAGCCGCCCCGCTGAAGTCCGCGACTCCGTGGAAGTCGCCGCACTACGTCGTGACCGGCGCCGCTTGAAGTGCACGGATTCAACGTTTCGCACAGACGCCGTGATTCCTGACTTCGCGCCTCGGCTTGTTTTCACTCTTCACCAAAGGTACTGTACTTGGGGGTCTACACGACTCCGTGTCCGGCGCCGCTGGTGTCGGCTTGTTGGGAATGACTCCGTCACGACGCCGTGTTAACATCTCATTGAAGCATTTTTGTTTCTAAGCGCTATTTTTGAGTTTAATCTTTAAAAATTCATAACTTGACTTGTGTATGTTGGATTTTTGTTGTTTTGGTCTTGTTTTGTTTAGATAAATATTTCCTATTTTTCTAAACCGGTGTTGTGTCATTTTGTAGTGTTTTCATTAAGTTACTGTGTGTGTTGGTACAAATACTTTACACCTAGCGCTCTGAAGTTAAGCCTACTGCTCTGCCAAGCTACCAAGGGGGTAAGCAGGGGTTAGCTGAGGGTGATTCTCTTTTACCCTGACTAGAGTGAGGGTCCTTTCTTGAACAGGGGGTAACCTGACTGTCAACCAAAGACCCCATTTCTAACAGTACTGATCAAGCCAGTGCCTATGGTTTTAAAGAAATGTGCTATGCCAGCAGTACTGGATGCATTAAAGATGCATTTGACTAACTTTCCGAAATGTAATGGGAGGTTTACGCATAGAGTCACTGTATTTCGAAAGGTGTCCTTGCGACTTGAAGTTCAAACGTTTCTCTAGCTTACGTTAATGCTACCTCTTTTAGAAACAAAAAGCCCTTAACTCTGCTTAGCTTATTGAACTCTGCCTTCAAAGTTGGAATGGAAGGCCAAAACAAACCATCAAGAACCGTGTTAGACCTGGCATCCTTGGTGTGCTCTCACCTAACTTTTTGCCACTGCTTCACAAGTTGCTGCTATGTGTTGAACTCTATTTTTGTTACTCTGGGCACTTTACCACTGCTGACCAATGCTAAAGTGCAAGTGCTCCCTATGTGAAATTGTATGTGTGATTGGCATATTTGATTTACTAGTAAGTCCCTAGTAAAGTGCACTGGAGGTGTTCAGGGCTTGTAAATCAAATGCTACTAGTGGACCTGCAGCACTGGTTGTGCCACCCAGATTAGCAGCCCTGTAAATATGGCTCAGACCTGCCACTGCAGTTTTAAACTGCCAATTCGGCTTGGCAAGTGTACCCACCTGCCAGGCCTAAAACTTCCCTTTTTATACATGTAAGGCACCTCCAAGGTAGGCCCAGGGTAGTCCCATGGGCAGGGTGCAGTGTATGTTAAAGGTGGGACATGTACTGATGTGTTGTACATCTCTTCAAAGGGAAATTCTGCCAAATTCAGTTTCCATTGTTGCAAGGCATATCTCTCTCATAGGTGAACACGGGGCTGCCTTTAAATATTCTTAAAGTGGTTTCCTTTTGAGAGCAGATAGAGATAAGGAGCTTGGGGTCTCTGAACTCACAAATTGAAAATACATCTTTTAGTGAAGGTGGTTTTTAGATTGTTAGTTTGAAAATGCCACTTTTAGAAAGTAGGCATTTTCTTGCTTTAGCCATTCTGAGACTCTGCCTGTTTGTGGCTTCCCTGTGTGGGTCAGACTGACAGTTGAGCTGTTTGTGAATCTCCTCTAGACAGTGACACACAGGGAGCTGGGGTGTAGCCTGCATATCCTGATGAGCCATCTGGGATAGAGTGAAGGGGGGAGTGGTCACTGATACCTGAATGGGCTGTGCCTGCCCTCACCCAATGCAGTCTCCAACCCCCTGGTGTGTGGCTGGGAGCAGGCCTGGGCAAGGCAGGATTCTGTAAACAACAGAGACTTTTCTTTGAAGTTGGACAACTTCAAAGGAAGAAAGGGGTGTAAGTATTGGACCCAAAAACCCAGACTTTAGATTACTTCAAGATCACTTCAAGGATTCAAAAGGAACCTCTGCCAGGAGAAGGCTGAAGGAGAGTGCTGCCCCTGCCTGTGACTGTGCTTTGTTGGGCTATCCTGCAATATCTGCTTCTGCCTGTGAAAGGGGACAAAGACTGGACTTTGTGGTATACTCCTGGTTGAGAGGTATCTCTAAAGGCTTGGACTGAGCTTGCCCCCTGTTCTGAAGTCTCAGTGCCGTCAAAGACTTCCTCTGCCAGCACCTGGACTCTCTGCTGAGACTCATGCCCAGCCAATTTGTGCCCTATCCAGTCCCTGGGCCCTTGGAAGGAGAAGCTGGTGGAAAATCGAGAAGAACCAACAAAACCGACTTTGGATGACTCCAGACTGCCGCCAGTGGCGGATCCCGTGATGCCGCCTGCAACTGAAGCCGTGACCCTCGCTGGAGTGCGACTGCCCTGCAGGCTTGACGCCACTGCAGCCTTGCCGAGGTCCTCAACTCCGTAGACGTCGCCCGACCACGTCGTGACCACTGGATATCAACTTCGATTGAAGTGCGTGGATCCAACGCTTTGCACCGACTCCGCCTCGCCTCAACCGCTCCGCAGCAAGGACCCGACGCCTCTTCGTGACGTCGCCGCTTTTTTTCTCTGCAGCCCCGAAAAGTGTGTGTGTTGATACAAATACTTTATACATTCTCTCTGGGTTAAGTCTTTCTGCTTGTGACAAGCTACCACGGGGTGAGTGCGGATTAACTGGGTGTGATTCTCCTTTGCCCTGACTAGAGTGAGGGTCCTTGCTTGGTCAGGGGGTAACCTGACTGCCAACCAAAGACCCCATTTCTAAAAAACCACATGTGTGGGAGGTAAAAGGATGTTATTACATTTCACAAGTTGGGAAACTGAAAGACTATAGGGGATGAACAGTCCTGATCATTTAAAATTAAATAACTGCCATTGGACAGAACAACAAGAGTGGGTAAAATTGGGAGCACTGGAATTCCTTTTAAATAAAACAGGCCAAATTTGGAACATACACATTACAGGAGCCATGAATGGTAACGTTTGCACACAAGTGAGTGGCAATCAGAGGAGTCACACTTCTTTTCAGAAAGGAACACCTACAAGCTCCGCCGCTCACAATGATAGTCAAAGGGAAGTGGCTATATCTTGTGGATAAAGCTGTCTCCCAGGACCTCATATCTACCCACGGGGAAATGTTTCATGCAAGAAATTAACTGGAATGTTGAAATAAGGAGAGATATTACTCTATGTTTTAGCCAAACTATAGATGGTGTTTCTGCAATGGTAAAAGGTAGCTTGTCTAAGTTCTCGATCTGCAACATTGTGTATGTATCGTCTTTTTCAGCCATGAGTCGCTGTTTACGGATCAGATTAAATTAAGGTACAGCCAAGGCACGCAGCCATTTTTAAGAAACTGTAGCATCCAGCTAAATTGCATAATTGATCTAAGCAGACTTTGCCCATGGTACAATACAGACATATAATTTTGCTTAATATTAATGAATGATGACAACATTATTTGAACCGTACATTCAAGAAGACAATGTGTTAATGCTATTATCAACAACAGCAAGTACTTTACCCAAAATATCTTGATCACCATATTCAACAATTTCCAAATTTCATCATAGGTTGCATAAATATTTTTTGGGAATGTGGAGACCTAGGACCCAACAAGAAATCGGAGAGGTCCATGCCCTCCAAAAGGAAAGAAAGATGTTTTACTGTAGACAGTGTGGAATGTTCTAATCATTGTTGACATAGCTTCCCCACTGAATAAGTGGGAACTACATCTGAGTGTTGAGATGGGGAATAACAAATGTTTAGCCTGCTTGCCTTTAACCCCTGTGAGGCATTAAAAAAATCAGCATGACAAACATTTGTGTCTTGTGGCCGCAATAACCACTGGTTTGGACTTGCAAGTGTAGAGTTAAATGTACTGTTTTGGACCATTTGATTGAGCTGTTCCTCAGTGTAATTTCTGTCAAAGCGGGCATGAGAGGGAATATTGGGACCATCCATGTCCTTAATTGAAAATCCAAGACATGTAGGGGGTTATTCTAACTTTGGAGGAGGTGTTAATCCGTCCCAAAAGTGACGGAAAAGTGACGGATTTACCACCAGCCGTATTATGAGTCCATTATATCCTATGGAACTCGTAATACGGCTGGTGGTATATCCGTCACTTTACCGTCACTTTTGGGACGGATTAACACTCCTCCAAAGTTAGAATAACCCCCGTAGTCTGTTGAACTGTATCATTCAAAAAAATAAACAAAAAAATTAAACAGACTCTAAACAAGTGTTTGTTCCCTGAACCTGCCAGGATTTAGTTCCCCAAAAACATTTCAAATCTATGGTTTCTTTCCAGTACTCATAGCCCCGTACAGCTAATATGTTAACAAAGGAGTCTGTATGTCTGAGTTTGGTTTGTGTCAGCTTGTATTTCTTTGCTGTTGTGAGGACAAATTTCAAATAGAAGGATGTGAGGTCAGTTATATTGTCTGAGAAAAATATGTAGATTTAGCTTTGTATTTTGGAGAACTGCCCTGTGAGGGAGCTGGACAATGTTCCCGCGTGTATACTTGTAAATTGTACTCTTAATGTTAGATCTATGTAAATAGTGATGTCCATGAGGGTGGTAACAGAACATGTCTCTGTAATTGGCTGAATTTAAATAAAGATCCTCATCTTTAAAGACGGTATAGTATTCCAACTCAGATAACATTACAGTAACAGTGTCAATATCCCAATCATCAGAATGTAACCCAGGTACAATGACGTCATGTTGTATCTGCCTCGAGACGTTCTGACGATCTCGTGCCTTATAGGAATGGGCCGTCCGAGCGTTCCGATGGATGTTCTCTCTGCCGGCAGTTGCCTGCTGACCGGGAGAGAGAGCACCACGCTGGAGCTTTACACTACTGAAATAAACACATCTTGAGTGCATTGAAAGCGGAGTCTTCTTGTGAATCACTTCATTTTGCTGAGGAGGTGTCGGCAGGAATGACGACGTGTAATGGACACTCAGCGTGGATGCCTGTGACCCATCGTTTCTGAAGTAGTAGTAAGACGGTAATTTATTGCTAAACGCAAACCCAGTTTGCGCGCACCATCTACTTAATCGTAAAACAATTGTGGCTTACCTTCTACTGTTGCTTTGACTCTGAGCAGAGACTGTTTTAATATGCGCCCGCATCCTCCGTTTAAAGAAGTGTACACGCGTGTGTGCTGACGCACTCAGTTCAACCATCAGGGAGAAAAGCTCGATCTCCTAACAAAACAAACGTTGTACGTCGCTCCGAAACATCACTGGCGACCATTTTGGAGTCAGGCGAACTCTCGTATTACACAGTGGCATTTCTGCTGTTTACTTTCAAGTCACGGAGGCAAAGCACCTTCTATGACAACAACGGTGGCCATATTTGAATACAATTTGTTTTACTTCATACTTGATTCTTGAATATGACATTACTTTGTTTCTCTTTGTGCCTTCTGCTGTGATAGGCACACCTTATGGGAAAAAAAGAGGAAGTACAAGAGAAAAGAGTAGGAAAGTTCAAGTTTATAGTGAGGAAACAGGACGTGAAGTTTCTTAAAGTGCTTTTTGTTCGTTTTTTTATAGATTTTGTGTGTATTTATAATAAAAAAAAAAATACATCTTTACTCAAAAAAAAAAAGGTGTAAGTCATGGATATTGCGGTCACAGCTGTTAATCCTCCAAAACAATATTTAATACAACCGGGGCGTCCACCAAGAGAGTGGGAGGAGTGGATAGACATGTTTGATAACTATCTTGAAGCTTTAGATGGTTTGAGTTTCTCTTCCAATAGGAAAAGAGCCATTTTACTTAGTTCTTTAGGCAAAGAAGGTCACCAACTATTTAAATATTTGCCAAAGGCTGTGGATCAGGCAGGACAACCAATTGAAGATGTATTTGTAGAGGCGAGGCAAAGGTTGGAGTTGAGGTTTGCTAAAACTGAAAATGTTGTCATGCAACGGTTTCAGTTTTATACGCAACCCCAAAAAGATGGTGAATCTGTGGACGAATTAGTTGCCCGTTTGAGAGAGCTTTCCCTTAAGTGTGGATTTGGGGCGATGACTGAAGAACTAATGAGAGATCAGCTCAATGTACAATTCAGAAGTAAGAAAATGCAAGAAAGGTTGTGGGCAGTGAAATATCCTAAGTTGAAGGATACTATAGAGTCATTGAGGATTCTGAAATCTGTATGAAGCAAATGGAAAGAAGGGAGACTAAAGGTTCTGAACAAATAGCATTGATTGAGAGTGATGTAGCTGTCACTACTAAATCATCATGGGGGAAGTATAGTAATTCCTTTTTCAGCAACAGCAGAACTAGTAACAAAATGTTTACCAAGTGTGGTAGCAAATATCACACTTCTGAATCAAAGGGGTGTTTTGCTGTAGGGAAGGAATGTCGGAGATGTGGTCGTAAAGGGCATTTTGCTAGAGTTTGCAAAGTGAAAGAATTAAATAAGGGGAAAGTGGCCATGGTTGTTGATGCAGTAGGGGACACATTTAAGTGTGGCAAGGTTGAGAGAGTTTTATGTGTGTCTGAATCTAACAGTGTTGTGGTAGAAACAGGAAGAATGTGAAGACTAAAGGCAGGATTTATCATTAGGAATATGCCAAGGGAGCTAATGGTTGATTCTGGTTCCTTATACACCATCATACCGAAGAGTCTGTTTTTCCAAAAGTGGCCTTCAGCTAGACTGCTACCTAAGGATATCAACCCTGGAGGTTATCGGGGAAACAGATTGATATTGTGGGTTACATGCTTACTGAAATAGTATTCAAGGAAAGGAAAGTCACAGGGAAAGTTTATGTGGCGGAATCTGGTCCTCCTATTCTAGGTTGGCAAATTCAATATGACCTCCACATTGTCTTAAATCCTTGTGCTCCAACCATGTCACTGTTGTTAAGGATATCTCTTTGACAGATATCTTATGTGGAGCAAAGGATGTGTTTGGAAAAGAAATGGGTGAGTTAAAAGGTTATGTTCATGAAATCAAATTGAAACAGGGGGCTATTCCTGTACAACATAAGGTCAGGAAAATGCCGATATCAGTTAGAGGAGAGGTTAAAGAACTACTCAAGGAAATGTTGGAGAGTGGGGTTATTGAACCTGTGGGGGCTTCAGAATGGTTGTCACCTGTTGTTATTTCTAAAAAAAAGAAAAGATGGGATTGTGAAATTTTGTGTGGATTTAAGAGGGTTGAACCAAAATATTGTCACTGACAATTTTCCATTGCCAAATATCAATTGTTAATTAAAGGTGTCAAGTATTTATCGAAATTGGACCATAAACATGCGTACCATCAAAGAAGGCTTTATCCTGCTTCTAAAGCGCTCGCTACATTCATCACCATGGAAGGCACGTATCAGTTCACTAGGATGCCTTTCGGCTTAGCATCTTCTGCCAGCATTTTCCAAAGGATGATGAGTGAGATTTTCAAAGGGTTGGATAATATAATGTTTTTCAAGATGATATTTTAGTCTTTGAGGATACTATCGCTAATCACAATGTTACTCTGAAAATGATCTTGGAAAGATTGCCGAAGTATGGATTTACTTTAAGACAAGACAAAATGTCAGTTACTGGTGAAAGAAGTGGAATATCTTGGTCATTCTTTGTCTGAAGAAGGGATCAAACCAAAAAATGATCTGTTAGAGGCCATTAGATCTGCACCTGCTCCTCCAGACAAAGAACAACTGATATCCTTCTTGGTCTTGATTGAATATTACTCCAAATTTGTGAAGAGCTTTGCTAGTAAAATAGAAAACCTAAAGATACTTTTGTGGAAGGGAGCTAATTTTGTGTGGGGTGCGGCACAGCAACAGTGTTTTCAACAGATAAAAGAGGAGGTGTGTAATGCTGACATTTTGGTATCATTTGACACCAAGAAGAAAACAGTCATAACAGTTGATGCAAGTGCAATTGGGATTAGTGCAGTCATGTCTCAAATGCATGGGCCCACTGAAAAGACTGCTGCTTTTGCTTCCCGGGCCTTAACGGCTACTGAGAGACATTACGCGGTTATTGAGCGAGAGACATTGGCTGCAGCAAGGGGTGTGGAGTACTTTCGTACCTATCTTTGGGGCAGCAGCATTACACTGCATACTGATCACAAGCCCTTATTAAAAGATTCTTTCACCCCGTGGAACTGGCAAGGGATCGGCAAGTCTAGCCAGATTAGCTTCTCATTTGCAGGAATATAATTACAATATTGAGTTCATTCCTGGTTGGAAGAACGTACAAGCTGATTGCTTGTCACGCTTAGCCCTTGATTGGCAACTCTTGGATCAAGATAAAGTGTTAGCGTGTGAGCAAGAAGGAGCTGTTGTGTGTGTGCTTGAAGTCACTCACTGGAGTAAGGGCATATGAAATGAAATGGATTGGTGGTTGGCAATGAAGAATGACAATGTATTAAAAAATATTATAGACCTAATAAAGAAAGGAAGGACGACAGAAAGCACTCTTCCGGTGTTAGTGTGGCCCTATAGCAAAGTATTGGAGGAGTTATCGGAGATAAATGGTACAATGGTTTTGCGAGGTGAAAAAATAGTTCCACCTGCAGATGTACGGAAAAGTTGTTCGATATTGCTCATGAGGAACACCTGGGGCAAACGATTACCAAAAAAAAAGACTGAGAATGGAGTTTTGGTGGCCTGGCATGGATGATGATGTCGTGAGATGGGTTGAGCGGTGTTCTGAATGTATACAAAGTGAAAAGCGTTTGAAAGTTGGGGCACAGTCTAGTTGTGGCTGTATATCAGATCTGGGTAAGCCATGGCATAGTGTTTGCTTGGATTTAATTGGACTTTTGTCAGGAATAGGTAAGGGAAAGAATTTTGCACTAGTTATGGTGGATGTGCACTCTAAATGGTTGATTGTTAAATTCATGACTGAGGTCACAACGTCTGCAACGATAAGGGTCTTGAGAGAAATGTTTACTGAGGAGGGTTTTCCTATAGTTTTGATCACTGACAATGATACTCAATTAGTTTCTAGTGAAATGAGAGTTTGGAGTCGTGTGGTGTAAAACATTCACTTACAGCCTTATATAACCCCTGTGCCAATGGAACTGTAGAACGTGTTAATCACATGATCAAAGGGGGGTTCAGTTAGCGCTAGCTAACAGATTGGATGTGGAGTTTGTAATCTTGGAGCTGGTTTGGGCGTATCATACCACTGAAAACGTAAACATGGGTATGATACCGTTTGTGCTCATGAGGGGTAGAAAGCCCTTTGTATACTTAAACTTTTGTGGATGGGTAATTTGATTGAGAGCCGAGACTTACCCAACAATGGTCAAGAAAATATTACAGTTCATAATGATCTGAGGATTAAACCAGGAGATTGGGTGAAGGATAAATCAGAGACAGAAAGGATAGGGATGAGCACATTTTTGGGACCGTTTAGAGTATAGGAAGTTCATAAGTGGCATATATTGCTCACAAACGGACAGCGCTGGAATTTAAGTAGAGTGGCGAAGTATGCTTCTGAATTGAATGAGAGTAATGGAGAGAGGAGTGATGAGTGTAGTGGTTATATGTTAATGAAGGATGAGGATGTTGTGAATTCTCGTGAATCTTACAGAGGTAAAAGTGTTCAGGGAAGTGGTGAGCATGGTGCAAATTTAGCTGCTGGTTGTGATGTCACTGGTACAACTCCTAACTTTGTGGGCTCTAGAGTCCCGAGGCTCAGGAGACCACATGTCTTTTTTAATGACTATGTAACATAATTTTGCAGTTGTTTTTTATTTGTTTGATTCATTTCAATTTCATTATGTATTGTTTGTCTCTTCTTTCATTTCTGGATCAAATCCTTATGTGTTAATTACTCTGTATTTATTTTATTCAATTGGTTATTGTTTATTTAATATTAACGGAGGAGGATGTGTTATAATCTACCTCAAGACGTTCTGACAATCTTGTGCCTTATCGGAACGGGCCGTCCGAACATTCTGATGGATGTTCTCTCTGCTGGCAGTTGCCTGCTGACCGGGAGAGAGAGAACCACGCTTTAGATTTACACTACTGAAATAAACACATCTTGAGCGCAGCGAAAGCGGAGTCTTCTTGTGAATCACTTCACGTCACTTATGTCTATTTTTAATACATACGGAATCTGCAGAATCTCAGTGGGGGTGAAAACATCAAAGGTGACTTTATCCCAAACAATTCCATCTGTTACCGGCATAGCTGAAATGTTCACACAGGACAAGTCTCTTGCCAGTCTCTGGGAAGAAGAATGAGGCATCAGCACCTCCTTGGCCAGTTCTGTGGCTGAACATTCTTGGAGATAGTGGCCATTGATTAATAAGAAAACAAGGTTAGGAGGGCAAGTAAGGGACTGTAAGCTAATCAGGTATGTTGGTATGACATAACTGATTTGGGAGACTCTTGCACCTCTCTCCAAAGTAATGCCACAGTCAGAGGTCAGAAAAGGGGTTTATTTGTTAAGTTACTTCACCTACAACAAGAGCGTATCTATCTCTTGGCCACCTCTGGAGGAACTGACTTCACTGCTGAATGCATGGAACATAGAATACAAGCTGCTTTCACACTCTACATACTTTTATACAATTCCTAGCATGTAGCATATTACAACTGTTGACGCAGATATGCTAATTAGAAATTATTAATAAATACGTATATGTTATGATTTACAAAAGTTCGTAGAGAAATTAATCGTAGAGAAAACTAATGTGCATGTTTTTGAAAATGTGCCCACGGGGTATCACAGCCATCTATACGAACTTGTACTAAAAGAACTAAAAATGCGTGAAATAATTAAAATGTGTAATAATGATGTAGTAATGTGCCATAATGAGATGTATAACCTATGTTTTGCATTATATCGTAGAAGCTAACTTATCCGAAGTCGTGGCCTACTTGCCAGGCCTCAGGCAGAAGCAGAATTATTAAACGCACAATGCAGAAGTTGCTAATACCTATGATCTGACCGTGAAATGTGTGCTTAGCTAGAATTTTCTGCAATGTACCGACAGACAGGAGATGATGAAGTCAATCGGATACAATTATGTGTAAAGCAGGCTGAATTTACTTTCCCAGGACTTGAACAATAGAGACACTGACTGAAGAGAAGCATGCAACGTTTTGGATATCTGGAGAGCCGGATGATGAGGGCATCGTACAGCGAACCAATCAACTAATTGGGGATGGAAAAATGTTAGAACTCATAGATTTGTAAAATCAATATTATATGTTAAAGTCATATCTGCTGATTGACTGACCAATTAGGAAATGGGGGATGGACTGAAAAACTATTATAAAAAGTCATGACAAGGGGCTAAAACTTCAGATGCGATGGGAAAAATGCTGATGCCAGAAGACGTGATTCGAGATTCTGTTATTGGGCTCATGCTCTTGAGAGCCTGATGTATTGCTGATCGAT
Organism: Pleurodeles waltl; assembly: GCF_031143425.1. NCBI lineage: Eukaryota > Metazoa > Chordata > Amphibia > Caudata > Salamandridae > Pleurodeles > Pleurodeles waltl. The sequence goes on from NC_090442.1 coordinate 539,980,918, forward strand.
TGATGACCTGAAGACGAAGACTGACTTTGTTGCTGATCCATCTCGTGGATAGGCAGCTATAGCAATGTGACTGATTAACTTTATGCCTGTCTTTCTAGGTATCAACTGCGCTGTTTTATAGGTTTTCTCCTAGCTAGATGTTTTCCAAATTTATGTTTCTAAATTGTTTTCGCATGTAGTCCCACATGCTAAATGCTAATCTGGGTTAGGTAAGGGTCCTTTGGGTGACTCTGACAGTGACAAATGATTGACGGACTGATTGCTGAACTCTGCTATTAATGCTGTTATATTTATCTTTGTTGGCTTATGCTGAAGCATTCAAGCATATGTTTTCAAAAGTTATGATTAGATTATGTTATTGGTGGTCATTAATGAACTAATTCTGAGTTGATTGAATAAAGTTTGATCTAACCTGATGGTTTAGTATTGTAACTAATAGGGAAATAAAATTGATAAAGCGTATAATTGAGTTGTGGTTATTCATGAAATGTTGATATATCGTCTCATGCTTAGTGATACTCTTAGTGGTTATTGATTGATTACATTGATCATTGATGTTCATTGATTACTGCATAGCTAGGATACTCCATACGATCCAAAAGGTTAATCTGCCTCTAAGCGTCCCCTTGCAAGTTTACTTACTAAGGACCAGGCGTGCTTGCGTTTTTTGGTAGCAGTCTGATGGTTAGTTTCCTTGGAGAACTAGTTATGTGGTGATCGATGGTTATGGTGATAGTTTAAGTTAGTGTTAATTGTTTATTTTTATGAGGTTTGAATTTTAGTTTTTCTGAAATGGCAATTGTAGCAAAGATGATGTCCCCTTAAGCCCAGAAATGACTTTCCCAGATCCTGGATCCCGCTAGTAAAGATGGGTATGTTCTCTGCGTCTTTGTGATAGTGTGAAAGTGGTAGGATTGCTCTTGCAAAGGCTTATACAGACCGCAGGTGAATTGTGATGTATGTGAGGGAAGTAGGGAGTTTGCGTACTCCAGTTGAGGTTAGTAGGAGTGTGCGCACTCCGCAGTATGTAAGTAGGGAAGTCGTCGAACTTCATATGTGTGTGGCGCTTTGTGCTAAAAAATTGTCCACAAGGTTGTTGGTGATGTACAGACCCTGCGTGGTCTAAGACTCCGGAGTATATTGACAAGTGTAGGAGACACTTGGTTATATGTTGTAATCTGTCTGGTTTAATAGGTTGATTGCGCGTGGTCAACAAGTCAGTGTGTGACTCAAGTGAGTAAGAGAAATTTTCGACTGAGATTTGGTGAGTCCTATGTGCACCAGGACAGACCCATTGATCAATTGAGTGTAAAATTTGCAGGTCTAATTTTGCTTGCGAATGTGGGAGACTGAGAAAGAGGAATAGGTACATGAGCGAAAGGGCCATTAGTGAAAATCCGTAAAGTCTCTGAAGTGATTGTGAACCTTTCCTGTAGTAAACCAGCAGGTTTGTTTTGGTTATTGGTTTTGGTTAGTGCTCGCAATAATTTAGCATTAGTTCCCTGTGAATTGAAGATTAGGAGGACAAGCCACAAGACTTTGTTAGCCGCAGTGTGTGATTGTGACGTCAGAGTGAGCCGCGCTGGGATAGGATGGTTAGTGAGAAGAGTCGCAAGCGAATTGGCAGCCGTCCGTAAGAGGCAATTGGTTAAGTAAGCGGGTGAAAGGAATCTTGGGAGTAAGAGTAATTTCCTTATTGAATCGAATGCACAAAAGATAGCAAGATTAAGTTTTTCAAAGCGTTCAGAAGTGCCATGAAAGGTGATTCTTACACTAAGGCGACAGTTGGGGAGCCTACCCCACCAGAAAATTCTCTGGCATTTATTGTGATGGAGGAGCGAGGTGTCGCGCCATGTCTTTGGTTAAAACAGTGGAGCAAATTGACAGAGAAACAGGGAGCTTTAGCGTTCCCAGAGCATGGAACGTTTACTTTGAGAATTTTGGATCAGTTGCGAATGACAGTCTATGAGACAAAGCCACTTCCGAGACCAGCACAGTTTGAGGCTTTAGCGGTGTGGGAACTCATAGCCAGACAGCAGCAAGAGATGAAGGGCCAGATGTAGGGAGTTCCGATTCGCAAAATCGGATGCAGAACGGTGTCACAGACACCGTCTGCGATTCGCTATGGGGTCGCAAAGACCCACCTCATTAATATTAATGAGGTGGGTCGCATTTTGCGACCCCATAGCGAGTCCCTGCACTCACTGCGATGGTGGCATGCTGAAGACAGCCAACCTCCATGTCTGTGACTGCTTTTTAAATAAAGCAGTTTTTAAATTTATTTTGCAGCCCGTTTTCCTTAAAGGAAAACGAGTTGCAAAATAAAAAAAATAATGAAACCATTTGGTTTCGTTTTTTCAGAGTAGGCAGTGGTCCATTGGACCACTGCCTGCTCTGAAAAAACATTTTGGGCAACATTCACAAAGGGGAAGGGGTTCCCAGGGGACCCCTTCCCTTTTGCGAATGGGTTACCACCAGTGTGACACTGGTGGTAACTGCGAATTGCTTTGCGACCGCATTCGCGGTCACAAAGCAATTTAGCATTGCGATGCGTGTCGCAAATAGGAAGGGGACACCCCTTCCTATTTGCGAGTCGCATTCACAATTTGCGAGTCGGTACCGACTCGCAAATTGTGAATGAGCATCGCGATGAGCATTTTGCATGGCGCAAACTGCGATTTTTGCAGTTTGCACCATGCAAAATGCTTCCTACATCTGGCCCGAAGTTCCAGAGGAGAGTAAAGAAGGTAGAAAAGTCCTTGGCAGAAGCATGGTGGGATTGGGAACAGAAGAAGTGGAGAATGACAACGTTACAGGGTGTTAGATTGTTTCCTGCTATTGCAGAGGAAGATGAGTCAGATGAAAAAGAAGATGATGACCAGAATGAAAAGGGTTCAAGAGATAAGAAGAAAAAGACTTATGTAGACGAAGAAGATTCAGATGTTGAGGATCTTATTACACATATATTGAGGGATCGACCTCCGCCACATGCAGCGCATGGAGGGGGTCCAAGTACTAGTTCTGTTCCGACTGCTCCAGCACAAGTGACAGGAACAGTGGGACCAGTGCAGAAAGATAGTAGACAGATACAAGGGGTAGTGCAGAGTACTCCTAATGCAGTGACTACTTCGGTGGTCCAAGCGCAAATGCACCCAGCATTGATACAGAGAATTTATCCAGATGTACCAGATCTTGAGACAACTTTGAACTTAGTGGTGCCATCGGAGCAAGTGGTTCCGAGGCCAATGCTAGTTCAGACTGAGCCGACTCCAATGTTGTTGCCTCAGGCACAGACACAGGGTTTGCCAACGTTCACACCAATGACAGGAACACAGTCAGATGTGACACCAGTGATGAGTCAGAACATGGGAGTATTCCTTCCACAAAATGCAAGGGTCAGGGCAGCACCAGATGCAATATCACTGCTGAATACTGTTGGTGCAGCTGTACCATTGTTTGCACAAAAGAAAACGATTACAGGAGAACAGGGTGAAATGTCATAGAGCCTCATGAGGAGGGGAGTGAGTGATCATGTGCAGGTGGTATCATCTATGGGTCAGACCTTTGCTGGATCTAGACCATTAATGGATCTTAGTCCACTTGTTGCACTTCCAGATGCGGTAAATGTCCCGAGTGCAAGTCAGAGCTTGAAGCTTTTGACACTGCAGACTCCAGGTGTAGCGGTACAACAGGTACCGTTGCCAAATGCGAGTAATATCTCATTACACAGATTGACAGCAAAGCAATTGAATGAGTGGTTAGACAGTTTGAATACTCCTTGAAACACTTCCAAGGGTGGAGAGCAGATAAATCGTGTAAGGCTGGCTACAGAAATAACCGAGCTAGTTGAAGGGACGATGGGAGTGAATAGGTTAGAATCATATACAGAAGAAGAGCTCAGGTATTTGTGTCTGAGGATTACGAGAGAAGTGGGCAAGATGCATCAGACATTGGCAGACCTAGCAGATAAGCATGACATAGAAATTGAGAAAACAAAGCATTTGAAACAAAGCTAGAGATTAGACTTCGAGGCAAAGGATTATTACCATATGAGGTCAGCAGGGATGAAAGCACATCTAAAGGAGTTATTGCAGAGTGCTCAGATTTGGGGAGCATTAGAAAAGTGGAAAGGAAGATGGGCAAAGAAGAAGGATAAACAAAAAAGAGATTCACAAGAAGGGTCTGAAAGTGCTCAGAAAGAAAATGATCCAGTACAAATTTTACCGATGAGGGAAATTCCAGGAGGGCAGTTTGTTCATGTTCCATGGCATAGGAGTGATATTCTGTCATTCACAAATGATTATTCAAAATTGAGAGAGAAACCGGTTGAGTGGTACCAGCAGACCAATAGATTTGTGAAGCTTTCTAAATGTCTGTTGGAAGACTTGAATACCTTACTGGAAATAGAGGTTCTTGTTGATTTGTGGGTTGAATGTAAGAGAGCAGTGGATTGGCCGACGAGTGAACCAGAAAGGGATAGAGTCACAGGTGCACCATCACCTGAAGTGATGAAACATTATTATAAAGTGATTGAGTTCCTGAAGACGAGAATTTTGCCTAAAAATATTGACTGGCAGAGGATTGACAGGACAGTGCAGGAGGCGAAAGAGTCAATACATACCTATTATGAGAGATTGCAGAAGGTGTTCAAGGAGTACAGTGGTAAAGAAGCAATTGAGCTAAAAGATATGTTGCACTTTGTGTTTAGGTTCGTTGAAGGATTGAGACCAGAAATAGGGCAGATGATTAACAGTCATTTGTTTTGCTGGCAAGCAAAGCCGATTGATGAGGTGTTGCAGTATGCAAAATACTGTAGTGATGAGATGGAGTTGAAGCAGAAAAAGCTGAAGGAGAAAGCAATGGTGATGCAAATTAAGGCAGCTCAGACAGGAGTGCAAGGAGCTTTAGTACCGCAGCAGCAGGGAACTGTCATGTTCCATTCTCAGATGAGAGGTAGGGGTCGTGGAGTCAACATGACTCGTGGTCCGGATTTGAGTACTGTAGTGGTTCAAAATGATGTGCAAGGGATGAAAAAGATGTTACTATGTCATCTGTGCAGAAACGTGGGACACTGGAAGCGGGAGTGTCCGTTGATGGTGCAGGATGGTATTGTTCAGCAAAATGGTGATGTCAATAAATTTCAAACTGTGAAAGTCCCTATAATGAGAGGACTAAATCCGAATGTTCAGAACCAGGTGCAGAATTTCCGACCCATGCAGCAGATGCAAGTTACAACCAATGCAGCAGCAGGTTCCTATGGTACCTAGACAGCAAATGCAGATACATCAAGCCCTGATGGAACAGCAACAGATGATGCTTACTCCGCAGGTCACAGGTCAGAGACAAGACAGAAGTAATGACAAAGTGCACCAATTCCCATTACATAGAGAGAATTAAATAAACGATGAATGGATGAGTATTAGTTTGGATGAAGAGCCATGTATGCTTGCAGCATCCTTAGAGGTAGATCAGAGAGGACCTTTTGTGAAGGGAAAGGTAATGGGCCACTGAGTTTCATTTTTAGTGGACACAGGAGCTACACGATCTACAGTGAGAAGTGCAGAAGTTCCGAACTTACCTCTTTCAGGTAGGATAGTTCAAATTGTGGGAGTAGCAAACAGTTTACAAATCTGATCACAGATCCACTAAAGGTTGAGATTGGCAACTTCCAGGGACTGCATAAGTTTGTAGTTTGCAACTCAAGTCCAGTATCTCTACTAGGAAGGGGCTTATTGTGTAAAACTAAATGTTCCATTAATTGTTCGACGGCTGGAATAGAGGTTCAGACAAATAGCGATGATGAGGAAGAACAGGCACCTGAAATTGAGACTGAAAGTGTTAACGAAGAGTGCCCATTGTCACGGGTTCCTTTCCTCGGGATCTGCACGTTGCTCAACAAAAGGCCCACCTCCCAGTGTCACCAACTCAGAAAGCTATTATAGCACAGAGTTATGGTGAAGCCAGTCGGGGGGACGGGAATTAGGGAAGGGAACATCAGGGAGAGAGATCTGAAAAGGAAAGGTTAGAACAATATGCATTTACTCATTCATAGAAAACATAAATCATTTATAGACTCTTAACTAAATGTGTCTCCGAGATATACGGTAGAGACCTCATTTGAAATGTGGGCGAAGCCCCTTGTAAAAACACGACCTCAGATTCAAGAGTTAGCAAGAACGTTGAATTATGATTTTACACAGAATATCAATCCTGTAACATTTATGTATTCACAACATAAACCTTTGATCATGACTTAGAAAATCTCAAAGACTTACGTATGTTTTTTCATACCTTAAGTTATTCAAAGAACAATGAAAACTTTGATTAGTTCATCTCCAAAATACTTTCACATTCATAATGTCAAAAAGGTTTTACTCATAAAAACCTAAAGCGCCTTAAATAATAACACCAGGAAGCGCTTTTACTCAAGTTGTCTAAATCACTTAAAACATTGTGCCAAGAACCTTTTCCTTCTGTGAATTGAAGCGCTTTATATCTGGGAACTGAAGGGCCTGAATTATCATGGCCAGAACGCTTTACGTCTAGGAACTGAAGCGCTTGGAATTACTGGGTTAAAAGGGCGTTTTAAATCTGTGAACGGAAACACCATGAATTACGTATGCACAAAGCGCATTATCTCTGTGAACTGAAACGCTTTGAATCACTGAGCCCAAAGAGCACCTTACATATGTGAACGGAAACACCATGAATTACATGTGCACAAAGCGCGTTATCTCTGTGAACTGAAATGCTTTGAATCACTGAGCCAAAAGAGTGCTTTACATCTGTGAACGGAAACACCTTGAATTACATGTGCACAAAGCGTGTTACCTCTTGGAAGTAATAACTTCCCCCAAACTTGGATTCAGCAAGGCCTTACCGCTACGAGTACGACCTACTCGTTTTTGGATGCACCATGGACTTTGGTTAGACGATACTCTGCCATTCAGAAACTCTGGACTTTTCCTGAGAAACCACCACGAGGTCTGGCTGCATCGAAGTCTTCAAAATAGTGAGCAACGTGCTTGGGTGTGTCTGGGCTTTATAGGCCTGCCACACCCCAAGAAGGCCGCTGCCTCTAAAAACATGGGAAATGTAGTCCCTTCATAGGATAGCACTGATAAGTGCATCTTGTCCACCAATGCCCTGAACCTGCAGCTACATGAGCTTTAACACAGGGCAGACGACGCTGATGACCATTCTTGGAACAAGCGGGGATGACCAGTGGTGCACACAAAGCGCCGCAGAGTTGCGCAGCGGAATTTCAGGCGAGCTCTGGACCGCCTCTGGCCCTATTCCTGACACCCATTGATTGAGTTCTTCCCGATGTTTACTGTGAAAGAATTACATGCAGACTTGCAGGGAACAGTGCAGAAAAATGTGTCGGACCTGACAGGTAGAGAAGTGTGCCTAATCAAGGGAGTGGAGCCAATTAAGATTACTTTGAATACGAATGTAGTGTTTCCGCAGCTTCCACAGTATAACATGGCACAAGATGTTCTGATGAAAGTAACGCAGATAATTGGAGATTTTCTAAAACAAGAGGTTTTGAACGAAGTGTTGAGTAGTCAATGTAATTCACTGATAATGGGCTTAAAGAAGCCGTGTGGGAAAGTGCGTATTGTGCAGGACTTGCAAAAAGTGACTGACATGGTGGTGAAGTGTTGTCCTGTAGTGCCGAACCTAGCAGTGATACTGTTTCAGATTCCTTGTGATGCTGAGTGGCTCACAGTGGTTGACTTGTTAAAAGCTTTCTTTTCTGTGCCTCTCCATGAGGATAGTCAGTTTCTTTTTAGTTTCAAATTCCTAGACATAGACTACAGCTGGTGCAGGCTTCCACAAGGGTATACGGAGTCACTGTCTCTGTTCAATCAGATCCTGAAAAAGAATTTGGAGTCATTAGAATTACCGTACCGATCAACTCTAGTGCAGTAAATTGATGATTCGCTAATTGCGTCCAGGACAAGGGATGAGTGTAAGTATGACTCAATTGCCCTGTTAAGTCATTTGGGAAAATTTGGACATAAAGTGTCACCTTTGAAATTACAAGACAGTGGAATACTTGGGACACCAGATTGAAAAAGGGTCAAGGAGAATCTGTAGACAGAAGATTACAATGATACAGCAGAGAAGTCCTCCGACTTCACAGAGAGATGTCAGGATGTTTCTGGGAATCGTAGATTATTGTCGACAGTGGATTCCAAATTTTGCTGAGATTGCCAAACCATTGCAGCAGCCGACACACAAAGATGTTACAGATCCCATAACTCTAGATAATGATCAGATGAAAGCGTTCACTAAATTGAGAGAGAGTTTGTGCAGAGCTCCAGCGTTGGGAATGCCTGATTACACTAAGCCATTCACATTGTTTTGTCATGAGCATGATGCTTGTTCTTTGTCTGTTTTGACACAGGTTCATGGAGGTGCTTATCACCCAGTAGCCGATTTTCCAGCTACCTTGGACCCAGTCGCAGCAGCTTTACCAGGTTATCTGCGTGCTGCCGCAGTTGCTGAAAGTCTTTCTCAATGTGAGGGAGTAATGATGAGATACCGTTTGACGGTAATGGTTCCTCATTCTGTTGAGATTTTACTATCAAGGACGAAAACACAGTTCTTGACTGGTACAAGATTGACAAGATATGAGACAAGCATACTAGGTGCTCCAAATGTAACATTGGAAATATGTACAGTGTTGAATCCAGCAACATTACTTCCGAGTGATACTTTTGAAATTGAAAAGGAGGAAGAAATTGAGCAGGATTGTCTTGAGGTAACTGAACTGATATCTGAGATACTCGATTGGAAGAAAATGATCAAATTGTCTTTGTTGATGGCTCATGTCTCAGATATGGTACAGGGACATTGAGAGCAGGATATGATCTATGCACAATTACAGGTACATTAGAAGTTTCCTGGCTTCGAGGTGTATATTCTGCACAACTGGCAGAATTGGTAGCTCTTACTAGAGCATGCCATGTTTCTGCAGGAATGAGAGTCACATTCCATACTGACAGCCAATATGGATTTGGAATTGTTCATGATTTTGGTCAATTGTGGTCGCAAAGAGTTTTCCTGACCTCTACTGGTACACCAGTAAAAAATGGCGACAAGATAAAGGAGTTGTTGTATGCAATCCAATTACCTGAAGAAATTGCTGTGGTAAAATGCAGTGCACATCAAAAGGCACAAGATTACATCTGACTGGGAAATGGATATGCGGATCAAGTCACAAGGTTTTGCGCATTGAACTGTATATTGTTCAAAGACAAGTGGAAATTGATGACAGAAGAAGACAACAGATGTGCAAGTTTTGCATTAAAAGTGATCGATACTATGGAAGAGTTGAAAACATTGCGGACAAGGAAGAGAAACGCCTTTGGGTTAAATTGAAATGTGTTCAACGACCTGATGAAATTTGGGTTTCTGAAGAGGGTCAGATGGTGCGGCCAAATAGTTTATTGTCCCAAATGGCCAGGTATTATCACGGACAGGCACATGTTGGGAGGGATTCCATGGTTAGATTGTTTAAGATAGACTGGTTTAACCGTAAGTTCAGGCAGGCAGCAGAGGCAGTATGTTATTGCTGTATAATTTTTCAGCAACTAAACGTGGGAAAAGGAACAGTGGTGAATTTGAGCCACATTGGAAGAGCAGGAGGTCCATTCAGCAGGATGCAATTGGATTTCATTGAGATGCCTTCGTGTGGAGGTTTGAAATACGTGTTGGTGATTGTGTGTGTTTTTAGTCACTGGATTGAAGCATACCCTACAAGAAGAAATTACAGTCTCACGGTAGCAAAGCTGTTTCTTAGGGAGTTGATACCACGTTTCGGGTTTTCAATCTCTTTAGAATCAAATTGGGGAACTCACTTCAATAACGAGGTGATTAAACTCTTATGTGCAGCACTAAATATCGAGCAAAAGGTGCATTGTAGCTATCGCTCTGAAGCATCAGGACTGGTGGAACAGATGAATGGTACCTTGAAATCAAGAACTGCAAAAATGTGTGCAATTACGAATCTGAAATGGCCAGATGCATTGCCTTTGGTGTTGATGTCAAAAAGAAACACACCTGACAGAAAGACAGGGCTGTCACCCCATAAAATCCTCATGGGCAGAGCAATGAGATTACCAGCAGTTCCAGCCAATGCACTTGTAAACATTACAGATGATATGGTGTTGGACTATTGCAAGGGTCTGGCTGATGTGCTGCGCTCTTTCTTTCAGCAGGTGCACACCACCACCCTGCCAGCCATCCACGATCCAGGGCACAACCTGAGAGCCGGTGACTTGGTCGTTGTCAGAAAGCATGTTCGCAAGACTTGTTTGGAGCCACGTTGGAGGGGTCCTTACCAGGTGGTGTTAACAACTATGACGGCTGTGAAGTGTGCAGGACTCCCGAACTGGATACACGTGAGCCATACAAAGAGAGTGGTATATCCACCAGATCAAGAAGAACCGTTGTTGAAAGCACCAACAACAGTGAAACAGGTCACTGCACCTGAGCCAGAAAAGGAGCAAATAGAGCCTGAAGTTGAACCAGAGCTTGTGGAAGATGGTTCTATTACCCCTGTAAGAGACAAAGGTGAAGAATAACAGAAGGGTGCGCAAGAACCATTCTTGACGGATACAGCAGGAGAGCCTAGCTCAGCAGAGGTTCTCCCAGAAGCAGACAGCGCTAAAAAGAAGACAGAGCAAGTGCCAAACCAAGAAGGTAAAAGAGTTGAGACGGATCAAAGTCAAAGTGCTCTGACTCCTCCTGAGCCCGTTGAAGGTCCATCAAGAGAAAACACCATAGAGAAAGAGAAGGAGAAGAGTCCAATCCTGGAAAGAAAGAACAGAAGGAACAAGAAAAGGAGATAATTGGCCTGAATCACAGATAGGGAATAAAAGGGTACTAGTCATAAATGAAACAATAGAGGAGGAAGTGGATACTACGAGAAAAGAAGAATTGAGTGAAGGAGAATTAAGTGGTGATCGAAGGTTGAAAAGAAAGAGAATAGCAAGTCGACGGTACGCAGGTCCTGAATGGGCGTATGCAACTACCAATGAATGGCAACACAAGTTTACACCCTTTTGTTTTGATAGAGAAGTTCCCAATCAGTATTTTGATGTAACCTGAAAGTGATCAGGAAGCTGAATTGTTGAGCTAAATCTGAAGAAATCTAAAAGAGACTGTTGAAAATAGTACCGAAAGAGACATTGATAACCTGATTTGATATTGAAAACCGGATGTGACAAGCTGCTAATCGATTTTGACAAAGGAAAAGGGGTTTCTAAATGTGAAACTGAACCGTGAGAGAAGAGTTTTTATTTTTTATTTTACTGCACTTTATCTAAAAGTTACTTCTGCTTTCTGATTCTTCATAGATCATGGCTGAGCTAAATAATCAAGATAGAATTGCTAGGCGCTGTAGATACATGAGTGTTGGATTGGCAATTATGTGTGGAATAATGTTTGTAGTGATGATTGTGGGAATGTCTGTTCATGATATGAAAAGAGTTCATATTACTTCTGATCCTGAGACTACTACACTAACAGCTTTAGAAAGGTTTAGGTTAGATGAGAAGTACTTGCATAATTATACTAATGTACAAGGAGAGCTTTCTTCTAACGTATTCTATCGCCTATTGAGTGAGTATGTTGAAACGATGGATGCAAGGAATTATCTTGTATGTACGCAAATTCCTTCATCAGTAGAGGAAGGAGTTACGTACCATAGCTTACTACTAACTTATGGAGTAAGCTGTAGTTTGCTACTAACAAGATTTTATAACCAAGAGTATATGCAGTATTTTTATTCTAACCTTGATGTTGTGTTTTCGTTTGATCCTATTATTAGATAACAGAGTAAATTAGCTAGAGAGGATGATTTACTGCTAGTTAGGGGATTCTTTGAGCCTACACTAACCTTTGGGACTGCTTATGCGCATCGCAATAACTTTACATGCTTGCGTACACTTTTAGAAAAGAGCTTCATAGGGCACACTGATGATAGGAGAAAAGCATTAAAAAAAATTTGAAAAAGGCTTAGAAGAAAAGACATATAAAAATGATTATGCTTACACTGCAATTAAAACGCAGGGGGAAATTAGCATTAGAGTCAGTACATGTAGGGAAGCTTTGTATATATAGGCCAAAATCATGCAATGACACTTTATTTGTGGGAACGAGTGAATGTAGGCATGTGTTTTTGTTTCAGAGTAAGTGGACGTTTATGCTGAATGGTCAGGACCCTGCTATTCCTGAGATCTATTATATTTGTGGACTTAATTCTTATTACCGTTTTCCAAGAGGATGGTATGGGACATGTTATTTGGGGATAGTTTTCCCTAAAATTTACCAGATAGATGATTTAAAGAAGTTTCCGAAATTGACTGAATTACAGCAAAAGCGACAAAGGAGGGAAACCTCTTCTGCAATTGTGGGAGATATCTTTGGTGCAGTGATTCCTTCAGTGGGAGTCATTCTGAATTCGATCAAGATACCAAAATTTTCTACTATTGTGGATAACATGCTGACGAATCTTACAGGGGCAATACTCCTCAAAGATACTGAATTAGCCTCAGATGGAGTTATGCCGCTTCATAATAGGCTTGCTTTGGACATTCTTTTAGTGAAAGACGGCGGAGTCTGTAAGATGATTAATGCTAGGCATTGTTGTTTGCATATTACGAACAATGATAAGGAGATAAGAGACTTAGGGCCATATGTACGAACACATTTTCCCATTGACACAGAATGGGAAAAACCCTTTGCTACATCTAGCCCTTACTCACTAATCTGACCAACTCAAGTAAGGAATTGAAGGAACCAGGGGCCAGATGTATCAAGGTCTTTTGCATTCGCAAACGGTGCGAATTCATAAAGCCAGTTCAGAATGTATGAAAGACATTCTGAACACAATTTTAAGGAATCACTAAAATAGCGATTCCTTAAAATTGCAACCCTGTTTAGAGAGTCGCAAATTGCAGCTCTCTAAATAAGAAATCACAAATAAGGATTCCTTATTTGTGACTTCTTAGCACATGTATGAAGCCATTCCGAAATGCGATTGGGCATTTAGGAATCGCTATTTACCACCAGGGTGAGCCTGGTAGTAACCATGCGCAAAATTTAAAAATGCATTTAAAATGCATTTTTAAAATGTACATGTAAAGCACACATGCCCTTTTGGCATGTGTGCACCTTACATGTCCCCCCAAAAAAAATTGTGGTGCAGCAGAGGGGGCCTTAGACCCCCAGCACCCTGGGGTTTTGTATTTCCAAAATTGCGATTTCTGGTTCAGAAATCGCAATTTTGGAATGGGGCCAGTATCGCAATTTGCGATTCCGTAATAGCATTTGCGATTTTTAAGAAATCGCTATTACCGATTCGCAAATGTGATACATGGCATTTTGTGAGTTGGAAATAGCGATTTCTTAATAATCGCTATTTCCGAATCGCAAAGGGCCTTCATGATACATCTGGCCCCAGGTGTTTGGGAAATAGTTGGAAAAGGATTTGCTTCAGTGGGAAATTGGCTTAGTCAAATTTGGAATGGGGTATTATTAAAAATCATACAAGGGATATTAATTGTGATTGCTTGCAAATTAGGATTATGGGGTTCATGTAAATTATGTCAAAAGATAAAACTGAAAAGATCTAAAAATAATCAGAGGAGGGAAAAACGTAATAGGGAAAGAATTTATAGTGAAAATTTGAAAAGGAGACACAATACAGCTGAAACGGAACTGTGAAATGATGGGGAAAGAAAGGTGTGATGACATATTTAGTCATCAGAAGAGGGACTGTTGACGCAGATATGCTAATTAGACATTATTAATAAATATGTATTTGTTATGATTTGCAAATCTTCGTAGAGAAATTAATCGTAGAGAAAACTAATGTGCATGTTTTTGAAAATGTGCCCACGGGGTATGTCAGCTATTTATACGAAATTGTACTAAAAGAACTAAAAATTTGTGAAATAATGAAAATATGTGTAACGCCTCGTCGCGGCGTCTCTTTTTCCGACCGCAGTCAGAACACGCTGCCGATTGTCGGAGCGCCATTCCCCGTGTTTTCTTGCCGTTTTAGCAACGCGTACCGGAAAGCGTGTTTTGCGCTCCCAGTCGCGTCGCCCTTACCAACTGTAGGGCATTGTCTTCTCCCCTGTCGGTGGTGGTCTTCTTTCTGGTCTTTTTTCTTGCCTTTTTCGTTTCTTTTTCTTGCTTTCTGTGTACTGCATTCTTTAGTGTTCCTGCTGGTGTCCATGTTGTCTTCTTCCTATTTTCATTTCCCAGCATGCTCTTTTTCTTATATACTACATCCTTTTTTCCTATTATTTTCTATGGGCTTTTCCCAATTTAAGATGGTGTCATTTTCATTTCCTGTGATGTCACTTCCTCTTTTCCAGTATTTAAGCCACTCAGTCTTGCTCTACCTTGCATTGCAAACACATCCCTTTGGTAGTGCTCTTCGCTCCTGTTAGTCGTTCCTGTTTTCGCTTTTGGAGAATTTTTGCCTTGTTTTTCCTGTTTTCAAGTCATGTTTTTTCTTCTTTTTCAGGAGTTCCTATTAGAGGTTTTTTCCCCAGTTCTTGGGGTTTTTCCTCTGGGACTCCTTCTGGAGGGTACGGTCTGCTTTGGGCTTTCTCTGTCAAGCGGCTCCATGGCTACTAGAAAGGGTCGCTCCTATCTGGGATTATCTAGAGCCTGCAGAAGACCGGGTGTTTTCTCCAATCCTGCATCCAGAGGTGAGAAGCCGAGTGCAGTTTGTGACAATATGTAATAATGATGTAGTAATGTGCCATAATGAGATGTATAACCTACGTTTTTGCATTACATCATAGAAGCTAACTTAGCCGAAGCCGTGGCCTACTTGCCAGGCTTCAGGCAGAAGCAGAATTGATAAACGCATGATGTAGAAGTTGCTGATGCCTTTGATCCAACTGTGAACTGTGTGCTTAGCTAGAATTTTCTGCAATGTACCGACAGACAGAAGATGATGAAGTCAATTTGACACAATTATGTGTCGAGCAGGCTGAATGTACTTTCCCAGGACTTGAACAATAGAGACACTGACTGAAGAGGAACATGCAACATTTTTGAAACCTGGAGAGCCGGATGATGAGGGCATCGTACAGCGAACCAATCAACTAATTGGGAATGGAGAAATATTAGAACTCATAGATTTGAAAAATTTATATTATAGGTTAGAGTCATATCTGCTGACTGACTGACCAATTAGGAAATAGGGGGATGGACTGAAAAACTATTATAAAAAGTCATGACAAGGGGCTAAAACTTCAGATGCAAGGGTAGAAATGCTGATGCCAGAAGACGTGATTCAAGATTCTGTTATTAGGCTCATGCTCTTGAGAGCCTGATGTATTGCTGATCGATTGATGACCAGAAGACGAAGATTGACTTTGTTGTTGATCCATCTCGTGGATAGGTAGCTATAACAATGTGACTGATTAACTTTATGCCCTTCTTTCTAGGTACCAACTGCGCTGTTTTATAGTTTTTCTTCTAGCTAGCTGTTTTCCAAATTCATGTTTCTAAATTGTTTTCGCATGAAGTCCCACATGCTAAATGCTAATCTGGGTTAGGTAAGGGTCCTTTGGGTGACATTGACAGTGACAAATGATTGACAGACTGATTGCTGAACTCTGCTATTAATGCTGTTATATTCATCTTTGTTGGCTTAGGCTGAAACATTCAAGCATATGTTTTCACAAGTTATGATTAGATTATGTTATTGGTGGTCATTAATGAACTAATTCTGAGTTGATTGAATAAAGTTTGATCTAATCTGATGGCTTAGTATTGTAACTAATAGGGAAATAAAAGTGATAAAACATATAATTGAGTTGATATATCGTCTTGAGAGAGCGTAGCTTATATAGTCTATATTAACATGAAATGTTTATGAACTAATGTACAGTAATGTTGTGTAGAAACTGTATTAACGTGTTTTGCTAAAACGTGCACTTGAAATGTGGCCGCCAATGTATACGGGGACTAATAAAAATGACTAATGTTAATGAATTATTATAATTAAGGATGGGTTTACACTAATTATTAATGATTATGTTATTAAAGTTTTATTAATAAATCTTTTAGGCCTTTAGTTAACATGAGCCGAGGCCTAGCTGCCTAACTCTCATATTAAATGTATTTTTCTAACGTGCAGTGTGCTGACTTGCTAAAGGACATGAACTCTTGTTTTTCCAAAAGCTAGAAGCTGAATGTAACTGTAGTAGATCCGTTCTCATGAAATTCATCCTGCCAGTAGTAAAATTTTTGGCTGAATGCAACAGTGTAGATTAACGTTATGTACAAGGTCGCTTAAACCGGTACGGACAATGGAGCTACT
Source organism: Pleurodeles waltl (assembly GCF_031143425.1). Classification (NCBI taxonomy): domain Eukaryota; kingdom Metazoa; phylum Chordata; class Amphibia; order Caudata; family Salamandridae; genus Pleurodeles; species Pleurodeles waltl. Next base: position 539,997,281 of record NC_090442.1, read on the forward strand.
GACCGAAGATCTGCGAAGGACCACAAGACAATGAAATCATACCGGACATTCCACCCGCTAAAGACATCAATCATAAGCACCAATAAAATATGTGAGAACTGTTATGGGGTAAAAAGTTGATGAGCTTATTTGGTTTTAATTGGTAAAAGATACTGGGGTGCAACCCCTTGTCCAATTAGATTTTAGGGGAATGTACAATGAAAAGGGGATAAAAACTCTTGACACCAGGAAGTAAATCAGAACGGGGGAGAACAGGAAGGATAGGAGAGAGACTAGGGGAGATGCTGATGCGATTTGCTATGATCCAGACACTTTGTCGCTTTGCTTAGTGACTTGATAAATTTTAGATTAGAACCGTCCTTGTCCTTAGATTGCCCATTTACACTTTAGCTCCTTATGTGGGAAGTGCCCCTTTTACCTGAGCCAAGTTTCTGACTGATGGCGAACCAACCGATGTCCTGAAGACAAAGACCGAACCTGAGTGCTTACCCCAAACTTGGAGGGTAACTATATGACAATGAAATTGTGATTGTCTGTTTGCTTTTCCTTTCTAGGTACCAACTGTTTTTCTTTTGACAGAGACCTTAGTTAGATGTTTTCCAAATTGGTGGTACTAAATAGTTTTGCATGAAGCCCAACATGCCAATGCTAATTCGAAGTTAGGTGAGGGGTTCAATGAACTGACACAAATAGACAAATGACTGAATCTATGTTTTGTTGAACAATGAGCTAATATACTCTGCTTAGAATAATCTATGCTGACGTTGTGTTATATTCTAATGTTTGTGATTCTTGCTTTGGTAAAATCTTATCAGAGTTGCCATATTGTGACTATGCTATTGTGCTTCTTGGTTTTGAGATTAATAAACTTGCTAGTATTATTGTAACCAATAGGAAATAAATATCATAAAATTCATATTAAATTGGTGTGGTTATTCATGACTGAAAGGTCATGGTGGTGTCTTGTGTTTAACTAAATGTCATTAACTAAGGTGAAATGCATTGTGGTAATATGATGATATTATTGACGTATTGATTGACATATTGATTAGCTATCTCGTCCTAAGGTGTCTTCCAACAGAGTCAAAAGATTCATTGGCCTAAAACGAGTCCCAATGTGTAAATATTTGTCATAAAGGGACGAGTTAACAGTTCTGGTAGCAGAGCGACGGTTTAGGCCCTTTGGGGCCCTAGGACGGAGGACTATTGTTTTAAATTGTTTTTCGAGATAATGCAAATTGGAGGTATGATGTGTTTCTAAATTCCCCATGACTTTCCCGGGATCTCGGAGCCTGCCTAAGTGAGTAGGGTATATTTTCAGTGTTTTAGCATGTATGGTGTAGAATTTGTGCTTGCTCAGCTTATGCATATTGCAGGTGATTTGTGAAGTTTGTGTGAATATAGGCCAGGTAATGTAGTTTTAGTAGGAGTGGGCGTACTCCGCAGTATGAGAGTAGGGAAGTCGGCGTACTTCATGTGAGTGTGGCGCTTTGTGCTAAAAAATTATCCATGTGGTTGGTTGGTGATGTACGGACCCATTGTGGTCTAAGACTCCGGAGTATATTGACAAGTGTAGGAGACACTTGGGTTTATGTTGTAATTTGTGCGGTTTAATAGGCCAATCGGGCATGGTTGACAAGTCGAGTTTGAGTCAAAGTGTATGAGTGAAACCTTCGATGGAGATTTGGCAAGTTCTAAAGTGCACTAGAACAAACCATTGACAAGTCGAGAGTAGGATTTGCGGGTCGAATTCTGCTTTTGGGTGCGGGAGCTGAGAAGGAGAGAGAAACGGCCGAGGCTTCAAGTGAAATCTCTGTAAAGTTATGAAGCGAATGTGTTACCCTTCCTGTAGTAAACCGGCAAATTTGGGTTTTTGTTGTTAAAGGTGCACGCAATATATTGCATTAGTTTGGTGTGAATCCGGTGTAAGGAGGACAAGCAGCAAGACTTTGTCAGCTGCAGTGTGTGTGAGTGTGACGTCAGTGGTGCCGCGCTGGGATAGGTCAGTTGCCGAGAGGGGTCGCGCAGGGATTGGCAGCCATCCGTTAGAGGCAATAGGTTGAGAAAGGTGGGTGAAGAGTGTCCTGGGAATTAAAGTCATTTTCTGATTAGATTCAAAGCAAAATAAAGGACGTAAAAATGAATGTTTTCAAGGCTTTAAAAAGCGCTCTGAAAGGAGACACATACATTATGGCAAGTGAAGGGGAGCCTACACCGCCTGAGGGTACTCCAGCTTATATAGTAATGGAGGAGAAGGGAGTCGTGCTATGTCTTTGGATGAAGCAGTGGCGAAAATTAACAGAGAAGGAGCGCTGTTTAGCGTTTCCAGAGCATGGAATGTTCAATACGAGAATTTTAGAGAACTTGAGGTGGATGTTAAGTGTACAAAAGCCGCCTCCGAGACCAGCTCAGTATGAGGCGTTAGCAGTTTGGGATTTAATGGCCATACGACAAAGACAGCAAAGACTTGAAAGGAGAATAAAAAGGGCAGAAAAGACTTTAGCCGAGGCTAGATGGGATAATGAGAGCAAAATGTGGAGAAGGGGAATAGTTGACGGACTTAAATTGTTTCTGGCATTTACACAAGAAGATGAGACACAGGGAAAGAAAGCCACCTGTAAGACAGACAAGGGCTCTAATAAGTCTAAGGCGACTCAGAGATCTTGGGTAGACAAAGATGATTCAGTAGATGAAGAGTTTCTTAATCAGTTGTTACATGATCGCCCGCCACCATATGCCATAAATGATACTGCTCCAAGCACTAGTGTGGGTCCTGGGAATCCGATACAGAGTAAGGAAGTTACAAATGCAATGCAGACAAGCGATACGGTTTTGATACAGAATGGTGTCAGTGTACCCACTGCACCAGACGCGCAGATACAGTTGCAACCTCCGCCACAGGTACAGAGGATTTATCCAGACGTCCCAGTACTAAAGACAAGTACGAGTCTGATGGTGCCGCCTGATACGATATACACCAGATCAAAGCTAGTGCAGATTGAGCCAACTCCGCAATTGCTGCCCCAGCCACAGCAACAACTGATTCCGGGTTACAATCCAGTGGCAGGGCCTCCGTTAGTACCTGCACCAGCCACAGTGAGTCAAGCTTTGGGAGTTACTGCTCCACGGGGTTTGGGACCAGGTCAGACACCAGCTGCCATATCATTACCAATTACTGGTGGTCCCCCAGTACCATTGTATGCACAGGGTAAGCCTGATGTATGTGATCAGGGGGTGAAAACCCTGGAGGTAGTAAGAGGAGAGTTCACAGGAACTCCCCAGCCAATAACATCAAGAGAACAATCAGCAGAAGGACTCCGGTCCTTGTTAGACCTCAGTTCGATTGGGGCTCCTTTGGAGGCAATGAGACAAGCAGAGTTAAGTGTGCTAGCCCCACAAACAATGAGTACAAATACATCACAGTCACCACTGATGCATTCAGGGAACATTTCGTTGCAAGGGTTTTCTGCGCAACAATTGAATGAGTGGTTAGAAAGGACTTATGCTTCCTAAAATACTGCGATAACCACAGTTAAGCCAGAAAAGGACGAATACCTGAATTTTGTGAGACTGGGCGTAGAAGCTGCGGAACTAGTGGAAGAAACAATGGGAGTAAACAGATTAGAGTCATACACAGAAGCAGAATTGAGGTATCTCTGCCCCAAGTTCACTAAAGAAGTGGGCAAGGTGCATCAGAGGTTGGCAAACCTGGCAGACAAGTACAACATAGACATTGGGAATACTAAAAATTTGAAGAGAAGCTACAGATTAGACTTTGATTCTAAAGATTTTGAGCACATGAGATCTACCGGAATGAAAGCGCATCTTAAAGAGATACTGCAAAGTGCGCAAATCTGGGGAGCTTTAGAGAAGTGGGAAGGCAGATGGGCAAAGAAATGAGATAAAGAGAAAAGTGAAGGTCCAGAACCAAAGCAGGCTAAAGCCGCACCAGACACGGGGACAGTAAAAATGTTACCAATGAGAGAGACAGCCGGAGGGGTGCTGGTCCATGTACCGTGGTCAAGGGGATACATTCTGTCATTTACAAATGATTATCCCAGGTTGAGGGAGAAGCCGATAGAATGGTACCAGCAGACAGATAGGTTTGTGAAACTTGCGAAATGTCTCTGGGAGGACTTGAATACCCTGTTTGAGATTATAGTTCCACCCGACTTATGGCTCGAGTGCAAGAGGGGTGTGGATTGGCCAACACAGGAACTGGCAAGGGATAAGGTGACTGGAGCACCATCTGAGGAAGTGATGAAGTACTATCATAAAGTGATTGAGTTTTTGAAGCAGAAAGTGTCGCCTAAAGTGACTGATTGGCCGAAAATTGATCGAACCTCACAGGAAGTTAAAGACTCAATTCCTGCTTTTTATGAGAGATTGTTGAAAGCATTCAAACATTACAGTGGCACGGAGACCATAGAGCCGAAAGACATGAATCATCTTGTGTTCAGATTTGTTGAAGGGCTGAGACCAGAGATTAGCCAGATGATTAAGAATCATTTGATCTGTTGGCAGGCACAGCCGACTGATGAGGTTTTGCAGTATGCAAAATACTGTAGTGACAAGATTGAGCTGAAGCAGAGAAAGTTGAAGGAGAAAGTGATGGTGATGCAGATTAAGGCAGCGCAGGCAGGGATGCAGGGAAATGGAATCCAGCAGATCGTACAGCAGCAACTGCAAGGGAATGGCATGTTTCAGGCACGGCCGAGGTCAGGGTTTTGTGAATCACAGTCCAGACTTGAATACTGTTGTGGTTCAAAATGATGCACAGGGGATGAAAGAAATTTCACCATGTCACGCGTGCGGGGGTGTGGAGCATTGGAAGCGGGAATGCCAAAATGTGGTGCAGGATGGTGTTGTTCAACAAAGCAGTGATGTCAGTACATTTCAAAATGTAAAGGGTCCAAAGGTGAGGGGCCAAAATCAAACCTACCAGAATAACATGGTTCAGATGCAGGGGTTACAGCCCACGCAGCAAATACAAATACCGCGTGTTCAACCAGCACAAATGCAGCAGGTACAACAGCAGGTTCCCATGGTACCTAGACAGCAAATGCAATTACCATTAGCTCCAATTGGACAGCAACAGGTGATGGGTCCTCAGCAGGTCACAGGCCAAATGATTGGTCAAAATAACACAGTGCAACAGTTCCCATTGCCTGGTGAGGATGGAATAAATGATGAATGGTCGGATGATAGTTCAGACAGTGAGGAGTGCAGGCTTGCAGCGTCCCTAGAAGTAGATCAGACGGGATCCTATGTAGAGGGAAAGGTGATGGGTCACAAGGTTTAATTCCTGGTTGATACAGGAGTTATACGCTCTACAGTCAGGAGTGCAGAGGTCCCGAAATTACCACTTTCAGGGCGTACCATAAGAGTGATAGGAGTGGCAAATCAGTATTTGAGAAACCTGATTACAGACCCAGTTCAAGTTGAGATTGGAAACTTCCAGGGATGACATAAGTTTGTAGTCTGTGATTCTAGTCCAGTATCCTTACTGGGAAGAGACTTACTGTGCAAAACTAAATGTTCGATTACCTGTTCTAATGAAGGAATTGAAGTGCAGACAAACAGTGATGATGAAGGGGACGATGGACAATTTACAGATCTACAGACGGAAAGTACAAATGAGGAATACCCTTTGATAACCTTATTCCCGATGCTTACAGTGACTGACTTGCCGTCTGAGTTACAGGGAACAGTGACAGAGAAGGTGTGGGACCTGACAGGAAAAGAAGTAGGACTGATAAAGGGAATAGAACCGGTTAAGGTACAGGTTAAGCCAAACACAGTGTTTCCTCAGGTGCCGCAGTACCACATGGCACAAGATGTCCTCATTCAGGTATCACAGATAATTGCAGACTTTGTAAAGCAAGGAGTTCTGAAAGAAGTGATGAGCAGGCCGTGTAATAATGGGTCTGAAAAAAGCCTTGTGGGAAGGTTCGAATTGTTCAAGACCTGAGAAAAATAAACAAGATAGTGGTAAAGTGTTGCCCCATAGTGCCAAATCCAGCTGTGATCATGTTTCAGGTTCCGTGTGATGCAGAGTGGTTCACAGTTGTGGACCTGTCTCAAGCATTCTTTTCGGTGCCTCTTCATGAGGACAGCCAATTTCTCTTCAGTTTCAAATTCCTGGATAAGGTGTACAGTTGGTGTAGAATTCCTCAAGGGTTTTCTGAGTCACCGTCCATCTTCAATCAGATATTGAAGAAGGACTTGGAGTCACTAGAACTGCCTTTTAGTTCGACTCTAGTACAGTACATTGATGATTTGTTGATCGCGTCCAGAACAATAGATGACTGCAGGTATGACACAATTGCCTTATTGAACCATTTGGGAAAGAACGGACATAAAGTGTCCCCAAAGAAGCTGCAGTACTGTCAGAGAGAGGTAAAGTACTTAGGTCACTTGATTGAAAAGGGTTCCAGGAGAATATCAAAAGAGAGGCTGACAGCCATACTGCAGATGAATCCCCCGACAACAAAAAGAGATGTCAGGATGTTTTTGGGAATGGTGGGCTACTGTTGTCAGTGGATTCCCAACTTCTCGATTATCTCCAAACCTTTGGTGAAATTGACAGGTAAAGAAGTTAAGGATGACCCAGGTACTAGAATCATGTCAGAGGAAGAGATGGAGGCATTCATGGAATTGAGAGAGTGCATGTGCAGGGCGCCAGCTTTAGGTATGCCTGACTACACACAACCTTTTCTACTGTTTTGTCATGAACGTGGTGCCTGTTCTTTGTCTGTCTTAACACAGGTCCATGGAGGTGCAAACCGCCCAGTAGCATATTTTTCAGCTACTTTGGACGCAGTCACAGGAGCATTACCGGGTTGTTTGCGCGCAGTTGCAGCAGTTGGTCAGAGCCTCACACAGTGTGAAGGCATAGTGATGGGACATCCCTTAACAGTAATGGTTCCACATTCAGTTGAAATTCTGTTAACCCGAACTAAGACTCAGCACATGACAAATGCTAGGCTAACGAGATAAGAGACCATTATACTGGGGTCTCCGAATGTTTCTCTCAAGAAGTGTACTGTATTGAACCCGGCAACTTTACTTCCTGTTGAAAATGCTGAGATTAATGATACTGAGGAAGTAGAACATGATTGTCTTGAGGTAACAGAACTATGCACCAAACCCAGACCTGACATTAAGGATACACAGTTAGAAGAAAATTATTACATTATGTTTGTTGATGGTTCATGCTTGAGAGACTCAGTTGGAATACTGAGAGCTGGTTAGGCCGTGTGTACAATCACCGGTTTCCTAGAAGCTTCCTGGCTCGGAAGAGTGTACTCTGCACAAGTGGCTGAATTACTTGCCCTTACTAAGGCATGCCACGCAGCTGAAAATCTGAAAGTCACTACCTATACTGACAGCAGATACGGATTCGGAATTGTGCATTATTTTGGCCAATTGTGGTCACAGAGGGGTTTCATGACCTCTTCTGGCTCACCAGTGAAAAATGGAGAAAAGATTAAGGATTTGTTGCATGTGATTCAGTTACCTCTTGAAATTGCCGTGGTGAAATGCAATGCTCATGTTAAGTCACAAGACTTTGTGTCAATGGGAAACGGCTATGCAGACCAAGTCGCAAGGTTTTGCGCATTGAATTGTATATCGTTCAAGGATCAGTGGGAATTATTACCTGAAACTGAAAATGAAACATGCTTGAACTTTGCATTAAGAGTGGTTGATACATTAGATGAGCTAAAATCACTGCAGGGCCGTGCTAGCAGAGAGGAAAAACACTCCTGGCAGAGAATGCAATGTGTACAAAGGTCTGACGACTTGTGGGTCTCAGAGGAGGGGAAATTGGTTTTGCCAAACAGTCTTTTGTCACAGTTTGCAAGACTTTACCATGGTCACGCACATCCTGGGAGAGACGCAATGATCAGATTAATCAAAATTGATTGGTTCATTCCAAAATTCAGACAAGCCGCAGAGGTTACCTGTCACAGGTGCATCATCTGTCAACAGATGAATGCAGGAAAAGGGACTGTGGTGACTTTGAGCCACATAGGGAGAGCTGGAGGTCCGTTTAGCAAGATGCAGATGGATTTCATTGAGATGCTTGTGTGTGGAGGCTTGAGGTACATGTTGGTGATTGTGTGTGTTTTCAGTCATTGTATTGAAGCATACCCTACACGTAAGAATGACAGACTCACAGTAGCAAAGCTGTTGCTCAGAGAGTTAAATCCACGTTTTGGATTACTGATATCTTTAGAATCAGATAGGGGCAGACACTTCGACAATGAGGTGATAAAACTCTTGTGTGCTGCATTAGACATTGAACAGAAGCTGCATTGTAGCTACCGCCCTGAAGCATCAGGACTAGTGGAACAGATGAATGGTACCTTGAAGTCGAGAATGGCAAAAATGTGCGCAGCTACCAATATGAAATGGCCAGACGCATTGCCCTTAGTGCTGATGTCAATGAGAAACACACCTGATAAGAAGACAGGACTATCCCCCCATGAGATTCTGATGGGCAAAGCTATGAGGTTGCCTGCAGTACCTGCAAATGCTCTTGTGAATATCACGGATGATATGGTCTTGGACTACTGCAAGGGTCTGGCTGACGTGGTCTGCTCCTCTTCTCACCAGGTGGAGGCTAACACATTGCCATCGATCAGTGATCCAGGTCACACCCTGAAAGCCGGTGACTGGGTGGTTGTCAAGAAACACATGAGGAAGTTGTGTTTGGAGCCGCGTTGGAAGGGGCAATACCAAGTAATACTGACAACAACCACTGCTGTGAAATGCGCAGGTGTTCCAAACTGGATACATGCCAGTCACACAAATAAGGTGACATGTCCCACTGATGAGGAACTTGAAGTGTCCAAAACAACAACTGCAGAGAAGGAAGTCTCAGGGCCAGAGAGTATTCAAAGGGGAACTGAGACTGAAGGAGAGCCCACTGAGGACGGCTTAGTCCCTCAAACAGTAAACAAGTTTGAGAGAGGTGACAGTGAGCCTATCTCAGCAGAGGCAACAGGAGAACCGAGACAAGGAGAGGTTCTCCCAGAAGTAGACGGATACGGGTTTGAACTTGAGCCCGTTACAGACCTTGAAGACGAGGGGGAAGGAACAGAAGGAGGTCAAAGTACACCGACTCCTCCTGAGCCACTTGCAGGTCCATCAAGAGAAAACACCATAGCACAAGAAGAGGGTGCTGTTCAACGTCCTGAAAGGCCAAGCAGAAAGAAAACGCATAAAGGTGATAACTGGCCAAAGAAACAAGCTGCAAGGGAGAAAGTCGTCCCTTGTGACACAATAGAGAAAGAAGCTCATACAACCAGAAGGGAGGATCTTAATGAAGGAGAGTTGCAGAGTGAACGCAGATTGAAAAGAAAAAGAGTCTCAAACAAAAGGTACACAGGTCCTGAATGGGCGTACGCAACATCAGCTTAACGGCAACAGGAATTCTTGGCGTTCTGTTTTGATCGAGACGTACCAGGTCAATACTACAGCACTTGAATTCAACTTTAGAAAGAGACTGTGTTAAATTGAAATTGAAATTGAAAGCTGAAAAGCTGAGAAAAGAAACTGAAAAATTATCGGATGTGACACTGATAATCTGAATTGACTCTGAAAACCGATTATGACAAGCTGTTAACCTGATTTGACAAAAGAGTCCTGGAGTGAGTGAAACGCTGTAAATACTCGCAGAGAGAAAGAGAGGCTACGCACAAGAAGAAAAAAAAAGAGCTTTTAAATTGTCCTCAAGTTGATTGTTTGATTTATATCTTCTGCTGTCTGATTCTTTACAGATCATGGCTTACATTAGAGGTAGTAGCAAAAAGGGTAGGGTGTGTGGTTGGTTAAGTGCTATCTTATGTATTGTGTGTGCAATAATAATTATAGGTGTGATTGTGTGAATGCCTTGGTTGGATAAAAAGGTGACTAACAATGCTTCAAAACCTGAGACTGCTACACTAACACCGTGGGAAACGTTTGAGCAGGATGCAAAATACTTGCATGAGGGAACTAATTCAAAAGGGGAACTTTCTACTAGTGTCTTCTATCGCTTGCTGAATGAGTATGTTGATACTATGGATGCGAGAAACTGTTATGTGTGCAAAAAGATTCCTTCATCAGCACAAGAAGGGGTCACCTATCATAGTTTGCCTCTAACATATGGGATAAGATGTAGCTTGCTATTAACAAGATTCTATGACCAGGAACATGTGCAATATTTTTATTCTAATTTAGATGTAGTGTTTTCTTTTGTACCTGTGATTGAATTTCTGAACAAGTTAGCCAAAGAGCATAGCATAAAATTAGTTAGGGGTTTCTTTGAGCTGACACTAACCTTTGGGACAGCTTATGCACACCGCAATAATTTAACCTGTTTACTAACACCTGTAGAGAAGAGCTTTTTCGATCATACTGATGATAGACGCAAAGCCCTGAAAGAAAGGACTAGAAAAACGCACATATGCAAATGATTATGCTTACACCGCAATAAAGACACAAGGCAAATTAGCTATAGAGGCATTGCATGTAGGTAGACTTTGTATATATAGGCCGAAATCTGAGCATAATACTTTATTTGTGGGCATGAGTGAATGCAGGCATGTGTTTTTGTTTCAGAGTAAATGGACATTCATGTTAAGTGGACAGGATCCAGCGATCCCTCGGATCTATTATATATGTGGACTTAATGCTTATTACCGTCTCCCTAAGGGATGGTCTGGGACATGTTATTTGGGAATAGTTTTCCCAAAGATTTACCAGATTGATGACTTAAAGCAAATTCCTAAAATTTCTGAATTACAACATGCTAGACAAAAGAGAGAGACAGCAGCTGCTGTCGTTGGTGACATATTTGGAGCCATAATTCCTTCAGTAGGGGTTATCTTAAACTCCATAAAGATTCGAAAGTTGTCTACTATTGTGGATAACATGCTGACATATTTCACAGGGGCTATACTCCTGATGGATACTGAACTTGCTGCGGAAAGAGCTATGACTCTTCAAAACCGGCTTGCTTTAGACATTCTTTTAGCGAAGAGTAGCGGAGTCTGTAAGATGCTTAACGAGCGTCATTGCTGTACGTTCATACCTGACAATAGCAAGAAGATTAGAAGTATGCTTACTAACCTAACAAGAGATAGTGCAGATTTGAAGGAGCTGAAGGAACTTGGAGTGTGGGAGAAAGTTGGGAAAGGAATTACTAGAGTAGGAAGTTGGTTTAGTAATATTTGGAATGGGGTACTTGCAAAAATATTAGGGGGTCTATTAATTGTCCTGATTTGTTTATTGGGTTTATGGAGAGCATGCAAAATTAATGAAAGAATTAAAAGAAATTTGACAAAACGAAGTAAGAGAAATGAAAGGGAGAAAATGTTTAATGAAATTTGGGAAAGCTCACATAAAGGGCAAGATGTTGAAATGCGCATTATGCGCAAGGTGAAAGGTTGAAAGGGAAAGGTTTGTGTGATGACAAAGGTCATCAGAGGAGGGACTGAGAGAGTGTAGCTTATATAGTCTATATTAACATGAAATTTTTATGAACTAATGTACAATAATGCTGTGTAGAAACTGTAATAACATGTTTTGCTAAAACGTGCACTTGAAATGTGCCCACGGGGAGTGGCCGCCAATGTATATGGGGACTAATAAAAATGACTAATGTTAATGAATTATTATAATTAAGGATGGTTTTACACTAATTATTAATGATTATGTTGTTAAAGTTTTACTAATAAATCTTTTAGGCCTTTAGTTAACATGAGCCGAGGCCTAGCTGCCTGACTCTCATAGTAAATGTATTTTTCTACCGTGCAGTGTGCTGACTTGCTAAAGGACATGAACTCTTGTTTTTCCAAAAGCTAGAAGCTGAATGTAACTGTAGTAGATTTTCTCAGGAAATTCCTCCTGCCTGTAGTAACATTTTTAGCTGAATGCAACAGTGTAGATTAACGTTATGTACAAGGTCGCTTAAACCGGTACGGACAAAGGAGCTACTGACCGAAGATGTACAAAGGACCACAAGACGATGAAATCATACCGGACTTTCCACCCGCTAAAGATGTCAATCATAAGCACCAATAAAATACGTGAGAACTGTTATGGGGTAACAAATTTGATGAGCTAATTTGGTTTTAATTGGTTAAAGATAATGGGGTGCAACCCCTTGTCCAATTAGATTTTAGGGGAATGTACAATGAAAAGGGGATAAAAACCCTTAACACCAGGAAGTAAATCAGAACGGAGAGAGAACAGGAGGGATAGGAGAGAGACTAGGGGAGATACTGATGCGATTTGCTATGATCCAGACACTTTGTCGCTTTGCTTAGTGACTTGATAAATTTTAGATTAGAACCGTCCTTGTCCTTAGATTGCCCATTTACACTTTACCTCCTTATGAGGGAAGTGCCCTTTTTACCTGAGCCAAGTACCTGACTGATGGCGAACCAAATGATGTCCTGAAGACGAAGACCGAACCTGAGTGCTGACCCAAACTTGGAGGGTAACTATATGACAATGAAATTGTGATTGTCTGTTTTTTTTTCCTTTCTAGGTACCAACTGCTTTTCTTTTGACCGAGACCTTAGTTAGATGTTTTCCAAATTGGTGTTACTAAATTGTTTTGTATGAAGCCCAGCATGCCAATGCTAATTCGAGGTTAGGCCAGGGGTTCACTGATCTGAAGCAAATAGACAAATGACTGAATCTATGTTTTGTTGAACAATGCGCTAATATACTCTGCTTAGAATAATCTATGCAGACGTTGTGTTATATTCTAATGTTTGTGATTCTTGCTTTGATAAAATCTTATCAGAGTTGCCATATTGTGACTATGCTATTGTGCTTCTTGGTCTTGAGATTAATAAACTTGCTAGTAGTATTGTAACCAATAGGAAATAAATATCATAAAATTCATAATAAATTGGTGTGGTTATTCATGACTGAAGGGTCATGGTGGTGTCTTTCGTTTAACTAAATGTCATTAACTAAGGTGAAATGCATTGTGGTAATAAATATTGATAATATTATTGACATATTGATTGACATATTGATTAGCTATCTCGTCCTAAGGTGTCTTCCAACAGGGTCAAAAGATTAATTGGCCTAAAACGAGTCCCAATGTGTAAAAATTAGTCATAAAGGGACGCTTTAACAGTTCCATGCTTAATGACTCTCTTAGTGGTTATTGATTGATTACATTGATAATTGATGTTCATTGATCACTGCATAGCTAGGATACTCCATGCGATCCATAAGGTTAATTGGCCTATACTCGTCCCCTTGTAAGTTTACTTACTAAGGACCAGGACTAAGATGTGCTGCACTAAGGACTTGCACAGCCCATAAGCACAACATAGAAGTGGTGCATCCCCTGCATTCTGATGTTCTGTTGTCCCAAAGCACAGTTCTGCAAAAGCAAACTCCCTGGGACAGTTACACCATTCACCCCTTGCGTATCTGCAGAGCATAGTTTATGCTAGGCAGTGTTTTCAAAGATAAGCCAAACGGTAGCCTCTGCACTAAGGCTGACTTATAGTATGTAGGAAAATTGATTATTTGGGGTGGGCAACTGCCACCCTCAAGGATTCATCACAATTGGTGTCAGGGTGAACTCAAGTTTATCGAGGTCAGTTCCCTGATAGCTATGGCACAGAGCAGGCACAGCCCTGCCAAGTTTTCCAGGTTCATACAAACAGGGCTATAGAATCAGATTAAAGTGGCATTAACTAAATACTACAAAAATTAGGAAATGTAGATAAACAGCTCAGAAGTTCTTCAAAAACGTTTAAATGTTCCAGAAGAACCTGCAGACGTCAGTGTCAAAAAGCAACAGTAAATATAGTAAAGGACCCTTGTGGAACTTCAACATGACCTAAGGTCAGGTTATGTCAATCAGAATGTTCACACTGTCAAACTGAACTTGGGACTGGTGAAAAATCTCATATTTGGACTTAGAATGCGTTTTGGAGGAAACATCTGCACACCAGGATGAAAATATAGAGTGTTACTGAAAATGCTTCTACAAAGTCAACTGCAATGAATCGGACTCTCCGGCGAAGCAAGTACATCTCAATTCAAATATTCTAGTTTAGAGAAGCGATTTTTAATTGCTGAGACAAGCTGGAAACAGAAATACGTTGTCTCGAGCCACGTCTTTACTCTAAGCTGAAACTCCGTGGGGCTGGCCCCGCCTACGCGTACGGGCTTGGAGTTGACCTACGCCTTAGCAGCTGCCTTCCGAGCGTGGACGGATGACGTCGCCCGCTCCTCCATAGCGGGTCCATCTGGCTGGGGAGTACAATGGCGGCTAAGGGAGCAAGCAGGTTGTTTGCAATAGCAGGAGGAGGCGAAAGTAGCGACAGCGATGATAGCTGGGACGTGGGCTTCCTGGACCATCTTAAGCAGGTGAGAGACGGAAATACGCCAGACCGGAGGTTTGAGTTTAAGTCTACAGGGGAACCCAAAGCAACCCTGTTAAATTTTGTCTGCCCCTATACGCTGCTTAGAGAGCGAGCCTGACCGCTACAAGGAGGGTTTTGGGAAGTTCTCCCCCATGAAAATCTTGGCAAAAATGGCTCATTCTGCAACACATTTTTCATTATGTATTCAATTGTACTAGCTTTTAAAGTAAACAATGACCTTACAGTGCACCAGGATTTATCAATATTTATTGGGGGTTTTCAGTGGCTTCCGCACTATCCCCATCTAACAGTGCCCCCTCATCGCTCCATAGTCGCTGTCTCACATGTATTTAATTTGTTTTATAACGCCTCTGTAGTGTTGGAACACTTTACATCACACATAAATACAGAGACCATGAATCATACGTGTAAATCAATGTATAGGAAATATTTCACAAGAGTAAAGAGGGCCGCAAGGTGTAGGTTTCATGTCATCCATACTGGTAGGCATTTTGGTAAGAGTACTTTGCCTGGAGAAGCACAAACACAAGATTCAGAACGTAACACCGTATTTAGGTTTGGCTTTACTAATGAGAATGTATTTCTAACCCAACAAACTCTTTTTAGCAACATTAGGATAATGAAAGACTCTGACAAAAACATAACTTTCAAACCTGTACCATGCAGTTTGTATGCTGCTCTCTGAGGGCACTTCCTAGCTCACTCTGCTAAATTATGATTGTAATTTATGAACTTCACAGTAACAAAGGGGTCTCTGTGAGAAAAGTAATAACCCACTGAGCTATGCACATAAAATACTGTTCTGTGATGTACATAGTAGACGTCATTTGCAGCAGGCATAAAAACGTTCTGTACTATTTTAGATGAGCCAAAACTGCCACTAGGCATAACTTAATCTTTCTCCACCAGCAAAGTAAAAACGAGCGACAACTGGTATTTTTTTCTCTGCTTTCAATAAAGATGTAAAGCACTAAATGCTACAAGAAACTGCTCAAATATTATTTCAGAGCCTTCTAAAGTAATCCTGTACTCTGTGCATTAAGTGAGATGAACAAGGTGAAGGGGGAGGGGGGCTCTAAAAAAAAACAACTTGGTAAAAAAATCAACATTACAATACCTTTCCAAGAGGACTAGTCAATGTAATTAATGGTATAGCTTAAAATATATGAATTAAAATACATATGATTCACACATAGCATTCCCAGCCTTTTCCAGAATTTGTGTGCCTCCAAGTGAATTTTATGTTACTGAGGACCGTAAGAGTGGTAGTGGTCTTAGGAGTGCCTCAATTGTGCTTGTACTTCCTTTCACAACACCTTCCATTGTTAGGCACTTGTCTCTCTTCATCTTTACATCTGTCATAACCCCTTTCTACATATCTCACATATGATCTCCTTCTTTGTTGTCATTCTCTTTTCACTCTGTCCTTTTGTATGTGCTTCCTAAGGCTGCCTCCCCTTCTCTATGCCACCCCACACACAGCCGCTCTCTCTACTGACCTTTAACCACAGCGTTACCTCCTCATCCTCCTTCCCCCATCACAGTCCTAAGTTTATAAGTGAAGCTTCGGTTATCAGACTAGTCAACAAGTTTAAAATAATCAGTTTCTCATTCTTCCAAAATTGCCTCACTTTCTTTCCTGGCATATGCCCTCTCCTATTGTTTTTTTCTTTTTACGTACCTGACACTGAAGTTTTGTTTCTTTGCATATGTATATATTTACCACACAGTCTGCTTTAGAGAACCCATAAAATTGTATTGCCACAAAGTAAGAGGTCTTGCTCCAGCTAACCCATTCAGGTGGTTAAGTGCCATTGATTCAAGAGCTTCTGTCATAGCTAAGCCAGATATATATTTATTTATTTCACCAGCAAAGCGGTCCGCTTTTCGATTATGAGAGTTTTGGCTCATGAGCCAAATAAACAGAGCTCTCTCTGTTACTGTTATGTGTAATGACACTTGTAATTGCAGAAAACCATGTTTGATGGTAGTTGCAGCAGTACAGCATTTCACAGGTTAAAGTTTCTGCTATTAAGAATAGGTGCTTGACTCCAAGCGGACTACCTCAAATCTCCAAACAATTTTATTAGAAATCTCAAAATGAAGAAACAACACTCATCATTATTGACTAATACAATCTTTCATGAAGCTTAAACTTTAATTCTGTGTTACTCAATTAGCTGGTATGATGTCACTTTCCAACGTGTTTCGTCCATTCTTGGGACTTTGTCAGGGATCGTATTGATCATAGGCTAATTAAAGGTTATTCATCTTCTCATTCTCCCTAAAGTTGAGTGGAACATAGCATTAAAATATGCCAGTTAAGTGTTATCTGTACTGAAGAACAAATCTACCAATGGATATCAGCAGTCCTCAGGCTTTTAAGCCTTCACTGTCCTTAGGCCTTTTAAGGCTGGGCTGCGTGTTCTGTATATGCTAAGGGTGGAAGAAGAATGATCAACAAATAGTCTGTTTTGCAAATAGGAAGATTTAAATTTCTTTTTCCCATTTGATCAAATTGAATTATATTATAAAGAAAGAATCCCATCATATGACACAATTGAATGACACATAATTAAAGTACAAGCTTCATGAATGATTGTATTAGTCAATAAATATGAGTGTTGCTTCTCCATTGTGGGGTACTTGTAATGGCGTCATCATGCAATCCAAGGTAGAGGTGTGTTTTGCTTCACTAATGACTGAGCTGAAACACTCATGCACTGACAAAAATCTCAGGAATGCGCTTCTTAGTCCAAAGAAGACATTTATTATTGCACTACGCAAGGTTCCTAAAAGAAGATTAGCATGCTGAAAGCACACGTTTAAAAATGGTCACAGCAATGAAGTGAAAACATACTCAAATGATTCTCCACTGCAATATACACAGCAAATATATGTATCTATATTATAATGCAAAGCAAATAATGAATGAAAAAATATGCATCACCATGAGGAAAAGGCAAAACTGCTTCATCTCCCTCCTATTCAGTATCAGATCGCCAGATCCCAGAATCGACCGAGGAGAGAGAGATCAATTATCCTCATGGGAAGGATGACACACTCCAACATCCTGGATATGCCTGAGATCTGCAAACACACTCTGCCCCCGGTCCATCGGGCCTCGGCCTCTTATACTTTGAACAACCAAGAGAGGAAAAGTCTAGTACCTCTTTCTCCCTGCAGAAGTTTATTGAAAAAAAATGCTGATCGCTTTGGGCCAGCTTTGAAATTAACACATTAGGACTTGGCCGCAATCCCAAGGTGCCAATTCAAAACATGACCATTCCCTGCCGTCTGAGTACATTCTTATCAGCCTAAGCACTTGGTGGAAAAGAACAGGAAAAATAAAGTAGAGTCTCACAAGCACTGGGATAAAAGTTGCTTACCAAACACAAAAAAGCAGGAATGAAAGGGGGTCCATTTATTCATTGTTTGGTTGTTCTTGCTGTTGGTGAAGTGTGATGGGCAAGCACATGAAGAGTGCTACTAAGCTTTGAGAAGGAGAAGCCTTTTGATGCTGAGGGGAAGACTCTTAAGTGGGTCTCAACTTTCAGTGACATTCAGGGCATAGTTGCTTTGGCTCTGGCAGCTGCCTTTAAGGCACAGGATATTTCTTAACCCAGGAAGGCCCAATATACCCTTAAGACCCTAATGATTAGGACATACAAAAAGAGGAAATCAGGGAAACATTTATCCAGGGAGTAGGGATTAAGGACGTTTTGCATCATATTAGTGATAATATAGCCTTTCTAGAAGCCTTAATGTTGGAGGTATCTGATTATTTCGTTTGTCATTATCAGAAAAAGGGATCCCAGAGTTCACTTCTGCATAACTCTGAGGAAGGTTTTCAGATTACTTTCCTGCTTTTGTTAACATTGACTTGCATATGGTTGCTCTATCAACAGAGAGCATATGGTTGCTCTATCAACTGAGAGCACTATATTTTCAGAGAACTCTGTACCATCTCATCCAATGGATAAAAGGATGAATTTGGCAATTAAAAGAGCTTATGCAGCTTTAGATTATTGTATCAGCTGGAAATAAAGAGAGCTTATGTCGCTTAAAGTTTTTTTGTTGTTTATCACGGTCGCAGTATACTTTAGCCATGCATTTCAGTCTTTGATTAAGGATTTTCAAGGATTAGCAGGGCTTGTGGAACAAGGGGCAAATGTCTTTCAATACTGGCAATTATGGAGCAGCAAGTTTGTTTCTTATCTGATGTAGTCAATAACTCTTAGTGTGGCAGCAGCTAGATCGTTGGTGGCAGCGAGACAACAATTGTGGATGAGGTCTTAGAAGGCAGTCAGCCCGGCAGATTGTTTGATGAAGATATAATTTTCAGGGACTATATTATTTGATAACAGCTATATACCATGACTAAAAGGGTAGAGGAATATAGGAGGTTTATGGTTACAGAGAGGCTGTCATCAAGAGGAAGGTATTTTTGAGTTTGTAAATTCTTTGGGGCCGACGTTTCAGTTTAAAGTCATGAATGATCCCTTTTGTGGAAGGGGAGATGGCAGTGGTGTCTCTAGCTCAGAAAAAGCCCAGGTGCACCAGTCCAATGGGACAAACCAACTATGGTCAGCTTCTAAGTCCTGACTAATCAACATGTTTTCTGCCAGTGGCAGTTGGCTGAAGTTCTTTCTATTGGTGTGGGAGAATGTCAGTCAAAGACAAATAGCAGTTTATCCAGGAAGGATACTGAACAATGTTTCACTCGTTTCCTCCAGGTTGTTTCTGTGTGACTACATTTCCTAGAAATTAAGATAAGAGGCAGATATTGTTGAATAAGGTGCCAAAAAAGCCAATGGTTCAAGTGCCTTATCAGAGGGGAAAATGAACACACTCACTTATTTAGGGAGTATAGTAATGAGAGGCTTATGACGGTGCTGGATTTGAAGTCCATGAATTCCTCCATTGCACACATAAGATTAATGATTTTGACTCCGCAGGTAGTTTCTTTGCTCACAGAGAAGGCTCTCTAGCATAATTGACTCAGATAATATGCTTATCTTCATGTGGTGTTTCATTCTGTGTCACAAAAAATGTATTTACTTGTGGGTCCAGTCGGGAGTATTATCATCATCAAATTTGTTATTTATTTACAGTACAGCACAATAAATATTTCACATAAAATACATAAAACATAATAAAGATAAATCTTGCATACATAAATACAATAAAAGGGGCTTACAGGCAGCCCGATTTAAGAATAAGGATTAAATCACATTAGCAACTGGGTGAGGGTATATTTAACCCCTTCGCTGCCAGGCCTTTTCCCCCTCAGGTGGCAGGCCTGTTTTTTTGGGCTATTTGGAGCAGTTCGCGCTTACACCCTCATAATGTTTTGCCCACATTAGCTATCCATGCCAAATTTGCGTCATTTTTTTCCCCAACATTCTAGGGATTCTAGAGGTACCCAGAGTTTGTGGGTTCACCTGATGGAGAACAAGAAATTAGCCAAAATACAGCAAATAAATCTTTTTTTAAATGGGGGGGTGGGGAAAGGCTGCAGAAGAAGGCTTGTGTTTTTTTTTTTTTTCCCTTGAAAATGGCATCAACAATGGGTTTGCGGTGCTAAAATCACAACCTTCCCAGCTTTCGGAAAAGGCAGAAAACCCAATTTTTCAACACAATTTTTGCATTTTAGTGGGACAGACCCCATTTTTACTATTTTTTTGTGCTTTCAGCCTCCTTCCAGTTAGTGACAGAAATGGATGTGAAACCAATGCTGGATCCCAGAAAGCCAAACATTTCTGAAAAATAGACAGAATTCAGCAAGGGGTAATTTGTGTACCTCCTACAAGGCTTTCCTACAGAAAATAACAGCTGAAATAAAAAAAATATTGAAATTGAGGTGAAAAAAACATCAATTTGTCTCAGCATTTTACGCTGTAACTTTTTCCTGCGATGTCAGATTCTTGAAAGCAATACACCGTTACATCTGCTGGACCCTTCTGGTTGTGGGGATATATAAGGCTTGTAGGTTCATCAAAAACCCTAGGTACCCAGAGCCAATAAATGAGCTGCACCTTGCAATGGGTATTCATTCTATACCGGGTATACAGCAATTAATTTGCTGAAATATAGAGTGGAAAATAGGTATTGAAACCTTGGTATTTTCAAAATGGGCACAAAATAAGGTTTTGAGAAGCAGTGGTTATTTGCACATATCTGAATTCCGGGGTGCCCATACTAGCATGTGAATTACAGGGCAATTCTCAAATAGATGTCTTTTTTTACACACTCTCTTACATTTGGAAGGGAAAATGTAGAGAAAGACAAGAGGCAATAACACATGTTTTGCTATTCTGTGTTCCCCAAAGTCTCCCGCACAAAAATGGTACCTCACTTGCGTGGGTATGCCTAATGCTCGCGACAGGAAACGCAACATGGACACATCACATTTTTACATTGAAATCTGACGTGTTTTTTGCAAAGTGCCTAGTGGCAAATTTTGGCCTCTATCTCACCTGGCACCTAGGGAAACCTACCAAACCTGTGCATTTTTGAAAACTAGACACCTAGTGGAATCCAGGATTGGGTGCCTTGTGGGGCTCTCACCAGGTTCCGTTAGCCAGAATCCTTTACAAACCTCAAAATGTGGCTAAAAAAACACTTTTCCTCACATTGTGGTGACCGAAAGTTCTGGAATCTGAGAGGAGCCACACATTTCCTTCCACCCAGCATTCCCCCAAGTCTACCAATAAAAATGGTATCTCACTTGTGTGGGTAGGCGTAGTGCCCGTGAAAAGAAATGCCCCAAAACACTCTGTGGACACATCAAAATTATCAAATGCAAAACTACCTGTCATTGTGGGGGGGCGGGGGTGTCAACCTGGGTTTTTGGTCCTGGTCTCAGTAGCCATATAGCGAAACCTACCAAACCCAACATTTCTGAAAACTAGACACTCAAGGGAATTCAGGGAGGTGTGACTTGCGTGGATCCTCCAATGTTTTCTTACCCAGAATTCTCTAATTTTTCCCACATTTCTGTGTGGGATCACTGCACCGCAACAAATTTCCTACCACCCAATGTTCCCCTCAGTCTCCAGGTAAAAATGATACCTCACTTGTGTAGGTGGGCCAAGTGCCTGTGACAGGGAAGAGTCAAAAACATGTCGAAATTGAGGGGGGACCAAAGCTGGTAAAAATGAGCAGTTTAAAAAAAAAAAACATTTTTAGGCTGACAAGTGCAGCAGCATTTTTATCAGTATAGATGAGACAATGCTGGGTGGTAGGAATTTTGTGGATTCCTGCAGATTCCGAACGGTTCCATCACAAAAATAAGGGAAAAATGTGTAATTTCCAGCAAAGTTGGAGGCTTGCAGGGCATTGTGGGTAAGAAAATGGTGCGGGTGCATGTGAACCACACCTCCCTGGACTCACCCAGATGTTTAGTTTTCAGATGTGCCTAGGTCTTGTGGATTTTTCTACATGGCAGTGTCCCATAGTCCAAAAAGTGCAGCCCTCACCATTCCAAGTGGGACGATTTTGAGAGTTAGCCAAGCTCTCATGGCCCAAATGTAAAACCAAAACCCCAAATATTCAAATGCCCTTTTGCTTGCCGTGGGATAAGATGTTTTAGTGTGCGGGGGGGGGGGGAAAGCTGAAAGACTGTTACCCCCTTAAGTTTGGGTGGGGGCATAACCATGCCCATACTGGCTGGTAGCCACCACCAAACGATTTTTTTTTTTTCAATTCCCTGGCATCTAGTAGACTTTCTGAACCCCCCCCCCCCCCCCCCCCCCCGGGATGTGGATCGGCGGTAATTGCCCCATCTGCCAACTGGCAGAACAACTTTGGCCCCATTTATTTGGGGTGGGGGGTGTCCCAGAAATGCTGAGAGAGACATGAAAGGGGAGGAAAGGCCCTTCCTTTCCTTTTATGCCTCTCACCCCCTCCACGTAATCGGAGGAGAAATGCTTTTGCATTTCTCCTCCGATCCGTGCTGGAAGCTGGGCTTCCAGTGCAGAGGGGTAGGCCTTTGAGGTCAGCCGCCACTGGGGACCAGGGTGGGGGGTGAGGGGCGGGGGGGCCCGGGAGTCAAAGGGGAAGCGATTACCCCTCCATCGCTGCCCAGGGGAGAGGGTTGATTGGCCATTGGGGGAGCGCTAGCGTTCCCCCTCGTGGCTCATGAGAGACCAGCTCATCCTGGGCTCCCAAGGGGTTAACAGAAATCAAGCCCAGCCTGCTTCTTGAGTTAATCCAGCTCATGGATTCAGGGTGACACACACCTTATACTTGGACAGTATCTGAAAACCATAAGAAACAATAACGGCATTCATTAGATTATCTTGTTGATAGGTGACCGACACAGTTACAACTTTCAGTAATCAGTGGACTGGAAAGAGGGGTCCTTAAGAGACATTAGCAGCATACAATAGATTGGCTCAGTGTAAAGTGAGCTGTGCAATTACAGACCAAAGAGGGATAATAGCAGCATGCATAAATTGACTCAATATAAAGTGGCCCGTGCAATTACAGCTTGAATCAGTCAAAAAGCTGGGGAAGTGTACAAAAGGTTTCATAGTCCCCATGCCATAGTCCCAGTTTGGTTCAACCACTAGAGCACAATAAAAGAACACACATGAAATTATATCAGTGTAACGTGGGCCATACAGTTTGAATAATAAATCTATCATATTCCACACAAAAGGGTCTGATAAAAGGGCTCCAGCCCAGACCAGTACCTTGTGTAAAAGTTTGCTTACATTTCAGACAGTACTGCTAAAATCCATAAAAGCCAGTAACAACATATATTAATTTACCTCTGAATGAAGTGGCCCATGCAGTTACAACATGAATCAATAGAAATCTGGAGAGGGAAACTAGTAGTTTCACAATCTTTAGAACTATTTCCCAGTTTATTTTGATCACTGGAGAACATGTACTGCAGGACATAAAGCTTTTAAACATGGATACCAATTAGTCATTTTCTGTGGAAACACCTGGATTGCCTAATCCAAACTCCCATCAGAAATCTGGCCATAGAAAAGACCACTACTCTATTTTCTTCTGTACCAAGTAATCTAAAGGCTTCTAAATACTGCCTGGTACCCATATTTCTGCATATAGGGACTATCCACTTTGCCCTTAGACTATGATAACATGGGCAGAAAAGTAGAATATGGGTCAGTGTTTCGGGCACCACTAGACCAGCTGGGCAAAGATCATCAACTATTCGTTCACTTGAAATTTGCCATAAAACCTATCAGTAGGAAGGGTTCTATATCTAAATTGGAGATACAGTTTTCATGCATGAGGGAGGGTAATTTTGTCAATAGTTGGTTCGTACTGCAGACAGTTTGGTGTCTATAAATTCTAGTGATAGTATTCCCTTGACCCAGTCACAGTTTGTATGACTACTAACTCCCAATAGATTTCTTTTACCCGAGCTCTAGAAATCGAGCACAGCTCCCCTGGCGATGTCCAGTAATTCGCCCACCTCAGTTTTCCTAGAAGAGCCTTAATTAACCTCAGCCAGGAGATTTTAACAAAACATGCAAATAGCATGAGAGCTCTTAGGCCCATCCGATAGGGTTCAAGATATCCGCTTTAGTTGCTGACAGCTGGATTAATGATGTGTGTATCTTTTCAAGTTGATTTTGGGCTCCAATACTAAATGCAATACTTTAGATCCCCACTTACTCTTCCCTTGCTCAGACACTTTTGTAGAGATAAAATTACAACCATCATTAGAGAAACCCACTCCATTTCTTCTTAAGACTTTAGGTCAGATCAAGGACCTGGTCACAAGAGCTGTCATATTTGCACTACTCTGTTTCACATTCCTGTCGCAAATTAGCGAGCTCTCAGAACTCAGTCAATTAATTACAACTGTTTGCTTAGGGTTGACATTACCCTGAGTAATACAGGCACTACTTTTGGCTAGGCTAAACTCATTAATCTGGGCTCTTTAAGTAAACACTGTTTGAGAGTTTGCATTGCAAATAGTACTTGAGTGAGTTGCCATTAAATCATCAACTAGGTCTCTGTTTAGAAAGAATGCCTTCATCACATCTAACAATTCCTGAGTCAACAAAATCCTTTGTACTCTGGTGCTGTTTTTTCTAATGATGGAGAAACAGTGTCTTACCTCACAAAAGCAATATATGACTTCATTAATTAGTGAGTCCTTATCCTCTTTAGCCCGGACAGTCAGTTTGGGCACCTGTGTAAGATACACTACTGCCTGATTCCTTTCCTCTTGATAGTTAACATAGAAGTCCTTTTGAACCACCTCCTAATGTGAGCAACTCAAGGTTTCTACTAGGGATGCACACATAGACTCCTTCCTTCATTCCCCCATTCCATCCCTCTAGTAGGGACTTTCTTTGGAAAGACTACCCTGGCAGTCCTGGGCTGGTGTCCTGCAAAACCAGAGTATTTAAGCAAACACTGAGGTGGAGTATTCAGAGCCGAAGATATTAGGGGAACATAGTCCAAATGGAGAGGGGGTTGTTGGACAGGAAAGGGGAGGTTCCCGATGTATTTGTTATTGTGTGTTTCCTTTGCACCCTCACAAAGCCATCTCTGGATGCCTACCTGGGCTCAATACGTGTAATATAGCAACACCCCCCTCTTCCAATCCTTCTACAACTTTTTTCAGGATTACAACTTCTTCCCTCAGCCCCACAATAATATCCATCAAATTTTGCAGCATGGGCTAGACCCCTGGGTTAGCCGCAATCATAGAGTTCTTGCGTGTCCTCATAATTGGGTCTTCTTCCAAGTAAACGGCAGAGTAACGATTTTGGCACACGATAGGTGCATTGACTGTAACACCTTGGATGCCCTTTGAGGCACAAACAAGAGTAGGCTGACTGTTTTCGAATGTGAAGTCAGCAGAAACACAAGTCTGCACTTTGCCAAACATTTACAGAATACTTTTTGTTTTTCACAGCATAGACATGGTGGGATGAAGTGGCTTTTGTATTGGAAGGAGGGTTAGGGTTAATAATCTCTTCACATTCGAGTAACAGGTTATCAATCCTATCCAAAGCACACTATCCTGGGTGGAAAGTTCTTAACCTTATGGCCTGCTAGCTGGCCGTAGGACCCTTAGACCAGGCATCATTTGCAAATAAGAACAACATAAAAAATTTAAGAAAAGAAACCCGCAAATTTGCAACAACGGCGAGTAAGAAGGGATTCAGCTTTGGATTCAAATCACATGTCTACAAAGGAGAGGTAGGAGAACTAATCTATTGCCCCACAGTCTCCACTCAATCACTACTGCCTCACCAGAGTAGGGCAAAACCGTGATCACCACGACCTAATTAGGGAGTTGCAAACCATTACTAACCCTATTATCTTCTTTCATTCCAAAGACACCCATTGTTTATGGATGTAGAGGCCTCACCCACATTATCATGGCATGCTTCATTCTTGGCCAGTCCATCCTGTTGGGTTAAGGTATTACTAACTACTAACCCGGCGGTCTCAGCCTTGACCCCAAAAAATATCTGGGAAAAGGGAGCTGAAAATAAAGTATGTTCTGGTAATTGTAGAGATCCAGATACTAAGCTGATAAAACTGCCGCTGTGTGTACTCACAATATTTCCTTTATTTATGAGGTCACACAGTATAGGGTTAAAAATCACTGCACCCCTACGTTCAATATCACCAACATGTTTTGGCCATTGATATGGATAACCCACCCAGAATAATCAGTCTTCAGGTGAAGGTTCGTGGGCCTTCATCGGGGCAATTTTTTTTAACCCTGCTGTCTTTAGGGCATACCAAAGTAATATAAAAATGGTAAGAATAAGTCTTACCTATGAACAAAATGTTGCAAATGCACCTAAGGAAACAAAACAACAAAAAATGTAATCATATATCCAATGTATGGGATAAAAGAGAAATTAAGATGAAATCTTAAAACAGTTTTTGCAGTGTGAATCACTCCAAACTCATAGTGAAAAACATGTGTGGTTCACTTCTAAGTAGAGAATCTCACTCAGTATGTGTAAGCACAATGTGAACATGAATCACTAGTGTCTTGAGGCTTACCCTGCAGTCATCAGGGTTCTGCACCATCAGTCACTATGGAGGGGGACCTCATCTGTAGTCACACTCTTTAAAAAAAAAAAAATATATATATATATATATATATATATTGCTTTTCTTTGGCTCTGTCGCCACCACTCTGTCTAACTAGGAAGGGGCCATTAGACCCTAATTAAGCAGCATCCTCGTGTTACCATACTTGGTGATGCATACTTTAGCTCAATGCAAGAGAGGACAAGGTCCCACACAGTAGTTGACAAGGTAGGCCTCTTTTCGTCTAGGCGGTTATTATCAGATCTGTCCTGTGATGCAGTACTCCTCACAGAATTTAGGAGGTGAGTCGTGGGAACCTGAATGTATAGGGCAACAGGATAAAATTTTCCTTCCCAATACCTTTCCCAGCACAGTAACAAGAGAATGCTGCTTGATGGGGTCTAGTGGCTCCTACTTAGATTTCTGCAAGGGAAACCAAAAACCGAAATGTGTCCAAAATATTAATCACTTACGCATGGGAAATCCAGGCAGTCAAAATAAACACCTGCAGCGTCCATACCACGGACTGACATATTAATGTAAGTATTTGGATGAAAACGGTGTTGAGAGATGACATTTGGCCTGACTTCCCAATCCAAACATTCATGAATACATTGAATTAGATCCCGACTCAGTGTGGTGTATCCTGGATTGACATGGAATTTATGTTGTAGATACTCCAAAACTATTTGGAGGATTATCCTAATAAAATGTGTTTGCAGGACAAACTCTATAGAACCATAAACCAAAGAATGTATAGTAATTATTACTTTTGTATAGAGAAAATTGCATTTAAATAGATTTTAAATAAAAATGTGCAGGCTGTCTTTGGGTTATATATTAAGCACACATAGGTGACATTTGCCTATACATTGCATTTTATAAATTTAAATTGGCTGTTAGTAGAACACACCAATTAGTTATATTTATGTGCTTAAAAAGTGTGTGGGGGTATATGTATTTTGCAGACAAGGGTCTGCTTTGTGCCTATTTTTATGTTTTTGATATTATCTAACATGGAGCTAACATTTTTGCAATATTCACAATTGTCACACCTTGCTTCGCATCTACTGTGAGGGTTCCCCGGAGCTGTTTGCAGCTCTTCAGTTTTGTAAGAATAGTGAGTGCAAGATAGAGAATGACTGCTGCCTGCAGAGGACAACCACATCTCCCACTTCTTTATTACTAGAACTGTATAGCGACAAAAGTTCTCCCACCAGAGCAGATTTGTAAAAAGTGAGGTATACCTGGTCATCTATAAAGTCATTGACTAGTACAATACATTCTAGGCAGAGGAGATGTTCCTGCACTCCTTTGTGGAAGATTGGCTTGAACTTTGTGATCTTAAGGGTGCATTGGCTCTGGCAGTAGATCCGTGTCCTTAGTTTGGTATACAAGCTTGAGCATCTGTCTAGCTTGCTGAATACCTTTGGACTTGGACCTAAACCTGAGAGTGCCTGGGCGGCAGTCGCAAAAACCAAACAGACTCAAATCTTGCATGTGTCACGTGAGTGCACTCACATGCTTGAGTTTCAACGACTAATAAGTTACTATATTTTGCTGAGCTCAGCTCGGATGCCCATGGAAGACTGTGGAGTGAGCTATGTTCTTATTCTGGCATTTGCAAGTGTTTCTCACAGTTGCATCTGCAGTGAGAAGAATGTGGTTTTTAGCAAATGTTATCAGTGTAAAAGGAAGGAGTTATTGCATGTGTAATAAATGTTTGTCATGCATAAGAACTGAACAGTTGAATATATTTTCAATGCTTGACCAGGGTATAACTAGCTGCTCTTAAAGGTTTTTTTTGCCAGATATTTGTTGGATGCTCCAAGAGCTCCCATATCATTCAGCTGAATAAAACCTTGCTTTCAAAGAGTGATCCTGCTTATGAATTTTATTTATGAATCGGGCATTGACAGTGCTGGTGGAGAAAGGTAGGCACACTGTTGACACTTGTAATTAGATCTGTGGCTGTCAAGTTTTTAGTAATCCCCGGAACTGTGGAAGGTGTGCCGAAAGGGGAAATTCCCCTAAAAACATGACCTCTGCTTGAGACCTAGACTTCGCTGTGGTTAGACAAATTGTAAGCAGTCCTCCGATCACCTTTTGTGTGTCCAACGTACAGCCCTAAGTTTCAAGGGTCTGCCAGAGCTGCGTCCCATGCTCACTGTGCCACTGCACCCAAGCTACACCTGACAGAAGAACTCCAACCAAGACAAACCCAGTCTCGGGTTGTTTGTTTTGCGGTTCAAGGAGAACCTGACCTGGCAGTGTGGGCTGGACTGTTCCTATTGGAGCAGGGTCAAGGCTGATTTGCTTATGGCTGGGTCCAATCTGAGGTGGCAGGGTGGGCAAAGGAATAATGGGATGGGATGCTACCAGAATGATTGCAAATTAATGGACTTCTTTCCATCACCTTTGTGTGTTTAATATTGTATTTTGCGTCATTAAGTGGCAAGTGTTAAACCAAATAAATCAAGCGTGTCCCTGTAGCCCTGGGTACAGCCTGAGGCATTCTGTTACAAGGGGCACACCATGTAGAAAAACAAGCTGTTAATGTTATTGTTACCTAGTGACCCAGAGCCCCCATGTTAAGTTAAATGCTGTTTGGTGAATTACATTATTCTGTAACGTTGCAATAATTTACTGACTGTATTCACAGGCTCCGGTAGCAGGGTCAAGGTGTTTGCTTGTCTGCCTCACTAAATATTAGTTAAGATTTCCAGCAGGTTAACAAAATTCCCAATCTAAAAAGTGTATGGAAGTGCATGTGGAAGTTACTGACTCCAGCCCTGTTGGTGCTGGTCCCTTCCAAGTGCTTCCCAACTCCCTAGAGCAGTGGTTCCCAACCTTCTGACTTCTGTGGACCCCCATTTTATCAATACTGGAGCTGGGGACCCCCACTGAATCATTATTGGAACACGGGGACCCCCACTGAGTCATTACTGATAGCTGGAACCTAATATTAATAAATTTTTTAAGCAGTCGCGGAACCCCTGAGGAGGCTTCGCGGACCCCCAGGTGTCCCCGGCCCAAAGGTTGGGAACCACTGCCCTAGAGCGGTGTCTGTGTCAAACTGGGCACACTTGTCTCACGATAGACAAGAATCTGATTTATGTGTTGACAAATCTACATAGACTTTGCTACACATTTTAAAAGCACAAACATTAGAGTGTTGCTTGCTTGTACGTAGCTCAGAGCAAGCCTTGAGCTCAGTACTCCTGATCTGCATTGCTGTTGATGACCTTACATGCGTGGCAGCCCACAGACTGTTCAGAGATGCAGACAATACCTCAAAGACCTCTTGCCACCCTCCAGAGACCGGAGGAGAGATGCCCAAGATATTTACTGATACAGGTTTGCTGAGTCATGGCACCATCATTTTTGTTCCTCGTTTGCAGTTGCTGCTGTTGCAGTGGTTTAGTACCACGTTTGCTTTCTGGCAAGCCCAATTCAAGAGGCCTTTGTGGGCTCAGCAGAAGTTAGCACCTATGGGCTGGCGTGCATATCTATCGGTCAGGTAGAAGTGTGCCCCTCATCATCATCATCCTCCTCTTCATTGTCAAGACTGGTTCTTTACCCTGTGAGGTATCTACCGCTAACCAGAAGGCTGTTAAGCTATCATGCACGTCTTGGGTGACCCAAAGCCCAAACTGCTAACCTTAAGGATATATTCTTACTTTAGTGGAAAGGTTAATAATCTTTTCAAACACAGAAACACTGACCCAATTTTTTTTGCCGGTTGCAGGGTGCACTGGTACTGACTCACAGCAAACAAACTCCGTTTTGGTGGGCAGGTGGTGCTCTATTTTATAGTCTGTTGGTCTCCATCATTTGTGCGATTGAGATCCCTATGTTTGCAACCACTAATTATAACTATTTTGTTTTCTACAATTGTCAGTGTTGACAGTCTGTTATTGATTGTGAACAATATAATTGTGTGCATACCTTGGGACTCTGGATTTACTGTTTCTTTATTTTTAAATCTTTTTATTAGCTTTTGCTTTTTATAACAGTTAAATCACAGTACGACCATTTATGTGGTCTGCACCCAACTTAACATTTCTAAATCATAACTCCAGAATATATGAACAATGAGATATCCTAGATCAGTACATGCAATCTTAGGTGAAACAGCAGATATAGCATCATCTTTGATTCTTAGGCAGTACCAATTTAAAGGATACATCATAAGGTCTCTGATAAGCATTAGACATCAGCTGTTTATATTAACAAAGAAAAAAACTATGGTCCACTTCAGGGGAGTTATATGTAAGAAGTATTTGCAAGGTGTTCCGAGTCAGCAAGTTTGTATGGTCTGCAACATGCCGGTATGGGGGTTGTGCGGAATAGGTCTGGGGGGGGGGAGGGTTAGTTAGGGGAGGGGGGTACGGCTGCTATGTATATCCTGAACCTTCAATTTCCCATCGCCAGTGCGAGGCATCCAATAGTAGTTCTCAACATATGTTCCCATCCCTATATGTGTGGCAGACCATCACCTGGATTTTGAGAGGGAAGTGTCCGAGCTCCGGTGGCAGACAGTGTCACTCTCCTGTTGTTCCCAGAACTCCAGTATCTCAGACCAAAGTCCCGCCAGTGGCCTCCTTATCCCTTGTGGATCATCTCTAATCAGTGCTCTTTCCTCTGCCCTGGCCCAAGACGTTACCTCTTGTTTCCATTGTGGTAGTCCTGGTCCTGTCACTTATTTCCAGTGCTTCGCTATGCAGCATTTAGCCAACACCAGGGCTAAATCTGAAAACCTAGAGCCTACCTTCTTGGGGCATGGTCTGGGGAATAGGTGTAATAAACATCTCTCTGCTATTCACTGTAGGGCTTGGCCGAGAGTGTTGTTCAGGCAGTCAATTCCACCCTCCCAAAAGCTACGGGCGACTGCACAGCCCCATGTCCTATGCACTAAATCTGCATCTGTGGAGGTGCAGTTTAGGCACGTTCCGGGGGTGCCTCTATATATAATCTGTAGTTTGTGGGGCGTTAAGTAAGTTGTGTGTGCAATTTACCTGAGTGTTTTCTAGTCTGGTGTTCCTAGATACTTGGTGTGGATAGGCCAGTACTCTATGCCAGTCAGCATATGTTATGTCCCACTCTAGTAATGTCTCCCATCTCAGTCTGATCGTCCACAAAGGTGTCAAAACTGTTTGGTATAATGCACAGTAAATCCATTTTATCAGGTGTCTGGATGTCCTTAATGTTAGAAGACAGTGGGTCTCCGGCTCCCAGGCTACAAATCCCTGAAAGTTTGAGTCGGGCATGATCT
The DNA here is from genome assembly GCF_031143425.1 of Pleurodeles waltl. NCBI lineage: Eukaryota > Metazoa > Chordata > Amphibia > Caudata > Salamandridae > Pleurodeles > Pleurodeles waltl. The sequence goes on from NC_090442.1 coordinate 540,029,018, forward strand.
GTCAAGAATTGGCCCAGTGGTAGGTCATATTGTTCTATTAGATCTGCCAATGGTATTATCATACCCTGTTGAAAGCAGTCTCCCACTGTCTCCAGGCACGCCCTGGCCCCGAATGTAAGCTGTGTGTGCGTGAAGAGAATGAGTGGATCACCTTGTGGAAGACCTGTTACCGGCAACACCCGTGTGTACATGGGGGACCCAGCGGAGTGGCACCGGCACCTCCTTCAACACCACAGGGCCGCGTCCAGCAGCTTTTCCTGTTGAGGAAGCTTCTCAGCACTATTAAGCAATTTCGCTAGCAATACAGATTGGCTGGCTGTTGTTCTCAGTTGTCCCATTTCTTTGAGATGTGTACCATTTGGCCACTGAGACCAACTGTAGCTGTGCCGCCAGGTAATATAATTCGAAGTCTAGGCCACCTTGACCTCCCCGCTCCAGTGTGCTGCTGAGAACTCCCAGTGCTCCTGTTACGTCCGCCTTCCCAGATCAGTTCCCTCAAGAGGGATACTTGTTGTTTGAATCATGCAGCAGGGATCTTGATCGACAGATAAACAAAATAATAAAGCAATCTAGATAACATGATCATTTTAGAAAAGGAGATCCGTGCCATTATTGGTAATTTTAAGGATCTCCAAAATTTTACACAGGAGTGAAGCAACCAGGTAAGCGTCTTGTAGGTCATCACGGAAATTAAATATTCTGAAGCCTAAATATTTAAAGGATGTAGGCGACCAGACTAAGTTTTGTGGGAGTGTGGGTTGTCCTATATCTGGTTTCAATGGGAAAAGGTGTGTTTTGACCATGTTAACTTTCAGACCTGAGTGTGTTGCAAATGTTGATAGTAGGGACTTTGCCGTTGGTCCGCCCTGAGACCCATCCCCCAAATAGGGTAGCAGGTCATCTGCATAAAGGGATATTATATGGTCTTTATCCCCAACAACCAAGCCATATTTGGGACCCTGAAGAGAGAACACCGCTGCCGACGGTTTGATGGCCAGTGCGAACAACAGGAGTGACACTAGGCACCCCTGTCTGGTGCACCTGTGGATCTTTTATTCGGAGGACACCATAGTGCCTGTTTTCACACTAGCTGTGGGGAAAGCATAAAGCAGACTGACCCAATTTACCCAGGCCTCGCGAAGTCCCATATGCAATATAACAGCAAACAGGAAGTCCCATTGAATGGAATCAAAAGATTTTTCTAGGGTAATCAATAATAGTGTTGTGTTAGGGCAGTGGCTTAGCTCTCGGTGATGCATACTATGGAATAATCTGCATAGGTTAAGGGAGGTATTCTGTGTCAGGATGAACCCATTTTGGTCCGGGTCAATTAGGGCTTGCGTAAGTGGTGCTAGGCGCTTGGCAAGTACCTCCTTAAAGATCTTAAAATCCATGTTTAATATGGAGAGCGGTCGAAACGCTGGAGCACCCGGTGCCATAGTCTTAGGGAGTGGGATCACAAGTGCCTCCTTAGTCGACTCTGGGAGAATCTGCAGCCAAAGCGAGTCTGTATATAATGTCTCCAATGCGGGGACCAACACGGAAGAAAAGGCGGCATAATATTCCGCTGGCCGGCCATCTCCTTGATGGCCATCAGAAACTTATGAATTGTCACGGAGTCACCCAATGCCCTCTGTGCTTTAGGGTCCACCTTATTTAAAGATATGGGGGAGAGATCTGCATTAATCGCTGTGTGGGTGTGGTAATCAGGTCTACTATATAATGTTTTTGTAGTATTCTCGGAATACGGTATTGATCTCTTTTGGTGAATAGGAGATGGGTCCATAGTCAGCCAATATTTGCTTGATGGGTTGACCCCTAGTGGTCAAGTTGACAAGCCATGCCAATAGTTGCCCTGCCCTCTTCGTTGTGAGTTTTGGTGATGAAGTCTTTGGAACGCTAGCGTTGCCTGAATTACAGTGTTTTGTGACGTTCCTCTCTAGTTGTTTTATGAAGGGAGTCCGAATCGGTGCCCTACCCAGTTTATTGTCTAAGCTATGTAGTCAGTCCTCTAGTGTTTGGAGCTCCGGCTCCCACTCTCTGCTCGATACAATGACCCCGGACTATCACCTTCAATGCGTCCCATTTGAGCAGGGCGGTAGAAGCCGTTCACTGACTGTAGGAAAAAAACTCTTGAATAGTCATCTGCATTGAGTCTCTAAAGGGGGCGACCTCTAATAACTGGGGGTGGAGTCGCCACAATGGTATCACCGGTACAGGACAGTATTTTAGTAGTAAGCGGGCTGTGGTCTGAGAGAGTATGTCCCAGATATTCTATGTGTATCATCTGGCCTCGCATGTGGGCAGAGCAGATGAACATGTCTAGTCTGGGGTGTATTTTATATACTGGAGAGTAAAAGGAGTATTCACCTGTCTGACTATGCTGTAGCCTCCAAATCTCCAACGGGTCCCAATTAAGGAGCCACTGCTAGAATCTCTGAGAGCGTGTGCTGGGGCTCCCATCAACGAGGGGGTGGACCTGTCAATAATGATGTTTATTACACAATTGAAATCTCCCCCAGGAGTAGGTTTTAGGTCCCCATGGTGGCAAGAGGTGTGGGTAACTCTTGGAGGTATGTCATTTGATCTTGATTTGAGGTATGTATACTACTTTTTTCTTTGCCCAATCACATACCCTTAACCAGAACATATTGCTCTTCATTATCAGTCAACATATGTATGTGTTCAAAGAGAGTTTCAGCCTTTACGCAGATCAATACTCCCCGAGCATAGGCTGAGTATGATGTAGCATAAATGTGTCCATGCCACCTGCGGCATAGGTGGTCTATTTCCCCAGTGAAGAGATGAGTCTTTTGTAACATGGCTATCTGTGTGCCCCGTCGTTGTAAATATCAATGTATATTATGCCGTTTAGCAGCCTATCCCATTCCCCTAATGTTCCAGGTAACCATGGTTACAGCAGTACCTAATTGGGTCTTTCTGATGGCTGGTGTATGGTGGCTAGCCATATGTCTTCTGGCATACCTCTCCCAGTTCGTATCCCCCCACCAATGGATATGTGTCCCCCCAAGACCAACCAGTGTAACACACATCACAAACTCCCATACCCAAGGGCAGCCCAGCAACGGCTGGCCGTCCAAACCTGTAAAACAAAAATATTAATACAAGATTACCACTTCAAGTCCCTAGGTAACGGCAATCTTCTGGGGGTAAGCAAATAAGGAGTTTGTCTTGGAACCCCGCTCCAGCTTTGATCGTCTCAGTCGAGGTAGTTATGGGGAGCCCCAGAGGCCCAGTCCCGGGCCAACCCCTGTCTATCGTATTATGCTACCCCCAGTCAGCCAGCTGCGAACTCCGGCAGTTGGCGTCCAGTCCGCAAGCCAATGAGTTCCCTGGAGTGCAGCATAACGGCCTTAGATTTGACAGTTTCTCGGCTGTCTGTGGGGTAGGGGTTGGTGTTTCCCAAAAGGTGTGACTGCCTGGAGTCTAAGGCGTTGAGCCATGGTCTGATGAGTTCTCAGTGCCTTCCCTTGTTTGCTGAGTCGCGATCATGTCTGCTACGGGTTGCAATGCAGCAGCTCTCTCACATTCGGTTTGTATAGAGGAGGGTTTCTTCAATGAAGATCCCTAAGTGTTGTCTCAAGTCCTTTTTCTGAATCGTCATTGAGCTCTTTTGGGCTTAGCTGTGGATGTTTTACGTGCTGTTTTGTATGTTTCAAGCCATGCCCAAGCCTCCTCCTGGTGTCACACAACAGTGCGTGGTGCCATCCTGGATCATCCGTAATTTGGCCAGGAATATTAAGGAATATTGTACCCCTTCTTTGAAGAGGGCTTTTTAAACATTTTAATAGGACACTCTCTGTCTGCACCTTTCCTCTGAAGTCAGGGAACAATATAACCGTCCTGTCCCCCAGTAAGTAGGGGCCATTGTCTCATGACTTCTGAAGTGTGGTGCTTCTATCTTTAAAATGCAGGAGAAGTGCCACCACTAGGTGGGTGGGGCGGGCTTCCTGGGGCCGGGGGCTCTTTCCAGCGCAAAGAAGGGTGTGAGACAGTCTGTGGCCGCTGTCATCTTTAGCCAAGACTTCAGGAACAACACCATGTCTGTGCCCTGCGCACCTTTCAGAAAGGCCTACCACTCTAATGTTATTACGACGATTGCGTCCTTCGACATCTTTGGCTCTTTGTTCTAACAGTTTTTACTCAATCTTCCAGGACTTGGATGGTGCAAGAGAGTGCAACTTGTGCAGGTCTAAATTCTTCCACCGCGTGTTCCACTACCTTCACCCTTTCTGACAGTTTATTATGCTCTGCACGAAGGAAGCCTAGGCCCGTGGACACAGTGCCAATATCTTGTTGCAAAGCCTGCTTGGTGTCTGCTATGGCCATTTGTACTTTGCCTGGGTATGAGTGAATGCATAGGTCATTGGAGGCTTTGGTCTCTGCTTCTTCTCAGGTGTGCATAAGTGTGTCTATTGGGTCAGCAGTGGCAGGCATCTGTTTAGTTCTAGGTTTACCCATGGTGGTTTATACTTTTTCAGTTGTTGATCACTAGTGGTTTAACCACTTTGACTGGGGTCCTGTGGGAGTGTTTTTTAAGGGAGGTTAATGGCACCTCAGATGCGCTACTTAGAGGTATAATTCCCCTTTGATACAAAGTGGGGGGGATTCCAATCTTCACCATCCCCTAAGTAAGTGTGCACCGTGGTGGACAAACAGTTGTTGTTGCATGCAAGCAATCAGGAAGACCAGATACGTGTTCAGTAGTGGATAATTAAGTTGGTATGGTTCAGGTGTATGAAGGTAGCTGCGCATGCATGTACTGCAAAAGGGGTCGCAACTTGAGGCCTGCGCCTCATGCCCCTCTTGTTGTCTGTTGGGCCACCCCGACTCTGTATGGAGGCGCCAGGGCCCGGGGTTGGGTGATCACGATAGGCAGTGGCTGTCGTGGAGCAGCACGTCTCCGATGCATTGAGACTACTATGCACACTTGAAAGAGAGGCAGTGAGTATTTTTGTGGGGTTGTTCACAGGCCAGCAACATGACACCAAACAGATAGGCCTTTGACATGACTGTTGAGCGGATGCAGATCTCTCCTTTTTCCTCTTGGTGGAGACGTTATAGGTGATAGGACATGGCTCAGGCCTTTTTGACCTGATTTTGGAGGGGTTAGGGAAGAGTAGGCATTCGCAGTGGCCTTTTTGACCCTAGCATAGTAGAACTAACCTTGAATCCTCTTCTTGTCAATCGATCTAAACAGTAGTTCTATTCTAGCAGGCACTTGTTTTGAGTCGCCCGGCGTGATCGAGTATGTGATGTACTCAAAGATGAATTTGAATATGTACAAGACTGAGCTTGGGGACACCCTCCTTGTACTTTCTAGTCAGGAACTCCTATTGAAGATGAATATAGTTGCAAGTACCCTGCTCTAGGGACAGACAATTTCCAAATGTGGTAGGCTAGAGGAACCGGGTTCCTGACAATCCAAGGTGATCTGTGTTTAAGGCTTCCATCTGAAGCAGTATCCCAAGTCTGAGACCACTTGGTTTTTGAAGCACTTGTTTCAATTTCTGGGAAGTTGTTTGCCCTTTATAAGATTAATTGCATACAAGTTATGCCTGTTCATAATGCAGTTAGGGTTCTCATAGTCATGTAGTGGAAAGTTGTAAACAGTGCGGGACTTTGCAGTTTCTGGCCAGAAATTACCATTTGGAAGCATTTGAGTCAGAGCTTGCCTGAGTATCTAAGGTGAATTGCTTAATGGTAATCCAGACTGGGCCTTCTTCATTGCTTCTGAAGGTGTTGTGCTTCAAGACCCAAGCGATGGCAAGATTGAGGCTGGTCTGAATTGTTCTTTTTCAGCCATAAATATTTGCTGCAATGATGATGTGGACTCTATTAAATGACTTTCAAAAGGGTCAGGTCTTTGCTGATTTATTTTTTCTTTTTTAGAATTTATGAAATGGGTCTTAAACGTTTTGCCGAAGAAAGTGAAACCAGTAGGCAGATTGATAGTCTTGACCTTGCCTCTTTTGTGTTCTTAAATATCCATCAGAGAGCCTCCCACCTCCTTTGTCATATGCAATCTTATCCTTGCTTAATTTGTTTTTGAATGTGTGAGCAGTGCTTTTGAACATTGTTGTCCCCTCACCTGTGTTCAGGTTAGGAGGGAGGAAAAATGTGGGATGAATGCTTTCTCTTTCCATTGTTTTCTGGATCTGTTTTATGGAATTCCTCAGATGGTTCTTGTGAGGATGGTGGGTGCGTTTTGATTTCTCTTGAAGTTGTTGACTTGTTTTGCTATGTCTTCTACTCGATCTTACTCCCTTGTTGTGCCAGGTCCTTCATTGGTCCTCTCTAGCGATGGTAAGCCTGGACCACAAGAGGGCTGGGCTTCAGCATTGAGGATGATTATCAGCTTTTGCAAAGATGTCAAGATTTTATTTCAGAAATCTCTACCTCAGCGAGTCGTTCCCATCATTGGACATACTTCGAAAAATGGTGCCTTATTGGGAATTGTTCTCCTCTTTTGTGAGATCATGTCTAGTGTTTTTTTTTTTTTTTTTTTAGGTGTGGGTTAATTGGAACAAGTAGAGCTCCTTGGGGCTCACTTGATTCTGTGTGTCCCTTGTGGCTTGTTTTCTTAGAAGTTTCTGGATGTGCATACTTTTATCATCAACTCTTCTATCTTCTGTTTAGATTCTTTTTAGAAATCTCCCTTTGAACTGGTTCTTTAGTCCAGGTCTACATAGTCTCTTCCTAGTTTTGTATGCAAAGTAGACACCAGGCACTAGATTTATTATAGTATTACGTTGCCTTTGCATCATGCATGGTGTCACAAGGACAACGCAATACTAAAGTCATATTTACCAAGCAAAGCAAGGCCACCATGCACGGCCCTTTGTTGCTTGGAAAATCTGGAGTAACACAAGGCAACGCAAGTTGCTGTCTTGTGTCACTCTAACCTGGGAAGGAGTTCCATGGGTGGAGTACGGGTGTTACCACGCATCCACCTATGGATTTTGGCACATAAGCAGATTTACCAAGTCTGGTATATCTGAAAATGCGTCAAAATGCTATGCCTTCCCAGGGGAGGAGCAACGAGGTGAAATAGCTTAATTTCACCTTGTTGTTTCTTCTTTCTAAGTGTGCTCCATTTTAGAAAGAGGAAAAAGACTCGTAGGATTCATTTTGTACCAGAAAGTGTCCATTCCTGAACAAAAACAATCCTGCCTGCAACACGCAGTTGCTCGGTGAGAGAGGTCTACTGAACCCAGTATGTAAGCTTTAAAGCTGAGCATTTTTAAAATTTTTGTAACCCATGTAACCTGGTGGGATTATGGTGGGAAACCACTCCTAACTTTATTTGGTGCTGCAGAGCAGTGAAGAGATGGAATACAGGGAGTGATGATCACATGCAACACCATGTGGGTGGATAGGGGTTAGGTGAAAGTGCCCGATTACACTGATTGAACATAGTGCCACCTCTGTTACTTACCGTGTGGTCTCCCCACAAGTCCACGATGATGAATAGTTTAAATTGGGATTGATGCCCAAGTTTGATGTCATCGGCCACACAGGGTGCCGCCATCATGGGTTTTCTACAACGATACGTGAGGGATTGGGGAGAATAGCTGAGCAAGCATATTTTAAGACACTACCGATTACTGGATTTGATCTTATCAGACCTTAAAGACATAAAAGTGTCTATTACCAGAATGAACAGGCAACGCTGGAAACTACCAAAGTAATGAAAAGCCTCCGGACAGATTTCTGTACCTTCAAGACCCAACTTGAGCATGTGGCAAGCAGACTAACTGATGTAGATCAACCGGTTAATCTAATACTAGACTTGGGGTACTGATATTTGGAATCGACAGTGCCAGTTGGTGGAGCTGGAAGACTGCAGCCTGTGTGATATTTGCATATATGGAGTTCAGGAGAAGGAGGGGGCACTAGAGCTGAAGATTTTCCTGGCTTAAATGTTGCCAGAGCTCCTGCATTCAAGGTCTAAACACCCAATAGAGTTTCAGAGTGGGCGCAGGATGCAAGTACACCAGGAACCCAATCTGTACACCCCTAGACTAATTTTAGCCTGTTCATCTACCTCACAGCTAAGACTTAACTATTCTCCGACTCTCTTGCCAAAATGGCTCTTTCCAATATAATGGGCATAGAGTCAGTATAACTGCAAATTTTTCTAATGTAGCCAATCTGATCAGGAAATATTCCTGGCTCTTACCCCATAGTGTGTCTTTCTGCTTTAGGATCGATCTACTGAACCTCGTCACTATGATTTCCACAATGGACAGCAGGACCTGGGAATTTACTGACCCAAAATCTCTGGAATGCTTTTTAGAGACATATACTGAACAAGCGATGGAGACTGCACCAGTGATACCTTCAACTAGTAGAGATATGACAGGTGGACAATGCAATAGAGGACTGTTGCTGACTATAGGTGTGAGAAGTGAGGACCACACGTCTCACCATATCACACTACAGCAAGATCAACAACATGGCCTCTAATCACAACCAGAACGAGACAGAGATAAATCCATATTACCCTTGAAACCTCACCAAAAAGGCAATAACTGTTTAAACTATGCCCTTGCTCAATTCTAGAAACTAGACATTTTTTGGGCTGGGGGATGCCATGAAGCCCCGAATATAGGTTGCAACTCATAGAGTTGCTCTTCCTGCAAACCAGCACCAACACAGCGCTGTGTACTCTTAGGAACATTCGGGTTCCCCTAGAATAGTAGCTCTCCCTAAGTTCCCAAAAACATTTAACATCGCCATGCCCCTTAAGTCTTTAAATATTGTCATTTAATGTAAAAAAAAAAAAACTCAACAGCTATATAAAACAGAAAAATTATATTGACATACCTAGCATCTAAAACTCCTGATGTAGCCTTTTTACAGGAAACACATTTTTTGGCAGTTGGCCATATGCTCAAGAAAGGGGGTACTTACTGCAATATTGATTTATAAGAGAGTCATAGCTCGCTTAAGCAACACTCGGAAGAATGAAGACAGAGGCTATGTTTTACAAGTCTTAAAATCTAAGCCACACAGTTCATTATAGTGAGTGTTTATGCACTGAATGGCCTTGAACTCCAGTTCTTTTCCAGGCTGCACATGCTGTTGGTGGACTTAGAACATACTGAAATCATTCTTGCTGGAGACTGGAATATAGCATGTATTAGATTAACTTCTAGACAGAACAGGATAACCAGTGACAATGTGGAACAAAGACAGGGTGGAGCTTCTGTATCTTTTGGCGGACCATGCTCTTGTGAATCCATGGTGCCTCCTGCACTCAAGTGATCAAGAATTTACTTTCTATTCTCACCCGCACATCGCAGAGACCAAAATCATTTTTTTATCTAATTTTCTAAAGGCGTGACGGCTGGCCCCCAAATTATTCTCCTGTAAAATCTTTGATAATGGCCTGATTGCTCCCTTTTTCAGTTAGACTTCGAACTTGGACTCATTCAACCATCACAGGGAAGATGGAGAATGCCGGTGTGGAAATTCCAGCACCCACTGGGGAAATGGAAATTTGAACAACTTGGGTGGACTCTGCGCAAATTCTATGGGCCGCTAGCAAAGCCTATATGCATGGCCAAGTGATAAGGTAGTCTACCATACATCGACTATACCTAGAGACCAGATGCCACCTGGAACAATGTATGAGCAACCCAATTTCGACAGAACGGGTCACCTGATAATTTTCAAGGCCTTGTGCAACCTAAAATGGATCTTAATTCAATATTTGCTTCAGTGGCAGAGAAAGTGCTAGGGTAGATTAAACATAGTCATTATGAGTGTGGAGAAGGAAAAACTGAATTATTCCTTGCTCCACAACTGAAACAAGAGGAGACACAACATTTCATCCCAACCATCCACATCCCACAGAGACTACTGACCAATCCAGTCCAAATTCCGGTTCAAAAAGCAGAGGAGTTTGGATCCTTATACAAGGATTTGTACTCTTCTGCAACTGATGCCTTGATTGAAGCAGAAAAAAAATATATTTTTTTTGGCTGACATCCTCTTCCTCACCTAAAAGACAACCCTGCTGTTGAACTGGAGAGCGACATCTCTGAAGATGAGATTTGGGACGGTATAAAAGCCATGCCCAGGCAATTGGAAAAACAACTGGAGAGGATGGCCTATTGAATATTATAAAACAAAGGACTTGATTGTAGCTCCCTTACTGGCCAAAGTCTTCAAGGAAATGTGTGATTCATATTCCATATGCCCAGAATACAGTTTATTTTTCATGTTTGCATGTGATTGGTCTCAACCTGATGCATGTGTTTGGTACAGTGTCATGCATCATCCATAGATTTCTGTTCTGTTTCAGTATTTTCAGGTTCAGTCTGCTGTCTTTTGCGGATTAAAACATCTATGCATTTACAGAGTGACAAAATGGAGTAATTTACTTTAATTCTGTGGTGGACAACAAGGGTTTGGTGAGGAGGGTGGGAGGCTGTTTGTGGATGGTAGGACATTGATAGATTTGTGGGAAGGATTATGGGAATTGGGGACACCTGATGGGACAGTCTTTCAGGTAGTCACACATGTGGAAGACAGCTATGGGCCAGTCACAGATGTTCAATACTTTTTCTGTGGAAATGCCCAGCTTCTCTTACAAAGCTGAATAATTGCTGCTGTTTCCTTTGCTAAAAGGTACATAGAATTAGTTAGTGTCAATCCTAACATCTTCACCAAGAACATTTTTTTTTCTGGTGTTGGCAATAGGTTCTGAAGGGAAGGACCTAAATTAGGGTCCCCCATATAGTAGCAGGTACAGCACAGAGACCGTTCAGACAGGGTTGGGTCTTTGAGTGGGATCTCTTGGCCAGTTTTGGAAATGGTCCACTCTTCAGGGTTATTCCCAAACTGTTTGCCTTACTTCACCTCTTTTTCTTATCTCATTTTTGTTGGCTTTAGTGCACTTTACCACTACTAAGCAGTGCTAAAGTACAGGTGCTCTGTACTCTGATACATGGTGATATTGGCTTATCCTTCTTTAATTCACTTGTAAGTCCCTAGTAAAGTGTACTATTTGTGCCCAGGGCCTATAAATGGACCTGCAGCCCTGATTGTGTCAACCACTACAGTAGCCCTTTAGACAACTATGCCCTTCGCTGGGGTGTGTTTGGCGTCCCAGGTGCCACTGCAGATCCTGTGTGTGCGGTTTTCAACTGCCATTTTGTGCACTTGCTAGGCCCAAACTTTCCTTTTTATTACATATCTCACCCCTACTGTAGCCTTAAGGGCAGGGTACAGTGTATTAAAGTTGGGCAGGTTCTTTAAGTTTATGTCCTGGTAGTGAAAAAACAATTACATTTGACTTTCACTTCTGCAAGGCCTCTCTCTCCCATAAGTTAACATTAGGGTTACCTTGAAGCAGCCTTTAAGTGTAACTTCCAAATGGGAAAAGACTGAAATTTGGATTTTGGTGCCACGATTCAAAATAGCAACTTATGGCGAAGTCGAATTTTAAAATTGTAAGCCTGAAAATGCCACTTTTTAGAAAGTTGGCATTTACTTACTTTTGACCATTCTGAGCCTTTGCCTAGCTCTGAATACACATCAGGGGTGGGCGACAGCTGGGCTTTGTGCATTCCCTATAGACAGTCACATGCAAAGGGAGCTGGGGGTCTGACATATGCATCCCACTGGCCTGTCACCAGGCTGATGGGCCTTCCTGGGCTAGATGGGAGGAAGGAGCTGACACATATACCCGAATAGGGCTGTGCTGTCTCCACACAGAGGTGCACAACCTCATGTAGAGTGTCTAGAGCCAGGGAAGTAAGTGCAGAAACATTGTGCACTTCAAAGGCCTTTCTTTGAACTCTCCCTCCCCTTCAAAGACTCAAATGGGCATAAGTACTGGGCCCCAAACCCCACCAAATCAAAACTATGCTGGAATCAGGGACATTCTTCTAGGAGGAAGAGCTGCTGTAATGCCTGGAGGGACTGCCACTTTGCTAACTGCATTGCTGTTTTGGCCTGCTCAGTGCTGTGCTCTAGCAGGGACTGCCACTTTGCTTCCTGCATTGCTGTTTTGGTCTGCTGCTTTTTGCTTGGGTTTGAGAAGGACTGGACCTGCTCGCTACATCGTTGAGCCCAAGTTCTCCAAGGACTTGCTGGCTTGCCTCCTGTTCTTGAAGTCTCAGGGCCATTAAAGACTTGTCTCAACTCTGCTTCAGCTGCTGGACTCTGCCAACTGTGAGTCTTCCCAGCCAAGATGTGCCAATCCAAACCTGGGCCATGAAAGCTGTTTTTCTGCCAGAATAGAGGCAGTGACGACTTTGCACCAGTTGGAACGGACGCAGTGCCCTTTGATGCAGGTCCCAATTTGCGAGGCTCGACGAGGACGCAGTACCAATCTGAAGTCAGCACGGCGAGGTTTGACAAAGCAGCCCCTACATCGTAATGGGTTCGATAGCGACATGGGACCCGACTGTGAGGTTTGACTACGACCATCTACCCAACTGTGTGGGTCAGAACTGACACATTGATTCTTCAACACCTGCTCCATCCAAGGTACTTTTTCAGCTGGCCCTCCGTGGGTCCTGTAGCCAGCCTACCCCTCATCACGGTCGACCTGAACTTTGGATTTACCCCTGTCTAGCTTGACCACAAGTAACCTTTTCGCATTATTGACTTCTAAGCACTACATTTTAATTTATCCTTTAGGAATTCATATCTCAAGTTCTACTTTTTGGACTTTCTCGTTTTGGTCTTGTTTTGCTTATAAAAAAGTCTCCTTTTCTAAACTGGTGTGGAGTCTTTTTGTGGTGTTTTCACTATTACTGTAATGTGAGCGTTTCACAAATAATTTACACACTGCCTCTTAAGTTAAGCCTGTCTGCGCTGGGCAAGCACAGCTCTATTTAGGGTGTGTCTCTGAATTACCCCGACTAGGATTGGACAGAGTGCATACCTCGGCCAACTAGAGACCCAATTTCTAACAGCCAAGAGCTCAAGCTACAGACTTTTGCTATTAGCCATGTGCCATAAAAAAACTATCTTTTGAGCATCAGCATGGTGTTCGTAACGAAGTAAATGGTTGATTTGTTGTTGTGCCTTCAGATTTCTGGGTCTAGTACGCTTTTCTTTGATTCAGTAGTAGCTTGATTTCTCACTGGATTCCCTTCTTGTAACTGTGTTCAGTGACAGTTTGAGTCCCCCTCCCCCCTTTAACATAACTTTGTACAGAGAATGGCTGCAACAGTCCGTCTATTTTCTATAATACCTACTTTCATATTATGTTGAAGAAGTGATTATTGGTACTACATTTTCTTTTGAGGGAGTAGTGCAAAAAAAGCATTGTCCGCTCAGTCTTTGATCGTGCGTGGCGTAAATCTGCTTCCTGTGGTGGTGCATCTGCCCACCCCACGCGAGGAACGGGAAGAACATGTGACCAAGTTAAAAACAATTCTGGGTCCTGAACAGACTCGAATATCTGATGTTTACACTCATGAATGGGGCAGGGTGGGTAGACTGCTCTCATGGCTAACTCACCCTGACAGTAGGGGACACCCCATTACACAAATAGCTTGACCAAGAGGAAAGATGGTATACATACTGTAGGCAAACCCAAGAGCATGGCGATCACGACAACTTTATTCCCCTTACAAAACACCTCAAATAACATACAGCACCTATATCATGTCCTGCATGAGACCTCTCTCCTTCATCACCCAGGAACAGTGGTGTTATCTGTAGGCATATGGAAGGTGTTTGACTCACTGTGGTGGGACTACATGCATGTGGTCATGGCTCGAATGTCCTTAGGGGCGGGCTGGTGCAAATGGGCATTACTATAGGTGTATAAATGGTACTGGCATAGATGATTATCCCACCTAGAGGCCTTTGTTACTTTGCCAGTCTCCCAGTATGGAAAAATACTATGTATACAACAACCGGCAAGTTTTTTAAAAACGAATAAGTGTGAAAAAAATCAATTGTTGAAGTTTTGATGCCTTCATTCGAAGCTGGTCGTGTCAGTGCTATGTACATGAAGTATTTGTATCAACAGTATACCTTGCACAGAAGCAAGGTCAACTTCACCGTAAAACAGTTAAGAAAAGGTTATCCTACTGTTTTTTTGTTTTAGAATTCAGAGAAACATATAGTGGAAGATGACAAGGAAGAAACATTAAAAAGAGCCTTGACATCTGGAGATGTACGTTTGTGTGAGGAACTTTTAAACGCAGGTGAAGCTTTGCTATCTTTCTTGCTATATTTTTATTTGGTGTTGGTTGAAATTGATATGTCAAACTTATTTGTGGCAAATGCAGTTTTTTTCAAATATGTTCACTTTAAATTATTTAACATAAAAGAAGTTAACATTGTAGTGCATACCTGTTGAAAATGGAAAAAAAAACAAAAAATATTTTCATACAGCCAGTTGAGACTCCTAACTTACCTGGTACTAGCAAAATAAATATATTTGAAACCTTTATTTTCCATTTTTTGAACATGCAACACAGCAGTTATAGGTGAGCACAGTACATGGTGTATTGCTTGTAAACAGGTTAAATGTGTCTGTCTTTCCAACATACGAAAAATTGTACAGGTTTCAGGTGTGGCGCACGTCATCCCATATTACCGGATAACCATCATCCATACTCGTGTGTGTCTCATTCCTTCCCCCTCCTGTATTTGTATTGCCACCCATTTGGTAATTTGAACTATTACTACCTGTGTCTTCCGAATCTGTGTCAGAGTCTGAGATCATGTCTGTGAGGTTGTTCCTGGCTGTGAGGTCCCCAGCCAGCCCTTAATCTTGCCCACTGAGTTTCATGTGGGCTGCTTCTGCTGCTGCCCACTCCTGTATATCTCTATGCCACTGTTTTATTTCTGATACCCTATTCCCCGATCCAAGTGAACGCGAATCTGCGTCTGGCCAACACCAATGTCAGTTGCAGAAATGTGTATGCCATTTTTTTGTACCCTTAGGCTTCTTCTTATTGCCTAATAGTGTTGTGGTGTGAGTGTAATATTCAGGTGCATAGACCTTTTAATGCCCTTCACCTCCTGGTTCCTGAAGTTTGTACTACCTGGCAGTCCCACGCTAGATGTAAGAAATCGGCACCTCCAGTGCTGCATCAAGGACACCTGTCTGCCCTTACTGGGGACACATGATGGAGGTCATTAGGAGCGAGATAGGTCCTGTGTAGGAAGTTGTAGTGTATCAATTTAAAACAGGTGTTGCAGGAGATTAATCAGTTTAAGGCACACATGCATGACCAGTACTCCCTCCCTGTCCCTCCCTCCAGTGGAGTGTCAAGGTCTGCTTCCCAGACCCTACGTGCCCACGTCAGGGACCCTGCCGCGTCGTTTCACATGGCCCGATATATAACAGTGTTATTAAGTTTCTACTTGTACCACATGAACATAGGATCCTCAGGTTGTTGGTAGGTATGGGTTCACCGGGGTAAGTGGACCAAGTTACCTTTGCAATTTCAGACAAACCTGCGTAATGTAGAAAGTTGCTAGGTCCTCTGCCAAATTCTTGAGTGGCTTCTTCAAAAGTCAGAATTGTCTCCCCAGGATATAAATCGCCAAGTTGAGTGCATCAGTCCTCTCGCCAGGCTTGGAATGACATATGGGTTATTATCTATTTCAAAGGCTTCAAAAACCAGACTAAGAGCTCCCGGTGGAATGGAGCCCGTTTTAGTACTACCTGCAAGAAATGTTGCCAAAGAGAGGCTGTACGTCGGACTATGTATGGGACGTTATTTGAAATCCCTGCTCTTTCCATTAAGAAGTCCAGCAATCTTTCTATCTCCACCCGTCCTCCCACTAGCAGTTTCTCCCAATTGTCTCCTGCCTCTAGCCATCTGGCTTTGTGTTGGAGGTGTGCTGCTTAATAGTATAGGTTGAGCTGTGGAACCTCCAATCCACTCTTGTGTTGTTTAATTAGCGTTGCTAAGGCCACTCTACTTTTTTTGCCCACCCACAACAAAGAGACGAGTTTGGAGTTCAGGTGTCTGTACACCCTCGTCGGGAGGAGACATAGTGATTTCTGTAGGACGTACAGATATCTAGGTAGTACTAACATCTTGCTGCGGCCACGCTGCCCATTAAGGACAGGGCTAGTGAATTCCAAAAGGGCACTGATTTCTTTAGGGTGTCCAGCACCCTATCTACCATAATACTCATCTGCTGTGATCTGGAATGTGGCACCCTAATTCTGAGGTATATGAATTGCGTCAACTCCCAACGAAGGCCGATGTTAGGGAGGCAATATAGAGGGCTTCCAACCAGTGTTGCAAGTGGAAACAACAACGTGTGGTGGTTAAATCTGAGGTTGGAGAGTTTCCCAAACCCATCTAGCAGTTGCAACAATAGGCAGTGCTTACTGGGGAGAGATGAGATAAAACAGGATGTCATCCACGTAAATCAAGACTGTATGATTAGTATCTCCCAGTTATATGCCCCAGTCCCGTAGCCCCATTTGCGCCCATATCACCAAAGGCTATAGTGCTAAAGCGAACAGGAGTGGCAAGAGCATGCAACCCTGTCTCGTCCTGCAGTCCAGTACCCATGCTTCCGAGCGACTGCTGCCCACCCACACCCGGGCTCTGGGTTCAGTGTACAGCAGCTGAATCCAGCCACAAAGTTGGGGACCAAAACCCATAGCTCTTAGTACCGCCAGTATATATCCCCAATCTACTGTATTGAAGGCCTTTTCTTGCTCTATGGCTACCAGTGCAGTTTCTTCATCTCATTGCTAATATCGGATCAATGGACGCACACGACAGCAAGATGCCTTTATACACAAATTATACATTTCCATGCATGAATGAAGATACAACACCCCTCTTGGATTCCCCTGTCATGAACTCTCTATGAGCCCCAGCACATAGTTACGTGGTCAGGCAGGCTCTGCAGCCTAGGCCCGAAAGTTAATGACTGATAGGTCACAGGTTGGGTAACACTTAGCCGACAGCCCAACAAACAGGCTTAGATCAGATTCCACAGACAGACAGCAACAGTACAATGGTCCCCGGAGAGTGGCCCCAATAAAGCACAAATGGCCAAAGGGACCAAGCATTCCCAAAACAGCATAAAGTTAGATGTCAAATGTAGTTAGTTACACTTAGCCAGTCAGGACATAGCACACACATCACATGCAGTGACCATGCACCCCTCAGGCCGGACATCTGAACACGTACTCGCTGGCCCACATAGTGTCCACGCCAGGTCGAGGCTCTCCTGCATTCCCTATCTGGAAATTGTATCTGCGACTCCTTGTCAATAGTTTGCATGTTTCACCAGGGAAAGAATGTTTTATGTGTTTTATGCTTCCAGGGGAAATGTATAAATCGTGGGTCATTTCGATATACTATGAGACAGTCCTCAGACCTTTGTGCTGTAACTACTCTCCCGGCCTCAGTGTTTAATTAAAAGAACTGTTTCCTGTTTTGCTAGACGCCTCTTGTTTTTTAGGGTAAATTCTCATTCAAGCAACATTTTGGCGAGCCAGGTAGTAGCTGATTGGTTCTTCCGACTCAATTGCGACCATAAGAAGGAGACCCTGCCTGGACGGATTCACATTTCTGCAAATAAGAAAGGTAAGCAGACGCCACAATTGATTGAAAGTTCTGCTGAATCTGCAGGCGGAGGTCTATCCTGAAGCCACCATCACAAGGGCAGATGGCTACATCAGAGCCTAAATCCTAGCATTTGGCGTGTGGCAAACTAGGATAAATAATCAGCTGAAAGTCACTTTCTTGTTTTGTCAACGTCTGGAAGGGTGATCACTTGGACGGCTGGATGTAAAACAGCCAGTAAGGTTGACCTCTGGGGGTAATACAGGGTTTTTTGGTTGCTGTCCACTTGGCCCTCTGCCTGTGACACAGATGATATGCATAAGGCTCTGGGTGGATATAGGGCCAGCTCTCTGTTTTAGGTGCTTTTGCTTTGACTGCTGGGCGTGATGCAGTCGGTAAGCATAGGCTCAGGTTGTGGTATAGGGCCCACATCGCAAACTTATTAGGCTATCCTGTTTTTCTCAGTGCCACTTGTTTATTAACACTGGTGGTATTTGAAAGAAGTGAGAAGTGTGCTTCGATTGGACTGCTGGGCGTGATACAGATGATACGAAGGACCCCTAGGCCAAATTCTTGTGTGGCTTAGGGGGAATTTGGACATTAGGATACAAGAGCGATTGGGATCCCGTAGTTTAAGCATAGCTGTGTTTTGCCAAGTAGGGTCCATAGACACTGAAGTAAGTCCATTCTTCTTCCATATAAATTGTTGCAATCTTCTCCCCGGGGCTGGTTTCAACAAGATTAGCGTGCTTCTCTAGTTTCATGCACTGCAGTTCTTTGCTTGGTCACAGGATAACATGTGCTAGGAGTAGGCAGGGCTAAAGTATTGCGGCTGGGACATTACCCGGATTTTTGGGGCCTAGTCAGCATCTCCACTACCAGTTGAAATTGTCGTTTTTGACATTGTGATGCTGCTAGACCAATGTGAGTATCTTAAATGTTGAATGCTGTGTTGTTGTCAATGTTTAATGTATACATGAAGAAATTGTTGATTTGCACAATTTGTTGTTTGATGCCAAAGTAAGGCTCGCTATTTCGTTGCCAAATTGCAGGCTGTGGTGAACTAACGATTGCATTTTTTCCTAGCATTGTATCCCTTCATGCGCTTGTTTGTTAAATGTTTTTGATGCATCTGTGAATAACGTTGAGCTCATTAGATCTAGAAATGCCAGTGTGTATATCCTCCCCCACCAGCTTAGGTTCGGCAAACCCCTTGTATGTATAGTTCCCATTACCAGAGTGATCCGGTAGTTCCCTTTTACATACATCCTGTTGGCAGAGTAAGAAGAAATGAAGAAATTAATGTTTAAATGTTTAACATAAGAGAAAATGTAGCAACTTAAGAGAGAAAACCCTATAAAACAACATAAAAAGATACAACTCACCTAACTTAAAAATCTGTTTCCCTGAAAAGACTCCCCAAATACCACCATGGGATTACCTCTAGAACACATGCAAAATAAGTTCCCCACTCTGGCCAAAAAGCTTAGCAAACTCTGCCACAAATTACATGCACATACCAAGACTCTCATGTCCCCCTGACCTAAATTGTGAACCTTCCACACTAATGTACTCACACACAATGACATACATACAAAGTATGCAGGGAAAAAGGACAAAAAGGAAGCACTGCTAGGGCTCTGGGCCATTTTTTAGGAAGTCCAGACTGATAACCAGTGAGCAGGACATCTGCCACTCACTCCGAATGCGCAGGACAGGTAGACCAAAGCCAAGGTACATAGTCGTTCAGGAGGAAGGCAACATATTTGCCCCACCCTTTTGTCACTTGCTGGATGGAGAGAAGTAATCCGTATGATAGGCCCTGGCAAAAAAAGAAGAAACACCCCCAGGCACTCATATATGCAGAAGCTAGAACCCTCACACATCTTATTAGATGTCATGCTTCATTGTAGGGTTGGCTCCTTTTCAGACTGGCGTTGCAATATCTGACAGGCCCCACAAGGGGGCTCTTTGCCGGAGATCCTAACTAATAGTGTGTGCCGAGGTGAAGAGCACGTAGGAATAAATTTAAACCTACTGGCAAAGACCAAGAAAAAAACAGGAGAGAAAGGACAAAAGAGTCAACATTAAAATTGCCTCGGGTATCTTCAAGCCCTAGTTTATTGAACGCGGCAGGGTCCCGGACAAGGTTAAAAACGTTGTAGAGTAAAAAGGAAATAATGCACCCACACTCAACTGAGATGATGGTGGAAGGAACTTGCTTCAACCATGAAGAAAGGTCAACATGTTTCGCGCCTCACAACAGTCCTATCGGATCATATGGCGCTTCTTCAGGGCCAAACAGACAACAGCTTCACCTGAACTTAAATATAAACTCTGTGAAAACAATCCCAAATACAGGAAAAACTAAATAAAACTAACAAATAAAAATATGAGTTGACTTACTCAAAAAGGTTTCACATCAGATGGATGTGATCTAGAAGAGCCTATCCTAAATTATGGAAGAGGCTCCATGGGACAAAGCATGCCACTAGGCTGGCGTTGTATATGTTCATATGTCAGACTGTATCCGGAGACATACCCTGGGCCACGTTCTTGAAGAATTGTTGGGACAAAAGATAGGACAGCTGTGGACAGATACAGGCCCTGAAGTCGTTTCATTTTATAACATCCTCAAAAAGGAGTTGCCCTCCGACATACAAATCGTTTGGACAACGTAGTAGGGCTACAAATAAAAATCTAGCAAGAAATACAAGCACACATACTGCACTTCCACAGGACAAAACAAGAGAAAGAAAGGGAGAAGCAGGAACAGGCCCACAGGGATAATGCTAAGTTGTTCCAACATAAACTATGGAAGACTGCTCTCGAAGGGTCGTGTTGGCAAGCAAGCATGCAAATGGCACCAGTCATGAAGGAAACTACATCGCAGGACCCCCAAGCGTTCCAGACTGGCCACAACACTGGAAACCAGGGTGGCTGGCAACAGCCAAACCTCTTACAGTGCTACTATTGCGATAGAATGGGCCACATGGACGACAGATGCTGGCTGAGGGCACCAGAAGTCAATAAGCCAAGGCCAGGCTCCTCAGAACTCCCATCCACAGAATGAAGCTCAGGGAAATGTAGCAGCACCTTCTACTCAGCTGCATGAAAATGAGTCCACTACTCCACAGCATCAGGGGTAAGGTAATTGGTCCAGCGCATGGCATCAGCAGCTGCAGTGGGAGAACCAGGCCCATCCTTGATCGGGCCCGCAGCCGCAACAGAGCGGAATACCCATTTGGGAAATCAGTGCTTTCAGGCAGACACACAACCCAAATGTGCAAGAAGTCTTATACTTTTTCAGCACACATTAATATTCACTGCAGTAGGATTTAAAATAAAAGACAAATGAGAATAACTTTAGGGATTTTATTTAACCTTTTACTTGTACTTGGGAAATTCAGGTTTGTTGCGTTGCTGTCGACCGGGTGTCCTAACTAGATTCCGCCATCCCGTGCGGCTATGGAGTGGGAATCTGCACCTGAGTTCGGCATTTGGGGGGCCCACCAGAACCTGGGCCCCACTCTGCTGCTGGTCCCCCAGGTAAGGGCTAGCCAGCCACACCCTAGGGGGAGGGCAGTCTGACTGAGATGGGCAGGGCAGTTCCCCAACCGCTGCTTGAAGGACTGGCACCTGTGGTCCTTGAACCCCTAAGCTAAATGGGGTGGTTTCCTATTACCAAGTCAAAAGGTCCCAGTTCTCGGGCACCCAGCAGGGACCGAAATGCCTCTGTCGCATAGCCCTAGCAGCCATAGCGTTCTCAATGGCCCCCCAGCCAAAGGTGGGGGGGCGGGGGCTTTTTTGTTCCCAAACTAAGCTGTCCTCCAGTATTGGGATCCAGGCATTCTGTGCGCTTAGGGTAGCGAGACTACATAACGCTCACAATGCATGCATGAGTTCCAACAAGGCACCACACGATGTTGAGTCAGTTGGAAGGGGAATCACCAGGAAATCCGTTCCAGTCACCCTAGTAGATTCCCATAATGTGGGCAGAACTCAAAGTTCCTGGCCTTACTCCAGACTCCCCACACAGCGATGTCTTCTGTCTCCTCCTTACCCTCAGTTCTTCCTAATGGCAGCCTGGATAAGTAGACCAAAAAAGATATGGTCCGAGGGAGAGAGGGGTACTAGGAAGAGGAGCCCAGAACATACACCCTGAGCAGAGCAGAATGCAGTAGTAAGCACCCCCTCAAAACAGCTTTAGCAGTAGGGTCACACACAAGGCCTCATACTGTTCGAAAGGAGCAACGATTTCAATATTGCGCTCTGCAAATGAGAGACACAGGGGCCTCAGACACAATCTGACCCCTACCAGTACCCAACTAAGTTCAGAGGTCTAGGGAAATGCCCAAGAACAAAACAAAGTTGCCCAAAGCTCCCTAAAGGAAGCCTCTGGATAAAGGGCGTAATTAGGACACCTGGCGCCAACTGGGACGATCACGGGGTGCACCACGTGCTGAGACCAGAAGGGTGCACACGTGACCTCAGGGCACATTGTGTTCACCGACCAATGTTCAGTGCGATGCGCCGCCCCTTTTTCCATCCCAACCCCCACATGCGTAGGCTAGAAACATTGCCTCACACTCTGACACAGCCCCGTGCACACACCAGGGCGCCAAAGGTCTGTCAATGCCAATAGCACCAATTAGAAGGCTTAAAGAGCCATATGCACAAACACATTTTCCCATTGACACAGAATGGGAAAAAACCCTTTGCTACTTCTGACCCAAAATCACTTGTTATACTAGAATAACTCCGTAAAACACACCATTCAAACATATACTTAGAATTGAGAGGGATGGAGACCCAACAATGTGTAAAATTAAATCTTTATAAATAACTTATTTCATCTAGAACCAGGTATCTGGATTGAGTCCACCACCCACTGCTACACCGAAATACATGGTGAGCACCAAAATTATTATTATTATATTATAAGGAATAATTGGCAACACACATATATGCAATGTTTTTCTCTTATAGCAACAAAACATAGCTCTTGCCCAAGAGGTCTGCAGCCAAGTGATTTAGTGCACCACCCCTCAGTGGACCATCATCCTCTCAGCAGCTGCACCAGAGTACCCAGCAGGATCAAGAGCCAAAACACCCTCGAAGAACCTTTTTCACATCCATACCTCAAATGGGATCCCGCACCACACCACATGGGATCTTTCCAAACTGTTTTTCCACCGTTTGTCCCTCCCTCACTGAGAAAACCACAATACATCTCAGCTGGAAACACCTCAAGCCTACAATGATGCCTAAGTTATGTGTAAAATTACGTTTGTACATTTTCTAGTTGCTGGGGATGCTACCGAATCCATGTATTTCCAAAAAACAGTCTCACCTAATGAGGTCTATTTGCGAGCTGTCACACATATGCAGGGACCTCACTCATGTTACCTTTAGTTACACTGCACCCAGCACTAGCATCCCACACACAACACACTGCACCCTTTTACCCAACACAAGATATTAGCACATGACCACCATGGGCACTAACGCATCAGCTGGGTCATGTTATGTCTGTTCGCTGATACCGCACGCAGTAGGTGCGGATAGATTGTACTTATCCCAAGAGGCGGTCCCTGAAAAAGCAAAATACCTCCTCCATCTGTACCTGTGTAGAATTAGGGCTGCAATGCAACCTACTAAAGTAGTACCTTCTCACCAAGCCTAGCAAAATCCAAACTGAGTTGGACATGATATGCCAAAAGGGAGCTATAGGGGAGGACACTGTTTGGCCCCAGAAATTTCATGAGAAAAGATTTTTGGAGGTAGCTAAACCACCTAACCGGTGCACAAACATGTCAGCTCCTGCTTCTGTCTACGGTCCCAGGGTGACCCTTAGCATGTCTGGGGCTGTCTTTGTTGACACAATGGACCCCAGACATGGAGTTTGAGAGCAGGGCCATCCACCTTGAAGACATGAAGGGGAATGGGTCAGGTAGGGGAGAGTTAAATGACAGCATATACACCCCGTGTCAGCAGATCTGGGTCACTGAGGTAGACAGGTACACATGGATAGAAGGGAAGGGGCAACCCCTAATTGTACGGAAACTCACACTATGGTTCCTGTGCCTCGGAAACATAAGGAATATTCTACTGGGCATTAATGAGAATTATGGCACAATACTGCACATTTCGGATCTGCACCTCCACACTGATGGACATCCACTGGCAATGCGGCGAGCTTGCATATAACCAGCTCGTCCGTAGATGGCGTGTCCTCTGCTCCCTCGTAACCATGCACACCCCAACCCTGGTCACCCCTGGAGAAGAGCTGTCTGAACTGTTCCAAAACCCTCTGAGGAAGGAAACAAGAACGTTCCAGAGGAGTTTAGACCATTCCCTGATGCTCAAGCATTGGCGGAAGGCTCTATTACCTTCTTCACCTTGCAGACAAAAGCAAATGCCTGCCAGTTGCAGATAACACAGTGGGAGATGCTCAAAATAGTGAACAGTACTTAACTCTGCTTAATGTCATCAGAGAAAAACCAAGAGCCATTCACCTCCTGGTGATGCAACATCGGTATGTTTTTGGACGTGATGACCACAATGGATGGTGGGGTGTATGCCAAGATTGGCACATCCTGCTGCACATTCATGCCTGGCAATGACATGGACAATGGAACTTCATCACTTGCCATTCAAGCACTGCATCAACTGCAGAGAGAGATGTGTGAGGAGGGAGGTGCCCC
The DNA here is from genome assembly GCF_031143425.1 of Pleurodeles waltl. Taxonomy (NCBI): domain Eukaryota; kingdom Metazoa; phylum Chordata; class Amphibia; order Caudata; family Salamandridae; genus Pleurodeles; species Pleurodeles waltl. The sequence goes on from NC_090442.1 coordinate 540,053,271, forward strand.
TGAGCAGGAGGAGTTAACCAACTGGTGGTCCTGGCTTCCCCCCCGTGGCTGACCGATTTGTGCACATCATTGTTGCCCGTTTTTGTTGTGTTACAGTTTGTGGTTTCCTACAATCGGGGTTCTTCAGATTGGCCAGACAACAAGTAGCAAGAGAGGTTGGACAACAAAGAACAAAGACCCTCATTATGACATTGGCGGTAAAACCCATTTATCGCCATGCTGACTCCCACCAACATACCGCAGCGGCTGCGGATATCCGTTCACCGTATTATGACACACACACACCAATCCGTCACTATTCAGTCACAGACACTAATCCGCCACACCAAAGGTCAGTGATAATCTGGCGGTATCCAAACCCACACCGTTACGCCAACAGAACTACGCCCATCACATTATGACCCACTAATCACCACTGTGGACATTCAGTGGCGGTGAACCATTGGCTGTACATACCGCTGCGCTCAAAATACACACACTCAAACAAAACACCACCACATTGGACAATTCAAACAACACACACCTGACACCCATACACACACTACATCCACACACCCACACCACTATAAAACACACACCCACATTACCCACAACCCTTTACCATTACAAACCATTGGCACGAGACAGACACCACAACTACAGACAAAACTAGAGCCACACACCACCTACACCTATGCACCACACACCCCAACACAACTCACACCACACCCATGGCACCACAAAGACACCCCAGATTCTCAGAGGAGGAGCTAAGGGTCCTGGTGGAGGAAATCAGCAGGGTAGAGCCTCAACTATTTGTTGCACAGGTGCAGCAGATATCCATTGCTAGGAAGATGGAGCTATGGTGGAGGATCGTGGACAGGGTCAGCGCCATGGAACAGCACTCCAGAACAACAGATGACATAAGGAAGAGGTGGAGCGACCTCCAGGGGAAGGTACGTTTCATTGCAGCAAGACACCAACTCGCTGTACAGAGGACTGGTGGTGGACCCCCACCTCCTCCCCCACAACTAACAACATGGGAGGAGCAAGTCTTGGCAATCATGCATTCTGAGGGCCTGGCCGGAGTAGCAGGAGGACTGGACTCTGGTAAGTCAACTCTATACTATTATCACCCCCCTACCTGCATGCCATCACATACCCTCACCCTCACCATCACTTCCCACACACCTCCCTTCACATCACATCTCACTAATCCCAATGCCAAGCCCCACATGCTATACCAATGCATGGACACCTATCGTTAAAGCGTGCACACTAGTGAGAACTAATCATCCCACCATACACCAGCGTGCACAAGTGAAAGCTACCAGGGCAAATACAATGCGGGCAAGCCACTGATGCACAATATTGTATTGTATTGTAATAATATTTATATAGCACTTACTACCCGCTTACTAGCATCGAAGCGCTTTTCGGTGAGTAGCACGCTACTCTGGAACCCAACAAGAATTAGTGATGGATTAGTATCGGGAAATAGGAGTACAGTTTTAGTATTATTATGAGTTAATTTGAGCCGCGGATATGAGAGTTTGTTAGTTAGATTGACTGGAGTAATGGAGGGGTGGAGGAGGAAAGAAATCCAGAAGTGTTAATTGGGAGTATATCCCTCATTTACTCAACCCAAAGGCTTGGGATGAGTAAAGGGGGATGGAGGAGGGAAGAGTCTGTGGAAGGGTTAGGGAGAGCATAGTAGCAGGGTGAGATAAATGAGGGAGAATTTAGTAGGGTTGTGTGGGAAGTCATGGTAGTAGAGTGAGGTTTGGTGAGTTAGATGTGGAAGCGGAGGGAAGAGCTTAGGCAGAGTTATTTAGGAGATGATAGTAGTAGAAAGGATTTGGGATGACTCAGAGTATGAATGGAGGATAGTTTGATAGAGACATGACATATGATGATGGGTAGATAAGTGTGATCAGATGAGAGCAGGGATTCATAGATATCTAGCATAACAACCCACCCAGGAGCCCTGCAGTGACCCACGAACATGCCAAGCACAGAAACAACATATATATATTTATTTACGTGTGTGTGTGTGTGTGTGTGTGTGTGTATATATATGTATGTATGTGTGTATATATATATATATATATATATATATATATATATATATATATATATATATATATATACACACACACACACACACACACACATACAAACACACATGAATACACACACATATATGTACATACACTACATTATTAGAACCATGGGTAAATGTATAAGGTGTAAGTACCTAGGGTACCCACTACAAACCAGGCCAGCCTCCTACAACAATACCTTGCATTTGATTCACAAAAGGCTACCAAGAACACAGTTTTAGACAGAGGTTTAGTGATCTTAGTTTAGAGTTTATGGGGTGCTTAAATATCAACGCCCATCAAAAGATTTCAAAATTACAGCACATGGTGTGGGGTAGCAAATTTAGACATGCATACAGTTTACAGGACGGATGTGTAGAAGTGTGCAGATTATATTGGCAGTTCTCACATTTACAAGAGGCTCAGGAGACTGGAAAGCCTGATCAAATACCTCATACTAGATTATCAGTATTCCCCTTAGAATTTCTATGTGGCTACCCATTCAAATTGTCGGCTTCAGCTTCTGGTAAGACTTGTGTAGACCAGAGTGACCTCAATCAGTTTAGTGCCAACATTTGCCCTAGTCATTCATTCATAAATATCGCAGTTTTCTAGCATGCAGACAAGACTTAATTTGGGGGCGTGGGTCAAATAGCTTTACACAGAACGTAATTACAAGTGAGAACCAACACATCAAAACGTTGGACTATTTTTTTTATTTTTTTTTTATATGGCCATTTCCATGGCTCTATATAGACTTATCACAGGTGAGTGTGATACAGAAGTAACTGATATTTTGATCCTCTTTAGAAGGTTTTGAAGAAATTATTTTGGCACACACTCAGGCAAGGGTTGTCAAAGTGTTCCTTTCATTTGGAAGGCTGTAGCTCAGTAAGGAGGATACAATATGTTCAGTTTACCCAAGGCTAACATATAGGCTCATAATGCACTGGGAGAAAGATTTAGTCACACTGGCTGGTGTCTCACACAGAAACAATAACACTGCATTTACATCCCCACGGGTACCCCAGCCAATGTCAGTGGCGAAGAGGTGCCAGCACTATCCAGTTCCCCCACAGAAGAGGCCCCCACTATGACAGCAACTCTGGTTGCCTGGATCTGGATGACCAACCTGGCACATCAGGGACCTCTGGACAGATGGTTACCCAGGCCCAATCACACACCACCACAGAGCCTCCCCCATCAGGAACAAACACCACAGCACCCACCCAGCGTACCCATACTTTTGTCCCCAGGACACATCAGTCAGCAGTGTGTCCACCACTACAGGGACCTCAGGACACACCTCATACCCAAGAAAGTCAGGGACCTGGGGTCGCGTGGTAGTGGGCACACGGTTCAGGGGACAGAGGCACAGGACAACGGGGAAACTGGGAGGAGTGTCGTGCGCCAGGGGGAGGACAGGCCCAGGGAACCGACTCTCCAGTAGGCACTTGCAGAGATCCTGGCATCATACCAACATTATCAGGATACGCTGGGCCAGATCTTGGACAACGTGCAGAAGAACAGATGTCTGCAGGAGGGACAGTGCCAGGGGATCAGGGAGGACTTGCAGGCCATCAACACCACCCTGGTCTCCATAGCAGGGGTGCTGGCAGACATGGCCAACATTATGAGGGAGGCAACAGACAACCAGCGGGCCCCTGCCACTAGCCATGCATCTGAACTGCCTTCCACCTCCGCTGCCGCTAATGGACAGGAGGCCAGGTTAATGTTTTTTTAATCTCCTAAGATCTGTCCATAAGGTGTGGTTTGCTTACATGTACATCATCTCTTCCCTCTGCTTTACACATGGTGTGATAAAATTCCTGAAATAAAATTAACTTCCCTCTCTAAATGTATATCAAAGTCCCTGTTTTGTCCAGGAGCATTTACATTTAGGATTTTCTTTGTTTAGCTCCCATCTTGGTGGCAACTATTTGCCTATTTTGTTTCTCTTCTCATTGAAGAATCCTGAAGAGGACATTTTCTGCTATATGTATACTCTAACTGGCCCATAATTTCTTTTCATGTTTTGTAAACCAGGATGGACTCTAATTCTTAATTTTGTTTCTTAGGCTGTAATATGCCCACTTATAATTTCTTTACTGCTTGACTTCCAACTTATGAGATACAGTTCCCAAATTTCTTACTTAATAGACACTGGGAGACGCTAGACTTCTGCTGTGCACTTCTGGTGTGATTTTGATATTGAAGGGTGTCCAGTGAATATCAACCTAAACCACTCATGATTCTACCTGGTGTCTTGTCCATCTGTGTAAAAATGGTCTTCTGACAGGTACCAAGGACATCATTGATATCGGAGATTCCGAGGCTCCAGCTGCAGTCTTTCCATCTGCTGCTGTGATTTGCTGTAACTGGAACCATGATTTCTTGCTGTCATCTGCCTGCTTAGACTTTCCTTACTTTGTGGCATCCAGCCGCCAATAGTCACAGAACAGTCTACAGTTCCCAGCATTCCTTGCTGGAGATGCACACATAGTCAACCGATGTCCCTTGCACAGTCCGGTTTGGCCACCACAGAGAAAAGGAGTCGAATACCTCAGTCTCATTTTATTTAACTAACCTTACAGGTGTGCCGGAAAGAACTGCAATGAACGCTTTCAAGTAAGCTGCCATTTGGTGCTAGATGCTTTCTGCCCCTGGATGCATCACTGGGTCTTCTTTATATTAATAATTTCTCCATGCACCATGGTGAATTTGCATGCTAAATATGACATTTCATCACATTTTGTTTCTACTTTTCAATCAGATAATATTCTCTAAACCCAGCAATTTCTCACCTTGAAAACTGCAAACTAGGTGTTAGAAATGGGGTCTTTGGTTGGTCAAAACAATTAAAATGCAATAAGTACATGTTGAGATATCACTGAAAAGTGCTATAAAGTGTCTTAAGTCTTTTTAAAAGCAAACAAAGTCTCTTTCAAGCACAAAATACCTGGTTCGTGTGACAAATCTCCACAAAGAACGTCAGAGGAGGAGATGCGTGGAAACAAAGGGGTGTGCGTCGATTTCTCGGGCCGCACACGGCGATGCCTCGTTTAGTTTTCACACAGGGGCGGCTGTGCGTCGATTTCCGGCGCTCGGTTGGTTTTCAGACGCCCGGGAATGGTGTGTGGATTACCTGTGCTGGCAGAACGAAGTCACATGAGCTGTGTTGATCCTGTGGGCGTTGCGTTGACTTTTCTACCACACGGCAAGCGCTGCGTCAATTCCTCTCTGGAAGTAGGGCTGCGTTGTTCCGGGTCAGCTGTGCGTCGATCCAGTGGGCTGTGCGTCGAATTTCCAGTAGCTACGCTGGCGCTGTCGATCTTCTCGTTGCGAAGTCTGGCTGCGTCGTTCCGGTTTGGCGTGCGGTGAAATTTTCACAGCGGTGCAGGCTGTGCATCGTTTCAGGCAGGCTGTGCGTCGAATTTCGCCACACAAGGAGTCCTTCTTGAAGAGATGAAGTCTTTTTGGTCCTGAGACTTCAGGGAACAGGATGCAAGCTCTATCCAAACCCTTAGAGAGCACTTCTTCACCACAGCTAGGGAGCAGCAAGGCAGCAGGGCAACAGCAAGGCAGCAGTCCTTCACAGATAGCAGTCAGGTGAGTCCTTTGGGCTTCCGGGCAGTTCTTCTTGGCAGAATACAGGTTCTGGTTACAAGTTTCTTCTCCAGAAAGTTTCTGAGTTGGTAGGGGCAGAGGCCCTGTTTATATACCCAAATGTGCCTTTGAAGTGGGGGAGACTTCAAAGAGTGGCTTAGAAGTGCACCAGGTCCCTTTCAGTTCAATCCTGTCATACAGGGTCCCAGTAGGGGGTGTGGCAGTCCTTTGTGTGAGGACAGGCTACTGTCCTTTGACATGCAAGTGCCAAGCCCTCCACCCTCCCAGCCCAGGAAGACCCATTCAAAATGCAGATGTATGCAAGTGAGGCTGAGTATCCTGTGTTTGGGGTGGGTCTGAGTGAAAGCACAAGGGAGCGGTCAACTAAACCTAGCCAGACGTGGATTGTAAGGCACAGAAAGATGTAAGTGCAGAGAAATGCTCACCTTCTAAAAGTGGCATTTCTAAAATAGTAATATTAAATCCAACTTCACCAGTCAGCAGGATTTTTTATCACCATTCTGGCCATACTAAATATGACTGTCCTACTTTCAGATCAGCAGCTACCACTCAATGTATGAAGGCAACCCCGATGTTAGCCAATGAAGGGAGCAGGCCTCAAAGCAGTGTAAAAACGAATTTAGGAGTTTTACACTATTAGGATATGTAAACTACACAGGTACATGTCCTGCCTTTTGCCTACACAGCACCCTGCCCTATGGGTTACCTAGGACATACCTTAGGGGTGACTTATATGTAGAAAGAGAGGGAGTTGTAGGCTTGGCAAGTACTTTTAAATTCCAAGTCGAATTGGCAGTGAAACTGCACACACAGGCCTTGCAATGGCAGGCCTGAGGCAAGGGTAAGGAGCTACTTAAGTGGATGGCACAACCAGTGCTGCAGACCCACTAGTAGCATTTAATCTACAGGCCCTGGGCACATATAGTGCACTCTACCAGGGACTTATAAGTAAATTAAATAGTCCAATTGGGTATGATCAATGCTACCATGTTTTAAGGGGAAAGCATATGCAATTTAGCACTGATTAGCAGTGGGAAAGTGCGCAGGGTCCTAAAGCCAGCAAAAATGAGGTCCGAAAAAGAGAAGGAGGAAGGCAAAAAGTCTGGGGATGACCCTGCAAAAAGGCCATTTCCAACACTAGGCATCTGAAATCCTGCCCTCTCTCAGTGAATCGATCAGTTGCTCTTTATAAATAGCAGGTCAATATGACTAGGAAGAAGCCTAATATGTATTGCCTAGCAGAAACATGGCTGTCTACTGACAGCTGGGTGGATGTTTCCCGTGTAGTTCCTCTTGCCTGTTGCATAAGACTGAGCAAGAAGGTTAGTTTGATGGAGGGTTGCAATTTCATTTATACAACAGCACTCTTTTAGTGATAGCTGATTATCTTTCTGAAACATTGTTTGAATTTATGCTGCTCAATGCACTGATTATGTCAAAATAAAATATTAATTTGCTCCTGTATTGCCACTCCCTTAAGCAAAGTGTGATCAGTCCGTAGGCATTCCTAGACCTAATCGCACAGCCTCTTGGAGACTTAACTGGTTGGATAGTGGAGCCCTACTGATCTTTTATCCACGTACTCATCTTTTCCTTTGTAGAATACTTAGCTGGCGAATGGTTTTATCAACCACAAGGGCCACAACTTTGATGATATTGCTTATTCATGCCTGGGTTTAGCCTGATCACTTATGGATTCATTTTCAATCGTTACTACTCTCCAAATCTATCATCTCAAAAATAGACCATATCCTGTCAAAATGTGCCATAGGTGCCAACTTTGATACATGAGAGGCCTTATATGGTTTGGATTGACAGCGCAGCTGTTGCGTGACAATTGTGACCTTCACTAGAGAGGGGCTTTGGCTCCCACACATCCTGGGAACCAGGAGTATATGTTTTGATTGGTCAGAAAATGTGTTCTTCCTCCAAAAAGCAAGCATTTTGAAAGGCAATGGGTCTGTTGTTGGTCGCCAGCCTTTTGAGAACTCTTTTAAATTTTTTAGCTTTTTCATTGTTTTTTCAAAACTTTATTGTTCGGGAAGCTGCCAGTCATTATTAAATCTAAAAAAATAATAATAATTTAATTGGCTAAAGGTAAGTGTTTTCAGGTGTCATGAAAGTAAATATTACAATGGTGCACCCTGCACTGAAGGGAACTACATTGTTTGCAGATGTGATGCTTGTGAAAGGGCAGCATACCGTAAATCATAGTGAAGCCAATCAGTGGCCGAAATGAGCTAACATTGCTCCTTGTTGCATGCTGGAGTGGGTGGAAAAAAATGTGAATGACATAAATCTCTGACTAATGAATAGAGTCTGGCTGAAAAACTCTTTAGTGACTATGTTATACATACTTTTTAGTAAATTCAGAAGGTCTTTGCTAACACAGACCAAACAAAGCTATCAGTCTGGCATTGGCTGCTAGCCTCGCCTTTGAGAAAGAAGGGAAGAAAGTAAGGAAAAAAGAAGAAAGACTCAAAAAAAGGACCAAGAAGGCCAAAAAAAAGGAAGGGAGGGTCATAAAACATAAGTCATAAAGGAAGGCAAAAAGGGAAGAAGGAAAGACAAAGAAGGCAGGAAACAAATAAGAAGGGCAAAAAAGAGATAAAGGAGCAAAGGGAATGAATGAAGAAATGAGGGGAAAAGAATGAAAGGGCAAACCTTGATGGAAAGAAGGCTAAAGAAAAATAAGCCAAAAAAAGGAAGAGGGCACAAAAGAAAGAAAAACCAAAGGCAAAAAAGAGAACAAATGAGAAAGCACAACAAGGAGAGAACAAGGAAGTCAAAAGAGAATGAGAAAGAAAAGAAGGAAATAAGTCAAAGAAAGCAAACAATGAAAGTAGAGCGGGAAAAATGAAAAGATGAAATTTTTAGAAGGCAGAAAAGGAAAAAGAAAAGACTGCACAAAGGAAAGAGTGAAGCAGAAGGCAAAAACAAATGAAAGGAGGTAAAAATGGAAGAAAGAAAAAAGGAAAGAAGGCAAGAAAAAGTACAAATGAAAGAAGGCAGAAAGGAAAAAAGGCAATTAATAAGTAAAGCTAAAGAAGGAAGGAAAAGGAATGACTGCAAAAAAACAGAAAAAGGAAAAGTTAATAAAGAAGACATGAGAAAAAGGAGGAAGGAAAGAAATAAGTAGAGAGAGAATTTAAAGATAGAAGAGTTAAGGAATGAAAAAAAGAAAAATAGAGGTAAAAAGGCAAAAGAAAGGAAAGACAGAAGGAAAGAAAAGGATAAATGCAGAAAGGGAAATTGGGGGGAGGGGAAGGCAAAAGGAAAAGTAACGAAAGAAGAAACTATGGCAAAAAATAAAGAAGGAAAGAAGTGAAAAGAAAGAATGCATGACAGATGGCTCACAGTATAAAATATTGGATACTAGAACCTAAATTACACCCCCCATGTTTAAATAAAACTGATAAGTGTGCTGCAGGGCTGTCCTCGGAAACATGGAAGGCAATGGGGGGCAGTGGTTGGGAACATTGGGGTAGGCTGTGGAGATGTTTCTCGCCCCAGGGTAAAGGTCTGCAAAGCTGGCTAGTTATCATGATATCTCCCTGTTGATGGTCAAGAAACTATGGAAGTGGAATTCGTTGTATATTTTGGGTCAAATGTCCTGCATTTGCTCTGTTAAAACAATAAAAAGTTGTTTATCAAAAAATTGTGCTGCAAATTAAATACAGTGAAGTTTGTTTTTCTTCTGGGCAAAATTTATTCAAGAATCATTGGTCAAATGGAGACGAGGAACACAGTATGGTATGCTGTAAACTAGCAGCAGTGTGCTTCAAAAGGAATTTACAACAGCACTGGAAAGAGACTGGAACTGAATAAATCTGGAATATGCCCTGTGCTGACTTCAAATGAGTCCAACTATCACATCAGGCAACACTGGCACTAAAGTGAACTACCTTGTGCGTGGATATTCACGCTGTGAAAGAGTGAAATGCAGTCACTGAAAGTGACATAAGACAGAGGCTTAAATATGCGGACCCATTGCCCAGTGCGGTATGCTGTAGTGGGTGGAAACAAAATGGGAATGAGAAAGCAACAGACCAGTGGGTGGAGAGGTGACAAAGTCCCTTTCAGTAAGTATATTATTATACATATAATTCAGTCAAAATCAAATGGTCTTGGCTAATGCCAAGCCTAAAAAGTGCATGCCCTCCACGCAGCTGTGATAATGTTTTTTTTTTTTTTTTCTTCATTTAAATCAAGCTGCTTAAGCTTGAACTTCAGGAGCATACACGTGACTTAGAAATGCTATTAAAGTGTCTTGGATAACTAGATACGTTATGTTGTTTTGTTATGGCAGTAGCACAGATGAAGGGAGTGCAGTCATTAACCTACATGGATGTTTACCCTTGGTTTGACAGTCTCACTGCCATCTGCCTTTATACCCTACCCCAATATTATTCCACAGTTTGTTTTGCTTTTGCATCCACACAAATACATAACTATTCCCATTACATTTACCTGTAATTCTTCATATTACCATACAACATCCCTTTAAAGCCAGACCTATAGTTATTTCCAGTGCTCGATCCATATGCTTACTTCCTCACTGAACTGCTTCCAGACTTCATCCTTGACACCTATAAAGTCACTGATGCAAACACAGCATGCTCCTTGGTTTAATTCACTGCTGAAAAAATTCAAGTGGATAACCTCACGATGCATTTGTGACGGAGAAAACTACAAATTATGAATGATGTGATAATGTGTCGGCATGATCAGCAAACAGATTTTATTGCAGGGCAAAATATGACCCCGTCAACTGTTGATTCTGGTTAATAATGAATTTCACCTTTCTCATTGCTATTAAGGTTTAAAACGTGTACATCAGTTGTGTGAAGACTTAGGTTCCATTTTCCTTAATACAGTCTCAAAAATATGGCAAGAATGGCTGTGAATGAGAAGTGCATTCTTCCATTGCCAACCTACTTGTCTAAGTATTTTGCCTCTTTTTAATTTAAATGGTTGTCTTCTGAGTTTAAGGGGTGTGTATTTTAGGCTTCCTGAGGCCTGTCGATTCTCCATCCAGCCCTGATATTGCTACTTAGGTAGTTTAGTGCTATTATTGGTTCCCACCATTTGCCATCTTTCAAATATGTCCCTACAACTGGAGGTCCTTTCCCCAGTTAACAATTTGCATTTGTTTAAATCTTCTTTTTACCACAGAAATTGTGGTGGCCTTATTGTTCCGCTATTTCATTTGTGTGTTCAAACTATACATGAAATCTTGGAGGGCAGTGTTTTATGCCAAAATCATTTTCATACACTTATATGCTGATGACACCGCTGTTTTTCATAGCACCCAGCCATTTGAATGGAACAACCCGAAAAGCCTTTCTAGAGGAGTTGATTAGATGTCTACCTTCTCTCTAAATGTGAAACCAAAGCAGAGTTCTTAGTTGTGTGCTCCAACAAATCACTCCTATCAACTGCGTCTTTTTTAAGAAAAATTAAAGCTCCAGTTCTTCCCACATACTTCTGGGCAGTAGTTCTTATGGATACTTCTGGCTGTAGATTTCTCACCTTTATAATATCCCCAGGCACCAAACTGAATACGAAGGCTTCTTCAGCAGTGCTCCTATGTGTTATTAGGTGGAAGTGACTGAGCAGAGCCTCATATGTGTCACCCCTGCCCAGTGAAGTCCGTTCTTTTCTTTCCGTCCCCTCAAAATTACATTTAGAGCTTCTAATGGGATATATTCACTTCGCAAATGTTAAAGTAACAATATAGTTTGATGAATACGTCAGTGACAACATTAACGTTGTCAACCAAAAAAAAAAAAATACTGAGATTTACCATTTATGTTCAACAGAACTAAAACTGGTGCCCTGCCATACACTGCTTATGACCTTGAATATTACATCACTCATGGCATGTTTTGTAACATTATTTATGACATAACTGATGATTTCAGCGCTGCCCCTTCCATTTTATTTTACTAATTGCCCCCAAGTGATGGGGTTTCTGGTGCCTTCAATGGTTCAGGAAGGGAGCTGTGCAGTCCCTCCCCTCTTTCTCTTTCTCTCTCTCTTTAAAAAAAAAAAAAAAAAAAAAAGAAATCAGCCCCTGGGGATGTTGTCCTTCGGGCCTTTCAAGACTTTGGTTGAGGGACCGTGCCCCCCCTCCCCTGGAATATTTCCAGCCCCGCGACATATGGTCTCCAGGCCCCAAAATGGGCTTTGGTAGGGGGGCTCTACTCGTGTTGCCTTCTCTACAAAGTTAAAAATAAAATGGAGGCTGACATTTTTTTTTTTTTTTTAATCTTATTTTTGCTGCTATTTACATTTTACAGGGAATCCCTTGTGATTGTAGCAAAAAAACACTGATTCTTTTGGCTTAGGAAGACCGGGTACCCCTACCCTGCCCCCTTATATTATTTTTTTCTTTTAACTTCAGGCCAGGGGACTTAGCCCTTGAGTCCTATAATGGCTGCCAGAAACATTTTTCTTATGTTGCTGGCAGCCAGTCAGATCGCTCGCTCCCACAGGAGTCCCTCAAACCTAACTGTTCAGCTATTCAAATATTTTTAAACTTCAATATCTCAAAAACTGGACAGATTTACACCAAATCACAAAAAGCACACTTTCTAGAACAAGATCTAGGTCCATGGCAAATTTGGTGTAATTCGGTTGAGCAGTTTTCGTGGTAGCGCGGTCTAGAAAAGTTCATGGAAAATACCTGGGGATTCTCGGGCCCCGCTAGACTGATCACCCTAAAACTTTCCATGCACAATCTAGGCTAAAAAGAGCATTCGTTATGAAAAGTGTCATAAAGATTCTTCAAATGGTGACAGTTATTAGCACGACAAATAATGTATTTCCTATGGAAACGCTGACCTAACTGTAGCTACCCAGTATATACATATGTTCTTTGAAGAACGCAATCATATCTCTAGTCATTTCCCTTCAGCAAGAGATTGGGCTAGAGGCGTTGTGCCTCTAAGGTATAAGGATAGTGTTCTTTATGCTCTTTTCTCTTTCTCTACTTTTGTTACTGGGCCTTAAACTGTTCAGATTCACATTCATTCTACTCCTTGTGGTTTATTGGAGTTTGATTTACTTCAGTCTTGACTCTATTGAATCTAGGGACATTGGGACAAATTTAGCTTCTGTTTTTTTCCCCTTTGTTTGGATTATCTATATCAATCTCTTACACTAAATCTACGATGTTCAAAATGTCAGTTTGCCTATAAGGCACTAGGGCCAAGGCATCTTTCAACTCCTCACACAAATCTCTGATACAAAAGAAAGGGCAACTCTCTTTGCTTCTGCCATTAGATTTCAACTATTTATTGAGTTGTACTAGTTTATTGAATTAGGCATTAATAGGTGACTAGTTCTCTATTTCCTTGATGTAACTTTTCTTCAATTGAAGATCTTCAAAAGCTCTCTTTTCTCTAAGTTTGCAAACTAATATTTAATCTCCTCCATCAGAGCCAGTAAGAGAGGTGCTATACCGTCCTGATCAGGTACTTTATTTCCCTCCTTTCGGAATGCTCATTGTAGAACATGTGATTCCCCATCTCCGTTTTCTTCTGGGGGATTAGGATTAAGGGTTTGAAACCTGTTGGTGAGTGCTAAGTGTGGATTGTCTATAGGTGTTGATTGCCCTGTTTGCATGTCAGGTTCTAGTGTGGTTGTTTCTAGTCGATTAGGATTTATTTACACCCTCTTTCCTCCCTGGAGCTCTTTTCTTCAACTCTACAAAAAATAAATCTCAATAAAGGTGTAATAATTTTGGTTCTTCCCTTTAATTTAACTGTGTCACTATGATATTCAAGGAGGTATAGGCTTCAATCTGGTCTGCTGATTATGGTGATTTTTTCCTTAATCCGAAGCAGTCCCAAACCGGCCTGTTCCTTACTTCGCATATATGTAATCTTTCCTCCCACCTGTCAGGTGAGCTAAATGCACATCAAATTCAGCCTGAGCAGACTCGCCCCTGGAAGTGGACTTCTTCCTGCTAATTATTTGTGTAGCGGTAGCTAGGGAAGAATCCATTGGGGGGGGGGGGGCATTTGGGCAATTTGTACAAAAGGAAAGGCTCACTTTGTAGGCCTCACAGTTTCCAAGCACAGGGCGGGGAGCATGTAGTGGAAAAATCATGAAAAAGAGGTCCTCATTTCTGACAGTAGGGATTCATGTGACAAGAAAGAATTTAATGGTAGACTCAAAGAATAAGTTACATTTTAGGGTCCTAACATGGAATGTAATTGTGTTTAAAATGGCGGGCAGGTGGAGGAGGATAAAACAAACCAATAGCGACATCACAATACTTCAGGAAACATACTTGCTCCAAGGAGAATGTGCTAAAATATGCAAGGGAGAAAAATTATTTTACAAACCACTAATGTAATGTGAGGGGGGTAGCTATTTTATTGGAAAGCTGGACGAAGGGAACCATAATAGACTCTGTCAGATCCGGGAGGGAGATGGGTGATAGCCCATGTCAAAATGTATATGGGGACTTACTCTTTGGTGGGATATTACGGCCCATACATCGATGATCTGAAATTGCTGCAGGAGCTTTATAGCCATCTAGTCGATAGTAAGAACTTTATTGTGATTGGGGGTGATCTTAACATATTACTAGACTCTGTTGATGAGAAATCCACAACCAGGCCAGTAATAAATTCACCCAAGATGAGGGATTGTGTTTACAGTATAATGAAAGATCTCGGTTTAATTGACATTTGGAGGCAGAAAGCAGGTCAGAAGAAGGATTTTACCTACTATAACAAAAAATACTGTCATGCCTTCCGTATAGACTTTTTTGTTTTGTTTTGTTAGATGTTAACTTAGCACCAAAAGTAAATACCATTACACACCAGCCAGAGCACCTAACTGACCATGCCACTGTGAAACTAGAACTCTATACTAGAAAAGGGTGCAGCGCCAACTAGATGGATGTTTGATAGAACGTTATTATGGGATCCCTCAGTGATTAGTCAATTACGAAGAGACACAATTGAGTTCTTTGAACTTAATACAGATTCTGCCCCTTTACAAATGATTCATTTAAGGCCTTCTTATTAGGGAGACTTTAGGGAGACTTTAGGGAGACTTTAGCTATGCACCATATAAAAGCAGCAAGCAAAAAATTTGAGAACTGGAGCAGAAAATAGAAGGCTTTCAAAAAGATCTAACCAGGTGTATGAGTGCACGGTACAGATAGACCTGAGTAATAAAGCTAAGTACACAGGAAAGGAATTAGAAGACTATTTAGAAGCAAAGATATGAAGAAGATGGGAGTTCAGTAAACTGGCACATCATGAATATGGCGAAGAGTATGGAAAACCTCTGGCATGTAGGATGAGGGTTGACAGCTCGGAGAGTATAGTCAAGGAGATAGTTGAGAAAGGGTCTGAGGAGCACTGCTTAGTTGATACGGAAATACACCATGCTTTTGATAATTTCTTCCCGTACTTGTATTCAAATAAGACTTAGGCCACAGAAGAGCATATAGGAGTTACCCGTTAAGTCACGCTGCTCATTAAGGACCCGCCCCCTTGCATTTCGATTTAGATCAGGAAATAAGGGTATTTGAGGTTGAAGCTATACTTGGAGGTTTAAAAAATAAAAAGGGTAGGCACTGGAGACCGATACCATACCGTATGAGGTCTGTGGCATTTTGAAAGAGTAACTCTCCCAGTTTCTGACCAGATTATTCAACAAAATATACTATGGATGCCTTGCTCAGCCAAGATCATAGGACAAAGCCATAATCACAATAATCTTAAAACCAAACAAAGATCAAAAACATTATGAATCGTACAGGCCAGTGTCCTTGCCGAATAATGACTAAAAGATCTTTACACAAATATTGGCGAAACGACTGAAGAAAGTGGTTGGGGAACTTGTTCATGAGAATCAAAAGTTTTTTGAAGGGCAGCTAGCTTTACAAGCTAACCCATGAACTAGTGAGTATAACTGTTGTAGCATGAGGTACAAACCTCTCCTTTACAATTATGACCTTTGGCGCAGCTAAGGCCTTCAACAGGGTGAGTTGGTCCTTTCTGTACGAAATCATTAAACTAAATGGTCTAGGAGAAAACTTTCTTAGAGGAATCGGGTCCATCTACAATACACCAGTAGCAAGTGTATTAGTAAATGGCAATTTAATGAAGCAGGGTCTGAAAAGAAGAGCCCAGCAGGACTGTCTTCTGTCTTTATCACTTTTTAATCTTTTTATCTTTATTATATAGAGCCCTTAGCTAGCAGAATTGTAAAAAATCAGATGACCATCCTGTTTCAGTATCGCAGTTGGGGGAAAAAAGACCCTTTATGCAGATGATCTATTAATCTATACGCAAGTTTTAACTCCTTCCCTGTTGTTTTAGACATACTTAATGACTTTTGGCAGGGTGGTCTCTGGTTATCTAGTTAACCAACAGAAAATGGGCTTGAAGACATGGAGTGAGTCCATAGATTTCAACAAAAAGGCGCAAGTACATTTTTGTAAACTGCTCCTTGAGACTAAATCTTCTGCATGTTTGGGCTTACCTCCCACTTTCCATTTTGGACAGGCCTAATATTTTCAAAATAATGATTCTCCCAAAGTTTACTTTTATCTTCAGCACAATACCCCAAAACCCTTGGGCAGAGTGGTTTTGGACGCTACAAGGGGAACTGTCTAGTTTTATTTGGAATAATAAAGGGGCAAGAATTGCTTGGAGGAAGCTGCATAAGAGGAAATCGGAGGGTGGGATAGCCCTTCCAGACCTTCAACTGTGCTGCTGGGCGTTCCAACTTAAAAATATAAGGATCCTTTTAACAAGGGGCTTCCCTCTCTATCAAGCTCTAACGAAAAACTTGGAGGTGACTCCTTTCTTTTCAAATTTGGCCATCCAGAGTATTGTAAGAAAATTAGACTGAAGACTGCAGACAGCATGTAAGGTGTGGTACCAGATTAGGCGGATTGTAGGGATTCCATACTATAGTAATCTCGCCCCTATATGGGGCTAACCAGGAACAACCGCTTGCCTACAGGTTATACTGGCACATCCCCTGATTGATGTAGATATAACTAGATGGGGACAGTTGTTGGAAGGAGCACTCTGGGATCATGGGAATCATTACTCTGCCTCTCGAGCTACAAGCTTTCCAACTACAAATTTTACCAATTAATGTCCTGGGCAAGAGAACAAGACTTCAGAGGGGAACAGAGTAGACAGAATGGGAGGTAAAAATACAGAACAACCCCTCCAGAAAATTGAGGTATCTAAATGGTACTGTTTTTAGCTCAGCCGACAAGACGGACCTCTTACTTTGCCAGAAGACGTCTGGGGAAGGGACCTGCCATCGATTGAGCTGACAGTCTTAGGCAAGTATCAATGTCTACACCAGTGGTTCACAGCCTGTGGTCCGGGGACCCCTGGGGGTCCGCGAAGCCTTCTCAGGGGGTCCACAAATGCTTAGAAAATTAAAAAATATTAACAGATTTGGTCCACAGCTTTCAGTAATGCCTCAGTCGGGGGGTCCCCCGATTCCAATAATCATACAGTGAGGGCCCCCAGGTTCCAGTTATGATAAAGTGGGGGTCCACAGAAGTTAAAAGGTTGGGAACCACTGGGGCTGTAGTAAAATCTGCACCTCTGGAGAGAAACAATTTTTTTACTCTGCATAGGGCATAGTAGTCACAAAGGAAGCTATGAGCAGAAGGGGAGGTGATGCCCAAAGTGTGGAATGGAAAGAGTCAATGACATACACCTATTTTGACAGTGTCTCAATATCCAGCTATTCTGACAGAAGGTTGAGAAGGTAATATCCGAGGTGATGAAAAAAGACAGCACTATAAGTCTTGCTTTGATAACCTTTGGGATCTTGGCATATTAATGCTCAAGAAGAGATCTTGGGAAAGCACAGTCACACTTTTATTTGTTTTGATACATAGGGAAATTTGTATTAAATCGGTGGTCAGCAAATCTGTCAGGTACTGATTGTATTTGGTCGGCACAACAGGTTGCTAGAATGAATTGCATGAATACGGAAGACAAATGACTTAAGATTTGGAAAGGTATAAAAACTAGCTCCGAGTCCAAGGATTGAAGACAGAAAATCAACAAGGGAGGAGTATAAAGCTGCCCAGAGAAAATTACCAGGTAATATTGAGAGAGGCCTTGTCAGGAAGCAGTGACCCTGATCTGAATGGTGTGAACGGTTATGGTCGTTAAGAACTCCAACGCCTCTTGTCTGATATGGGGACTAAGAAAACAAAAGCTCTGTTCTGAAAAGTTATATAATAAAAGGTCATCTCTTGGGATTAAAGGCAAGAACCACTTTACTGGGTCTCCACTTAAATAAAACAAAAACATAATTTGAGACCGGTCATCAGGAGATGTTGTAGGATGACACAAAGTGGAGAGAGCATTGTGTAAGGAAAACTTGTGCCTTCTATGGATTGTAACTACTGATCCTTTCTGAAGTGGCAAGTGAAATTATAGGAGACATAGAATTAACTACCTTTGTGGTAGTTTGCAAATGCTGTTTTTTAGAATATGTAGTGGGTTCTAATAGGGGTAATGGAACAGACCCTGCAACCAAGCTGCCCTTTATAATAGGCAAGGTACTGGCTTCCTCACAGGTTGTTATTGCTTCTTGTTGGGGGGGGGGTTCTGTTCTCTTCTCCAACTGCAACCAATTTCCTTTCAATTCTGTCTAGGTCGTCTATTAATTTTCAGACTACACCCCTCAGCCATTCTGCTTGGTTGGAAAGAAAACCTGGGTATTTCCAGCTGTGCCTGGATTTCCACAGAAGCAGGTTGACCTAGCCCCCACAGCCTCCTGCATCCATGTTGATTGATCCAAGAAATTACACTGGACCAATAGACAAGAATCAAGGGAAAGGGGGAATGGGAAAGAGAAGAGAAACTGCTCCTGGTTCCAAATGGCTATTCTCTACCAATCTGCTTCGAGTGTGGATGTAGGCTTGTCCTTTTTTCTCTCTTCTTTCTCTCTTCTTTTTGTTGAAAACCTACAGGCATATGTTTTAAATACATTCATAATGTTCTAATCAACTATGCTTTTAAACTATTATTGACTTTCTTGATTATGCTCAGATTATATTACTCAACCTAGACCCGTATCCTGGAATTAAGAGGTTTTTGGCTCTCTTCTGAATTAATTTTTTAATTGTCTTTTGAAACGTATCTTTATTTTTTGGTTCTTTTCAGTAGTTTATAAGTATACTGGGTAGTTATATGTGATCCATAAGAAAACAGTTTTTTGTTTTGGTAATAACTTTAGCCCCCTTTGACGAAACTACATGAAACATTTTATATAGGTGCTACATTTTGGCTGGTTTGTGCATGGGAAGTTTCAGGGTGATGCGTCATGCGGGAGCTGAGAAAAAATGGAAGTACAAAAAATGCAAAATCCCCATGCATTTTCCAAAGGCTTCTTTAGGCAAGGCTGCAGCAAAAACTGCTGAACTGAATTACACCAAATTTCGCAGGAATCTAGATATTGGTCGGCAGATTGTGCTTTTTGTGATTTGGTGTTAAATCCCTTAAGTCGTTTTTTTAGAATTTAAGGGTCAAGATTTGTATCTGGACTGTTTGATCCCCAAGAGGTTCAGGAGACTCTCACGAGCGCCATTTTAAAAATGGAGCATTCTGAGAGGCTCAGGGTGCTTTATTTTTCTGGGGCCACTTTGCTCCCACGGGAGTCAGACTCTCCCAGGAGCGAGCGCGCTAATAGGCTGCCAGCAACATGAGAAAATTTGTGCTGGCAGCCATTACAGGACTCTGGGACTTAGTCCCCTGTTTTGAAGTTTTGAAAAAAAAAATGAACGTAAGGGTCAGAGTAAGGATACCCTGTGCCCCAGGATTCATGGGGGGGCCACAGGGGCAGTTCTTTAATTATAGGCCTTAGGGAGCCCACCCCTGGGGCTGCATTTCATAAGGGGAGGGGCGTGTGCGCCCCCCACCTCTATAAAGCCATTTTGGTCACCTGGGATCACCCCAGCCCCTGGGGCCAAGATGTGTACAGAAGGAGTAGGAGAGATGCACCAACCACCCCACAGCCGTTTTTTTTCTTTAAAAAAAAAAAAAAACATTTTGTGTTTAATTTAAATGGGGAGGGATATGCTGTCTACCCCCCTCCCCCCTCCCCCCCTACACATACACAAACCATTATAGGACCTGGGGAGGCCACCCTTGATTCTGAACCTTACAAAAAGTGGTCGGACCTGCTCTGTCCCCCTCCCTGAGCCTTTGAAAGGCCCTGCAGACCCCTTCCCCAGGACCACTACTATTAAATAAAAATGAAGGGGGGCACTTGGGGCCCCCCTACCTGAGCCCTTGATGGCCCCGGGGACCCTAGCTTCTGGGTCCTGCTCATATGAGTGTCCTGGGGAGCCCATCCAAGGACACAGCTGTTTCTCTGCCCACAGTGACTGCGAAACAGGTGTTTTCTCCCCGCCTGGCGGGAGCGTTGTCAAACCTCCTGCCAAACGGGAGCAAACAGAGTCTGATCACAGCTGATGGGAGTGTTAAAAAATGCTCCCATCAGCTGGGTGCAGACGTTTGATCTGGCTTCCTGCTCTCACTGGTGCCTGGAGGGAGCAGCATAAACAGCAACATGTGGGACCTTTTCTAAGGCTTAGGGAGGCGGGGCTATACAACCTGCCCATTTGTCCCTGCCCCTAACACATTAGTAGAATGCAATGGTGTTCCCACCATTTTTCAGACTGATGGGCAGTGTGTTTTTTTTTCTTCTCAGTTGCAAGTTGAAATTCTTGATGGAAGTGTATGCATCGTTGATTTATTGGTGTGCAGTCACTTCTGTAGTGACTGTCCCAAGACAAGTGGTTTCTTTCTTGTCGTCTCCTGGTCTGAGAGAAGAGCCATGGTTTCCCTTTTTCTTTGCTGCAAAGGTGCTAAATCACCTGCAAGCTCTGCTGTTTGGGCCTGCTCTTTCCACGTTAGTAATAGGCAGTGGTGCTTGCTCCATGGTGGGTTGGCCACATGGCGGCGTCGCAGGCTAGGTCTTGTGGGTACCTCCTGTGCACTGCCAAAGGCTGTGTGTACTGTGGGGGTGGCTGCCTGTTGGGGGTTTTGCTGCAAGGTTTGGCCCCAGGCTGGGCCCCATGGGGAACCCCCTGCCACCCATGGCCAGAGGCTGTGCTGGCAGGGGTTTGACTTTACGTGTGGTAATAAAATATTATTTTATGTTAAAATAAAACCCTAGAACTTCACTGAAAAAGACCCAAAGGTTAAAGTAAAGTTACCTTTAGGTGAATATGTCAGTGAATACATAAATATTTTAAAATAAAAAAATAAAAAAAATCCCCAGTTATAGATAGCAGCACTAACTATAACTTGCACCCCCACTATTCACTGCTTATGACCTCGCATCACTAATGACTTGTTCTATGGCATCATTTATAAATCTGAAATGTCATTGATGACATCATCCAGCGAGTGTTAGCTACCTGCCACTTTGTAAACTATAAAACACGCTATCGTATTACTTTTCAGCCTAATTTTGTACAGCATGTGTCTAGCTAATTGGGTGTGTTTACAAAACATGTGCTTCTAATGCATCATAGGTGTGTAAAGGTATTAAACTCTTTATAAATCTTTACATCGTAGAGTAACTCAGTGTGTAGATAATAATTGATGACTTGTGGCCAGGATGTTCCACACAAGTTTTTTCGTTCTGCAGAAAAAGTTTCCAACAGGGCAATGATTCTGAGTAATAGATACTGAGTATTGTAAGCAGCCTTGAATTATTAGACATAATCATCTCAGCCTGACAATTTCTACATAACATAGATGACAGTGTGCAGCAGATACTAGCTTATGCACATGGGGTTTGTTTGCTTCAGAAGATGGGTTATCAGTACAGCTTGAAGGCTGCAGGTAGTCTAATCTTTAGCAGCTTCAGTCGTTGCATATCTTAAGGAAATAGTGTATTTTTTTGCTAAGCGTTGCATAGAGTGCACAGTGTTCCACAGTGAATACTGCTCACAGTACCCACATATCTACTCATATCTTCAATTCTCAGTGTAGGTTGAGTGACTGCCAGGGGTTTGATACAGATAAAGGCTGACTAGAGAAGGGAATTCATTTTGGAATAGATATTGAGTATTTTTAGGCAATTGGCTTTCTCTGAACAGTTGTATACAGATTGAACACCATATGCAATTAAAGTTTTCAATATCTGTGGTTGATTGTTAATGTGAACTAGGCTCCCTTTGAATTGTATGGTATATCGTCAGTGTTGCACAAAATACATGCTTGCTACATATGAGGGAGTCGTTCCTCTGGTGGCATTAATTATGCTTCATATTATTCTGAGCTATGTATTGCTTGGTTGCAGGCCTCTAATGCCCTTAGTACTGTACAGAGTAATATGTATAAAAGAAGTTTGGATGGTGTTACTGGTGATTTCACTTCAGATGTCATCAGTGATGTCATAAATTAGGCCATAGAAAATGTCATGTGTGATGTAATATGTGAGATCAGAAGCAGTGCATGGCAGGGGAGCAGGTCATAGTTAGTTCTGCTAACTATAACCGGTGAGTTTTTTATTTTTAGTTAACAATGTTAATGTTGCCACTGACATATTCACCTAACTATAACGTTACTTTAACCTTTTTTTGTGTGTGTGTGTGTGTGTGTGCTCACACTCACACTCTCTTGCTCTCTTAAAAAAAACAAAAGCTAAAGCTAAAAGTTAAAGTAACATTATAGTTAGTTGAGTGTGTGTATATATGGTAGTTATAGTTAGGATCTAGTTTCCATAAATTGCATGTCGTTTTGGCACATCTTAATGACATTTTCAAAACTAGTTTGCCCCTCACTTCAGCTGCTGTCTTGAAAGTTTCAGGGTGATCTGAAAAAGCGGGTGGGGGTCCTAAAACAAGTTTGTCCAATGCAGTTTCCCATTAGGATTTTGAACACCACTACAGCCCAAACCTCTGGACGGAATTACACCAAATATGGAAGAAAGGTAGCTCTTGATCTAGAAAGAGCCCTTTTTGTGATTTGGTGTAACTTTGTTCAGTAGTTTTTGAGTTACTAAAGGCGAAAGGTAGCTCTTGATCTAGAAAGAGCCCTTTTTGTGATTTGGTGTAACTTTGTTCAGTAGTTTTTGAGTTACTAAAGGAAAATAAACATGGATATCTAGGGACACGGAACCTTTGGGGATCTGACAGAAAACCTTGCTGCATTTTCTTTTTAAGTTTTGCATCAAAATCGCTTGTGCTCTAAGTAAACTATAACTTGTGCCCTCACCATGCACTGCTAACAAAACCCACATATCACATCAGTAAATGCATCTTCTATGACACCATTGATAATATAATTGCAACATTTGCAGTAAAATTATTGACCTGAAAACTGTGCATTGCTGGGGTGCGTGTTATAGTTACCTTAGAGTACAAGTTATAGTTACTTGAAATGACTAACTATATCATCTGAATTTCTATGGTTTTGTGCTTGTAAATTCTGGTTCTAACTATAACGTCCCTATAACCTTTGTTTTTATATATTCCTACTCCGAATTAACATGATATCGCTAATCATAGTTTGAGTGTTGACTCACAAGCAATAGATAAATGCTTACCTTGAGTCCAAGAAACAAGGAAAAACACTGCTGGAGTGACGTGGCGAGTGCTGGCAAAGAATGCTCTACTGGAGCAAAGTGACATATGCTTCCAGAGAACATGCTACTAGAGTGAAGCAACGAGCACTAGCAGAAAATGCTATTGGAGTGAGACAACTAGCACTGACTGAGAAGATGCTAAGCGAGAGAGAGGAGATGAGCATTAACTGAGAAAAGACCCCTGAAGTGAGGTGACCAGCTCCGTAAGTCCCTAGGGAAGGTGTACTATATGTATCGAAGGCCTGAAAGTTAAATGCTACTAGTGAGCCTGCAGCACACATTGTGCCACCCACTTACGCAGCTATTGCAATCTGTGTGTGCAGTTTAAACTGCCATTTTTACCCCAATTCATCTGGTCCACAAAGAAGCCAGATTCAGACAGAACACTGCCCCTAATGAGGAACCCCCCCCCCCCCCCCCAAACCCACCTCTTCCCCCTCAGGTGCTCCACAATTTTACTGCCTTCAACTCTGATCAGAGTCCAACACTCCTTGGGGAAAACAGTGGAGATGATGGGGATGACATACCTCCACATTGTGAAGAGGAAAATCTATACATGGTTTGCAGGAGGCTAGTGGGTTTGATACGTCTCCTGATACTAAGTTGATTTTTCCTCTTTGACCACCCATTGAAGAAAGTACTTATTTTGCTGTGGTGAAATAGATGTGCAGCTGAGCTCTTGTGCCTACAAATTCTTTCGATAGAAGTGAAAACTAATGTCCTTATGTCAGTTATCCAACCTGGACAGGCTTCCACTGAATCCTTGACACATTACAGGGCACATGGTCTAAGCCTTGTTGTTTACCACCGGCAAACAGGCAGGTAGCCAAATGTTGCAGATAGGTACCAGCCAACCCAGATTTATTTACTCTATATCCTGCTCCTGAGTGTCCAATGGTCCAGGTTTTCACCAGCAGTGTGAACTTTAATTCTTTCCCCTGGCAAAGAGTTAAAGAAGATTTAGGCATTCAGGAAACAAATGTTCTTGGCAGCAAGCCTAGCAGTAAGGTCAGTAAACACCAGTTGCTTACTTGAACAATATATACACTCCCTCAGGGACATGGTCTGTGGTATCTTGCCAAGCAGTCTCTGAGAAGTTTTGGGCCACTCTGACTCACACCATTCAGAATGGTCAGGATGCCGCCAAATACGTCATTAGGTCAGGCATGGATACTACTGATAGTAGGGAATTTCCAAGATCTGGGTCTTTATTGGACGTCAAATGCCTGACACTTGTCCCTTGAGGGTGGATATCTTTTTCGCAGTTGAATGGGGTCATCTTCTTGCTGGCATGAGAAAGATGAAGAGCTTGGCAGGCCCTACGGTAATGTATTTTTACTTTATTCTTTGCTTTGCAATTATGCTATAATATAATCACATATATTTGCTGTGTACATTCCTACGAAAATTAACTGGACAAATGCACCATCAACAACCAGCACTGTGTAAGATAAGTAATAAAGTGTAGCTTTATTAGTAAGAGTTATAAACTCAAAAACTATACCGCTCACTTGCCTGAAAAAGCTTGAATCACCAGCAACTACTCTGCACAGACACAGCAATCACCAATGATATCCCACTAAAAAGAAATAAGACAACACAAATATCATTGTGCACAATTCTAAGGACAATTTCACACAAACCTGCATTTAGTACACCACCTACAAACATGTCATTCATGCACGGCAACAGTACTCCTTTGGAGTAAATTGTTTTCTGATGGATACAACTACCTGTGGATTCCTCACCTTATGAATTCGTCCTGCCGTCAGCACCCGACGGAAAGTCTTCTTCCTAGCTGTCCACGTCGACGAGGACGTCATAATGGCACGGCTCCACGTGACTCCGTCTGACGTCAACGTGCCAATAAGAGGTCCTCGTCGGCGTACTGATGTCAGTTTTCCTTTTTTCTGTGCCTTCGACGCCAACGGTTTTTCTTCCTGGCTCGTTGATAACTGTAACGCTTTTTGGTGGTTACAATGTCGCCTCCATAAAAGTCCGGTTTCAAGCCGTGTAGAGAATGCGGGGCTCGGATGTCAGTGACCGACCCTCATTCAGACTGTATTTGGTGCCTTAGTTCGGAGCATGATGTGGAAGAATGCTCTTCGTGCCAGAGCATGAATCCAAAAGCTCTGAAGGAGCGTGATGCGAAGCTCTTCTTGGCTAAAGCGAAGAAGAATGGCCATAAAAAGGATTCCTCCCATGCTTCTCCCAAAAGGCATAAGAAGCGGCGTCATCGTGACTCTCGGCGCCGTTCGGAGCGGAGCCGGTCGAGGTCTCGATCATCACGACGCCAGAAGACATGGGAGATGAGTCCTACTGTCACGCCTCAGCCTGAGAGTCCAGAGTTGTCGCCGGCACCATCTGTTTTTGAGGTCGTTCATCGTAGCCCTCAGTTTTCGCCGGCGTCGAGGGAGCCTGATGTACAGCAGACATCTGCACAACAGTACCTGGCTTTCCCAGCTCCAGGGACGGATCCAGCTGCATTTTTTAATGCAATGTATGCCGTCTTCCAATCCATGACCCCTGCTGGTGCACCGGTGGGTCGCACTGGGCTATTGGTGTTTAATATGGGCTCGCCGGCGCCGTACAGGGTGGCTCCATTCATGCCCTTCTGTCCTACAGAGACTGGCGGTTCGGCGCCGAGGGTCTCCCTGGCAGGAGTCCTCCACTTGTGACGGTGGATCCTCCTTCACGTCAACCGACTCCTTCTCCGCGCCATCCGACGTCGTTGATGTCCCCATCCAGACCGGCTCCATCACCTTCCTGCTAACCGACTCGGAGAAGGTCATCATTCGACTCCGTGTTGGCACCGGCTGAGTCTAGGAGTCTTCCTGGTCCAGTTCGGGATTCAAGGTCGTCGGCGTCGATGGACTCTTTGTCGACACCGGCCCTAGAGACACATCTTCGATCTCAGAAAAAGGCATTGAGACTTTTGGAAGAGGAGGAATATAGACAGCTGGAGGAAGGCGAGATCGAGCCTTCAGATGAGTTCCAGGGTCTTGCCACTGCAAGTGGTCTGGATACTTCCCCGGAGTGGGACATTGCGTCTCCGGGGGAGTTTACTGAAGAGGCCGCTTCCTTCCATACAGTGGTGAGGAAGGCAGCTGAGTACCTGGATTTGCCTTTGTCTGTGGCGGAGGTAAAAACTAACCTGCTCACAGAGGTACTACATCCCTCTTCGTCCAGTGCTGACCCTTTGCTGCCTTTCAATAAGGCTTTGACTATTTTGGACTTGTGGAAGAAGCCAGTGACCACTCCTGCTGTGAATAGGGCAGTGGCGAGGAGACATAGAGGTGCACCAGGAGATCCGGTTTTTCTGTCACGGCATCCAACTCCGGAAAGCTTGGTAGTTCAGGCGTCATGTTCTGCGAAGTCTGCTCCTGGGACATTCCCTGGAGTCCCAACTGATAGGGAGTCCAAGAGGATGGAGCAGTCTTCAAAGAAGATCTTTTCATCTTGCAGCATGGCGCTTAAAGCTATTAATTCTACCTGCGTGCTGGGCAGATATGTCCACGCTCTTATGGACTCCGCTAAAGAAATGGCACAGGAACTGCCACAGGAGATGCAGAAATCGTTTGGATCCCTTTTTATGGATGCACAGGCTGCTGCACAGCAGATTATACAATCTGGCCTGGATACCTCAGATTCCATAGCCAGGGCCATGGGAACATCTGTGGCTACTAGGAGGCATGCCTGGTTAAGGTCCTCTGGATTTTCTTCAGATGTTCAATCCACCTTGATGGATCTTCCATTTTATGGGGAAAAGTTGTTTGGGGACAAGGCGGACTCTGCCCTTGAGCGGTTTAAGGACTGTCGGGCGACAGCTAAGTCCCTGGGCTTACAGACCTCTGCTACAACGCCTTATAGACCTTTTCGCAGGTTTCGGGGGTTCATTCGAGGCTCTGCCTTTCGGAGGTCACAGTCTTACGCCCAGCAACCTGCCAATCCGCCCTATCGTGCCTTTAGTGGGCGGGGTAGGGCTAGAGGTCCAGCCCAGCAGCTCTCTTCTTCTTCCTCCTCTGGTGGACAACAGCAGAAGCAGCCCTAGTTTTCCCCACTTTATCATCCATACTTCTCCTGTAGGGGGAAGATTGAGTCTTTTTCTGCAGAAATGGAAGTCAATTACAACAGACTCGTGGGTGCTAGGAATTGTAGAAAAGGGCTATGCTCTCCCCTTTCAGGAGTTCCGTCCTTCCTTCCCCCCGTCCCTCCTTTTGTTCAGAAGACCCATCTTCTTTTGTTGCAACAGGAGGTTATAACCATATTGGCAAACAGTGCTATAGTTGGTGCCGTTGCAGGAAAGGAGTCAGGGGTGTTTTTCAAGATATTTCCTGATTCCCAAAGTGGATGGTCGATTACGGCCAATCCTAGACTTGAGGATTTTGAATTTGTTCCTCAAGCAGGAAAAATTCAAAATGCTGACCCTAGCGCATGTGCTATTGGAGTTGAACGAAGGAGACTGGATGGTGTCTGTCGACTTGCAGGACGCGTACTTTCATGTTCCGATAATCAAGTCGGACAGGAAGTATCTCCGGTTTGTGGTCAGAACGCAACACTACCAGTTTGCTGTCCTTCCGTTTGGACTTACTTCAGCACCTATGGTTTTCACGAAGGTGATGTCAGTTGTTGCAGCACATCTCAGAAGGAGGGAAGTAGTGGTTTTTCCCTACCTGGACGATTGGTTGATCAAAGCCAAGCCTCCAGAGCTTGTGTTGTCTCATCTGCGAATGACAACCCAGTTGTTCGATCTGTTTTTTTCTGTAAATGTGCCCAAAATCTTACCTGGAGCCCTCTCAACGCCTCCTGTTCATAGGGGCAGTACTGGACACAACAATGTTTCGGGACTACCCCCCGCCTCAGCGGGTTCAGGACATTCAGGCGCTGATTCCGTTGTTTCAAGTTGGAGCGTCAGTTCCAGTCCTCAAGGTCTTATGCCTGCTAGGTCTGTTTGCTTCTTGCATTCTGTTGGTCGCTCACGCTCGCTGGCATATGAGGGCACTTCAGTGGTGCCTCCGCAGGCAGTGGTTCCAACACAAAGTAGATCTCAGGGATTCAATAAAGATCTCCAAGGACGCTGTAGTGGATCTTCTTTGGTGGGCAGAGGACGGCAACCTTTCCCAAGGAAAACCATTTTCACTGCCTCCTTCAGTGGCCACAGTGATATCGAATGCTTCCACTCTAGGGTGGGGAGCTCATCTGGGAGAGCTGGAGATCAAGGGTCATTGGTCTCCAGCGGAACAGACATTGCATATCAATCTGTTGGAATTGTGGGCAGCAGGTTTGGCGCTCAAGGCCTTCCTCCCTTCCCTTCGCGGTCCGTCAGTTCAGGTCCTGACGGACAACACTACTGCAATGTGGTATATAAACAAGAAGGGAGGAGTAGGGTCGTACCTTCTCTGCAGAGAAGCTCTGCGGCTCTGGTCCTGGACTCAGGACCATCAGATTTGCTTAATAGCGAATCATTTGGCCGGAGTTCTGAATGTACGTGTGGATGATCTCAGTCGTCACTTCACAGTAGATCACGAGTGGCGTCTCCATCCAGATCTAGTCCTCCACATCTTCAGAATGTGGGGTACTCCTCAGGTGGATTTATTCGGCACTCGAGAGAACGCACATTGCCCGTTGTTCTGCAGCCTCCAGTATCCGTTGCAAGGAGCATTGGGGGATGCGTTTCAGATGTCCTGGAGTGACCAGTTGCTTTACGCGTTTCCCCCCCATAACCTTGATTCCTCGAGTTCTGAGGAAGATTCATCAAGACCGGGCCCAAGTCATCTTAGTGTCTCTGGACTGGCCGAGAAGGGTATGGTATATGGATCTGCTTCAACTCTCTGTGCCCTCCGCTTCGTCTCCCGCTCAGGGCAGACCTCATCTCACAGTCACAGGGGCAGGTTCTACACCCCCACCTCCAGAGCCTGCACCTTCATGCCTGGAGATTGAACGGGCAACCTGAGTTCGTTTTCTCTCCCACCGGATGTAGTGGATGTTATTCTCTCGTCCAGGCGACACTCCACTAAATCTATTTATGCCGGTGCTTTGGTGTGGAGAGAACCAAAACGATCCCTTGAAGGCCCACCTTTCGGATATTAATTTGTTTGCTCTTAGTTTGGCAAGGAAAGGCTGTGCGATAGCTACAGTTAAGGGATATTTGGCAGCTCTGTCGGCGTTTCTTTGCCTTCCGGACCAGCCATCTTTATTTAAGTCTCCAATTGTAAATAGGTTTCTTAAAGGTTTGGTGAATAAGTTTCCTCCTACACCCTTTCACATGCCTCAGTGGGACTTGAAATTTGTATTGACGTTCTTGATGGGTTCGCCTTTCGAGCCCATGCATTCATGTCCGTTGAGATATTTGGTCTTGAAGACTGTTTTCTTAATTGCAAACACATCTGCTAGGAGAGTTGGAGAGCTTCAAGCACTTTCCGCTAAGCCCCCATTTACTATGTTTTTCCCTGAGAAAGTGGTACTAAAAACGAGGGCTGTTTTTCTGCCGAAAGTTGTCACTCCTTTTCATATAGGGCAGTCTATTACTCTACCTGCGTTCTACCCTCCTCCTCACCCTTCTAAAGATGAAGAGAGGCTCCATAGGTTGGACCCTAAGAGGGCCCTGAGTTTCTACCTGGAGAGGACTAAAGATTTTCGCCTGGATGATCAACTGTTCGTTGGGTATGTTGGACAGCGAAAGGGCAGAGCGGTCCAGAAACGAACACTCTCCAGGTGGATCATCTTGTGTATTAAGATTTGTTACACTCTGGTGAAAAAACTCCCTCCTGAAGGTATCAGGGCCCATTCTACTAGGGCTAAGTCTGCATCCTCGGCCCTAGCGAGAGGAGTTCCGTTAATAGATATATGTAAAGCGGCAACTTGGGCGTCCCTCCATACCTTCGTAAAACCCTTGTTTAGACTCTGAAGTGAGAAGGGACGGTCATTTTGCTCGTTCGGTATTGCAAGATTTCTTGGTGTAATCAGGAGGGCACCCACCACCGAGTGCGGTACTGCTTGGGACTCTATTCATAAGGTGAGGAATCCACAGGTAGTTGTATCCATCAGAAGAACAAGTTACTTACCTTCGGTAACGCTTTTTCTGGTGGATACACTAGCTACCTGTGGATTCCTCGCAATGCGATCGGGCAGCAGGAATGCTCAAAGAGACACCAGGGGAAAGGAAAAGCCTTTCCTTTCCCCCGGTGCCTCTTTGTCCCAAACCCCCCTCCCCCCCCACCCACCAGAGGAGAAGCTCACCTGTTTCTCCCTTTGTTGCACTGGAAGCAAATGGCTTCCAGTACGACCGGCAGTGGGGACGTCATTATAGGGGGGTGGAAGGGAAGGGGTGGGGGGGGAACCCCACGGTGGGAGCGCTAGCACTCCCTCCGGGCCGAGGACGTAACGGTTACGTCCTCTGCACAGGAGCACTGTGCCGTGCAACGTAACCACTACGTCCGCGGCACAGAAGGGGTTATCATGACTTGTAGAAGTGACAGTTTGGGCTAATGGTACAGCAGCTGGTGTATATGACTTGACAATGAAATTGATGTAGTACTCAGCTGTTTTGGATGGGGTACCAGGACCTTGAATAGGCACTTTCGAAGAGTAGTCAGCTGTATTTTGATCCTTTCCTGGTCACTGTACAATTGTTTAATCGTATTCTTGCAGTCTCATCCCATTGTTCAATTCAAGGAGGCATCTGGGCTTTTGAATTGCCAAAGATGGTTAGCAAAGCTGGATGATCAGTCACCAGTGTGACAGGCTTTCTGACAGGAATACATGGAAATGTTCACAAGCCCATACCACAGACAAACTTTCCTTTTCAGGCTACGAGTAAGCCTGTTCTTTTTGAGACAAACTTTCACTAGCATAGTCCACGATTTGTCTTCTTGCATTTGGCAGTCCTCTATACTGTGCAACTACAGCGTCTAACCCAACAGGGCTTAGCTTCAAACACAATCTCTGTGTGTATCTTTGATTTGATTTGAAATACACAATTTCTGTAGCATTTTTGATGGCATGTTTGATGCTCTTGGAACTCTTTTCACAGTCTCCTGACAATTCTCATGAAACACTTCTTCGTTAACTCTCGTAATGGACAGTGACAAAGCCCTTCATGTATCCTATTATGTATTTCAAGACTTGGAATTTTGCAGGTTCAGGCATCATGCCCCCCATCAGGAAAAATATGGCCAAACAAATTTCAGTTTTGTATTACTTGTTTGTGTTTATAGTCAAACCTGCATCATTGAGTAATTGACACACGTGGGTGAGGGCTCTATAGTGCTCCTTCTGTGTAGCTCCCAAGAGGAGTATGTCATTGCTATAGTGAAATGCATTCACAGCAGGTTGTATGATGCGTCGTATGACATCTTAGAAAATGTATGCAGATGTTGGCACACCAAAACTAAGTCTCTTGTACCTAAACAAACCTACATGTGCAGCAAAGTTTGTAATATATCTGCAGTTTTCTTCTAGTTCTAACTGATGATAACCTTTATGCAAATCAAGTCGAGATCTCTGCACCATTCTGTTGAGTTGTCATGTCAGCAACGTGCAGCCCTGAATGTCGCTCTCATTCAGTCCCTTTGTTTGCCTGGCGCATGTAAATGCTTATGCGCACAGCTCCTCTATCATCCTTGTTAGGCCCTACTACTGTGGGATAAACCCATGCTGTTGGACCAGTGGGTCATCATTAATGTTGTGCTTAAGTAGGGATTCAAGTTCTTTTTCAACAGCTTCTTGTTAATGAAAAGCAACTTGTCTACGTCTCTGAGCAATATAACGAACATCCTCATTAATGTGTAGTTTTACTTTCATAGTCTTTAAGTTTCCTAAACCATGAAACAGTGAAGGGAATTGACTTACCATTTTGTGATGAACTTTCAGGTAGTGATTCACTGAAATCAGTCCCATGTCAGCAGCCATTGTGAAAGTGAGCAAGCAGGCACTTGCCTCCAGAACGTGAAGCATATGGATTGGTGCTTGTACCTTTGTTTTCTTATGTTTCACCATTGCCATAAACAAACCTTAATTTTTCATGGGTGTCAGTGCAGCCCAAAAGTACGCTTTGGTCTTGTCATAAGCCGTGGTAACTGAGACAGTTTATTGTACTTTTCTTTCACCTTTATATTTACTGAAGAACCACAATAGATAATTAAAAGTATTGAACATCTATTTATTTTCAGTGTAATCTTTGGACACTGTTAATATGATTTTGTAGATAATTTGTTTTGACTGACTTGTCTCTTCACAGGCGACCACTCTGACATGTGCACATTTTTCTGAAGTAAGCATTGCTATGGCACAATCACTTTCTTCACTTTCACTTATTATTGAGACTGAAGAACTGTTTGTTGATGATTTAGATGACAATCAACTCAACTGATGTTGCTGCTTGGCTTTGTGGGTGTGCCTCGAATGTTGCCTCTGGAACATTCTGTCGGCCATTTTGTCTTCGCGCCGTGACACACTTGCTTTTACTTTTGCTTTGCACATCATTGCAGAATGGTTCTTTTTGTCACAGACTTTGCATATCTGACCAATGGCAAGACACTTTCCTTTGTGTGGCAAATCCACACCTAAAGCACGAGTTCATTTTGCATTTAGACATCACTTGTGTCCTTCAGTCTTTTGTTTAAAATTACTTTTCACACTAATGACTGAGCACATCCTGCCTCTGTCAGCAGCTTGTCTCAGTGTGTTCCTTAACTCTGGCAGCTATCAACACTCACTCAAGACTGAGTTCCTCTCAGCATTTGTCTTATTAATTAATCTGACAAGCGTCCATCAACCACTGTAATGCTCATGTCTTCTTCAACATTAAATTCATTGAGCTTTCAGTGTTGGAGTGTGTAGTCTTTCCACAAATTCAATTGTTTCGCCATCTCTTTCACGTTCATGACTGAAAACGTATCATTCATAGTCTTTGGTACTGGTCATAGTCCATTCAGTTGCAGATTGAGGGGCGAAGCACTGAGCAAGAGGGGTGCAGCGCAAGGGCCACTTGTCCATCGTCAGGTGCAGGGATTTGCGGCCTCGGCCCCCCAGTCCATTGGAAAGCTGTGAGTTACCAGAGTCGCCTTGAGGGCAGGACTCACTGGACCGGGTACTGCTGAGTCCACGGAAGCTGCCCAGGTGCGCGTGCCATAGCCAGTGTGACATCCTCTACCTCCTCTTCCTCCCTAGTATGTGGTGTTCCAAGCTGTCCCAAGTTGTTCTCCCCCAAGTATGCTGGCATATTGGCGCTCTCGTCTCACGTCATGAAGACTAGGTGAGTGGGGGGCATGGTATGGGGTCGGGGGGATTCTTTGTGGTGCGTGGGGTCGGCAGTGATCAGCTGGCTGGGCTGGGTGTGCTGGGGTCCGGCTCATTTGCTGATGGGTGGTGCTGGGGGTTGAGCACAGCCGTGGCTGGTGGCCTGGGTGCAGCTAGTGGACAGGGGTTTGGCTCTCACTTACAAATGAGTTTTGTTTTATGGGCAGCCGGACGTGACATAGCTGGAGTACACCAGAATGCTGGCTTTAGCAGTGTTTGTGTTTCGGCAGTGATTTACTGCATTTGCCTGGAGAGTTTTGGAAGGCCCATAGTGGGGGCACTGTATCTGTTAACTGTGAGAGTAGGGAAGAATATGCCCCTTTCATTGCTTAATCTTTATTATGCTTGGATTGTGCTTTGAGAGCCTATATGTGTGTATGTGTACCAGTCAATTCTGATAGGAGCTGTCCATTGGTGGTGACTTCTCCTGGAAGAGCAGGCTGAAGACTTCCTAAAGGGCATGTCAGTGGGGGATTTTCTTTGACCCTACTCAGTCTACTATTTTCAGCTGAATCAACTGGAAAGATGACCGCTAAAGAATTGAGATTAGGTTGTATAATGACCACCAGACTGTGACAAAAAACTAAAGCTAACCCACTGAGGAATAGAGCTCCTGATTAGGTATACTTAAAGGTGGTAGTAAATTATCAGCATTTTTTTCAAAACGAACTGATGATAACCCCACCGTCAGTAAAGCAGCACAGTCAACTCAATTGAGGAAGTCTCAGGGGGTAGGTACTTGCTCCAAGATACCTGCTGAAGATCAGGAGGTCACCCCCATCCCATTACATTTTGCAACGCAAGCACCATCTTCTTTCACAACAGTGGGTGGTCTTACATGTGAGTGGTTCTTTTCATGTTCATCGCTGGGGGAAATGAGTTGGTGGCTTTACCCGTCCCCATGGCCTTTCAGCCCTCATCAGTTTTAGACTATACTTTACCTAAGACCTCACCACTTAAACTGGTGTCTCCCATCACGGACAGGATGGCAAAGGACTGCTTGAAACGCAAAAGCAGCAGAAACGATCCATGGCCCTGTTTGCAAGTACTCCTAGCTTTACAACCTCAGATCATGCTAACCTTTTGGCCTCTCCAGATTTAGTGCTGAACCAGTCAGTCAATACCTCAGTAGACTATGTATGCTTCTCTAGATCTTTGCAGTGTCTTGAGCGTATTTTGTCATCAATTGTCTTTATTGGAAAAGAACACTGATGGCTTAGATCATATATTAGACTTTGTATCTGTTGTATTGAGAGAATTAACCCATCTATTCAAACAGGGAAGAGAATAAGTCCAGTGTAAAGAGCTCTGTAACAAGTACTGTGGAAATGAGTACCCAAGCAGGTGACCCCCTCGTATTTGTCCGTTCAAAGTTCAAAGCAGGTGATTAATCTATGGCCTTGGCGATCTCAAAGCCCTTTTTAGGAGGAGGGTTTATTAGCCTCTGAGGGATCAAATAATGGGCCATCCCTCCCTAGCCCCCCTCAGACCTCTGGGGATTCACGCGAAGTCTTTCCCATCTTCAACAAAGCCTACAGGATTAACCAGGGCGATTCTGTCCAGGAGTCAAGGCCTAAGCCTGGAAAGGGAAAGCTTGCAACAAACAAAATACCATTAAACAAAAGGTAAAAAAGGAAATTGAGAAGAATGACTAAAACAAACTAGAAAGGTTAGATTGGGGGCTGGGGATTTGACATCTGAGAAGCCTAGAGCACCTCCCCCTGATACTTCGGAAACTCTCTCCATTCCCTTGGGTATGGCTGTTCCTGGTGTAGTTGCTACTCCACCAGAGCTCGTGGATGTGGATTATAGGGCAGTCCTCAAGTCTGCTCAGGTTTCTCTGACTGCATCTTAGGGCCCCCAGAGAGAGTGGGTATTCCCTGTGGGAGCTGGTCCGGAGAATGTTATGTCCGAGAAGGACACTTGGTGCGGGTTAAAATTCCTTTGCTAATCTCTACCATGAGGTTGTTGGAGTTCTTCAACTTGTGGATATCTTTCCTGACTGACACAGGAGGGAAGCTTAATAGACCATGTATTTTATCTATTTTTCTATCTATTCCACAGCTGGCTCTTAAAAATATATCTATTTGGTTATCCAGCCTAAAACCAGTGTGTCAGACCCTTCCTGGCCATCCATATGGGTTCACTTCTATTTTAGGATAGTGGCAGAAGAAGTCTTGAACTAGTTAGAAGAGCTTAGCTTTGATATTTATACTACATCTGTCCAGCAGCAAGTTCTACCCTCAGTCCTTTTAAGGCTCAAAATGTGCTGTGGGTACGGGCTCAGGTCCCATCCCTCCCATGCAATCATGTTCCCTCACCACAGGTGTGAGGTCTGCCAGGTGGGAGCTGATTTATTAATAATTCTAAGTGTGAAGACTGATGTGGGCAGGCAAATTTATGCCAACTAGATAGAGCCACCCGAAAAGAGTGACACTTCATGGAATTGTGTTGCGAGCTCAACTAATTAAAAAAAGGAGTTTTCAAAACCCCTCTTCTTCTTTTAGATCCTGACATCTCTGTAGTCTGCGCCATATCCTGGAATTTTCTGGACTAAAAAGGAACTTTGATTCGCTGTTGGTTGTCATTGAGGACAAGAAAGTCTGGGTTGCTGCCTTACAAGAAACCTGGACAATGTAGGATTGGGTGTTGCCAGCCTGTGTACTTTTTATTCATAAAGCAGTCAAGAGGCAATTCAGATGTCCTGTGGGGGGTGGGGCAGCATTTTTGGTATCCATTATGCATAATGTCGTGGTGTTTGCCTTAACAGGGGATTTTAAGAAATTTTGGGTATTATCTGTCAGGGCTTCCTTCAGCTAAGATACAAGGTGGACCAAAATAGGTGGCCCTACCCGATTTTAATTAATACATATGTCCCACTGAAACAAGGTAAGGAAAAAAAAATTAAGAAGTTGGCACAATTACTAGTTAAGATTCAGTTGTCTTTCCCGATGTGCCAATTTTAATGGTGAGTGACCTAAATGTCTAGACACTTTCTAACCAGCTGATGGATGATATCCAAAGGGAGAAAGAAATTGCTTTGGATATTCCCTGCCTGGTCTTGAGGGGGGAGGGGTGCAGTAGGCAATGAAGGACCCTACTTTATACCCTAAAAATGTATTTATTAATTGACAGATGGTCGGTGGACCAGCAGCCTAGCTGATGTTTGATAATGGATGGGTAATGTCTTTAATTGATTATGCAATTATTTCCTTGGAGTACTTTGGGATGGTGAAGGATTTGGTGTTAGGAGATCTCGTTGGGCACACCATAAACCTCTAATACTTTTACTGTCAAGGGTGGTTCAGGAAAGTGATAGGTGGTGTAACAGTCAGCCCTTGTACTGTAAAAAGGAACTTAGAATTGTGTAGTCCGCCAAACTAAAATGTCATATTATAAATGGCATGTTGGGGTTACTTAGTGAGCAACCCAAATCCCCCTCACTCCTTGCAGTTCAGTCTTGTTAAAAACTCACTTCAAGAGATAAAGCATTCGTAGTGGTGGAAGGGGGGCAGGTTAGTAAGGACTCTTTGAGTTTGGAAAAAGCATGGGCTAGAAAAGCATTTAATAGGAGAATCAGTAGTTGTACAGAGCAGGTGGGGTGTTGAGGGAGAGTAAAGTAAGACAACATAGGAAAAGGTTCGGGAAAGATTTGCGAAAAATCAAGTGCAGAGAAAGAGAGAGTCTCTGGACAAAGGCAGTCTTTACCCTGCACATTGGTAACCTAAATGTTTTCTGGTGCATTTCTGACAGTATACTCTGGCTAGCCACAAAAATTACAGCATTATCAATCCCTGAAGATACCTGGGTTAGTTACATCTCTAAATCATACAAGATGAAAGATGAAGTCGGGGGGCCTTGGGATCTCTGCCCAAAGAGTATACCGGTCACGGGGAGTCAGAGCATTCCGCTCCCTTCAGTTAGTGGCATTGAAGTAGTGATAGAAGGTCTGAAAAGCTCAAGGGCTAGATGGTATTTCCTCAGACATTATTAAAATTCACCACTGCCTGTGGGGCACAGCCCTTGACTCTATTGTTTAGAGATATAATTGATGGACACGATCTACTGGAATCCTGGAAAGGTGGCATTGTGTGCCTTTGTTTAAGAAGGATGATAAGGCTCTACCTTCTATCATATGATCACATTGCTGGACAACTCGAGTAAAAATGGATGTGAGACGTTTGTTAGGCCTACTAGAACATTGGGTGGCACTGCCAGAATACTACCTTTGACTCTCATGGGATTTCAGAAAGGTTACTCTACAATGGACGGTTGTTGGATATTAAAGTTGTTAGAATATGCCCTTAATCAAAATCAGCCACTGTGTGTCATATATCGATTTGTCAATTGTGTTTGACACTCTAAACAGGTCTGTTCTCTGGGAAAAGATTGCCAGATGGAATTGTCACCGGGTCTTTTGAAGTCGGTAGTTCAGTTGCATGAGGACTCATAGACTGGAGTGGAACTTGAGGGTAATGGGGCCTTGTCCAAAAAGATCATTACCCCTAACGGATTGAGGCGGGGTGCCTCCTGGCACCATTTTTGTTTTCAATTTCTATAATTGATGTCAGGGTAGGCTTAAATTAGGTCCTGTCCTTGCTGCCTACGTTGGTGACGGATACTATAACCGCTTTGTTTTACAAAGATGATGCAGTGTTATTAGATCTGACACTGGGAACTCAATGTTTTCTCATTATACTGTAAGGGAAATTACCTAAATATCAATACGGCCAAAACTAAGGTTATGTTTTTTTCCAAAGGATGGAGGAGGTCCTTGCGTTTTAGGTGGTGGCTGAATGGTGTTTAAGTGGAGTTGGTTAAGGAGTATAGATATTTGGGCCCATTATTTAGCCATAATCTAAATTTCAATTTGCAGGTCTCCCTTCTGGAGTCACAGGGTCAAAAGTCTGGTTTTGTTAGAAAACATTTTAAACCGTCTACAAACTATTGAAACAACCATTTGGAATAATGGTTGGGACTCCTCATAGGGTCTGTGAACAGTGCCTTGAGGCTTCAGTTAGACCTTACTCACATCCTTTTTAAATATAAATAGAGTTTGCTTAATTATTAGGTGAGGCTTTTAAGATCTGAAGAAGGCTCCCTGAGTTATTTCATTATGATATTACAATCCACTTACATG
The DNA here is from genome assembly GCF_031143425.1 of Pleurodeles waltl. NCBI lineage: Eukaryota > Metazoa > Chordata > Amphibia > Caudata > Salamandridae > Pleurodeles > Pleurodeles waltl. The sequence goes on from NC_090442.1 coordinate 540,092,037, forward strand.
GTAAATGTTTAAGTCAACGGGTAGACAACCTACAGAAAAAATTCAGTCTTCCCTGGTCTCCCTGCCTGGTATGCCCCTTTAAATATGTCAGCGCCCCAACAGAATCGAGCATTAAAACGTTTAGTAAAAGAGTGTTTGCTAAATAACGACTTTGCTGATGTCCAGAAGATGATTAACCTCCATCACTTATTGGATTCCGATTACAGAGGTTTACTCAAGCCCTATCTGAGGATATAAATACTAGATCTGTAAGGCGATGGCCCTGAAGGTTAGACTGGGTCAGGTCCCCTCCTTTATTAGGTGGAAAGGGGTTAATCAGGAGGGGTGGGACAAAGATCCTTTCCCCTTCTACAACTTCAATGCACCGTCACTTTCATATATTATTGTCTTTTGTGTTCACTTCGCTAAAATAAGAAGCACCCTGTTAATGCCAGTTTTTAGAAAGGTGCAGGTTTGCTGCATTAATGACTTTTTGAGGACAATTTTGCAGTGTAATATGTTGGTATGTTGAGCTGTAGTAACATCCTTGTCTGTTATCTGAAAAGCTACTCATCATGTCTACATTTAGCTAGGGACTCGCTGTAACTATGTAATCAATAGTTTTAGTTGGTTACCATTTTTTTTTTTACATTGTGGAATGTGTATTAGCATGTAGTTCTGCACAGTTTGCCTCTATTGCACGATTACTTGCTGCTATAATCAATTTGTCTTTGTTGCACAATTGGCATCTACAGTAGATACTCAGTATATTTAGGCCCGGACTTGTGGTGTTCATGTAGCCTCTGGTCCGGTACTGGTGTGGGGTTTGTGTACTAACTATCTTTTTATGATGTATGTGCGTACTATTTTTTAATTTTGTACTGTTCTGTTGCTCCTTATTTAGAGGTATTGATCCATATGAGATCATGGGTTGTTTTGAATGGTAATTCATTGAATATCGTCAAATTGTTACGTTGTTTTTGACATGAGATATACGGTTTGCATTGCGTAATTGGCATGATATCAAACTAATAAAAATATGCTGATACCGGTTTGGTACTGGATTAAACTTGAGATTCAACACATTCTAAATCTGACTTCTTTGTCACTTCTCGGCTTTTCTTTGACTTCTTTCACACCATCACCAGCAAGATTTTCGAGTTATTTGATCTGCCTGTTACCATTCATTTCAAGCGCATCAATGAAATCTTCAAACATCTATCGCCAATATTTTGTTTTTTGGCAATAACAAATGCTGATCTGAGGAGCTCTCCAGGGCAGAGCTACTTGCTGCAACACTGCTTAGGGAGGCCCTCAAGGAGTAAATGGAGACGTGGCAGTTGAGGTCAGCTTACTCATGGTGGATCTCAGGAAGGTGTCTGATGAGATTTGGGTCACGGAAGGATCCATCTCTGAGCTCTAGTCCGAAGTGGCCGCACAGCAGAAACAGATGGTTGAGGTCACTTCCTATGCTGGGACCCTTGAGGCACGATTGGAGGATGCAGAGGACAGATCCTGCCGCAGTAATGTCTTGGTTCTTGGGTTCTGGGAGTGTGCGGAGAGTAATGCGACAGTAGTGTTTTTGGAGCACTAGATCTGTGATGTGCTGAAGCCAGCTGATTTGTCAACGTTACTAGTCATCGAAAGAGCGCAGTAAGCTCTGGTGGCTCCCCCTAGGCCCGGGGCACCACCATGACCTATCATTGCCAGGGTCCTGAACTATAACAACAGAGATTGTATCCTTCATGCTGCCTGGGAGACTGATGCAGCCCATATTGACAATCACAAGACTTCCATTTACCCGGATTACACCAATAAAGTTCAGTGATCTTGGAAGGGCTTTCTGGAGGTCAAGGCCAAGTTGAGCTCAATGGGCCCCTGCTACATGCTTCTGTACCTGGCAAGTTTGAGTGTCCTGTCTGGGGTCAATTCCCACTTACTCATTACCTAAGAATATGTGTGGAGATGGCTAGAGGTGTTCGGGAGAGGGCGAGCCCCTAGCGAGTTTGGGTTGGGAATGCATGTGGAGCTCACAGCCTGAATTTGAGATCCTGCGAGGACACTGTGCTGGAGGAATCGTTGCTATGCAGAGTTGGGAGCCCCATGAGATTTGAGATCCAGGGGGATTGCACCATGGCGCTTGTGACCCAAGACACTGAGTCTGATTCGATAGGGACGGGTCTGTGGCCAGGTCGGGCCCAGACTTGGGTGCTCTGCTACTTGATTGCATATCCTTTCTATGTGTTGATTCCTTGCATTTTTCCAAATGTTCTCCCTCCTATTTTTTTTTTCGCCATTTCTGGGCTGGGAAGCAATGGCTTTGAAAAGATGGGTGAAATGTTTCGTCCTTGCAGAATATTGCATGTTTTGTACTGTTTGGTAGATGGTACAGAGTGTTGCTTTATTTAAGGGGCCAGGAGTGCCTCCTTTCCACTTTAAGTGGTAGGCCATATTGTGGATTTTCGGGGTTAGGCTGTGGGTCCTGACAGCACAGCACGGTATGTAATGGATCTACAGTATGAGTTCTTGTTATGCTGTCTATCCAGGGTGTGGGTATTGATCGAGGTGTTCTGTTTGGTACTCCTACCTGTTTTGTAGTGCAAAATGGTGCTTGCAGTGCATGGGGAAGCTGAACTTCTCCTTACAAATGGATAAACAGGTCCATGTAGACAGCTGGTTAATGGGGGATATGGTTGGGGAGTGTCCCGGCCCTGTCCACAAGACATTGTGATCTGAAATGGCTGAATTTATGAATATTCTAACGTGGAATGTTAGTGGCTTGAGAGATTACTCTAAAAGGTACAGGTTTCACATGTTCCTATGTTGTTATAAAGTACAGATAGCCTGTCTGCAGTAAACCCATTTCCTTGGAGATGAATCACAGAAGCTGGAAAATAAATGGAGAGGGCAGACGTTTTCATCTACCTACTCCTATGCCCGGGGGTTGGCCATTTGGATTGCACCAGGGGTACTATTCCGACATACCTATAGTGAGGCAGATTTAGAGGGTTGCCAGCTCCTGGTTCAGGGCACACTTGATCTTAAGGCCATTCCACTCAATATTTATGCGCCTGATGTTGATGATAAACTGTTTTTTGACTGGATTCAGGATCTCCTGGAAGACATTGCTTGACTCCGGTAATCGGGGTGGAGGATTATAGCTGTCTTTTGGATGGAGTTGAGGATCGCAATCTGCCCAAGCGAGAGCATAGCACCTGATGACATCCTCCCTCACAGTGGTAATGCATAATTTCCGTGATAGTTGTTGGGATCCACATCCTGATGGCCATAAGTATACCTGTCACTCCATGACCCACAAAACGTATAGCCATTTGGATTGTATATTGGTTGGCGAAATAGATTTTCCAAAATTATTGGGGGTGGTGCATCTAGGATGATTTCTATCTGATAATGCGCAGGTGCAACTCCGATTACAATGGGGCACTGATGTGCCCCATTGAACGCAGCTGGCGTATACCTTCCGACCTCTTTGTAGACCGTTTATTAACAGATTATGTCCCCAGCTTTGTGATGACTCAGTGGGGGGAGGTCCCCCGATTCAAATAATAATTCAGTGGGGGTCCCAGTAATGATAAAGTGGGGGTCCACAGAAGTCAAAAGGTTGGGAACCACTGATCTACACCATACTTATGTGACTGTTGAGCAATTGACCAGAATGGACCCCTTGAAAGAGCCACAGTGTGGGGAGTTGGAAGCCACCTTCTTGCACTTGGCCTGGACATGTGTTGTGATTCAGAGATTCTGGAGGGATGTAGTGCCTAAAATAGTAGATGCAACACACATTGATATCCACTGACCCTGTTGGCCTGCCTCTTTGGGGTTGGTGGTGAGGCCCGGGGGCGGAAGATTCCCTATAGGCTGGCCCAGCTTGCGCCACTCCTGGCCAAAAGGTGTGACACCATTGGATGGATGGGCACCCGAGCACCATTGGTGTCTTCTTGGCAGCAGTATCTCCTTGAATGGGGGTAGCAGAGGAGAGGTGTACATGTGTATTGCCCGCACTGATGAGGGTGCCTCGAATGTGATCATGTTGATTTTTCAAAAGGTTAATAATTCTCCACCTCCGTACTCCCAATACTTTAAGGACCTGTTATCAACTGGGGCTGTTTAATATGTCTTTGAATTTTAGTTTGTGGTATACGTTTATTTAATAAAAAAACAAACAGCGTGCTTGTTCTACATTTCTCTGCTAAACACAGCAGACCAAATGTGTCGGTGTGTTTCTCAAGTACTAATAATTACGTTTTCCTCTCTTGCCAGTCAGTTCCCTGAGTCCTCTTGCTATTTGTTTTGTTGCACTGTTCATGTTGCCTAATGCGAGGCATTGTCCACCAACAGCAATATCTTGTGCGTCTACACCAGAATATATTGTGGCCATCTTGACTTCATCAGACTGTGCCCATATCCCAAAATGGTTATGGTTATTGTGATGGTGACGTCTCAGTTATTCATATTGGAGGAGAATAGATTTTCAATTACCTAGTGCTTGAACGCACTTGCTAAAGATTGCTCTCCAGGGTTTGGATGCCAAATTTGTAAAATCATTCACCTCGATGTCAGGAACATTGAAGAGCATGCATTGGTTTCTCCTTGACCACATAGTCTGTGGCTAGTTGTGCCCGTACCTCCTCCCCACCCTCGTCCATAGTATAGACTTTTGTTCAGTGAGACAGTTACATAGGAGGTATGACAAAACATTGTATTTTAGTCCTCCAGTTTATTGGGATAGAAGTAGGATTTTATTATTTTTTTATTGTTATAAATATGCATAGACTGATGGAGCTTCTGTCTAGTTTTTATTTAGAGCACTGGGTCATGGATGCCCTTTCTGGGTTTTTTCACCTTCACCACAAGGATTATTGAGCTTTTGGTTGTATGCTACTGAAAGTTATCAGTATTAGCTGTCATACATTTTGGAAATCAGTTCATCGCATTTGAGCGCCACAACAGTTTATCCATTGCCAGGAAATGCTCTTTAATACAAAGATCTGTTTGTAGGGACCTTTGATGTATGGAGATTTCTTCTTTCTCAGCCTATAAACGTTGTGCAATTCTATGTCCGAGTTTAGAACTGGACTTACACTGCTGTGCAAAAAAGACCCACTAGGCTATCTTTGGAGTGGGCAATGCTAAATATTTTGATGATTTCTACCTGTAAATTATTTAAGACACTAACAGCAGGGCTTCCCATCACCCTCTCAGCCTCTTTTGAATTGTATCAGAATTGTAACAATGGGATATAAATCTATATTTTTATTCTAAATTGTGTTGCTATTCATGCAGCTCAATATAATTCCCTTCAGTTGGGACCACAGTTCTTTGTTTTTGAGGGTGACCATCTGCTCTCCTCTCCACTGCATCTATTATCCCAAGTCATCGATCTCTCCTCTAATTTCTGGGAGCATATACTTCAGTTAGGACCTTATGGAGCTGACTTCTGTTTTAATTTCTTAGAGACAATTGTCAGTGTAACTCCTTGTTACAGCTTCTTGTGGATGGTCATTTTTCAATTCCTTATAGTGTTTCTCTGGTGTCCCAATTGATAGTGTGTCTTTCACAGACACCTCGTCTCCTCCTTACTCCTCACTTTCTCCATGGAATACTCGCTGTACTTTAACCAGGGGTTTTTCTAAATCTTTGTTGGTGTGTTACTGAAGTCTCCCCAGAACTATGCAGTTAAGAAGTTAATCATCCTTCCACCAGGTATCAAACTGCAGATTTCTAATGTTGTGTTTCTACATGCACCATACTTCTTAGTTCAAACCCATAATAATCCAGACAATTCACTTTAGACAGGTTTCCTTTCCTCTTCACCAATGGCATAAAGCAGGCTGTAGTGTCAGTTGACTGGTTCCTGACGGCTTTGTTATAGGAATCCGATGCTAAAATGAATTTGCACAGAGCTATATCTATGTAGCTCCTAAGTAAATTCTCCTCCTCCCATGACCATCTGTTCACCAAAGATGCCACAGTGACCGTTAATGTGATAAGCCATAGGCTTAGTATGTCTCTGCCTGCCCCTGTATTCTAGGAGTCCCAAACCGAGCAGGATCTTCTGTTGACTGCTTGCACTCGGAGGTAACATCTCTTCATTCCCTTATGATGACCAGGTTATATGCATTGTGTACCAGCTTGCCGGCCTCAGAGGGCTGAATTGGCACTCTCCTTCCCCTTCACGCCTTTTAGCAGAAATAACTCCAGCTCGTTGTGCTATGCTTTGACTCTGCTGCAAAGAGATAACCCATCTCTGATTCGGTTAACTTTTTACTCTGCAACAGTTTATGAAATAGCGGTTCCACATGCAAAAAAATGCATGCCACACAACCAGTTTATTGAATGCGGCTTCTGAGTTCTTCTCATGAAATCTTTCATTCCAACTTTACCAGGTCCAGTCATCACACCCTCATTCTTCTCAAGAACCTATGTAAGGAATAACCTGCCTCCACCATACGTCACTTGCTGCACCTTTGCTAGAGAGCCCTTAATGTGGCTTGCTTCAACGACCCTGCTACCCAAAAATCCAGTAGTCTCATTAGACATGGCGTCGCGTAGGCTCTCATTATTCTAATGAGACTACTGGATTTTTGGGTAGCAGCGTCGTTCTCAATGTGGGGGACTAAGTCTAACCCAAGGAGAAGGACCCTTGTCACCTTCAATCCGGTTTTGCTCCGGCTAACTAGCAGTGCCTCATCTCTCCCAAAGGGAAGGGATGATTGGGCAGCCGAGCGCATGACATTTTAGAGCTTCTCAGAGAAGTCGTGGTCACTCAGATCCCAACCAGTTCTCTCATACCAAGTGTGGTCTCATATACAAATGACAGAGGCAGTTTAAGTTTTATAGATTGATTTAATAAAACAACTGCATTTTAGATAACAAGGCGTGAGCCGCAATAACCAGAACCATACAACACAGTAGGATTGAAATAGTAACGAGGAGAGTGAAACAAAGAAATAACGCTATCATAGTGTTACCAGATTACGTTCTCTCTTCTAAGTTCTATTTTGAGCACAGCATGTTAAGCTCTAAGCTTGCCTTTCAGATTCCCCAGGAGGACATCAACCCTCATACCTGAGCAATGGCCTGTGATCTGGATCGGCATCTGCAACAGGGCAGGCAGCGTCTAGTTGTGGTTCCCTGGTCGCAATCTCCCTCTTGTCATTTAAACCTTCACTATAAGTTTTGAGTCTAAACACCCATCATTGTTCAATTTTAAATAAATATTTGGGATCGTTGATGTTGTATCTCGGCACCTGTAGTACAATCCACCACATATCGTCAGGGCCATGCTTGGCTTCAAAAAAGTGTGAACTTAGTTTTGTTGTAATGCGGGAGCATCTAATGTTGCTCCGATGTTCGTTGATCCTCTCTTTTACCGGATGGGTTGTCATCCCAATGTACATCAAATTGCAAGGACAGGAGATAAAATAAATGCATTGTTGTGTGTTGCAATTTGTGTGTTTATTCAAATGCCAAGTACCAAAATGATTCAAGTCCAATCTGTCAATTTGTTTAGTGAGTGAGCAGACGTTACAGGAGCCACATGGGTAATGTCCAGTGACCGGAGGCAAGTTCCATAAAGTAGATTGTCTAACTGGGTCCTGTTGTGAGCGAGGACGAGTGTGGGCAACCAAATCTCGTATATTGGGAGATCTTTTGAAAGCAAATAGGGGCCTCGGAATCTGGGTGCCGCCACTCTGTAGGATATTCCAATGTTTATTGATGAGTTTTTTTTTTTTTACAGAGTTGGACAGAGGGGTGTACTTGGAAACACACGTCAAACGTTTTTCCGGTTCCCTAAGCACGAGTGCCAATAGTGCATCTCTATGATTGTTACGAGCCCTCTTATAAGCAGGATTGATGATATTTTTAGGATCACGTCAATTGGTCAGTTTCTGTTTAAGGTCAAGAGCCTGAATGTCAAAAGATTGGACTGAGCTGCAGTTGCGACGTAACCTAAGAAATTGGCCAACAGGTAGATTGTTACGCAGGGCCTTAGGGTGATGGCTATAGTACAGAAGTAAGCTGTTACGGTCCCTAAGGCCCTGCATGACAATCTACCTGTTGGCCAGTTTCTTAGGTTACGCCGCAACTGCAGCTCAGTCCAATCTTATTTGTTCTGCCAAGGTGCCCAGGATCATCCACAGATGCTTTTAGACTGGGTTAGAGTAGAGCGCTGCAGAAACACGTCAGTCCATGACCACCAGGCAATGCACTAATTAATATATTTAAAAGAAAATCACATGGCCCATTTTCCAGAGTACCTGTGTGTTTATTTTGCCCATTCCGTGCAGAGCACAGAGTTCCAAAAAAGCTCCACAAAGTGACGCAGAGCTTTTTCTCTTGTGCAGCTCGCCAACATCAAGTTGGCAAGCTAGAGAAATCATTATGTTGGGGAATGCGAGCAAGATTTCTGAACGCGGGCGGTCACGGCTGGTCGGTACTGCCCACATTGAGAAAGCTGCAGCTTGCGTTGAGGGAGCTGCTGCTTGACTAGAAAATCTAATTAAGCAGCAGAAAGAGCTTAGCACCCTCTGTCGCTCTGCATGATGCCGTTCGCTCTGATTTTATAGTGCAGGAGAAACTCCGGGCGCTGAAAATCGCAGGACTTCACGTAGTGCGGTGGAGTTTTTTCGGCACTATGCAGAGTTCCACGTAGCAGAAGTCTGCAAACTCCACCCAGGCCTAGTTTATTCCTCTACACGTTTAGCCTCTCAGATCGGAGGTTTTTGTAGAGTGACATCAACGCTGTGCCTGCTGTTGGTGATTCTCCTTGTATTCTTCAGCGTTAGATGATCTGTAGGTTTACTAGATTTTCTTGGCACCGATGTGCTTGACATCTAGCAACACATGGCGCTCCTCCATTCACACTTGCTTTCCTTGTAATTTATTCAATGAAAGATAAATGAGAGGAAGCTGAATGGAGGATTAAGTAAAGTTTATACTATATTTCTGTAATAAATGTTATGGATTAGAAATGTGTAGGACAAACATTCCCTTACAGTGTGAATTGTTTTTACCAATTAGAGAGTGCAGACTATGTGTTAAGACCATTCTTGTGATCTAGGTGGTTGGTCAGTGGTTGCAGAGCATGTTGATGAGATAACTTGTCTGAGATCTACAAAAACTGGGGGGGGGGGGGGATTAGTTTTCTAAAGAGCGTTTCTATATATATATATGAACCAGGTGTTAAAAACCTGTGTGCATGTGAGTGTTTTTTATTTTATTAAATGACTAAGTTTATCTTACCCACCTACACTGGAGTCAATTTGTTTGCTACTGACAATTAAGAACTTGCGATGAATCGTGAAATGGCCCTGATGTGTTCATGGACATGCTGAATCCATATGAATGGGTGTATGCACTGTAAGAAATTGGGTTATAAGTTGTGCATGATGTTAGGATTGTGTAAGTAATTGGTCCACAGTTTCCTCTTTCTGGGAGCCAAGTACCCCATTGTAGCTCTTAACTCTTTCAGGGTAGTGAAGCAAAGCAGTCCAAGTTTACTCAAGAGAGGTGGTGTGGGCTAGCATTCACCATTTGGTGCCACTAATCACCATTTGGTGACAGACAGTAATGACACTCAATAAATGACTGTCCAATCAGTGCTTTTTCTTTGGAAAAAGGAAAAGTGCATTTATGACGCACATGCACACTACCTAATACTATGCATTATTTGACAGATAAGAACATTAGGCAGATTGAAAATACCTAAAGTGACATTCTGTAATCACATTTGACCCCTACCAAGTCATGACCGACCAATTTGCAGTACCCCCACAGCTATACCAGATAGAAGATCACAATATAAGGTGGCATCACATGTAATGAACCAGGCATGTGGGCTTTGTCATAGGGTGATCCAAACAACATAAAAGGCAAGCCTATTGGTTGTGTCAAATAGTCATCACTTAAAAATATAAGGCAAGCCCATTTGTCTTCCTCAGAGGTTTATCACACAAAAAGACCAATAAGCCACATGCTCTAAATACCATCATTTTATCACCATAATCAATAACCATGTTTAAATGCATCATTACCAATAAAGTATTTCAGTGTTTATAAAACAAAACACTGTCAGCCATATATTGTCAATATTGTATTTAAAATAAACATACCCTTTTCTGTCTTTCTCATATACCTTTAGGTCGCAAAATATGCAGCCATAAGACCAACCGCTAGAGGTTGCTGCGCTTGCGTTCTAGCCTTAGGACTGTTTGAAATGGTGAAGAAAATGTCTGGGGATCATAAATTTTCTAACTTCAGAAACAAATATCAGTTTTCCAAAGTTTCTGAATGGGAGCACTGCTGTAGCCCCAAGCACTTCCTTAGAAATAGTGATGATTGCCCCCGCTATCCTTGGGGTAGCACAAAAGGCAGGAAAACATGAAAATAAACCTCTCTCAAGTATATTTTATTAGCAGCTTGGCTGCTTCCTTCAGCTGCGTGGCCTTGCTCCGTGTGGTTTCTTCTTTTTTTCTTTTTTTTTTCTCTTTCTCAGAGTGGGTGTGCCCAATCCCACTCGAGACATCCCGGACATGGTTCCCGCATTCTGGTAGAATAGGGAGCCCAGTCCTGTGCGGTACATCTGGCTTCCTGCCTGGCCGGCTTTGTCTCGGCTGGTGTAAGAGCAGTCATTCTTCTCCCTCCCTGCTCCATGCAGGCAAGGTATTTCTGTTGTATTGGCTACCATGCTCTCCCTGCACAAGCGCATAGGTGGGGTGGGGTCGAGGCTACTGCCACTTGGGGTCCACAATGTCATTTCTTCTTCGTCTTTTCTTTGTCACGGTCTGGAGTTTGGGTCCCATGCCTCCTTTTGTGAAGAGCCAACCCATGGGAGAATTAACCACCAAAAGCTTGTGCCGGCCCCAGGGCATTGGCTCACCACAGGGGTAAAATTTAGGCGGGGTGGCAGAGCTCCACGCACTTTGTTGCTCATAAGGGGGGGTGGTCAGCATACAAATCCTTTTAGAGGCAATATCTCAGGCCCTGAGAGTGCAGCTTGGAAGACCTTGGGCTCAAGGCCTGGCCTCTGAAGTAGCACACTTTGTAGGGAGGTGGTTCCACTGGCTACCTGTGCCAGCTTGCCTCCTGGTCTTTGCCTCTAGTGCTATTCTCCTCCTGCAGGGCACAGAAGTCCAGATCTTCACTAAACTGGTCCCAGCAGCGAACCAGCTTCCCTGGCCCTGGAGAGTCCTACAGATTCTGGGGTCAGCTGTGGGCAGAGACCTTAGTCCCTTTAGGGCATCAGGGAACTTGTCCTTCCAGCTTTTCATGAAGTTGCTGCTATTGTAATCAAGGTCCAGAGGCCAACTCGTTCTCTCCCTTGTGCATGCTTTTTTTTTCTTCCAACTAGCGGTAGAAGATTCTATAAGTCAGCTGCCCATGGCCAATCCTAGAGTGCCACATCACCCCTCCACCGCTATCACAACCATCCTGATTAGCATGCTGGGAAAATTGAAGATGGCACCGTCAAAAGGTCTGTATTCACATCTCATCTGCAGGCCTCAGCTCTTCTACTAGCTGACATCACTCCCAGGGACTTTCCCACCAAAACTTCAAAGTGTAGCCGCCAGTTGTGTGGGCATACCGCTTTGTTCACTGGCCCTGTGGCTGACCCAACACTGCTACAGTGTAACAGCTAATTAACAGGTGCAGATTTTCCTCCCCACCCCTTCCTCATTAGGAGCTGGGTGAAACATGATTGGTTAGTCCTTGTGTTAGGAGGACGTTGTTTCCTCTCCTAGGGAGCAGAGTATTTAAATTAAGACTCATAAGGTGAAGATTATTGGGACCTGCATAATCAAACCTGACACACGTTTCACCCCAGTTGGATACCTTACTGGACTTTGTAGGCATAAGGGAAGCAAAATTGCACTATAAGGCAGATTTACCCCATGTGTATAATATAGTGATACTGCAGATAAACCAGTAAACCATACTGACCATACCTGGGGGGTACCCACTACTATAAAACCTATCCCAGGTAAACATCTAACCTTGCAGAGTCCCCTCTGCACCAGGCTACATGTAACCACGTTTGGGGATGTGCACAACTGTAGTGCACATGTGTTTGAGTGTAACCAGCCAAGTGCCCCTTACCCTAACTGCATTGCACTTGCCTTATCTTAAAAGGCAGACACTGGCATATGATTACCGTGGGTGAGACACAAATAGTGAGACTCCCCCCATAGTAAAGAGTTCAGAACTGGGTGATCAAAAAAGCACAAAATATGGACATATAAAGAGATGGAATTCACTTGTAACATTAGCAATATGGTGGGCCTAGAAATCAAAGGGAAAGGTTGAGTGATGCTTGCTCTCTAGCAAGAGGCTGAAGTAGGCACAGAAAGAAAGACACCTGAGACCTGCCAAATAGGAAACATTCTCTCAGAGCCACAGGCAAATATTACTGTGTCAATCCATCTGAATGGATGTGTTTAGCTATGTGGTTGACCTAGAAATCAAAGGGAATAGTTGGGAGTGATTCAAGCTTGCTAATGCGAGGTCGAAGTGGGATTAGGAAGGAGGACATGCTGAGACCTGTCAAACTATAAAAATACGTTACATTCAGAACCATAGCCAATATTACTGTCACATTGGGTGAGAGCCCAGCATTGCTTGCTATGCCGTGCATGAACATGTTTTACATAGTCTAGCTAGACACTTTTCTACTACCAGCACCTAGACTCTTGTCCATGCAGCGAGGGTAGAATCCTTTTTTTTCTATAGTTTTTGATAGACATTTCTAGCTGCGGATTACTTACCTTTTGAATATTTCCTGTGTGTCAGAATGGATCCAGAAACTATTCAGCTGTACCTGTATGCACCGTTAGGTGGTGCCATTTGACTCCACACTGATGCATTCTGCTCCATAAATGATGTGCAGAGTCTATATAGGCTCCATCCCTGCTTGCTGACATCAGTTCCTTTCTTTCCATTCCCCCAGACATGGATAGAGATATACCTCGGGATATACCTCGCCTATCTTTGAGACCTCTACCTTACTCAAAGAATTTGCTTTACATTGTGTAAAGGACATGACACCTCACAAATTAATAGGTTTCAAACCATGTAAGGACTGTTGCATACAAATGTTTGTGACAGATCCTCACCAAGAATACAACTCGGTGCCAACACTGATCCAAGTCGAACGTTTGGTCCTGTTCGAGATCCAGAAGCCTTTGGAGCAGTTCCAGTAGTTGGTCTTCCTCTTGATCCAAATCTACGGGTAAGTTCAAGGAAAACACTCAAGGAATCGCTAAGTGGCACTCAACTCCTTCCTCATCATTTGCACTCCCTTGGGAAGGCACAGGGGCTGCACCATACATCTCAATCTTGCTGCTCAAGCTGTTTGACTTTGCAGCAGATGTAAGAGTTCGGAACAGCCCTGCTTTCTCAGATCCTTGCTGATTCCCTCTGGTCCCACCGAGCTGAGATGTTCTCCATCTGGATTACCACCAGGGGGTTCACCCTCAGCCCCAGCTGGACCCTCTGAGTCCATAACAGGCCGCTTCCGGCTCCACTCTTGACTCTACATCTGTCACCACAGTCAACAACGGTTCCTTGCACCTCGTCTCTGACTCCATCGATAGAAGACAAGGGCCCAGTTTTTCTCTCTGGTGTTTAGTTAGGACCTTGATTGAAGTCACACCCAGCTGCCATAGAGGCTCCATGCCCCCCTCTTGATCTGCCTCTATAACAACAGCACACCCTGAATTCCCTGTTTGGCATTGATTTGGATAACAATTACGATGCGGTGATGAAATTGGCCAGCTTTATCAGGAAGAGAATTAATGTGAAGGCCTGCAGGAGACTAGTGGTCTTGATACCTCTCCTGAGCCTGGTCTCCTGTCACCCCTGTGCACCGTCAATGAGGACAGTGGTTCCTGTACTATGGTTATGCGTAGGATGGCCAAAGTTTTTGATCTTCAGCTCCCCACCTTAGAGGTCTAGACCAATGTTCTTACTGAGGTTCTTCCGCCTGGGACAGACATCTACTGAGCCCCTTTTGTTGGGGGCATGGGTCAAACCTTGCTCTGCCCCTCCAATAAATGGCTAACCTGGACAACGTCACTGTCTGGCCCTTGGCAACACTTCCTTTCTATATCTCAATACCCCTCACCTGAAAGCTTGGTGGTGCAGGCATCAGCAAACAAGACTAATCCCAACTCATTCCTGACTAACACTCCGATAAGGAGTCAAAACGGGTGGAGATGGAAGAGGGTTTTCTCATCTATCAGCTTGGTGCTTAGGTCAGTGAATGCCAGCTGCCTTCTGGGGTGCTATTCTCACTCCCTTTGGGACTCAGTGGCTCAAGTCCTTCCAGGTGTCCCGGGTGACCTCCAACGTATCCCTCGCCTATACCATAGAGGATGGTCGCAACACAGCCAAGTTCACAATTTGTTGTGGCTTTGAAACAACCACTTCCATTGGGTGGGGCGTTGGTAACAGTGTCTCCAATTGCCGCCAGGCTTGGCTGTGGTCTACCACTTTTTTCAGGCGTCAATCAGTCATCCATCTTAGATATGCTGTTTGATGGAACTCACCTGTTTGGGAACAATGCATGCTCCGCTCTTGAGCTTTTCAAGGAGAGCAGTGTAATGGCACGCTCCCAGGGCTTATCTGCCAGCTGCATCAGCTCTACCATTCCTTTTGTGACTTGGCAGAGGTATCCCATGCTGCCAGCCAATCCAACACTAGCACTACATTCTGGATTACAGTTGGGTAGACTCTTATGCTGCTGAAACTGATGCCAAGCATACCAGGTGACATATGCAGGCTCTGCAGTGGTATCTGACGTCTCAATGGGCCCATCATCAAGGGGACTATTGCTTCATGTTGACAGCCTTCATTCCATTCATCAAGGGGAGACTGGTAAAGGTGCTCACATACAACACCACCACCATGTGGTCTGGTAACAGTCTTGGCAGGGTGGGGTCACGGACCCTGTGCTAGGAGGCCCTGGACCTCTGGAAATGGCTGGCCAACCAAGGGATTTTCCTGGTGGTGAACCACCTGGAAGGGTAGTCAAATTACAGAGCAGATGAGCTTGGCTGACGCCACCTAGCGTATCACAAGTGGCAGTTGCACCTGGAAGTGATGCAAGCCCTCTTTTGTGAATGGGGAAAAAACCTTGGCTCAGTCTGTTTGTGCGATGTCAGCACTTCTGCAAGTCAGAGTTTTCAAGGTGTCTCTTTCTCAGAGGCTCGTTCTGTTTCATGTGGAACTCTGGAATTCTTATTGCCATTCACCCAAGACCACTGCTGCCTAGAGTTCTCAGAAGATCAGGACCAGCCAGGCCCAAGGCATCCAAGTGGGACCAGATTGAGCACAAATAGTTTGGTATCTAGAACTTCTGGCCTTGAGCATCTGATCAAGCTGCCCCTCTGAGAGGATCTGCTGTTGCAGCAGCAGGGCAGGGTTTGGGCCTTTCGTAAATTCCACCTCCATGCTTGGCGATTGAGTGACAATAGCGGACACCTTCAACCTTCCTCCTGAAGTGGTTCATGTCACCTTGACATCCAGGCTTCCCTCGACAAAAACTATTTGCCTTTTGGGACAGATTTTTGGCTTGGTGCGGTACTCGATGGATTGACCCCTCCATGCATCTGATGTTTTGTTATTTGTTTTCTCCTTACCCCAGCATGGCCCTCATTGTTTAAGCCTCTAGTTACACCTCTTTTTGAAATGTTTACATTCATTTCCTTCCTCCCTCTTTGTCATGCCACAGTGAGACCTTAATTTGGTTCTTGTGTTTGTGTACTCCCTTCGAGCTGCTTCACTGCTGCTCCTTGCGGCTTCTCACTCTCAAGGCAGTGTTCCTCATCACCATAGCATTGACATGGAGTGTTCAGGCTCTCTGTCATCTTGCCATATACCACCTTCTTCCCCAGCTGATTTTGAGGACAGAGGCATCCTTCTTGCTTAAGGTTGTGACACCATTCCACCTCAGACAGAACATGAGCTTGACGGTGTTCTGTGGTTCGCCTCAGTCTTCTAAGAAGGAGGAGAGACTCCAGCACTGGGACTATGGCAGGGCTCTGCAGAAGAGAACTGTCTCCCATTGGATTATGCTCTGCATTAACATCTGCTACTCATTGGCCAAAAAGCAGCCTCCGGAAGGACTGCATGCTGATCCTACAAGGGCCAAAGCTGCTACCACTGTGTTTAGTTGTAGTGTCCCTCTCCTGGACATTTGTTAGGCCCTTACATGGGGGACCCTCCATACATTCACAAAGCACTAATGTCTGGACAGTCTGGTTCAACGAAGGGGGCATTTTGCCTGCTCAGTCCTGCTAGACTTTCTGATCTAAGTTCTTCCACAGACCCACCTCCATATAGTTACTGCTTTGCTGTCTGTTCAGAAGGTGAGAAATCCGTGGCAAGAAGTCTATCGGAACAACAAGCTACTTGCCTTTGGTAATACTCTTTCTGGTAGACACTATATAGCTGCAGATTGTTTACTGACCCTCCTGTCCTCACCCTTCTGTGGTTGTACTTTATCTAGTAATGAGATAGGTAGGAATCTGCACACTGGTCATACCAATTTGCTTTTGGGGCTGTACTTTAGGGGACTCAAACACTCTTGAAAGCAGCTGTGATAGCGCTCTGGAGTGACACCGATGTAAGATTCACATGTCATTTTTGGAGCAGAATGGCATAGGTGTGGAACAGCACAGCACCACCCACTGGTGCACAGAAGTACTGCTTAAAAGTTTCAGGATCCAGCCCTGTGCCTAGGGAATACTTTATTTAAAAAATGTTTTTTTAAAAAGGAGGAATCTGTGGCTAGATATTCTCTACCAGAAAGAGTTTAACCAAAGGTAAGTAACATGCTCTTTAAGACAAAGCTTCTGATTATCTTATGTGCCGATATCCCACCTGCTCCTATTAAAGGTATTTTTTTCTTCCCGTTTTAGCTGATTTTTTTAACAGTAGCCATAGTACTGATGAAACGTTATTTATTCAGAGTTTTGACTGTTGGATGTGGAAAATATAGTTGCATAGATTCATTTAGCCATAACTATTCCATCTGTCCTTTTGCTCTGATAGGAGTTGATGTGGAATCACGTTTTAAGTTTGGGTGGACACCTTTGATGTATGCTGCTAGTGTTGCAAATCTGGAAATGGCCCGTCTTCTTCTTGACAGGGGTGCTAATGCAAGCTTTGATAAGGGTAAGTTGTTTCTAATAATACATTTTCTTGTATGTTCTCACTGTAGATTGTCTCCACTTTTTCTCTGTTAGCATGTGACAAGAACCCTCTTAAAAACTGTGAAAATATTGAATGATGCTAGACAGAATACATTGTCTCATTGTATGTGAAAGATGTGTTGCGGTTTCTCAAGGACCCCTCCATAATTCCACATGGCGCACACATTTAATAACTTTGTGGAAGTCTGGGGAGTGAGAGTAAACTGGCAGAAATCATTTTTGTTCCCTCTGCTCTTCGGTGCACCAAAACCTAGACTCTAAATGTGGGATGCTACAATCACTGGCAGCCCTGAATGTTATGGTACCTGGGGGTGAAAGTTTATCACCATGAGGACAGGAATATCGCTGATACGGCATTGACCCCCTGGAATCAGATGATATTCTAGAGACCTCTGCCATTGATGGTGACAGGCTGCAACACCCAGTCAAAAAAATGGTGATGCTTCCCCAGCTCTTATATTTCTTTACGAACCTCCCACTGCTTTTTCCCTCAAGGAAATTCTTTTGCAACTTGATTGCCTCACTGGGTGATTTCATCTGGTGCAAGAGCCACAGGAGAGTCCCAGTGGCCAAGCTTTGTCTTCCCGTATATAGGGGGAGCCCCAAAAACTGAGCACTATTATCTTGCAGCACATTTGCAGTGGGTTTGTCATTGGCTGATAGAGCACTGTTTAGAGGACACAGCTTCTACTTTACCACCATCAAGCATGGATGGGCAATTGGGGTTGTTCTGCCTGCAGTCAAAGGCGCCCCCATTCTCACCTAATATCTATGACTTGCTGATTTGATGCCTACACAGAGGCTTGTGTCTCACAACAACACTTGTCCCTTATACCCCAACACTTCTGTTGGTGGGATTCCCTAGAAACACAGGCCTCCTCACCAATTCTGTTTTATGACAATGACACGCTGTTGACCTGCAGATGGTGGGAGACTTGTATCGAGAAGAACACCTGTTATCAGTTGATGAGCTTATTTCACTGACCAGTCTACAGGCCAATTCTTAACTTATAGGTTATTGATACATACAGTTCGAACTGCATGGGCTGTTGACCACACTTTGACACAGTCATGCAGTACCTCGGAAGTATGGATGGTGGCCTACACCTCATTAGTTTGCTGACCAGAGCCTTCTGTGAACAAACATGGATCTCCTTAGTGGAGTTTAATTCTGCTTGGGACGTGCACTTGAGAAATGAGTTCCATTGCAAACAATGGAGCAGGGTGCTGGCGTACCTGGAAGTAATCTCAAGAAATGTGAGGTTTAACTTGATTCACCTGATATCATCAATGGGTACTTCCTGGTACTGAAGTATGCTGTCCGCAATGTGTTCCTTCAAGCGCAAACCTGCTCTATATGCTGTGCGGCTGCTCTCTGTTGCCTGAATTGTGGTCAGCGATAACTCAGTTAAAGCAAGTATTGGGTATCCACTCACTGTACACTTTGGAAGTTTGCACACCTCTCCTTTTGATGCCCTAAGAAAAGGAAGCGATAGCTAACATCCTTGCTCTAGCCATATTGCTTACAAAACCTATAACCACCGGTCATTGGAAGACCACTAGACTCCCTTTTATGGCTGTATGGAGGCAGTGCTCTCTCTATAGGCTGAAGCAGAAGGTAAGGTACTACCATGAGAAGAAGTACAATGTTGTCGGACATCTCCTCCTGCGAAACTAGGAGGAATTCCTTGCTACTTTTCAGTCCCTGCCTAAAGATGACAGGTTTCCACTCTGAATCCTTATTAGATACCAGATTGACCAATTGTAGAATCATGATTCTGCTGATTCAATTTTTACAACCTTTACCTCATTGATTGCTTGTAGTCTCAGCTTGCCACTGCCCGTTACCTTTCTTTTTATGGTTCACATTTGTTGTATTGTCATTGGAAGCAATTGCAGTTAAATCAAAAACTTTGGCGACATAGAGCCTGACCATGAAATTAGACAAACACCCCCAACAACAGTTCAACAACCCCTCTCCTACCTTCCATTCCCACCCCCCCCACGTCCCTCACCCCAAGGTATTCAAACTCCCGTGGTGTGCCGCCTGCAGCCTGAGTGAGTTGAGCGCATGGATGCTGGGATGCGTATTTGTTCAATGGAGTTGACCCCCCCCCCCCACGACATACACACACATTCACGCACCATCATACACATGCATACACACACTTATACCCACATTCACCCATGCGTGCATACATCCATTCACACACACATCCACACATACTTACATACACGCACCCACGCATTCACA
Source organism: Pleurodeles waltl (assembly GCF_031143425.1). NCBI lineage: Eukaryota > Metazoa > Chordata > Amphibia > Caudata > Salamandridae > Pleurodeles > Pleurodeles waltl. The sequence continues at coordinate 540,111,504 of NC_090442.1, forward strand.
CAACACAACATACACGGACACTCGCAACCATGCATGCACACATGCCACACATCAGCATGCACGCACACACAAACATACACCCCCCCACACACATACATGCACAACACCCCCCACCCCACCCCCTCCCCTGTCGGAACACCTGACTTACCTTTTGTGAGGGGGTCCTCCAGCAGGAGACGGGACGGGGCACTGCTGCCAGCAGAACACCGCCAGACCGTATCATGGGTCATGATGCGGTCTGCGGCGGTCTACTGCCATATCGCTGTTGCTGGCAGCAGCGCCACCTTACCGCCGCTGGCCGCCAAGACCGCAGCCAGAATTCCGCCATCCTTCTGGCAGAATTCCGGCTGCGGTCATAATATGGCAGATGGTAGGTACCCACTGCGACAGTGTTTTGGCAGCCGTCGCCGCGGCGTTAGGCGGTCAATACCGCCAATGTTATAATGAGGGCCTATATGTCTGTCACCTTTCTCCGTAACCAACTACTTCTCAAACTCTGTCAATGGCCGAGAGGCACCGGTCCGAATGGCGGGGTTCATGAGCCAGTGCCCTACTTTCACATACCGTAACCATTTGGTCTCTGGGAGACCATAATCCCTTTTTAATTGTTCAAATAGAATAGCTCCTTCTTTGGTGAAGAAGTGACCTATCGACCTACATCCTGCCTCGTCCCACAAGTGGAATGCTGTTTGGTCAAGGCTGGGGGTCAAGTCAGCGTTGCACGTTATGGGCATTATGTGTGAGGGGAGAACTGTGAAAATCCCCGTCGGCTTGCTGAAAATTCCCATACCTTTTAACAGGAAGCTTGTAACTGGTGAGGCATATAGACCCAAGCCCATTGTGGGCACTTCAGGAATGGCGTCTTCCACTGAGAAGTCCGAGCTATGGCGCAATCCACGAACAACCACGGTTTCCCTGATTCTCCTCTTGACCACTTTAGCATGAAGTAGAGTTGTGCAACCTAATAACCGTGGAGGTTAGGGAGGTCGAGAGGCTCCGGTCTGGATGGCGGGGTTCATGAGCCAGTGTCCTATTTGCATATAGCGTAACCGTTCGGTCTCCTGGAGCCCATAATCCCTTTTCATTTGTACAAAAGGAATGGCTCCTTTTTTGATGAAGAAGTGAACTATGGACCTACATCCTGCTTCGTCCCACAAGTGGAACGACTTTTGGCCCAGTCCGGAGGTGAAGTCAGCTTTGCCTGTTATGGGCATCATGGGAGAGGAGAGAACGGTGAAAATCCCTGCTGGCTTGCCAACAAGTCCCCCCATACCTTTAACAGGGAGCTTGTAACTAGTGAGGAGTATAGTCCCCAAGCCTGTTGTGGGCACTTCAGGAACGGCGTCTTCCAAGGTGTAGTCCTTGCTATGGCACAATCCATGAACAACCACGGTGTCTCTGATTCTGCTCTTGATCTTTCCACTATGAAGCTGAGTTGTGCCACCTGATAATAACCATGGAGATTAGGTAGTCCCAGCCCACCCTCTGCGGGAGGTCAATAGCTCAACTCTGCTCATTTTTGGACATCCTGCCGCTCACACAAATCCTTGTAAGGCCTTTTTGCAGCTTGCTAATCATCCCCACCGGATGGTCAGCCAGTAGGGACTGTACAAAAAAAATAATTTGCAGAAGCACTGTCATTTTTATGGCCGCCACGCTGCCTAGCAAAGAGAGAAGGTATAGGTGACATTGCGCAAGGTCTTTGGTGACCCACTGTAGGAGGGTCCTATAGTTAAGAGTCACTGTGATTGCCACAGCCGAGGCCAGTTGGATGCCTAGGTAGGGAAGAGGTTTTAGCCCATTGTATGGGATATTGGTTGGAAAGCTGCGCCTCAGCCTCTGGGGGAGCCCTATGAGGTTTAGGGTGTTAATCCGGAAGCCAGCTGCTGCCCCAATTGTCTGCTTCAGTAAAGAAGGCCAGGAGTGTGCTGAGGGGGTTGTCCAAAGCTATTGTGACATCATCCGTGTTAAGTTTGATGGTATGATCATCCCCTCTGAACTTGACTCTGGTAATATTTGGGTTGTCACATACCCTCTGAACAAAAAGCTCCATGTATAACCCAAACAATATGGGTGATAAAGGGCACCTTTGCCCTGTCCCTCTTCAAATAAAATGGAGAATGGGGAGATGTCCTGCTATTAACTCAGACTGTCACTTTAGCAGGGTCATAGTTGTTGACAATCAATGTGCGGAAACGCTCCCTGAACCCTCAACGCCTACGTTTCTCTGCCACACAAGGCCAGTGGACCCAATTGAATGCCTTTTCAGCATCGTTGGCCAAAAGCATGATGTTGCATTTCAAACAAGGGGCCTTATCGACTAAGTGGAGGATTTTTTAAGTAATATCTCGGCACTGCATGTTTGGGACGAATCCTGTCTGATCTGGGGCTATCAGTCCCGGGAGGAGTGGGTTCAGTTGAGCAGCAAGAAAGCTCGCAAACAGCTTAGCATCTAAGGAGGAGGGAAATGACTCCATAGGACCCACACTGTTTCCTATCTTTCCAAGGCTTGGGGATCATAATCACTGATGCTTCTCTCATGGAAGGGTAGGACCTTGGTGTTACCGGTAATGAAATTAAATATTTGCCTCAATAGCGGGGACAATGTTGTGCAGAAGGTTTTAAAGAACAGTTATGGAAAGCCATCCGGACCTGGTGATTTATGGAGCTGCTGCCTTGCTATCGCAGTTATCACTTCCTCAAGCCAGCTGGGACGGTCTAATTTCTCTGCTTGCTCTGTGGTAAGCCTGGATGGATGTGCATCCCGCAAATATGCCTCCAGGGCTCCAGCCGGTATAGTTTGGGCCTAATACTTTCTCATAAAAGTCCTGGAATTTGGAGGCTATTGATTCATGCCCAGTGACTTCATCCCTGGTTGCCAACACCAAAGAGTCTACCCCAGCTGCCTGTATTTGGGATCGCAATCTGTTGCCCAACAGCTGCTCACATTTATTGCCCCCTGTATGAAAGGAGTGTTTAAGACTCAATAATGAGTATTCAGCTTTATCTATGTCCAGGCTTGCTAATTATTTCCTGGCTGCCTGTAGTGGCCGCCACACTCTGGAAGCGCTGCTCCGATGATTTATTTGATCCAGCTCTCAGACCTTTTGTTGCAGTGTTTCTCGCTGCTCTTTACCCAGTTTATTATCTGCTGCTAATATAGATATGAACTCCCCTCTTATCACCACCTTGAAAATATCCCACAAAAGTGAAATGGAGACATCTGTTGTGTCAGTGGGTTTGAGGAAGTTTTGGATCGCCTTAGTTATTTGCTGTATCACTTTAGGATTGTGTAGTAGAGTGACATGCATGTGCCATCGTTGATGTGCATGACTCATGGGGGCAGTGCAAAGACCACTAATACAGCAGAGTGATCCGACAGGGACCGCGGTTCTATGTCTGTTGAAGTAACCAAACATCGTACCGCCCTCATCACTAAAATGTAGTGTAGCCGTGCATATGTTTTGTGGGTGTGTGAGAAGAAGGTACAGTCCCTACTTTCAGGGTGAAGTTCCCTACAAATATCCTGCAACCCAAACTCAACTAACCACTGGACTCCCTTTTTAGACAGTTCTCCTGTGCCTCCTATGCGCTGAGCCAAGTGGTCTTTCTCGTTTCAGAAGACCATATTGATGTTCCTCTCCCCCAGGAATATCAATCAGTCCCCTGTTGTCATCACCTCACCCACTGCCCAGCGAAGAAATTACTCGTGCCCCTCATTAGGGTCATAGATGGTGCCCAGGACAAAGGCATGGCCCTCACTCTGTATGTGATAAGCTAGGAGTCTACCCATGATTTCAGAGTGTTTGTGGCCTATCTTTCCCTTAAATGAGTGGGAGATCAATATAACCGCTCTCGCACTCTTGGTTGGTGCCGAAGAAAAGGATTGGTGTGGAAAGGAGTGGGATTTCATGCGGTGCCAGTCCATGTCCCCTCCCGCCCCTAACCCCTCCCCTTCATGTGTCTCATGAAGGAGGTAGATATCCACCTTTGACTGCTCTGGATATGTCAAGATAGCCTGCCTTTTAACCGGGTTATTTAACCCTTTCACATTGAGGGTAAGTATCCTTAGAGCATCACGTGAAGTGTTTAACCTTAGTATGTGCTATTGGAATTTCTCTCTCTGTGAGGTAGTGAAGATTTGTTTCTGGCCTGGTGTCCCACCCTCTGATCCCTTGGAGTGGCTGCCTCTGTGAAATGTCTCAAGGTGTATTGTGAATACCTTCCCCCATGAAACTCCCCAACAACACTTCAAACATATTGTCTCTGGTTTGGCAATGGCTCAGTTCCAAGGCCGAGACATCCCAAAGGAAACTTGGTTGTGGAAATCCGTGGCCTGCCACCAGTCCATCTTTTACTGAATGTAGTGTGGCTACCCATCCCCCGTGCTCCAGTCTCTTCCTATTTTGAGCAAAGGCCCTTGCTGCCTTGCATCACAAGTCATTTATCTTGACTCTTGATAGTCTCCAGGACGGCCCATCTTCCTTGGGCAGTAATATACGGCTGTGTCCTGGATGAGGTCGGCATGCGTTGCCACTGAGAGCTTGTCGGAGCTCTCCTCATCACTGGATGGAGCCATTGTGTCCGTGTCTCGATTGATCTCCAGCAATTCACAGGCTGCTTGCATAGAGCGGGGTTGGTGCAACTTCCTGTTCTATTGAACGATGAGGCGAAATGGATGACCCCATGAGTACTAAATGCCCTTGTCGCGATGAAAGGAGGTGACTGGGTATAGGAAAGTAGCCTCTTTCTAGCTTGGTTCCTTCACTTTTTGCCTGTTTGTCATTGTATTTGATTGCGTTCACTAAAATCTTGCTAACCAGGACCCTAGTGACTGTGTTCTCTCCTCTAAAATTGGTTGCTGGTAACTTACTCTTCCCACAATTGGCATACTGGTCCCCCTGTGTGAGTCCTTAGTATATGGTACCTAGGCATTGGTGTTCCAGGGGTTCCCTATGGGCTGCAGCAGTTATTCTGCCACCCATAGGGAGCTCATGCTAAGGGTTCCGCAGGCCTGCCATTGCAACCTGTGTGCATCCACCTGTTTTCACTACAGGTCAGAACATCAGGTCACTATGTCACCCCTACGGTTGGCCTCTCAGTCCAGATAGAAGGGTGCAGGTACCTGTGTGTGAGGGCAGGTGCCCCCACAAACGCCAGATCCAGTTTACTGGACTTTGTGAGTGCTGGGACGTAATTTTACATCTGTACTAGACATAGGTCACTACCCATGTCCAGCTACCTAATGGTAACTTCGAACCTGGCCATGTTTGGTATCAAACATGTCGGAATCATACCCCAATACTGTTGCAAGTAACGGAAGTATGATTCCATGCACTCTGGGGCTCCTTAGAGGACTCCCAGCATTGCTACCACCAGTCATTGAGGGTTTTCCAGGTAGCCCAGCTGCTGCCACACCTCAGACAAGCTTCTGCCCTCCTGCTGCTTGATCTGATCAAGCCCAGGAAGGCAGAACAAAGGATTTCCTTTGGGAGAGGGAAGTAACACCCTCACCCTTTGGAAATAGGTGTGACTGGCTTGGTAGACACTGGTTTGCTTTGAAGGACACATTTGGTGCCCTCCATGCATAAACCAGTTCACACTGGTTCAGGGCTCCCCAGTCCCTGCTCTGGTGCGGAACTAGACAATGGAAAGGGGAGTGATCCCTCCCCTGTCCATCACCACCCCAGGGGTGGTACCCAGAACTCCTCCAGATGGTCCCTTGGTTCTGAAATCTTGTTTCCAAGGTTGTCAGGGAACTCTGGGAGCATCTTAGTGGCTAGGCCAGGCAGGTGACGTCAGAGTCATCTCCTGATAGATGCTTACCTGGTTAGGTGACCAATCCCGTTTTCAGGGCTATATAGGGTCTCTCTCTTGGATGGGTCCTCCGATTCGGCTTGCGAGATTCCAAGCAGGACTCCTCTGCAATCTCTGCTTCGACTTCTGGCCACTGGAACCCCGGCTGGGCACTCCAGGAACCGACAAATGCTGCTACAATGAAGAAGACTGTTCTGCAACTTTGTTTCCACGTCTCCTGCCAGCTTTGCAACATTTCCCTGGCCGTGCATCCTCTGAAGACCTCAACTCTTCAGCTTGCACAAGAAGAAGGAATCTCGCTTGGAGTGAAGGAGTAACTCCCCTGCAACTGCAGGCACCTGCAAGAAGTGACGACCGACTGTGTGGATCCCCTCTCCTCCTGAGCTGCGTGGATCCTACATCACAGGTGATGGTCAGGAGTAGTCCTCTTGGTCCTTTCTACCAGCTGTTCAATTTGGTGGAGGTAAGCCTTTGCCTTCCCACGCAGGACAGTACCCCCATGCATTGTGTCTCTTGCAGCTGCCTTTGCTTGTTTGCAACTCCTCCAAGGGATCTTCAGGCGACGTGTAGCTCCAGCCCCCAGCACTCAATTTTTCAAAGCACAGCCTCCCGCGTGGTTTTCCTGCGGCGTAGGATCCTCTTCAATAGTACTGTGTAGACTTCTTCTGTGCCTCCTGTGCCCCCGTCCTGTGGGACTCCTGTGGGTGCTGCCTTTGCTCCTGTGGACTCTCTGCAACACTGAGGGTCACTTGTGACTCCCCCTCTTTGGTTGAGTCCTCCTGGGCCTTGCTGGTATCTGGCAGCACCTTTTTTCCACTAACCGCGGGTTTGCCTTTGCCAAGGCTTGTTGGTCGAATACCTGCGCGGACACCCATCTGCAATTTTCCTTCCACAGTGGGACATTGTCTGCATCCATCAAGAACTCTTCTCCGGCTCTAGGGCTGCAGTGCTGACCTGTTCTTCATCACCATCGACCAACTCCTGCATCCACAGCTGGGTGGGTAGTAGCGCCTACTCCTCCTGGACTCCACTGCGACTCTTGGACTTGGTCCCTTCTCTCCACAGGCCTTCTTTATTCAGGAATCTACCGCTGGTTTTCTTGCAGTCTTGTCTGGGTGTCTTCTTTTTCTTCTTTTCCTCCTTTTGGGTGGTTTGGGGGAAAATCCAGTGTTTTACTCCTGCATTCCTGGTCTCTGGGGGTACACTGTTACTTACCGCTGTGGTTTTCTAGTACTCCTAGCCCCCTCTACACATTTTACTTATCTAGGTGGGGGCATCTTGTTCGCATTGCCTTTTTTTAGTATATGGTTTGTGCTCTCCCTATGGTCACGATTGGTATTGCTCTTTGCACTGTTTTCTAATCTTCTCTATGCCTGTTTCTGATTTCTAGTGTATTTATTTAGTGGATTACTTACCTCCTAAGGTTGGGTTACCTGTCTAGTATTTTGTGGTTATCTGTTCCAATAATAAAGCACCTTTATTTTATTTTTTACAACTGAGTGTTTTCTTTCATGTGTGTAAGTGCTGTGTGACTACAGTGGTATTGCATGAGCTTTGCATGTCTCCTAGATAAGCCTTGGCTGCTAATCCACAGCTACCTCTAGAGAGCCTGGCTTCTAGACACTGCCTACACTTCTCTAAGAGGGGATACCTGGACCTGGTATAATGTGTAAGTACCTTGGGTACCCACCACACACCAGGCCAGCTTCCTACACGGGGCAAAAGTCTTCATTTTTAGATGGTCAGCGACAAGCAGTCTTGATAAAGCAGCAGGGGGTGTTCTGTAAACTGGAGGGGGGGGGGGGTGTTCTCTAACCTTCCGTAAGATTAGTTTTTCTCCTGAAAATTGTGGACTCATACCAGAATATCTGCAGGGTACTGTCTCGGTGCGAGAGAGACCCACCATATGTACTCGGTCCAGCCAAATGAGTGGTTCCATAGGGGATTCCAGTATCTGGTCGATAGCTTGCACATAGTCTACGAGATTACTCTCCTCCACTGCCTATGTTGTTGTATCAATTCCTGTTTTCCAGGTCCTGTGTGTGTGCTTGGAGGTGTATGTGCTGTTCCTGCAAGGGGATTACTGCTTGCTGAAACAACTCTAGCACCTCCTCTCTACTCCCTCTGCTCGTCTCTAGAGTCTGTAGGTCAGATACCTGTTCTCCGAGGTCAAGGACCTCCTGGCGCACAGACTTCAGTTCATGAGAAGGGTTCCCCTTGACCTTCTGGAGGTCATCTCTGAGGAAAACAAACAGCGCCTCTATGAAGGAGTGTGTCATTTGACCTTTGACCTCTTCTCCTTCGGTCGTGCCTCCTGGCTGCCATGAGAGGGACGATTGCCCACAGACCCTCCCGAGGTTTTTGTCAACATGTCTTTCAGTCTTCTGTCTCTTTTAATGTGAGCGGTTGTCATGGTCTGCCGTCCCCTCATAGTCCCTCCTATGTGTGTGAAGGAAGCTGGGATTCAAGTGTTCTCTGCGTCCAGGCGCTCCCTGCCTCCAGGAAAGAGCGATGATGTGCCTCTCTGGTGCCAGGGCGATCCTCCCCATCCACCGCAGGGTGTATGGTTGCGCTTGGCTGCTTCGGTTCTCCCTCTGCACTACCAGGCCATGGGTGAAGATTTGTGAAGCTGCGTCCCCCCGGTAACTGATTCCATGTGCTTCCGGGCAACGTCTTGTGCGGTGAATCGGTCCCCATTAGGTGTGGTGAGACACTCCCAGTAGTGTTCTTGAACTGCCTGAGGTCGCTGAGAGGGATGCACACTGAAATCTGGGCCTGCACAGAAGGGGGACCTGTGGAGCTGAAAGGGCCCTAACTGGGTCACTATGAGAGAAGCGAATCCTGGTCCAGAAGTAGATCCCAGGGCCTGGGCTCTCTCAGCAAGTCCTCAGCCCCATGGTGTGGTGGCAGGGATGACCTCAAGGTATCATTCAGGATGATAGGAAGGTCCCGTCCCTGAGAGAGATCCTCCCCCAGGGTGTTGCGGAGAGTTCACAGACTTTTCATACTCCCCAACTGATGGACCTCAGCCTCTAATGTTAGGCAGCCCTAAAGGTGTTCGTCTGTAGTCCAGGGCTGATCTTGCCTAGCGCTGGGGTATCGGCCAGGTCGTCCCTCGAGCTGCTCTCTGCTGTGCCCCAACCTCTGTTTCTGGTTCTCTCTTTCCTGGTCAGCAGCATTCGGACCTCTTTGCTCGCTATACTGAGGGGTGGGGGAGAAACCCTCCAGCCGATGAGATCGGGGAAGAGGGTCCGAAACCACACCCTATGAGTCTGCCATCCTGGCCACACCTCTTCCCTTTCTTTTTAGAGTTCTCCATCTCCCTGTATATTTAGATTTGTATCAATATCGATCTGTGGCTCATTGAATTATAATTGTATGCCATTTTGTGAATAATATATTACATAATATTGTAAGTGATGTTCTCGACTACTAGTCCATATGACATTGTTAACTTGCCAAGTTTATTGATCATTCCATGTTCACAGTTCTACCTCTATAAAACAGAAAAAAACTGTGTGTATACTTTTTGCTTCGCACTTTCTGAAATTACTGTCCATTGGAGCTTATGCTCTTGTATTAGGTCTGCATGTGTTTTTTGGGATAGTATCTTTGTTTGGGATAGTATCTTTTGCTTTTCATGAAGCAATTTTGGATCATTCTTGTCAGCTAATTGCCAATGCCACAGAATTTCATCATGCTAAAGTAATGATCACAGTATATGTGCATTATTATACTTGTTAACACAAGCTTGATAACAGATAACTATTTTGTATATATGATTGCTTGCTTACAAATTCCAGACTAATACAGTTGCATACAATTGATCAAACATAAGAAAGTACCACTTAAACATACACAATTAATAAAACTATTAGAAGCAATAATACAGGAATCACGAGTAGAATACAGCTACAATTGATAACCATAACACAATTTAACAGGTGATTCCTCTTTCTAACAAGTTTGTAATAGAATGCTGGAGCCAGACCAACAGTATCCATTCCTTAAAATAGGGATTTCTATTGGATATTTCTTTCCACAGACTGTCTCACCTTAAACCCTTCCTTTTTCTTTGACTAGATATTGAAGTTTTATTTAACAATTCTCATCACCGGCTTCTGAGGGAGCTGCTACACCACGTGTCATGGACATTTTAGGTGCAAGCAAAAGTGACAAATGGAAGATCTAGAGCCAGTTGAGTTTTTTCAACATTTAGAATTTTCCAAAAAGCCTTTGAGTTTAAAGACCAGTCCTAATTGTAGGCATTCCATCTCCAGCACAGACCCAAATTATTCACTCTTGCAGTTCCTTGCGATGAAGTATAAGGCTCAAGATGCACTGCTTTTTAATGTCCACAAAGTGCAACGAAGAGGAGCCTGGCAAACAGACCAAGAAATTGGGCAAGTGATGAGCTGTGTCCCAGTCCAGCAGTCCTCAAAATACAGTACAGGAGATTGGGAGTACAAGAGAGGTGACCTCCGCTGAAGAGGAACTGTGCCTCAGTAGAGCTGCCCACAATTCTCCCAGTGGGAGAGCAGGAGCACTGAAGTGGAGAGTGTTAGGAAGCTATTCACCAGCCAAGTGTCCTCAAAATACAGAGCAGAAGTATTAAAGCAAAACTGCAACTTAACAAAGAAATGCAGCTTCAGTCCTGTGGTGCTAGTTTTGAGCAAGTCAATGTGAACTTTGGAGCCCTTACCACAAATAAAAGGGTATGTGTTAGTCATGCTGCGTACATATTGCTCAGCAGGTGACCAGGAATCTCTGATTCTGGTGATAGCATAAATTGAAATGGGTGCCTGGCTGATTACACTAATACATTTTTGTAACAGAACTGCTCAACAACAGAGATTCCAGTCCCATCGCAGATGGTTTGTAACCACAATCCTCACAGAAAAGCGGGGACATTACCCTCATAATGTTCTGGCTCCATAATGAGCTGAAGCATCACAAATGTGATAAAAACTGTTTATTGTTCACATAAAAAAGCACAGTGTCCCATCTAGTAGGATTGTGGTAAAAATCAGAACACGTATACATAGCAGCTGATATGTCTCGTAATCATAAACTTTATATAAACTTCATGTGTCTAGTACTTAGAGCAGGCGTTGAAGACATAAACACCATGTTCAAAAACTTCCAATGAGGTAGAACACATGCAGGCCAGTATGAAAAAGCAGTGACCGATCATAACGTTAGTGATGATTAGATTAACAATGATATGGCAGTACAAGAGTTTATGGGTAATAGAGAGCACTTTTAAAAAATATAGGATGCAAAAATCCTGAGTTCATGCCAGAGAGCATATGCATTGTTCATTTTAGTGAGCCCATTCCAACTAGCAACACAGACCTGTCTTTGGAGAGCCCCCTTCTGGAGTTCTTTTTTGCCAGTTTACAACAAAATTTGCCACATAGCATGCTCACAGTTTATTTGCCCCCTGACCTTTCCTGTTACTCTGCCATGATATTTTGTTGCTAAATTACTCAATAGTAGATTACAACTCAAATATCATATACCAGAAAGAACACTTAAGCTCAATTGATCAGTGTGCGTCTTAACTTTACCTCCCATGTCCTAGGTGTTAATAATCATTTGACACCATTAAAAACCTGCACACCTATCAAGTAAAGCACACTAATCAGCTGTTTAGGATAAGGCTTGTTCCTCAAGAAAGGTCAACTTTAACATTCGGGTTTAAGCCTGGGTGTTCGTCCATAACCATTCTTGGTCTGAACAGGGTCTGAGAACTTACTCCTTCTAGTAGTCCCAGACTGTCTTATGATTCTCTAACCTTATCCTGTGAACTGCTACTTTTATGGACATGTGAAGTGCTTAAATTTAAATGTAAGTCTACTGAAAAATACACTTTTCATTGACTATTAATCTACAGACAACCTGGGCCCAAGACCTCCTTTTTGGAAGAAAGTTGTAATCTATTGGAACTCACCATAAAACATCCCAACTTCACTATTCTTGGTGATTTCAGTTTTCACCTGGAAAAGTAAAGTGATAAGGATGTGGGAGCCTTGATTGAAACTTCACATTGCTTTGAATTCACTCAGAGGGTGACTATGGCCACACATAACCAAGGTCATACCTTGGATGGCATTTTTTTAAAGTGACTCCAACCTTATTTTACAAAAACAATTACCAGTGTTTTGGTCTGACCACATGGTAGTACAATTTATATTGGTTATACCAAGAATATCATCGAAACATAGCACCACGTCTGCTCATTTTAAATCTGTTAGACAGTGAAATAAATTGGATAATAAAATATTAACAGGACAGCTCAGCCAGACAACACCATATCTTGGCGTGGAGCCAAATTTAGAAGTGGTCAGTTATCATGACTGGTTAAATACGGAATTATCTGTCTTAGACTCAGAGAAAATAATAAAATTTAATAGGAGACAACCATCAGCTCCCTGGTTCTTATCAGCTTAAAAAATTATTAAACAAAAATGTTGAAGAATGGAAAAAGAGTGGATATGAGATTACAGTGAGAACAGCAAGAAAATATATTGAGGTATAATTAGGGAATATAAAAATCTGTTTTTAAGATATAAGGTAGAAGCAGCCTATAATGAATTTGATGTGAAGATCTCCTTGTCTGAATTTAGTACAATTTCTCCCCCCCCCCCCTCGCTTCTCAACCAGCTGGATCACATCACTTTCCCAAATAGAGCATCGACCAGACAGTCAAGCTCATTAATCAAGTAAAATCTGGAGGTCCATCGGATCCGTGTCCACTCAGTTATGCAGGACGCTGCTGACTGCATTGCACCTGTTCTAACCACCCTATTTAATCTGGTTCTTTCAACAGTCATTTTTCCGGCTAGCTGGGAAAAGACACCAATTTTGCCTCTTGAAAAACCCTCGCTAGATCCTAATTTAGAGAAAAATTATCACTCCATTTCCAGATTCCCTTTTCCAGCTAAATTGATGGAACAATATGTATATAAAGGCATATCGGGTTATCTAGAACAGTGGTTCCCAACCCTTTGACTTCTGCAGACCCCCACTGAATCATTACTGGAACCCGGGGACCCCCACTGAATCATTACTGGAACCTGGGGACCCCCACTGAGTCATTACTGAAAGCTGGGAACCTAATCTGTTAATATTTAATTTTCTAAGCAGTCGCAGACTTCCTGAGGAGGCTTCGCAGACCCCCAGGGGTCCCCAGACTACATGTTGGGAACCACTGATCTAGAAGAAACACCTTATTGGAAATAACAGAACATGGATTTACACCCGGTTTTAGCACTGAGAGAGCTTTAATTGCCATCTCAGAAGAAATTCGATCCATGAAATAAATGGGGGAGAGCATCAGTGATCCTGCTTGATCTCTCCGCCGCATTCAATACAGTTAAACACTCTGTTTTATTAGACAGACTAACCAAGATTGGCATTTCAGGCCATCCTCACAAGCTTATTTCTTCTTTCTTAGAGGAAAGAGATCAGTCAGTGGCCCTTGGGGACTTTCAATCTGTCTTTCTCCCTTCCATGTGGGGTTCCCCAGGGGTTGTCGCTCAGTCCTACCCTCATTAATATTTACTTTGGCCCTCTGGCTAAATTAACATCATCCCATGGTTTTGCTTCAGTAGTTTACGCCGTTGACACGCAGATTGTAGTCTCTGTCCCAGGTAATGCTGAAGAGGTAGCTGAGAAGTTCAAATCCAGCATGAGTGCAGTAGCCGCCTGGGTGACATCAAACTGTCTAAAACTCAGTTCTTATAAAACGTAAGTGCTCATTTTTGGCAAAGATCCCATTTTCAGGGGCTACTCTTGGTGGCCCCCTGATTTGGGATCACCTCCAATCCCAGCTCCCAAAGTAAGAAACCTGGGGATTCTCTTTGACACTAAGTTATCTTACCAGGAGCAGGTTAATAAGCTTTCATCCCCCTGTTTCTTTCGACTCAAGACTATAAAGAAAGTGCTCGCTTATATTCTCTTCGAGCATCAAAAATATGATGTTGGCTGGGGTTATGTCTGAGATTGATTACTGTAATGCTCTATATTTAGGAGCAAGACAACGGTATTAAAAAAACTACATATTCTGCAAAATGCTGCCGTACATTTTTTTAAGAAAGTGATAGTCTTTGTCAGCAGCAAATGCTCTTGTACACCTCCACTGGCTCCCAATAAACAAGCAGGTGGCTTTCAAAGCACTGTACCTGGTTCACCAAGTTCTACATTGTGCTAAACCCGGTTACTTAGGAAAGAAAATCAGATGGTACAACCCAGCTCGACACTTAAGATCCTCAACATCCCATTTGGTAGCATTTAGCAAGATAAATAGTGTCATGGGGTCGGCTTTGGAACAAAATGCCTCTCTACCTCAGAAATCTATCGAATCATCAGACATTTTGCAAGCTTTTGAAAACCTGGTTATTCACTTATCACTTTTTATAAATTGCTTTAGCGGTTAATTAGTGTAGGGTTTGTCTTTTTTATGTTTTCACATTGTCCCCTTCCTGATTTTTCGATATCTGTTTTAGGATGATGTTGTAGCTGTGTCTAGATCTTTATAGCACCAAGACACCCTTGGGGGTTTGCATGCTTTATAAGTATTGTTTCATTCATTCATTCATTCTTTATGGCTGTCAGAATGGCACTTGAGAGTGAACAGATTGTCTAAATCATTTCATATGAACTTCCTGGTCTCTTTTGATGGCTGTCTGACAAAAAGTATTGCAAGATTGTTGTACTCCTGTTGTTGCACTTTCTTCTTTTTTTTATTTTTTATTAGATTTGTACTTGGTCTAGAACATCACATAAAAATAAGTATAGCAAACTGCCACTTTGCTTGGCTACTCTCATTGTTTGCTAGATTTTATTGCTTTTAAAGAGTCACTTTTTACCTGCCTAAAGCTTCTACGAGCCCGCCAACTGTCACCCCGGAGCTGAATAGGCCCTTTGATAAAATGTGAGCTTGCTCTCAGAGCTGAGACAAAGGCCTTGGGTGTGGGGAGGTGTTCTGTTCTCTTACAGGGTGACCATCTGGGCAGTGCTCATGAACTTAATTAACTTCAAATAGTCCTGTCCTGTCAAAGGCAGATGTAATTAACAAGTGGCCCTGCCCCCTCCTTTATCCCTGTAGTCAACAAGGCACCACTCCCAGTGGGAGAGAAGCAGTCCCCAGAACTGTTTCTACTGACCACTGAGGAAGAGTATCCCTAGAGGCGCAGCCAGGGAAATGAACGGACACAGTAGCTGTTCTCTGGGTAAGATATGTTCTGCCAGGTTGGATTTAGGTAGAGAGGGGCACTATGGAATTGTTTGCAGTAGGATACACAGGAACTGCTGCAAATCTGGGTAGGGTTAACCTTGGGAATGTTTTCCCCATTAGTGAGGGAGGGTTCAGGAGTCAGCCCTTCCACAGGTTAGTGCATAAATGTGGCATTCGGGGACACTGTGTTCAGAACACTACTGTACCTGTAGACCAAAGAAAAAGTGCACCTGCTGTAGAGACCTGAGATTTGAAAGGCTGGACCTACTCCCCCATGTTCCCAACGCAAAGAAGTAGACCCCAAGGGTCAGTTGGCTGGCCTATTGCTAAGCTACAGGGACACAGCAGGCTGCTAGAAGCCCTTTTTCCTGAATAGCAAAGCTGACCAGTTTCAACTGGACCTACTCTGAACACTGCCAGTGGCTTCTGCTGGAGTGAATCTTGACCCCCCAAATGCTTGTCCTGAGGTCCTGAACTCTTGGCTTTGTCAGTATGCACTCCTAACATCCTAAAATATCTGGCACTTATCAAATGTTTGGCTCTGAAGTCCTTTGGAGGCCCCAGACACCTAGCCTTGTAGAGCCGTGCTTGGCTACAGCTTTTAACCTTGCCCCTTTGGAGGAATCAGCGCTCCAAAGAAATTAATAAGGCACAAGGTAGGAATCTGGTTTCCCTCCATCACAGTTGTCCTCAATTTTGCCTAGGTTCTGGCCAAGTCCAACCTGAGGACTGTGGGTTGTGATTAATGCCTTTTGGCAATGTTTTCATTCAAAACTTTAAAAAGTCATACCTCCGGTTCCACTTATTGTGTTTTGTTGTTATTTTAGTTTAATGTTGTTCATCAAATTAGTCTCTAGTCATATACATCGGGGCAAGATTTTAATGGTGTGGGGTGTTAGACTTGTTTCCTGTTTTGATACTTTTAAATGTTTTACACATTTTCTTATGTTAATTCCTGCCTGTTATGTGCCATGAATTCTAAGGGTTGTACTTTACTGAAACTTTTACTGGACCCCACAAGAATAGTGACATTTACTTCTGGTGGACTACCATCCACCCCAATTAATAATCCACTTCCTCACAATAACTAATGCAGATGTTCTGCTGTTATCGATCTAAACATTATATTGCTGTAGGATAAAAGACATACAAAGATAGACACCCAGAGCAAAACATCTTTAATGATTAATGTATTCAAGCTTTCTGCAGGGACTTGCATCTTGGAACTGAGATAGCCAGAGCTGTTTGTTTCCTTGGGCATCCCCTGGCTTCATATTCAGCTTTCACAAAGAGTGAGCAGGGGTCTATGTCTCTCAACCAGATGTCTTCGTGGGCAGTACTGTGACACACCAGTATTGAGCAGTATACCTTTTTGCGAGGGCAAACTCCACCAGCTGGCTTGCCGCCCCTCGAGCTCCACAGACGCACTTTATGATCTCAAGTAACGCAAGCCTTGTTTCCAGATCCAACGACCACCTGAGACCATTGACTGGATCCCCCCACTTCAACACAGTGATTGTGGATTAGTGGTTAATCCCACTTTGTGGAAAAAGCTGCACACTTCAGTTCTTTAGTTTGTACGTGTGTGTGTCATGCAGGTGTGTAATAGATGATCTGGAAGAAGTTAAACTGGGTCAAGTACAGGTGTGTGAAAATTGATAATTTTCAGAAGGCCGTTTTGGCCTCTGACCACTCATCATAGTCTAGTGATCTGATATGCTGGTCCCAGTCTAATTAAACTAGCATAAAAGGGTCTGGAGCGTTAGCACCCAGAGATTTATAGAGGCAGGAATAAAGCCTTTGGTTCGTTTCTTGTAAATCCGATCAGTAGGGTTTGAGATTATTCCCAGATCTGTCCCCTCGACTCCTCTGTGGATATTAGATCTGATAAACAAACCCCATCGGAAGTGGGAAGATGTGTTAAGTGTATCCAGTGTGGGTGCCACAGAACCTCAGGTGATTCGAGGATCAGTACAATCAGATTTGGCTGGCAGAAACTTACATATTTGTTGTTACCATTAGAGTATGCTGAGCACTGAAGCCCACATCCTAAAAAAACGTGACAGAGGGTAATAATCACATTCAAAATTGTGGTGGTTGCGAGGACTCCCGGGGGGGGGAGATAGAAGATATTGCACCCCAAAAATAAATAAGATCCCATTATGCTTCCAGGATTTGGGTATCCATTTTGGTTGCTAATTTTTAGGTAATTCTACACTTGTGGCTGATGTTACGCACCACTTATTCAGTGGCATGGATGCCAGCACAGGCCATTGCTGCAGGCCAAGCCCAGAGCCTGATGGCTAAGACCACACCCTGCTGATTTGGTGGCACAGAGAATGGTGTGTCTCTTAGGCAGGATTTGACCCTCGTCTGTCACATAATTTCAGTGGCGCTGGTGATATGCGAGGCCCTGCACACAGAGGGCATCCAGTGCACACTACGCACAGCTGAGTGTAGCTGGAGTTGGGGATGTGGGAGGGTTGTCATTTGGCAGCCATCGTCTGATACTTTACAACGGCTGTGTTGGATTAAACATGGACTGTGCATGAAATGGCCATATGCCAGCCTCTGAGGAAAAGAATTGATGCACAAGGCTGGTTAAATAAACACAATTATCTGAAAAATGTTTGGTTAAAGTTGTAGTTATCTTACCTCGTGTTAGATCAACAGAGAAATTCTAGGAAAACTTCATAAAAGATAGTTACATGACAGTTACCATAACTTATACGCTTGCTGTGTGCTGCTCATGTCCTCAATCGTAACATCACCAGTGACGTCTCAAATTTAAAAATGCATCACTAGTGAGATATGACACCACAGTGATGGCAGCAGTTGTTGCTGATTTCTTTAGTTCATAGTTCAACTGGGAACAATTTCCACGTAGAATAAAAGACCATAAAAACCATCACCACAGTGCAGTTTGATTTTTAGAGTTTAGTGAAAATGCCTCTGTTGGCGGCAGAAAATGAGCACAACTGTACCTTTGAAACTTTTGACACTGTAGGCCAACAGAATAGTTTGGCGGTTGCAGAGCTCTAAAGGTTGCTATTGCATGTGTTGCATATTTTGATCTGAAGATTTCTGTTTTTCCTGTCTGAGATTAGAATGTTAAACAAGCATTTGCAATATGTCTAGCATTTGCTTGAGTTAGACTTAAATGCATACCTTGACTTTTCTTCCCACATAAATTGGTCAGCCCTGCGCATAATTTGGTCCTAACTGCTGCATAATTCCAGTGGCCCTGAATATAACTAAAGCACTTCTATTTACCTTTTTCCTCTATCTGCGGCAAAAAATGAAAATATTGCCATTATTTATTATATTTTTAATATTATTTTGGGGTCCCCACAACCTAGTGTGGGGGCCAAGAGATGACCTATACAGAGCACATTGTGCGGTGAGTTATGGGCAAGAATGTTTTGTAAAAGGAATGCCCAGCAAAACAATATGGAGTGAGTTTCCAAGTGTAGCGAATATTGTAGTATCTTGACTGTAATGCACAGTACAGCCCCTACAGGGCACCAGTATAGAAATAGCATTTGTAAGAAACATGGTCATGTAACCATATAGTCAGCCCCTAGAGAGTATAGCCACATGAAAACTGAATGGCAGAACGTAATGAAGAACCACCATATATTTAGCCCCTAGAGGGTGTAGTTCATTAGACATTTTCAGGCCTAGCAGGCCTACTAGCAGGACTAATAGAATAATATTACAAACAAGGACCTTAAAACACAAGCTTCTCCAAGCTGTAAAACAAAAGTTCCAGCCATAAGAAAGCTTAAAAAGACATTGAATGGTGGTAGAGGTTACTATTGTGGGGTCCCCCCCAACCTAGTGTGGGGACCCAGAGATGTCAAAGACAGAGTGCCTTGTGCAGAATGTTTTGATAGTGGTCCCACTGCCCCAGGACCACCACAGGGTGAGTTATGGGCAAAAATGTTTTGTAAAAGGAATGACCCGCAAAGCATCATGAGGCAAGTTTCAGTGTGCAGCGAATATTGTAGTATCTTGATTGTAATGCTCAGAACAGCCCTTAAAGGACACCATAATAAAAATAGCATCTGTAAGAAACATGGTCCTGTAACCATATAGTCAGTCTCTAGAGGGCATAACGACATGAAAACAGAATGGCGGAAAGTAATGCAGTGTAACTGTATATGTAGCCCCTAGAGGGCATAGTGCCTTATCATTTTCAGACCTACTGCAATACTATTACAAACAAGGCCCTTAAAACACATTTCTTCCAGCTTTAAAACCAAAGTTCCAGCCATGGGAGAGCTTAAAATGACATTGCATTTGTGGGAGAGGTTGCTACTTTGGGGCCCCCCCTAACCAGAGAGGGGACCCAGAGATGACCTAGACAGAAATAGCATGTTGTGCTGCTGAACAGGGTAGTGGTGGTCCCATTGTTGTGGGACCACCACAGGCTGAGTTATGGGCAAAAATGTTTTGAAAAAGAGCTGCCCCGCAAAGCATCATGGGGCAGGTTTCCTGAGTGCTGTGAATATTGTAGTATTGTCTCTTTGAAGAGTGTTTTTTTTAAATGTGTTAAATGCTCCAGTTTGTATATTTTTCAACTTCTAAACTTAAGTGGTATGCATATAAAGCGCTCCTCAGATAAGGTTGCACTATATGAACCTCACGTAGTTATGTAAAGCACTCCTCCGATCGATTCTGCGCTGTATGAAACTTCATGTCCTCATGTAAAGCGCCCCTCAGATCGAGTTTGCACTATATCAACCTTTTTTATAAAAAAGAAAAAAAAAAGAAGCTCCCCTCCCCCCCCCCAAAAAAAAAGCTTGCAGCCTTTGTGAAACAGCAACATGTTCAAAATGAGGAAGAAGAAGAGACAACATATGGCCAAGCAGCGTGATGTGGCGAGGTAAAAGAAAAAAGTAGTGTGCCACATTAAGGTATACGACCGATCGTGCAAAAACCCATTTAACAGGGTCAGTCTCCAAGGTAATAACAAAGCAGCCTCAAGTCGGGACAAACGTAAAGCATTTACCTACGAAATCAAGGGAATTTTGAAAGGCATGCCAAGGAATGAATGAAATTGATGGGAGTGTGATGGATATGTTGCAAACCTCCCAGATGTAGATTACATGTTGAGAGACCGTGCTTGCGCACTGCCTAGGCTCCACCTAAAAATTGTCATCTGGGACTTCTATGATGTAATCTGGTGGCTCTGAAATGGCATGCAAAGTGTACAACTGTATTATGTTCTGGGTCCTAATGGCGTGCCATGAAGCATTATGTTAACGTTATTGATCATTTTTGTAACCTTGACACTTCCTTTGTGTCCCTATCTTTTTTTTTTTTTTTAGGTTTGGGCTAGAGACGGCCTTAATTTGCCTCATGTTTTCCAAAATATTCCTTAAAAAAAAAAAAATCATAAAGATAAGGGCTTCTAGTCAGCCTTCTTCATCCATTGGCTTGTCCAGTTGTCATTCTCTTTTCCTTCCACCCAAAGTAGCATCGAACATGGACCAGTGGCCCAGCGTGCGTCAGCAATTGACTGTCTTCTACTCTGTGTGACTGCTTTTTTTCTGGATTACTTTTGCACAGCTACATAAAAAGGAGTGCACATAAGTGTCAGGGCTGGTATTCCAGGCCACTCCGTTAATTTTGTATTTTTCAAGTTTGCTTTTTTATTTCCATATTTCGTATGCTTCACATATATATACAGGGAGTGCAGAATTATTAGGCAAGTTGTATTTTTGAGGATTCATTTTATTATTGAACAACCACCATGTTCTCAATGAACCCAAAAAACTCATTAATATCAAAACTGAATATTTTTGGAAGTAGTTTTTAGTTTGTTTTTAGTTTTAGCTATGTTAGGGGGATATCTGTGTGTGCAGGTGACTATCACTGTGCATAATTATTAGGCAACTTAACAAAAAAAAATATATACCCATTTCAATTATTTATCATTACCAGTGAAACCAATATAACATCTCAACATTCACAAATATACATTTCTGACATTCAAAAACAAAACAAAAACTAATCAGTGACCAATATAGCCACATTTCTTTGCAAGGACACTCAAAAGCCTGCCATCCATGGATTCTCTCAGTGTTTTGATCTGTTCACCATCAACATTGCGTGCAGCAGCAACCACAGCCTCCCAGACACTGTTCAGAGAGGTGTACTGTTTTCCCTCCTTGTAAATCTCACATTTGATGATGGACCACATGTTCTCAATGGGGTTCAGATCAGGTGAACAAGGAGGCCATGTCATTAGATTTCCTTCTTTTATACCCTTTCTTGCCAGCCACGCTGTGGAGTACTTGGACGCGTGTGATGGAGCATTGTCCTGCATGAAAATCATGTTTTTCTTGAAGGATGCAGACTTCTTCCTGTACCACTGCTTGAAGAAGGTGTCTTCCAGGAACTGGCAGTAGGACTGGGAGTTGAGCTTGACTCCATCCTCAACCCGAAAAGGCCCCAGAAGCTCATCTTTGATGATACCAGCCCAAACTAGTACTCCACCTCCACCTTGCTGGCGTCTGAGTCGGACTGGAGCTCTCTGCCCTTTACCAATCCAGCCACGGGCCCATCCATCTGGCCCATCAAGACTCACTCTCATTTCATCAGTCCATAAAACCTTAGAAAAATCAGTCTTGAGATATTTCTTGGCCCAGTCTTGACGTTTCAGCTTGTGTGTCTTGTTCAGTGGTGGTCGTCTTTCAGCCTTTCTTACCATGGCCATGTCTCTGAGTATTGCACACCTTGTGCTTTTGGGCACTCCAGTGATGTTGCAGCTCTGAAATATGGCCAAACTGGTAGCAAGTGGCATCGTGGCAGCTGCACGCTTGACTTTTCTCAGTTCATGGGCAGTTATTTTGCGCCTTGGTTTTTCCACACGCTTCTTGCGACCCTGTTGACTATTTTGAATGAAACGCTTGATTGTTCGATGATCACGCTTCAGAAGCTTTGCAATTTTAAGAGTGCTGCATCCCTCTGCAAGATATCTCACTATTTTTGACTTTTCTGAGCCTGTGAAGTCCTTCTTTTGACCCATTTTGCCAAAGGAAAGGAAGTTGCCTAATAATTATGCACACCTGATATAGGGTGTTGATGTCATTAGACCACACCCCTTCTCATTACAGAGATGCACATCACCTAATATGCTTAATTGGTAGTAGGCTTTCGAGCCTATACAGCTTGGAGTAAGACAACATGCATAAAGAGGATGATGTGGTCAAAATACTCATTTGCCTAATAATTCTGCACTCCCTGTATAATGTTTTGCACGCTTGCTCTGGCCAGACCTATTGACTTTGGCAGGGCATGTTTTGTATTAGACTACTTTCTTCTTAATGTTGTGAAAAGTATAGCATCCATCCCGTAGTCTACAAGATAGACTTTTCTTCTAAACGTTTATTTCTCAACATAATTTTCTCACATATGCAGGTATAAAAATGAGCTAAAGCTGTGATGATGAAGTGTTTTATTGATATTGTTTTAGAAATACTGAAGCATTACATTATTGTGACGTATTTGTGGCACGACATCTGAACATCCTGTGGGGGGTGTGTGTTTTTTTTATTTTATCTTTCTGTCGGAACCTGGCTTCCTCTTTCAGTTTTTAATTGATGTCATGTGGATATCTGTGTAAATTGTAGTGACACAAGACCTTTAAATTAGCTCGTGGGCGGATTGCAGTGTCTTAAACTAACACATGGAGATCGGCATGTTAAGGAAGCTAAGCTTCGCCTGGGTCATTTCAAGGAAGCAATTAAAGTCATATCGTTGAATGTTATTTCCTGATGTTGATCGTTCAATGTTTGTGTGGTACTGCAGGATACTGAAATGAACTGGACACGTTTTAAAACCCACTAAACGAATTCGTGTATTTAATGTATTGATCTTTCTTTCATTTTTGATGCGGAGAGTTCAGATGGTGAGGGCTGCATATAACTCAAATTTAAATACCCATTTTACAAGTACAACTTTCATTGTGCGAAATATTGCTAATGGGATTGTTAATTTAATTAATCTTTCCTAGAACTTTGGGTTCTAATTTCTAACCGCAAATACAATGTTCCTTTGCATATAACCCCTTGAATTTTTGAAGCATCTATCAGTACCTAGCATATGTTGTGAAAGGTACAGCTGTTTTAAACTAGTTATCGTTCAGAGTAATTACACAGTAGTCTAAAGTATATCTTTAAAAAGCCATGAAGATGTCCAATTCAAATATCAGGTTAGCCCGGCTGTTTTAGGTAATTTGACACTTTTTTTAATCCCATTTGTTTTTTTAAGTCTTCCCTGTAGTTCAACCTAACCTAAGGAAATGCATCAAAACATTGGCCACAAGGAAAAAGGAAGACCCTGGTTTCTTTGTCAGATCTCCATCGAATTATCCCGAAACGTAGAAAAGCTCACTTTCTTGGGTTTCTAATGTTTTGCTATTAGGCTAAAACGAAGTAGACGTGCGTAGCTAGATTGTAACTGGGCGTGGCTAGGATGAATGGTATTTGGTTATTTGTTATTTCTATTCATAGTCTTACGTCACAAACACTCGTTAGCTTGAAGTTCAGATGTAGGTGAGCCTGAACATGTGTAACACATGCATTCAGTTTTGCCCTTAGGCCTAGGTTCGAAGCATTTTGCAGTACAGGGCCCTGAAATCCGAGGATCCTGCAACCATCTGCAGGTTCCTTAGGTAATACGGCGTGCAATTATGAGCACAGTTACCTGTTAAGCGCCTGGGTGTCCATTCATTTCAGCAGGTTTCCTGGCCGTTTGTTCTCCAGTAATATATGATGCAAAAGTATTACATTTGATTTGGCTGCTTTTACGTCGTCAGGGGTGTGGATTTGTTTTCCAGTAATCTACTTGACCACGGGACAAATTGCTACAGAAATCTACTTGTATTGTAAAGAAATTGACTTGTCCCAGGTACTGACTTTATCATTTATGTTTTTCAGCACAGGAAGATAATAGCTTTCTATTTTGTTACTGTTAAACCAAGAAATAATTTGCCACAAAGCAAAAGTATGTTTTGTAGTGGGAACATGGCATTGTCTTTCTTTGCCCAGAAATGACTATCACAAAAATTAGTTATAATTGCTTAGTCATCAGCTTCCACAAACCAAGCTGCAACTGATTTGCATGGGTGGACTCCCACAAACCATGACACTGACAGTTACTGTTAGTGAATAAATATGACTGATAGGACTTTTACATCTTCTGGTGGTTTTTGTGCTGGGGTTGACTGGAGAGTGTGAGCAAAATGTTCCTTATGAGGCACAGGTCCAGTAATCCAGTGCTGTGCTCAATGCACCACTGTGAATGCAAGTACAGGTATGGAGGGCAAAATGATGCAATCCTTGTATGCACGTTTGTTGTACTGTTACTTGCACATCGCTTAGCAAGTCAGGTTACATGTATAGATATACCACCTAGATGCATAGTCCCTATGGAGCATTTGTATCCGCATTCTCTAAAAAGTCAGCCCTTAGTGCAGTCTTTTAAAGGGTGTGCCAGCACAAAAAGGGTTGTTTATTCTAGAATCCCTGGAAGTTAACAGTAGTCCCAAACATGTCCTGTAGCAAAATGCCCACATCTGGTGTTGGGGCACACTTGTGTGGTGGTGGTGGTGGTGGTGGGGGGGGGGGGGGGGGGGGCAGGGGAAGTTTCAAAATCGTCGTAGGTGAGACACTGATATATCTTAGAAATAAATGCTCTCCCGGGCAATTCTGAATAGATTGTTGCAATTCACTGCGCCAAGCTTTTCAGTCTGCTTCTGTATTATGCTGAATTATGGATTTACAGCATCAGAGGGCACTAGAGAACAAGGAAATTGAGACCGAGCCCTAAATGGGGGAGAGAGCAGTTTGGCAGCAGCAGAAAAAGCCATGGAAGAGGCTAGAAAGAGAATCATTAGACACCCACAAGAGCAGGCGTACTAGGTCCAGTCGTGAGAGGAGGAAAAAGTGAGCAAAGAGCTTGCAGTCTAGACTGTCATGAAAGGTTACCTTTTAGTCCCAGATTGCCAGTCCTGGAGCTGTGCTGTCCACACTCGTGCTGCCGCCTCTCTTGGACTGTTGTGTTTCCAGCATGTGTCGACATTGGGGCAAATGCAAGGATGATTGTGTTTCAGAGTGCTGCACATTAGCACTGTAAAGATTTCCACAGCGCATCCCGCTGACCTTATCTTAGGCTGTTTTCTCCAATACGAGAAGTGCTTTTCCTGGGTGCAAACTTAGTATTCAACCTGCTGATCCTATCCTTGAATCCATGAATGGACGTTTTGCTAATTCGGGCTTTACACCCATCGACATGTATTCACCAAAATTCCACAGGTATTGTGACATCTGACACCCTATGAGAATTCTAATGAGATGAGAGTAATTGACATTACTGAAGTTCCTTAATAACCGTGCACTTTGTGCAACATCGACAAATTTCTGTTTTAGATTTCACCAGTTTTAGGGTGCTGGCATGATCATTGAAAGAGGTGGGTGGTGTGATACTTGCTTTGAACTGTAAAGAGCGAGTGAAGCTAGTAAGCTTGACCTTTTTTTGGGTGGGTATGCAGGATTTGTTGTGGGGGGACTCTTCCCCTAAGAAGATCCTGGAAAACACTGGGTTGATAGTGCATTTAAAGCACACTGTCCAAATACATTTGCTCAAACTCGCTGTAGGGGCATTCATTAAATACTCATGTCCTTTATAGTGTGCCAAGCCAATGAAAGCTTTTCCTCCCTATGAGTCGACCCTAATATTTTAAAATGTGCTATGCCTGCTCTCGTGTGAAAAATGTAATTGTTCCAGGGACAGCATTTTGTCATAGGTGCCCTCCCATGCCAAAAGTGAATACAGTATGCCAGTACTAGTATTTTGCCTTTATTGCCTTTATAATTCATGGTTGACCCATGTGGCTTATGATGGGTAATACCTCGAAACCGGCCTCACAATGCTTGTTTCCAGTCCAGAGAGCACCTGGCTTGGCAGTTTGGGCTGGACTGTTCCCATGGGGGGAGCAGAGTCCAGACTGATTTGCATATGGCTGGGTCCAAATTGGGGTGGCGTGGTGGGCAAAAAAAACAATGAATTAAACCCATATCTTTGTGACTAGCGGTGAATCTTTGCATTGTTCCGCATTCCATCCATCATTTGTTTTTTTTTTGGTTTTGTTGCCTTAAGTGGGAGGAAGGGTATGTACAGATGTGGATCTTGTGCTCACTCCACCACTGGATTCAAGGTAGCCTTGCTGATGAGGGGTAATACTCTGAAACCGGTCCCAGGATTCTTGTTTTCAGATCAGGGAGGACCTGGATTGGCATTTCGGGATGGGCTGTACCACGGGGCGCAAGGTCATGACTGGCTTGCATATGGCTGGGTCCAAACTGGGGTGGCGGGCAAAAAGAACAATGGAGTAAAACCAGATTGTTGTGACTAAGGGTGAATGTTTGCATTGTTCAGCATTCTATCCATCAATTGTTCTTTTTGACAGTATGCCAGAACCTGCATTTTTGCTGTGGCTCCCTCTATAAGCCAAGAAGTACTGTCAATATTCCACATACAGTGGCAGACTCTCCTACCTAAATGGAGCATGTTCTGGCGTCCTTTCTCCAAAGTTACAGCAGCAGAAACCCAGAGGTCTGGAAGGTGACTAAAAATAACATGTCAAGGAGATAGTCTTTTCTGGGTGCCCAGCACATTTCCACTCTGGAAATCAGAGTGGGTGAGTTTGATGTTAATGAGAAAACCATGCAGAAACATCATCTCTTTTGTGAAAGTATTTATCTGATAGAGACTTGTAGCTGCAGATTGTTTAACTGTGAATTCTCTGCAGGTGTCACACTAGAGCTGGAAGATTTTTCGTGAGCAGTTTCCCAGGAGCTGTTAGGTGGTGTCAATCAGCTCTGCGTCTGTTGTTGGCGTCGTCTGTGCCAGAAATGATGCTGCAGTTCCTACATAGGCACCACCCAGGTGTGCAGCTATCAGTTCTTTTCTTTATGTGGCAGAACTCGCATTCATCTAGATAACTACCCTCTGTCATTTTTTGACTGTTTTTTTTTTTATTTATTTTTTTACTTTTGGTTGAATATTTTTGAGGTTTACCAGCTGATGTGTTGAGTATGTTGTCACACAAGACTGGTTTTAAGCACTGGGTAGGCTGTTATCGGCTGATGTCTGTGACTGATCCACATATAGTCTGTTTTTGGTGTTTAGAGCGTGACCACGACCCAGAGTTGTACTCAGAGTACCAGGTCATGAGTCCAAAGGCTTTGAGAGAGCGGTCCCTAAAGCTGATGGCCGCCTGGCAAGCTACTCCACGCAGGTCAAAGTCCTGGTCACATGGAAAGTCCTTGGATCAGTCACTGATTCGGAAGTTGTCCAACTCCAAGTCCTCGCGATGATCAGGTAAGTTGAGGCACAAGAAAAAAAGGTTAAGAAGTTGAAGCGGTCTTCGACTTCTCCTTGCCTGTCAGCCAATGCAACAAAGGCGCGTCGTCATTCTAGGCGTCGTTCTTTGGAACATGTGCCGGGGCGGACTCCATGCCTCCCCGACTTTTCGGGAGCCTGAGCTCCCCCTGCCCAATGCCATGCACTTCATTTTTGAGCTCTTGACCCTATTGGTATGCCTTCAGGCCCTGTGGGTATGAAGGACGTCCGCTGGGTTCCGCTCCAGCCAATCGGCCTCAGTGCCAGTGGACCCCCGGGATCCAGTCCTGGATCCGGACAGGTGTCAGTCATACCACCTCCACCTTCCCTGGCACCGGCCCCGATGTCGATGCTCCCAGCACTGCCAGCTCCCACTGGTGTCGCCATCCCCATTGTCATCCCTGACTCCGACACAGAGCCAGATGCCAACTCTCGTGCCAGCAGGAGCTTTACCTTTAGAATACAAGTTACGAGGAAGAAATGGACCAGCATAAGCATTTGGGTGAAGCCAGTGGACTGGATTATTCTCCAGATACTGATATGCTTTCTAACCCGGCTATGGAGGAGGGAGCTTTCTTATGCTGTGGTGGTGCAGAGGGCAGCTGAGATCCTAGACCT
The DNA here is from genome assembly GCF_031143425.1 of Pleurodeles waltl. Taxonomy (NCBI): domain Eukaryota; kingdom Metazoa; phylum Chordata; class Amphibia; order Caudata; family Salamandridae; genus Pleurodeles; species Pleurodeles waltl. The sequence goes on from NC_090442.1 coordinate 540,139,594, forward strand.
TCAGCTACCCTCGGTGGCAGTCAAGACTAAAATCTTGACAGACGTGCTACAACTGCGAGTCTCCACATCCTAATCCCCACTCCTGTTTAAGCATGCACCTATGGATGTCCTTTTGGGTACCTCGCCCAAACCCATAACAGGGGCACCTGTGAATAGGACGATTGCTTGCTGCCATCTCCCAGCTCCCAGGGACCTAAGTTTCCTCGCTCAACGCCCTACCCCTGAGACCTTGGCGGTCCAAGCCTCAGCTTCCCAAGGCACTTTCCCTACCGCTCCCCCGGATGGAGGATCCAAGAGGCTGGACTCCTTTGGGGAAAAAGATGTTTTCCTCCGCCACCCTGGCATTGCGGTCCATGAACACTACATTCCTTTTGGGCCATTATTTCCTGATTTTGTTGGACACGGTTGCACGCAGTTGCTGACTCAGGCCCCGGAGAAAGCACCAGCTGTACTCTCTCAAGCTGTTGCCGACGGGATACTAGACAATTAATTGCGTACTTGACATGACCTACTCACTAGGCAGAACAGTTTCCACAACATTGGCCCTCAGGTGCCACACCTGGTTGAGAACGTCTGGCTTCTCGGGGGATGTCCAAGCTTCCCTTACGGACATACCCTTCAATGGCACCCGTCTCTTCTGAGACAAGGCAGATTTGGTGCTCGACTGCTTTTTTTAAGGACTCTCTAGCTACAGACAGGTCCTTGCGCCTCTCAGTGCCCCCCCCCAGTCACCCCAATCTGCCTTTCTTTCCTTTTAAGGCTACAGAAGGAACCTCCATCTGCGACAGTTCCCAGCCACCATACCGTGCATGCTGCCATGCCTCTGTGTGGACGAGTGCGCAGTATCCACTCACCTCATGGATCAGGTGGTCAGCACTCTGGTCAGTCCGCTGCCCCCTCTGCAGCAGCCTCTAAACTCTCCTACTCTGCCTCTGTAGACACACAGTTGGCAGCAGGATTCGCCATCACCTGCCCCACTGGCATTCCATAACTTCGGACAGTTGGGTTTTGCAGATCATCTTAAGGGGCTACTCCCTCTTCTTCGAAACTACCCCTCTCTTCAAGCCACGATCTCACGACTGGATGGCGGAGGATCATCGGGTTCTTTCTCTGTAATGAAGTTGTGGCTCTGTTGGCCAAGAGAGCCAGAGAGAGGGTTTCTCTGTCAGAAGTAGACTGTGGTTGTTATTCCCACTACTTTGTTTCCCAGGATGAGGAGAAGTTCAAAATGCTCACATTGGCTCAGGTCTTGTCTGAACTGGACCCAGGAGACTGGATGGTAGCTTTGGACTTGCAGGACGCTTAATTCTGTATCACCGTCCTGCCTGCCCACAGATGTTACCTGCAGTTTACGGTAGGCCAAGAGCATTTTCAGTTCACCATGCTTCCCTTTGGCCTTACCAGCACCCATAGGTTGTTCACCAAGGTAATAGCAGTGGTTGCAGCTCATTTGCAGAAATTAGGGGTGTCAGTCTTCCTCTATCTTGACGACTGGCTGTTGAAGGCGAGCTCGCCACAGGCTGTTGTCTCCGACTCCAAACTAAGGTAAACCTCCTGCACTCACTGAGGTTCACTATAAACGTGCCAAAGTCACAACTGACTTCCACTTAGATGCTCCCTTTCATCGGAGCTGTTCTGGACATGGTGAAGTTTCGACTTATCCTCCTGAGCAGCAAGTCCAGGATATTCAGGCTTTGATACTGATGTTTCAGCCTCTATCCCGGATTTAGGTGAGACTAACTATGAGGCTGTTTGGGCTCATGGCTTTTTGCATCCTGCTAGTGACACATGCATGCTCTACATTGGACCTGAAGTTTCAGTGGGTGCAGCATCAGGGGAATCCCTCCAATGTGATCCAGATATTGGAGGGTTCTGTGAAAGATCTGCAGTGGTGGTTAACGAATCGCGCTTAGGTCAGAGGTGTAAAGGTCCAAATCTCATAGAAGTAACAGATGTATCACTTCTGGGAAGGGATGGCCATCTGGAGGAGGTGGAGATCAGAGGGCTCTGGTCTCTGACAGAATCTGGACTCCACATCAGTCAGCTGGAGCTCTGGGCGGGATGGACGGGATAGGGTTGTGGACTCTGTCAAGAGGCTTTTTGCCCCTGGACAATGCTGGAAAAGCAGGGCACATTCTAGTGGTTCAACACTTGGCGGGCTTTCTGATCGCCGGAGCAGACAAACTCAGCCAGATAGGCTTAGTGGATCATAAAGATGGCGCAGGGTCTCTTTCAGCAGTGAGGAGAGCCTTGGTTAGAACTGCCTTTGTTCTCTAATATTTTTCCATGGCATTAGATACTGTGTCAGAAGAGTATTGGTGGAAATCCTACTCCAAAATTTGAAAGGCAAAGGGATCTGTTTTAGAATAAATTAATTAGGTTGATAGTGGTAGGTGAACAATATAAGGCGAAGGGTATTTTTAGACAATCTGTCTTTAAAGAGAGCCACCTGGTAAACAGTGCTCCAGACTACCTTTTTGCCAAATGAGCCAATGGCAGCTCGTTATCGGCACTCTTACCCCTGTCCTATTTGGCTCCTTGAATCCTCTATACCTTTCCTCCTTGAGCCTTGCCTCAAACGGCCAGCACAGAGGAGAGAAAAGGAGAGAAAAGGTGGGCACTGGTTACAGAAGCTGTTTTTCTGCGGATACCTGAATGAGCAAGTTCTCCCTAGCCATCCCCACTTTATCACTAGCTGCTAGAATAGTCTTTTGGTTAAGTTTCATGTGAGGTGGTGGTTTCTATCCTCACACATAAATGAGCAATTTTTCGCTGCTTGAATCAATCACTGCAGGTATATATTTAAAGCACGCAGGCCAATGAGTTTGCAGTACAAAAGTTTTGGTTCTTGCTAATGTTTACATTGGAGTCCTTCATCTTCACAAATATCACAGTCCTGAAGATGGTCTTGTGGACTTTCACCAAAGCAGACAAAAACGTGGATGCATAGCCCATCTTTCTTTTGGACAATTCTTATCACTCGTATGATTCTTGTTTTCACCTAAAGATAAATGGTCTCTAGTTGTATTGTGAAAGTAGGGATAAAAGTACATTGTTATATGTTGGAAAACTTTGCAACTCCAGCTACACTGTAATGTACATTGTCAATGTGCCATGATATATCCTCTGTTCAGAATCCTTTGTTCTCTTTTTTTCTTTGTTTGATTATAATACAATTCTGAAAAGCACATACACCTGCCTACATGATTGATTTAATTTGTCTTTAAAATGTCTGTGTATTAAGTGTATATCAGTCTATTTGAGATGTCACTCTTGGGCATCACAATAATGAAAAATGTCCTCAAAGCCTACACAGGAATATTGGGTTGCTCTTTTGTGTAGTATATACACTATAATTTTGTCAGCAACTTTCAGGCATAGTAGTTTGCTTCAACATCCAAGAGAGAATTTATTCTGTAATTACTAGGTGGCTCTAGGACTCTCTCTTTTTAGCTCCAGCATTAACCAAAGCCTTTTGATTTTACTAAAGTATGTATAATATACTTACTTATAGTGCCTTTCAACCCCCTCTCTACATCCATTTCATTAGTCTGTTATGGCATTCACATTTTGCTTCCTCCCACTACAGCATATAGCATGGAGCAGTGGATCTGCCTACTAAAGCCACTGGTTAACTTCACTTTGAGTGACTGCATTTTGTTCTCTCACAAGGCGTACATGCACACATGAGCTAGTTCCCTTCAGTGCTGATGTTTTTGTTTTTTGTTTTTACCTTAGGACTACTTTAGTACGATCTGTGTGTCTAGAGCCTGGTGTGATAGCAGGACAGTTCTGATGCTCTTTCCATCTTCAGCAGATTCCATCTCCCACCGCTGTTGTTGAAAAATTCCTTTTGAAATGTTTTGCTTTTTTGACTGCTTCAGTTTCACAGCATACCAAATCAGATTTTGTCCATTCGAAACTGTTCTCTATACATTTATCATTTATCTTTTATTTTTCTATCCTTTGTATCCTAATTCCTTCCCTTCTTTCTTTCCTAATTCCTTCCCTTCTTTCTTTATTAATGTTTCCTTCTTTCTACCCTACGCTTCTTCTTTTAATCTTTTCTTCCTCCTTTCTTGCCTTTTCATTCTTTTCTCTTTCTCTCCTTTTCTTATTCTTTCCTTCCACGAACTTTCCTTCTTTCTTGCTTTCTTTTTTCTTTCTTTTTTCTATCTTTCCTTCCTTCTCTATTTCCTTCAATTTCTATCTTTTTCTTTCTATTTCCCTCTTTTTCTTTCTTGCCTTATTTAATTCTTTCCCTTTAAAAAAAAAAAAAAAAAAAAATTCTCTCAGTTATTTTAACCATTTTGGGCGCGTGTTACAGCTAGAGAGTGAAACCTCGCAGTGTTAACATTGTGCTAAATTTCTTGCAATAATGAGTAATGAAAACATACAGTGAATATCACCTGTCACAGTAATAATCATATAGCTGAGAGTAACCAGCGATTGTTTCACTGCTGGTCATGGGTGGAGTGAATCTGTACATACCAGAGAAAAGAAGTAACCAACATCACATAACTATGAACACAGCTCCCACCTAAATGAACTAGGTACAAGTGATGAAGTAGGGATTAAGGGGAAACATGGAAATAGGGGGTGGCAGGTGTATGAGTCCCACTTGTGAATGCATATGAAAAGAAAAGGGTGGACTGATAGATGCAGGGGGGCATTCAGCAGACTGTTCACTGATAAGAGGGGAGGGCATTGGGGGGGGCAATATCCTATGGTCAGTGGCAGGCTTAAGGCGATTAGTTGAACAATTGTAGTGCCCGCAACCTAGGACGGTTGAAGCAAGAATGCTCCAGTTTAGAGAGGTATTGTATTAGTAGGTGCCACGTTCGCTGGAATTTGGTCTCCGTGCGGGATAATCTGTTGGAGATTTGTTCCTTAGCCAGTATATACCATAAGCGTACAAACCACTGAGCGATGTCTTGGGGGTGTTGGCTGTTTCCACGCTAAGGCAATGAGTTGTTTGGCTGCATAGAGCTTATGAGTGTCCAGTCTGAATAAGTCATAGCAGTTAGTGTAGTGTAGCCCGGCGAAGTCCCAGTATTGCCATGATGTATGTGGCTGGAAGGGGATAGCACACCACGCCTTTAGTCTGACTTAGGACTTCTTTCCAGACTGGAACAAGACCACCAGATATGGCAGAAGTCGCTGCAATCAGTTTTACATCACCAGCACAGTATGGAAGTCCCCAGGTAGATCTGTGCCAGCCGACAGGTGGTATAATACAGGGAGTGCAGAATTATTAGGCAAATGAGTATTTTGACCACATCATCCTCTTTATGCATGTTGTCTTACTCCAAGCTGTATAGGCTTGAAAGCCTACTACCAATTAAGCATATTAGGTGATGTGCATCTCTGTAATGAGAAGGGGTGTGGTCTAATGACATCAACACCCTATATCAGGTGTGCATAATTATTAGGCAACTTCCTTTCCTTTGGCAAAATGGGTCAAAAGAAGGACTTGACAGGCTCCGAAAAGTCAAAAATAGTGAGATATCTTTCAGAGGGATGCAGCACTCTTAAAATTGCAAAGCTTCTGAAGCGTGATCATCGAACAATCAAGCGTTTCATTCAAAATAGTCAACAGGGTCGCAAGAAGCGTGTGGAAAAACCAAGGCGCAAAATAACTGCCCATGAACTGAGAAAAGTCAAGCGTGCAGCTGCCACGATGCCACTTGCCACCAGTTTGGCCATATTTCAGAGCTGCAACATCACTGGAGTGCCCAAAAGCACAAGGTGTGCAATACTCAGAGACATGGCCAAGGTAAGAAAGGCTGAAAGACGACCACCACTGAACAAGACACACAAGCTGAAACGTCAAGACTGGGCCAATAAATATCTCAAGACTGATTTTTCTAAGGTTTTATGGACTGATGAAATGAGAGTGAGTCTTGATGGGCCAGATGGATGGGCCCGTGGCTGGATTGGTAAAGGGCAGAGAGCTCCAGTCTGACTCAGACGCCAGCAAGGTGGAGGTGGAGTACTGGTTTGGGCTGGTATCATCAAAGATGAGCTTGTGGGGCCTTTTCGGGTTGAGGATGGAGTCAAGCTCAACTCCCAGTCCTACTGCCAGTTCCTGGAAGACACCTTCTTCAAGCAGTGGTACAGGAAGAAGTCTGCATCCTTCAAGAAAAACATGATTTTCATGCAGGACAATGCTCCATCACACGCGTCCAAGTACTCCACAGCGTGGCTGGCAAGAAAGGGTATAAAAGAAGGAAATCTAATGACATGGCCTCCTTGTTCACCTGATCTGAACCCCATTGAGAACCTGTGGTCCATCATCAAATGTGAGATTTACAAGGAGGGAAAACAGTACACCTCTCTGAACAGTGTCTGGGAGTCTGTGGTTGCTGCTGCACGCAATGTTGATGGTGAACAGATCAAAACACTGACAGAATCCATGGATGGCAGGCTTTTGAGTGTCCTTGCAAAGAAAGGTGGCTATATTGGTCACTGATTTGTTTTTGTTTTGTTTTTGAATGTCAGAAATGTATATTTGTGAATGTTGAGATGTTATATTGGTTTCACTGGTAATAATAAATAATTGAAATGGGTATATATTTTTTTTTGTTAAGTTGCCTAATAATTATGCACAGTAATAGTCACCTGCACACACAGATATCCCCCTAACATAGCTAAAACAAAAAACAAACTAAAAACTACTTCCAAAAATATTCAGCTTTGATATTAATGAGTTTTTTGGGTTCATTGAGAACATGGTTGTTGTTCAATAATAAAATTAATCCTCAAAAATACAACTTGCCTAATAATTCTGCACTCCCTGTACAATTGGTACATTAGCTTGTTTACAGTTTCCCAGAAGGAGAGGCTGCAAAACAGCCTACGGATATATCACCAAAGTTTTTCCCAGTGCCTCTGGGATAGCTCCTTGGTCTCCTCCGAATTCCATGCAGATTGATAAGGCTGGGGTTCTATTGGAGCAGAGTGTTAGAGTACTCTATAAGTGTTAGAAATCAGTCCTTTCAAGCCATTGTAGATGCACACCAGCGGTTCAAATAGAGTAAAAGGATGGTTAGCTGCTGGGTATATAGCGAGATGGAGTACCCAGTGTCTTAATTGCAGGTACTGCAGACAATTTGAGTCTTGGAGGGAATATTCTTCCTTATTCAAAGGTCTACATGATAGGGGCCGTAAAAAGGTATTGTATTATCCTGCAGTCCCCATCACTCCAGTCTTGGAATGCATGTGTGGAGAAGGCCGGAGGAAATTCCAGGTTACGGGCTAGCAGGGTGTTTGGAGAGGGGAAAGAGGTGAGGCCACCCCTCAAAGCTATTGTATTCTAGATATCCTGCGCCGTCTTTATGGGCCGGCATTTTTTGGGAGCCATGCAAGGTACCAAAGGGCTCTGCAAGCCACTGTACAGTCCATGTGGAACCAGTGGCACTCCCATTTGCGTACCGACCAGGCGGATATGAAGCGTAGGTGCGCTGCCCAGTAATACTCAAGAAGGTTGGGACACCCTAAGCCTCCTCGACCGTTTGGTTGCATCAGGAGTGCTTTCGGGATCTTGGGCTTCTTATTGTTCCAAATAATCGAGCTGATATCCAGCTCTAATCTAGTAATGTCGTCCTGTGGGATAGATGTGTGTAAGGTTTGGAACACGTAGAGGACCCTCTGCAATATGTTCATCTTAATGCCGTTAGAGAGGGAGGACCAATTCGCTGCTGTCCAGGTGTCGAGGGTAGCCGTAAGGTTAAGACCCAAGTTTAGAATCATGTTAGATTCCCACTTAAAAGGCGCCAGGCTCTGTAGGGGTGGGATATCTGACTTCAGGGTGGTGAGGTTCAAGATGGACGATTTAAACAGATTGACTTGGAAGCCAGAGTCAGTTGCAAATGTGGCGAGGGCCTGGAAAACCGCTGGCAGAGAAGTATAGGGCTGTGTGAGAGTTAGTAATAGATAATCTGCAAAGAGACTGATTTTGTAGTCCTGCTCGCTGAAGGGGATTCCCACAATCTCTTTGGTTTGCTGCAGTGTGACGTCGTGAGGTTCCACGGCTAGAGCAAAAATCAGGGACGACAAAGGGCGCACCTCAACCTGGTGCCCCATCCAATATGAATTGGAGCTGTGCGAGAGCCATTAACTTGGATCGTAGCTGTTGAAGCTGCATGTGATGCCGTTATCTTGGCGAGCAGGTTGGCACCCACTCCATTCTTAAGAAGGACAGATTTGAGTAAGGCCCAGTTAACCTGGTCAAAGGTCATTTCTGCATCCATTGACAGCAGAAAGGCCGGTAGTTGGTGTTGGTAGACCTTCTCTACGAGGTGTGGAATTCGCCTAACGTCTGCACCTTGTCTATCACATATAAACCCCACCTGGTCAGGGTCTATGAGGCTAGGGAGGAATCGCTCCAATCGCATAGCCAATATTTTAGTAAAGAGTTTTGCAGTGGTGTTGAATAAGTTATTGGACAATACGATTTACAGGGGCCGTTGCCCGGCTTAGGAATTAGAGCAATCTCAGCCATTGCCATAGAGAGAGTAAGGCCTGTGTCGTGAGTGAAGGAATTAAAAAGGCAGAGAAGAAAGTCTCCAAGTTACGGAAAGAACAGTCTGTAAAAACAAACTGGGAGACCATCCGGTCCAGGGGACTTCCCAGCGGTAGGGCCTGTAGGGCCTTTATGATCTCTTCAAGGGTGATAGGGGTATTCAGTTCAGCAACATGGCGAGGTATTCATCAATTACTGATTGAGGGACCTCCTCCCTTATTTACAGCTGTTGGTAAAAGGTGTGGAAAGCACAACATTTTCATCCTCTCTGTGCACCCACTCGCCCTCAGTAGAATACGGCCAGTCAGTGTGTGCTTTTAGCTGTGACTGGCAGAGTTGGCAGTTAGTAAGGAGCCTGCTTTGCTGCCTCCCTCATAAAATCGTTGCTTTAGCACTATAGGATCGCACTCCACTTTGTTGGACCTGTGGGCCCTAAGTTGCCCTCATAGTAAAGCGAATTGTCTTTTATTGCGGCGTGTGGGGTGCACCTGGTTCTGTTGTTCGAAGGAGCGAATGTCCGCCGAGACCAACTGGGCCTCCCACCTTCAAGCAAAGGCTATTATGGTGATCACTTCATGTATAGTAGATTTGAACCCGTCCCACATGGTGTGTAGGGAAGTGTTGTTTTGCGTGTTGTGTGCAAAGTAGTCCTGTATACCAGCACAGATGTCATTAACATTGACAGGTTTGCATGAGCGTGCCAGAGGAAAGTGTCAGTTTAGCATGTATCCCAAGAAGTTCGGGGAGGGTGACCACGTCAAGGCCATGTGTGCATGATCAGAAATTGATATGTCTAACATTTCAGTGTTGTCTAAGTGAAGGAGCAGCGCAGGTGTGAGGAAGACTTAGTTGATGCGGGAATAAGTGGTGTGCACATGTGAGTAAAATGAGTAATTGTGAGAGTCTGGATGTTGATGGCGCCAAGCATCGACCAGACCCAGGACGTGCATGGTTTTTATAGCACTGGCCCCTTGATAGGCAGCAGTCTGACGGTCTGTCAGGGTGTCTCAAAATAAGATAAAACTTCTCCTACTACGATGTTGTCCTTGACTCCACCTACTTGGTCATTGAGGACCTTGCAGATTTATGTGTCCTGTCCAGTGTTTGAAGGGTATATCTTTAGGAGCGTGAGTTTGTCGGTTCTTGGAGAGGTGTAAGGTGAGATAGCGACCTTTGGGATCACGTGCTACCTTGGTTATGTGGGGGTGCAAGGACGCCTTGCAGGGTATTCCGACCCCAGCAGTTTTAGTGTCTGTGTAAGCCCAATGATGTTGGCAAGAAAGGGAGAACATGGCGGGCGGCATGACAGCCTCTTGCTGAGCACATACCTGAGCTCCCTGGCAGGTGTGCAAGAGCTCTCTCCCTTGCAGGTCCCTCTACCGCTGCGAGTCCACAAGTCTACTGAGGGCCGCGGCTGGAGCGTGGCCAGTCCCGGCAGGGCCGCAAGCTGGGCTCGTGCTGCCCTGGAGATCCACAGAAGCCAGAGAGCAGCATCGCTCGTTCCCCTCCGGGGGAGCGCAGGCAGGGCCAGCACAAGTCGCGCTGTGGCTACAATGATCAGAACGATGTCTAGCAATGCCCTGGAGCTCCTGTAGGTCACAAAGGCAGGTTGAGGGGCCGAAGAGCCCATTTTGAGTGCAGAAGTTAGGGAGAAGCAGCAGATGGTAAAGTGCCCCACTCCGGTTTCAGGGAAACAAAGGGGACACCACAAGAGAGGCAAAACAACTATTGTAGACCACACAGGCTGGAGGGAGGGAATCAGCAGGACAGGCTATTAGGCTCTCTGAGAGGAGAGGAGGCGTGTAATTCTGCTAAGAAAAATAAAATTAAGAAAAAACAAGCTTTGTTATCCCCCCCCCCCTTACAGGTGCACTTTAACGCTTTGCCACAAGTGTTAGCTAACTCCACTAGCAGTCGGATGGAGCAGGACTTGAGTGAAGGATCCCCTTCCTTGCGAGTCTCGGAGGGAGAAAAGGGGGGGTTTATTCCCCCCTCTTTGGTTGGGTTACCAGGTGGAGAAATTAACCTCACAACTCAGGGTGAGAGTGGTGCGGATGCCTTGGAGGAACTGAGTTTGAAGACGCCTGAACTATTGACCCGCGCGGGCTCCTAGATCCTGTGGTGCCCCCACTCCCTTTGGTTCCAGTTGATAATCTGGCTCAAGCCACGCCACTGGAGTCTAACACTTTGGAACATATGTTTTTGTCACTCACATATAATATTAAAAAAGGTTTCACAGTCTCAGAAGCAAATCAAGGAGAAATAAGGGTGTCTTACGAATCTCTGGAAAAATAATTTGACCTCCTGGCACTTAAAAACTCAAGCCCTTAAGGAATCAGTCGACATTATAAAGGAGGAGTTGAGGAGGAATAAAGTAGAAATTCAACAGCTAAAAGGGAACGAGCGGGACCTGCAAGAGAAGCTAGAACTGTTAGAAAATAGTTCCAGAAAAAATAACTTGAGAGTTTTGAATGTGCCAGAAGGAGTGGAGGGAGCAGATTTAAAAAAGTATGTAGTTTCTCTCATTAAAAAAAGGTAGCTGTACTGGATGAAAGTGAGGAAGAGATTGCGAGCGCAATTCAGAGAATCAACAGAGACCCATACTGGTGAAATCCCAATAATAAAAAGCCACGAAAGATCCTGCGGAATTTCCAAATGTACTTTTTGAAAGAGAAAATATTGGCAAAGGCGCGGAGTATGAAATCTTTCAGAGTTGAGGACTTCTTATTTGAGATCAGATCAGATGTTTCTAGGGCAACACTAAATAGACAATGGGAGTTGGAGGAGTTTAAAAAAGTAGGTGCGGTGGCCCAATTTAAATTACCAGCGAAGCTCTGAATAATGTACAATAATAAAATGCATAACATCAGGGACCACACTGGAGCGGATTAATTATTAGAAGCCATAAGGTCGGGGATACCGTGTGATGAATGTTTTGCCCTTTTTGCGATATTAAAGCCAGGGGGCTCCTAGACACTCTAAATTTGACCAGTTGGCCCGTCATTAGGTGGGGGTGCTTTCCAAAGGGGATGGGAAGGCGGGCACAGAAGGGGGCAGCAGGTGGGCACAGGGTGGGGAGCATGTGGGGAAAAAAGGAAAAAATCTCATACATCTCAGCTAAGCTAATTGTAACTGCATAAGGCTAAAGGGAGCCAGGAAGACAGTAATAGATTAATACAACTAATGTCCCGGAAGATCAGTGGCTTTCGGGTCAGAGGGAGGACCAGGAAAATTCTGCGGTTTCTTAGGGACTCCCCAGCTCATATAATAATTTTGCAAGAAACACATTTAACTAAAGAGGAAAGCATAACCTTGTTTAAACTCAGAATTGGGTACGATATTTTGTTAGTATTGAGCATAACTTTAATACAAAAAGGGTTTCAATTTTAGTTAAACAGCAGGTAAATGCAACACTGTCAGAGGTGGTATCTGATAGATTAGGTAGATGTATCATAGCTAGGTTACAACTGGGCAGTAGGAAATTCACATTAGTAGGATTTTATGGCCCGAATTGTGACGACATAGAACCCCTTAGAATGGTCTTCTCCCACCTATGGGAGTTTCCAGACCTGATCATTATGGCTGGGGACTTTGGTGTGGTTTTAGGTAATAAACTGGATAGGTCAGCAAAATGTATATCGATGGGTACTCCAAAGTCTCAACAATACCTCAAAGCTATGACGAAAGACTTTGGGCTGTGTGATCAGTGGAGGTAGAGAGTAGGGGGAAAGCAGGGATTCTCATTTCACAATAAAAAGTACGGTCATGCTTCTTGGATCAACAATTTTTTGGTAGACCACTTATTGTGTGGTCTGGTAGAGGACATTACGTATTCACCTGTTCACTTATCAGATCACGCAGCAGTAATGTTAAAAATTAGTTGCCCTCAGGAAGCAGTTTGGAGGAGATGGACTTTCGATCAGTCCTTGTTACAGGAGGAGGAGGACATCGGCTACATTCGTAAAGAGACAGAGACAGAGGATTGTTTCAGAATTAATCTGGGATCTGCTTTTACAACTGTAATTTGGGTTACCTTTAAAGCTGTGATGAGGGGGAAGATTATAAGTCTCGTAAGACATAGAAATAAGTGCTACAGGGATGAACTGAATAGTATAGAGCAGGAAATTCTGTTATGTAATGCCCAGTATGCAGAGGGAGGGACCAGCAGTGTTTGAATAACAGGATCAGTCAGCTGAGGCAGCAGAGGGAATCTGTACTGCAGACTAGGATTGCAAAAAGATGGGAAGCAAGCAAGCAAGCATGCCCAGTTTGAATATGGGGAAGGTATAGGGTGACTACTTGGAAGATTAAGAGGGATCAAACACAGAACAGTGTAAAGGAGATGGTGGACAACCAGTCGGGGTTAGACTTAAGTTCTCAGAGGGTATAGAAGAGGCTTTTCAAAAGTTCTTCTCACAACTCCATACATTGGAGGGGAAGGTACAGGATGATGCTGTTAGGGATTGGTTGGGTATGAACGCACTCCCCTGTCTTACACAGGGTAAGCAGACTCATCTGACTAGACATATTTCTCAGGGGGAGATAGGAGCAGTTTTAAGAGAGAGTAAGAGGGGGAAAACGGTGGGACCAGATGGCATTCCTGTTGAACTTTATAAAGCTTTGGACGACTCCATAGTTCTGGCAATCTCACAACTATTTTCAGAAATTTTTGAAGGAGGAGTCCCTCTGCCTGCTTCCTGGTATGAGGCAACTATAGAGATTACAACTTTATTTCTGTATCCAAAGGACATACCCCATCTCTTTTCAGCCTCCTCTTTTATCCACTTAGCAAAGAACCTAAGCTGAGTTATCTGATAGAAAGTGTTGAAATTCTGGTACCCAAGCCTCCTTTCCTTGGTTGTAGTGTGCCTTCTTCATTCTTGGTTTTCCCATACCTTCCTATATATTCATGCACTAATCTCTGTATTCGGAGATCACATTTTCTTAAGCTTAGTGGCAGCGCCTGGAAAGAAGCAAAAGTGTCTTGGGGAGAGCACATTCATTTTGACTCCCGCGATCAGTCCTACCAAGAAAATCGAATTTGTCTACCTGCTCTGTAGTAATACTTTAGTTGACCTATACAGATTTTGTAGTTTCTTCTTAGTGTGTTGTCCAGTCTGGCAACTATCTTAATGTTTGGGTATTGTATTTGGGACTTTGACGATTTGAAGGTTTTTGCCTGATCGGATGCTATTCTGTCCAGTAATACCCTGAGGCCTTCATATTTTACCATATTGATTTTAAAATCTACTACATTCTTCAAACCCGTTAGTTCCCTTAATAGATTCTCTATGGATGTAACTGGGTTGGACTAGGTCAGTGGTGTACAGTCAGCAAAAAGTTGGTTTGAAAGCATTTTGTGCAGTAGTTTGAGGTATAATGCAAACATTAGCAGAGAGGAGGTATCCTTGTCTCATAGTCGTTCGATAATAATGGCCTTGACAGAAACCTATTTACCTTCATTGCCTCATAACCTTCAAACACCCAGCTAATTTGTAATCCCATTTTATGAGTGTTAAACAGGTATTTGAGTTTTAATGAACCTCCCTTGCTTGATTTATTTTTATTGGCAACCCATATAGACCATTGTAAGAAGTTTTGTTGTTGGTAGACTGGGATGTGAGCCATGGCCAAGCAGCAATCACAATCCTTGTCAGAGTGAGGCACAAGCCAACCCTAAATTAACCTGTGCTCAACCCTCTGGTCGCTTGGCACAGGACAGTCCGACTTAGAAGCAATGTGTAAAGTATTGTGCAACACTTCTACCGGTAATAAAGTGACAACACCACACAAGAAGAATCCCACACCAAATTAGAAAAATAGAGCTTTCTTTAATGAACAAACAAGACGAAAACAATAAAACTACAGCCAGTAGAACCAGAGATATGAGATTTTAGTGGAAATACCACCAGAAATCACAAAGTGACAAATGTGCCTATCTGGTCGCACCAGACTGCGACAAAGTCATAAGTTGAGGCAGACCGTGATTGAGCATGGGCTGGCTAAGGGGACCCAGTTGGGCCCACTGAGCAGAGTACCTAAAATCCTGGTTTGCAGAGCGTTGCGGGGATTGGGGTTGAAACTGCATTGCGCAGCTTAAGCAATGCATTTGTTCTGAGATGCGGTAAGGCTGTGATGTGAGGACCTACGTCTTCCTCGAGGATCCCGTCATCTGGGCTTGTGATGCAAAGTCTGGCCTCAAGATTGTGGCTTGCAATTGGGCGATGCTTCGGTTCCAAAGAGCGGCTATGCAGAGTCCGGCATCTTTGACGAGGCTGCCATCGATTAGGGATGCGAGGGCCTGCACCGAGGATGTATTGCACAGTGATGGTTCTGATGGGGCTGCATCAGCAATGTGGGTCTTTGTGACGGGTCTAATCCATGCAGCAGCGACGATGTATTGGTTCTGCTAGGGTTTGCACCATGCAGCAGAAGAGATGTCTGTTCTTCTGGATCCTCAGTGGCGGACAGAGCTGCTTGAGCCTGCTTCCAAGGGTCCAGGACTGGAGTGGCACCCTAGGTGGGGTTGACTCACAGATGAGAGTTCAGGTGCGAGTTTGTTGAAAGCCTGTTGTGTCCCTGAGACTTCAGATCAGGAGGCCAGCCAACTAGCCCTTGGATTGACCCTGGGTTCTGGATTCAAGAGATGCAGGTCCAGTTCTTCTCTCCCAGGCAAGTGTGCAGCAGAACAGCATAGCATAGCAGGGCAGCAGCCCTTCAGAGCAGCAGTCCAGCAGGATGGCAGTCCTTGTGGCAGCACAGTAGTCCTGCTTCCTGGCAAGGTATCCACAGGTCTAGAAGTGTACTGAAAAGTTGGTGTCTGAGGTCCAGTATTTATACACATTGTGCCTTTAAAAGCTTACCTCTGGAAGTTTCTCCACCACTTCAAAGTACACAGGTGCCCTGCCCTCCACACCCTGGCTCCAGATTAACTATAAGGGGTATGCAGCCCTTTGTCTGGAGACACAGGACACATCCTATTCAAATGTAAGTGGGGCTGGGCCCAGCTTCTCCCTCCCGTCCTGCCAGTGATGGCCCATCCAGTCACACTGAAGCTCCCCATTGTGTGTGGATGTCTAGGAGGAACACAGAAAGCCCAAATGTCAACTACACCCAGTCATGTGACCAGCAGACCAGCTGCAGTCACCAAATGGCTAAGGCAAAACAATGCCAAGGTTTTAAAAGGAGAATTTTCAAAATCGTAATTTAAAATCAGACTTCACCTTATTAATATTTTTCATTACAATACCAAAGACACCAAACATTTACTAATTACCTGGTCCCGTTTGGAAATTACAGCTCATAAAATGTAATAGGGTAACTCCAAATGTATCCTATGGAAGAGGTAGGCCTTGCAGCAGTGAAAAACACATTTGAGGAGTTTTTCACTTTTTAGGACATGTAAGATTTGAAGGTACATGTCCTCCTTTTTAAATACATTGCACCCTGCCCTTTGGGCTGTCCAGGGCCTTCCCTGGGCGAGACTTGTATGTATTTGTTTGGGCCTGGCAAAAGGTTTATGTTTGCCAGGTCAAAATGGCAGTTGAAAACTGCACACACAGGCTGCAATGGCAGGTCTGAGACCAGTTTAAAGAAATACCTAAGTGGGTTCCACAACCAGTGCTGCTGGCCCACTAGTAGCATTAAGTTTGCAGGCTCTGGGCACAGGTAGTGCCACTTTACTAGGGACTTAAAAATAAATATGCCATATGGATATGAGCCAATCTTGCCATGCTTAAAGGAGAGAGCGCAAGCGCTATAGCACTTGTTAGCAGAGGTAAAGTGTGCAGAGACACCAAAAATAGAAGGTCTGAAGGCAGCAAGTTAGGCGGTAAAAACCAGGCCAAGAATGCCACGCCTAACATCCGTGCTTTTGTTTGCTCTCTTGCTACTGCCTTCTCTTTTGTTGTGTGCCCTCGACTACTACCTCCATCCCTCACCACCATGGGTAATATTATTATTACTAATATTATTTTAAAGTGCAGGAAATGTCAGGGGTCCAGCACCTATTTTTGTAAAAAAAAAAAAAAAAAAGAAAAAAAAAAACAGTTTCCTATGTTAGCAGGATAAACACTGACAAAAGTAAACAATGGCAGTATCCTTGTAGCAGTCCGTTTAAAGGAGGAGAGTATGGATTAAAAGGAGCTAAATTGTGTATGTTAAACATTGAAAAAAATACGAGTAAGTATTACTGGGTGATCTATTTACAGGAGCAAGGAGAGAGGCGATGTAAACTGGGGGCGTAGCTGGAGAATGAGAGGGGCATCAGGACATACTGACGGTGGGAAAGTGATTGTAAGATCTTATTGACCGTTAGAGTGATGATATTGTTTCGTAAAAAGTTGGATTTCTGAAGAAGCATTGATGAATAATAATTGTCTTCATGAGAATAGCAGTTGTTTTAGAGAGTTTCCGAAAGATTTATAGTCATTTAATGACCTGATTTTTATGGAAGTTTGTTCCAGATTTTTCATCCAGCCACTTTATGGGTTTCCTCTGAATCCTGTTAATCTCCATTTCAGAATGATCATTTTGTGCTCAGAGGTGAAACTTACTAATGTTGATGTTTGATGAAACTTGAAGTCTGATGTATATCTGTGAGTTTCTGTGTTAATAGCTTTCACACAAGACAGAGGACCCCGTGTTGTATTTGGTGTTCATTGGTTAACCAAGGTAGCTGTGCTTTGAAAGAAGTAACAAGATCATTTTTCTCCAGTTCGATAAATACCCTTATTGCTCGATTTTGACCATACTAAAGTTTTGCAATGTCTTTGTGGGATTTGGGTATGTTTGAATACATTAGTATAGTCTTGCTAGGACAACTGCTTGTAGCAGTAGTTTTCTGTGTTGTGTACGAGAGGGCAGATTTTTATATATGGCATGTAAGAGGTAGTTTGTTTGGTAACTTTACGTCCTTCTCTGCCAGCCAGGAAGTATGTGCACTTTGAGGGTGGGGGTGCAGCCCAGTTCGAGGACAGGCCAGCGAACACCCCGTTTTTTATTATTTTTATAAAAAATTGTCCCTGGAGTGGTCTTTCGGATCCACCATAGAGGACAATGCCCCAATCTTTCATTTCTGTTTTAGCACCTCATGAAAGTGTATGTCTCTCTTCACTCTCTCTCTCCTTATGTTGCCCAGTTTGCATGTTGCTACCCGTACCACTCTTT
The DNA here is from genome assembly GCF_031143425.1 of Pleurodeles waltl. Classification (NCBI taxonomy): domain Eukaryota; kingdom Metazoa; phylum Chordata; class Amphibia; order Caudata; family Salamandridae; genus Pleurodeles; species Pleurodeles waltl. Next base: position 540,157,286 of record NC_090442.1, read on the forward strand.
TCTGCATTATTGTCTGGTTTTTTACATTGCTTTTGCAAGGGCCTCCTGCTTCTCCTCTTGTCCTTTGTTCTACACCCCTCCACTACCTGCCACCCACTTTGTTTTTTGGAAAACCTTTACAGCTGTATACTGCTCCTAGGTTTCTTTCTTCACTATGTGTGGCATACTCGTTCACATTGCATTTTCTTAATTACTGTTCAATATAGCCGTACACTATTGTGGAATGGTAAATTAGTATTAACTTACAGTATAAGGATAAGTATGAGGATAAAGTAAAGCAAAACCCATCATTATTGGATGGCCGCCCTGCATGAGCACACATGCTCTCACATTGTTTGCCATCTTGGACTGATTTTCATTATAGTTGTAGGGGAAAAAACAATATAGCTGCCAGTGAGTGCAGATGTGTAAAGATACATGGACAACCACTTGTGAAATTATATGTTTATATTTAATCAAAAAGTGCATTTGAAGATGGTCGCACATGCTTGCACAGGAATTATGCCAAACAAAACAAACATTGGCAAAACCAACATATTAATTTTGCCAGTGTTTGTAGTTTCTCAGTGCCTTTCCGCAGCATTACTAGCTAATTATGAAAGGAGCCTCTGGACTCCAGTCTTTATTTTGTACTCTGCTGGAGTTTTGTTTATTTCTACTTTGGGCAGGCTGGCTAATCCTCTGATACTTGATTCCCACATCTTTGAAGGAGTGCCCTCTCTAGCCCTGCTCCCACTCAGTATTCCTTTGTAAATAAATGTGAGGTAAGTTCAGAAGCACAAAACTGAAATATTTGAGATTTTTGTTTCCTTGTGAAATTTAGATCCCGGACTCCTCCTAACCAGATATCTCCTTGGTGTTTTGTTCCACTCATCAAATTCTCTATGGGTATCAAGTTGGTAGGTCTGGATGATTAAAATGTTTTGGAGGAGGTGTATGAGCAGGATTGGATTCTTACATCCTCTAACCATTTTGAACCTTTGTTTGTACAGGTAGTCCTGGAGGACTACTTTGTTGTACAGTTTTCCACTTTATGTACCACTGTTTTCCATAAAATCCTCTTGTAAATCTATTCTTAAATAATGCCTTGCCAAAGGACAACCTCCTTACTGACTTTGATCCAACTGATTTTGCTCTGCGGCCCAATCTGGACCTTAGCATAGTGAATTATAAATTGTAGTTATATCAGATTTCAACAATTTTTCTCTTTTTAAAATGTAATCTGTTCACCGATAACACCCTTCCACTCCCTGATTGACAAATTAATAGGTTCCAGACGTGTCTGTAAATTGCTGTAGTGTACTTAGTGCTCTGATTATTCTACCTTGTATAAGTAGGTGCATATGCAGGTTATCAAAAAATACAAGCGAGAATTCAGATTAACCTAGACTGAATCTTTTTGCTTCTTGTGTTGGTGCTACTGGCTATTCTACCTGCAGTCTTCAGAATCTATAAGGCTTTTGTCCAGGTTATCTGCTGGCCATTCAGTACTCCTCCTACTGCAGTCCTTTGTGAGTACCGAAAATATATTTTTTAATCACTAAAACTGAGCTCATAGAATCTTCTTTCATACAAACATCAGTAGGTGATGCTCTTAAGACGTCTCTGATCTTCTCAGGGCAATGCCAGAAGCGTGCTTAATGAAATTTCTCCTCTCATGCTCGAACAGACTATTCCGTTATTCCATCTATGCAGTCCAGGCCCCCTGTGAACCCACCTTTGCTCACATAATGTAATTATCCATAAATACTTTTGTTCCAATTACAAAAACGTGCTTAGCATTATTATAGGTTTGCTACTGTTTCCTTGGCCTAAAAGAGAGACTTGATCATTTACCTTTGAAGAAGCCCTCAACTGAACCTGGTGTTAAAAGGAAAATGTAGCCCATCTCACAGCTTTAATTCATCAATATGGTGGCTGAGAAAAAAGTTAATCACAAACTCTAAGTTTTTAGCACCTCAAACAATATTCTTAACCCCTTACTTGTTGGCTTCTGTGTATGCATAGCACTGAAGTGTCTGCTGACTCCTTTTTTAGGAGTGCCGAGAATAATTACTGGTCATGGTCGAAACTCTGCCTTAATTGTTGCTAAAGACCTCTGCAGCATTTAATACTGTGTTTCATAGAGTCCTCTTTTCTCAACTACATAAGTCTGATATTAGAGCTAAAGCACTTAACTGGTTTTCATCTTTTCTTTCTGAATGACAACAAACTATTGCCTTAAGCAGTTTCAGTCTTCTTGTAGGACTCTGCCCTGGTGAGTTATTATGGCCCCTTCATCAGTCCCACATTCTTTAGCCTTTGTGGATTTGCTGGCAACACCTTTTGACCCTTTATTTATAGCTTATGCAAACAACACTCACTCATCTTTAGGTTTCATAGTGTGGCACAGCGTTAATCCAACTTCCAGTGTTTTCTGTGTGTAGCCACTGACTATATGTATTTCTCTAAAGCTCAATCCTGAAACAACCAAAGTCTTGATTGTGGTTTCCCTTCACTAGGCCAGCCAGTTAATGTCCCCACATTGTAAATACCTTTCCTTGTCTGGTTTCCATCCTCCACAACTTTGGAGTTCTTTTTGATTGTGAGTTAAATCTTGGTCCTCAAACTAATGTTTTTTAGTATCCTGGGCTACTTAAAAAAAAAAAAAATCATCTCCCTATAGATGTGTGATTTGCACTGATCCAAGTGGTTTCCACTTGAGCTATTTTAACTCTTTGTTTGAGCCTTGCTGTCCATTGCACCAACTGGCTTCAGCTAGTTTAGATTGCAACCCACAGACACTTTATGGTCAGCTTGAAACAGAAGCTCATACATTGCAGCAATCTGAAAAGGTTTCACTGGCTTCCAGTGACCAAGCACCCTTTTAAGAGCTTGCACATTTGCATCAATGCTCTGCACGGTTGGGGCACCAGTAAACTTTCTCTGCTTATCATCCTACCCGAGCATTACAATCTGCATTGCCTAGTCTGTTAATTGGGCCCCACATTTGCAGAGACCGATTGGTTTGGCTATATTTCAGTTTCCAGGTGTCTAAAGTGTAGAATTCTCGTTCTCTATCTATCCAAATAGTCTTTAATCATCGTTATTTATTTGTTATTTATGTAGCTCAGCTGTAGCCAATGGGTGCAGTATATGCTCTCTTAGAACTCTGTAGACATAAGTAACAAAAGAGTACAGGTATCAGATGAACTAAACCGGCTCTGGGAAGCTATGGAAAGCAGAGCTTGAAGAGGTGAGTTTTGAGATTTTGAGGACGGTAAGTAGGATAGCAGTGGTTCCTGTATTCTCTTGTATTTGGTTTCAGAGGTTTAGTGCTCAGGTACAAGAAGTCCTGTCTGGCAACTACTTTTAGCTACTGGAATCTCTAGGATTAATATTTTTCCTCTTTGGTTTCTCTTAGTCCTATAGGTGTTTGGTCTCTCTTTTAAGTATAAAGTAAGCCCTGTGTGAACAGCTTTCTGCATGATACTGGTGATGTTGAAGGTGATGCTTCCTTCTAATGGGAGCCAGAGAAATTGCTTAAGAATGGGCATAACAAGATCCAGTTTCCTGTGTCTTGCAGGGCGATTTGTCAGGTGTAAGATTTAGGGCATTCCTGCTGTTAATAAGTAAGAGAATTGATCCCTCTAATGCAGATCAGAAGGCTTTTGGCACAGTGAAGTCCTTCATTTTCTTAAAGTGCTGAAGGTACATTGCCACTTTTGTTAGATAGTTGATGTGATTAGTGAGATTCAGAGAGCTATCAAGTGAGAACCTGAGGTATTTGGCTGCTGGTGAGTGAGTATTTTTAGTGTGAACATTGATATAGTCCTGGTATCACACTATAAATACCTTACATGCACTTGTGCCTTACACTGCCTTATTCCCATGTGCTTGGTACTGAGTTTTAAAAAAAATTCAAATAAAACTTTTTGAAAGTTTAATCAGATGACCAGTTTGCAGTATTTAGGATATTCAGGCTTCCTACTATTAAAACCGATTTGGATGATGTGCTCTCCATCTTCCTATTGCAGGTGATTAGATTGGTTTATGTGGTTTCATTTGTGCAGTAAGTCTAATGCTCTCAGATCTAATATAATCTGTAAGTGCTTCATGGCTCTTGATGCAGCCCACTACATATCTTTGATTTATCTGGAAAAGCAAGTCACAGCTCTGGTTTGAGACTTGGTATTGCAAGATACTGTCGACGTGACCCCATCGGGAGTGAAGATCCTGGAAGATGCACCTAAGACCCTGGCATCTGTCATGTATTTGCAAGAGATAAGACATGAAAGCCTTGCTAGCTTACCTGATAATTTCGTCCTGGACAGGAATTGAATGTCTTGCCAAGATTCCAGGAACGTTAAAGCTAGATTTACATCCTATAAATCTGAGTGCTTTGGTTCGGGGCCTACCAACAACTTAACCCCTCTGAACAATTTACAGACCAGGGGGTGGTCTGTTAAATGGACCACATTAGAGAGTAGGTGACCCGCGGAAATGGCCGATCTCCAATATTAATCGTGGTATGAGCTATCCCTTGTTCACCAACTGTGATAGAAAACTTAGTACATGAACTGCGTCTGGCCCTATGGGATCCAGATATCATCCTATACACCAATGGGACCATCTTCTCCAAAGCTAACCATAAAGGTTAGTTGTGGATCTGGCCAACCTCTCCTGTTGATGTTTAAAGCATATTATGAAAGTCCTGTGATCACCATCATCCCCAGTAATCTTCTGTGGCATACATTTTTGAGGGTTCTGTTTTGCAGCAATTGACTCACCCTGCCATAAACATTCCTCAGGATATTTGGACTCTGGGGAAGTAGGATCGGAAATTGAAGGGAATGTTCCATAGTACTGAACAACATGCTTGCAATCTGTAGAGAGGAGCCATTGACTCTAAGGTTTCCTTGTAATAATTGAAAATTGCTAGTCTTATATGGAAGCATCCATTGCCTCTGCCTTGGGTTCTGTTCTCCTGCTGAAGTATTGCAGAAGTTGATGGTCTAGTTGAGAAGCAAACAGATGTGTATAGCAAGAACCCTGTTTGTTCATTATGTTTGTGAACACCTGGGGGTCTAGTTTCCTTACACTGAAGTCCTTCAGATATCTGGAATCCTAATCCACTATCTGGTTCAGCTTCCCTGCACATATTCCACCCTGGCTGAGATTTTGTCTAGGCAAACACGCCAGAACTCTGTAGCCTTATCTACCAGAAGTTTCAACCTTGCACACCAACCACACCCCCCATACCCCCCACCCATGTTTGGACCACAGGTCACCTGTGGTAATTTCCTTGCATCAGGCTCCCTATCCTGAGAGGCTTGCATCAGAATCTGTTACAAGATCTGGTGTGCATCCAGATATGGCTCTTACGTTCCAGTTGTCCCCATGGTCCAACTGGCATTGAATCTCTGTTCTTCCTTATATTGTGAGCTTCACCTCTGCCACATAAGTGAGGCCTTTCCTCAAATGGAAGCCCCTCAGCTTTTGCAGTGCTGGTTGTGGAATGGGACCGGAAAGATCACCTGAATAAACATAAGCAAAAGTACCACTATTGAGGTCAAATGCCTTAAAGAAGTCTGGTCTGTTAATAAGGTTCTCCTCGGTTCCTTCCTGATGAGCCCCATATTCCCTTGGGAGAGTTTTAGTGTTTGCTGTACTGAGTCCACCACAATCCCCAGGAAGACCATAGTCTGTGAGGGTTTGAATTTCTTTATGAAGCCCAATTCCTGGAAGAGAGACAATGAGATCAGTAGATCCCTTTTCAGTCACATAGCATCCTGATTCATCAATAGGGTATTTTCCAGATAGACTATGATCCTGATCCCCCTTGGGTGGGAATAGCTTTATAACTGGCTTTTACATCTTGGTGAAGCACCCACAAAGGAGAGGAGAGGCTGAAAGGAAGTGCTGTGAACTGATACTCCGGTTGTCTTCACATAAACTAAAGAACTCTCCTCTGAGGTGCAAAAATCTGAATTCTGAAGTATGCATCCTTCGAAACTAACCTGGTCATTCATTCATTTGGCAGTAGAATGTCTGAGGAGGTGCATGCCTTCCATTTTTAAGTGGCAGTATAGCATACTCATTGAACTCTCTAAAATTTATTACTGGTCAATATCGTCCTTCTTTTTGACCAGAAAAATATTGCTTAAGGATCCTTTCAGATGGAAAATGGTTGAGACTATTACTCCTTTACTCTGAAGGGAGGTCACCTCCAGATGTATGATCCGAGTCTTCCTCTGAGAAAGACAGCGGAATGGGTCTTTTCCTTTGCCTTGGATTTCCATAGAACTCTATCTATAACCCTGCCACTGTTTGCAGTGCCCATGTGTTCCTTGTAACCTCCCTCCATTTGGGTAGTAACTGCCCTAGTTTTCAACCCACTTTTGTGTGGGAAGGAAGGATGATCCTTACCTGAAGTTTCTCCTGTGGCATTTGTTGTACCGCAGACTTCATCTGCCCTGACCTCTGGTTGGAAGGAACATAAAAGAGAAGCGCAAGGGTCCAGACGGAAAACTTCCTGTGAAAAATGCCGTTTTGTAAGGCTGTGGGAACTTGTCACCGGAGGGCCTGGGCCCCAGCCCTCCTCAGGCAGAGATACTGTACTATAAATTGGTGAGATCCCACTTAGACAACTTATCACAATTGTTGATGATAATCGGACTAAGAAAGGGAAAATCCTTGCATCGCGTCCCGATGTCCGATTATCATCAACAATTGATACTTGTATCAGAGGATTTTCCTACCTTATACGATTTGCCTTGAGAAAGCCCTGGCGTACTTGCAATAAGGGGCGAAACACGTGTTGGCTGACACTTCGATGAACATTGGCTGAATTAATATGTGTTAAAGAAGAAACTGTTATTCTCGAATTCACTCTAAATTCCTATATTTCACAATAAACAATGTGTTGAATTTGACTCATGACACTGTCTAAGTGGGATCTCACCAATTTATAGTACAGTATCTGGTTGGAAGGAAGCCTTCACACTTTCTTTGGCCTTGCCATTAGAATGGTGTTCCACTTTGACATACCTCTACCACCCTTCTCTGTCAAATCCTTTTGGCCAAAGACTCTTCAAGCTAAAATAATCTTTGAATAGGCCAGCATCCACTACTGATCCGGCCTTGGTGGTAGCTAACTCTCCCAGTATAAGGTCTATTTTTATCAATAAAGATAGTTGTCTCTTTGTGGATAGTGAAGTTCACATTTCCTAGAAAGCATGTCACTCTTTGCTCCCAACCCAACAGTATGGTAAGATTTGCAGTCTCTTTGGCCATTTCCAAAATCTTTGTCAGAGGCCCCACAATAAGCAGGAGTTTATCCTGGCATGCTCGCCAGAGAGCGATCAATCCTCTTTTTGTGGTCCTTAATAAATTTGAGATAAACATGGCCATTTTCCTCCCTGTCTCACGTCAGTGGCACTTTTCCATCTAGGGGTGCACTAGGACATTCAGCCTAAAGGCGACCGCTCACGTCCTTATATAGTGGTTTTCTTATTTTTGTGTACACGTATTGGAGCACCTTCACCTCCTGTACCTGTTCTGCTAAACTCAGGTGATAAATATCCTCTGGGTCTAGCAAGCCATGTCTACTTGGACAGGGTCATTCACCCTAGTAGTCATTTGATCAGGGTTTCCAGACGTTTTCCTGTCATTAAGTTCTCTCGGTTGTGGGAGCCATTCATCCTTTCTGGGGGTTTAGTCCTCTGGCAAGGTATTGCCTGGTCCTACCTGGCTGCCTCCCCCAGTCTCCTCATCCCCCAGCAAGGCTTCCAGACCCCTCACCTCTGTGCAGCTCGTCGTGAGGCCCACCAGCATCCAGCCTGCCAATGGTTCTGCTCTTTTCACCTTGGACTCCTTTTTGACACTTTCCACCTTTGGACTCTCCACCTTTTCCTTCTTTGCAAATTTTTTTTTTTTTTTTTTTACATTTTGCATCTTTGAGCTTTTTCTCACTGTCTCCAGTCCTCACTCAATCCCTCAGTTTTACTTTGACCTTTCTTTTTCCTATCTTTGCTGCTTTTTCATTTTCTTTTTGCTCCTCTTTTATCACTCTCTACAGTTCTCACTTATGCTCTCTCTCAAAACTGGTTCTCATTTGCCATTTTTTTTCTTCTTTTATATTTTAGAGACTTTTGCCTTGATTTCCCTCATTCAGTCTGCCCACTTTTTCCACCTTTACTCTCCCTGAGAATCAGCCTCTCTTGCTCTTTATGCTTCTTTACCTTCCCCATATTCTTTTTCCTCTGCCTTTTTTTTTTACCATGCGCCATGCTCTCACCTGCTTCTCCTGCCTGCTGCCCCACCCAGCCACTGCCCCCAGGATTTATACCCAGAACTGTTTAAGAGTGGCTGCAGAGTACCTAGGTGTGGCAAAGGCAAGCTTCTCCGCATATATCCATGCCCACACCCCTCGCCAGGACCCTGATCCTCCATCCGCCCAGCCTAAGACAATATTCTGCCACAGCCCTCCACTTCCTGAACACAGACGCCTCTCCCCGTGCTGATACCTGCCTGCTCCTCCCAGCACTAAACGGGCATACTCCACCATCTGTTGCTTCTCCTGTGCCCCTGAGCACACTCCTCCCCTCTGCCTTCTCCACAGTGTCACAGCCACATCTCATGAACCACTCCACACACTCTCCTGAACACTTGCTCACGCACCAAACAGTACACTGAAATCTGGGACCTTGCACAACCTCTAACCACATCTACTCTTTCTCCCTGAAGCCTAGATCAAACCCACATCAGCCCTGGACAACGTAACAGCCATCACTCCAGACTATAAGACCAAAAGTCAGGATAAGCAGAACCAGCAAGCCTGGAGAATAGCAATAGTCTATAAGGAACATATCTTATGCTCTCTTTATCTCAGGCAACTCCTACGACCAGCTGGAACACCTAACTCAGCCCCTCCAACAATGCCATCCCAGGAGGTGCCCTGCTCTATATGCCACCTGAACCAAGAGCTGACTTTCCAACACCATTGCACACATCATTGCCTCACTTGTAGCTCAGCTCTTTCATCATCCTCGACAACCTTAACTAATGCCTGGAGGACAACACCGACTTCATCACCAACCCTGTGGAAAACCTGGACACACTTGGACTCACCCAACAAGTGATGGACTCCACCCATCCGGCACGTCATCTCATAGACCCTATTTTCGTCTGCTTCCTCAGCATCACAGTAGACAACCCCACCCCACTCACCAAGACCGACCACTCCGTTATCAGCTTCAGCCTGCACCTCAACCAGCATCAAAGAACCGTACCAACTGAAACCACCTGGTGGAACTGTGACTCAATCTCCTAGGAAACCAGGACCACAGAACTACTAAACCACCGCCGATGCACCAAGTCGCCCTAATCTGATCCGTGGACATCTTCAACAATGGGATCACCTCCTGTGTGGGCATGCTAGTACCACTCAAAACCATGACCGCCTCATGAAACAGACCTCAAGCACTGAAGAACTATGGCTCACTAAGCAACACCGCATGCAGCTGGAGCGCCATTGGAGACACCCACCCCATCAACAGTGACAGACCTGCAAATCTGCCATTAAACAGTCAAACCACCACCACCACTAGGAACTTAGAACCACCAAGCAATCGGCCTTGACCGAACTGATTTGTAACATCACTTATAATTCAAAGGAAATCTTCTCCTTAGTGAAGGGATTCACCTCTCCCACGGACAGTGCCACAACCATCACCCCCCACCCAGAACCTGTGCTCCGAGCTTCCTCTTTACTTCTTCAACAAGATAAGTGCTTTACATCTTAGCACCTTACTGGATCCCTCCACTTGGCGCCCCTTCATCACAACAATGTGAACACACCAGAAATCACCCAGACTTGTTGGCCAACCACCACTTGCATGAAAACTGCTGTCACTATGCTCTCCATCCACCGAGGAGTTCCTTCAGATCCTTGCCTGCACTTTACTTTCTTCAAAGGACTTGAGCCCTTCAGCACTGTCCTCACCTTGATCCTCCGCAAATCCCTCACTACAGCTACCTTCCTGGATTAATGGGAACATGTCACCATCCTGTGCTACTGAATAAACCTACAACACATCCAGCCACATGAGCATACTACAGACCTATCTCCCTGCTACCCTGCCCAGTGAAAGTCATGGAGAAACTAGTCATCAATCACTAGCAGACCATCTCTACAACAACCACCTTCTGGACCCATTCCAATCAGGATTCAGTCTTACCTACAGCACCCAGATAGCACTGAAGCTCAGCTCAGTGAAGACTAAATTGGTACTATTTGAAAGAGAGACTGCACTCTTTTATTTTTTTCCTGGTGGCCATCCAAACTGGAACTAACACCCACCCTGTCCATCCAAGCCAGGAACCTTGGGATCATGATCAACAACTGAAATATCAATGTCCAGCCAGGTCTACTTGATTGCCTCCCCCGCCTCCACACACTTAAGATCCTAAGAAAAAATTTCAGATGGTTTTCTCTCAATACTCGTCAAACAATCGCCCAAACCCTAATTACCAGCTAGACAATGGCAGCATACTCCACGTCAAAATCTCTGCCTACCTCACTAAGAGACCACAGACCATTCAGAAGCAGTGATGAGGCTCACATTAAACATCCCACCCCGTACCCACACATCCACTCACCTCAAAGACCTTCACTGACTACCCGTCCACAAGTTTGCACTGTTCAGACTACTCACACGCACACCTACAAAGCTATGTGCAACCTGGTTCCTGCTTACCTGAACAGCCACATCAGCTTTCACTCCCCCACCAGACACCATTGATCCACTAGCCGCCTTCTACCCTCTGTGTCTCGCATCCGAAGAGACAGAGTGGTGGCCATGCTTTCTTGTACCTGGCTCTTAAAGCCTGGAACGAACTCACCCTTTACATTAGAGCTGCCAGCTCAGTACTAGAGTTCAAGAAGAAACAGAAAATGTGGCTCATCCAATAAGCCCCTGCTAGGTTAGCCTCCTTCTCTAAATTGCCAAGACACCCTGCTATGTGATATGAGAGCTCTACAAGTAAATATAACATAAATAACTTTTCACCAAGGGACTTTTATTCATTTTTACGAATACCTGCCTAAGTCTCCCAAACATGTCTGAAGGAGGTGTGGTGGCTACCTGTGTTTTTTTTTTTTTTTTTTTTTTGCCTTATCCTTACTAGCAGTCCTTCAAGCTCCTTGAGGTTTTAGGAGCCTATGTGGCTCCCCACCCTGCCTTGTTAGGGGTTTCAAGCTGCGCCTAGCAGCTAGCATCATCATTTGCCTTTAAAGGGGCTCCAAAGCGTTGGAGGCTGCTTTATGTAGTGAAGCATCTATTGTATCCGCTTTCATCTTCCAAAGGAGGGGCTGGTCCCCCCTGTGCCACCTCCGACATAACCTCCCTGCTTGCTCTAGTGATGATGTGTAGGACCAGTTATTGTGTATACTTGCGGAGGGACTTAAATCTTATAATCCCTGCAAATGTGGCCTCTGTCCAGATAACTATGCTCATCAGGTTACCCACCATTGGATATAATTGGCTGGCGTTAACCCTGTCTAGCTGCTCAAACTAGAAAATCTAGTTCCTAACATGTGAGCACTAAATTATTAAACTGGACTTTTCAGTATGCCAGATTTGGGAGCTTAGCTTCAGGTGTGACTTTACCGCAATCTCTGTGGTTTCAGATAGAGATGTACGGTGTTGGACACACTGTACACTCTGAAGGTACACCAATGTAACAGTGTCTTCGAAGGAGATGCACTAGTGGCCTCAGGGGACTCTTTTCCCGATATGCCTGCCCATGTTCAGCTCACTGGAATTCCTCCAGCGCAGAGCGAGAGCAGACTGTCCTCTTCCGCCAGAGTCTCCACTACGGGTACTGCTACTCACTGACAGAGGTATAAATGTAATTAAAAAAATGTTGGCATCTATTTAGCACTTTGGTCTTTAAACCCCACTCTGAAACTCACCAAAGTAATTTAAAATGATGAAACGTATCATTCATACGGTTCAGTGCTAATCAAACCCTCAAAATGGCAGTCTACAATGAAAAGCATTTATCTGGCTGCTGAGCAGCGAAGAAAGAGTATTTGCTTTTTATTCGGGATATTCTTGTGTGTTATATGGGAATCCTGATTGTTGGATATTGCTTACTTTATTATTACAAGGACTTACGGGACGTATGATCTTTGTTAGAAATGGGGTTTCTGGTTTGCTAGGGTATGCACCTAAGCCAGGCAGAACCCACCCACTCTGATCAAGGTGAGGGAGTTACATACCCAATATAACCCCTGCTCCCCCCAATGGTAGCTTGGCACGAACAGTCAGGCATATCCCAGAGGCAATGTGTAAAGCATTTGCACAACACACACAACACACGTGACACACTATATCCACCACAAAGGAAACACAACACCAAGTTACATAAAAATAAACTGTATTGTACACAAAATTATTAGATCAAACACAGCATGTCAGTAATACCCTGCTACCCAAGCAGTTGTCAGAACATTACAAAGTACCAGAAAGTACTGTTACTCTGCAAAAAAACAGCAGTAGTCAAATATAACACATAGGTCACTCATTATTCTGCAACATAAACAGTAGTTAGGAAAACATTACTACAATACTGCACTTGTCATAACATCATCATAAATGCCCATACCAGGAACATTAGCACCCACATGGCAAGTCATAAAAACATATTTGCATAAATGCCCATAACAGGAACATTAGCACCCACATGGCAAGTCATAAAAACATATTTGCATAAATGCATGGCTTATAATAAACATGCCACTAAGCATGCACATAGCAGGAACATTAGCGGACCATCAGATATTATATGGTGCATCTCAAACCCCATTATCATTATTGCCCATAACACCATCAAGGTTAGGAATGTTAAAGTGGCAGCCCTCTAGCGCAAATGTCACACAAGGTTAAGGCAAGGGGGCCCCCAGTTGTCCTCACACGCCAAAATGGGGGCCGCCTGATAGAGTGACAGAAGGGAGCGGCCCCAACCACCTGTTCTTTTATGCGGGCTCTTCTTAGGGCAATGCCCAATACAGGCACCAATTATCCCTGGGGGCCCCAGGGCCACGACCGGCCCTCATGGTGGGCCAGTGTACCCAAAGGAAGACAACAGGCTTAGATTGGAGCTTCACATTCCTCTGGCAGCGACCGGGGAGCATGGGCACAGCGTGCTTCCGACGCGCTCTCACACAAGGAATGCCCGGGTCGTGGTAGTGATTCTCCCCGGCGACGGTGCTCTTAAGGCACTACAATAAATACATCGAGGCAAATATGTAAAGCACTACTCCGGGCTTCAGCCACCAAAAGAAGAGGCGCTCTAAAGGTACCAGGGGGCTAAAATATGGTGCTCTTGAGGCGCAGCTGTAAATCCAGCGCTGTCCTCACGCTGGCAGATAAATGGGGTAGAGGTCAGGGGCGCACCACCCAGCCTCTGGGGACATAAAAGAAAGCACAGGGCAGCAGGACCCAGCTACAGGCCAGCTCAAGGAGGATGCAGTCAGTGGCAGGTCCTCCTAGTGACCCAGCAGGTCAAAGGTCAGCACAGCAGCAGCAGTCCAAGGCAGTTCCTGGTGAGTCCCTCCAACAGCATTCTGTGTCCAGTTACAAGCATGTTTCTTGTGTCAAGTGTGTCTCTCTTTCATGGGGAAAACCCCTGTACTTGTTCTCAGTTTTGCACAAGGTTTAACAATGAAGGGGAGAGTAGGTTCCAACCAGTTACAACTTGGTCCAGGAGTGTCCCCTCTCTCCTCCAGCACAGGCTCCAGACATCAGTTGGGGGTGAACAAGCCCTTTGTGTGAGGCCAGGGCACAGACTTTACAGATGCGAGTGTGCCCGTCTCCCCTTCTCTCAGCCCAGGAGGGACCATTCAATATGTAGATGCTCCTCTGTGACACCTCCACCCTTCCTGTTTACAGGCTGTCTGAAAAGTATGCACAAAGACCAACTGTCACTCTGCCTAGCCGTGGATTGGAGTCAAGCTGCAAAACACCAGTAATAAGCACAGAGAAATGCTCACTTTCTAGAAGTGGCATTTCTGTAATGATGATAAAAAAAATCCGCCTCACCAGTAATCACCATTTCTTACTACCATTAACCATACCAAACCTGCCTAGGCCACCCCTCATAAGCAGTGAGAAACTAAATAGGCTGTTTGTCACTACCAGAGCAGGCCACGCAACCGGGCACGTGTCCCGCCTTCTACATACATAGCACCCCGCACGTAGGGCTAGCTAGGGCCCACCTTAGGGGTGACTTACATGTAGTAAAAAGGGAGTTCTGGGCCTGGCAAGTAAATTTAGATGCTGGGTCCCTGTGTCAGAAAACTGTGCAGGTTTGAAAGACTACTTCTGTGGGTGGCGCAAACAGCACTGCAGGCCCACTAGTAGCATTTAATTTACAGGCCCCTGGGTATAGGGATACCACGGTACAAGGGACTTACAGGTAAATTAAATATGCCAATTAGGTGTAAGCCAATCATACCAACTTTAGATGGTCTATCTCCGCTAGCTCGTCGGGATCAGTGGCTTGCTGGACATGGTGATCTTAGTTCTCCCAGGTGGGCATTCTTATGCGCACAGTACGGCCTAACATTATTGTCGCCGGCAATTTGTTTGTGGTGCTGTGTTGTGTGGTTTGGTAAGCCCTCAGCACTTCATTCAGTGCTGCCCGGGAATCCATTCTGGCCAGTTCAGCTTGTTTTATGGTCTTCTTCAGAGTGGCCATGAACCTTTCCACCATCCCATTGGCTTGGGGCCACAGGGAGAGTGATCGTTCGATGTCTGAAGTTGAGGTCTCTGGCAAATTTGGCAAACTCGACTGTTGAATGGAAACCTGATGTTCTTCTTGACTATTTCCGGGATTTCCCATGCCGCAAAGACTTCATCCAGCGCTGGTATGGTGGTGGCTGCCCTGGTAGACGATACTTAGTGTACGATTGGGAATCGGGAATATTCATCCGTTATAAAGAGGATGTATTTGCCGGACTCTAGGAGCTAGAGAAGTCTGCTACCACTCGTTGCCAGATTTTGTCTGGTAGTTCGGACATATTTAACGGCGCAGGAGGTTCTTCCCAGCAGACCAGTTGGCATTGTGGACAGTCCTTTAGTGTAGCTTTGACCATCACTTCCAGGGAAGGGAACCAGACACGCTCCAGCAGAGCTTTTTTAGTGACTACTATGCCTCGATGTCCCTCATGGTCTAGGTTGACCACCCCTTGATGTAGATTCTTCGGAATGACAATTCTCTGTAGACCATCCTCTGCAATGGATAGTTCGTTCTTTACATGTCGAAAGGATGTTAGCTCCTTGAGGTGGTTGGGTTTGGATTCTTCCATGTGGCCCCACCAGTTAGTGCCTATGAGTCGTGTTACATTGTGTAATGTGACATCAGCTGCAGTGGCCTCAACAATGGCTTTAAGGGGGACTGCTGGTGGTCTTGCTTGAGCAATGACAAGGTGAATGTACTCCTCTGCTATCGATGGTCTTGTGTAGAGGATGCTCTGGGGTGCCGTGACATGTAGTCGGCTGGGTTTTCTGCTTTTCCGGGTTTATGTATGATGGTGTATGTGTATTCTTGCAGTCAAATTCCCCATCGCTCAATCCTGGGAGGCATCTTGGCTTGGGAATTTCCAAATATGGTTATCAACGCCTGATGGTCCGTGATGTGTGTGAAGTGTTTCCCGTATATGAATATGTGAAAGTGCTTACAGGCCCAGATAACAGCCAGACTTTCTGGCTGCGAGTATGCTCTCGGTCAGTCAGGCTGCGTCTTGCACATGCTACTGTGTGTCTTTGATCGCCATCTTTGTCATACTGACCTAAGATAGCCTTAAGTCCCACCAGACTGGCGCGTATAGTGATCTCAGTCTTCTTATGAGGATTAAAGTGTGCCAGATTGCTGGCTGCCTCAACAGTGTCCTTGATTATGTTGAATGCTTGATCACATCTCGGAGACCACTGGAAAGGTTGACCTCTCTTGGTCAGCTCCTGGAGGGGGTAGCTGATGGTAGCGTAGTCCTTCATGTATCGGGCACAGTAACTGCCCATTCCCAGAAATGACCGAACACCCCCAGTGTCCTGGGAGTGAGGGGTGTCAATGAGGGCCTTGACTTTCTAGGGCTCTGGCCTTATCCCGTCACCTGGGAATGTATGTCCATAGAACTTCAGAATGTACCTGTGAAATTCACACGTGTCCTTATTGAGGGTTAGGTTGGCATCCAGAAGAGCTGGACATGCCTGATCCAGGTCTTTGTCATGTTCTTTGACCGTGGCTCCAAAAATAAGGATGTCGTTGCTATAGTTAAAGGCATTGGGAATGTGTCATATTACTCTCCTGATCGCTTCTTGAAATATCTCTGCTGCCAATAAGATGCCAAAGCCGAGCCATTTGTACCAAAATAGCCCTTGATGTGTTGAAAACATGGTGATGTAACTTGAACTTTCACAGAGTTGGAGCTGGTGGTAGCCCTTGTTTAGATCCAGCTTGGAGAATACCTTTGCCCCATTGAGTAGTGTGATCATGTCGCTGATGTGGGGTCCTAGATGTCTTTCCCGTTCAATGGCGGTGTTTGGAGCTCTTATGTCCACACATAGATGCACTTTGCTGCCGGATTCTCGTTTGGCCACCACCAGGGACACCAACGGGGTGGGTCCCGTGGTTCTCTCTATGATGTCAGCCCTGAGGAGGACTCTTAGTTCGTCTTCGACCACCTGTTGAAGGTGAAAGGGTACCTTTCTGTGAGGCTTAGCCACTCGTGTTATTTGTTTATTTATGTGCAGGAGGACTTGGAAGTAAGCCAGCTTCCCTAGTCCCATGAATAGCTTTGGAAACCTGCGTACAATGTCCTCCACTATATATAGTATCTCCACCAGCCTCAATCATTCGGAAGTGGGCAAGCTGAGGAGGCAGTCTGCTTCAGGCCCTTCGATCACGTGAATCTGTGCTTCTATGGTCCTGGCTTTGTAAGTTAGGGATGATTGAAACTGCCCTAGACATGGCAGAGGGTCTTGGGACATCCATGTGTAGACTTGCACGGCCGCTTTCTGTAGTTTGGGCTTCGGGTTCATCCTGTTGTGCTCTGTGATACTGATATAGTTGAGGGATGCACCACTATCTAACACAAATGTGGTAGAGTGTGTTCTCATTCGGAGATGCAGCCTTGGGTATTTCTTTAGTCTGTCTTGGTCGGCGGCCATGCAAATGTACTCCTCATTGTCTTGTGAGATTGGTGTGAGAGAACATGACTCCTGGGAGTCTCTATTTTTGTGTGTCATGCGAGTGGCGGCTTGAGCTGGCGGAGCAGTCTGGTCGGTCATGTACAGCCTTCGCATGATGATGCAACCTGGGCTTCCCGGATTTCTGCTGTATGCTCTTATGTGAGGTGTGGCACACCTTTTCAAAGTGTTGTCTTTCCTGCAGCTGTGACACTGTTGACCCAATGCTGGGCACGGATCAGTGTGCAGGAGGGCTTGGCCGCAGCAATAGCATTTTAGCTGGGACTCCTTTTGGCCCAGTTTGTCGGGGCTGTGACGATGTCCTGTTCGTCGGGAATAGTTTTTGGATTTCGGCATCCTCCGGTGTTCCGGTGACTGACATTTCTTCTGACTAGTTTGAAGCCTGAATGCCTGTTCTTGTTTCTCTAGCTTTTCTGCTACCATTTTATTTGCGTGTTCTTCTGCCTGATCGTTGACTCATCATTTCCTCTATTTTGTCCAAGTATCATCCCTTTAAGAGGCATCTGCGCAGGACTCTGAATGGCATTCTTCAATGAACCGCAGGCGAAGAGCGTCTTCAGTTGTGAACGCGTCAAAAGCTCAGAATCGGGCTAGGCATTTGTCGCGTGATGAACTCCCCCATGGATTCATCCCTATCCTGGGATGCTTGGTTGAAACAGTAGCATATATAGTCGATGTTCTTTTTGTGAAGAAACTTCCTGTTAAGTGCCTTGCTAACCCCTTGATATGATGATGCAATGTCTGGCAGTTCCTAGATGATTGTTCTGCCCAACCACAGGGTCAGTGACTTGTGGCCCTTTCATGAAGTCTTTGAAATCTTCCAGCCAGTTCTGCCAGCGGAAGCCAATGCCCCCTCCACCACAGATTGTTATATTTTCATCCTGGCAATTAAACCGTATTGGCCTGTGGAATCTTTTTATAGTATGATGCACCACCGTTCAGTACAAATGGAAATAACACAACGTTGCTAAACACTTTAAAACTTGCATATTATATGAAAGAGTGTTTCTAGGCACTGTGTGCATCTTATTTGTATTTCTTTATCTTTGGGTAGGAGTGATCTGCGGGTGGTTATTTCTGTGTATCTTTCTTTGCAGATGACCCAGACATTCAATGTCTGTGCGTGACTCATGGGGTCGGTCATGTGAATCTGCACTTTAGAGCATGGGGTGAATGTGTGAATAATTTCCAGGTGTTAGAGTTTTTTGTATTTTTATCTTTGAGTGTGAGTTACCTTTGAGGATGTAAAATGTGTCAGTTTCTTTTTCGTTGAATTTTGTTTTCCAGCAGTTTTAGTGATGTGCATGGGAGTGGTCAGAATAGTTTGGAGAAAGCATAAGCAATGGTTAGGGTATTGATCAAAATATTCCTCACCCATCACTTTTAGGTTTTGCATACAAACGGATTTAGCTGTTTAATGACAACATACCTCTTGTATCTTTTTTTTGATGTAGGGTGAGCTTTGCGTCAAACCATTTCTCATGGCTTGGTGGTTTTCTTTGTTTAACTCAAGATTAATTCAAGCACTTCGACCAGTCACTTTTCCTTTTTTTTCAATATGCATCTGCTACAGACCTGCGTTAACCTTTTGGGGAAAGCGGTCTTTGTGCCTTTTATTTGATTCAGCAAACGTAAAGGTCACCCACAATAAACTTTCGTGTATGATTTATGTTGGGTTTTCTGTGCGTTTGTGTCTGTGCTTGTGTGTATGGTTTTTAGCAGCTTTCCTATTCCTCTATGGGTGGGTATCTGTACGCTCTACCTTGCATGTTTTACAATTGAAGAGTTGCTTTGCTAGAAGCTGTATACGCTTAGCCAGTTTTAATGTGTCCATAACTGTTCCTTCAACCTCTCATAGTAATAATGTAATTATCATGTATCAACTAGCAATGCATTTTCTGTAATTAAGGTTGTTATAATTTGTGATTTTATTTTCCATTTTCTTCTCATTTTAGAAAAATTTACCATACTTATGGCAGCTTGTACAGCTCGTTCTTCAGAAGAAAGCATTTTGAAATGTGTAGAGTTGCTTCTTTCCAGAAATGCAAACCCAAATGCTGCTTGCAGGTAACTTCTTGGAATTGTGTGTTGGAGACGTGATGATGCTTTTAATGTTTGGTTTGAATGTCAATTGGACCTTTTTTCAGGTTTAAGTAATCAGTTTTGTTCCCATTCACCTATAGTTCACATTTTCATATGCTACAAAAAATATTGTTTTATATGAACCAGGACATGTGCTCTTGCTTAATTTCCAATGTCCATTGGCTCCCAAAGCTCAGTGTTTCTCTCCCCACTCCCACCCTCAGTGTTGTTTACTCCCCACACCCAGCACCCTCTGTTTTGTTTCCCTCAACTGCTTCCTTTGTGATGCTTCCCCCAGATGTGTCCTTTATGATGCTCCCACTCCCGTGCCCTCCTTGGTTTTCCCCCACCCGAACTTTTTAAAAAAAAAAAAGCTTTTGTGCTACCTACGTAACCTAATGCAGTATATTAAAAAAAAATACTAGTGCCATTTTATAGGTGAGTGCTTACAAAATTACGCAGTTGCCATATCATAGCATCTTTTTTTTTCCTTTAGCCATGCTACACAGCATTAGGGATTCTGTATAGCATGGCCTAAAACCTTTGGCAAAGACATTATCTCTCAAATGTGAGACCTGTTGGCTTTGCCAGTATTTGTTGTTTTTCTACATATACCCTAATCCCAACTGGATTATAGGGTGCATGAAGGCATGTGGAGACAGGTAACGCTGTAACATCCAGTTTATTAATGTGAAAAGGGAGCCAATACCAAGTGACAGCTACTCCAATGACACCCAGCTCCAACTGGCAGCCAGCAGAACTCAGTGGCCTCAGAGATCCAGCCGAAAACGTGGGACGGGACTCAAGGTAAGCTTTAATTAATAACATTCCAAAGAGACAAATAGCATCAGAAAAAGAACAAACGAACATGAGACCTTTCCATTGGTAAGTATGTATATTGGTATGGTACATTCTTTTCCCCCGTACAAAAATAAAAACAATATAAAATCAAAACAAAAGTGAATTGTTAAACTACATAACAAAGGTGCGGGAAAAATGTTAATGCATGTAAAAATCCTTATCTGATCTGTAGATTGGTTTTGCATGTGGGCCTGGAAATTGCAACATCAGGTCCGCAGTCTTTCAGTTCTGCATTGTCAGACTGTTGCTACAACATCCCTTAGCAGGGTTCAGTGTTAACTGCAGATCTCACGTCTGAAGCAGTAGAAAACTCTGCCACAGAAGGACTGTCATTACTGCCAGACATGTCAATCCACCAAAAACCCTCAACCAGAGCATGAGCCTTCTGACCCTCCAGTAAGTCTAGAATTTAAAAAAAAAATAGCTTGTTCAGTGGACAGTTTCACCAAGTGTCACCTGCTCTACCAGCCGTTTCCATCAATCAAGACTGCTCTTTAGGAAACTTTGACAATTTATTTGGGTAACATAAATTGGGATTCTCCTTTCTTGGTCTTGTAAGGTTTCCTAATAAGTACCCAATCACCACTATTCTATGAGAACTCTAACATTAGGCCTTTTGTTGAAACACTCTTTTGAATGATTCTGCTGAGACTGAACATTGTTTGATTAGTTCAGTCTCCCAAGTGCCCAAGGCAACATTGTGTTTCAATCAATCAGGACACAAAGAAGAACTGGGATTTCTGTCTCTCAATAGTTTGAAGGGAGAAATTCCTGTAGTACTATGGGATGTTGTTAGGTAAGCCCAAACCTTTTGCCTCAGGAACACTTCAACATCAATGCCAGTTGTCCGAGCAGTCTGTATACACTCCTTTAAAAACCTGTTCATTCTTTCTAGAAGGCCATTAGAGGTTGAACAGCACAAAGGCACTTGAAAATGGGTGATGTGGTGCAATGCAATGAATTTAAGTGAAATGTGTTCCATTGTCAGGGACCCGGATCAAGGGGGGCCCATCCGTATGAAAAAATATTTTTAGAAATCTTACTACTGTTATTGTTTTAGGATTCGCTACTAACTTAAAGTACACCCATTTCGAGAAGTTATCCACTAGTATTAACAAGAATATTTTGTCAGCAGGCAAAGTTTCAAAAGGTCTCACAAAATCTAGGGCAACTTTGTCCCAAGGATTTACAGGTAAAGGAACAACATGTGAGGGTGACTCTGCGGTCTTCCAATGCTTGTCTGAATAGACATGTTACAGGAATTGACCCACTTAATTATTTGGCTATCCATTGAGAGCCACTAGTAATACTGTTTCAGATTATCACATGTACCACTGATGCCTAAATGATCTTTATGTGCTAAACTGATTAGTTTAGCCCTAATGGCAGATGGAGGAATGCAGGGCTAAATACCAACATACAAGTTCCTCATTTGATCGCATTTTTCAAATCTTGATCCTAGTCAAGGGCTTGTGGGCACTCTGGTTTAGAAATCACCCCTTTGTCCTCTAACAAATCATCCAGTGATGCCACCACACAATCCAGACCTTCTTTTTGATCAGACAACCCATCAGATTACAAGGGCATTCTGGACAAGCAGTGAGCTCTACTATTTTTACTTCCTAGGATGTATGTGATAGTAATAGAAAATTCCTGGAGAAGTGCAAAAGCCTAATCAACCTAGCTGATGCTTTGCCAGAGCAATTCCATTCAGTAGATGAATAAGAGGCTTATAGTCTGTATACATCTCAAAATGAGTACCTCAGAAAAGATTCTAAACGTCTCCACTGCCCAGCAGCATGTAACCGCTATGCGCTCTATGGTGCTATAATTGGTCTCAGGCTGTCTTTGGCTACAAGATGAAATGACCACAGTTCCTTTTTTTTTACCTTCCACCCACTGTGATAGGACTGCACCCAGATCAGTGTGACTGATATCCTCATTCACAAAATATCTATTGTCTGAATCAAATAAAGCCAGTGTGAGAGCAGAAGTGATTAAGATCAGCAGCTTTGTTCCATGTGAATGTAACACCTTTCTTTAATAAACATCATAACGGTTGGATAATAAAGGCATACCTCTCTGTGAACAGGGAATAATACTCGCTGAGCCTTAAGAAGCACCACAGAGTCTCCTCGTCTTTGGGAGAAACCTTATCCTGAATGACCTCAACAATCTAGTTCTTGTACAACAAATTTGTTTTTCATTCCTCATTGTAATACTAACATTTTTGAAATTTTAAGAACCCTTTCTAATATTACATTGTGCATCTGAACGTTTTCCTCAAAGATCAGAATGTCATCCTGGAAAGCTTGTACGCCCGTAACACCTTCCAGGATAGCATCCATGACCCTTTGAAGCGCACTGGCTTTAGAGGCTCGTCTGAAATGAAGACAGGAATGTAAATGTAGCAAAAGGTGTAATGAGGTGGTTAAATCCTGAGTCCCCTATGGTAAAGGGATCCGGTGATAGGCTGACCTACATTAGGTGTTAAAAGGGATTTGGCCTGCCTCAAATTGGCTAGTAATTCCTGCACCTTGGGAAGGGAGTGGCAGTCCACAACTATGTTTTTGTTCTGAGTGTGAAGGTCCACTTACAAACGGATTTCCCCAGATTTTTTCCGAACTACCACGATGGGACTCACCCATTCTGCCGAATCAGTGGACATAATGACCCCTTCATATACCAATTTTTGTGGCATTTATTTAAGATCATCACGATCACTCAAAGGAACCAGTCTGACTTTGTGGACAACAAGCAGTGCATTGGACTTCAATTTTATTTTATGCTCAAAATCTTGAATTTAACTAACAGTGTCACAAAAACATCCGTATACGTCTGTAAAACATCTGTGACTGTTTCCACTGGAACATCGTTAGTAGTAGTGGGTAAAGAATCAGTAGCCTCCAACAACAGGGTATTTACAACAGAGTGACGTCATCAGGTAACTATTTGAGCCCCAACTTGGCTAAGAAAGAGTCAGTTGCTACTACTGGTGTTGCAGAACCAGGATTTAACATAAGGCCTACCATTGCTAAGTATCACCAACTCAATATATTTCTGCCTTTCAGAGCAAGGTACACATTGGTAACTGTTGTTCTTCCAAGATAGGTGACAGATTCAAGGAAGTAGCCAACAAAATCGAAGTCCTGTTCCCAAAGGCTTTAGGGTGCATGTCAGGTTCTTGAAGTGGCATGTTCTTACTGCAGTACTGATAAAAGCAAACATTAGATAAGATTGTAATGGGGGCTTCTGAATCGGCCATCATGTTAAGATTGTTTTCACCAGTTTTGGCTTCACAGCAAGAGCCTTTAACATTACACCTTACACTGTTCACATCGGGGTCATCTGAAAAAGCATTGGTGCGCACTGAAAGTAGTACTTTAGACAAATCAAACTTGCATCCAACCATTCCCACATCCTCACTATTGACTTTAATAGATATTTTGCTACCCTTGCAAACTGATTGAAAGTGCCCCACTTTTTTACACGTGTTACACAGTTTATCCGTAGCCGGGCAATTTACACTATTCCCTAAATAAGATTTTGAACTACATCAGTAACACATTTTTTTGGGCACGTTTTTATCAGATTTACTTTTCATGTATACAACATTTATAGGTTGTTCCTAAGAGCATGAATAAACATTGCCGTGTGAATTGTTCAAAACTTCCATGACCATGAGTTTGCTTGAAATCTTGGAACGTTCTGTGGCCTTGGCAACATCGACCACTTCAAGCAGAGTGGGTGCTCTACAACTAAGCAGCCATTCTTGGATTTATTTATTTTTTACCCACAGGCAAAGACAAATTGGTCTGATGTGTCTAGTGAATCACCAAAGCTGCACAAAGAGGCCAGACATCTGAGATCGGAAATAAATTCTTTAGTACAATCTTCAGGTGATTGTATCCTTCTGACGATATTAAATCTCTCAAGAAGTACACTAGGTTGTTCAGAGAACTTAAGCAGGCGTGAAACTGCTTCCACATAGACATCCCAACCTTCACCATCACCTCCTGGTGCTGAGGCAACTGGTAAGTTCTCAAATACCTGTTGCCGTTCTTGCCCCAAATGACTGAATAATAACACTGCTTTCCCTTCGGGTTTAAAATTAGCTGCATTAATAGCAAATGAGTAATTTTGTAAAAATACAGGACCATTGTTTCAGGAAGTAGGTGACTTACCTAGATTCTGTAAGAATGGTATAATTTGTACAGGATATTGCTGAGTAACCATAGTGAAAAATGATACCAAAAAGATTTCTTACCACCAAACGCTATAATTAGGAAAATCAAACATGAATAAAAAAGACTGGGACCCAGTGAAATAGTAATGTCTATCAAATGTTGACTCAGAGGTAAAAAAGAAGAAGAGGTTGAGTTCAAACCCTGAGGTGTGATTCCTTATGATCAGTGCGTCACATGAAATTTCATTTGAGAAATTTCAAACCTGGTGAATAGCGTGAGATAGTAATTGCAAACTAAAACACAAATCACTCTGATGTAAACATGATAGTTACACCACCCTGATTCAAGATGGCCGCTCTAGTGTTATCCATATCCAAAATGGACGATCCAATACGAATGTTATTGAGAGAGCGTAGCTTATATAATCTATATTAACATGAAATGTTTATGACTTAAGATGTGATGATGCCGCATAGAAACTATAGTAATAGCAATTTTGCTTAAACGTACACTTGAATTGTGACCACGAAGAGTGGCCACCAATGTATACGCAAACTAATAATGATGATCAAAATGTTTGTTACGTTCAAATGAGCTTATACTAACATTTGCGTTATTAAATCTGTATTCAAAATCTCATAGGCCTTAAGTTAGCATGAGCTGCAGCTTAGCTGTTTGGCTCTCATATTAAATGCATTTTTCTATTTTTCAGTGTGCTGACTCACAAGGGGCCATGACCCTGTTTGTTCTTTTTCTTCAAATTTGGAAGATGAATGTAACCATGTTAGATCCGTTCTCAAGCATATTTTCTATGCCCATGGAATAAAGGTTAAACCAAATTGAAACAGTGTAGATTAATGTAATGTGCAAGGTCATTCAAACCGGTGAAGACAATGGAACTGCTGACCAAAAGATGTGCAAAGAATTACAGAAAGATGAAGTCACACCGGACGTGCCACCTCTGAACACGTCAATTATGAAGACCAATCAAAGACTTGTAAACCAATATGGGGTGAAGATTAGGATTTCCTAATGTTTAATTTGATAGGGTAAAGATAGTGGGGTATAGCAAATGTCCAATAGAATTTTGGGGGAATGTACTACGAAAAAGGGATAAAAACCCATGTCACATGGAGGTCACGGAGAGGGCGGGTTAGGGAATGCTATTGATTTTATCCAGAAACTCTGCCACTCTGTTTGATGAATTGAGATTTTATTAAAACCATCCTTGCCCTTAGTTTGTTCTTTTACACTTTACCTTCTTATGAGGGAAGTGCCCTTTTGTCCCGGAGCTGAGTTCTGACTGATGGCGATTTGACTGATGTCTTGAAGACGAAGACTGAACCTGTACGCTGACCTAATCTTTGGAGGGTAATTATGACAATGCATTTGTAATTTGTCTGTTTGCTTTTCCTTTCTAGGTACCAACTGCTTACTTTTGACAGAGACCTTAGCTAGATGTTTTCCAAATTGGTGCTCTAAATTGGTTTGCATGAAGCCCAACATGCTAATGCCAATCAGTGGTTAGGACAGGTGTTCACCAAAACCGACGCAAATAGACAAACGACTGAAACTATGCTTTGTTGAACTGACGCGATAGTGACACTCTGTTAAACTTGATCTATGTTCACGTCGTGTTATGTTCTGATGTTTGTGGTTCTCGCTTTAATGAAATCTTATCAAAGTTGCCATATCGTGACTATGCTATTATGTTTCTTGGTGTTGAGATTAACGCAATTGCTATTAGACTGTAATTAATAGGGAATAAAACTCATAAAATTCTACTAAACTGGTGGTGTTGTTCTACTAAACTGGTGTGGTTATTCATGGCTGCAAGGTCATGGTAGCCTCATTTGAAACCGATTAATGACTTTGACTAAAGTGAAATGCATTGTCGTGATAAATATTGATGACATTGTTGATGTATTGATTGATAGATTGATTAGCTATCTCGTCCTACGGTGTCTCTCAACTGGGTCAAAAGATTAATTGGCCTAAAACGAGCCCTGATGTGAAATAAATTATCATAAAGGGACGCGTTAACATTATTGTAATACCACTCTGATCTAAGATGGTCGTTTTGATGTGGCTGTTGAGGTGATGGCATCCACCAATCAAATGCCTCAACCAAAGACAATTCCTGTCAGCCAAGACCGTGCGTGGTGAGACTGTGACAAGAAGTCTCGAATCACACCAATGGCTTGCGAGGCTGACATCAATTTGGGAAGCAAGTCAAAACACTCCTCTCGAAATCCTGGAGTGATGAGAAGAAACCCATACAGGTGTGCCCGATGCATGATCAGGGCAACAGGACAAACTGCGTAGCTGTGCGGTTCCAAAAGAAATCATATGCTGACAGAAGCCAGAATATGTGAGCTCCCTTGAAATCACGTGCAGACAGGTATTGCTGTGACAACCAGTTTATTAATGTAAAAAGAGAGCCCACATCAAGTGCCAACTGGCAGCCACAGCAATCCAGCGGCCTCAGAGCTCCAGTCAAGAACTGGGAATTTAAGGTAAGCTTTAATAAATAACATTCTACAGAGACAAACAGCATTGGTAAGAGAACAAACGAGTACGAGAACATTCCAGTGGTTGGTATGCAGGTGGATTGGTATGGTGCAGGTGACATTCTTTATTAAAAGGCATACTAAAGTGTTCATCTCTCCTTACTTCCCGCCCCCCACCCTTAGTTCACTCTTCCACAAAGATGAAGAATAATAGTTTTGTTTGTTCTGAACGTTTTGGACATTTAGCACAAATTAAAGTCTGGTGCACCTCCCAATAAGCTTATCATTTCTGACTCTCAAAGAAGCGTTGCATTTTGGATTCTAGTGGCATTTCATTTGTAAGGTGTGTATTTGCCCTCGGATCTTGATGTAACCAGCACCAGATTGTACAGGGATTTGGGTTACACCTTCAGTTTGTAGAGATAAATGAAATGATGGCACCATTGTCATATAACTCAGAGGGTTGTGTTACAGGTCATGTTACTTGATGCTGGATATTACAAAGGTAACTCTGCTACAAAGGACCTATTTGCAGCCTGTGGAAAAATGTAAAGATTAGTGGCTCCAATACCTCTTTTTTTAAATGTTAACAATTCAGCCAGGCCGCTTTCCCACATGTTGCTAAAATGTTTTGACCACCCTAATTACAGGGTTCGCTCCTATTCAAGGATCAGGATTTATTAATACCATGTTATTTGTGAGTTGGTTATTGTCTGACAAATAATAAATGGCACCCTGAAAGGAGAGCGGGTGTCCGATTATTGATAACTAAATTGGCATGCAGTTCCGGAAACCGTAACCGGAATATTCCGTTGTCCAATGGTTACCTTCTACCGGAACATAATGCAGAGACATGTCAGTTATGTCCCTTTATAAGTCAGCCTGCATTGTGCAGAAATGCTAATAAGTTTTGTTACTAAATGAGGAGAATTTGATCTTTTCCGGTGTTTAATTTGAGAGGTAAGGTGTTTTGCTAGTTAAGACTTCCTCACCTCTGGCCACATATATCATCAGTATTACACATGCACAATATTGCAAAAACTCTAAAGCAGTGGTTCTTAAGCTTTCAACTTTTGTGGACAAACAGTTAATGATTACGGGAGAAGCCGGGACACCTCCCGTGCCTCCTCTCTTCCCTCCCCCGCCCCCCAAGTCATTGGAGGAAGTTCAGACCCCGGCCTGAATAATTTTAGTACTGTGAACCGCAAAACAATACACAAAAATGTAGACACAAGCATTCAGGAAATACACAAATTATTAAATATTTTATTTAATTAACAAACGTAAACAAATCATAATTTTAATCAGAATGTTGGAGCTTTTGTAAATTTAATTGAGGCAATCCATTGTCCAGACTATTATGTTCGCTGCACTTGCACTGCTACCACTAATCAGTTGCAGGATACCGACTTAAGTTTAGCCTCCAATTTCAAATTCCTTGCCAGTTACAGAAGATCTTAAAACATTTCAGTTTTACATTATGCTTCTTTATTTATTAACTCTTTCAGTCTGTTAACATTGTTTGATTTTCTGAGTAGGTTTTGTGGATCCCTCATGTGTCACCAGACCGCAGGTTAAGAATTGCTGCTCTAGAGACAACACTAGCTCATGAGAGCGGTAGAGCAGCAAAGCCACTGTTGCCACCAGACACTTGTTCTCAAAGTCCTAGTAACTTCGGGCAGCTAGTTTAACTTGCACGTTACCGTCTGAAAGTAATGGTTCTCAAGATACCACTCTTTTATAAGTTAGATCTATGAAGCAAAAACAAAAGTTCATTTTCCTTTTGCCAAAGTGTTTTTTATCTTGAGGGAAAGGTGAAAAACTCAAAAATATACTGTTATGGTGTTAATGGCCTGTAAATTTTTGGTGTTGAGTATTTGCAGTTGTAGTCCAAATATCGTTTTATTGCCGCATCAAAAACTGCTTTGGAATGCTAAATAACAACGCGTGTTAGCTGATATAAGAAACCCACAGCTCCGTGGTAATTTAGAGGTAGTTATCAAACTACGCATCTCGGATAAATTAGCTTATCTAATGAAATAGATTGTACAATCTTTATGAAAATATTAATACCGCGGGTTCAGGTAATAGTATGGATGGCTCATCCTGTGTCTTATGACCTTGGAAGGTGCCGTGGGTGTTTTAATGGACCGTAGGTAGAGAGAAAATTGCATTAATCATTTACTGGTTCAGTGGTGTGTGATACGATCCAATGTATGTACACTACTCTTTATTAGGAGCTCAATACAAATTATACTTTTTGCGTGTTGTGGCATTATGTAATTGGGCGGTCGATGTTATTAACGTTACTAAACTTAAATACAAAAAAAAAAACGAGTTGACGAGCTGATATTTTCCATATTTTCGGATAATATATTTTTCATGTAATTTGGGTCGCAACGGAACCATCGCCTAACTGTAACAATTGCTAAAAACATTTCTTCCCGCCAATAATGCTGGAGATAACTTGATTTTTGACCAGTAAATACAGAGCTAGCGCTGAGCGGGCTGGCTGTCTTTTGGAATCAACTAGAAGAGGCTGCATTTTTCCCAAATGGTGCTTTTTGATTACTTGAGTAGCAGACTCGGGTAATCCAAGAAGTTATTTTTATCCAGAATGGTAAAGCTGTTTAACAACTCTTATGTCAGTCGGAGTTTCTTGCAGAGTGCCATTCTTTGGTTATGTTTGATAATCACAATGGTCCTTCAACAGTAAACAACGCTTCGAGCATTATTCTGTATGTCTCAATTTAGTACAAATAAGCACAACAGCATTGCCTTCACGTACTACAGGCTATCCCTTTGCTGGCTGACTAGTTTAGAATTGAGCTGCACGAGAATGTTGTGAACACAAATCCTGTTTTAGTCCTCTATACTTTTTAAAATGTTTAGCCCATCACTCGCACAACAAGTGATTATTATGTGTTGACCGTGTAACATTATACTAGCAGCATCACCACTTTCATCAGTCAGTATTTTCCGGCATGACCAAACTTCACTACATCAAAGTCTAACGTGAGGCCGATAAATGTTAGACAAAAGGACCTTTTTAATTCTGTCATGCTTAAACCAATCAACTAGAAATAGTTCAATTGTCATCCATCCACCTGTGAATGCAGTTTAGAAAAGCTTATCATAGTCTGTCCATACTGCATTCACGATGCAAATTGGTCCCTACATGAACAGTATATCCACTTGCCCCATTTTGTGAATGGAGAAAATTATGCCATATTGATAGGATTCTACAGCTTTAAACGTTTCCAATGGGGCTTTCTGTTTTTTTGTAGGAGTGCTGGGAACAGTTTGCTGGTGTCTATTTTAGCGAGATTCAGCTGGAACACCTTTGGTATGACAGCGTTAATACATTCTTTTAGGTCATCTGTTTTCTTACTTCGTTAATGACGAATGAAAGCAGTTTTGCCACATAGATATTCATCCTAAATAAGCTACTCAATATCACAGCCAAGTTTTACTTCCAAATCTGACTACATTGTGAAAAGCACTTTGCAAGGTTAAATTCCTGAATTTTGGAAGAGTATGTTTGCTTACACGTTTGCTCATTTCCGCCATGTTTACTGTTCTTCATCTTCACTGGTTCCACTAATAGTTCCAGACTATGATTGTTGTTTTTCTTTCTCAGTGACCAATAGATTATAAACGTTGTTGACTTACTTTTTCTAGCAGTAGTTGTCTCTACTCCACTTTCCTCCGCATAATGCAAAAAATGATGTGATGCATGTCAGGATTGTCATGGATTAGTGCTAAAACTAACTAGCTAAGCCAAATATAGTCGTTTCAGCTTGACCACTGGACTTTTAAACTGTTTGCATTTAGGGGGCATTAGAATCCTTGAATCACCATTTGCCTATCGTATGGACTCTCGTATCTTTACGAGACTGCTGGATTCGAGGTGGCAGCACCTTGGCTTGTAGGTGACTGAGTAATTTCAATACCAGTTGGCAGCTCTCGGCCCAATCCTTCTGGCTTTCTAGCATCCCCTCTCCAGCACACAGTTAGTAAAGGTGATTTCTGGCAGCCTAGCGCATGGTCTCTGAGATTTTCCCAAACTCTTACACACACACACACACACACACACACACACACACACACACACACACACACACACACACACACACACACACACACGCACACACACACACGCACGCAAGAAAGGAGATGCAGGATAGTTTTCAATATGCTTATTGAAAAGGCTGTAATCTATGATAAAATACATGAGCTGCAATGATTAGGCTAATGAAAAGGACAAAAGCAAGATCGTGAAAACTAGCGATGTTAATATGAACAATCCCAACATTTTGCAATTAACATAAGTACACAAATTCCTCCCTAAAGTGTATTGGCTACCGTAAACAGAGCAAGGCATGATAAACCTCAGCTGCCCACGCCATGTCCATGAGAAGCGCCCTGTAAGGAAATGCCTCCTTGGCATGGTTGCCCCCTGACTTTTTGCCTTTGCTGATGCTATGTTTACAATTGAAAGTGTGCTGAGGCCTGCTAACCAGGCCCCAGCACCAGTGTTCTTTCCCTAACCTGTACTTTTGTATCCACAATTGGCAGACCCTGGCATCCAGATAAGTCCCTTGTAACTGGTACTTCTAGTACCAAGGGCCCTGATGCCAAGGAAGGTCTCTAAGGGCTGCAGCATGTCTTATGCCACCCTGGAGACCTCTCACTCAGCACAGACACATTGCTTGCCAGCTTGTGTGTGCTAGTGAGAACAAAACGAGTAAGTCGACATGGCACTCCCCTCAGGGTGCCATGCCAGCCTCTCACTGCCTATGCAAGTATAGGTCAGTCACCCCTCTAGCAGGCCTTACAGCCCTAAGGCAGGGTGCACTATACCATAGGTGAGGGTACCAGTGCATGAGCATGGTACCCCTACAGTGTCTAAACAAAACCTTAGACATTGTAAGTGCAGGGTAGCCATAAGAGTATATGGTCTGGGAGTTTGTCAAACACGAACTCCTCAGCACCATAATGGCTACACTGAAAACTGGGAAGTTTGGTATCAAACTTCTCAGCACAATAAATGCACACTGATGCCAGTGTACATTTTATTGCAAAATACACCCCAGAGGGCACCTTAGAGGTGCCCCCTGAAACTTAACCGACTGTCTGTGTAGGCTGACTAGTTCCAGCAGCCTGCCACACTAGAGACATGTTGCTGGCCCCATGGGGAGAGTGCCTTTGTCACTCTGAGGCCAGTAACAAAGCCTGCACTGGGTGGAGATGCTAACACCTCCCCCAGGCAGGAGCTGTAACACCTGGCGGTGAGCCTCAAAGGCTCACCCCTTTGTCACAGCACCGCAGGACACTCCAGCTAGTGGAGTTGCCCGCCCCCTCCGGCCCCGGCCCCCACTTTTGGCGGCAAGGCCGGAGAAAATAATGAGAATAACAAGGAGGAGTCACTGGCCAGTCAGGACAGCCCCTAAGGTGTCCTGAGCTGAGGTGACTCTAACTTTTAGAAATCCTCCATCTTGCAGATGGAGGATTCCCCCAATAGGGTTAGGATTGTGACCCCCTCCCCTTGGGAGGAGGCACAAAGAGGGTGTACCCACCCTCAGGGCTAGTAGCCATTGGCTACTAACCCCCCAGACCTAAACACGCCCTTAAATTTAGTATTTAAGGGCTACCCTGAACCCTAGAAAATTAGATTCCTGCAACTACAAGAAGAAGGACTGCCTAGCTGAAAACCCCTGCAGAGGAAGACCAGAAGACAACAACTGCCTTGGCTCCAGAAACTCACCGGCCTGTCTCCTGCCTTCCAAAGAACTCTGCTCCAGCGACACCTTCCAAAGGGACCAGCGACCTCTGAATCCTCTGAGGACTGCCCTGCTTCAACGACAAGAAACTCCCGAGGACAGCGGACCTGCTCCAAAAAGACTGCAACTTTATCCAAAGGAGCAGCTTTAAAGAACCCTGCAATCTCCCCGCAAGAAGCGTGAGACTTGCAACACTGCACCCGGCGACCCCGACTCGGCTGGTGGAGAACCAACACCTCAGGGAGGACCCCCGGACTACTCTACGACTGAGAGTACCAAAACCTGTCCCCCCTGAGATCCCACCGCTGCCACCAATGTAGGAAGTTGGCTCTGTATGTGCTATTTCAAAGTAAGGAATAGCATGCACAGAGTCCAAGGGTTCCCCTTAGAGGTAAAATAGTGGTAAAAATAGATAATACTAATGCTCTATTTTGTGGTAGTGTGGTCGAGCAGTAGGCTTATCCAAGGAGTAGTGTTAAGCATTTGTTGTACATACACATAGACAATAAATGAAGTACACACACTCAGAGACAAATCCAGCCAATAGGTTTTGTTATAGAAAAATATATTTTCTTAGTTTATTTTAAGAACCACAGGTTCAAATTTAACATGTAATATCTTGTTTGAAAGGTATTGCAGGTAAGTACATTAGGAACTTTGAATCATTTCAATTGCATGTATACTTTTCAAGTTATTCACAAATAGCTATTTTAAAAGTGGACACTTAGTGCAATTTTCACAGTTCCTGGGGGAGGTAAGTTTTGTTAGTTTTACCAGGTAAGTAAGACACTTACAGGGTTCAGTTCTTGGTCCAAGGTAGCCCACCGTTGGGGGTTCAGAGCAACCCCAAAGTTACCACACCAGCAGCTCAGGGCCGGTCAGGTGCAGAGTTCAAAGTGGTGTCCAAAACGCATAGGCTCCAATGGAGAGAAGGGGGTGCCCCGGTTACAGTCTGCCAGCAGGTAAGTACCCGCGTCTTCGGGGGGGCAGACCAGGGGGGGTTTTGTAGGGCACCGGGGGGGACACAAGCCCACTCAGAAATTTCACCCTCAGCGGCGCGGGGGCGGCCGGGTGCAGTGTTAGAACAAGCGTCGGGTTCGCAATGGAAGTCAATGAGAGATCAAGGGATCTCTTCAGCGCTGCAGGCAGGCAAGGGGGGGGGGCTTCCTCGGGGAAACCTCCACTTGGGCAAGGGAGAGGGACTCCTGGGGGTCACTTCTGCAGTGAAAGTCCGGTCCTTCAGGTCCTGGGGGCTGCGGGTGCAGGGTCTTTTCCAGGCGTCGGGACTTAGGTTTCAGAGAGTCGCGGTCAGGGGAAGCCTCGGGATTCCCTCTGCAGGCGGCGCTGTGGGGGCTCAGGGAGGACCCCCGGACTACTCTACGACTGTGAGTACCAAAACCTGTCCCCCCTGAGCCACCACAGCGCCGCCTGCAGAGGGAATCCCGAGGCTTCCCCTGACCGCGACTCTCTGAAACCTAAGTCCCGACGCCTGGAAAAGACCCTGCACCCGCAGCCCCCAGGACCTGAAGGACCGGACTTTCACTGCAGAAGTGACCCCCAGGAGTCCCTCTCCCTTGCCCAAGTGGAGGTTTCCCAGAGGAAGCCCCCCCCTTGCCTGCCTGCAGCGCTGAAGAGATCCCTTGATCTCTCATTGACTTCCATTGCGAACCCGACGCTTGTTCTAACACTGCACCCGGCCGCCCCCGCGCCGCTGAGGGTGAAATTTCTGTGTGGGCTTGTGTCCCCCCCGGTGCCCTACAAAATCCCCCCTGGTCTGCCCCCCGAAGGCGCGGGTACTTACCTGCTGGCAGACTGGAACCAGGGCACCCTCTTCTCTCCATTGGAGCCTATGCGTTTTGGACACCACTTTGAACTCTGCACCTGACCGGCCCTGAGCTGCTGGTGTGGTAACTTTGGGGTTGCTCTGAACCCCCAACGGTGGGCTACCTTGGACCAAGAACTGAACCCTGTAAGTGTCTTACTTACCTGGTAAAACTAACAAAACTTACCTCCCCCAGGAACTGTGAAAATTGCACTAAGTGTCCACTTTTAAAATAGCTATTTGTGAATAACTTGAAAAGTATACATGCAATTGGAATGATTCAAAGTTCCTAATGTACTTACCTGCAATACCTTTCAAACAAGATATTACATGTTAAATTTGAACCTGTGGTTCTTAAAATAAACTAAGAAAATATATTTTTCTAGAACAAAACCTATTGGCTGGATTTGTCTCTGAGTGTGTGTACTTCATTTATTGTCTATGTGTATGTACAACAAATGCTTAACACTACTCCTTGGATAAGCCTACTGCTCGACCACACTACCACAAAATAGAGCATTAGTATTATCTATTTTTACCACTATTTTACCTCTAAGGGGAACCCTTGGACTCTGTGCATGCTATTCCTTACTTTGAAATAGCACATACAGAGCCAACTTCCTACACGCCCCAATCCCCATTACCTTAGAACAAGGTCGGCCTCCAGTCCCAAAATCAGGCGGTGTAGAGAGACAAAGGCTGAGTGTTAGATTGTGTGTGCAATCTTGGACCGGCAATACCATAACAAAAATGCCTCATATGTTCACATTCTGTCCTCGTCTAAGGCGGAATAATCTGGATAGACCACCAGCATTGGTGTGTTCTGTACCAGGATGGTGTTCCATCACATAGTCCATTCCCAGTGGGAAGATGGACCACCTCAACAGTTTTGGGTTCTCCCCCCTCATCTGCATTAACCATCTGAGCGGTCTGTGGTCCCTCTGAACCCGGAAGTGAGTCCCAAAGAAGTAGGGCCTCTGCTTATTCAGTGCCCTGACCACAGCAAAAGCTTCTTGCTCACTTGCACTCCACTTCCATTTCCAGGGAAGCAACCTCCTACTAATGAAGGCTACAGGGTGCTCCAGGCCCTCTTCATTTAGCTGTGCAAGAACTACCCCCACACAATGCTCTGAAGCGTCGGTCTGCACGACGACTTCCTTGGAGAAGTCTGGTGCCTTCAGTATGGGTGCTGTGCACATGGCTGCCTTCAGGGCATAAAAAGCCGTCTAGCAAGCCTCAGTCCAGATCACATTTTTGGGCTGCGTTTTAGAGGTCAACTCAGTCAGGGGGCCAATTATTGTGCCATACCCCTTGACAAACCTCCTGTGTTGCCTGATGAGACCTAGAAAGGCTCTCACCCTTGTCTGGGTCTTGGGAGGCACCTAAGCCAGAATGGTGTCAATTTCTGGTTGCATGGGTGCTACTTGGCCACTCCCCACCTGGTGTGCCAGGTAAACCACAGATCCCTGCTCTATTTGGCACCTACTAACCTTAATAGTGAGGCCTGCCTTCTGCAGAGCCTTCAACACTTCACAGACATGCTGGAGATGTTCCTTCCAGCTGGTGCTGTGCACTGCAGTGTCATACAGGTAGGCTGACTGAAATCCTCCAACTCAGCCAAAACCTGGTTGACCAACCTCTGAAAGGTGGCAGGGGCATTTTTCATCCAAAAGGGCATAACCCGAAACTGGTAGTGCCCATCTGAAGTGGAAAATGCTGACCTCTCCTTTGCTCCATCAGTTAAGGTAATTAGCCAGTATCCAGACGTTAAGTCATATGTGCTGAGCATTTTGGCAGCTCCCAACCGATTTATGTGCTCATCAGCTCTGGGGATGGCGTGCACATCAGTTTTAGTGACAGTGTTGAGTCCACAGTAGTCCACATAGAACTTGAGTTCTGGGGTGGTACCGAGGGCAGTAGTCTTTGGGACCAAGACCACTGGGCTGGCCCAAGGACTGCAGGAGAACTCAATAACCCCTAACACCAACATCTTGGAATGCTCATCCTTGATGCTAGCCCTGACCTTGTCAGTCACCCTTTGAATCTTGTATTTTACATGTGGACTGTCCCCAGTGGCCACATCATGTGTACATAGATGAGTGACCCCTGGTGTCAAGGAAAACAAGAAGGCAAACTGTCCTACCAACTGGTGACAGACCCTCTGATGCTCTGGGGTCCCTTCACAGGGTGGCCCTACAACAGTTCAAATGGGCTAAATCCAAGTCCCCTTTGTGGTACCTTCCTTTAAGCAAACAGAAGGCATGGCTAGCGGATGTCCCACTTACATCTCATGGGTTTTCACAGTCCCATAATCATGCCCTTCAGGGTCCGATTGAACATCTCAACCAGCCCATTTCCTTGGGGTTGGTAAGGAGTGGAGAACTTGTAGGTCACCGCCACACTCCTTCCACAGAGTCTTCATATAAGTAGATATGAAGTTGGTACCCCTGTCAGGTACCACCTCTTCGGGGAACCCCATGTGGGTAAAAATCCCCATTAGTGCCCTGCCCACCACAGGGGCTGTTATTGACCTCAGAGGGATAGCTTCTGGGTACCAGGTGGCATGGTCCACCAAGACAAATCCATTGCCCATGGCTGTTTTGGGATCAAGAGGCTCCACAATGTCAATGCCCACTTGCTTAAAGGGTGTGCTGACAACAGGAAAAGGTTGAAGAGGAGCCTTACATTTCCCCCCTCTCTTGCCACTTGCCTGACAAGTTTGGCAAGACATGCAATATGCATTTGAGTAATTGTGCATTTGGGGCCAGGAAAAATGGGTGACAAGACTCTCAAAGGTTTTGTCCTGCCCTAAATGTCCTGCTAAAGGCACATCAAAAGCCAGACCCAGTAGAAATGCTCTGAAGCACTGGGGTACCAACAGCACACATGCTGCCCCAGGCTCAGCAATCTTAGGCTCCCTACACAGGAGGCCATCCTCCCAATCAATCTAGTGTGATCAAGACTACTTGCCAGATGCCTGGTCTGCAACCTGCCGCCACAAGACTACTTGCCAGATGCCTGGTCTGCATCCTGCCACCACAGACCCTCAAGAGTAGGGCATGACTTCTTTGCCTCACAGAATTCCTCCCTGGTGGGACTCCCTTCCTGATTCCAATGGGTCAGCTCGGGCACCTCCCCCAGTTCAGCCACTTGTTCCCCTGTATGTTCCAGGCTGTTCCACTCAGGTTCAGCCTACTCTCAGACCTTGGTAACTTCTGGGGCGGGTTTCCAGCATCCCTTGCCCTTCCTCTTCCTGGCAGGCACCAGGGCCTCCTGATCACCCTGATGGACTGCCATAGACCGGGCGGTCACAAACGCCCTCCCAGGCAGGCCAAACATCTCCAAGGGTGACCGGCGTTCCATCTCACTTCAAGGGGAATCCTCTAGGTCATTGCCTGGCAGACAATCAACAGGACTAACCGCTACCCTCAAGGAACCTGAGACCCCCCACTCAAGGGGACCCTGCGACCTTACACAGGCACTCTTGAGTTATCTACCGCAACTACTTGGTGAAGTACATGGGGAACTACCTGCTCTTCAGGCACCAGGTGACACCTCACAGTAGTCACACTGGCTCCTGTCTCTCTGGGCCTCAACGCTCTGTCCATTGATGGTCACCCACTGCCTGTACTTTTTAGTGTTCTCAGGCACAAGGGTCCTCTGGACCATCTCACTGTCGCCTAGTTAGACAAGGGTCATCTCAGCTGGCTCCCACCCTTCTCCTGGAACCAACTCCTCCCCAAGTGCTACACTGGCTAAACCCGGAGACCAAGAACCAATGGGTGTCTGTGTCCACTTGGGACATTTGGGGGTCCCTCCTCATGTGACCCACCTGATCGCATGCATAACTTTTGCCAGGACCCTTCTCTTTAGGTTTCCCTGTAGAGCTCCATGGTTTATTTTCACCGGGGGGCTGTAAATTCTTACCCCGAGAACTAGGCTGGGGCTCTTTAGAGAACTCCCCCTGTTTACCCTTACACCCCGCCCCACTTCTTCTGATGGGGCCCTGCCCACCCTTGGCAGATTCTCCCTATACCTCTTTTGGACCCTGGTGCTCTCCTACAGGTCCGCTTCCTGGACAAGCTTCCTGGGGTCAGTCAGTTTGCTGTCAATTAGGTGCTGGCACAGCTCTGGAAAACCGACTATACAAGTGCTCACATGCAATCAAATTGTACAGCCCCTCATAAGTTGTTACCTTACTGCCCTTCACCCAACCATCCAGTGACCTGCAGAAATAATCTACTCGTTCCTACCAAGTTTGGGATTCTTATAGGATCTAAACTTTTCCTTGTACTGCACAGGGGTGAGGCCATACCTAGTGAGTAGGGTGAACCTCATGATAGAATAGGTGAGTCCCGAGAATCCCCTAAACATGTCAGGGTGTCCCTTCCCCTTCCCTCTACCTCAAAGTGCTTCCACAGACCCCCCCCCCCCTCCCCCCCCCCACCCCCCCAGTGTACCTCCGGGACCATGTTCATGTGGAGAGCTGACTTGTACCCCTTAAACCACAGATATATGCCAACCTTCCTTTTGTAATCCTTCACTAAATCATTTGGGAAGTGTACCCTCTTTTCAGGCTGCACTGGGGTATTGCTGCCATCATCTCTGTTGGACTGGTTCCTTTGGTGCAGCTCCCTCAAATTGAACTCATAAGCCAAAAGCATATTTTTGTTCTCTATGGCTAATCTTTTCTCTTCCATCTCCATTTTAAGCTTTTCCAACTCAGATTGGTGCATTCTCTCTTCTTGTCTTTCCTGCAACTCCTCAGGCGGTCACACCTTTGGAAGAAACAGTACTGCCTGCTCTGGAGGCCCTTCCCCCAGGCAAATCAAGCTTACCCAACACAACATCATGTATGCTCTGCACCTCCTCACCTCCTCCTCCTCCTCCTCCTTTGTGTGCCTCCAGCCTCCTTAGCTGCCACCAGGCCCTCAGTGCCTTTTGCAGCTCCTCCTTTCTGGCGGAGCTTTTGATTGGGCAGGAAAGGTCTTTGCAAAACTTTTTATGCTGGGCCACTGCATACTCCTCCAGTTTCTCCAACTTAAACCCAACTTTTGTAGCAACAGCTGGTGCGTTCCCAGATTGAGACATACTTGTAGGTGAGGTTCAATAAAGATGCAAGAGTTACAAAAGGCAGCGAGATCCCAAGTGTAAAAATCAAAAAGGAAACAGAAAAAATCCAAAGAGAAAAACAAGCAGTATGTGGTCATGTCATGGTCTGCACTGAAAATAGTAGTGTGCAACAATCAGTGTATGTCAAGTACAAATTCAAGATCTATCCCAAATGCCACTCACCAGTGTTAGAAATGGGGTCTCTGGTTGCTGTCAAATTGCACTCTGTCCAAACAGGGATCCTCACTCTCGTCAAGGTAAGGGATTCACTCCTAAGACATCTCAGGCTCACCCGTGTAAAGTATTTGTACCAACACACACCGTAACACAATGAAAACACTAGAAAAGGGATACAACACCAGTTTAGAAAAATAGGTAATATTTATCTAAATCGAACAAGAACAAAATGACAAGAATCCAACATACACAAGCAAAGTTTTGAATATTAAAAGATTAAACTTCAATATAGCGATTAGAAACACAATTGCTTCAATTTGGTGTTATCACGGCGTTGTGACAGTCGTTCCCAACAATCTGACGCCAATGGCGCCAGTCACAGAGTAGCACGGGCCCCCAGGTAGAGTTACCTTGTGAAAGTGAGGAAACAAGACGGTGCATGGATCCGGGAATTGAGGCGTATCTGGATCCGGTGTGATGTTGGTTCCATTGCTGCGGAGCAGGGGCGTTAGTGCGAGGCGTCGGGTCCTTAATGTGGAGTAGTGGATATGAGGCATCATCGGTGCAAAGTGTTTGTTCCTTACGTTCCTGAGGGGTCGATGTCCGGCAGTCAAGATGCAGTAAGTCGATCTCAAGGGGTCTCAGTCACGCTACGAGGTTGCAGGAGCATCCACGGAGTTGGGTGTCATGGACTTCGGTTCAAAACCAATCCAAAACAGAAAGGCAAGCAATGTCAACAATACTCATTGATAATACCAGGAATAAACCAAATAGTTATTTTCAAACCATATGTACAGCTTATGTGTCTTTGAAACCTGTGTCTTTGAAACAGTTTCTGTTGTAGAAGAAGAGTCAGAAGAAAAGTCATCAATATCAGTGAAGTAACCAGAAGCAATCTGTGCAAACACATGAGTCAATACAGAGCTGGTAAACTTGATGTGCCTTTGTTGAATTGGAGTAGTAATGTTCCTCATCTGGGACTTGTCTTTTTCGTGAAGTGGTGATTGGAATCAGCAAAAGTTCATTCTCTACCCTCCCCATGCTCGAGGAGGCAATTGTAGCATTGCTGTACACATTGCTGCTTGCAGAAATAGTGTTTGCTGCTTGTAGAGGTATGTCCTGTTGGGGAGTGAAGGGGAGCCGGTACTACCCAAGGGACCGCTTGTTCTACTGTACAGGATTGGCCACATCATGCAATTTGACGGTGTCAAGAGAGACAAATCTGTTCCCTGTGGAACCAGGCAGCAGTGGTAGGATGACAGTTCTGCTACTGTGTATTCCTAGGACTGGGACCGGTGCTCGGTAGGTCGGGCCAACTCCTCCTTCACAGCAATCTTTTCACGAACCAGATCCCCAACTTTAGGAATCCAGCCTGTCGATGACGTTGGCAAATCCCTTTTTCCCAAGGTGGCGATACTGGTGGATGAATTATTTTGAAATTGCTA
Source organism: Pleurodeles waltl (assembly GCF_031143425.1). NCBI lineage: Eukaryota > Metazoa > Chordata > Amphibia > Caudata > Salamandridae > Pleurodeles > Pleurodeles waltl. Next base: position 540,198,520 of record NC_090442.1, read on the forward strand.
TAGTTCCTATAAAACAGCGACACGTTCATTCATGGCAAACTGTGTGTCTGCCGCCACCACTCAAGGACCATCTAGATCTGTGATATACATAGGTATCCCAAATAACACCTCATAAGGGGGGTATGACCTCCCAAAGACCTTCTGGACTGGTTATTTAATGCTCTGTAGACACCCATATAGGTGCTGAAGTCTTGATTCCTCCTCTCCACAACTGAATTACCCTTGGGACGCTATGGGGAGGAGTACTGGAGTAGAACACTCATCGTCCTTATGCGGTCTCTGAATTCCCTAAAGGCAAAAGCAGGGCCCTGGTCAGAGTGGAAGGCTACAACTGCATATGTACCAATAAAGACCTGCAAATCTTTAATAACAGTTTGAGTGTCAGCTGACCATTGTAGCCATACCTACAGGAATCTAGAGCAGGAGTCAACAGCGACTAAGATGTATTTGTATGCACCAGCAGGTTGTAAGTGATCACAATGGTCCAGGTACACACATTGTAGTCAGTTTTACACTAAGAGAGATATCTGCAGTGGGCGTTTAATGGTGGACCATTTTATTTGTTGGCAAATGTCACAGCAAAGGACAAATTGCTTGGTCTGTTTGTATAGACCTGACCACCAAAAGCGTTTTTGCAAAAGAGAAATTGTGGCCGCAACACAAGCATGAGCAGAAGCGACACCCTCATGCATTGCTTTGAGATCTGGTCTTTGATCTTGGTTGGGATTATACAATCTCCCACCCTTGTAATGCTTAAAAATCCAACATTCTGAGCACTAACATGGTATGTATATTTTGCGGGATATGCCTTTGGTAAAGGCTGGACGTCAGCCAAAGCTTTTACGACAGCCAGTGTCTCATTATCCAACCTCGTGTGAGAATGAGTTACTGCAGCAACAAAAGCAGTAGCTACTGTGATTTTGGCAGCTTCATCAGTCCAAGTATTTCCTACAACATGTACTGCTACATGTGGGGTTTTCTGGATCTGCATGTTCCAGTGCCAAACTTAGAGCCTTTATTTCTGCCAGCTATGCAGTGCAGACCCCTAAGGTCTGCATGTAGGTATTTTGAGGGTGAAATATATCATCTTTCATCACCCTGCTTACAGCTACACAAACTGCTGAATATTGGTGTTTTGTGTCTACAGCTGGTTGTGCTGAACCATCCGTGTAAATGATATTGTGGTATTGATCAAGTGGTAGGATGTTTGTAGGTGCAGGATACTCCTTCTTGTATGAGATAAATTCTTGTGTTTGTAATTTTAGATGAAAAATGTAATCAACATCAGTGCCAGTCAGAGAGGTTGCCCATTGAATCCACTTTGGATGTAATGTTTTAGTGCTAGAAACACTTCTTTGGTTACAGCCTTTAAGGCTGGCACTGGGTTAACGACAATGTGTTTCCCTTGGGCTAGTGTCCTCTCCTTTATGACAGCCATCTGTACAGCAGATAGTATCTTCTCTGTGGGTGCAGACCGTTGCTCTGCATTTGAATACAAATTAGATTTTTATGCTATGGGTAGCGTGTCACCCTCATTAAAAGTGACATAGGTGAACCCAGTGGCACCAGCACCTATTCTGTTGACCAAGTTTGTTTTGCTACATGTGTTTAAGTGTTTTACTTCTAGCATATCTTGCTGAAGTTCTTTGAGGATGGGTGTATGTTTGAGTGTCCGATGTGTGTTAGAAAAATCTGGACAAATTAAGTCATAAAGATGTTTTGTGCTTGGTGCATAATCAGGTATGTATGTACTGCCAAACCCAATAATTATTGTAATTTCTTGATGGTATTTGGTGGCTGAAGTTGTGTGCATTTTTCTAGAAAGCACCGGGCCAGGCTTTTGCCTTCATCCGACAACTTGTATCCCAAGGATAGGACACTGAGAAAAGCAATTTTTGTTGTCTTGAAATTGAATTTATAGGCCTGGGCAGCTAATCAAAGAAAGATCCGATCGGCCCTGGCAAGTTGAATGTTGGGGTAGTCTGTGAGATAAATATCCACGTTGGACAACACCTGAGGATCAATACGATCTAATATTGATGTTACATGGGCTGAAAACAACCCTGTGCTCTTCTTATACCACTGGGGCAAACGACAAACCTGCTGTTGCAGGCCTGATGGTATAAAGGCACCATAATCCCAGCTTTCAGGTGCTAGGTTTTGGCAGAAAAAAAGCATTGGAATTATCCAAGGTTGTTTTGTATTTTTTTTAGGCACTATATTGTTAATTAGTGCTTAGTGCATTTTGTGCAGCGTATATGTGTGTGTGTAACTGTTTAAATGTCTGTAATCTAAGACTATTCTTCATGAATGGTCTGGTTTTGCAATAGAGACAGGCCTTGAAAAATCCACTTTACCATTCGCTATGGTGAGTCATAATTATATAAGTTCAAGCTATTTTTAGGGCCTACTCACCCCTTCTGGTGAGTTGACAAATGACAGGATTTCTGTACAGTCAGAATTTCGAGGAGCAATAAAGAAGCCTTTAAATCTTCTTCTTGTCACATTTGCTCTGTGTTCAGAGAGACAGGTCAAAAGTCAGTTTGTTTTACAACTAATTTTCCTTCTCACTACAGACTTCCAGGATTTTGTCACGTTTTTCCTACACACCACATTTAAATAGCTTAATCAACTGTAAAAGCGTTTACAAAATATATTTTAGTATCTTTGAAAGTCCATTGTTTGTAGTTCCGTGTGATGAAAAAAAAATATTTTCATAGGATGAAAAGCAAATCAGAACACTTTACTTGGTTATGTGTCAAGGATAAATATGTTTTCTGAAACCCGATTTTCACATATTTTTATTACATTATATAGTTTTATAAGTAAAGCTGCACATTAGTTGGAGAGTTTTTGGACGTTTCTCTGGAATGTTTCGCATGCTTTAGCAATATATTTATTAAAAGTGAGTGTTCAATCTTAAACTGAGAATCACTCCTGCCAGTACCAGATGAGTGTAGGTGAATAGCTGCTGCAGAGCTCTCTAGAGCTTGTTTGCCCCATCTGCCATCTTGACTTCTTCCCACAAATTCTGGGCCTGATTTAGTTTGGCAGAGGGGGCTACTGTGCCACAGATGTGCCGAATATCCCGTCTGCCATATTATGATGTCATAATAGCCTATGGAGATCATAATAGAGCGGACGGGATATCTGACACGTTCGTGACAGAGTAACCGTCTGCCAAACTCTAAATCGGGCCCTCTGTTCTTAATGTGAGTTATTTTGTTTATGGGCCAGTCTTGCTTGCACTTGGCCTTTCTGGTCAGTCCTATGGTAAATACATTTACACTATACGAAGAAAACCCTCCTATGTTTGACAATCAAACGTATTATCCTTTTCTAAAAGACACTTATTTTGACGTTTACAGAAAAAGCATACATCGTTAGAACAAAAGGATTACAACCTTCCATATCTAGAGTTTAAAGCAGCAAGTTTTGTGTAGAGAGCAAACTTACGAGAGAGAGAGAGGAGTAATAGTCAGTGAAGCGTGCACATCAACACTTGGAGCAGTGAGTCCTGCTTAGATATTGAACTTCAAAGAGGTAATAGAATTGGAGTACCCTGTTTTGTGTACAGTTCTTAGAGAGCCGCACAAAGGGACAAGTCTGATGCTGTCCCTATTTTTGGATCATTTGCTGGGTAAGTTGCTGCAGTCAGTGATTTTTAAATACAGATACTCAAAACCTTATACTTTTGTAAGTTTAAACTTGTTCTGAAGAACACCAAATGTCAGTTTCTGTGTTTTGCCACTTTAGAGTGAGATACAAACTGTCTTGTCTTCACCATTCCAGATTACTGGTTTTACCTGAACAGTTTATGTATGGGTTGCACCGAATAACAGTCATATCATTGAAGTTTAAATTGAAACGCTTACGTTTCGCTGGTTACCTCAACATTGGCCTAGCTGACATGATACTTATGAATATTGTTGCATTGGTGAAAGCTTTCTGAGGCAATATGGTGATCTACTGTGCTGTATTTTCCATGTTCATTCAAACATATAATATCAGTGTAGGTAATCTATCTCAATTTTGTAATATAGTCACCTCCCTTAGAATCAGACTGCCATCCATCTGATTTCCTTATCACTTCCAGATCTTTATCCCGTAATTACTTTACATGGAGAAAACAATTTGGAGTTGTTAATGACAGTGATTCTATAAACCTTTAAAACATGTGGTTCTATAATATATTTATCACTCATTCTCTAATGGGACGCAAGAAACATTGGTGTTCCAGGCACGGTTCAGCTGAATCAATGCCAGGTCTGACTCCGAACCTTCCTACATTTCCGGAAGCCAGAGCGACCCCAGCTTAGGTAAAAGACTTTTATGAGACTATGTACCACGTATTTGTGCGGGCCAACCCCTCTGGGAGCGCCTTTGGGCCATGCAGGCTCTGCGCCAGTGGCGCTCTGATGGGAGTCTCATGGATCCAGACCGGCGTCATACCCATGCGACCCTTTCCAGCGCTCATCACAACACTAGTGCTCCCGCTGTTTCCCACCAGCAGCACCAGCCCCATTCTGATTCCAGAAAATCCAGGGCCGGAACGGAGTCACACGACACTGATTCCAGCGTTTGTGGTGCCCATAGGTGCCAGATCATTGCCTGACTCTAATTTTAAACAGTCATGCAATCGAAGAGTATTGGGAGGTGTCACTGGACCCTTCAGAACACCAGTTAGAGGTCTAGGCACTGGTATGAGGAACTAGGAGGAACTAGGAAAGTCCAGTGAACAGGACACTTTTCCAGATACTGGTTTGCTCTCTTTCCCCCTACTGTGACTAGGGAGGTGGGAGCTTCCTATGCAATGATGATATGTAGGACAGCAGATGTCCTTGATCTCAAACTGCTCACAGTGGGTGTCAAGACTAACCTCTTGACTGAACTGCTTCAGCCTAGGGCTTTGTAGGAAAGTACCCTCTGTTTTGGCATGGTTACCCCCATTTTCTGCCTGTTGTCAGTATGTTTCAGTGTGTCTACTGGGTTCCTCCTCTAAATTGTACCCTTTTCTTCCCATAATTGGCATATTGCCCCCCCCCCCCCCCCATGTAAGTCCTTAGTATGTGGCACATAGGTATCCAGGGCATTGAGGTTCCAGGAGGACCCCATGGGCTGCAGCAGTTATTCTGCCACCCATAGAGCGCCTAGGCAAAGGGTTCTGCGGGCCTGCCGTTGCAGCCTGTGTGAAACGGGTGCATGCACCTGTTTTCACTACAGGTCACTAGACCAGGTCACTATGTCACCCCTGTGGTAGGCCCTCTCAGCCCAGAGGGCAGGGTGCAGGTACCTATGTGTGAGGGCAACCCTGCACTAGCAGAGGTGCCCCCACAAACTACATATCTATTTTCCTGGACTTTGTGAGTGCGGGGAGACCATTGTACACGTGCACTGTACATAGGTCGCTGCCTATGTCCACCTACATAATGGTAACTCCGAACCTGGGCATTTTTGGTGTCAAACATGTCGGAATCATACCCCAATACTGTTGCAAGTATTGGAAGTATGATTCCATGCACTCTGGGGGCTCCTAGGAGGACCCTCAGCATTGCTACCACCAGTCTTAAAGGGTTTTCTGGGCAGCCGAGCTGCCGCCACCCCTCAAACAGGTTTCTGCCCTCCTGCTGCTTGATCCGATCAAGTCCAGGAAGGCAGAACAAAGGATTTCCTCTTTTGAAAACAGTTGTTACTGGCTTGGGAGGGGTAGCCTCCCCATGCCACTAGTTTGCTTTGAAGGGCACATTTAGTGCCCTCTGTGCATAAACCAGTCCACACCAGTTCAGGGACCCTCAGTCTCTGATCTGGTGCGAAACTGGACAATGGAAAGGGGAGTTGTGGTACTGAAAATTCTGGACCCGTGTTATAAACGTCATCGTATCACAACGATTTTGGTATCAGCAGACCGGGAATGATTAGAATAGTATGCACAAGCATTGTATTCATATTCGGGTAACAAAATCACCTGAATATCAGAGTTTCCGTCCTGAACCCTCATGTTCCATTTAAACGACAGCCATTTTATGATTGCCCTCACATAGGCCAATGTCTAATGCTGAAAACGAGTCTGAAGGACACGTACACCTTTGCTGACTCCTCTGTGACCTGGGCAAGCTGACTCCACTGCCTGAAGCCAAACCTGTTCGGCCAGTTTCTTTCCCAGTGGCCGAATGAGATTAGTATCAAGGCACAACACATCATAAACCTTTCATCACACACAAACCATGCCTAATCTTACACACACCTGTCCCTGTTTCTTTCTTTATGACTTGCTTTACAAGGAGGAGGTGCCCGTTTATACTGGGGGTCCGTCGATATCTGATGAAAGTACTAAGCCTTGCCGGGTAATTGATTGAGGGCTGGACAAACTGAAATATGGGCTTGTCATCATAAACCTGCTATTTCTTTGTAGTGAAAATATGTGAATGGTCAACTGTAAAATAAGGAATGTTTGCCTACAGCATAATATTTTGTATAAAAGAGAAGGTTAGCTTTGCAAAGGGAGCAGTCTCCTGAGAATATACACAGTGTTGTACTTCTAGGATACCTGTTACTGGCTGCAGCCAATAAACAAGATCTTTGACTTCACCAAGAAGACTCTGTGTTTCTGTAGTCTGAAACAGGAAGGACTCGAAGTCTTAGGGTGTGTTCCCTGGCACCGCTGGGTTCTGAAAAACCCAGTACTTCAGAGTGACCACTCCCATGTCCATCACCACCCCCATGTCCATCACCACCCCAGAGGTGGTGCCCAGAGCTCCTCCAGAGAGTCCCTGGGTTCTGCCATCTCGTTTCCAAGGTTAGCAGGGAACTCTGGGAGCATCTGAGTGGCCAGGCAGGTGATGTCACAGCCCCCTCCTAATAGGTGCTTACCTGGTTAGGTGACCAGTCCCCCTTTCAGGGCTATATAGGGTTTCTCTCTTGGGTGAGTCCTCAGATTCGGTTTGCAAGATTTCAGCAAGACTCCTCTGCTTCGACTTCTGGCCACTGGGAAACCGTGACTGGACCCTCCAGGAACCAACAAACGGTGCTACAACGAAGGAAACTCTTCTGCAACTTTGTTTCATGTCTCCTGCCAGCTTTGAAACATTTCTCTGGCCGTGTATCCTCAGAAGACTGCAACTCTTCAGTCTGCACAAGAAGAAGGCGGAATCTCCCTTGGAGTGAAGGAGTCATTTCCCTGCAACTGCAGGCACCTGCAGTCCTCTCTGCCAGCTGTCCAACTTTGGCAGAGGCAAGCCTTTGCCTTCCCACGTAGAACAGTACCCCCGTGCACAGTGTCTATTGAAGCTGCCAAGACTTGTTTGCATCTCCTCCAAGGGATCTTCAGACAGCGTGTAGCTCCAGCCCCCAGCACTCCATCATGCAAAGCACAGCCTCATGTGTGGTTCTCCTGTGGCACGGGATCCTCTTTTGTAGTGCTGTGTGGGCTTCTTCTGCGACTCCTGTGTCCCCGTCCTGTGGGTGCTGCCTCTGCTCCTGTGGACTCTGCAACTCTGGGTTGAGTCCTCCTGGGCCTTGCTGGTCCCCAGCAGCACCTCTTTTCCACTAACCGTAAGTTTGCCTTTGCTTGTTGGTGGAATTCCTGCACCTACACTCGTCTGCAATCTTCCTTCCAGCGTGGGGCTTCATCTGCATCCATCAGGAAATCTTCTCCAGCTCCAGAGCTGCAGTGCTGACCTGTTCTTCATCACCGTCGACCAACTCCTGCATCCACACCTACGTGGGTAGTAGCCAATACTCCTCCTGGACTCCACTGTGACTCGTGGACGTGTTTCCCTCTCTCCACAGGTCTTCTTTCTTCAGGAATCCACCGCTGGTTTTCTTACAGTCTTGTCTGGGTGTTTTCCTTTTCTTCTTTTCCTCCTTTTGGGTGGTTTGGGGAAAATCCAGTGTTTTAGTCCTGCATGCCTGGTCACTGGGAGGAGAGGGGGGTACTGTGTTACTTAAACCTCTGTGGTTTTCTAGTACTCCCAGATCCCCTCTACACTATTTACTTACCTAGGTGGGGGTACCTTATTTGCATTCCATTTTTCTAGTATATGGTTTGTGCTCCCCATAGGGTTGCTATTGTTTATTGCTAACCTTTTCCATGCCTATTTCTGATTACTAGTGTATATATTTAGTGTATTACTTACCTCCTAAGAGTGGATCACCTGTCTAGTATTATGTGGTGATTTGTTACAAAAATAAAGTACCTTTATTTGTGTGCATCTGAATGTTATTTTTTATGTGTGAGTGCTGTGGGACTACAGTGGGATTGAATGAGCTTTGCATGTCTCCTAGTTCAGCTTTGGCTGCTCATCCACAGCTACCTCTAGAGAGCCTGGTTTCTAGACACTGCCTACACTTCACTAAGAGGGGATACCTGGACTTAGTTTAAGGTGTAAGTACAATAGGTACCCACCACACACCAGGCCAGCTTCCTACAGGCTTCCACTTCCGAACCCCTCCTGTCCTTTAATGAGGCATTTACTGACGTCCTGCTGAGAACTTGGTCCAAGCCTAGCACAGGAGCTCTTGTAAATACGACTTTTGCCCGCTGCCATTGCTCTGCACTGGGCGACCCTTGTTTTCCTCAGCCAACACTTCACACCTTGGAGCTTGGTAGACCTAAACTCGGCTTCCCACAGCGCATTCCCTTCTGCTCCCCCGAAGAGGGAATCCAAAAGGCTGGACCAACTTGGAAAGAAGTTTACTTCCACCAGCCTCGCATTGAGGTCAGTGAACACCTCATGCTCAGTGAGCTGTTTCGCACACACCTTATGCGTTATGGTTGCACAAGTGCTGCCACAGGTCCCGGTGGAGGCCTGGGGTATCCTCTCCCAGGCAGTAAAAAACGGGAGAGATGCTGCAAAGTTCACATTAGATTTGGCCTGAATATGACTGACTCACTGAGCAGAGCGGTTTCGTCGATGTTGGCCTTGTGGCACCATGCCTAGCTAAGAACATCTGGCTTTTTGGGCGATGTCCAAGCAAACCTTTTGGACATGCCCTTCGACGGGGCTGGCTTGTTTGGCGAGAAGGCAGACTCTGCACTGGAGCAATTGATGGACTCTCTGGCTACGGCCAATCCTTGAGCCTCTTGATGACCCCTCATCCACTGCCTGCCTTTCACCCCTCACCCCATTCGTGGCCACGTCAGTGGCATACCACTGTGCCAATCCTATGCCAGTCACCATCCTTCGTAAGCTCCCCAAGCTGTTCAAAGATGTAGGTGTGGTTTCTTCAGACTTAAAGTGTCTGGAAGCAAGAAGTCATCCGCCACCCAGGCCCCGGCAGCTGCAGCCTCCAAGCTCATCTGCGCAGGTTAGGGGTTTCAATCTTCCCCCTACCTTGACGACTGGCTGTTGAAGGTGAGCTCGTCCCAGACTGTTGTCTCCCACCTCTAGACTACATGGACCTCCTGCATTTGCCGGGGTTCACTATAAACATGCCGAAGTCACACCTGACTCCCTCTCAGACACTCTTTCATCCGAGCTGTTCTGGACACAGTGCAGTTTCGGGCTTCTATTCCCGAGCAGCAAGTCCAGGATATTCAGGTTATGATCACAATGTTTCAGCCTCTATCCTGGGTTTTAGTGAGACTGACTTTGAGGCTGCTGGGCCTCATGACCTCTTGCATCCTGCTGGTGAATCATGCCAGATGGCATATACAAGCTCTGCAGTGGGACCTGAAGTTCCAGTGGGTGCAGAATTAGGGAAATGTCTCCAACATAGTCCATATCTCGGAGGGAACTGCAAAAGACCTGCAGTGGTAGCTTACTAACCGCTCCTCTCCCTTCCCCAACCAGACCTCACTGTAGTGACAGATGCGCCACTTCTGGGATGAGGTTGGCCGTCTGGGAGAGGTGGGGATGAGAGGACTCTGGTCTCGGCAGAATTCGAACACTACATCCGTCTGCTGGAACTCTGGGCGATCCGGATAGCATTGAAAGCATTTCTTCCTCCTGTCAAGGAGAAGTTAGTGTAGGTGTTCACGGACCGCAACACTGCCAGGTGGTACTGCAACAAGCAGGGCGGGGTGGGGTCATAGACCGTTTGTCAAGAGGCCCTGCATCTCTAGACATTGCTGGAACAGCATGGCATAAACCTGGTGAATGCCAGGGCGGATGAACTCAGCCGTCAATGCTTAGTGGATCACGAGTGGTGTATCAATTGGGAGGTGGTGCAAGAACTCTCTTCATTGGGGGTATCCTTGGTTAGCTCTGTTCGCCGCCGAAGATAACGTGCAATGTCAGCAGTATTGTGCATTGGAGTTTCCAAAGCGTCAATCGCTCGGCGATGTTTTTCTTTGCAAGTGGAGCTCAGCCCTGTGGTACACCTTTTTGCCTATATCACTCCTCCCCAGAGTTCTCAAGAAGGTCAAGAACGACTGGGCCCAATTAATCCTTGTGGTTCCGGATTGGGCATGGAGAGTGTGGTATCCTGAGCTTCTGAAAATGAGCATCAATCCTCCTATCAGGCTGCTCAATCTGGAGGATCTTCTGTCGCAGCAGCAGGGAAGGGTTCTCCACACGAACCTGTAAACTCTGCACCTTCATGCGTGGCGATTGAGTGGCGACAGTTGACAGCCTTTGAACTTCCTCCCGAAGTCAGTAATGTTATTTTAGCAGCCAGGCGTTCTTCCACAAAAAGAGTATACACCTGCTGTTGGCAAAGATTTGTATAATATTGTACAGAGAAGTCCTAAATGGTCTTTCTGCTTCTCTCTCTGATGTTCTTCTTTTCAGTCTGTCCTTTGCCCAGGGCTCTGCACTGGGCACTCTCAAGGGCTATCTGCCTGCTTTATTTGCTTTTCTGTGGCTGCCTGACAAACCCTTTTTGTTTAAGTCCCCTATAGTAAACAGGTTTCTAAAATGTTTCCCCCTTCCCCCTTCATTATGCCTCAGTGGGACCTGAACTTGGTTCTTACATTTCTTATGTGTTGTCTGTTTGAGCCACTTCACAACTGTCCTCTCAGGCTGCTCACCATCAAAACAACCTTTCTTGTCACCATAACATTTCCCCGAGGGTGAGTGAGCTGCAGGCTTTGTCTCCCAAGCCTTCATATCTCCGTGTTTTCTGATAAACTGCTGCATTGCATCCGTGCATCTCTCCTCGCAAAGGTGGTCACTCTATTTCATTTGGAACAGACGGTCTCCCTGCCTACCTTCTTTGCTTCCCTAAATCCCTCTAAGGAAGAGGAGCAACTCCACCACCTGGACCCAAAAAGAGTGTTGTCATTCTACCTTGACCGCACAAAAGAGTTCTTGGTGGATGACCACCTCTTTGTGGGATATATGGGAGCAAAGTAAGATTGAGCAGTACAGAAACAAATGTTTTCACATGGGACCATTCTCTGTATAAACATCTGCTGCACTCTGGCTAAAAAGCAGCTTCCTGAGGGCTTACACGCCCATTCCTCCAGAGGCAGAATTGTGACCACGGCGTTAGTTTGCGTCGTCCAACTCCTGGACATCTGTCAGGCAGCAACATGGGCATCTCTGCACACATTTGCAAAACACTGCTGGCTAGACAGTCGAATCTGCAGGGATAGGCATTTCGCCAGTTCAGTCCCACAGGACTTTTTAGTGTAGAAAATGTGTCCGCAGTCAACCACCAGAAGGATATGGCTTGGGTATCTATTCAAAGGTAGGGAATCTGCAGCTAGAAATCTCTATCAGATGAAAAAGTTACTTACCTTCAGTAATGCATTATCTGGTAGAGACTATCTAACTGCAGATCCCTTACAGCCACCCATGCCTTCCCGCTCTACGGACTCATTTGCTAGGGTCAGGGTGATCCCACTCAGGGCCTTAGATTGGGCACACAATCGCCAGTTCTTTTCATGGCTCTGCGCACCTGACATGAAAAGTCATGAAAAAAGTAACTGACATCCTCAAACCTGAATGGCGTCTATATAGGTGACTGTGACACCACGTGGAACCGACTGGAGCTCCCCCAATGGTGCTCAAGCTAAAGTTTCCATCTCCAGTCTGACGCCTGGGAAATTCGAAGGGAAGGAATCTGCAGCTGGATATAGGCCCTCATTATGACCCTGGCGATTGGTGGTAATATGGTGGAAAGTACTGCCAACAGTCTGGTGGTACTTTACACCATATTATGCAGCCAAACCGCCAATGTACCGATATCAATCTCCAGCCCGGCGGCCGTCACTAACACCTGCAGGATCATGACCCCGCCTACCGCCATGGTTTCTGTGGCTTCCTTACCGCCACAAAAACCATGGCGGTAGGCACTATCAATGACAGGGAATCCCTTCCCTGTCCCTGATAGGTCTTCCCCACCACCTCTCCAGATACCTCCTGCCCCCTTCCTCCACAAACCCCCCCTACATTCACACCCCCTTCTCACACACACACACACACACACACACACACTCCCACATGCATCCATGCATGCATACATCCATTCACACACACATCCGCACACACTTTCATACATACACGCAGACACGCATTCACAGAACACAACGTACACACACACATCCATACATGCACGCACATTCAACACTGAACACACACCTGCACGCACATTTGTATATACACCCCCCCCATACAAACACACACAACACCCCCACCCGCCTCCCCTGTCAGAGCACCCACTTACCTGTGTTCAGGGGGTCCTCTGGCAGGAGACGGGACCGGGCGCTGCTGCCATCACCATCGTCCCTCAGCAGAGCACCGCCAGGCTGTATAATGGGTCATAGTACGGCTGGCGGCGGTCTACTTGTGTGGCGCTGCTGCTGGCAGCAGCGCCACCTTACCGCCTTCCACCGGCATGTCCACAGCTGGATTTCCGCCATTCTTCTGACGGACATCCGACTGTGGTCCTAATACGGCAGACGGCTGGTAGCCGCGGCGACGGTCTTTTGGTGGCCGTCGCCACGTCGGTAGGTGTTTTTTACCACCAATGTCATAATGAGGGCCATAGTCTCTACCAGATAATGTGTTACTGAACGTAAGCAACTGGTTCTTCAGGGCGACTGGGTGATCACCGTAGAGAATCTTGAAAATTATACAAAGAGATTTATAGACAATCCTGTGCCTCCTTGGGAGCCATTGAAGATTCTTCAGTGCTTTTGAGGCTGAAGCACGTTGAGGTCTGTAAGGAGCTAACTTGGTAGCCAAAACTTGAACTCTGGAAAGCATATTTTACAAAACTCCAGGGGCACCAAGCAGGAGGGCATAGCAGTAGTCCAGCCTGCTTAGAATGACACTGTGAACCACCAGCCCTCGAGCCAAGGCAGGTAGCAGAAGAATCTTTGGGAGGGTCCTAAGTAACGAAAAAAAGGTGCCAACAACTTTATTCATATTGCATTCCAGGTTAAGTTTATTGTTAAACATGACCCCCAGATTACAGTCAGTCAGCTAGAGTGATCGCTCCATCTGTAGGTACTGGCCAAAAGTTGAGGGGGAGCAGAAGCCGAAGACTTGTTTGCAGAGCAACACAAGAACTCTGTTTTGTCACCATTAAATTTAAGAGTGTTGGAATTCAGACAGTCAATTATCTTATTAATACAATTGTGAAAATCATTCGCTACCACCTGTTTGCCTTCAAGTGACCAAATAAGCTGGGTGTTGTCTTCATAGTTGAGTACACTAACATTGTGAGATTTAATCAGAGTGATCAGGGGCCTCATATCGATATTAAAAAGAATGGGGTCAAGAGAAGACCCCAGAGGTACTCCGTGCTTAATGATTGTGAATTCGGAGCGGAAAGTAGGATGGGCAACTGCCTCATTGCGATCCGGCAAGTATGAGTGGATCCAATCTAATACCACGCCATTAACTCCGATAGAGGCCAGTCTGGTTAAAAGCATGTAATGACTGACTGTATTGAATGCGACAAAGAGATCTAACAGGAGCAGAACCGCTGACTGCCCCTGATCGACCCACATTCTAAGTTCATCCCTAACCATAATTAAGGCTGATTCAGTCCCATGTCTTGGGTGAAAAACAAATTGTTCTTCTGCTAATGGGTTATGGTCTTCCACATATTGGGACAGTGTTTTACCGACCAAGTGCTCCAGGATTTTAACTGGATCCAGCAAAAGGGAGATAGGCCTATAGCTACTGAGAGCTGTTGGATCAAGTGACAGTTTCTTTAGATTAGGCGTGACTGAGGCCGTCTTCCACGCCAAAGGCACTGTGCCTGTTTGTAGTGATTGGCAGCATATTTGCCATTATAATGGGAATAACTCATCTGCTATTTTTTTCCAGCACCTATGAGGTGGATGATCCAGAGGTGAGCCTAAGGAAGTAGCCTTGGAAATGGCTCTAAAACAGTCCTCTGTTAGGGTTTCAAATTGTTCCAATTTATTCATCCGGTTATCAGGTACACAAAGGGCCTCATCAAGGGCCATTATAGTTATACCACCATCCTGGTCTTCAGCGACTAATCTTGGATGCCTATATTGATGAGAGTCCATAATGTCATCCAAAATTGTGTGAATCTTCTTAAAAAAAATGCGAGATTATCACAGATGGCCTGTGACGGTGTAATGTTTTGACTAAGACAAGCAGAGTTTGACACCTCTCTCAGAATGTCAAAAACTTTTTTGCATTAGTAAGTACTGCCATAATAGCATTAGCATAATACTCTGCTTTTACCCTAGCAATTTCCTTCTTATAATCATGCATGGAATCCTTCCACACTTTTTTGTCTTGATTCTTATCAGTGGTGTGCCATTTCCTTATAGGTTTTCTACAACGTAGTTTTAACATTTTCAAGGACAAGCTATAACAGGGGCTGAAAGTCTGTTAGCTATATTCAGTTGCCTAATGGGAATAATAGGATCTAAAGTTTCAGAGAGTCCATTCATTAAAGCCAAATGGTTTATTCCCACAGGGTTGTCCAAGTTTATAGAATTAGGTAGGTTAGAGAATACCTTGAGGTAAATTATGCTGTTTATACCAAGCTCTACCAAGTCGCTGACTGGCAGCAGCCAACTATGGGGCTACAAAAGGACAAAATATTCCCCATGGAGGCCAGTCGTTTTGTGCCAAAAATAAGGTCCAGAACACCTTGATGGGTGTACCAGTTGCTGCATTCTTACTGTTTTGCAGGATTCTTGTAAATCCGTGAACTGACGGAAAGAATCTCCTACAGAATGAAATTAAGTTGGAGTGAGAGAGGGCCATATTAGTATATTTGTCAATGAGAGGTTGCAAGCAGGGACTCGCTGGACCAGGCAGGCAGTAGCATAATCTACCTCAAAGAATACAGCCTTTGTCATTTTTCAGGGAAACACCCAGCAATTCACGGCCACTTAATTACTCTATGTTTAATGGTGAAAAGTCCCATGTTTTCTTAAAAATTATGCCCACTCCTCCTTTTCTATTGACAAGAGGCTTATGTAAAACTTTATAGCCAGCCTGGCAAGCCAGTCCAAGATCATAAGCAGACTCCGGAGTAGTCCAAGTTTCGGTTAATAACAGTGCATCCCAGTTCTCAGTTTGTAACACCCAATGAATTTCCGAGAAATGTTTAGTTAGGGATCTGGCATTAAGCAGTCCAAACCTACACCAAAGCTTCTGCTGCTGGTGTGAACAGGAAGGGTTACTGTTAAGTGAGTACCATCTTAACCAGTTCTTCTTCAGGCCATTAGTGGAGTGCTACCTTAATAGCTTGGGGAAAAGCAATCCCTGAGTAGCCTTTCCAATAAAGGAGCCTTATTGCAAGCTTAGACAACTTCCCCTCTCCTCATGCCACATGCATGGCAATATAACAATAGCTCACCTTCTCCACCTGCAGCTTGGTCTGCCAGTCCATAGAGGAATAACCCTCCTTCACAGATCACCCATAGGACTGTGACAGCCCCAGATATGTTCAGTAGATCCATTAATCCCTGCACAGACTTCCTGGGATAGTGAAGTTAGTGGAACACATAGTCTTCATATAGCATGACCTGTTCCTTCCTCCATGGCTGTATCCCACATAATCCATGCATCACACTGAATCTATTCTGCCATGGTTCAAGTGGCCAAAGCAAACAGAGGCCTGGGGATGCAAGCTTAGTGTGTTCCACTTTCAGAATGGAAGAGGGCCAACAGAATACCATTTACCTTTATTCTCTCTTTAGATCACTAATCTGTTGAAGGAAATGTGACCCAATGTAACCCCTGTAGGCACTGTGAGGGACAAATGTCCATTACGGACCCCATGCCATCTTTGTTGTGCTTAGGCTCTGACCATGACTCAAAGCCATGCTTCTCATGCCTTATCATGCATCCCAAACCCTTAAAGGAGCAAGAGTCTAACTCTTAATGGCCTGGGGGAAGGACGATTGCCAACACCGAAAACGTTTTCAACAGATTTCACACACTCATTATTTCTCCTCGGCCAAGGAGAAGAGAGAAGATAAGAGGCAGGAGAAGAAGCTTTTCAAGTGTAAGTATCCTCATTGCTGTTGACCTCCCACCAGACCTTCGTCCTATGAACTGGAGCGTGTCAACTTGACGCCACCGGATCCTTTGTGCAGCCCTGCTCCTCCTATGGGCCTGGCTCAGGACCAGCCTCCATTCCTGGAGTCTTCAGCACTAGCACTTCCATCTTCTGAAACTTTGGCAATGGGATCGGATCTGGTGATGTTCCTGAACACAATGTATTCAAGGTTCACAGTGGCCTCGGTGCCCCCCAGCGCCCCTTCGAACCTGGCACCATTGTTTCTACCACTCTTCATGCCATTTCAGCTGACACCCTTTGCACAATCTTATCCAGTGCCTTCAACACATTGTTTTAATCTGGCGCTCCACTTCTTGGCACTGCAACTGACACCGTGGATGGCACAACTCCCGATTTCACTGCCTCCTGGGGCGCCAGGTACAGTGCCACTAGCACTACAGCCTGGCATTGAACCTCGCTTTCATTCCTGCAGAGAAGCCCAGAGGTTTCTAGAAAAAGAGGCTTATAGAGCACACCTTCATGACATTTTTGGGATGGATTCTGACCCTGTGAGATACTTCCCTAATGGTGACCCAGATCATGACCCTCTTGAATTCGAAGGCTTCTCATCAGCCAGTGGCTTAGATATATCTCCTGAGGTAGCTGTGGGCTTCCCCACAGGGCCTCAAATGCTGAAAATCATTTGGTTACACAAGAACAAGTTAAAGGCTGCTGAGGTGTTACACTTGCTGGTGCCAACGACTGAAACCTTGCCTAACGTGTTCACTTGGGTTCTCCTGCCCTAACTGCCAAATTTGCAGCCCTTACTCCCCTTCAGTGAGGTTCTGCTGGAACGCATTATGGCGGGATGCAAAAAGCCTTCCTCTGCTGTGGCAGTCAATCACCCTGTTATCACTTCATGCCAGGGTATCCAGCCTTCCTTTCCACACACCCTTCTCCAGAGAGTTTAGGGCCCGAACAGAAAGCTTGGATGAACAGTCAGTTGGTACCTTCCCTTCAGCCCCCTCTGGCAGAGAGTCAAACTGTCTGGTGGTCTTGGGTGAGAAGGCCTTTGCTACGGGGACTATGGCCTTGAGATCAATTATAGTCAATTGCCTTCTCGCCCACTACAACCATGCCTTGTGGGACTTGGCTCAAATGATTCTTCCTCCTGTCCCCACTGACATGAAGGATCTCTTTCAGGGGATGATCACAGATGTCCAGAAGGCTTCCCAGCATTTTATCTAGACTGAACATCGCAGACTGTTGCCTTTGCCATGGGTATCTCTGATCAGTGTCACCCTTTGTTTAGGACGTCCGATTTCTCATGTGTTGTCCAGGCTAACCTGATAGACCTCCCATAGTATAGCATATTATGCACTTGCTTGGACACATGGCTGACTTTGCACTAGAGCGTTAAGGCCTGTAAAGCTAAGGTCAGATCCTTTGTCTTTCAGTTTCCAGTTTCCACCTTAGACTGAGCATTTCTGGTCTTTTTGTCAGTTTTGTGGCTTCGGACAATGCTCCTTTCAATCACTGCAGTGTGCACAGATGTTCCAGCAGCTGAATCCTCTAGCCTGACAGTACATGGCCTGTCGTGGAGGAAAAGGCTGTGGATCTGCCTTGCAACCCACGTCGTCTTCCTCCTCCTCCTCTGCACGACAAGGAAAGCGTTCCCAGTTTGTTTCACTAGGCGCCTGTAGAAGGGTGACGGTCCTGCTTTCTTCTGCCATTACTTCGGACCAGTGAGTCCTTCAAATCATAGAAAGGAGCTACACCCTTCCTTCATATTCTGCCTCCTCCTTCCGCTCCACCTCCCAACCATTAGGCCCCTCTACAGCAGATGGTGGCAGCTCTCTTTATAGGAGCGATGTAGTTGTTGCCAGAAAAGGTAAGTGCCAGGATTAAGAAAGTTACTTCGTGGTGCCAATAATGATGGCAGACTCTCTGATTCTAGATCTCAGGAGCTCCAACTTCTTCCTTTCCTCAAAATAGAAATGTTCAAGATGCTGATCTCCGAAAGAGCTGGTGATTCACTTATGCCTGCCGGAACTGCAGGTGATTCCACTGGCGCGCAAGGCCTTACTCCCCTCCATCATGTGTTGGTCAGTCCGGATCTTGATGGAAAATATGATGTGATGTATTATGTGATCAAAAAAAGGGGAGTAGGGTCGCACCTCCTTTCCCTGTAGAAGTTGTGACTGTGGTCTTGGGCACACTGCCAAGGAATCTGGCTCACCACCAATCACCGAGGGGCATCTTCTACCAGAGGTAGTCCAGCACGTCTTCGTCCAATGGGAGATCGTTTCATCTGCTACCGGAGCTTGTTGACGTCATATTATCTGCGTGTCACCCCTACACTAACTATGCTTTTTACGGTGGATGGGGCAACTTTGTTGGATGGTGTGCAGACAAGGATGTGGATCCCTTGCGGGCCAAATTTTCTCAAGTGCTGCAGTTTGTGCTTTCCCTTGCTTAGAGGGGATTTGCCATTGGCACTGTGAAGTGTTATTTAGCCAACTTGTCTGCTTTCTTCTGTCTGCCGGATCAGTCATCCCTGCGTAAATACCATGTTGTCATGCATTTTCTTAAGGACCTGACCAATCCTTTTCCTCCAGCTCCCTTTGTGGTTCCTCAGTAGGACTTAAATGTGGTTCTTACCTTTTTGATGGGTACTCTAAGACCCTTCACAGTTCAACTCTTTGTATGCTAACCCTCAAAACTGTTTGTGGTTGCTATCACTGGTAGAATGGGAAGTCAGTTACATGCCTTTAGCTGTCACCCTCATTTCACTACTTTCTTTCCAGATAAGTTGGTGGTGTGAATCAGGGCTTCTTTCCTTCCTGAGATAGCCACCCTTTTCGATTGTGCCAAATTCATCACTTTTCTGACGTTCTACCCTCTACCTCATCCTGCAAAAGAGGAGAAGTGATTGCATTGGTTAGATCCTCTGTGGCCGGTTAACTACTTCCTGTACCTCACCAAGAAATTCTGGTTGGATAACCAACTCCGTCTGCTGCTTCATAGTAAAATATGGTAACATGGTACAGAAGAGGACTGTCTCGGTGAATAATCCTTTGCATCAAGAGCTGCTATGCCTCAGCTAAAAAAGAGCCTCCTGAAGGAATTAGGACCGATTTCACCTGAGCTAAGTCAACAACTTCTGTATTTGCCTTGAGGTGTTCCGATTCCAGACATCTGTAAGGCAGTAACTTGGACTTTCTTGTCCACTTTTGTAAAGCATTGCTCTCTGGATGCGGAGGTGTGCATGGAAGGGCACTTTGCCAGGTCAGTCTGCAGGATGTCCTTGTCTAACCATCCATCAGACTTCCTCCTGAGCAGGGTATTGCTTTGAAATCTGTTCTACAGGTGAGGAATCTGTAGGTATAAGTATTCATCAGAATAAAGCATTAATTACCTGCGGCAACACACAGAATTGCACTCAAATAGGCTTCATGGCCGAGATTGACCTCCTTGAGGCCAGACTTGCAATTAAAAATGATAAACCTACCTGTTTGACTTTCCTGCAACAGATTCAATGCATATGATGTGGAATGATAGTAAAAGCCTGAAATTGGTAGGAAAAACAGTTCTACAAATCTCATTATAGACTCAGAACCGCCATTACCACTAGAGGCACAGTGTTCAGTTCCCTGAGCAGTTCTCCGAAGTGCAACCCTCATTCCACAGAAGACTTGGCAGAGGTCAGCAGCAACACTAGCAACCCTCCTCCTCAGAAAAGTCTGAGTCTCACTCAAGACTGTGACTCTCCCACTTCCTCTCCTCTGTTCATCCTCCAGTCAGACAGTGCTACCAATCACATTGGAGAGTGGCAGAACATTACGTCTGCCAGATTGGTCCTGCAAATAATTCAAAATGGTTACAAAATGTGACTTCAGATCTATTCCTATGTCAATTCCGTTTGAAGCCAGCTCCAATACATTGACTGCGGTTACTTAGAATGGAGACTTCTCCTATGCAAAAGTGTGCAATAGAGCCCATTCATCCCTCTCAGAGAGGAGTGGGCATCTAATTGTGATATTGTTTTGCCACTCCCACAAAGCTCCAAGCAAGAATTCAGACCAATTCTGGACCTGGTAATGTTGGCTGAACACCAGATTCATTCCCAGCTCCTAAAGGGAGACTGTATGCACAGGAAATTCCCGAGGTTCACAGTAGGCAATTCCCATTGTGACTACATGGTCCTTTTCCTTTAATCTGAAATGACAGTGATTGAAGCACATCTCCATAAATAAAGAATTTGTATTTATCCCTACCTCCACATTTGGTTGATAGGGGCTGACAATTCATCAGAACCTTTAACGTGGCTTCTACTCTAATACATCAACTGGATCTTTGCATTAGTCTATTAATTGTGCCACCGTGCATGCTGGTGTCATTTCTAAAGTGTACAAAGTTGGTCCTCCCTGCTAATGCTTTTTGGTTAGTGTCAGCAGTTCAAAGGCGTGCATCAGGCGCAATGCTGGAGTCCATTATGAACCTCGCTTTTATGGCGTTGCTTGATTTCTGTAGACAGAGACCTTGTAGGGACTGGAAAATTCTTCAACTATTTTTGATGCCTTTCTCTGAGACCGTACTACCTCTTGGTCAGTGAAGCGGCATCCAGTCCATCTCTCGCTTGGGGAAACCCCTTAGACGTGTATCCAACAGGACTGTGTGTGGGGTATGCTGGGGCTACACGTGTGCCTCGTGTGCGCCGCTGAACATTCCCTGGCAAAAGTCTCCTGTCTCACGTTTTCGTTTTAGGCCATTCCTATTGGCACTGCCATTACTTCTTTTACTTTTTTATTTTATTAAGTTCAGAAGGAAGCATCTCGTGATGTCATGAAAGTTTATAGATTCATCTTTAACATAATGTTTATTGCTTACCCGGGTCAATAAAATGTATCACTGCCTCTTACACGAGCATCAGTTTGTTTTACAGTTTCATTTACACTAAGATGATTTATTAAGATTGATATAAACATCCAATTAATACACGTTTATAGCAACTCTCTTGAGATACTTCTGCATAATACTCAACACACTATAACAGTCATTCCTTTTCTCGTTCTGTGCATATTCAGAGGAATTTGAAATTTGAGAAAATTGAAAATATTAAGGTTCCTTAATAGGATTCTGGCAGGGATCGTCCAGCCAAATTGTTGGCCCTCCTTCCGCTAAGCTGCATTTTAAATTGGCCCATGCGCCCGACCCACTGTTTAGAGATTCTGTCTTGTTGTCTTAAACATTCATCCTGTTTGTTTGCCATTGGTGTTTGTCAAACACAGACACGGCGGAAAGCGGCTGTTTGAAGACTGGTACATTCCAGTTAGGAAAGCAGCTGGCCAGTAAACGGACACTAACGAAGTGGTTAGAATGGGACAGCCTGCGATTTGTCTATTCTTTCCAGATTAGTAGTTTCCTTCCGCAATGATGCATCTGTTTTGTGGATAAAAGCGTAAATTATTTTAATATTTTCAGGAGAGACTCGTTCAGAGTTTTGTTTTTAAATCAGTTGAGCATATGGCCGCGTATAACTTTTTATCTCAGAGTATTTAAGCCAAACTTAAGCTACATCCTCTACTTCAAGCATAAGGCAGTTCTGGGGGCGAGTAGGGGATATCTAAAGAAGGTTATCAGAGCTAAAAGTTGTTAGATGATAGATTGCTACCTTTTATCATCAAGAAAACCAATAAAATGCTTCATAAAATGTATAGTCTAAAATCAAAATCTCTGTCTTAAGGTACATTTCTATACACTGATGTTTCCTAAATATTAATTCAAACCTAGCTACATTTATAAGTGGTGCTGTTTCCTGTGTTCGGTTCAAGTGCTGTCTTTAGTCTTCCGAATTCTTACTCCCATCTACATACTTGGCTGATGAGCCATTATTAGGGCTTATTAGGGCGAAACCAGTCCTGGGATACTTGTTTTCCAGATGGTGAGGACCTGGCCTTCCAGTTTGGTCTGGACTGCTCCCATGAGGAACTGGGTCAAGGCTGATTTGCATATGGCTGGGTCCAAACTGAGGTGGCATGGTGAGCAAAAGAACGATGGGTTGGGATGCTACCCTGAGGTATTGCTAGTAGTTGGACAAATTGCAAGCATGCCTCCCATCACCTTTTGTGTATTTCATGTTATCTTAAATCCCTGCAACTAGTCCTCGGTTACTTTTAATCTGGACCATGAGCAATACAATTTTTAACTTATGTTTCCCACGTAAAATTTGAAAAATAAACCATGCCGTTTCTAAAATGTAAAATTTTGAATTGTCTAAAGTTTCAGAGTACCTACAATTGGCTTGTTTTGGGATTTTTCTTTTACTTTTTTTAACCATACAAACCCGCAAAGTTTTATGCACTTGCATAATGAAGGGTGAAACTGTTACCACTTGTGCCATTATCTGTCTCTACTGTAGCAAAATAGAAAGAGTTACATTTTTATATGGACTACCACAGACTACTTGCTAATTACGAGCTTCACAGCTGCTGAAGGCTAATAATAAAGTGTTACACAGCGAGCCATGTGATTGTAATGTGTTGTTTTTCAGCGGATGGAAAGATTCTGTAAACTAGGGTTAGTGTCTTAAACTCCATATGCTCTCAAACTTATTTCATAAGTATGATTGGTTCTGTTGAATGTACTGTATCATTTTATGAATATTTTGAGAACTGGAGTTCAGTGCAAGCTTTATGTAATATTATACCGATTATACACCAATAGTGGATTCTAAAGATAATGTTTGAAATGTATTCCTTGGTACCGTCTGGCCTACAGTCTATAGATACTGGATATTCTGTTCCATTTCAGTTGGACTTTGGTTCAACCTCTTGCTCATGATTTAATGGTTCGTTTGTCTTTCTCACTTCCCTGCTGCCAATTTAATGACTTTCTTCCGTATTCTTATGTTACTCCTGCCCAGCGAGCATACTTGAGGGTATAATTTGAGAATGCTTTAGGTCTTGCCTAGAGCTAGATTTTGTTGTGTAGGAGACCTTATGTTAAGAATAAAAAACAATAGGAACTGCTATAGGGAGGGGGTCTCCAGCAGTCACTGGTCACATGTAGTTTTCATTTACTCATTCTCTAATAATCACCCTGCCCCCGGCTCATTTGGTCATCATTCTAGCCCTTTTCCGGATCTCTTCCCCCTCCTGTCATCACATATTTAGTCCCCCTAATTATCGCTATAGGTGTTACATGTCTTTACACTGCCTGTCTAAAAAAAAGACGTTGGTTCAGTTACGTGGAATACTGGTATGCTTGCCTCACAAGGTTTGATACATGTAAACACCACTATTGAAAGCAGCATGAAAACACACGCAACTGCTGTAGGATGACCAGAACTTTAACCTGTTGCATGCCTAGGACGTAATGGTTACGTCCTGGACAGCACCGCTCGGTGCCCAGTACAAAACCGTTACCTCCTGCACCACACCCATGGGGGGAGCGCTTGTGCCCCCATGGGCCTAGGGCAGGGATGGAAGGGGAATTGCTTCCCCTTCCACCCTTGTCCGTCCCAGTGACGTCTGATGACATCAGCGCATGATTGTGCGCTTACTTCATCAGAGGTTGCCTCCCTTCCCACTGACCGAGGAGAAACAGATTTTTTTCTCCTCGGTACGGGGGGAGGGGAGGTCAGGGAGGCATGAAAAGGAAAGGAAAGGCTTTTCCTTGCCTTGTCATGTCTCTCTGAGCAATCCAGCAGCCTGGTCGCATAGCAGTCGGGCTGCAGGAATGCCACTAGACCCCAGGGAGTTTTTTTTGTTTACAATCATAAAAGGGGAGCGACCCCTTAGGCAAGGGTTGCTCCCCAGGAGTCTTTTTTTTTTTTTTTTTTTTTTTTTTTTATTAACCTCCAACTTTGCTTGAAATCACACATTTTCCCCACATTTGTGTGATGAAACCTTCCGGAATCTGCAGGAGTCCACAAGATTCCTACCACCCAGCATTGTTGCAGCTATACCTATGACAATTCAGTCCCACTTGTCGGCTTAAAAGCATTTTTTTTTTTTTCAAACTGCCCTTTTGGACCCGCTTTGGTTCCCCCTCAATTTTGACATGTTTTTGTCTCTTTCCTGTCACAGGCACCCCCCCGCCCCTCCTCGCAAAGGCAGGTAGTTTTGTATTTGATAATTCTTATGTGTCCACGTAGTGTTTTGGGGCATTTTCTGTGCGGGCACTAGGCCTACCCACACAAGTGAGGTACCATTTTTATCGGGAGATGTAGGGGAATGCTGGGCAGAAGGAAGTTCGTGGCCCCCATTAGAAACCAGAACTTTGCAGCACCGAAATGTGAAGAAAAAATGTTTTTTGCCACATTTTGAGGTTGTTAAGGATTCTAGGTAACAGAACATGGTGAGCCTGCCCCAAGTTACCCCATCCTGGGTTCCCCTAGGTGTCTAGTTTTCAGAAATGTCCAGGTTTGCTAGGTTTTCCAAGGGGCTGGATGAGCTAGAGGCAAAATCCACAGCTAGGCACTTTGCAAAAAACAGGTCGGTTTTATTTGGAGAAAATGTGATGTGTCCATGTTGTGTTTTGGGGCATTTCCTGTTGCGGGCACTAGGCTTACCCACACAATTGATGTACCATTTTTATCAGGAGATTTGGAGGAATGCTGGGTGGAAGAAAAGTTGTGGCTCCTCTCAGATTACAGAACTTTCTATCATCAAAATGTGAGGAATTTTTTTTTTGCCAAAGTTTGAGGTTTCCAAAGAATTCTGGGTTACAGAACCTGGTGAAAGCCCCACAAGTCACCCCATTCTGAACTCCCATAGGTGTCTAGTTTTCAAAAATGTATAGGTTTGCTAGCTTTCCTTAGCTGCCGGCTGAGCTAGAGGCCAAAATCCACAGCTAGGCACTTTGCAAAAAACAGTTCCGTTTTCTTTTGGAAAATGTGATGTGTCCACGTTGTGTTTTGGGGCATTTCCTGTTGCGGGCACTAGGCCTATCCCCACAAGTGAGGTACCATTTTTATTGGGAGACTTGCGGGAATGCTGGGTGGAAGCACATTTGTGGCTCCTCTCAGATTCCAGAACTTTCTACCACCGAAATATGAGGAAAAAGTGTTTTTTTGCCCATTTTTGAGGTTTGCAAAGGGTTCTGGGTAACAGAACCTGGTGAGAGTCCCACAAGTCATCCCATCCTGGATTCCCCTATGTGTCTAGTGTTAAAAAATGCACAGGTTTGGTAGGTTTTCCTAGGTGCCGGCTGAGCTAGAGACCAAAATCCACAACTAGGCACTTTACAAAAAACACGTCCGATTTCAATGTAAAAATGTGATATTTCCATGTTGCGTTTCCTGTCGCGGGCATTACGCCTACCCAGACAAGTTAGGTGCCATTTGTATCGGGAGACGTTGGGGAACACTGTATAGAAGAACAGGTGTTATTGCCCCTCGTCTTTCTTTACATTTTTTCCTTCCAAATGTAAGACAGTGTGTAAAAAAGACTTATATTTGAGATATGCCCTGTAATTCACATGGTAGTATGGGGACCCCGGGATGCAGGGATGTGCAAATAACCACAGCATCGCAACACGTTATCTTGTGCCCATTTTGGAAATACAAAGGTGTCCTTGATTCCTATTTTCGACTCTTTATATTTCACCAAATGAATTGCTGTATACCCGGTATACAATGAAAACCCACTGTAAGGTCCAGCTTATTTATTGGCTCTGAGTACCTAGGGTTCTTGATGAACCTACAAGCCCTATATATCCCTGCAACCAGAAGAGTCCAGCAGACGTAACGGTATATTGCTTTAAAAAATCTGCCATAGCTGGAAAAAGTAATAGGAAGAAAACTTGGACAGAAATGGCTTTTTTTTTTTTTTTTTTTTTTTACTTCAATTTCAATATTTTTTTATTTTAGCTTTTACTTTCTGTAGGAAAACCTTGAAGGATCTACACAAATTCAGAATTTTGTATACTTTTCAGAAATGTTTAGCTGTCCGGGATCCAGCATTGGTTCCATTTCTGTCACTAACTGGAAGGAGGCTGAAAGCACAAAAAATAGTAAAAATGGGGTGTCCCAGTAAAATGCCAAACTTTTGTTGAAAAATGTGTTTTTTTGATTGAAATCTGCCTGTTCCTGAAAGCTGGGAAGATGGTGATTTTTAGCACTGCAAACCCTTTCTTGATGCCATTTTCAGGGGAAAAACCACATGCTTTCTTCTGCAGCTCTTTATTCCCATTTTTTTTTAAAAACAACATTTTTGCTGATTTCTTGGTCTCCTCTAGGGGAACCCTCAAATTCTGGGTACCTCTTGAATCCCTAGGATGTTGGAAAAAAAGGACGTCAATTTTTGCGTGGGGAGCTTATGTGGGAAAAAGTTATGAGGGCTTAAGCGTGAACTGCCCCAAATAGCCAAAATAGGCCTGGCACCTGAGTGGGAAAAGCCCTTGCATCGAAGGGGTCAAAGTAAAAAAAAAAAATTTAAATAAAAAAAAAAGACATTTCTTGGAAATAGAAAAGGGGCTGCGATTTTACTTAAAATGAGCGTGTAGAATGGCAATGCTTATCAGCATAGAATTACTGCAGAAGCACCGGCAGCATAAATAAAATGCAATTTTTAAAGCCAGTATCATTCCTGTAAATTAAATTGCTTTCTTATAACTGCTGCTAATGATTCCTGCTATGGAAAACGTAAAAGGCACTTCCCACCATTTTCATTCATCCCTCTCTAAAACCTGGGACTGGGCTAAATTTGCCGAAATCTGCCGGGACAGCTGGTGAAAAATCAGAACTGTCCCGGCAAATCTGGGACGCCTGTTCACCCCAAACTGCAGGACACTGCAGGGCCATCTTATTGTTGAACTGTGGAGTAGTGGTAGCTTACTGTAGATCTGCAGTCTCAATGCAAGTATTCTTCTCCACCCTATTTTCTGTCATCAGCTCTAAATGAATGGGCCACAAGAGAAGAGCAATGGCTGCTGAAATACTGAATGTTAAATGATCGTGATCAGGATCTGTACCAGTATTCAATCTCCCAGCAGCCCTTGTCCTTTCTTTGTGATCTGGACCCAGAAGCTCGCTAATAGGTCATTTACCCATTGGGCGATACTGCACGACATGAACACGAATGCTGTCATTCAAGGAAAGAAAAACATCACCATCTCCACCCACCATGTCCCCCCAAAAAGTGGTAATAGGACCACATAGTAATGACTACCTTATTTATAATGACAGATACTTACAAACAGTAATGCCAAGTTTTGCCTCTTGGGGGCTACTGATACCACCTTGGATCAAGTTCCTTTGGAATCAGATGAATGACTGCTGTGAGAAATCGAGTCTGGGAACTTTCAGGCAATGGTTGTAGGATATTCAATAGTTTCCTGTACAGGTGGCATGTTAGTTCCCAGAATTCTATGGATTCAAATAATATGAAGGGCCCATACACCTGGAAGTCCTACTTGAAGGGGGGGGGGGAAGAGGGTAAGAGGGAGAAGGGGGTCGGTGTTTTTCTATGCCAAGCACCTCCCAAATATTGTGTGACCAGTCCCCGTCTTCTAGAATTGTATCTGTACTTCAAAGGGAGAGGATTACCTATGTATCTGCACAAAACACAAAAGCTGTCTGTTTGCCCCTCATTGATCACAGTGGATATGACAGTCTGTTGAGAAGACCTAACAAAATGTAGGTCGGAAAGCATGGGATCTCAATGCCCATAATCTTGTCCAGGTCCTTGAGCATTACCTTACAGTAGCAGGTCAGTTTGGGGCAATGCCATACAAGGTGCACCAGTATCCCCACCCATCCCCATCCTCTCCAGCAATTATCCGACCTTTGAGGAAATCCAATTATGCAATCACGCTGGGCATAGAACCCGTATGATGCTAGTTTCAGCAATGTCTCTCTAATCGAGGCAGAGTCTGAAGTCATATGAACCCTGTGGCGTCCGTCGCTCAAGTCCCTGTCTGATTCTGTGTGCCCCATGTCAAGTTCCTATCACCTCTTACTGTATCTTCTCCCCTATGGGGAGGCGGGAGGAATCGCATTTAAGAGAGTATATAGTTCCGCTAACACATGCTTGTTAGTTTTAGACAACAACCATTTCTCAAAGGTAGTCAGTGGCTTCACTTCACTGGTCTACACTGTCTTGCCATAAATCCAATCCCAGATGTGATTACCCCTTCTGAGTCTGTCATATCACTAATATATTTACAACCCACCCTCTGCCATTCGTGATATTTGCTCACTCTTAAGAGCTGGGGTAAATTCGGGGTTATACAGGGAAGGTCATGATACCCCTCCCTCTGCACCACTGAAACACCATGCTGTTGTTGTGTTCTCAGCTATCGAGATGATCACATACCCCATGGCCTATGTCTTTTGGCCAGCCAAAACATTTTGCAAATGTGAATCCCAGCTATTTGCTGGTCCATGAAGCACCAATGTCCCTGGGTCGTTACACCATCAGACGCACCTGCGCTGCTTGGGAGAGTCACTGTATATTAGGAATCCCAAGGTCTTCCTCTTGTGAGTGTCTGTGTGATTGTGTGAATGGCATTCGTTGCTTTTTTGCCTCTCCTAATAAAGGACTTTATTTGCTCTTGCATCGTTGTTAGGAGGCCCAGTAGGGGCTTCAGTGGCAGAGTCTGGAATACAAATAAAAGCTGGGGGGGAGGAGGCACAGATCTTTTTACAGCAGCCCCTCTACTCAACCAGGAAACTTCGTGTTTCGATCAGGAATTAAGACCCCACCCTAGATCTGGCAGGTTAGAACTTAGTAATTAATCCCCACCTTAGTAGGGCTAACTATGTTCGTAGATATGTGATATTATGAGGGGCCCATTGAATCAGAAATTGAAAATGCAGTGTATTTAGCAGTGAGGCCAGCTTCGATAAACTGGGTCTCTGAGACTTACTTAAATTCAGTTTAAACCCAAAGGTCCTGTCCAGACTCCTGCATCTCATGCCCTCCATCTGAAGTGAAGATGCAGGATCTGTCAATGATAGGGTGACATCATCATATAAGTTACATTTATTAATGTCCTGACTGAAGGGGATACCTTGGATTAGGTTGTAGGCTCTTACTTTGTAAGTAGCTCCATATATATAAGGCGAGAGGAGGGACATCCCTGATGATTCCCTCCTTGACTATGGAACAGCGAGGACAGCACTCGATTGACTTATATTTGTGCGTCCTGGAATGAATATCTACAAGAGAGCCATCTCCTGAACCTCTCTTGGAAGCGAAGCTCTCTAATGGTTTGATAGCATATGGCCAATGCCCTCTGTTGAATGCCTTTTTAACATCGATAGGCAGGAGCAAAGCAGATGAATCTATCCACTTTTTCCATGAGACATAATCCCCTCCTGGTGTGATCGGAGCACCTCCGTTCCAGGATAAAGCCTGACAGACCGGTAATAATCAGGCCTTGCATGTAAGGGTTAAGCCTGGCTGCAAAGATGCCCATTAAGAGCTTTTCATCCATGTTAAAAAGAGAAATGGGTTTATACGAGGAGCTCATAGAAGTCTCTTTCCCGGTTTTAGGTATTACCGTTACGATTACGATTGCCTGAAACATGAAGGGGACAATGAGCCTCTGTCTATAAAAGAGCGCATCTGTGAGAAGGGAGTACAAAAGTTGGCAAAGTGGTTTATAGAAGAACAGAAAATATCAATCTGGACAGAGCCTTGAAAGTTTTCAGTTGTGCAGTAGCCAAGACCCCACATCCTTGACTTGACACAACCTAGGAAGCTGTTATCTCAAGTGAAAGGTTCTTTGCAGAGGAAAGGGGCTCATATATATTCCTTAATTTAGCTGCTATGTCCTCTGTTCCTGTTATCTTCCTTCCCTCTTTTTTATGCTTTATTCCTTTTTCATTTTTTTTGATCAGCAATGTATCCGGTTTATTGCCACAAGTACATAACTTAAGCTTTAATCTTAGCCAGGTGTTTTCAGCTCTACCTCGATATAGTAGGCACAGCTGGACGCTAGCAGCTGTTGGTGAATGCCAGACTAGGTGGGCACTGAAAATGCTTGAGCTGTGCATGAGAAACAGAATAATATGCATAATCTATATGAACCGGGTAAAAGCTTCTCCATAGATCCCACAGCCCAACCTTCTCCACTCACTTCAACCCACCCTGGTAAAAAGCCTCAACTTGTCCATACCTTTGACCCAATCTGTCTTTGACATTATCCCTGATCGTGTTAGTCACATCCGATCAATAACCTGCTATTAGGTGTTTGCAGGACATATGTGTGTTAGCCTGTTTCAGAAAGCTTTCCTGTGCAGTGTTTGCTGCTTACACACTAGCCACTGTCGGTCTGAATCCTCCTATTTTAAGGCGAAGCACCAAATGTTTCTCTTTGCGCTCAGCCATCTTTGTTTCGAAACACCCCCCCTTTTTTTTTTTAGTAGGTCCCGATGAGAAATATTACTGCGAGAACCATTTTGATCGGAGTAGGTGTCAATCTATAGGTAATAGACTTGTTTCTTACAGGAGTCATATTTCACATTTGGATCTGTGCAGCATAAATAGTACTGACAGATGTTTACCTGGCTATTCAAGCCTCTAACATTGAGGCTAAGTACTTTACTTTAAGCCCAATCATCTATGCTTGTATATGGTATCATGCTTGTCAGCTTGCAGGCCAGATTTGTCCATCCATTTTGTAATCTGGCTAAATTGTGGCTAGTTGCTGAGTTGTGCATATGTGTGTAATTAATACGAAAAACATAACTGAAACAACTGCCATAAGAACCCTAGGGTCATTATCAGAGCCTCGAGACCTGCCAGAGATAATCGCTTTTCAGAGGGGCATTGTGCTTTTGCAAGCTTTTCAGGATGGCTAGTTTCTCGTGAGGTGTGATGCTCTGTTACAGTTTCACTGGCCATGATGATCACCTTAGCTATTGATGCCATCACAGAGATCTGTTTCTTGAGCTCAGATCCTTTGTTTGGTCTTCCTCCTTCAGACCTAAAACCTTGCTTGTTTCAGCTGAAAAACACAGCTGGAACTGCTGCTTTTGCATTTGAATATGATTGTAAAGGTAACATCCCCATACATATTTGGTGCCCTGTTCGCAAAGGAAGTTTGTGAATTGCTTGAAATCCCTTCCTCATCATAAAATTATGGCTGAGAGAACTTGATAGAGAGGCTCCTTAGAAGTCCGTAGGCCTTCTAGCTTGTGTGTCTCTGATAATATCCTCCTTCACAGTGTAATGATGCACACATTAGCGGACATCTGGGACTCTTGCTCATTGTGGCTTTTTGCCCACCTCTAGGCACTCTGTCCATTTCAGTGTTGCCAGTGACCTCTGAGGGCAAGGCAAATTGAAAAAGCTCCTGTACATATGTGTGGAAGTGTGCATCTCCCACCGTGCTCGGGACTCCACGTATTTGGATATTCTGCGATCTTGAGTGGTTCTCCATGTTTTAAGATCAGTTTGTTGATCTTTCAGTTTGAGTTCTTGTCCCAGCATCTCAATTTCCTCCTCCCTGACCTCTCCTCTATCCTCCAGGGCTGATACTCTTTCCCCTATTTCTGTGAGCTCATGCTTCACCTCACTCAGCTCTTTAGTTGGATCTAATTTTACTGCTTGGATATCTGCGTTGAGCGCACCAAACAGCAATTCCATAAAGGCCATTAGAAGAGGTTCTGTGTCTGCGGAGTCTGCTCAGGGCTGGGGATTGTACTTTGCTGGGAGTAATTTGTTGAGAGGAATCCCAACAACATCATCAGGCTTGTGCTGTATTGCATCTGGCATGCGTTGATTGCCTTTTTGTTTTTCTGGGATGTTATGATGTTGCATGTTGGGAGCCCTACCTGTCTCTCACTTCCTGACAGCCTGGGGAGTGCTCCCCACAGATAGAACTCTGTTTGGTCCCCTACAGATTTGTCCTTTTAGCACCAGTGGATGGAGCTCTGGTGAACACCGTGCATCCTCCCTATCTTCTCATTGCACGTATCCACTTCATAGTTACATTTGCGTCCCGTCTCCACGAGGAGAGGTGTCACCACACCATGGAGAACAAAGATGCCTTGCCCGCAAAGTCAGTGGCCTCCTACTTGTGTTGGAGAAGTTAAGTCCATGGGGAAATCAGTTTTCTCTGTGCAACAGTCTTAAGCTTAATGCTGCCCCATTGCTTCAGTGTTTAATGTTTTGCTGGGGGCCTCTCCACTACTACATTCTGAGGCGTCCCCTCATCCCACGACATTCAGTATGGCCATTGCTCACTCCATGATCTTTCACTCTCTCATCCACCTGCTCCTGGACACTGTTAGCGAGCTACATTCTTCAGTTCCTCTCACTTTTGTCTACTCCAGGCTGGCTGTTGCAGCCTTTCTCAGCATCTGGGCACGCTTCGCTTTCCACAACGCTGAGGTAGATCTACCCACCAGCTTGCTTCACTGCAGCACGACTTTCCAAGCTGCGCTGACCACTCTTTTCATCTTACTGCACAGGACACAACAGATTGCTTGCATTTGACTCCTGGACGTTAAAGGCCCCACTGCAGGTTAAGTCAGCCGGCACCTCATAGTTCCGGTGTGCTACGTCGCTTTTTGCGGCCTTTGAACCCCAGGAAAAATGTCAGGGAGAAGAGCTGGAGGAAGCATCCGACCTGTCCACCATCATGGCTAAGTCCCTCCCCCTAATTTCTTTAGTACCATATTTGGCTAATGTTCTGAAAAAAGTTGTTACATCCTTGCTCCAAACTTTTATAATGGCCTGCTAGAGGGTTCTAGGTGGCTTTAGAACTGGACTGGCCAGTGAGCATGTAACTAACTGTGCTGTCAATGATCTCCTGGTGATGGTGATTGGTAGTGGCCCAGGAGGAATAATTGTATTAGATCGCTCTATGGCCTGTGACGCCACAGTTCAGTGGATCATTTTATGTTGACTCGAGAATTATGCTACCATATGTACAGTAATTCTGAGGATCAAATCCGTTTTTATAAGCAGTACTGTATATCATGATCTTTATAACTTAAACCAGTTTGAAACATCCAATTTCATTAAAACATTGTAATACAATATATACATATAAACATCACTGGTAGAATTGATTGTAAGATAGTAATAAATCAATGCTAAAAATAAAATTACAATATAACAAAGAAAAAATACCGAACATTAGTGCCATTCCCATTAAGTAAAAGCACCTAGATGACAAATGACTTAATACTCAATTAGGTTAAATGGTTGCTACCTCTACTCTTAGGAAACAAAATTTGTGCCTAATTCGCCACATTCAAGTTAAAATCTTGAAACGGCAAAGGCTAGGGGTCGACTTGGATCGGACTGCTATATCCTAAAGGCTTCCTGGTGCCACCTGGTTCCTAAATCGCAGACTTACATGAAGGGGAAAAGAAAATAACATGAACCACTGTCTTTGGTGAAGTTCTGCAAGAGGGGCAAGTCAGCGGAATGTTTCTTTTGGTAACAGCTGCACAGCAGTAAATGGGATAGCAACAGGGTCGCAAACCAAAACTGTATATGCAGCTTCCTTTCCTGTGTGGGCTGGATGTCATGGCGATAATACTATTTTTATAGCCATCCTTTGATTGGTGAAAAACTTCAATTGGGGGACCTTGAGTAGTCCTAGATAACAAGATGCTCAGTTTGTACTGCAAATAGTTTCTCTTAAGGCCTGTCTTTGGGATAGATACAGAAAGCTCCCAAGGAGCCTCCGACAGACTGTTGCTACCCATTGCCCACAGGGTTTCTCCCACGTACTTATTCCAGGGTAAGTTTCTTGACCCAACCCTAATCAATAGGACTCCAATTCTGGGGTGGCCTAGATCCTTCTCCAGTGTAAAATTGGTCTGATACCCACCCAATCAATAACTGATCAGACCCCCATACCCCAGAAGCAGCGGAGGGATACTAACATGGAGACTCAACAGTTGTGACAGGAATTGATTTTCTGCGACCCCAAGAGCTTTAAATACCTTATGGCCCAATAGCTGTGTGCCATACAGGTCAGCCCCCCCACCCAGGCTTGGTAGTTATAAACTTGTATCACTGGGGAGACTAATCCTTGAATAACAGCCCCGTTGGGCTTTTAACAGCCCTCTAATATGGCTGCTTCAGTTTTAATCTGCGCTTTGAGATATGAGAGGCCCATTCCAGTTGCTCTGTAAGGGTGATCCCAAGAGACTCAAAGTCCAAATTTTACCATTACTGTCTGTATTAAAACACCGCACTGGGAATCCATTTGGGGTTCATTCCCATCACTGCTGCTGTTTAATCTCTGAAATCACGGCCTGCTATTTTCCTTAATTTATCATTCACATGCTTATGACACTCAATTGATCATTAACCTCAAATATGATCCTCATCATGGATACTTCTACTCTCCTGCTTCCCCCCCCCCTCCAGTTCTGCCAATAAAAATGGAACCTCACTTACGTGAGTGGCCCTTAGGCCAGTTACAGGAAAGGCTCAAAACGCAACATGAACACCTCAAATATTTAAATATTTTCATTCAAAATCAACACTTTTTTGCAGTCATAGGGTCTGTGGAATTTAGGCCGTAGCTCAGCCCGCTCCTAGTAAAGCAGACCAAAAAAGTCTTCTGGTAAGTTCCCACGCAATGTTTTCACTGACTACAAAAGTTGGAGCACAACGAGGCTGGTCAATTGAACCCTCCCTACCAGTGTTACCCTAAGATTATACTTATATTTTGTGGCACTTTTATGCAACAGATACAGCTTAATACCATTATGTGATCTTTTGCCAAATACTGTCTGAAAACCAATCATCATCTAAAGGGCCAAGGACATGCGAATCTTGAAGAGACTGTCAAAGTCAAGGTGATCTAGTGGCAGCGCTGTAGAATTATCTGCAAAATGGAGCATCTGCTGCAGAAGCAAGTGTCAATCCTGAATGATAATTGCTGGGTAAATAGCAGTTTCAATCAAGGGACTGGTAGACCAATAAAAAGAAAATGATGCCTTCCTTGGCAATCCCATCAAAAAAGTTGAACCCCTCAGCTCATGGATATATGTAGGAGCCCACTGGGTAGCTCTTGACTGGGTCTTAAGTATGGTACGGTTGTCCCTCAGAAACAGTTCTGCATATAAATTGAGCTGTTAAACAATATCACCCAAAAACACATATCATTAAAGAAATGGAAGAAATTGATAGGCAAAAAGTTATCTGAGTTAACTCTACACAGACAGTACACAAGCACATATCTACCAATGCCGAAACCACAAGCAGGATACACCTTTAAGAAAATCAAAAGCTCTGGACTACAATAAAATGGAACACATAAGGTCACAAATGCAAGTGCTGAGAAAGAAAACCGTGAATATTATAAAGCACAATGAAGTCTG
This sequence comes from Pleurodeles waltl, assembly GCF_031143425.1. NCBI lineage: Eukaryota > Metazoa > Chordata > Amphibia > Caudata > Salamandridae > Pleurodeles > Pleurodeles waltl. The sequence continues at coordinate 540,234,209 of NC_090442.1, forward strand.
CTCCCATGGGCAGATCACAATAAAAAAAAAGGCGGATCCACCCCTAAGAGGGACACAAAACTATCACCCTAGAGGAGAGTGGCCCTTATCCCAGGAGCAGCTCCCCCCAAACAAACCTATTTTCTGGTGTTTAGTGGGTTTCCACCCCTTGGTGTTGCGGTGGTAGATCAGCCTAAAAAATGGCAGACCAGCCCCAGGAGGGAGCATACCTTACCCAAGGGGCCGGTCCCCTACATACATATCTCAAATATTGGGAGGGGCATTTGAGGGGGCAGAAGTAAACATATGTGCACCAAAATCGCCAGCAGCACGTGCTCAGGGTGCTGCTCTCCGCTACAAAAACAATCCCCAGCGGCCTAGTGTTTGTATTCCCGTTTCGTGATCTTGGTCACACCCTAATGCTATGCAGCTGGAATACCCAGAAGAGAGACACAAGGGGAAAGGAGAAACTCCCAGCGTGCCATTTCCACCCCAATCCCTTCTACAGCAGGCAGATCTATCACCAGCGCTTAATTTTGAGGGCCGTGGCTTATTTTTCTGCCTCAAGCATTTGCTGCAAGCAAAAGACACATATAGGAAAGACAGATGAAGGGAAAAACGAAAAAGCGTTACAGAGGGAAAAAGTAAAAAGCAAAAAGCTGCAAGAGTGAGCTGAAGGGGCTGCTAGTGGCTTTATATGTATTGAAGAGACCCGAGATGGATTCAGTATTGCGCCGCCTCAGTGTTCCATGTTCACACATTTAATTACAGCAGCCATATGTTTAAGAGGACGGCTTTGGGCCCCGGCACCTTTGTATTTACAAATTAAGCACTGAATCAAGATACATAGGACTAAGCTTTTTATGACTTGTTTCGAAGAAGGTTGTAGGGGCTGTCAGTGAAACACACCATGGTCAAGAAAGGGTTTAAGTGGGCCAGGTCCTTCTGGATCTCAGACCCGGTAGTAATAATAATGGACATTGAAACGGGTCCCTGTTGGGCCTTATACTCATGGCCTAAACATTAATGGGAAAATAATTGATTGATTTCGTAACTATGATCGTAAAAACCTTAAGGTTTTCAGTTTAGTTCCTGTTTATATTTCACATGTTTACTTAATTTTGAAACTCCTAAGAGTGTTAGTTATTTCCAGGATGTTATGTTTTTGTATTTTTTTCATGTAGCATATTACTCTTGAATACTGACTATTTTGAAATGAGGCTCTGTCAGGTTTTTTTTATTGTCCATGATTGAGAGGTCTGGAGTTAAGGCAGTGGGAGTTTCTGACGGTGTTTGTTAGTTGGTCAAAAAAGGTGATTTGACTACGTAATCATCCAATCCTTGGCCTCTCTAAAGAGCGCACAAATAAATTGTCACATATTTAAATTGCAGTCCTGATTCAATGCAAATGATTGTGAGGGAGGTACACAGTTATCAAAATATTGACAAGGTGAAAGTCAAAGAAAATGTAGTGCTTACAGGTGACTGTGCACTTTGTTTTGGGGTGGTGAAGTGAAGATGAAAGTGCGTTCAGCAGAGAGTGAAAAGAAGATGCTGAAGAGGAAAGTGATTAGGCATAAGATATGCAGATCAACAAGATGTGGAAAGAAAGACACGTCTAACAGAGTGAACATAACATGAATGATTGAGTCACTGAAGATCACAGGCCTTAATAATGTTTGATTTGCAGTCTCACAATTTCAGAATAGAAACATTTTCAGTATTACCTATTTTTAACAAATCCATTGTTACTCAGTTATCTTAAAGAGCTAACGACGGTTGATAAAGTCAATAGCCTTGGCTGATTTTAGGTGTATGTCAGTTGTTATATTATATATTTGGTTGAAATAACAGCTCCTAGTGGAGTCAGGTGAGGGTCTCCTTCGAGGTCATCTTCCTCACCTGAGTTTGAGAGAGAAGAAATAATATGGTAGGAAGAAGCACTTATTCCCCCTCTCCTGCCCCAATTCCGTAATTTTAAGGTACAGATAAGATACCTCTGGTTCCATCTACCCTAGAGCCTGTGTTGTTTGTGATATCCCCAGCACCTTTTCTGGGAATTCTGGATCTAGTACGATCACCACCACAACCTCTTCCCCTTCCACAGCTGGGACTGGGCGCAGATCTATCTTGATTCATGCGAGCTCTGATGGATATTTTTAGGAAGTCTGCTGTCACCCTGTGGTGCACCAGCTTATCCTATGGGACAGGTCAGCAGACCTTTTGGTCTTATGCCATCACTACCTTTAGTGCCTTACGGGTTCTTCTCAGCATCTTCCCAACTCGAGACGCTAACTGACCCCTTGCCACACAGGCCCCACATCTCTATTGATATCGGTCTGATATCAGTCCTGCATTGAACAGCACCAAGACCTCTCTTTGCATTAACCTTGGTGAGGCATTTGGCACTGCAGGACTCTCCAATTTAAGAATGCTTGTTTCTAGTGGTGCAAAAAACATCAGAATCGCTGCATACATTGGAGACTTTATTGGGAGTCAAAAGACACCAGTCCAGGAGAGAAGCTTTTTGCCTCCTATATGAGGGCAGACCTGCTAAAGAACAGTCCTGACAGCCCTTTCACACATCTATTAATGCAGATGTTTAGTTTTACCAAGCAGATGATGATGACCCATTTTCCGATATCCCTGCTTATATACAAGTGATACCTGTCACGGATCAAGGTTGTTGGACTGTCTCTCCAGACATTGATGTGGATCCTTCTCCAGGTCCTGCTCTACTAAAATGGCTTTGTTTCATTCTGTAATAAAGCTGCAGAGCTTCTTGAGCTGCAGTTGCCTCCTGTGGAGTATCACCCTAACATCCTCATGGGTGTTTTTGCATAAGCAGATTGTGCTGGCCCACAGGGAGTAGTTACGCTTTGCTTTGTTTTCTACCTATTGTCAGTTTACAGTACCTCCTTTTGGATTGACCTTGAGTTTTACAGAGGTGATGGCAGCCCATCTCATATGGCGTGGATTATGGTATTCATGTACATGAACAACTGGCTTATCAAGGCCGATTCGCCTGAGTTTGTGCCCCATCACCTCTTGACAGCTTCACTAGTTTTTGACTCATCCCAAACCTTACTTAGAAGCCTACAAGTGCCTTCTGATTTTTGGAGCAGTACTGTTTACCATTAGACTTCCAACGTTCTCTCCTACACAGGGCATTCAAGACATGTTTCCAGTGTTTTTGGCTGCAGTGCTCGCACTGGTCCTGAAGGAATATCGATTGTTCGGTCTGCTGGCTCCTTGCATGGTACTGGGCACCCATGCAAGCTCTCACATGAGGACTCTTGAGTGGTGCCTCCGCAGGCAGTGGTTCCAACATCAAGGAGTCTTGACTGAATCTATTTGGTCCCAAGGGATGCTGCAGTGGAGTTGAGCTGGTGGAGGAAAAAAGAACAACCTGATTTGATGAAAACCTTTCTATCCCGCTTCAGCAGTGACCTTAGTTGTAACAGATATTTCCACTTTTGGGTCAATGCACATCTGGAGGACCTAGAGAACAGAGGTCTGTTTGTCCAGATATTGACCAACACACAACTGTGATGCAGTACCTATAAAACAAACAGGGAGGAGTGAGTTCTCCGATTCTCTGTAAAGAAGCCCTGAGATCTGGATCTGGGTACATCCACATGGTCTATAGCTGTAACCACTTACAAGGATCCTTGAACACCGGAGCCAACATCTTGGGTTGATGTCACCTTGTCAACCACGAATGGTGCCTTCATTCAGAGGTAGTCCAGGATCTCTTTGCCCTTTGGGGCATACTTCAGGCAGATCTATTTGTCACTCAGAGTACTCATTGCTCTAAATTCTGTGCCCCCCAGTATCTGTTGAGGGGGAGCCTTGAGGAGCACTTTTCAGTTGACTTGGAAGTTTTGACTTCACTATGCATTTTTTCCCATAGCCTTGATTCCTTGAGTTATGAGGAACATTTACCATGACCAAGCCCACGTAATTCGTTTCACCCTGGACTGGCCAGGCAGAGTAAGGCACACAGACCTGGCACCTCACTGTAGCTGCCCTTGCTCATCTACCCTTCAGATTGGATCTGTTATCCTGATTGTAATGGCAGTTCCTGAATCCCAATTTTCAAAGTCTACACCTTCGTGCGTGGCGATTGAGTGGGGCAGACTGAACAGCTTCCACTTGCCTTGGTAGATGTCATCCTTTCTGGCCATTGCCCCTCTCCTAAATCAATTAATTCAGGGAGGTGGATCATATTTGTTTCCTGGTGCACTGATTTAGGAGTTGATCCTCTCAAAACATCCCTATCCATTGGCACTGTCATTGGTTCAAAAGGCTGTGTGGTAGCTGTGATGAAGGGGTATCTCTCATCTTTGTCTGTGTTCCTTAGTTTACCAGCTCAAACCTCCCTGTTCAAATCTCAGGTGGTTTTAGGATTTCTTTTAGGGTTAACCAAGTATATATCTGTTGGTGTCATTCAGCGTGCCACACAGGGATCTGGAACTAGTTCTGCCATTTTATTTTTACGGAGAGTCCATTTGAATGCCTAAACAGTTGTCAGTTAAGACTTCTAACCCTCAAGACACTTTATTAGTGGCCATAAATGCCAGCTTGTCATGTTAGTGAGCTTCAAGCCTTTGCTGTTCTACCTCCATTCACATGGTTCTTACTAGGTAAGTTGGTGTTACGTACTAAGGGCTTGATTTAGAGTTTGGTGAAGGAGTTTACTCCGTCATAACATGACAGATATCCTGCCCGCTGTTTTACGATTCCATAATATCCTATGGAGATTATAATACAGAGGTGGGATATCCATCACATTTGTGACAGGGTAACCCGTCCGCCAAACTCTATATCAGGCCCTACATCTACTTTCTTGCAAGAAGTGCTGTCTCCATGCCATCTGAGGTAATCAATCACATTACCAACATTCTGTCCACCTCCACAATTCTCTACGAATAAAGAATGACTGCATTGACAGAACTCTATAAGAGCAGTCAGTTTCTACATGAACCGCACAACAAACATCAAGTTTCATGAACAGCTTTTCATTAGTAATACTAGTTATAAAAAGGATAAAGTGGTTCAGAAACGGGCAAACTCTATTTGAATTATCTTTTGTAATAACATGTGTTACTCATTGGTAAAAAAAGATCTTCCTGAAGGAATCTGGGCCTATTCCACCAGAGCCAAATCTCCCACAATAGCCTTGGCCAAAGGTGTGCCTGTAGCAGACATATGCATGACAGCTATATGGTCTTCTCTCAAGACCCTCACCAAACATTTTTTGGATTCTGAACTAAGAAGAGACGGTCACTTTGTGCGTTCTGTAATCCCACTTCTTTGAGTTATTGCTTGGAAATCCTTTCAAAGATAAAGAATCTACTGGTAGAACTATGGATCCGAATAAAAAGTTACATAATTTTGGTAACCATTTTTCTGGTAGATCTCAGATTCCAGACTGAACCTTCCACTGTCCCTTCTTCTGGAAAAAGTGTAAATGCCCTTTATAATAAGAAACTAGTGTATTTTCACACTGCACCTCTGTGCAAGTACGTCTTTTTGAATTTGCCTCAAATGTTGCAGAAAAATAGTCTGGAGCTAACATCAGGGTGTCCAGCCTGTTGCTATATGGTCCCATTGATGGTTATCATGATTCCACATCTGATGATGAAACAACATCAAAGCCACTTATCAGGCTATTACGGACCTTTTCTGATCCAGTCTTGTGGAATATGCAACAGTGAGGAACCTGCAGATAGAGTATCCAACAGAAAGAGTGTTACCAAAGGTAAATAACTTTTTCTAATCCCATCACTGGCCTTGAGTAAGAACTTGGGTCTCTAGTTGGTAGAGGTTTGCACCCTTTCCAAATAGGGACTGCAGTCCTAGTCAGGATAATTCAGTTACACATCATAAATTAACCTATGCTTACCCTTTGGTAGGGTAGCATAAAGCAGGCTGGCTTAACTTAAGGAGCAATGTGTAAAGTATCTGTGCAACACCTAAAATAGTAAAACTGTGAAAACACCACACAAAAAGATACCACACCAGGTTAGACAAAAAAGGCTTAATTTAATGAGCAACATCACAAAACAAAATAAAACGATGGACGGGTGTTGAAACTTTTCAAACACTCACTGCCAGTCACAGATCTGGGTTTAATCCAATGTTATTTTGCTATCCACGTCACCCCAGTTTAGACCCAGCCATATGCAAATCAGCCTCGATCCTGTTCCCCATGGGAACAGTCCAGCCCGAACTGCTAGGCCAGGTCCTCCCTGTGCTGGTCCGGGAGGTCAAGAGTTCAGGCTGCCCGCAGTGGTGCAAAGGCCGGCTATGGGACCCATGCAGGGCCTGATGGGCATCAGTACCTTCATACTTGGTGCAGCACAAAGTGCTTTGATGATCCCCATGCAGTTGGGGTGTTTCGCGTATTTCTCTTCACAGCTGCAGTGATGCATTAGTTCTGATTGAGATGTTCCGGTTCCCAGAGCAGCAGTTCTGAATGTGGTGCAGGAGGGGACGATTCGTCAATCTTCTCTACGCAGTGGTGGCAATGCGTTGGTTCCGATGCAGTGGTTCTGGATACGATACAGCGGTTCCCAATGTGATGCGCTGGTCCCTGCAGCAGAAGTGTTGCGTCAATCCCTGCAGCAGAAGTGATGCATCGATCGTGACCTTGCAGCAGATGATGCATCAGTTCCGATCCTCGCAACAGGGTCAGTGCACAGTTTCTGGCAGATGCAGCACTTTATACTCACTCCTAACTGCCCTGGGCTGGGTTGGCATCACTTTGCAGAGCAAGGCTTGAAGCAGGCAAAGTCCAGGTGCTGTTTGTAGATGGAAATGGAAAGGAAGTCTTTGATGTCCCTGAGACTTCAGGATAGAAGGCAAGCCCTTGAAGTCACTTTGTTTCTGGGGATGTAGAGATACTGGTCCACCCCTGCTCACTCCCAGGTAGTGACGGCAGCAGGGCAGAGCAGAGCAGGAGTTCAGCAGAGTCCAACAGTATGACTGTCCTTTCAGCAGCACAGCAGCCCTTCTTTCTGGCAGAATGTCCCAGGTCCAGAAGTGTACTGGTTTGGTGGGGTTAGAAGTCCAGTTTTCATATGCAGTGGTGCCTTTGAAGTGGGGGAGATTTCAAAGGGAGTCTTTTGAAATGCACAGAGTCACTGCCCTTTATTGTCCTGGATCCAGACTCACTCAGCCCATTCAGGCGTAAGTGTCAACTCCTTCCGTCCATCCTGCCCAGGATGGCCCACCAACATGCAGATGGCACCTCAGTCACGCCTATGATCCCTTTGTCTGTGGCTGTCTAGGGGAAATGCACAAGAGCTCAGCTGCAATCCACTCATGTGTGTTCAGAGACAGGCAGGAGGCACTAGATGGTTAAAGTAGAAAAATATCAACTTTCTAAAAGGGGCTTTTTCAAAATTACAATTTAAAATCCAGCTTCACCATAAATTGTGATTTTAAATTGTGATCCCAGAGACACCCAACTTGGTGATCCCATTTCTCTTCCCATTTGTAAATTACACTTATAAAATGTAATAAGGCAATCCCAATGTTAACCTATGGGAGAGCGAGATCCCTGCATTTGATGGCCTGGATCAGTAGTTTATTTGAATCTCTACATTCCTTGTTGAACCCATGATGTTTCCCTTTAGTCCCTCCTCTACCAGAGTCAATATCTGCTATGAAGTGGGCCGCAATACTCTCAACATTGGGCATGAGGTCTAATTATTTGCTCACCAGTAATTGCAAGGCCTGCCTCTATATTGTACCAATAAAATCCTCAAAGAAGCATTCGCAGAGCTTATAATGTCGGACTGTGCTGATAATTTGCTCCACTTTAAGTGGCGCTTATCATTAGTCATATTTAGGAGGCTGGCCTGGTGTGTGGTGGGTACCTAAGGTACTTACACCTTATACCAGGTCCAGGTATCCCCTATTAGCGTAGTGTAGGCAGTGTTTAGAAGCCACGCTCTCTAGAGGTAGCTGCCGATGAGCAGCCAAGGCGTATCTAGGAGACAGGCAAAGCTCATGCAATGCCATTGTAGTCACAGAGCACTTACACACGTAAAAGAATACACTCAGTGTTACAAAAATAAAGGTACTTTATTATGGTAACACAGCACCAAAAATACTATAGAGGCAATACTCCCTTAGGAGGTAAGAAATACACAAGATATATACACTACTTGTCATAAATAGGCATATGAATAGTTAGAAAACAGTGCAATCAGTGTAAAACACAATAGAAAATAGTGGCCCTAGGGGGAGCACAAACCATATACTAAAAATGGAAGGCGAGAGTTGGGCCCCCACTTAGGTAAGTGGAGTGTGTAGAGGGGTGCTGGGGGTACCAGGAAAGCACAGAGGTAAGTACCACAGCACCCCCCAGCGACCGGCAAAGCAGGAGTAAATCACTAGAATTTCCCCATAACACCCACTTGGAAGAAAAGAAGATAACTGCAAAACCCAGAGATGACTGCAAGAAACCAATGGTGGATTCCTGAAGAGGAAGACCTGTGGAAAGAGGGGGGTAAGTCCAGAAAAGACAGCAGAGTTTAGTGGGGGCAGGAGCCCCTACCCACCAAGCTGAGGATGCAGGAGTTAATCGACAGTGAGGAAGAAGAGTCAGCAGTGCAGCCCTGGAGTCAGAGTCGAGTTCCTGGAGGATGCAGGTGATGTCCCACGCCGGAAGGAAGATTACAGTCAGGTTTGCGTGTCTGGATTCCACCAACAAGCCTTGGCACGGGCAAAACTTGTGGTTGGCGGAAAGTGGTGCTGCCGGGGACGGGTAAGGCCTAGGAGGACTCATCCCAGCAGGGGGAGTCAGAGGGAGCCCTCAGCGTCGCAGAGATCCCACAGAAGCACAGGCAGCACACACTAGAGTCCCACAGGATGGGGACGCAAGTTGCAAAAGGAGCCCACAGAGCACTACAAAAAGGAGTCCCGTGCCGCAGGAGAGCCACTCGGGGGATGTGCGTCACTGGAAGGCGTGCTGGGGTTTAGAGCTACACAAAGACTGAAAACCCCTTGGAAGAAGTGCCAACAAGCCTTGGCAGCTGCAAAAGATGCTGTGCATAGGGGAACTATCCTTCGTGGGAGGGCAAGGGCTTGCCTCCACCCACGTTGGACAGCTGGTAGAGAGGGCCGATAGGACAACCTCTGACCACTACCCACGCAGCTCAGCAAGAAAGTGGATCCACGAAGCCCGTCATCTTTGCTGTTGGTGCCTGCAGATGCAGGGGAGTGACTCTTTCACTCTAAGGGAGATTCCTTCTTCCTTCCTGTGCAGGCTGAAGACAGGCTGTCCTCAGAGCATGCACGCCTGGGGAAATGTTGCAGAAGCTGGAAGGAGCCTTGGAAACAATGTTGCAGATGAAGTATTTGTTGCAGATTGTCGGGTCCTGGAGAGTCCAGATGTAGTTTCTTTGGTCAGAAGTAGGAGATGCAGATGAATCCTGCTGGAATTTTGCAAGCCGAATCTGAGCAACCACCCAAAAGAGAGACCCTAAATAGCCCTAAGAGGGGGATTGGTCACGTAGCACGGTGACCACCCGTCAGGAGGGGTCTCTGACGTCACCTGCCTGTACTGGCCATTCAGATGCTCCCAGAGTTTCCTGCTAACTTTGGATCCAAGATGGCAAAACCCAGGGCCCCTCTGGAGGAGCTCTGGCCACCACCCCTGGGGTGATGCTGGACAGGGGAGTCGTCATTCCCCTTTCCATTGTCCAGTTTTGCGCCAGAGCAGGGACTGGAGGTCCCTGAACTGGTGTAGACTGGTTTATGCAGAGAGGGCATCACATATGCCCTTCAAAGCATACCAGTGGCTTGGGGAGGCTACCCCTCCCAAGTCCAGTAACACTTGTTTCCAAAGGGAGAGGGTGTAACACCCCTCTCCCAAAGAAAATCCTTTGTTCTGCCTTCCTGAGCTCGGGCTGCTCAAACAGGAGGGCAGAAACCTGTTTGTGAGGTGGCAGCAGCTTGGGGCTGCCTGGAAAACCTCAGACGGCTGTAGGAGCAATGCTGGGGGTCCTCTAAGGAGCTGCCAGAGTGCATGGAATCATACAATCAATACTTGCAAACGTACTGGGATATGATTCTAGCATGTTTGATACCAAACTTGCCTAGGTTTAGAGTTACCAATATGTAGCTGGACATATGTAGTGATATATGTCCAGTACACACGTAAAAGAGCGTCCCTGCACTCACAATGTCCAGATAAATGGGTCTGGAGTTTGTGGGGGCATCACTCCAGTGCAGGGGTGCCCTCACACACAGGTACCATCCCTCTGGGCTGAGAGGGTGTTCCATAGGGATGACTTATAATGACCTGGTGCAGTGTCCTATAGTGAAATCAGGTGCATGCACCTGGTTCATGGAGACTGCAATGGCAGGCCTGCAGAACCCTTTGCATGGGCTTCCAATGGAAGGCAGAATAACCGCTGCAACCTATAGGGATCCCCTGGAACTCCAATGCCCTAGGTACCTGGGTATCATATACTAGGGGCTTATATGGGTGCACCAGTATACCAATTGTGGGATGACGTACAGAGTTTTGGGAGAGAGAGCTTAATCACTGGGATCCTGGTTAGCAGGATCCCAGTGAACACAGTCAAACACACTGACACCCAGCAGAAAAAGGGGGTAATCATGCCACGAAAGAGGTTGTTTTCCTACATCATACTTATAATTAATGATAATATAGTTGGAATATTGGTCATAGGCATTTGATTACACAGGGCAAACATTTAGACCAAGAGCTGATTGTGATCACTCTTGGTTCTCTCAATAACTATCATATCAATAACTAAAGGCCACAATATCATATGAACTAAACAACAGTTGATTCTACTTGTGTGGTTAACCTTATAATAAGTGGGAAAACCCTTTGTGTCAGATTTTGTCCTGTCATTGAGTGCTCTAAGCCCAAATTCAAGAGTCAAGGTTTTTAGCTGGATGGCAACTTGCGACCACCTTTTAATGGGTGGGGTGTCCAAGGAAGGTATGGACCACGCCCTATCCTCCTCACAAGTAAACCCAAGATCTTCCCAGTCAAAAGGTTCGAACGTGACATTAAAGTCACCTGCAACAATGTTTTTCAAGTGCCAGGGGCATTGCCTTAGGAATGTCTCCAAAACACGGAGGACATTAGAAGCCGAACCTCCCCTAACCCCTCTTGCATAGATGTTAAGAATAATCACACCCACATTTGCCCCCAAACAGTAACCAGATGCCTAGTATGTCAAGGGAGTAAATGGAAAGCTGAGATATAGGTCAGTTTAATGATGATCTGACCCATTGGATTAGGACACCAACGGTCTGCCCTTATTACTAAAAAGTGTTGGAGTGTAAAAGTTTAAATAGCCAGACCGAAATAATGGATCAACTGCCCAAGTTTTCCTGAAAAAGACAGAGGTCATGGTCTTCAATGAAAGAAATAAAGGCTGGAAGGGAGACAACAGATCTTAAACCTGTCACATTCCAGGAAGCATATTGTACCCCAACACTTTGAGACGCTGCTCTGGCCATAGATGTAATGTTAACATGATTGGCTAGATGATCCAGAGTTGACTGATGAGATCTATCAGAAGAGGAGTAGGTAGACACAAATTCACGGATAGAGGGAACACAAATACCAGAGCCAATTATGTCATAGGAAGGGGGAGACCGAGATGGTAGGTCTAAAGGGGACCCAGGCAGTACAACAAAGTCAATCGTTCACTTTTAAATCAGATGAGCTGTACCCCAAATGGAGAGTAAGCTGAACCTTGTGATGCGAGAAAAGCCTAGGATATTTAAAATGAATGCAAGAATGCCTAGGGGGACTTGTCCTAGCATCTAGGGTCACCAAATTGTCTACCATATTCTAGTCCCTAAATGTTTACTCAATCATATCATAGTGTGTATCAGGATAAGGCCTTCTAACTGCCTCAATTATATCCTTGCGTATCACAGAGTAACAACCTCTCACATGATGGATCTAATGAATTGCCTTATTTCTGACAGATTCTCCCCCTTCCCTAAAAGCCGGTGGATGTAATCTGGGCACTTTAACCATCAAGACAGTGTTGGTAGATTTGGACCAATCGGCAGCAGGGTGTACAGCACGATTGGAGACATTGTCATCCACGGATTTGGAAAATCGACAGCAGACTATCGATTCCTTAACCGAGCCCAAACCATTACATGTGGGAACTTGTCTAGAGTTTCCAGTCCTACTGCCGGCTTCATAGTAACCATCAAAGATAACCGAGCTGACGGCTGCAGGACAGGTAACACAAGTATGATTCTTATTGCAAATAGACAGAGGCAATTTTAGGTGACGGAGCCAAGAGGACTAAAGATCTGTGCATGGAACTATGGACACGATCAAAGATGGTCGTCGCATCTTTTGGCAAGAGATGTTTAACCATATTAACCATAGATATCTGATAGAGACTTCTAGTTGCAGATTCCTTACCTTAGAATTTTTGCCAGACGTCAGACTGGATCTGGAGATTTTTCTTCGAGCAATACCTTTGCCCGTTGGTTGGTGGCATCGGTCGACTCTGCGGCCGTCGTTGGCATCGTAGTCACCGTGATGTCGGGAGTAGTACATATAAGCCGCCTCAGCACAGTGACGTCAGTTGTTTTCTTTCCGCGCCACACGCTGATCTGTAGAAAGCTACCCTGGTGTCTCTTTGTCCGATTTCAACTGTTTTGTTGAGTTTTCAAGTGAGGTTTTGGTGTGTTGAGGATGTCCCCAAACACCGGGTTCAAGCCGTGCGAGGACTGTCACCACATGATATCGGTGATGGATCTTCATTGGGTTTGTCTGTGGTGTCTGGGGAGCGACCATGACCCGAAGTCGTGCTGCGAGTGCCTTGCACCGGAAGGCCTTGAGGGAACGGTCCCTCAAGCTCATGGTGGCCCGCCGCACGACTCAGTGTAGTTCCCGGTCTCGCTCGAGAGGAAGGTTTTGAGACCATTGGCGGAGCCATCACCACTCGTCTTCCTCAAAACCTTCGGGTGCAGGTAAGAAGAAGTCAAAGCGGTCTCATCACACTTCGACTTCGCCCCGTTGCTCGGCTGATGCGACTTGGGAGGAGCGTCGACGCTCAAGGCCTCCGTCCTTGGAGCCTGCTTCTAAGTCTGCTCCACGCTTCCCCATGTTTCCGGGAGCCAGAGCAACCCCCGCCCTGCTTAAGGAATTCTATGAGGCCATGTTCCTCATCTTGGACCGACCCAGATATTGCCCCTTCGGGCCCAAGGGGTTCGGTTGAGGGGCCTTCGGGTTCCACACCGGCAGATTCAGCTTGAGCCAATGATGTCCCCTCCGGATCCGCTCGTGGATCCGCACCGGGACCGGTCGCACCACTGAGACCTTCCCCGGCTCTAGGTCGATTGTTGACGCTCCTGACGTCGGTAGTGCCCACTATCGATGTTGACCGGATCCTTATCCCTGATGACTCAGTCGGAGCGGCATCGGCTGATGCCGCCTCTGTCTTCGATGGGGCCTAGTCACTCCAGGTTGGATTGGACCTTTTTTCAAGGGTACGAATTTGGGAAAGGATTGGAGGGGTCCTTGGAACCTTATGAATACCAGGATAACCTATCTTTGGACTTGGCATAGGAATTGGGCAAAGCCAGTGGACTGATCACTTCTCCAGAAGCTGGCATGCTGTCTCCTACCATGGCTCCATGGCTACGGCAGAGGGAGCAACTTATGGTATGGTGGTCAGTAGGGCGGCCAAGGTTCTTGGCCTTGAGCTACCTACTGTAGAGGTCAGGTCCAGCCTCCTGACGGAGGTGCTTAAGCCAGGGGCTTCCACATCTGAGCCCCTTTTACCTTGCAATGAAGCCCTCACCGATGTCCTTTTGGTTACTTATTCCAAACCCATCACAGGGGCTCCTGTAAATAGGACCATCACACGTTGCCATCGGCCCGCTCCGAATGACCCCAAATTCCTGTCCCAACACCCCATGCCTGAAAGTCTCGTCATCCAGGCTTCCTCTTCCTCAGGCACATTAACTTCCACACCCCCGGATAGGAAGTCAAAAAGGCTGGAACAATTTGGGAAGAAGTTGTTTTGTTCCTCCAGTCTCTCGCTTCGGTCCGTGAACACCGCATGCCTTTTGGGGCATTATAACCACTCTCTGTGGGATACGGTTGCACAAGTCCTGCCACAGATATTGGAGGAGGCCCGTCTATTGTCTACCAAGCTGTCAACGATGGGAGAGATCCGCCAAAGTTCATTATCCGATGTGGGCTGGACACAACCGACTCTCGGGGCAGATCGGTTGCTACGACAGTGGCCTTGCAACACCACACCTGGTTGCGTACTTCTAGTTTTTCTGGGGATGTCCAACAGTCCCTCATGAACATGCTCTTTGATGGCTCCTGTCTCTTTGGAGACAAAGCAGACACGGCCTTGGAGAGATTCAAGGATTTCCGGGCTACGGCTCAGTCCCTCGGTCTTTCTGCTGCCCCTTACCCCTAGCAGTCCACTTTTTCGTGGCCACGGAAGGGGCTCCCTGTTACATCCCCCGCCCAGCCACCGTGCCACCCATGCTGTTTAGCTGCTGCGTGGCCGGGGACACAGAATCCCAAGCAGACATGGGACAGGTAACCAGAGGTCTGCCCAGTCCACCTCTGCCCCCGCTGCAGCCTCCAAACCCTCCTAGTCCATCCCCTCTCCCCCATCCAGTTGGTGGCAGGATTCACCATCACCTGCCCCACTGGAAATCCATCACTACGGGCAGGTGGGTTTTGCAGATCGTTCGAAAGGGCTACTCCCTCCCTTTCCAGTGTGCCCCACAGGTCATGCCTCCATCACCCAGCCAACTCCCTGAGGATCATTTGGCATTTCTCGGCCAGGAAGTCGCGGCTCTCTTGGCCAAGGGAGCTATAGAGAAGGTCCCTATGTCAGAAGTAGGTCGTGATTGTTATTCCTGCTATTTTCTGGTACTGAAAAAAGGACAAGGGCTTACATCCTATCCTTGACCTTCTGGACCTCAACTACTTCCTCAAGAAGGAGAAATTCAAAATGCTCATCCTGGCTCAGGTTCTGACTGCCTTAGATCCAGGAGACTGGATGGTAGCGTTTGACTTGCAGGACGCTTATTTCCACATCCCCATCCTGCCTGCCCAAAGACGTTACCTATGATTTGTGGTAGGTCACGAGCACTATCGGTTTACTGTGCTCCCCTTCGGCCTTAGCAGCACTCCTCGGTGTTCACTAAAGTAATGGCGGTGGTTACAGCTCATCTCTGCGCAGGTTAGGGGTCTCAGTCTTCCCCCTACCTCGACAACTGGCTGTTGAAGGCAGACTCGCCCCAGAAAGTTGTCTCCTACCTTCAGACTACGGCGAGCCTCATGCACACGCTGGGGTTCACTATAAACGTGACAAAGTCACACCTGACTCCCTCTCAGACGCTCCCTTTCATCGGAGCTGTTCTGGACACAGTGCAGTTTCAGGGTTAACCTCCCTAAAAGCGAGTCCAAGATATTCAGGCTATGATTCCGATCTTTTAGCCTCTGTCTTGGGTTTCGGTGAGACTGACTCTGAAGCTGCTGGGCCTCATGGCCTCCTGCATCCTGGTAGTGACACATGCCAGATGGCATATGCGGGCTCTGCAGTGGGACCTGAAGTTCCAGTGGGTGCAGCATCAGGGGAATCTCTCCGACATGGTCCAGATCTTGAGGGAACTGAGAAAGACCTGCAGTGGTAGCTTTCAAATCCGCATTGGGTCCACAGCAGATCCCTCTCCCTTCTCCAGCCATATCTATCTATAGTGACAGATGCGTCACTTCTGGGTTGGGGTGGCCACATGGGAGAGGTGGCGATCAGATGCCTCAGACTCCGGCAGAGTCTGGGCTCCATATCAATCTTCTGGAGCTCCTGGTGATCAGGCTTGCGTTGAAAGCATGTCTTCCACAGACTGCAACAAACAGGACTGAGTAGGGTCCTGGATCCTTTGTCAGGATACACTACTCCTCTGGATATGGCTGGAACATCAGGGCATTACCCTGGTGGTTCAACATCTGGTGAGTTCTCTCAGTGCTAGAGTGGATGAACTCAGCCGTCGATGAACAGCCGATCACGAATGGCATCTCCATCTGGAGATGGCGCAAGGTCTCTTTCAGCAGTGGGGAGAGCCTTCATTAGATCTGTTTGTCTCTGCAGAGAACACTCAATTTCAGCTGTTTTGCGTGTTGGAGTTTCCAAGGCGGCACTTGCTCGAAGACGCTCTTCGTCTTGAGTGGAACTCCGGCCTCCTTTCCGCCTATACCACTTCGGCCCAGAGTTCTCGAGAAGATCAGGAACGACTGAGCCCAAGTCATCTTGGTGGATCCGGACGTTGCACGGAGAGTATGGTATCCAGATCTATTGAGTATGGCCATCGATCCACTCGGACTGCCTCTTCGGGCGGATCTTCTGTTGCAGCAGCAGGGGACGGTTCTCCACCCGAACCTGTCCAATCTCCGCCTTCATGCCTGGAGATTAGGCAGCAACTGTTGGCGACTTTTGATCTTCCACCCGAAGTCTGTGATGTTATCTTGGCAGCAAGGCGTCCCTCCTCCAAAACGGTGTACGCCTGTTGTTGGCATAAATTTGTGGCATGGTGCACCAACAAATCTGTTGACCCCCTCTCTGCCCCTCTATCTCAGGTTATTTTGTTCATTCTTTCTTTGGCCCAGCAGGGCTCTTCTTTGGGCACCCTTAAAGGGTATTGATCTGCCATTTCTTCCTTTCCTAGGTTACCTGATCAGCCCTCACTCTTTAAATCTCCTATTGTGAGTAGATTCCTGAAAGGTCACACCCATTTATTTCCTCATGCTCCATTTATCATGCCTCAGTGGGACCTCAATCTTGTCCTTACTTATTTAATGTGTACCCCCTTTGAGCCGATGCACAATTGTCCCTTACGGCTCCTCACCTTCAAAACAGCCTTTCTTGTTGCCATCACTTCTGCTCGCAGGGTGAGTGAGCTTCAGGCGCTTTCGTCCAAACCTCCATACTTGTCCGTGCACCCTGACAAAGTGGTGTTGTGCACTAAGGTTTCCTTCCTTCCAAAGGTGGTTATGCCTTTTCATGTAGTTCAGTCCATCACCCTGCCTACTTTTTATGCACCCCCACATCCTTCTCATGAGGAGGAGAGACTCCACTGTCTGGACCCAAAAATAGCATTGGCGTTCTATCTTAATCGTACTAAAGATTTCCGGGTGGACGATCAACCTTTGTCGGGCATGTGGGTGCGAAGAAAGGGAAGGCACAAAAGTACCATCTCTCAATGGGTTCTTCTTTGCATCAAGCTGTGCTACACTTTGGCCAAGAAGCTACTCCCTGAGAGCTTGCATGCACATTCCACCAGAGCAACTGCTGCTTCCACTGCGTTAGCACGCGGAGTTCCTGTCCTGGATATATGCCAGGCAGCTACATGGGCGTCCCTGCACAAGTTTGCTAAACACTACTGCCTGGAGAGCCAGGTCCATCGGGACAGCTACTTTGGTTGTTTGGTCCTGCAAGAGTTCCTAGTATGATCTTGGTTCGCAGCCCACTACCGAGGATGGTATTGCTTGGGTATCTATTCTAAGGTGAGGAATCTGCAACTAGAAGTTTCTATCAGATGTACAAGTTACTTACCTTTGGTAACTAAATATCTGGTAGAGACATATTCTAGTTGCAGATTCCTCACTGACCCACCCATCCTCCACACTTGCGAACTGATTTCTAGGGACAGGGATTCCCCCTTCAGGTCCTTAGCTCTGGTGCACTAATCTCGGTGTTCTTAGCGGGTCTGTGCTTTGGCGTGGAAAGTCGTTAAAAGAAACTGGTGTCACTGCGCTGAGGCGGCATCTATGTACTACTCCCGACATCACGGTGACTACAACGCCAACGCCGCCCGCGGAGTCTACCAACGCCATTTATTGATACACACAAGTGTATTGCTAGAAGAAAAATGTCCAGATCCGGTCTAACGGCTGGGGGAAATTCTACGGTAAGGAATCTGCAACTAGAATATGTCTCTACCAGATATTTCATTACCGAAGATAAGTAACGTACGTTAAGATATTTACCATAGATTTAAGCTCAGCCACCTCACACTTTAGATCTTGTATGTGGGAAGTGTACTGGGTTTCAGACATAATCATTTGTTTGCATCTAGTACCACACATGCCATGGTACCTATGGTCCCTAAGTCAGAATCATCATGTGGATCTCAAATATCGTTTAAAGGGCTAAAGTGATTGCTACAATGAAGGACATCACTATAAACATATGATGGCTCTTCAGCCAGTACTGAGGAAATGTGGGTGGTAGCATGTCCCAAACCCCCCACTCTCCTGCCCTATGGGAGCTGAATTCTGTCTCTCACATTTTTTAAACATATCTGAAATTTTCCTGTGATAAGCCCCCAAGCTAGCTGGAGAGCGTCAACTCTGGGTGCCTAAAGGGACATTCACATTCACCCTGGCGATTATCAATCCTTTCAATTACACAATTATTTGCTGCATGCTTCTACTTCTTGTATTTTTTCTTATATACCACCCCAGCCCTCTGTTGCCTTCCTTTTACTCATCAGTAATGCTTTAATCAATTTAAGGGTGGGACCTTGACGATCAAATAGGTCAATAATACAGTCCCGGTTATAAACGCAACAGTACAGTGGGACCAAAAAATAATCTGCTTCAAAAAACAAAAAATGTTAGGGGCTAGGCCCACCCTTGGCCTTGGACGTGGCCTGCGCTGCAGGAGAATGAAAGCCCTTCTGAGCCTGAGTCAGTCCGGTAGGCCTGGGACCTCCTCCTGGGACCTGTAGTTTTCCCACAAGACTGGATCTGCTGCTGTTAGCGTCCCTCGCTGTGGGAGAATGAAAGCGCTAATGAGCGCGAGTCAGTGCAGGTGGATCTGGGAGCGCCTTCTGGGGCCCTGGGCCTGCTGGGACCTGTAGTTTCCCCACAAGCCTGGATCTGCTGCTGTTAGCATCCTGCGCTGCGGAGAAAGAAAGTGATTATGAGCGTGAGTTGGTGCTGGTGTGCCCGGGACTGCCTCCTGGGGCCATGGGCCTGCTGGGACCTGTAGCTTCCCCACAAGACGATTTGCTGCTGATAGCGTCCCGCACTGTGGGGAAAGAAAGCGCTGATGAGCACGAGTCAGTGCCGGTGGGCCTGGGACCACCTCCTGGGACCTGTAGTTAACCCCACAAGACTGGATCTGCTGCTGTTAGCGTCCCTCGCTGCGGGAGAATGAAAGCGCTTATGAGCGTGAGTCTGTGCCAATGTGCCTTGGAACACCTCCTGAGGCCCTGGGCCTACTGGGACCTGTAGCTTCCTCACAAGACTGGATCTGCTGCTGTTAGTGTCCCGCGCTGCCGGAGAATGAAAGTGCTTATGAGCGTGAGTCAGTGCTGGTGTGCCAGTGGGCCAGCAGCTACCTCTTGGGGTCGTGGGCCTGCTGGGACCGGTAGTTTATCCCACAAGACTGGATTTTCTGCTGTTAGCATCAAGCGCTGCAGGGGCACAGCTTGTGTGTCATAAAGGCCCTCTAAAACAGTTTACTAGTAGTATTTTTTATATCTTCATGTGAAACTAAAAGTATTCCCCACCAAGGAGGCCCTTCTGTGGATCGCTATAAGGAACTATTTCATATGTAAAAGTGGGGTACGTGGCTGTTCTAGGCACACTTAAGTAATCAGTGCAAGTGTTCAGAATGTGGCTAGGCAGTGAAGATACCTTTAATTTTGATTTAATCTTTCCACTTGGAGAACTGAGGAAATAGCCCTAATATTTAATGCTACGCCTAGGGTGTGTTGTAGCACTCTCTAAACCAGCAAAGCCATGCTACCCTTCGCCTTTGCTAACTCCCATCATTGCCTTGTGCGGTAAACCAGGATTGACTCCAGTTTACTCAGTGCTATGCAGCGTGCGTGCCCCAACAGAGATAAATATTCAACAAACTAAGAGGCCCCCAAAGGATGGGTATCACGATCAATGGCATTGGTTAGCATCTACTTTAAATGCACCAGTGCATCACTGACTCCCTCCAGAGGGGGTAAGGGTGCTCCCGGGGGCATCACTAAAACAGAACATCGCAGGATTACAAACAAATCTTTATAATGGGGCTCTTTGGCCAAAGTGTGGTAAATATGAGATGATTGCTATTCAAGAACCTGGCAAATCGAGACTCTACGACTGGCAGCTTACATACAACATCACCGTGCTATTGTTTAACGCATATGCCCATCCTAATGCACATAAAAAGGGCACTATTTGAAAAGTTAATTTCTGTGATAATGAACAAAGCTTACAAATCATTCCTGGGAAATCATCACTGTTGATTTTAACACCAACCTAATACTTAAACCACGGAAGACGACAAGTACCTTACAGTTGAAAATGACCTATGGGCTGTTGAATCGGAAACAGAACATCTGAATAAACGCAGTGATCACACTGGTCAAGAGCTAGTCATCACCTTGGAGTATCTGGGCTTAAGAGGGATCAATGGTAGAACTAAAGAAGATAAGCCGCCTAGGTAGACTCACTATGGCGCAAGCTCTAGATCGATAATATGTACCGTTCTTTCACTTTCACTGCTAAAGCATGTGAAGAAGCATATAATTAAATACACCACACATAGTGATCATATGTACCGGCACTTAGAATTAAGTTTTCATCCACCCAGACATGAATCTGAATTTCCTCAAATTCGCTCCTTGTGTACTACCAAGCTGAAGTGACAGAGGTGGACAAGCTACTCAATTCTGAGGTTGGCTGACAAAGCAAAGGAAATAATGGAGGCCAGTCATACCTCGAACAGCACCAACATAGCAGCCTGGACATCCAAAGGACAAGTTAAATTCACTCAACAACGCAGAGGCGAAATACTATGCCTCTCTAATTCTGGATGATCTGGTAGAATGGTCAAGCACAAAAGATTTAATCCCAGTCACCCTGACTGGGTTTCATTGGAACCACTACAAACATCTTAACAATTGCTGACAAGTGGAGGCGATCAGAGAACAACCTGCACCTATGTTTTTATTGATTTCAAAACATCTTTGACCAGGTGGACCGCAGCCTCTTGTATCAAAAACTAAGTGTTTGGCTGCTCCTAACCCGAACCCTATGTGCTATTGAGCAGTTATATTCGTGCATCTGGATCCAATTAAAACTGGCCAATGGTACCAAGCTGTAGAGGAAAATTCCCACGGTAGTCCGCCTTAAAGCAAGGGTATGTTTTAACCCCACGTCTGTTTAATCTGTTTGTAAAACTATGTCCTTCCTGAATAACCCCGGTTCATCCCTCAGGATCAAGCTTGGTGCACCACTCTAGAGGAAGTCAGCAGTTACAAGTATTTAGGGCTGCACATGGACAAGATAGTAACTTTCATGGTCTAGTAACAGTACATCGGCAAGAAAGGGAACACCTACCTATTTGCGTTTTGTGCCCTGGCTAAAAGGCTTGTTGGCTCTTCGTTCATGGCCATTATTTCAGCAAAACTGTTGCCATCGATTTCAAACGCGAGCATGGTGATGCTTCAAAAGCATGCCTCACTTCTGGACAAACTTCAAATCGGAGCATACAAGCGTGCGTTTGGTCGCCCTCACAACACGTCCCCTGCACAGGTGCGATTTGAATTTGACCTCATGTACCAATCTTTAGGTAGAAGATACTCCACCATAAAAACATGGCACAAAATAAGAGCAAATCAAGATTGTGTATTGATCAATGCCCTATGGCAGTCAATGGAAATGGATCATAAATCATCATATAGGGCATGCTTGTGCTCATCACTGGCTGCAACACACGCTACAACTTATGGAACCTGAATTTATCTCATTGAGCATTCTGCCAAGCATTAAACAAAGCTGCAAAAAGGCTTCCATTTTACACTTGCAGTTCGCACACATAACTGTATGGTTCTGCAAACTTACAAGAGCAGCTGGCAACTTATCTAAGCAGGTTTTTCCTCAGTGCACTTAAAAAGAAAGCTGTTGGCAAGTCAGCTTGGCGTTTTACCATCTCTGGCCAACCTGCTATTGTGGAAACATCCAGTCTCAAAGTCATGCAGACTGTGCAGAGCCATCATGGAGGATACCATTCATTTGGTTTGCATCTGCCCGCTATTAAAGCATTTACGAGTTGCACTACTAAAAGAGATTTTCAACAGTCAAGGTATTAGATCTTTTAGAACGACCATAATGAGTTCCCTTCACCCATCTTACCCTCAGATCAATTGTAAATTGATGAAGTACCTGATTGTGTGGGATCATATCACGAGTGAAGTATCTGCTGCCAGCTTATATCGATGTTAGGTTATATGAGCTTAAATTGTGAAAATCCTACTGAGGGGTCCACTAGAGTAGTGTCAAAACTGTGACAGCAATTCTACAGTCATAGACATTATGGAAAAAGCATGTTTACACTTGGGCGGCTTTTAAGTAAGATCTATAGCGAACTCTGACAATCAAACACTGAATTTATAGTACACTATAAGCTTGTCTGCGATGACCCTCCTGTTTTAAATCATATCATAACATCAGCATTTAAGTGCTCAACAATATTTTATCAAGATTTTATGCTATTTGTATTTAATAATATTTCAGTTATTTATTTTATGAACATGTGAATATTATTGTGGTTTTTATTAACTGAAAACAATAAAATATGTAATTGAATTAAATTTATAATCAGAGCCCAAGTTTGGTGTGGCCTAAGACGTTTTGTCACATTTTGTGTGCGTTCAAAGACAGAGTACCAAATCGCTCCTTATTCTTTTCTTTTTCTGACTACAAAGTGAGAGAATTCTGGAAAGAGAAGTTTTTGGCAGTTTTGCTGGGTGCCGGGAGGGTGAAAGAGAAGGCTGTAGTATGTATTTTTTTTCCTATCTCAACAAAATGTAAATAATTGTAAATGACCTGTACAAATATTTTAAAATGTATCAGCAGTTAGGAAGGCACAAGTAAAGCACATTTTGAAGATGTTAATAGGATCAAAACATTTTACCTGATGATGCGAAGTGATAAATGTTGCTGAAACCGGATTTCCACACATTATCCTTTAAGCGCTATATCGCTTTATCATTAGGACCACATGCCTGTGCAAATGTATTAGCCATTTACATAGAAAGTGTGCTGTCTGTAAATGACAGTGTTCTTCCACACCATACTTAGTAATATATGTACAACAGTGTGTTCCAAAATACACCTCCAGCTCCATACACCACACTATCCTCTCTCCTGCTGGACGGACGTGGCTTATTTGATACACTTATTGTTTGTGGGATGCTTGGATTTTTTTCACTATCACTATGACTTCACCATCACGCTGAAAACTCTTCTAGCACCACTGAGTCCACTAGCGTTTGAAATACTGGACTTGCGTTTGTTTTGAATGTTTGATCAAGAAAAGCACATTTTGCCTTGAAAGGGTTATTTTTCTACTTTAGTGCTGTCGATTACAGTGCCCGTTAGAATTTGCTCTGAATAATATTTGATCCAAGGGTGAACACAGTGTACACTTATATTAACTTTAGTTTTTATTGATGGAGTCTAAGGTATGTTGCTTTTGTTATATTTATCATGTTCTTGTGAACACCACAAGCCATTCTTGACTTTATTTTAAAGAGCACATCATCATACTACTTAACTTCAATTGTTATAAAGCCGGTTGTAATTTTCCCTGGGGAAAGTTTGCACACAGTAAGCTGGTTCGAACATTTTTAAAGTTGTTTGAGATTGTCTGTTGATGTTTGTTTTTCTTTTAGAAATCTGCTTAGTAAATATTTTCTGTATGCAGGAAGAGATACACTTGTGGTCTACTGTTGTAAATGGGACCATGTGTATTGTAACGGAACTTACTTGAAAAGAGTGAAGGTGTCTGGAATGATTTAGGCGTTTGCGGATGTAGAAATATTTCGAGGTTCACCGTTTGGAATTTGTTTACAGTAAAATGGCGCAGCACTTACAGCAAATCTTTTTGAAACTCTTACGCATTGACGTCAGCTTTAAAACAAAAAAATACAGCAGGAAAGGAATGGCAACTGTCTCAAAAAAGGCAATGGCAAAACGAACAGTTCTCTCTTATTGGGAGAGCTATTGCCTTTGGTAATTGGGTCGGGGTAGTGAACGGGAGTGCGGGTGGGGGGTGGTAAACGTGAGAGCGGGTTGTTGGTGAACGGGAGAGCTATTAATGTCATAAGAAACGCTAAAACTAAATAAAAGTGTACGAGAAGCAGCTCAGAGGCAAAGGTTTTCAAAACATTGTGATTACTTTGGCATACTATCTCCTTACGTACATGAATAAGTGGCACCTGTAAAGGGTGGCTGCTGAAACATGCGCCCACTATTTGTGAATGTGCCAAGAACGCTGCCTTTGGAAGAAAAAAAAAAATCCTTTGCAATAATATTTTGTATAGCTTCAAGAATTGGTAACAAAAGGTAATACTGACAGCTGTACTGTCAGCCCTGACCTAAAAAGTATTATATGGCATGCTACAATATCGCATTTAGTAGAACTAGCAATGGTACACGTTCATCACAGTAGTAATCTGAGGCAATAATACAATCATTGGAGCAAGTTATGGTTTACCTGAATAGTACACGTCCCAGAACACCTCACAGACTGTCTAGAAGGTATAGAACAATGTTGTGGCTTATATTAACAAGACACATGAAGTGGAAAACAATATGACCTGCAGCATTAGCACACAGGTAGTGGAACACATCATGGTCTGGAGTTACAAAAATATTGTGGAACCTTATGGCCATCGGATAAAGCACCAAGGCAAGGAAAGTCTTTCCGAACTGTAACAATAACTAACATGTAGCTGTGCACATTATGACCTGCTGCAACAGCTCACACGTATAGTACAACATGGTCTGCAGCAAAAGCATACATGCAGTAGAACACATTCTGTCTGTATCAATGTAACACAAGTAGTGGAATACTTAGACAGCAACAATGACAGAAATGTGGTGTATCATATTATGTCTACAACACTGGCACATGTAGTGGGACATATATAAGAAGCAGCAATGACACACGCAGTGCAAAACATACAAGTCTGAAGCAATAGTACAAAGATGGGGCATCACATTATGGTCTGCAGCATTGACCTGCATTTTGTGGAAAAAAATAGTCTGCAGCAATGTCACACATGTAGTCAAAGGTATTATGGCCTCAGCAATAGCTCACATGTATTACAACACACGGTCTTTAGCTAGTTCCACGAGCCACCATGAAAAAACGGGGTGTTGTGCCCCTTTGAAATGGGGTGCACACTAAACCCTGTCCGGGGTGACCTTCCAATGCACAGGTGGGGTGAATGACAGAAATAGGTGGGCGGTAGCGGTGCTGGCGTACACAGCCGCCTGAGACAAATGTTGTTGCCCCACAGTTTGTAATTTGGAAATTAAATATTAGTAGCCACTCTTGTTATTCGGCAGCTCCTGAGAAAATCTAGATACCTCTGCACCTAATTTTAGTTTACAGATTAAGGGCTGAGAGTCAGCAGGTAGTGTGGAGACAGCGAAAAAACATGGCAGGAAGGGAAAGGGACTCTCTCTCTCTTTTTGGAATTTCAAACACAGCATTTGCATAGTGGTTAGAAGTCCCTGGAGCACGGCTGCTGAGGACCAATCAGCCGCTACAAATACCAAGATAATGAGTGTTGCGCGGTCTTCCTGCCTCTAAAAAAAGAGGACGAGCGGATGGATACATTAATGGGTGTCTTGTAGAATCGTACCGGAAAACACGTCCTTCATGCGTTGGGATCGCGCGGCATCAGAAATAGAAAGATTTTTGCCAGAGACAAGGGGTTTTGAAATCCTCGCTAAAATATAATAAATGTTGCAGATGGTATTTAAATGAATGTTTCGGAATCAATCATATTGGTTTGCTATCTGTGGGTATTATTTAGTGTGTTATTACATTCTTACTCACGTTACCAAATTCGTTCCTCCCCACTTTGGAAGGTCAAATTATAACACTTTTAGGATGGCCACGGAATTAGCCTTCAAGTTTACAATAGCCTATGGGGAGCAAGCGCACGTGCACTGCCTGTCTATTTGTCACTCCGGCGGGTGTAGTCATGTTTCAAATAAGTACACAATGTTAGGCTGGAAAAGGGAGTTTTTCGTGGAGAAGTGGGGGAGACAGCAGATTATGAAGAAGCGACGAGCCAAGAGTCTGATTACTCCAAGAGCCTGTGCATGAGCTAAGCCCTAAAAGTATTTGGCATGTAAATCATAAAACAGACCTCTTGTAAAAAGATGATCGTTAATTCTGACAAGCAAACAAAAACAAGCAACAGTGTGGGAGGGGTGGTGGAGATGGGCAGACACGAACAAGAAACTGGAGTACAGGCGGAAGGTGCTGTGGGACGGCAGTATGAGCCGATTTAAAGCGCCATGGCTGCCATGAGCATGAGCCAAAGAAAAAAGTAGTTTGCTCACAGTAAAATATATCTGCAAATGTGCTATAATCCATGTAACAGGATCAGCCTGTAATGCAGTACCTAAACTGCCCCACGGCGGGAAAAACGTGAAGCATTTACAATTGACATCAAGGGTTTTTTGAAAGGCAAGCCCACAAACGTGTGAAAGTGATGGGCGTGGTTAAAAGCCCACAGATAGATAACAGGTCAGAAAGCGCTTGTGCGCTCGACCTAAAACTGGACCTACTGTGAATATTAGTTCTCTGTTAACCTTTGATAATGGCACCGCAGGAGAACCAAGCATCCAGCTGTTATCCATGAGGTTTAAGGAAACCCAGCAAATATTGATATACAATTCGTAGTTAACTGTTGGTTAGTTAGTAACTTCTCATGTTACTGATTTTCATCCAGCCTTCAAGTTATGTGAAAAATTAACTGTATATGTTAATGTAGTTCTATTACATTGCTGGAAAGTATACATGTAAAATGTGAATTTCACTATCTTGGCTATGAAATCATGACTTTACTAAAGATACAGTGGTGAATAATATGCGTGAAGTACAAATTATCCTAGAAAATACATGTCATAAAGCATAACTTGTATTTACCTTGAACTGTGACATTTACTTTCTCCTGGTTGCCAGACTTAGGGCCTGATTTAGAGTTTGGCAGAGGGGTTACTCCATCATAAATGTAACTGATAACCCATCCGCCTTATTACAATTCCATTGTACCCTATGGAATTTATAATAAGGCAGATGGGATATCTGTCACTTTTGTGATGGAGCAATACCTCCACAAAAACTCTAAACCAGGCCCTTAGTGAGAATCAGCCATTGAAGTCTTGACTCTGCACCCCAGGATGGATTCAGTTTGAAACAAATGTTCTAGGCCAAACCAGTTTTGAAGCATAAGCAAAAAAACTTAATGGTGGCTGTTAAAATGGATGAGTTATATCGGTGTGTATGTGTTTAATGGTGTTATGGAGTGATATTACGCTTTGTTCGATAAATCATAATATTTTTCACCATGAAGGTCCATGGAGCTAATCTGTGCAAGTTCAAAGCTGAGCTGTGTTGTTATTTTAGCAGCTGTACTATATATAGGTTTGAAATGGAAAGTCATAAAAGGCAATCGTAGCCCTCTTGCACAAGGTAAGGCTATCTTGCAGACCACACACACTGAGAATGAAAAAGACTTTGGAAGCTGTGGCCCTCAAAGTTGAGCAGGTGCCAAATGGGTGTGTTAGTGTCTACTAACTGCATGCACTTATGCACCTGAAAAGCTAGTATGGTTGCAGAGATCACTCTAAGCACTGTTGGAATTGAGCTCAAAAGACAGAGAAGGTCTTGAGTAAGAATGTATGTGTTTGGAACTGCTTAGATAGATGATTACATAGAATGCAGAATGGTCTGGGAAATTACGTGAAAATGGACGTGGAACGGTTACTGATGAGAGGAAAAAGCAGACTCACTCTGAAGAGAAAGTCTGGAAAGATACGGAAATGCTGAACATTAGACCATTTAACGTAAGAGACCAGACTCAAGGAGATAGTCTTTTCAGATGTAAAAACTCATTATCCCTTCATCCAGCAAACAAAGAAAGGACAGTATGTCTGTCCCAAAGATAATTGCAGAGACGTGGGGGTACTATCAAATTGGAGGCTTTTAAACAATTCACATTTTGAAGGGTGACCGTCCTACAGGGAAGCCATGCCTGTAGAAATTCTGCTGAAGGCTGCTATAGAAGTGACCGAGAGTGGAACTGAGTTCTATTCCTGTGGCTTCCTACTTCCCTCAAAGGAATGGGGCCCCAGGTCTGTTCTGTATGTGAGGATTCTAAACCATTTTCTTTTTCTCAGGGAGAACAGATCGCAATTGCCCCTGAGCCTAATCCTTTTTGCCCTCAAGCAGCACCATTGGATAGTGCCACTGTTCCTAATGAATATCTGCCCTACCCCATTTTCTCCACCAGCAAAAATGTCTCCTTCAGCCACACCACTGAACTCCACTGGACCGACCACCGCTGCATCCACTTCTCCTTCGAGAAACCCACAACACACCATCACCCGCAACGGATTCCCCACCGCAGATGGAACAATGTCACTGAAGACCAGCTAATCACCACCCTCTCTCAGAACCCACCTATTGACGACATCGACACAGCATGCCGCAACCTCAGTCAATTGATCGACTGTGCCAACACTCTCGCCCGGTCAAGAAACCCTGTAACAGATGCACCAACAGAAAAGCCTTCTGGTCACCGCCGACCTTCAAGAAGCCAAGCAAACATGTCGAAGACTTGAGAAAAAGTGGTGCGGAGAACAGACACAGGACAACCACACAGCTTTCAAGTACACTATCCGCAGACACCACCAACTCATCTGAACCGCTAAAAGAACCGCCTTGAAAGAATGCTTCGACAACAATGCACACAGCTACAAGGAGCTCTTCAACATCGTGAAGGGAATCTTCAACCCCGGCTCCAACCTCGACATCCTGCCATCACAAGACCTCTGTGACTCCCTAGGCACCTTCTACCGCAAGATCGCAGACATCCATGACAGCTTTAATACCCAGAACCTCCTGTCAACCACCGAAACCACAGACTCGCCGCCTACCTGCCTCCTGCTCTCGTGGACCCATGTCAACGACACCATCAAAATCATGAACACCATCCTCTTCCGCTCACCATCCGACCCCTGCCCTCACCACATCTTCAACAAAGCAAAGTCTGTCATCGCACCCCAACTTCGAAAGATCCTCAACAGTTCCTTCGAGACCGCCACCTTCCCGGAGAGATGGAAACACTCAGAGATCAACACCTTCCTCAAGAAACCAAAGGCAGACCCAAAGGACCGCAAGAACTTTGGGCCCGTATCCCTGCTCCCCTTGCCAGGCAAAAGTCATAAATAAAATTGTCAACAAACAACTGACCCGTTTCCTCAAAGAGAACAACACTCTGGACCCGTCTCAATCCGATTCTGCAGCAACCACAGCACCGAAACCGGCCTCAGAGCAGCCACCGCCGATATCATGACCATATTTGACAATGGCAAACCCGTGGCCCTCATCCTCCTGGACCTCTTGGCTGCGTTCAACACCGTCTGCCACCGCACCCTACGCACACACCTCAACGACGCAGGGGTCCGCGACAGAGCACTGGACTAGATCACCTCCTTCCTCACCAGCAGAACTCGGTCTGCCTCCCTCCATTTTGCTCTAAAGCCACCAAAATCATATGCGGCGTACCCCAGAGATCGTCCCTCAGCCCGACCCTCTTTAACATCTACATGGCTTTGCTCTCAAACATCACCCGATTGCACAACCTCAACATAGTCTCATACGCCGATGACACCCAGCTGATCCTCTCCCTCGCCAAGGACACCACCACCGCCAAAACCAACTTCCACAAGGGAATGAAGGCCATCACCTAATGGTTGAAAAACAGCTGCCTGAAACTGAATTCTGACAAAACTGGGTCCTCATCCTCGGCTCCAACCCCTCTGCATGGGACGACTTCTGGTGGCCTGCCACAGTGGGAACCACACAGACACCCACTGACCACGCACGCAACCTGGGATTCATTCTGGACTCATCGCTATCAATGACCCAGCAATGTAGCACTTTTTCATCAAGGTGTCAGCTATCCGTGTACTTCCATGCTTAGACGACTGGCAGGTGAAAACAAGGTCACCTCAGCTGTTCTCAAACCACTTAACACCACTCTGGAACTCCTTCATTAGGAAAGAGTCACTGTAAATCTTCAAGTCCCAGTTCTCCCTCCTCCCCCCTCTTTCTTTGGAGCTTTGCTGGATGCTGTCTTCATGTAGACCTTTACCTTGCCTCGGGGAATCCTAGACTTTCGGCATGTGATTCTGAGGTTTTGGACTCAAGTGACTACATGTCCATGTTAGCTGTAGGTGAAAAAAGTGCACATTCCTACATTAAATATGCTGGTTTCGGCAGAATAGGTAGCAAATCTAAAGGAGGAAAATTGAGGAGGGCCCTACATCAGACAGCACCTAGCTACCAAAGGGTGCAGTTTGGGTAAGGTATAAAAGCCTAACTCGGAGACAAATAACAGAGATAGTCTGAAACGTATGCAAGAAATGGTTTCAGTAATCAGGAAAGTATATACACATAGAGTCCAAGCACTTGAGATTAGGACATTAAGATCCTATTTATTGCACACTGTGATTCACTGCTTGTTCATGTGTTGTCTTCACACAGGTAGTGTCACAATCTTGATATACAAACATGAATGTATGTATGCATATGATACTTAAGTCCTTAAAGGTGGACACCAGCACTATCAATTGATGGCAAGGACTTGAAAAACTTCCGGCCCACCTCTCTGCTCCCTTTCCCAGCAAAGGTCATTGAGAAAATCATCAACACTCAGCTCACTTGGTACCTCAAAGACAACAACATCCTCGACCCCTCCCAGTCCGGCTTCAGATGCAACCACAGCACCGAAACCGCCCTCCTTGCCGCCACAGACATCAGAAGCATCCTCGACAATGGAGAAACATCAGCCCTCATCCTCCTAGACCTATCAGCCGCCTTTGACACCGTATGTCACCACACCCTAAAATCCCGCCTCCACGCAGCAGGAATCCAGGACCAGGCCCTCAAATGGACCTCATCCTTCCTCGCCGGCAGAACACAAAGAGTCCGCCTCCCCCGTACCAATCCAAATCCTTCAACATCATCTGTGGCGTACCCCGGGGCTCATCCCTTAGCCCGACGCTATTCAACATCTACATGGCCCCCCTCGCACAAGTGGCCCGTCAGCACAACCTCAACATCATCTACGCCGACGACACCCAACTCATCCTCTCCCTCACCAAGGACCCGCACACTGCCAAAACCAACCTCCACGAGGGACTAAAAGCCATTGCCGACTGGATGAGAGACAGCTGTCTAAAACTGAACTCGGACAAAACAGAGGTCCTCATCCTTGGGCGCGCACCTCCTCCGCCTGGGACATCTCATGGTGGCCGTCCACGCTGGGTCCCCCACCGACAGCGCACAAAACCTTGGCTTCACCCTCGACTCCTCACTCTCCATGTCAAAGCAGGTCAGCGACATCTCCTCCTCCTGCTACAACACCCTCCACATGCTTCACATAGTTTACAAATGGATCCCAACAGAAACAAGAAAAACAGTAACCCAGGCCCTCGTCAGCAGCAGACTCGACTACGGCAACGCCCTCTACACCGGTGTCTCATCCAAACTCCTCCAACGCATCCAAAATGTCTCCGTCCCCGACTCATCCTCAACATCCCTCGCCACTGCCACATCACCCCACACCTAAGAGACCTTCACCTTCAAACTCATCACCCACGCACACAAGGCACTCCACAACACCGGACCACCATACCTGAACAGACTCAGCTTCTACACCCCCACCCGGTATCTCCGCTCCGCTAACCTCACCCTCGCCTCCGTCCCCTGCATCTGACACAAATCTTCCGGCGGCAGATCATTCTCGTACCTCGCCGCCAAGACCTGGAACACCCTCCCGCTGGATCTACGACAGACCCAGGACCTTCCTTCCGAAAACTACTCAAGACTTGGCTCTTGGGGCAGTAGCAGCACCCTCCCTTCCTCCCCCCCCACCCCCAGCGTCTTGAAACCCTCACAGGTATGTAGCGCACTTTAGAAATTGATTGATTGATTGTTTGATTGTTAGATCTATCATCCTTAGGATGATCTTTCCCCAGACATTTTCCCTTTGCCTCTCATTTTTGCTGATTCTTTTTGTTGGCCGTAGGACTTTGAGCAGTTTACCGCTGCTGACCAGTGCTAAAGTGCATGTGCTTCTCCCCTAAACATGATGATGTTGGTGTATATCTGACAGGCATATTTGATTTACTAGTAAGTCCCTTTTAAAATGGTATACTATATACTCAGGGCCAGTACTTCAAATGCTAGTGGTGGCCCTACAGCACTGATTGTGCCACCCACATGAGTAGCCTTGCAAACTGGTCTCAGGCATACCATTGCACTTTACTGCCACTGGCATGTAAAACTACTTGCCAGGCCGTAAACCCCCCTTTTACTACATACAATTCACCTCTAAGGTAGGCCGTAAGTAACCCTAAGGGCAGAGTGCTTTGTAAGTAAAAGGTAGGGCATAACCTTTGTTTTACACGTCCTGGTAGTGACAAACAGCCTATTTCATTTTTCACTACTGTGAGGCCTACTCCTCTCATAGGCTAACATTGGAAATGCCTTAATACACTTTTAAGCTGTAATTCCTGATCAGAAAGGAGTAGCTTTGTCATGTTTTATATCTTTGGAATGGTAATGACAACTTCTCTTTACTCTGGTAGTTGGATTTAACATTACTATTTTAGAAAGGCCACTTTTAGAAAGTAGGCATTGCTCTGTGTGCCTGACAGTCTATCGCCAATACAGACCTCAGCTTTCTCAAGGCATCCCTCATAAAAAATTTATTTTTATTTTTTATTTTTATATAAACACATTTTTATTGCTTTTCATAAGAAACATAAATAACAAAAAGAGGAAAAACTCTGCACAACCTGCACAGGTACAAGGTCTGATATGCATCCAAGTGATATAGAAGACATGGATTATTATTAGTGCTACTTAACGTAACAAAACGTAACATAACAAAACGCAGGAACGTGCATCCACCGGGAAGGCTTCAATCGAGTAAGCCCATCCATTTCCCCACACCCTCCCATGTTTGTGGGGGCACCCCCTTGACTCATACACCACTTTTTCTTGTGCTGCGCACCAGCCCACTCCACGCCTCTATTTCTGGAGGGAAGGACCCCTGGTGGTATTCCAGGCGGCCGCAATGTCCCTCTTTGCTACCAGCAAGGCCGTTCCAACAAATGTTCTATCTGCTCTAGAGCCCTCCAACTCCTCCATCGTACCCAATAGGACCATTTTTGGGGACCACAGTTGTGCCCTTCTTGGCACTTTGTTCAGCTCTTGATTTATCTTTCCCCAATACACCTGTATCACAGGACATGACCATACCATGTGGAAGAAATCGGCCGGGGCCAGAGCACACCGCGGGCATTGGACAGAGTTCTGGAGGCCCATCTTACGCAGTCTGTCGGGAGACAGGTATGCTCTGTGTAGGAAATAGAATTGTATCGCCCTCAACCTTGCCGACACCGCCAACACCCGAGGAGTCATCCAAGCCTCCGCCCACTCGGTTTCATCAAGAGGCCCCACCCATGCCTCCCATCCACTCCTAAGGTGACTCAGGTCCCCGGGGGCGTTGTTTATTAACATTCTATAAATTTGGGATACACCTTTCCTCCCCAAGCTACCCATAAGCAGCTTAGCCTCAAGTGGGTTGAATTCCGGTATTGGGTCAGTGCCAGTCAGGTGCGCGATTAGGTCATGCCGCAGTTGAAGGTATCTAAAGAACTGCGTTGGAGACAGCTGAAACTCGTTCTGTAATTCCTGGAAGGACTTCAGTATGTTCCCTGTCCAGACGTCTCCCACCAGGGAAATGCCCAGTGTGTGAAGCCTTCCAGTGTGGCCGTTTCACTCAGCCATTTACCTTGCCACAGTGGGGTTTGTTGGGTGACAACATTATTCCATCCAGTGTGCAGTTGCGCCGTGCGCCAAGCAAGAAAGGCCGCTCTAGTTACTGGCTCTGAGCCTTGGGGAATTGGCGTGCCATAGAGGAAGTCTAGAATACGAGGAAACCCCAGCGCTTCTAATTCTATATGATAGGATGGGTCCGTCCAGCCCCTGTTGAACCAATCATGAACAACCAGGAGTTGTCGCCAAGTAATACAGATATGGATCGCCATGCCCAGTACCCCATCATACACTCCTCTAAGCAGCTTTGCGATGCCACCCGGTGCCTCGCTCCGCCCCACAGAAATGAGGCGGTGGCTCCTAGTTTCCGGTACCAGGAGCGAGTGATCACAAACAGTAAGTTTTGAAGTACATGTAGGAGTCGCGGCAAGACCATCATTTTATATAGGGCTACATGACCCAAAACATTTAGAGGCAATGTTTGCCAACGTTGTAGATCTGCCCTGACGCGAGACACGAGCGGTGTCTGGTTCAGAGCCCGGGATAGCTCTTGAAGCAGCGTGACCCACACTCCAAGATATTTACAACTCAACCGGCGTAGGAGCACCACCTCTTGCCAGTCGAAGCAGTCTCTTGACATCGCCAAGGGGACCAACACCGATTTGGGGGGGGTTTATTTTGAGCCCAGAGGCCTCTTCAAAACAACAGAGGAGATGAAAACTTCGGGGACCCGTCACACTAGGATCCTCCATATACAGCAGGACATCAACAGCATATAAGGCCACTCGGTCTTCATACGAAGGGCCCCACCTCCACCCACGATATATTGGATCTCCCCTGATCAGTTGTGCCAAGGCCTCGATGGCCAGGGCAAAAAGGAGAGGGGAAAGGGGGCAACCCTGGCACGTCCCCCGATGGTTAGAGAAGACCGAATACAAGGTCCCATTCACCTGTACACACGCCGTAGGGTTAGCATACAAGGCCTGGACTATTCGGCGAAACCTCGGCCTGAAGCCTGCCTTCTGGAGTACGAAGAAGAGAAGCCCCCAGTCGACGGAGTCAAAGGCCTTCTCAAAGTCTATAAATAGGAGGGCCAGACTCTGGGACACCCGGTGACGCCTCGCAAGGGCCACGTGAAGCCGTCGTATACAATGGCGCGTACTGCGATCAGTCATGAAGCCACACTGGTCTGGATGTATCAGCAGGGGCATCACCTTCTTAAGGCGGGAGGCAAGGATCGTGGCATAAATTTTCACTTCACTGTTAATCAGGGATATGTGCCTGTAGTCAGCACAATGAAGGGACGGGGGTTGGATCTTGGGTAAAACTACAATGGTGGCTACATCCAACCCCTCTGGGAAAAAGCCCAGGTGGCCCACCTCCGCATACAAAGCCGTAAGGCGCGGCACCAGGTCATCCCGAAGCACCCTGTAATACTCTGGGGGAAAACCCATCAGGCCCAGGAGTCCTGCCCATTCCCGTCGCAGCAATGGCCTCACTAACTTCCGTTTCAGTGAATGATTCCTCCAACGCCCGGACCTCCCCCAAGGGCAATGCCGGGAGGGGAACATCTGCCAAGAACTGATCAGCATGGAGCAGAACATTCGCACCCGCAGCCTGGTATAGGGCCCTGTAATATGAGGCAAACGCCTCAGCCACCTCCTGGAGCTTGGATACGTGTTCCCCTTGATCATTACAGATTTCGGGGACGATTCTGGAGGTCTGTTGCTGGGAAACCAGCCAGTACAACAATTTCCCAGTCTTATTTCCCCAGCCATATATCCTGGCCATGGATGCACGCCAAAGGTGCTTAGCCGCCTCTAAAGAGTGGTTACGGATCTCCTCTTGTATCAGCAAGAATTGTCTGGTTACCCTCTCACTGGGTTGGACCCCCTGCTCCGCCTCCAAGTGTAGGGCTCGTGCCTCCAGCTGGGCAACGCGGGAAGTCAAGGAAAGCTCCCGCGCGTGGACAAGGCTCCTGGCTGTCCCCCTCCGCACCGCTTTACTCGCGGCCCACAGGGTCCCGGGCGACGACACCGAGCCCTTGTTAATATCAAAGTACTTGCGCAGTGTCCCTTGTAGATGATTACCATAAGCCTTGTCCTGCAGGTACCATGCATTCAGCCGCCACATGGGGCGGACCACCGAGTTCGCAGGACCCACAATGAACCAGATTAGAGCATGGTCAGAGATCCTCCGTAGCAAGATCTCAATGTGCGAGTGGTGGCAGCAGTCAGTGGCCGGCATGAACACAAGGTCAATTTTAGATTGCGTACTGTGGGCCTCTGAGAAATGCATAAAGTGTCTGTGCCGCGGATGCCTTATTCTCCAAACGTCGCAGAGCCCCGCCGCCAACATCCACCCGGATAGGCTAGCAGCCATTGCCTGTCTATGTGCCGATGGCAAACCGCTCGCGTCCAACCCAGGGTCAGGAACTGCATTGAAGTCACCCCCCAACACTGTGACCCCTGGGGGTAAGTCCAGCAGCAGTTGTCAGATGCCCTAGAGTCCCGCGCACCACTGTCTGTGGAGCATATACGCTAACAACATTCAGTGTGCGGCCCTCTATTGTCCCTGAGGTCGCCACACAGCGCCCCTGTGGATCCCTCCATACCTGGACCACAACCATGGGCAATGAGCGGTGAAGCAGTATCTCCACACCCCGTGAGCCCCTTACAAAACCCACAAGGTATACCCTGTCGAACCCTTTACTGGCTAAAAAGGGGGAGTGGTTCCCTAGGAGGTGTGTTTCTTGCATCAGGAGCATATTGGGTTTGTGTCGGTGGACATGTGCAAATACAGCTGCACGTTTGATCTTGTCTAGAAGACCATTAATGTTCGAAGATATGTGTCGCACCCATTCATCTAGTTTGTTTGGGAGAGAGGGACGAGGTGATCGTGCACAATTCCCTTTGTACGCCCCCGGACAAATACCACTTCCCCTTCTGCTGTGTGTACTCCCTGCCATGACATCTTTGCTCTACCACACCCTGCAGTTGTGAGAGATAACAAATCAATGTTAAATTCAAATAACATTAATAACTACCCTATGACAGGGCTAAAACTCCCATACCCCCCAACTACCACCCCTCCCCATACTTCACCTGAGAAGCATCTGTCGCCCTTATCAAACAGTTCACTCCCTAACATAGTGAGTTGAAAACACCAATTGTCTGAGCAGTGGTGAACCCCTCCATCTCTACGGGTTAAATAATGCTAAGTAATAAACAGACGTAAAGCAACCACATCCCTTTGTAGGCCATACTGGCCTCGCCCTCCCCCCTCTAAAGGGAGTTACAGCACCAGACTCTGGGACAAATCAGTGTCCTCCACTCTCCCCGGGTGTAGCCATGTTGGGTCCTCCTTCTGAGAGCCCCCGCACTCCTGGCCCAGTATCCGTTGGGAGCTCCGAGGACAGTTCTCTTATAGGTTCCACAGGGGAGCCGGAGTGCGAGCCCCACCGCTCCCTGGAGCGTGTCCTATGGCGGGGGCATGCAATCGCTGTGTTTGGTTGTCTGTCTGACGTTTGACATGGGCTTGCCGCAACTCTTCTCCGGCAGGGCCCAACGGGACCTCCTTTGTAAGCCATGACCAGGCCGCACCCGGAGTCTCAAAGAAATATGTCCTGTTATTGTGGACCACCCTAAGCTTTGCAGAAAAGAGAAGGCGGTAGGGCACGTCCATCGCTCTGTTTTTGTTTCACTTCTATAAAGGAGCGGTGCTGCACCTGCACGTCTCTTGTGTAGTCTGGGAACACCAAGACTTTTGCTCCTTCACATTGTAAATCGCCCCTCGAGCGTGCCGCCTGCAGTATTGCGTCCCTGTCCTTGAAGTTGAAGAGGCGGAGAATCACTGGCCTTGGCGGAGAGCCTGGTGGAGGCCTGGCCTGTAGAGCCCTGTGAGCTCGTTCGATCGCAAACTACGGTGTGAGGCGGTACCGGGGCATCCAGGACCGGAACCACTCCTCCAAAAAGGCAGCCAAGGCAGAGGCTGCTGTGTTCTCCGGAAGGCCTACGATACGAAGGTTGTTGCGTCGCGACCTATATTCAGCGTCTTCAGCCCTGCGATATAGTTCTGCTGAACAGGCTGTTAGTGTTGACACCTGTGTTTTAAGGTCAGTCAGATCGTCTTCTACAGTCTAGATTGCGCCCCTGTGATCCTGGCCGTTGTGTTGCGGAGGTCCTGGTGTACTAAGGCCACGTCCACCCTTACCTCTTCAGTCTTGGCCTCCACCGCTGTCTGGGACTCCTGAATAGCTTGAAGGATGGCCGCCAGATCGACGCCTGTTTCCCACCGCCCCCATCCAACTCCTGATCCTCTTTGCGAGCTCCACCTGGGCCAGTGGCGAACTGGTCTATGCGCGTTTGTGCAGCAGACGGGCGCGCCTGTCTGTCCTTGCCCATTACAGCAGAGGCAATCTGACCTCCCGTCAAGCCTGCTCTTGTGCTTCACTTCACGGACCAGCCGGCGAGAGTCCTTAGGGCTAGGTGTCAGCTTCTGCAGAACCACCACCTGGGGCCACAGCTCTACGACCGCGGGCACCTATGTGGGTGTATCTTCACCCCGCGAAGTACGTCCTGCGAGGTTCACCCTTCAGCACCTGAGATTGCGACCTTCTCTCCCGCAACACAGACCACCAACAGCGACCGGGGGGTCCCCAGGCTTGGACCCGAAGTCCAGTGTCATCCTCCAGCAGCGGGGGGGCTCCCCCATGGGTCTCCAGCCCGCCCCTGGTGTGTTGCTTCCGTACCTCTAGGTGTCTGCTGGCCCCAGTCTTGCCCCCTGCTACGCTCACCTCCAGGGGCTTCTCGTGGCGGGTGGAACAAAGGGGGAAGGAAGGGAGAAGTCATGCCTCCTCCTGCGTCTCTAACCTCCTAGGGTAAGTAGTCCCACCTGCTCAGCTCCCTCCCAAGTCATCTGGTGTCTTTCTTTTAGCACAGCACCGGTGCAGAGGGGGAGGTGAGCTGCCGATCTGAACAGCACGCCTCCCCCGGCAACTTCTTCAACCCGGGAGAGGCCAGGTCCCACCATGGCCTCCACGCTCCGTTTCATCCCGCCTGGGCGACTCACTCCGCTGCCTCACCGCCCGTTCAGTGCCTCCCGGCAAGCCAGGCACCCCGCAGCTGCTCCCGACTCCCGGCCACACCCTCTTTCAGGCCCACTACGGCCTGATCATCAGCTGTTTCTCCCGCCGTCCAGAGGGGCCCGGGTCCCCGTCGATGAGTCACCTCAGCCGCGGACCGCCGCTAATCACCCCACGGCTCGATTTAGCTGCCAACATCCTCGCGCTCCTGTGAGCACGTCTGCCATCTTGGACGCGGGCCGCTCTGCGCGTTCTTGTCTCCTGGCCGAGCCGCAAGGCCCGGGGCACGGCCCGGACATCTCAGGGACCTCCAGCGGTCCCCCAAAGTCTTGCTCTACTGCCGGGGAGAGCGAGCGATAGGCGCTGCTTAGGCAGATGACGGAGGGGTCAGGAGCACTACGAAAGTGCGACCCCCCATCTTAATGCCTAAGCCACGCCCCCCAAAATTTGTTTTTATAAAGCTCTTCATGACACACTTCTTTATTCTTTTAAGCACTAGATATAATAGTTGCTAGATTTGATGCTGCTCTTTTTACTAACTATGGAAGGATAAAAGGCACGGTCTGCTTGAAAGGATTTTAACTCATGACGACCCCAGCCTTAAGCCACTGATCCATCATGCCTGTATTCTGATTCTGCCGTTTATCTTTCCTACCCTAAGCAACATTATCCCACAGTCCAGCCATCTGCTCTCACATTTTTATTTTTATTTTATTACAGATGTTTTTGCAGAGCTTTGCTAAGCAGTTAGCGTTGGCCTCAAGAAGCTTATTTGTTCTCCCTCCTCTGGTATTTCAGCCCGCCCTTGACATTACTTTTCCCCCATCACCCACATTTCCAATTTCATTTATAACACTGTGTCCTTGTCTTATTCCAGACCTCTGGTCCAACAATCCATTCCTGACTAATAACTTGTTTAATATAGCTTCCAGAACAGCAGTGTTAACACTATATCTTACTACTGTTCAGTGTAATAGTACTTCATTATCCAACCTGGGAAAGTGGAGTCTGCCCTGCTAGGATCTGGAACTTGTGTCCTGCCAATCACACTAGTTGTCAGCAGTTAACTTTAATCCACAGTCATCCAGACAAGTTACTGATTTCCCCTTTTCCCTTTTTTAATCCGGTGTCCAGGGATACAAGCAACACTTCTGGTTTGTACAACTAGGCCATGGTCCAGTTACCTACTTTCCTTCTATTTCAGGATTATCAGACCACTGTAGTCCTATTCCCTACAGTGCCTTACTTGGGTGGTTTTATATTCCTCATTAGCCATATTTCCCCTATGTGAGCCTGTATTCCTGCCACTGGCAATGCTCTGCCCCTTTCGTCAAGGGTTCCCTTTTCATCCTTTCCTCTTTGCCCTTGCACTATACCACACTGCTTGTACCTCAGATCATCCCTAAATGTAATCTTTGGATGTCTCTGCAGTATCTTCAGTTGTGTATAGGCCCATGTCCAGCCAGGAATATCTCTCTTCCACCTTACCTTCTATTCCTTTCCTCAGTAAACCCCTGCAGTCTCCTCCCTCTCTTTCTCTCCTACACGACAGTCTTGGATCCGTTTCATTGTCGGCTATGTGTTTCATAACTTCCACTTATGATGCTGAAATTGCCACTATCAAACCTGCTCTATCTAATATGCATAAGCTTCAATCCTCTATGACCTGCCCTCGCACTCCGTTGTTCAATTAGTTGATCAAGTCTGCTGTATTCCCATACCTCATTCACCTCCATTCATCATACTTTTGCTGTTCTGCTTTTACCATGTTTTTTTCTGCCACTAACCTCTTGTTCCAGTCATGATGATTTGCCTTTTCCTGTTGACTTGTTGCCCTGTCTTTTCCCATTTGCACTCAGTTTACACTCTTTACCATTGTCACATCCGTAAAAGCTTACTTGCAAGTGTGTGTTTCACTTAAAGGTTGAAACAGATATTTTGGCTTACATGTTTAATTTGTCCAACATCTTGTCATCACTGCACATGTCACATTAACTAGAATCTACGTTTCACTGTCAGGACTTCCGTAACTCTTTACCGCACGCCTCCAAGTCTAGAGTTACCATGAGAGCAGTTGGCAGTGCTTCTTTAGGAAATTAGCAACATCGGCTGGTAAAGAAGCTGTGACAGCCTCTCTGTTAGGTAAGCACATATAGCACAGGGGAATAGTAAAGTGTGCAGTTTGTGGTGAACGTGTGGAAGATAAAGGAGTTGCAGTAGTTGACGAGAGGAAGAGTGGGTTTTGAAGTCAATGTGAAAGAAAAATGCATGGAGTTTGTGGTGAGAGTGGTGGAGGGCTAATGAAACGTATGGCGAGAGTGGTGAAGAAAAGGACAATCATGGAACCTGTGGTAAGAATGGAGAAGGAGCATGGAGCCGAATGTGAGAGTGGAGCGTATAAAACTGCTAAAGAGAGAGGTAGGGATGTTAATGTATTTGTCTTTATTTATTGTATTTCTTCCTCTTTTTATAGGGTGAACCTATTTGTGCAGAAAGTAAGTGCTGAATGTTATCAGAGAGCGTATGAACCCTATGTATGCTGCTAGAGAGCTAGACAGTGTGATGGATCTTTTAAGTCAAAGGAAGGGACATGGACCCAACGGTCAGAGTGTGAAAGGAAATCGATGTATGCCTAAGGCAAAAAAAAGTGTGTGGTAGACAAAAGGCTGCAGTAAGGGGTTTTGCAAGGCTGCTCACTAATGGAGGGCAGGGAGCCAAGGAGCTGGAAAGCACTAGTTTAAAAACTGTAATATTCCATCTCTGCAAGCCTATCTAGCAGATTTTATACAGAAATCAGGCCAAGTGAATTTCTTTACAGGAGTGGAAGATTACTGTAGAACTTTGTCCCTTGGACAAGAACATTTTTAAAAACAATTCCACACCCCTGCTGCAACAACGCAGGACACTCAACAGCATCTGCATGCTAATGGGTCTTAATGGGCAGGAAGGGTAGGAGGGGTCACATGCTTCAAAGGGTAGTGGCCTGATCCCACACAAAGAACTGATTAACCCCAATAGATTGGCAGTCAGGACAGGGTTCAGTGCACTTCAGAGAGTTCCTTT
This sequence comes from Pleurodeles waltl, assembly GCF_031143425.1. Classification (NCBI taxonomy): domain Eukaryota; kingdom Metazoa; phylum Chordata; class Amphibia; order Caudata; family Salamandridae; genus Pleurodeles; species Pleurodeles waltl. Next base: position 540,276,281 of record NC_090442.1, read on the forward strand.
GTTGTCATCCTCTACATCACAGGCACTTTTGGGTATAAGTAGTGGCTCTCTGACTCCCTAAAAGCAAACACTTCTTAATCTTGAACTGAACCTCTGTCAGAAGGACGGCAGTGCTGCTTAAAGGACTCAACTGGACTTTAACTTTTCCGGAAGGACTGCTTTTCTGCTTGTTGTCATGATGCATTCTGCTCCCTGACTCTATTGGAAGAACTCTGCCTTCCCTCCAAGTGGTCTCCAAGGGCTTGCTGTCTGGCCTCATGTTGTTGGAAGTCTCAGGGACACAAAAGACTTTCTACAATACTGCTCTGTATGTGAGTCCTAACCTTGCCTGAGGTGCCTCCTCCATGCTCTGACCTCAGAAGTAGGTTCTGCAGCTGGTTACTGCAAAGAAAACAGTTCATCATATCAACTGAGGGAGAAATTATGCTGCATCATCCTTCGATGTAGAGGCTGTTTAACAGCGTATTCGCAGTCTGCGCAACTTGATGATGACGCTTAACAATCACTTCAACAGAGACAGCTATGTAGTGACCTGACTGTGTGAAAAAGATGGACACATTGTGCCCTCGACTTCAACGCTTTGCTCTATCAAAGGTACTTTTCCAGTGGACCCTGAATGGGTTCTGTAGCCGGCCAACCCTCCATTGTGGTCAGCCTGAACTTGGGATTTGCAACGGTCCTTTGCAGCCTCAAGGAACCTTTTGACCACTAGTGACTTCTAAATACTATTTATTTGAATTTATTCTTTAAAAATGAATATCTTGACGTCTACTGATGTTTGTCGGTTTGGTCTTATTTTGGTCAAATAAATAAATATTATCTATTTTTCTAAACCTGTGTGGAGTCCTTTTGTGGTGTTTTCCTTGTTTTACTGTGTGTGTTTTTTGCCCAAATTCTTTACATATTGCATTTTTAGAAAAGCCTGACTGGTCTGTGTCAAGCTACCAGAGGGTGAACAAGGTTATCTCTAAGTGTGTATTTAACTTACCCTGATTAGAGTGGTGGTTCCTGCCTGGCCTGGGTGTATACCTCCGCTAACCATGATCTATAAAAGAGCAGGTGACACATGTTTTGTCAATCAGACCTTTTCAGGGCTAAACGTGTTGTCAGATGTAGACAACAGTGAGTAATCAATGGTATTCCTAAGGTTTAGTAAGCGAGGAACATGGCCTGACAGAGTAATGCTGTTGTAATGATATCATGAAGTAGTAGTGCAACAATTGGCTGTGGATAATTGTATGAGGTATAAGTGGTTCAGTTATTTAGATGTAGGAACAATATTGACGTTTGTCAGCCGTAGGAACAGGAACACACATGGTAACTGTATCAATATTGTTTATACACCCAATTATCCATTTCCATATTTTCTCATAATGATGGTGTCCATGCTCCTTTGCTTGCACCTGGGGAGCAGTTCCTTATTTAGATGGTTTTCGGCCAGAAAATGCTGGAGATTCTTCTCAGATTACTAGTATGAAAGGCTGACATTTTTGTCATCTGCCAGTGTTCTGATCTGTTCAAGAGTTTGGACAGAACACAGCTCTGGTAAAGCTTCAGGTTGGTGTTAGTACTGTACTGAGATAACCTCTACAAATTGTTCAGCATCCTGAAGATATTCCTGGCCTTGCTCAGTCTGCTTTTGATGTCTCTGCCTGACACCCTATCATATCTGATAGTACCTCCTAGATAATGAACTCTTTAGTCATGGGTAGGTCCTCTTCATCCTCCTTGATTGGTTAAGATTTTGGGAAGTTGAGTGGCAAGACCTCTGATTTCTGTGTGTTGATCTGTAGGCCCACTTACTGGTGCATAGATGTTGACGCTAGAAGCTGTTTTCTGCAAATGGTGGTGTGTGAGCGCAAGGCTTAGTCCTCTGCATTGTCAAGGTCCTGCAGTGTAGAGAATTAGCTCCATCTGAGGCCTCCAGCTTAGTCTTCTGTTGTGCGTTGTCACCCAGTGGTTGCCTAGGTTGAAGAGCAATGCTGACATGCATCCCTTTCTCACACCGTTAACTGCAGAACCATAATAACCTTCTCTGACCTGGGAGGTAAAATGATCATAGAAGATCTTGATAAGGAGAACTGTGAGCTACAGCATGCTACTGACTCACAGTATATGCCAGAGGCTTTCACAGTGGATATTGTCAAAGGTTTCGTCAAAATCACTCTAAGAATCTGCTCTACACAACCGCTGCCATTGAGGAACCAACCTTGTTATTTTCCTAACTGCTTGTCTTTGGCATCATAAATGGGCTGTATAAGGATTTTCACCAGGATCTTACTTGGGATTGACAGAAGTATGTAACATAGGTCTGTTACCCTGATATTTTGTGGTCTGTTATTCTGAGCTTCAGCTTCACAAGAGAGCTCACTAGATGGCTAACACTGTTTATGTATGCCCCCCGCCTGACATTTTGTAGTGACCGTTTCCAGGTGCCACTTAGATGGGGGGGGCCCTTTCTCTGTCTATTCCTAAACTGTTTCTGGTCAGTTCTTCCATTTCCACTAAGTTTGGCTCCAAAATGCCTAGCGTAGTCAAGAACTGACAGGCTCAAGGGTCCGCTGCACTTTCCAGTGCCTGAGCAGACAGCTTCAGAAGTGAGGGGGTGAACACAGCCCTCAGGTTATCCTTCGATGCTCAGGGAGGACTGGGTACAGCTCACCAGGCCATCCTCCTTAGGAGAAGAAGAGCCTTCCCCACACCCAAGGCCCTTTTATTCTCTGTTTGGAAGGAATATATCACACCCACTGGCGTAACTCCTGGGTGGTGTTTGGGATATAACACCCCCCTATTAAATGGAGTCTGGTGTATGTAGTTGGACCCAGAGGCCTCCGGTTGGGCTAGCAGTGTCTTTGGTCAAGATTCCACTCTCATTAGAAGCCCTCATAGTGCACACAGACTTCCATGAAACTTGGTAGAGGTTGTATACACCAACCTTTCCTCTCACACAAATAAGCTAACACTAAACACATGACTGGGTTCTCTAGTGCAGAGAAGCCTTTTAAATTAAAGACTATTTTCACTTTGCCATTGCCATGGCAGTGATGGTTGGGAAATTTTGGTGTAGGGCGGAAAATGCCAACTTTCTAAAGGAGTGTCATGTTCAGGATAGTAACTTAAACTCTGACTTTACAATTTAAGATGATTTCACATTACAATTCAGATGAGTGCAAGAAGTATTTCTTCATCAGCTGTAACTGAAGTCATCACCCAGGTAACCTATAAGGTAACCCAGTCTTAGTTTGTGGGAGAGGTAGTGTTGGTGCAGGGTAAAACAACTTTTCACTGTCAAGACATGTAACACTTAAGTTCACATGTCCTACTTTTTAAATACCATGCGCCCTACCCTTGGAGCTGTTTTGGCCTACCTTTGGGTTGACCTAGAAGTATTGAAAAGGAAGGTTTAGTTCTGGCAAAAGGTTTATTTTGCTGTGTCGAAATAACAGTCTAAGACTGCTCTACAAGCTGCAGTGGCAGGCCTGAGACATGTTTTATAGTGCTACTTTACTGGGTGGCTGTAAGAAATTTGGTTACTGACTGACGGGGGAACTCTTCTCAAGCTGCAACCAAAATCTTTCTCGGGGTGAAGTCACAAGCAAACCCTACATTCACCCATGCTCAGACCTCAGGTAGCTTGGCACAGAACAGTCAGGCTTAACTCGGAGGCTATGTGTGAAGTGCAACACTTCCAACAGTAACACAGTGAAAACACACCACAAAAGGAGCTCACAAAAGTTTTAGAAAAATAGTGATGTTTAATAAATGAAACAAACCAAAACGAGAAAAATCCTATCAGTAGCACTGGAGATATTACATTTTAAACATGTTTGTATGGAATAGCGTCAAAAGACGTAAAGCTCTAACATTGGTTATCTTATTGGGCAGGAATGGGACAAAGTCACAAGTTCAAGCAGTCTGCAAAGCAGCATGGGCGAGCTACAGGGACCCAGTTTGGCTGTCTGAGCAGAGTACCTTAATTCCTGGTTTGCCGAGAATTGGGAAGATCCGCTTTGAAGATGTCACACAGCTGAAGCGATGTCAGTTTCGAGATGTGGCAATTTGGGGCAATGCGTCGGTTCCAATAAAATGCGATTGGGAGTCCTGCATTATCATCAAGGCTGTTGTTGACTAGGGATGCGAGGGGCTGTGCTGAGGATGTGCTACGCAGTGTCATCTCCAATTCAGCAGGGTGCTGCAGTGCGGGTCTTTGCAGGGTTCCGAACCAAACATCAGTAGCAAGGCGTTAGGGTTGCGCTGCATAGCAGAGGAGATGTGTCTGTTTCACTGTATCCATAAAGGCAGGCAGAGCACCTTAGGCTCACTTATAAGGGTCGTGGACTGGAGTGGCACCATTTGGGAGGGAGGACTCAAAGATGGCAGAGTCCAGGTGAAGGAGCAAGGTTGTTGGAGCCTTCCGTCCCTGAGGCTCAAGCTCAAGTCAGGAACCTTGGAGTCACTTTTGGAGTTCTTAGTTCAAGAGATGCAGGTCCCGGCCCTTCCCACACAACCAAGAGGGCAGCAGGTCAGCACAGCAAAGCAGCATTCCACCTAGGCAGTATGCCAACAGGGCAGCAGTCCAGCAGAGTGGCAGTCCTTCAGCAGCATAGCAGTCCTCCTTCCTGGCAGAGTACCCACAACTCCAGAAGTATATTGAAGAGTTGGTGTCTGAGATTTAGCATTTATGCTAATTTTTGCCTTTGAAGTGTGGGAGAAGCTTCTAGAGGTTTCCTTTTGAAGTCCCCAGGCATCCTGCCGTCCCTGTCCTGGCTCCAGAAGAATAACACAGGGTATGCAGCCTTTTATGTGGAGGCATGATGCAGCCTATTAAAGTAGAAGTGGGGCTGTTCACAGCTCCTCCCTCCCATCCGGCCAGTGATGGCCCATCCAGGTGCACCTAAGCTCCCTGTTGTGTGTGGCTGTCTAGGAAGAATACACAAACTTCATCTGTTGGCTACACCTAGCCATGTGACCCGGGTACAGGCTGTAGGCACTAAATGGCTAAGGCAGGAAAATGCCAACTTTCTAAAGTGGTATTTTCAAAACTGTAATCTAAAACCCAACTTGGCCATAAATTAGGATTTCTCCTTACAATTCCAAAGACACCAAACATGAACTGGTTAGTGTTCCCATTTTGAAATGTCAGTTTATTAAATATAAAAATGAAATCTCAAAGTTAGTCTGAGGGAGAGGTAGGCCTTACAGTAGTGAAAATCAAAATGATTATATTTTCACTATCAGTACGTGTAAAACGTTAAAGTACATGTTATATCTTTTAAATACACTGCCCTCTGGGATATCCAGGACCTCTCTTAGGGATGACTCATATCTAAAAGAAGGGAAGGTTTTGTCTTGGCAAAAGGTTTATTTTGCCAGGTCGAAATGGCTATTAAAAACTGCTCACATAGGCAGCAGTGGCAGGCCTTAGACATGGTTTAAGGGCTACTTAGGTGGGTGGCACAATCAGTGCTGCAGTCCCACAAGTAGCATTTTATTTACAGCCCTGGACACTTGTAGTCCTACTTCACTAGAGACTTACAAGTAAATTAACTATTCTAATTGGGAATAAACCATTGTTGACATGTTTTAAGAAGTGACCACATGTCCTTTAGCTCTGTTTAGCAGTGTCAAAGTTTCCAGGGCCCTAAGGCCAGCAAAAGTGGAGGGGAAAGGCAAAAGGTTTTGGGGAAGGCCACCCCAAGGCTGACAGCTTTAACAGTAGCACAGTGGGTGCTGCAGCCCACTGGTAGCATTTAACTTACATGCCCCAGTAACGTGTAGTACCATATTCTAGGGACTTACACCTAAATTAAATTGACCAGTCTGGTGTATACCAATCTTACCATGTTTTGAAAAGGAGAGCACAAGAACTTTACTATTGGTTAGCAGGAGTGCAGTGTGCGAATTCGTAAAAGCCAACAAAAAAAGGTTCAGCAAAAGGACGCAGAAATCTGGGGTGGCTCTACAGAAAAGGCCAGGTCCAACAGTAAGTGTAAGGAAATGCCTCCTTGGCATGGTTACCCCCTGACTTTTTGCCTTTGCTGATGCTGTGTTTTGAATTGAAAGTGTGCTGAGGCCTGCTAACCAGGCCCCAGCACCAGTGTTCTTTCCCTAACCTGTACTTTTGTATCCACAATTGGCACACCCTGGCATCCAGGTAAGTCCCTTGTAACTGGTACCTCTGGTACCAAGGGCCCTGATGCCAGGGAAGGTCTCTAAGGGCTGCAGCATGTCTTATGCCACCCTGGAGACCCCTCACTCAGCACAGACACATTGCTTACCAGCTTGTGTGTGCTAGTGAGAACAAAATGAGTAAGTCGACATGGCACTCCCCTCAGGGTGCCATGCCAGCCTCTCACTGCCTATGCAGTATAGGTAAGACACCCCTCTAGCAGGCCTTACAGCCCTAAGGCAGGGTGCACTATACCATAGGTGAGGGCACCAGTGCATGAGCACTGTGCCCCTACAGTGTCTAAGCTAAACCTTAGACATTGTAAGTGCAGGGTAGCCATAAGAGTATATGGTCTGGGAGTCTGTCAAACACGAACTCCACAGCACCATAATGGCTACACTGAAAACTGGGAAGTTTGGTATCAAACTTCTCAGCACAATAAATGCACACTGATGCCAGTGTACATTTTATTGTAAAATACACCCCAGAGGGCACCTTAAAGGTGCCCCCTGAAACCTAACCGACTATCTGTGTAGGCTGACTGGTTCCAGCAGCCTGCCACACTAGAGACATGTTGCTGGCCCCATGGGGAGAGTGCCTTTGTCACTCTGAGGCCAGTAACAAAGCCTGCACTGGGTGGAGATGCTAACACCTCCCCCAGGCAGGAGCTGTAACACCTGGCGGTGAGCCTCAAAGGCTCACCCCTTTGTCACAGCACCGCAGGACACTACAGCTAGTGGAGTTGCCCGCCCCCTCTGGCCACGGCCCTCACTTTTGGTGGCAAGGCTGGAGGAAACAAAGAAAACAACAAGGAGGAGTCACTGACTAGTCAGGACAGCCCCTAAGGTGTCCTGAGCTGAAGTGACTCTAACTTTTAGAAATCCTCCATCTTGCAGATGGAGGATTCCCCCAATAGGATTAGGGATGTGACCCCCTCCCCTTGGGAGGAGGCACAAAGAGGGTGTACCCACCCTCAGGGCTAGTAGCCATTGGCTACTAACCCCCCAGACCTAAACACGCCCTTAAATTTAGTATTTAAGGGCTTCCCTGAACCTAGAAAAACAGATTCCTGCAACTAACAAGAAGAAGAGGACTGCTGAGCTGAAAAACCCCTGCAGAGGAAGAACAGAAGACACCAACTGCTTTGGCCCCAGACTTACCGGCCTGTCTCCTGCCTTCCAAAAGAAACCTGCTCCAGCGACGCTTTCCAAGGGACCAGTGACCTCTGAATCCTCTGAGGACTGCCCAGCTTCGAGAAAGACAAGGAACTCCCGAGGACAGCGGCCCTGCTCCAAAAGAACTGCACCTTTGTTTCAAGGAGCAGATTTAAAGACCCCTGCAACTCCCCGCAAGAAGCGTGAGACTTGCAACACTGCACCCGGCGACCCCGACTCGACTGGTGGAGAACCAACACCTCAGGGAGGACCCTCCGGCGACTCTACGACTGTGAGTAACCAAATTTGTCCCCCCTGAGCCCCCACAGCGATGCCTGCAGAGGGAATCCCCAGGCTCCCCCTGACCGCGACTGTCTGAACTCCATTTCCCGACGGCTGGAAAAGTCCCTGCACCCGCAGCCCCCAGCACCTGAAGGATCGGAACTTCTGTGCAGGAGTGACCCCCAGGAGGCCCTCTCCCTTTCCCAGGTGGTGGCTAACCCGAGGAGCCCCCCCCCCTTGCCTGCCTGCATCGCTGAAGAGACCCCTTGGTCTCTCATTGAAAACCATTACAAACCCGACGCGTGTTTGCACACTGCACCCGGCCGCCCCCGTGCTGCTGAGGGTGTACTTTCTGTGTGGACTTGTGTCCCCCCTGGTGCCCTACAAACCCCCCCTGGTCTGCCCTCCGAAGACGCGGGTACTTACCTGCTGGCAGACTGGAACCGGGGCACTCCCTTCTCTCCATTGAAGCCTATGTGTTTTCGGCACCTCTTTGACCTTTGCACCTGACCGGCCCTGAGCTGCTGGTGTGATAACTTTGGGGTTGCTCTGAACCCCCAACGGTGGGCTACCTTGGACCAAAAACTGAAACCTGTAAGTGACTTACTTACCTGTTAAAACTAACAATACTTTACCTCCCCCAGGAACTGTGAAAATTGCACTGTCCACTTTTAAAACAGCTTATTGTGTTTTATGTAAAAAGTATACATGCTAATGAAATGATTCAAAGTTCCTAAAGTACTTACCTGCAATACCTTTCAAATGAGATATTACATGTAAAATTTGAACCTGTGGTTCTTAAAATAAACTAAGAAAATATATTTTTCTATAACCAAACCTATTGGCTGGATTTGTCTCGGAGTGTGTGTTCCTCATTTATTGCCTGTGTGTATGTACAACAAATGCTTAACACTACTCCTTGGATAAGCCTACTGCTCGACCACACTACCACAAAATAGAGCATTAGTATTATCTCTTTTTGCCGCTATCTTACCTCTAAGGGGAACCCTTGGACTCTGTGCATGCTATTCCTTACTTTGAAATAGCACATACAGAGCCAACTTCCTACAGTAAGCTTAATGCTGTGAGCTCTTTAGGCGATTTTCAGCATTCATAGCTACCCTACAACTGGTTTGCTTTGCTGCCATGGATACATTTCACAAAGTGACTTACCAGTTCGATTGGTGCAATGCTGAAAAAAGAGCATCTTGTTCTCAGCACAGTTATTCCCCCAAGAAAAGCACTTGTATAGAGCTCCAACATGAGATAATTAAAACGCAGGAAAGCAAACTGATTTTACTGTCAAATATCCTGGGTTTTTTAAATCTAGTTTTTATGTGCCTTTTTATTAGTAATATGTTATATAGCGTGACAAAGACAATATAAGAAAATTGTAAAAACAACTACTTTAGATGGTAACATCACCTTATAACTGGTTTCCAGTAATGCCTGTAATTGCTATACTTAGTATTCCATTTATACATCTTTAACATAGGCCTGTATTCATTATTAGCCATATTTGTCCGTATGGCATTAAAGGTACTCTCTCCTGTCACTAGGTTTGTTTTTATAGTATGCAGTTTACTTTGAGCTATGTGCTGTCGAGTGGTACATATAAAGTCAATGTATTCACTTTTTTATGCGATTTTCTAAAAGTATGCCTAGTAAACATTGCAAACTGACTAGGCTTTGTTCAGTAAGTAAGTCCATTTATTGTGTAACATTCTTATTGCGTAGATCCTATTTATTACTGCTGATAAGATAGCAGTAAGTGTCAAACTAGCAATTTGAAAGTCCTTGAGATTAGCATGATGATTGATATATTTATATCTTTTTTTTATCTCGCATGGCTTCAAAAGCACAATTAAGTGATGTTAAGCTTGGGAAACTTAAAATAGGTTTGGCTTGTATTAAAATATCAGGATACATTTGGGTCGTCCTTGTACTTTTATACCTATGTCCAGCTTAAATGCTAAAACAGTAATTTCTTGTATGTATGTAAAAATGTGGTTGCTTGAGAAAATATAATACATTACCGTCAGTAAAGTGCATGCTTGGTACCTTAAAAAGCATGTATTTATGTTGTGTCTTAAGTAGCCCAAAAAATCATAATGACCAGATCGTGTTCAACCTTGATATCAGGGTAATTTTATGTTGATTTGTTTTTTTATGGACCACTAACAGGCATTATCGATTTCTCCACCATCTTGGTTAGAGTGCCCACAGAAGTCTGCAATCTCTTAAAAAGTATATTTTTCCTTTGAGATACATTTGCACTGACTTGTGCGTTGAAGTGTATATAAACCTGGTGTTAATACCTCCAGAATGCCATGTGCAGAAGTGTCAATTTAAAAAACAGCAAATTAATCCAGTCACTCAGCATCAACTCGGGACTCCAGTAGACACCATTGAATGGTAAGAAAAAGATAAAAAGTCGTTAGTCAAAAAGAAAAGGAAAGAACCTCTGGAATTCCTTTTGAACCCACACTATATTGCATCATACATTTATAACAATAGTAACAGCTTCTGGGGCATTGTGGCTCACAGGGGGGAGCTGCTCACTTAACCCCTTTGCTGCTGGGCCTCAACTCCCATCCACCCTTACCCCCTCCCTAATGCTAAAATCTTTATTGGCTATTCAGGGTGGTTTGCGCTTACAGCTCCATAACTTTTTTCCACATAAGGTATCCACGCCAAATTTGCATCCTTTTTTTCCAGCGTCCTGAGGATTCTAAAGGTCCCTAAGATCTGTGGCTTCCCCTGGGGTGGACTGAGAAAATGGGCCGAATGTAGCAAAATGTTGAGTTAAGTGATAAGTGTCTGAAAAGAAGACACAATTCTTAATTCACCCAGGGGGTCATATGTATTTATCCCTCAAGGTTTTCCTTTGGAAAACAACTGTTGAAATAAAGAAATATTGAAAACTGGCAATTGTGACATTTTCATCTGTAACTATGTCACGATGGCCAATTTACAAAAGCAATATACCATTATGTCTGCTAGCCCTTTCAGTTGCAGGGTCATATAGGGTTTGTACGTTCTCCAAGAATCCAAGGTGCCCAGAGACAACAACTGAGCTGCACCGTGCAAATGTTTTACATTGAGTACAGAGTGTAGACCAATTTATATAGTAAAACTGGTAGAGTGAAAAATTGGTACCAAGGAAACCTATGTGTTTCTGAAATGAGCACAAGACATGTAGTTTAAGAGTAGTGGTTATTTGTACATCTCTGTACTTGTGGTTACCCATAAATGCGTATGATTTATAGGGTATTTTTCAAAATGCCTTCTTTCTTATACAGTGGCTTACATTTGAAAGGCATAAATGTAGCAAAATCTATTTAGTAATAACAAATGTTCTACTATTCTATGCTCCTACAAGTCTTTCGATAAAAATGGTGCCTCACTTCTGTGGGTAGGCCTAGTGCCTGGGAGAGAAAAGGGGCCCATACGCAACATGGATGTATCACATTTTTCCACTAAAAATTGACCTTTTTTCCCCACTGTGGATGTTGGACTGTACCTCAGCCGGCACCCGTACAAACCTGTACATTTTTTAAAACTAGACAACCAGGGTGGGGTGCCATGTGTGGCACTAACAACGTTTTTTTGTTTTAAAGTTTTTTTTTTTTTTTAACTCTAAGAATCCCTTGCAAAACTCAACTTTGCCTAAAAATGCACACTTCCCTCAAATTTCAGTGATGCAAAGTTCTGAAATCTGCGGGGATCTACAAACTTCCTTCACCTGGCATTATCCCAAGTCTCCCAATAAAAATGGTACCTCACTTGTGTGAGTAGACCTAGTGCCCGCAACAGGAAACGGTCTAAGGCGAAAAATGGATGCATCACATTTTCCCACTGAAAACAAACTCTGAAATCCAGCGCTGAAATCACCTGGAAGCCACAAATTTCCTTGCACCCGGCATTCCTTCAAGTGTCCTAATAAAAATGGTATCTCACTATAGATTCCAGTACTTTGAGTCACATAAATATGAAGAAAATGTGTTTTTAGCCTATGTTAGAGGATTGCAAGGCTTCATTCCAGTTTGGCGATGCAGTGATTTTCTCATCGAAGGGCAGGCTGTGCGTCGTTTTTCACCACACAAGTAGTTCTTTGCAGAGATGAAGTCTTTTTGGCCCTGAGACTTCAGGAAACCAGAGGCAAGCTCAACCAAAGCCCTTGGAGCACCCTTCTCAGCAGAGCCAGAGGGCAGCATGGCAGCAGGGCAACAGCAAGTCAGCAGTCCTTTACAGCAAAGCAGTCAGGATAGTCCTTTGGGCAGCCAGGCAGCTTCTCTTAGCAGGTTGCAGGTTGTAGGTTGCAGGTTCTGGTTCAGGGTTTCCTTTCCAAGAGGTATCTTGTCAAGAAGTGGTAGGGTCAGGGACCCCGTTTATATACCCAAATGTGTATTTTGAAGTGGGGGAGACTTCAAAGAGTGGATTAGAAGTGCACAAGGTCCCCTTTCAGTACAATCCTGTCTGCCAGGGTTCCAGTAGTGGGTTTGGCAGTCCATTGCGTGAGGGCAGGCCACTGTCCTTTGAAATGAAAGTGTCAGGCCCTCCACCCTTCCAGCCCAGGAAGACCCATTCAGTATGCAGATGTGTGTAGGTGTGACTGAGCATCCTGTGTTTGTGGGCGTCTGGGTGAAATGCACAAGGGAGCTGTCAACCATCCCGCCCAGCCGTGGATTGTAAGGCACAGAAGGTTTTAAGTGCCGAGAAATGCTCACTTTCTAAAAATGGTATTTCTAAAATAGTAATATAAAATCCAGCTTCACCAGTGAGCAGGGCTTTGTATTACCATTCTGGACATACTAAATATGGCCTGTTTACCCCTTTCTAATCTACCACTCAAACAGTTTGATGTTATCCTTAGTGTAAGACTATGAAAGGAGCAGGCCTCACAGCAGTGTAAAACAAATTCAGGGGTTTTACACTACCAGAACATATAGAACACATGTTCATGTCTTGCCTTTGACTTACATAGCACCCTGCCCTATGGGTTACCTAAGGCCTACTTAGGGGTGCTTTATATGTAGAAAACGGGGAGTTTAAGGCTTGGCAAGTACTTTTAAATGCCAAGTCGAATTGGCAGTGAAACTGCACACACAGGCCTTGCAATAGCAGGCCTGAGACATAGTTAAGGAGCTACTTTTGTGGGTGGCATAATCAGTGCTGCAGGCCCACTAGTAGAATTTAATCTACACACCCTGGGCACATGTAGTGCACTTTAATAGGGACTTTTAAGTAACTTAAATAAGCCAATTGGGTATGAGCCAGTGTCGCCATGTTTTAAGGGAGAGAGCATATGCACTTTAATACTGGTTAGCAGTGGTAAAGTGTTCAGTGCCCTAAAACCGGCAAAAACAGTGTCAAAAAGTAGAGGGCGGCAGGAAAAAAGGTAGGGGTGACCACTGTAAGGCTGTCAGGTCTAACAGGATAGAACTCCACCAACTGAAAAATCACTTCCAGATTCTGCTCTTTTTTTCTCTCCGTCAGATGCTGTCTCAGTGTCTGCTGTCTCAGTCTCTGATCCCACCTGGACAGCAGTCATCCACAGACACCCCATCTCTGCTACTGGCTGATACCGTTCTTCTAAAACACTGTCCTACTTAGATGACCAATTTTTTGTTTTGAAACAATCGGTGTGCTCGCATGAGATGTGTGCAACAGTAAATAGAGCCAAAGTTTACTTGTCTTATCTTCCTTCCAGAATCTGCTGGTATTCCAAAAACAATAAAAGAAAATACAAAAAGTACACAGTATTACTTCTCTTTCTCCTCTGCCTCATACCCAATATCACAACATATTTGTTAACGTAGCTTACCCAAAACTTTGTTTGGGTAAACTGGGCATTTACCGGTATAAACGTAATTTACCCAAAGCTGCAAATCTACCTTTGATCTCAAGAAGCACACAGCCACATAGTAGCCCCAGCATTTTTTATTTGCAGGAATGCTTCTTGTGAAACTCACAGTGCTGTCACTAGTGTCAATGCAATTATGGGGCACAAGAGTACCAAATTATGCAGCAGAGTTAACTAAATTATGCAGCATGGAAACGCATATTATGAGGCACAGTGCGTCCATTTATTTTTATAGCATGACTTAATTACTTTATGATTTGCCTCAGTAGTAATACTGTTGGGGAAACCTTTCACATTATTAGTAATGGTTTAAACTAAATGCCGAACTAAGCACCTGAAAGAACTCAAAACCCTATGCGCAGGCCCTTCCACTGCGTACAACCATAATACATGATGCCACATCCATGGTAGATATGTAGCACTTATTTATTTATATATATATATATATATATATCTCATGTGCTATATGTGCATATATATACATACATACATATACACAAAACAAAGTTGTCCCCGGACAAAAGCGCACTCTCAACAGGTTGCAGTTTATTTTGGAAAGCAGCAAATCTAGTAACATTCAAAGAATTCTTTACACCTTTGCCAGGCCTTGCGCATTTCAGACATCTCGTCTTTGGTCACAGGCCAAATGCTTGGGTTGAGCAAATAATTGTAGGCACCTGATTACTTGATTAAATACTCTGGTGAGTTACACAAGGCATACTGGTAAAGGTAGTCCTGCACGTTTTTATTAAATCTTTAGTAGATATTAATTTCTGCCTTAGTAGGTTGCTGTAGTCAAACACACATTATAACACATTTAAAAAACCTTGGTAGGCGAATTCAAAGCACAGTTACTGTGTTTAGGTTGCTCTGTGCAAACTTGTTCATAATATGCATGCCATCTTTAACTTTAACTGCAAGAAAATAAATACTGTCACCAAGCAGTGAAAGAGGACTATATTTTAAAGTGCAATTTTGGTTGCCATATTGTAACATTCGGCTAGTAATACATTTTGATTTACAACTTATAAATAAATGAATAGTATAACCAAAATAGTAATTTTGTTTCAAAACTGAGCATTCTTCCTTTGTTCTTTCTCGTTTGTTATTAAGTACCACATAATTTCATGCCATATTTTGTAAGCATTAAAGGTCATATCATGGCAATTATACTTAGTTTTCATATATCCATAACCATATTATTTCACATTAATATATATTTTGTATGCCCCATTGGATTATCTCCCCTTAAATTCATGAAAACATTCCCAAGTTTTGTATTCACCATCCAAAGACGTTACAATTTCAGGATAATAAATATGTATATATTACCATTTGGACTTCAGATATGCTTCGTCATCAAGCCACAATGGGCACATTATATGACATGTACTCTGTCCTATCTGGGCAATTCCTCTTAAACCTCACTACAAAGCTTAAAAAAATAAATTCAACATTTCCCACGTATAATCCTAAAACTATTGCCACAAAAGCCTTTGTACCCATCCCTAAAAAAGTATACACCCCTACATACGATCACATTTATTAGTGGAAAAAGTGCCATTCAGATGATAATTCCCCTGCTAGACCATCTGTAGCAGTTATTCTAAACATATATGGGGTTCCTCATCCATGTTAAGATCCTGTGGTTCTTTGCTGTCTGTTTCCAGTATTTTCTAGGTTCTAATCTTGTCATCTTTGAGGATTGGCCTAAGCACGGTTAATGCAGCTTGGAAAAGCAATAAAAACACTTTGTAGGGTATGCCTGCTATCCTTTAAACTGGAATGCTGCTTGACATAATTTCTGAAGGAGGAAAGAGGAAGAACAAATGCCTCTTATTTATTATTTTCATATGACCATTTGCAATGAAATCCACTTAACTATAGCTTCAGATGTTTGAGTTGGACAATGGAGTTTGTAAATTATTTAACTATTTCTTTTATTTGCCAGGGTTCTGATTAATCCAGTTTGAGTGCTAAAAGGAGTGGCATTAGCCTGTTATCTTTGTGGAGTATATTAGGTTTGCAAAGGGATCCTGTTGGATTGGGATGACTTTGCCTCCTTTGACAAGACACACTTTAATGTCCAGACCTTGGATGTCTCTTGGCATGGTGATAATGTAGGGCATTCTGCATACATTTTGCCTCAAATGCAAAGCTATTAGGCAACTACAGCAATGTGCCAAGGAGGTCACAGAAAAAGAACTGAGAAGACCTCCTTCATCTCACAACATCAGTGCTGGAAATCTTGGTGTGATGTTTCAGCAGTCAGAATCTGTTATGGATGCAGTTCCATTAGGAGACTCCTTGGCAAGCAATAGTCTCGGTTGCACCGCTGTCAGGGTTGGAAGCCCATCTGAACTAGCTAATGATCCAAGGACTTTGGACAGGCTAAGAAAAGACAGTTTAGCAGGCCATTGTCTAAACAATAGTATACAGGAGTTGAAAATAGCCAGCTGTGATTCAAGTGTTTCTAATGGCACTGTGAAGGAAAACGGTAAAGGTTTTAATGGATAATATCACCACCATGTTTTGCATTACGCCTCAGACACGATTTCTCACACTATGAAGACACACTGGAATTCTGGAAATCTGCTGTCAAGACAAAGTTGAAATTCTTGCACATAACCAAGCAAGTATAAAGACTGGTTCTTTGGGGGTGCTGATGAATAGCTGTGAGTTAGGGAATATTGCCAGAATATTGGGAACACCAAAAGTGTAACTCATCACTTCAAAGCAAAATGTGAAATAACATAATACTGCATCCATGTACAATCATGAAGGAACTTTGGGGGAAGGTTTTCAGTTCCATGGTCCAACACATTTTTCTTCCCATTTCCAGTAGTTCACGTTTGCTCATAGCGCTCAAAAAACTGTTTGTGAAATGATTCTCTTTGTGGCTGCTTCCACAAACAAATCTAGTACTCCCAGTTGGAGTGCTTTTCTTCTGCCCTGGAAAGAATAGATACTTAACCAAGACCCTATAGTGCTTACACTGACAACATATCGCCATAGGATCATAAATCTCTTCATTCTAAATATGTATGGACATGTTAGGGTTATGCTCGGACGTTGAAACCATTGCAAGAAAATGTAAGAGATTTTGTCAAATGATCATCATACTGGAAGAAGGAAACTGTAGCAAATATTCAGATATTTCTACATTTTGACAAAGTTGAGACTTGAGTAAAAGTCCTTCTTTACAGGACCTCAGAAGAGCCAATGAAATGCAAATGTTTAAATGTGACTCACTTTTTACAAGGTTTTTCAGAGTCCATTGTTTAAAGATTCATTCAACATTTGTCCTCAAAGCAAACATTTATATAAATCGAACATAGCTCATATGGAGGTATTTCAGTTGAATTAATCTAGGTATAGATTGCATGACCAGAGTTTTAGGTGATATGCGTGCATCCCTCCATTGGAGTCATCTAGGGGACCCAGTAAGGTCCTCTATTGAGACTTTGGGGTAGCAAGAGAGGATGTGAAGTGTATGACAAGGGATTTGTAGATGTGTAATATACCCTTTTCGATCAAGGGGCCTATAAGGAGTTTTACCTCCAGGGAATTAAAGTTGCAGCACTCTGCATCGATTTCCTCCTAGTGGTGCTCCACTCCAAGGGCCAACCGTCCCATAAAAATGCCATAAAATTACATACAACATGATAATAAGGGAGAATCACTCTCAATGGCAGTTGAAATTGCTATGAACAATAAATAGGGTATTAATATTGCCTCATGAATTCGACTTTAGAGTTACATATCATCACATTAGAATTCTTGTAGGTTAAAGGAAACAAGTATGGTTGAATTATTCATTCTTTATTTCTTGCTTAAAAATTGGCTCTGGCCACGTCCTTCTAATTTTCAAGCAAGAAAAAGCCATTTTAACTGTCATCGAGGGTTCTACTCCCTTCTTATTGTGATGTTAATGAGAGACCCTGTGGGAATGAAGTGTGTGCCTTAGCTGCAAATATTGTTAAAATTGAGATTTATGTAAAGGAAACATGCTTTGGGTGCTTGGAAGGATTTGATATGGGAGCAATACTAGATGTATCCAAGCACTGAAATGCCAAAAAGGTCCCATTTCCCAAATGTTTTGCGTTCCAGAGTCTCTTGCAACTAAGTACCCCTCCAGAAGGGACTTTCAAGGGTGATCCATCGATCCCAGCCCGTCCCCCACACTATCGCCATGAACAGAGGACAATTGTCATGACATGTGGTAGGGCTTGAGGGATGGAGTCTCTAAAAAGGCATCCTAATAACTCCTCGTAACCCATCCGTGTTATCTCAAGGTGGAATGCCAGGTCACACCAGCCTTCGCCTAGCCAGTCATTTACTACCAAGATGGCGGGATGCCCAGCAGTACAGTTCAACGTTTGCCATGCTGAGCCCTCCATCAAACTACTATCGGATACATTTGTCATAAGCTAGTGGGACGGTCAGTTTGCCCTGAAGAAGGACCTGATTTTAGTAAACGTCTGAAACCAGTGTTCATAGGGGGAAGTTCTGAATCACTTACTGTATACAACAGAACAATATTAATTGAAAAAAAAAACTTTATCCTGCCTGTTCTGTTGAGAGGGGTTTAGCCCATATGGTTTGTGACACCGTCAGATTGGACAAGGTTTATTTTTGTTATAGCCTATTTATTTTCTTAACAAATGGCAAACCTACTCATAACGGTATCTACCCAGATTATTTGTTGCTGTATGATTTAGAAAAACCTGAAAGTGATCGAGCCCTGCTACAAAGTCATTGGTCCCATCGAGGTGCTGTATATTTCTAGCCTACATTGAACAAAGCCACAACTTCCTGCGCACTAATCTGCACAGAGTTTTACATGGTAACCTCCCAAATAAATTATATAGTTTTACAGGACACCATATTTTCACATAATACTTCCCCCGAATTAAACAAAAGCAGGGTTATCTTTTTGTTGGAAAGAGCTTCACTATTCTTTCCCCACTGCAGATCCCAGGAGAAACTATATGAAGAGGCAGAGCAGTGGGAGAGAGCACATACTGTTACTGTAGCCAGCAGGCTCTTTTAGCCCCAGCAAGACCAACACACTGCTCACCTGACAATCTAATCATATTGATTCATATGTGGTGCAACCAAAGGTGTAAAATTCCATTTTACCTTTCCCAATGAAGGTTGGTGACATATTCTTGGAAGTCGGACATTGCCTAATGGCTGCTGTTCATATGGCTGAAAAGTTGATTGAATGCTGAATGATATGTTATAAAGTCTTGAAAATAAAAAATGTAAAACATGGTCTTGTAAAATGAATATGAGATGTTTTACTTAGACTGCACATCATAGGTACATTCTAAATTTCATAAAAAATATTTGGTACCACCTTGGAGAAATTACCCTAATAGCACCTTCCTGGGCCACTTCTAGTACATGAAGGGATGAGTTTCCCTTAAGGGAGTGTGTTAAAGCAGTTAGATACTTGTAATCTTGGAGAAGTCCCTAGCCTGCAGCAAAACGCTATCTGGTATCTGCTTGACAATTTCTTGTCTTGATGCAACTTTGAATACCTATAAAGGTGGGTTCATATGGTGATTTTTTTTTTTTCCTTTTTCTTTTTTCTTTCTTTCTGCCATGTGTGGACAGGAAAATAATAATTTTACTAAAGCCTAGTACTAAGTACTATATTAAAAAAGAACAGACTAGACATGGATGAGGCAAGGCAAACCACATTTAATCAATTGAGAACATGAATATGTACATATTCCAACCAGCAGGAACAGGACTCCTGGGCCAACAACACTTACGGGCCTGGGGGATAGGCACTTCTCCAGTACTGGATCTTTCATAGATTCACATGCTTAAATTATTCTTCATTGTCGAAGTGGGAGTCCCATAGTAAAACTATAAAAGCAAAGTGATGGGGGAGGGGCTTGGCGCACTACATCCCCCCATCAGTCCAGGCAGCAGGGGAAGCTGCCTACCACCATTTTCGGTGCTCAGAACCGCACATAACGAACTACGCATCCCGCAGTGCAGGGAACTTGGCAAAGTGATCGGGGGAGCGCACTACATCCTCCAGCAGTCCATGCGTCAGGGGAAGCTGCATATCGCCATTTTCAGAGCCCGGCGGCGCACATAACGAACGCTGCATCCCGCAGCATGGGATGTGCCCGGGTGCGTGCCCGGGTGAAGACCAGGCCAAGACAGGGCCCATCTTTGTCGGTCATCGCCCAGAAGAGGCTGGGCTGTGCCCACTTATTTGACCCATATTGGCAATCTCATGAGCTGTGGGAAGTTGTTAGGAGTTAAGAGCTTGAACCTCTGGTTAGCACGTGCTAGGGACCCTCACTTTATTTTGCAGCATGCCTAGAGCTAGGACATTGTGTCGTAAGACTACTAGCAAAGCTGCCCCAAGGCCTACAAATCCTACAGGCCAAATAGGTCCTTGCAAGTCTAGATTGGACAAATTTATAGTAGGGGCTGTGGGAATAATTGATAAGTAAATTGAGTTGGTGGAGCGTCGGCTTTCTGTATCCTCCTTACGTGATCCTTCTGTGAGGGTGTTGGAGGCCTCATTACTAGGCGCTTCAAATGATGAAGAGCTGGCTGGGAGGGGTGGAGGTGGCAAGGTGATGCCCTGTGAAGACCTGGTGGCTATTGGGACTTAAGGGGGTGTGGACGAGCCAGGTCAGGTTTTGAGTCAGGAGTATGACCCTTTAGATTTGGGAGTCTTGGATTTAGTTTCCACACATAGTATAGGTAATGAATTGGTAACTGGAGAGAAGAGGATACGACTAGAACATGAAAGGAATCATAAACACTCAAGTTGTGGTAGTAACCAGCTGGTAGCCCAATGCTCCATCGTTCCAAAAAAAACAGGGAGCAGGAAATGGGATGGGGCAGGGACTCGGGCAGGTTCAGGGGGTGTTATTTGAACAGATGGAAGAAAAATTATGAAGCATCCTTGACTCAAAATTGCAGCCCCTGATCGAGGCTCTCAACTCTATAGAGGCTATGATTAAACTTTTTGAGTTTATCCACAATAAGAGACCCCCCCCCTTACCAACCCTAGGGAGGGATGTAGTGACAGGACTCAAGAGACTGGTGGAATCCCTGATACCCAGAGAGTACACCTGAGAGGAAACTGAGAGGGATTGTTGATCCACCAAGCAATAAGTAAAGAAAGAGGACCACTTGTAATTAATGAACCCACTCAAGTGCTTCCCCATTGCCCAAGTAGTGGACATCGTGTGGGTGAAGTGGAAGGGGTAGGGGACCTACTTAGTGGATCAGAGGAATCAGGGACTGTGTGTTCGCATTTTGACATCTCTGATATACATCCTAATATTCCTTCTGAGTTTACTCCCTATACTATCATCCTAGAGAATGTCCCATAGCTACCTAGAGGAACTAGTGAGTTGCACAACTCATTACTAAATTAAGTTGCACACTGGCTCCGGATACAGTCGGGCTGGCCACATGTCCTCTGTGAGAAAATAATCACTACCCAAAGGGTGGCTTGGGTGGGTCCCACACCAAAAGTGTCTCATGGGGACTGCATAATTGTGAACTTCAAGTCACCTAGCTGTATTCAATCCCTGTTTAATTTGATTAGTGCAAAATGCAGAGCGAACGGGGGTATTAGTGTGTTTCCCCAGGTTTTTTTTTTTTTTACCCCCCAATAGTAATTGGGATTGGGATCACTCAGCCTGACCTACATCGATCACCACTAATCCGGGGTACACAACTTACTACCTTTAGGGTACCCACTCGGAATCGTTTTTATCCATTAACCAGGCTAGATCAGGTAGACTGACTAGGTCTATCGGGGTTACAGATGGATAGGAGAATTTCTACACCCCCTGAACCAGCTGTTAATGAATCAACTTCATAAGCTTCCTTTGGGGGGATTCTAGTGGGCGACGGACAAAGGGGCATTTCTTTTGCAGAGGTGGCTAAATACAGGACAAACTTATCACTCATCTCCTGGAATGTGGCGGGGGTGACCGTCAAGGTGGCTGACAGAGTGGAACTCCTTTATAGGGAAATATGACGCTTGTGTGTTCCGAGAAATATGGGCTGTTAACAAGGTCTTTGTTAGAGGATTCACCACTCATATCGTGGAGGCCTTACCGCCAAGGGAAATGGGCCGGGCAATGGGGGGAACTTATGATTTTGGTCATAAACGACATAGCCTGCAGGCATGGATTACTGAGGATAGACTCTCTCAATTTAATGGGTATTAGTTTACGATTCCCAAGGGGATTAACTATAGTGATATTACATGTGTATGCACGTTCATTGCCAGCAAACGGGTGAGTCCTTCTTAGTCATGCTTGAAAAGTTAGTTGAAACATATAAAAGTAAGTCTAAATTAATAGTGGCTGGGGATTTTAACACTTTATTTGAACTGTGTCTTTGTCTTAATATGGTAATTAGGGGAGAGGATGAGCAATGGGGTGTTTAACAGTTGGTAGGTATGCCAATATGCCATCTTTCCATATGGCCCTACAGATGATGGCGGCTCATGGGCTACGTGCCTGTAACGGGAGAACAGACTTGAATCAAGCGTGAGCGCCCCATTTAGAAGGGGGCACCAAAGTAGTGTTATTGATTATATCCTGATGGATGTGCGATTATGGCCGGACTTGTGGGATATGGAGGTACTTAGCACAACTGAGAGTGACCATTGTGCACTGGCTGTATTGCTTAATGGAGGGAATTTTGTTAGGTCTTCCAACTGGGGACTCTCAGCCCAGCCAGAGCCCAGTATTTCTAATAATCAGCGACAAGTAATGTGGACTAGAGTCTTGGCCGATCAGGAAGCGCATGCTGAGCTCTACCGCTCTATTCGAAGATCTGCATGTTGACCCTAATCTTTTTTTTACAAACCCGTAGTTTGCTGTTTGATAAACATAAATTGATTTTCTCTAGAGAACACCAAGGCAGCCAAAGGTTGGGAGCCAAACATCCACATTGGTTTAATCAGGATTGTAGGATGGCTAAGTGGGCACTGGTAACTGCCATAAGGGAGTGAAGTCGAGCAGCTATTAAGTATGCATGAGCAAATTATAAAAAGGCCCAAAGGGTGGCAAGGAAAGAGAGACATAAAGATAACTGGCAAAAGCTACTTAAGGCATTGAAGGGTAAGAGATAATCATGCCTTTTAGGCTATAACATCAGATGGAACTGGTGAATTGGGTACTTTGAGGCACTGTAATATTGCACCAGTTAAGTGGGAGGAACACTTTGGTGCCTTATATTCGGTGAACGTAAATGGCAAGGGGGAGGATCCTGGTGGTCCCCCACTTCAATACACAGCAAGCTCCTTAGTTGACCCTCTTATAGCCATAGGGGCGGAGAACCCATGTATAACTTTAGATGAGGAAGGTGAGGCAGCTAGTCTTCTAACCTTTTTTCAATGGAAGACAAGCTAGCAGCCATAGATAGTCTGAAACCTCTTAAAGCTCCTGGCTTGAATGGAATTCCTAGAGACCAAGTATGAACCTCAAGTGGGGGGGGGGGTGCATAAACCTTCTCCCTAAGGCAATAGCAAGTGGGGGTAGAATGCCGGATTTCTGGAAAGGGGTTTCAAAATAAAAATAAAAAAAGGCGATGCGAGCTGACCTGCTAACTATCGCCCCATCAGCCTGCTGGACAATCTCCCAAAAATATTTGCTAGGCAGGTACTTAACAAACTGTTGGGATGGGCGGCTAATGAAGAGATATTCTCGTGCCTGCAGGTAGGATTTCGGCCCAAGACTAGTACCATTGATCAAGTATTTAGGTTTTCAGTATTGTATTGGAAGCAGGGCTTCCTCCAACGTCAGAGGTTATATGTAGCCTTTGTTCATCTTCAAGCTGCTTTTGACTTAATTCCATGTGACAATTTGTGGCAAGTCCTAAAGAAGATGGGAGCCCCTAATACTCTATGGACATCTTGATCGGACTACACAGTGAGAAATTATGTTTAGGTCGGTTGGGAGGGCTAGGAGGAGTGACATTCAGAATTCCAATAATCCGGGGGGGTTCGGCAAGGATGTGTGTTGGCCCCTACACTCTTTCCTTTATATATGAATGACATCACCGAATATCTTGGCCAATGTATAAATGATTCTCCAACCATTTAATGGTGAGAAAATTCCTTTCCTTCTGTTTGCAGATGACTCATTGTTAATATGTAAGTCATCAATGGGACTGCAAAATTTGGTGTTAAAATTCAGGTATTTCTGCAGAGAAAGGGGGTTGGAGATAAATTGCTCTAAGACCAAGTATATGGTCTTTGAAAATTCTACAGTAAGAACGAGAAGCATAAAAGTGGGTGATTCCAACCTCGAACTGGTGTCAGAATTTGATTATCTAGGGAAATCTTGTCTTCAAAATTAAAATGGGACCCAAACGTAGTAAAAAGCCCCCTAACACTAGCACATGGATCGAATGCCATCCTTGGTTTCTTTAGAGCTACAGATACTTGCTCTATCTCACCAGCCCTTGAGGCTTTTCGAGCTAAGGCCCTTAACGCAGCTATCTATGGTGCAGAAATATGGGTCTGTGCTAACATACATAGGATAGAGGTAACCGGAAATACATTTATTAGGGCATTAGCGGTCGCACCATCTAGTACCCCTCTTATCCCCTTGAGATATGACATGGGTATTGATCGGGTTACTGGCCAAATACAGTTAAAACCCCCTACTCTGTTGGGTGCGGGTTTGGTCTACCCCTGAGTTGGCCATGTATTGTGCATGTCTAAGATATCTGATAAGGCTATACTTGGCCCGGAAAATTCCATTAGTGTGCTTTGTTTTCGCATGGTTTAAAAAGATGAAGCTTGAGGCACTTTGGGAACAGCCAGATCAAATCCGTAGAGAAGACAAACAGGTAGTCATGGTGGCTTATTGGCAGTATACTATAGGGAGCACCAACAGGGCTTTTAGGGCAAATCGCTGAAATAAAGTATTTCAATTCAACTATAAAAGCAGTGTAGTGTAGTGTTAAACAATGGCTTGGAGAGGCTATCAACCCTCACTCTAGTAAAATATCCTTATCTTTAAAAAAAAAAAAAAAAACTCCAGCCAGTCCGATTAAGGCACCCTGTAGAAAACTCCCCTTGGAGGCTTCCTTCTCTCAGATTTTCCAATGCACGTTGTGTGAAGGAGTCAACGTTCAACAATACCTTCTATTGAATTTAAAAGAAATTATCTTTGCTGCAAAAAAAAATATTATCAATAGCTAAGCTCTGCTGGACAGATCTGACTGCCCACAATTTTCGATCCATTAAGAAAGGTATTTTCAGACCATGTGAAATTTGTGGGAAGAAGAGACTGCATTCTGAGAACCAGCACAAGGAAAGCATATACTGTCTCTACTCATCTCACAAGGTAAAAGTTTGCAAAATCGGCCATACCTTTTCTTCAAAAACCTTAAAAGCTTGAGATTGTTACTGTGGCTTCAGAAATTAAAAGCCAAGGAAAACCCAGTTTCTGGTGAGGATAGTGAGGATTCTTCCTCATCTGCCAGGAGAGTGCATAAAAGGGAGAGAGGTCAGAGGTTCAGCTACCTGAGGAATCTCCCAAAATGGCATGAAAAGGCTCACCATTAGTCATATAAGGAGCAAAGTCAATCTGCCCAACACTCAAACAAAGAACGCATATGTTGGACTTTTGCTTATGCAGGGTCATCCCCAGTCTTTTTTCCTCCTGCCTCCTATTTTTTTCTGACCTGTTGCTGTTGGTTTTTTAACTCTGAGCACTTTACCACTGCTAACCAGTGCTAAAGTGCATATGCTCTCCGTGTAAATTGTATATAATTGGTTTATCCATGATTGGCATATTTGATTTACCTGTAAGTCCCTAGTAAGGTGCACTAGAGGTGCCAGGGCCTGTAAATCAAATGCTACTAGTGGGCCTGCAGCACTGGTTGTGCCACCCACATAAGTAGCTCTGTAATCATGTCTCAGACCTGCCACTGCAGTGTCTGTGTGTGTATTTTTACACTGTAAATTCGACTTGTCAAGTGTACCCACTTGCCAGGCCTAAACCTTCCCTTTTCTTACATGTAAGGCACCCCTAAGGTAGGCCCTAGGTTGCCCCAAGGGCAGGGTGCAGTGTATGGATAAGGTAGGACATATAGTAATGTGGTTTATATGTCCTGACAGTGAAATACTGCTAATTTCGTTTTTCACTGTTGCAAGGCCTGTCTCTCATAGGATAATATGGGGGCTACCTTTAAATATGATTAAAGTGTAGATTCCCCTAGAGAGTAGATGGACATGTGGAGTTTGGGGTCCCTGAACTCACAATTAAAAAATACATCTTTTAGTAAAGTTGATTTTAAGATTGTGCGTTTGAAAATGCCACTTTTAGAAAGTGAGCATTTTCTTGCTTAAACCATTCTGTGACTCTGCCTTGTTTGTGGATTCCCTGTCTGGGTCAGTTTGACAGTGGGGTTGTTTTTCACCTCGCACTAGACAGTGACACAAAGGGGGCTGGGGTGTAACCTGCATTTCCTGATTAGCCATCTCTGCTAGGAGGGAGGGGTGGAGTGGTCACTCTCATCTGAAAGGACTGTGCCTGCCTCTGACAATGCCGGCTCCAACCCCCTGCTGTGTGTCTGATGCCTTGCCTGGGCAAGGCAGGATTTCACAAGTAGGTGTGAGTCCCCTTTGAAGAAAGGTGACTTCAAAGACTAAAATGGGTATAAGAAGGGCACCCAAGTCTACAGACTTTAGAAACACTTCTGGAACCAAGAGGAACCTCTGCCTGGAGAAGAGCTGATAGCTGAGGAAGAAGTGCTGCCCTGCCTGTGACTGTGCTTTGTGGAGCTTTCCTGCAGTGCTGCTTCTGCCAGAGTAAGAGGGCAAAGACTGGACTTTGTGTGCCTTACATCTTGTGAAGAAATCTCCAAGGGCTTGATTTTAGAGCTTGCCTCCTGTTGTTTGAAGTCTCAGGGACAGCAAAGACTTCTCTCTGCCAGCACCTGGAGTATCTGGTGAGACTCCTGCTCTGACAAGTGGTGCCCTATCCAGTCCCTGGGCCCTTGAAAGGAAAGCTGGTGGAAATCCAAGGAAATCGACTTCGGACGACTCTGGACCGACGCCACTGCTGAATCCGGTAACGCCGCCTGCACCTGACGCCGTGACCTTCGCTGGAACGCGACACTCTTCGCAGGCCCGTCGCTGCAGCAGCCCTGCTGAAGTCCGCGACTCCGTGGAAGTCGCCGCACCACGTCGTGACCGACGCCGCTTGAAGTGCACGGATTCAACGTTTCGCACAGACGCTACGATTCCTGACTTCGCGCCTTGGCTTGTTTTCACTCTTCACCAAAGGTACTGTACTTGGGGGTCTACACGACTCCGTGTCCGGCGCTGCTGGTGTCGGCTTGTTGGGAACGACTCCGTCACGATGCCGTGTTAACATCTCATCGAAGCATTTTTGTTTCTAAGCACTATTTTTTTTAGTTTAATCTCTAAAAATTCATAACTTGACTTGGGTATGTTGGATTTTTGTTGTTTTGATCTGGTTTTGTTTAGATAAATATTTCCTATTTTTCTAAACCGGTGTTGTCATTTTGTAGTGTTTTCATTAAGTTACTGTGTGTGTTGGTACAAATACTTTACACCTAGCACTCTGAGGTTAAGCCTACTGCTCTGCCAAGCTACCATGGGGGTAAGCAGGGGTTAGCTGAGGGTGATTCTATTTTACCCTGACTAGAGTGAGGGTCCTTGCTTGAACAGGGGGTAACCTGACTGTCAACCAAAGACCCCATTTCTAACATTGGTGATCAGCGGTTGGGATTTGGACTTGTATTTGTACTTGACATACAGTAATTAAGTGTACACTACTGTTTGAGTTCAGACCACTACGTGACCACATACTACTTGTTTGTTGATCTGTTGCTTTTTCTCTTAAGGACTCCTTTTTGTTCTACTTCCATGATTTTGCTGATCCCTTGACGGATTCTTTTTACTTCATTGGGAACTTATTTTCTGCCTTTGGAACTTTGCACTTGTGACCACCATGTCTCAATCTGGAGATGCAACAGCTGGAGCTGTGTTTGAAATACAGAAACTGAAGGAGTATTCAGTTGCTCAATTGAAACAGTTCCTTAAAGATCTTGACTGTCCCACTGAGAGCTCCACCAGGGAGGGGGAGCTGCAAAAGGCACAGAGGGCCTGGGTGACAATCAAGAAGGCTGGAGGGCACACAGAGGAGGAGAATGTGGGTGGGGAAGTGCAGAGGATACACAGTGGTGTAGTGGAGGTACCTGTTACGCCTGGGGGGAGGGTCCCCAGGAGGGGTAGCAGGGTGTCATCCAAGGGTCTGACTCCTGAAGAGTTACAGGACAGACAGGCAGAGAGGGCTCGCCGGTTCAAGGAGTTGAAGATGCAAAGGGAGAAAGAGTTGGAAGAAAGGAGGAGGGACTTGGAGATCAAAAAGAGGATTTGGGCTTATGAGCTCAAAATGAAGGAGCTGGAAGTCATGAGGTCTGAATCCAGCTGGAATGGTGGCAGCAACAATTTTATATCTAGTGCTGCTGAAGAAGTGCATTAGTGGGCCCTGAGAGTATGGACAGAGGGATCCAACTGGAGTCAGGAAGGCGTAGAACTGGAACATGCCCCTGCTGTTGTGGGCCTGGGTCCTTGTTCTATCGCCCCAATCAGGGAAGTACATCAAGGTATTGATTGTTCTCCCCTGGCTTTAGGCTGGTAGGGGGTTGTGTTGGACTTTTGCTTATGCAGGGTCATCCCCAGTCTTTTTGCCTCCTGCCTCCTATTTATTTCTGACCTGTTGCTGTTGGTTTTTTAACTCTGAGCACTTTACCACTGCTAACCAGTGCTAAAGTGCATATGCTCTCCGTGTAAATTGTATATAATTGGTTTATCCATGATTGGCATATTTGATTTACCTGTAAGCCCCTAGTAAGGTGCACTAGAGGTGCCAGGGCCTGTAAATCAAATGCTACTAGTGGGCCTGCAGCACTGGTTGTGCCACCCACATAAGTAGCTCTGTAATCATGTCTCAGACCTGCCACTGCAGTGTCTGTGTGTGTATTTTTACACTGTAAATTCGACTTGTCAAGTGTACCCACTTGCCAGGCCTAAACCTTCCCTTTTCTTACATGTAAGGCACCCCTAAGGTAGGCCCTAGGTAGCCCCAAGGGCAGGGTGCAGTGTATGGATAAGGTAGGACATATAGTAATGTGGTTTATATGTCCGGACAGTGAAATACTGCTAATTTCGTTTTTCACTGTTGCAAGGCCTGTCTCTCTCATAGGATAACATGGGGGCTACCTTTAAATATGATTAAAGTGTAGATTCCCCTAGAGAGTAGATGGACATGGAGTTTGGGGTCCCTGAACTCACAATTAAAAAATACATCTTTTAGTAAAGTTGATTTTAAGATTGTGCGTTTGAAAATGCCACTTTTAGAAAGTGAGCATTTTCTTGCTTAAACCATTCTGTGACTCTGCCTTGTTTGTGGATTCCCTGTCTGGGTCAGTTTGACAGTGGGGTTGTTTTTCACCTCGCACTAGACAGTGACACAAAGGGGGCTGGGGTGTAACCTGCATTTCCTGATTAGCCATCTCTGCTAGGAGGGAGGGGTGGAGTGGTCACTCTCATCTGAAAGGACTGTGCCTGCCTCTGACAATGCCGGCTCCAACCCCCTGCTGTGTGTCTGATGCCTTGCCTGGGCAAGGCAGGATTTCACAAGTAGGTGTGAGTCCCCTTTGAAGAAAGGTGACTTCAAAGACTAAAATGGGTATAAGAAGGGCACCCAAGTCTACAGACTTTAGAAACACTTCTGGAACCAAGAGGAACCTCTGCCTGGAGAAGAGCTGATAGCTGAGGAAGAAGTGCTGCCCTGCCTGTGACTGTGCTTTGTGGAGCTTTCCTGCAGTGCTGCTTCTGCCAGAGTAAGAGGGCAAAGACTGGACTTTGTGTGCCTTACATCTTGTGAAGAAATCTCCAAGGGCTTGATTTTAGAGCTTGCCTCCTGTTGTTTGAAGTCTCAGGGACAGCAAAGACTTCTCTCTGCCAGCACCTGGAGTATCTGGTGAGACTCCTGCTCTGACAAGTGGTGCCCTATCCAGTCCCTGGGCCCTTGAAAGGAAAGCTGGTGGAAATCCAAGGAAATCGACTTCGGACGACTCTGGACCGACGCCACTGCTGAATCCGGTAACGCCGCCTGCACCTGACGCCGTGACCTTCGCTGGAACGCGACACTCTTCGCAGGCCCGTCGCTGCAGCAGCCCTGCTGAAGTCCGCGACTCCGTGGAAGTCGCCGCACCACGTCGTGACCGACGCCGCTTGAAGTGCACGGATTCAACGTTTCGCACAGACGCTACGATTCCTGACTTCGCGCCTTGGCTTGTTTTCACTCTTCACCAAAGGTACTGTACTTGGGGGTCTACACGACTCCGTGTCCGGCGCTGCTGGTGTCGGCTTGTTGGGAACGACTCCGTCACGATGCCGTGTTAACATCTCATCGAAGCATTTTTGTTTCTAAGCACTATTTTTTTTAGTTTAATCTCTAAAAATTCATAACTTGACTTGGGTATGTTGGATTTTTGTTGTTTTGATCTGGTTTTGTTTAGATAAATATTTCCTATTTTTCTAAACCGGTGTTGTCATTTTGTAGTGTTTTCATTAAGTTACTGTGTGTGTTGGTACAAATACTTTACACCTAGCACTCTGAGGTTAAGCCTACTGCTCTGCCAAGCTACCATGGGGGTAAGCAGGGGTTAGCTGAGGGTGATTCTATTTTACCCTGACTAGAGTGAGGGTCCTTGCTTGAACAGGGGGTAACCTGACTGTCAACCAAAGACCCCATTTCGAACAGCATAGAAATCAGAAACATCAAAATCTGAACCTACTACACCATCTCCTCAGGTTTTCAAAAAAAAAAAAAAAACGTTGGCACTGTAGAATGAGAAATTGTCGACAAGCACGCCGTTGATGAAGAAATTGTCCACGAGACCGTCGAAGAAGGCAGCCACCACAATGCCACAGACTACAGTGATCATCAGTTTACCAACAACAGCCATAGTGGTGACAGTAACGTCGATGGTCAAGTTAGTCACTACTTTGTCGATGCTAACAGCGTTGGCAATAAAAACAATACCACAAAGTCTACAAGATTATTGTCGATGACGTCGACAACGGTGTTGACAGTGGACAAATTAAATGAAGTGGAAATAAAATCTATTTCTCTAATGCCAGAGCGGACATCTTTAAGTAAGGTATTGCCATTACCACCAATTCATCTTCTTGATGAGGGCGACTCGGACGACGAGGGTCCATCTGGTGTTGGACATAGTCCATCGAAGCTGCACGTTGAATACCAGCAGGATGATGAAGATGAAGGAGATGATTACTGTGGCCAGGAGTATTGTCTTTTTCAGCAGGAGGGTCTTCATTATGAACCTGCATTCCAATAATGTCCCCAACAACAGTTTCAGGAAGACATATGTATAACAAGACCACTAATTACAGACTTGCGACTAGTGCTCGCAGACTTCTGCTAAAAATTCACAGCTACATCTGCTTCGCCTAGACATGTTTCAATGCCTACCCATTCTCCATATATACAGCCTTCGACTCCACAAACACCACATACTCTACCAACATCTACCTCTCAAAGGAAAACACCACAATCTAAACATTTTTGAGCAGACAATAGTATGTCTTCAGAGGAAAAAAGAGAAGAAGAGCAAATGAGAGACCTAAATAGTGAGCAGAATTACTTACCTTTGGTTTCAAAATCTCCGTTATCACAGCCTATTGATTATCCATCTGAAGATATAGGAGGATTTCATAACCTCTTAAAAAGAGTAGCAAAGAGATTTGACCTTCCGATGACTTCAAAATAAACACTGTTACCAGTGCCATTTTTAAAGAGACATCTCCCAGAAGCATAAATATATTCCAATTGTGGATTATATGTGGGAGGAAGACATTAAAACAACGACGCAGCAACAGTGGCTGCAGTGTTGCCACATCTAGCCAAACAATATAAAGTGCCTGAGAATTCCCCAGCTTGTCTAATTGGACACCTCAGGCCTGACTCGGTGGTAATAGAAACAGCCCAGTGGCATTTGAAAAACCCATCAGCGCCAATATTTGCGCCGCCTGATGGAGAGGGAAGGCACTTAGATGATATTGGAAGATGTTTCTCAGCAATGTCAGCATTAATGATGAAATCATCTAATTCTTTGGCTATACTGATAGATGTGGTCAGGCATAGATAGCACCATACATAGACAGTCTGCCAGATGTTGTTAAATCAGAAGCCAAGAAAAATCCTGTAAGGAGGAGAGAGCGCTTCTTCAGAAATCATTGACTGCGCTATGGACATTGCGTGCACAGGATTTAGACAGCTAGCAGGGGCAGCAGTCTTATGGATGCAAGGATGGCTGAAGACCACTTCTTTCAGACCCGAAGTTCAGAGCATAATTGTAGATCTTCCATATGATGGTTTTTTTAGAGAAGCATATTGATGACACTTTACAATCAATCAAGGCAGATACTGCTACAGCCAAGTGCTTTGGTACTTTGGATTATAGAAAACGAACTTTTCGTGTCACCAGAAGAAGGGGACTGTTTGCTAATGAGGAGGTTATCAGTCATACAGTTATCAGACATACCAACCCACATTCCAATAGTTTTGACCCCCAATAACAACAGAGACAACCTCCTTCAGCTGCCAGAGAAGAAAGCAAGGTCTGTAGAGTAAGCACCAAGGAAGGTGACTGTGACAGAACACAGGCAGCGGCTACAATTCCATCTCCTCTTTGATACCTTGGAGGCCAAATTTCCAAGAATGGAGAGAAATAACAAATCAGTGGGTTTGAATTCATTCAAAAACTGCCTCCATCCCTAAAGTCACTGCAAAAGCATCTGTATCTTCTGAAGTTCGAAGACAAACATGCTCTGAAAAGGAGCTACAGAACAAGCCCCTGGAAACCAGAAAGGAGGAAGTTTTTACTAACATTTCTTTTTTATCATAAAGATGTCACGGGAATAGGAGACCCATTCTGGATTTGCGAATCTTAAAGATCTAAGAAAACAGACATTTCACATGGTCACATTGCATAACGTACTTAAACATCTGAACCATGGAGATTATATGACATTAGATCTCCAAGATGCTTCTTCCAGTTTATCAACGCCATCACACACAGTTTTGAAGTTCATGGTAGCCAGTAGCATTATGAGTTCAAAGTTCTCCTATTCAGTGCTAAATCAGCTCCCCATATTTTCACGAAGTGTCTGGCTCCAGTGGCACTATTTCTGAGACTGAAACAACACCAAGTCTTCCCATACTTAAATATTTAGACAATTGGTTGGTAAAGCTGCAAAAAGAAATCCACCAGGGCATGTCTACAACTTTTTAACAAATTAGGCCTTACTATGAACCCACATGTTGGAAGGTGGGTCATTAGTTGTGTGGCCTGCACAAGTAATGAGCCTGCACACGACTGCCACTGGGAACCAAACACCCCATTGTAGCGCTTGACTTTCATAGGGTAACGCTGCAGAGCAGTCCAAAGCTTACTCAAGGGAGGTGGTGTGGGCTATTAATTCCCATTCACAAGCACACAAGCATGACCCTCAATAAATGATTGTCCAGTTAGTGCTTTTTCTTTTGATACAGCATAAGATACATTTATTACTCACACACACACTACTCAATACTATGCAACAATCTACAAATATATACAAAGTGATGGAATCACTCTGGGAGCACATTGTGTAATCTTTCAGGTCTCCTCCAAGGGAGGATATAATCCATCAACCCACATGGCAAAACAATCCCCGGTGTCCCCCCTGCGACATTTGAACACTTGACAGTAATGTGGAATGAACACACCTACATCTGCAATTAAATCCATCTATCTTGCCAAGAGGTGGCTGTCAGTGTCATTATTCAAATTAGCAAAAGCTGGGAACATATAGGACCATATTTAAGCAATTTAACCATTATGATTACTTTTGGATTACTTTCAAATTACTCTTAATTGACGTCAAATAACACTTGAATACATTGGGTAATATCAGCCTACATCTCTAGTAGGCACAGTCCCACAAGCCAGAACAAAAGTCCACATGTAGAACCCTTGGGGGGTTA
The DNA here is from genome assembly GCF_031143425.1 of Pleurodeles waltl. Classification (NCBI taxonomy): domain Eukaryota; kingdom Metazoa; phylum Chordata; class Amphibia; order Caudata; family Salamandridae; genus Pleurodeles; species Pleurodeles waltl. Next base: position 540,309,860 of record NC_090442.1, read on the forward strand.
TCCTTCTTTTGATCCACCCTACCTAGGGTGGGGGCGCAAACGGCGTTGGGGGGGAGGCTGCGCTACTCCTGCAGCTCCCCCTGCCCATGGGCATGGATTTGGTGGTGGCCCCATCTTCCTGGGACCACCACAAGCTGGTTTAGGGGACTATCCCCTGCTCCTGGCCCGTAAAGCATGCTAGGGCAGCCGCATATGGAGTGAGCGGCTCTCCCGCTGCACCGGGGAGAGCCGCTGTTCTGGCCAAAAAACGATGCTTGTTCCGGGGAGTTGCCGGTCCCACCCGGACACCCCCACACAAGGTAAAGGCTCCCTCGTTGGAGGGCGGCGCAGGGAGCCCACCCCTGGCCGCCCCCGCTGGCTTCCCGCACTGCCAGGACCTCCGTGTGCTGCCGCGGGAGCCGGCCTTCTCTGTGGTGTCTGCCCACTTCAGCGGGCAGACGCGTGGAGGCTCGTGGCCGGACGGGACGCTTGGGGGAGTGCAATCCCCCCTTCCTCCCTGCAGATTTGGGGCCCCGGGATGGGGTCCGGGGCCCCTCCTCATCCACGGGGAATAATTAAAGCGTGTGAATCTGTGAAAGAGACCAATACTGGAAAAACTAAAGTTACAGGTAAGTAACTTCTTTTGATGAAAGCATGCGTCCTGTTCATGAAGAGTGCTCATTTTTGCCCTTTGCCATACCATGTGACAATTGTTAATTTTTCGACAGTTTGTTGCAGTGTCCTTTTGCAAAATTATTATGCATAACGTGCTTCAAAGAAACCAGTGTTTTCTGCAAAGAAGAGTAGTGCATAAAGAAGCGCTGCAAAACGGAAACGTAAAGAGAAGAAATCTGCAAACTGAAAAGCCTCACAAAATGTAAAGTTGCCGAGAAAAAAATCGTTGAATAACTGTTCACAGTGACTCACATACACTAAACCCTTTCGTGAGCGATGCATGCTGTGTCTCATGTCCCTCTCCTCCAGTGGCGGTGACAGTACGCAGTGCGCACTTCATGCTTAGAATTGGGACGGTGACAGGGGCCCCTGATTAACACAGCGCGGAGACAGTCACTACTGGAGTAAGTAAGGACCCTACTCAGTCTATCACCGAGAATGGTGTATATAGTGAGATACAACTGCGTGCATATGATCAATATAAACTCTCTAACTTCTAAAACTAATTGGCATCAGCGAATTGGATGTTTGTATTGTAGAAAAAATAAAACGCCAGCATTGGTAACTACTTAGTCTTCAGAGAAGGAATGGATGCCATTTAGAATACATAGAAGAATTAGACTGAGTTGCTAGTTCGAGTCTAAAAATTTTTTTACGCATGCTTTTGCCGCCCTCTACTGGTTATACATAAAGGGAAGCACATATGTATAATTTATATCAAAGTTTTAAGAAAGTTTATATATACCATATGGAAGACGCATTTTGTTGACCTTGCATATGTTTTCATGTTTCACAAATAGGTTCTTGCGGAACTCAGACTAAGAGCTTAAACCCATGAGAGGTTTACATCTCACTTAACGCCAAAATTACCCATCTGAAGATCAAAATTTCTCTGCCTAATACCAGAATATTTAACTGTTAATTACCATTAAAACCACATCAGCTTCTCACGGATGAGGCACCCCGCAGAGGTTAGAGGTGGATTAGAGCAAGTGCCGCTGGTGCCAGAAATTGTGTAGCTTTAAGAAGTAAAAGAATGTCGATGGGGCAATGTCTTGCTCCCTGTACAGCGACACGGGTGCTTCTTGGAGTCATAAAATGCAGGCGCCAGCAACATGTGGATAACACAGAGATCTAGGGTGGCCACCTGGCATTGAGGCAAATTCTGGACAGGACTGTAAAAAAAAAAAAAAATCAGGACAAAGAGTCAAAATTCAGGACAAAAATTCAAGAACAAAAGCCAGTTTTACAGACACACCCAAGAGAGGCCATGTCTCACTATGGGCCAGATGTATCAAAGGGTTTTTCCCCTTCTGTGTCATGGGAAAATGTGTTCGTACATATGGCCCTATGTTGTCAGTGTATTTATTTACTCTTTTTTTTTTAACATAGCACTACTTATTCACTGTGGTCTTTTTGCGATTGCTCCTGGTATGCTACATTCAGGTGTCTTGTTCAGTAGAAATTAATGCCCTTCAGCACTGTGTCAAGGCAATGAGCCCTACCCAAATCTACCCAGTTGTTCTTAAAGAGAAAGTAACAACAACATTTTGATGGTATTTCTAAACATTTTAAACCCCTGCAAATAGTTTAGGAAAGATTAAGGTAATTAACCTTATGCTAGTTTAAACAAATTGAACAAAAACATCTGGCTCACCCCAACCACCCATGGGCTTACAACCTAAAAAGAATTTAATGAGGCCAAGGCAGATGGTGTGGGCGACAGTCTCACACCTTATGTGAGAATGTGAAGTACCCACAACTTGTCTGTAGTCTCACCGCACTAGAGTGTATGTCTGGGACTCTACTTTTATCTCAGAACTGGGAGCCCGGACTGCCAATCAAAGATAATAAAAGAGGAGGATGAAACTGAGATCAAAGGGGAGGTTGTTGCTAAGTACCTGCTAAATAAGGAAGAGAAAAACAAGGTGGGACAATTCTTAAAATCAGACAAGATGGGTCCATCAAGACTATGGGAAGTTATTGGGGAGTTGTCTCAGCAGACAGGAGAGAAATAGAAGAGGCACTTTGAAGTGGTTGAACAAGTAGCACCCACCCACCTTGGCAAACTCTTCTGGTGCAATGGTCTGCTGTTCGTGCTTGTGAAGGGTGAGCAGGGGACAGACCACTTGCAAGGTTGTGCAAGGCAATTGCACGCTTTGTCTATGTCTTAACCCCTTCGCTGCCAGGCCTTTTCCCCCTCAGGTGCCAAGCCTTTTTTTTGGCTTTTTGGGGCATTTCGCGCTTAGGCCCTCATAACTTTTTGTCCACATAAGCTACCCAAGCCAAATTTCCTTCCTTTTTTTCCAACATCCTAGGGATTCTAGAGGTACCCATACTTTTTGGGTTCCCCTGAAGGAGACCAAGAAATTAGCCAAAATACAGTGAAAATGTTGTTTAAAAAAACAAAAATGGGAAAAAGGGCTGCAGAAGGCGGCTTGTGGTTTTGTCCCTGAAAATAGCCTCAACAAAGGGTTTGCAGTGCTAAAATCACCATCTGCCCAGCTTTCAGGAACAGGCAGACTAGAATCAGAAAACCCCATTTTCACAGACAATTTTGGCATTTTACTGGGACAAATAAACCCAGTTTTACGATTTTTTTGTGCTTTCAGCATCCTTCCAATTAGTGACAGATATGGGTGTGAAACCAATGCTGGATCCCGGAAAGCTAAACATTTCTAAAAATTAGACAAAATTCCAAATTCAGCATGGGGTAATTTGTGTAGATCCTACAAGGGTTTCCTACAGAAAATAACAGGTCAAATGAAAAGAAATATTGAAATTGAGGTGAAAAATCTGCCATTTTTCTCCACATTTTACTCTGTAACTTTTTCCTGCGATGTCAGTTTTTTTTAATCAATATACCGTTAAGTCTGCTGGACTCTTCTGGTTGCGGGTATATATAGGGCTTGTAGTTTCATCAAGAACCCTACGTACCCAGAGCCAATAAGAGCTACAATGGGTTTTCATTGTATACCGGGCATACAGCAATTCATTTGGTGAAATATAAAGAGAGAAAAATAGATCTCAAGAAAACCTTTGTATTTCTAAAATGGGCACGAGAAAAGGTGTTGAGAAGCAGTGGTTATTTTTACATCTCTGAATTCCGGGGTGCCCATACCAGCATGTGAATTACAGGGCATATCTCAAATAAATGTCTTTTTTACACACTGTGTTACATTTGGAAGGAAAAAATGTGGAGAAAGACCAGGGGCAATAACACTCGGTTTGCTATTCTGTGTTTCCCCCCACGTCTCCCGATTAAAAATGGTACCTCACTTTCATGGGTAGGTGTAATGCTCGCGGCAGGAAATGCGATATAGACACATCACATTTTCACATTGAAATCTGGCATGTTTTTTACAAAGTCCCTAGCTGTAGATTTTGGCCTCTAGCTCAGCCGGCACCAAGGGAAACCTACCAAACCTGTGCGTTTTTGAAAACTAAACATGTAGGGGAATCTAGGATGGGGTTACTTGTAGGGCTCTCTCCAGGTTCTGTTACCCAGAATCCTTTGAAAACCTCAAATGTGGCCAAAGAAACACCTTTTCCTCACATTTTGGTGACAGAAAGTTCTCGAATCTGAGAGGAGCCACCAATTTCCTTCTTCCCAGCATTCCCCCAAGTCTCCCGATAAAAATGGTACCTCACTTGTGTGGGTAGGCCTAGTGCTCGCGACAGGAAATGCCCCAAAAACACAACGTGGACACATCACATTTTCCCAAAGAAAACAGAGCTATTTTTTGCAGAGCGCCAAGCTTTGGATTTTGGCCTCTAGCTCAGCTGGCACCTAAGGAAACCGACCAAACCTGTGCATTTTTTTAAAACAAGACACCTAGGGAATCCAGGATGGGGTGACCTGTGGGGCTCTCACCAGGTTCTGTTACCCAGAATCCTTTGCAAAACTCATAATTTGGCCCCAAAAAAAAACGCGTTTTCCTCATATTTCGGTAACAAAGTTCTGGAATCTGAAAGGAGCCACAAATTTTCTTTCACCCAGCATTCCCCCCAAATCTCCTGATAAGAATGGTACCTCACTTGAGTGGGTAGGCCCAGTGCCCCCGAAAGGAAATGCCCCAAAACACTATCTGTACACATCAAAATTATCAAATCCCAAACTACCTGTTTCTGGAGGTGGGGGGGCACCTGCGTTTTTGGTCCTGGGATCAGCAGCCACACAGGGAAACCTACCAAACCCAGACATTTCTGAAAACTAGACACTCAAGGGATTCTTGGAGGTGTGACTTGCATAGATCCCCACTGTTTTCTTACCCAGAATCCTCAGCAAAGCTCAAATTTAGCTATAAAATCCTATTTTTCCCACATTTCTGTGTGGGATCACCGCACTGGGACAAATTTCCTACCACCCAATCTTCCCCTCAGTCTCACGGTACAAATGATACCTCACTTGTGTAGGTGGGTCAGGTGCCTGTGACAGGGAAGTGCCAAAAACATGTCAAAACGGAGGCGGAACCAAAGCGGGTCCAAAAATCAGTTGGAAAAAATACATTTTTAGGCTGACAAGTGGGGCAGAATTTTTATCTGTATTAGATGAGCCAAAGCTGGGTGGTAGGAATTTTGTGGATTCCTGCAGATTCCGGAAGGTTCCATCACAAAAATGGGGAAAAAATTTGTGATTTACAGCGAAGTTGGAGGTTTGCAGGGCATTGTGGGTAATAAAATGGAACGGGGTGCATGTGAAGCACACCAACCTGGACTCACCCAGATGTTTAGTTTTCAGATATGTCTAGGTCTTGTGGATTTTTCTTCATGGCAGCTTCCCAAAGTACAAAAAGTGCAGCCCTCCCAATTCCAAGTTGGACGATTTTGAGAGTTAGCCAAGCTCTCATGGCCCAAATGTAAAACCAAAACCCAAAATAATCAAATGTCCTCTTGCTAGACCTGGGATAAGATGTTTTAGTGTGCCGAGGGGGAGAGCTGAAAGACTGTTACCCCCTTCAGTTGGGGTGAGGGCATAACCAGGCACATACTGGCTGGTAGCCACCACCCCACTATGTTTAAAAAAAAAAAAAAAAAAAATCTGTGGCATCTAGTAGACTTTCTGCCCTCCCTCCCCTCTCCCGGGGCGAGGAGCAGGGGTAATTGCCCTATCTGCCCACTGGTGGGCACAACACCTTCGGCCACATTTATTTGGGGTGGGGGTATGGCTATACACCCACCCTCTTATTTTGGAAAAAAAAATCTTACCTGGTGGGCTTTCTGTCCTCCTTGGGGGCAGATGGGCCTTCCATAAATAGGCCGATTTGCCCCCCAGGGGGGCAGATATGGCCAACAGTAATGTGTGCCTATGAGGAGCGACCCTTGCCCAAGGGACTGCCCCTCCCCCCAAACAAAACACACCCATACACACACACACACCAACCAATCCCTGATGCCTAAGTGGTTACTGCCCTACCGGGGGCAGATCAGCCACATCCACATAGAAATAGGCCGATCTGCCCCCAAGGGGGAGCAGAAATTGCCTAAATACAATTTGACCCCCAGGGGAGCGACCCTTGCCTAAGGGGTCGCTCCCCATATATAAAACAAGCATTTGCAGTGCAATGGGTCTCGCGTTTGCTCGAGTAAGAGCTATTTGCGTTGTAAATTCCAAACTGGACATTTCTTGCCACATAAATTGAAATAAAAAGTAAAACAGAAGTTCGCTCGCAGTCAAACGTATTATCGGCAAAAATGCAATTATCCATGTAACAGGGTTGATGTGATGCAAAGTGCTTGAGTACTGATCAGCAAGATCGCGCTGTGTAGGAAATAAATAGAAAAAAGGAGTCCAAAAACCATATGGAAAACACAGCCTTGTATGTTTTCAGTAGTTGGCCAGTGTGCTCAAGGAAGGCTAACGTGTTCATGCCTTTCACTAATTAAATCAGGCTAATTTTAAAAGGCAAGCCTACAAACCAACCAAATTCATGGGCGTGCGGTGGGCGTGGTTACAAGCCCATAGAGAGATTACAGCAGGGACAGATCGCTTTGCACTCGACCCTAAATCGTATTTGCAAAGCCAACTAGTTGAATAAAAAAGAAGAAAAAAAGCCTGCTGGAGTAAGAAACGAAAAATGATTCAGTCTACTAGGAGATAAAGAATTGTATGTGTGACAACTGAATGTAATATTGAAATGGAAAATAGTACCTCGGGCATTGAGATGCAAGTATTCCATAAGAGACTAAATAATACATTATACAGCCAATAACATTAGATGAGAGGGAAATATTCCACAGGGAAGAGCTAAAGCCCAGTATGCATACACTCAGAAGAACTACTGCTAGTAGGTAAAAATCCAACTTAATACTCTGAACCTTCTGCCATGCATCAATACTGGACTGCAGGCTGATGAATACTTGCAGGTTGAAGATGTTTTGAAAAAAGATTGCAAGATCACCACACTTGGCTTGGGATTATGTGGACGATAAATCAAAGAATAGTTTTACTGACATGACCATTCTGTGGATAAACATTATTTTCTCTACAAGAAAGGTAAGAGGTGAACCCTGTCAGTAAGTTTCTGAATACCGGCTGAATTTGCTTTCACGCTTCAACAGTCTTCTGAGGTACATCATCATCAGTCCTAGTTTTCATGGCTGCCTTCTACAAGTCACTTGCACCACATGTGTCCTTCAGAAACTCCAGCAACGTTATTTCCACTGTTGGTTTATTTCTGTTGTCTGTTAACTATGTTTAGGGGGATCCAGTCACCTGGAAGCCAACATAAGAAATGTGATAGAGCTGCAAGCGCAGACTTGTTCAGCTCTTCCACTTTCTACAACCACTCAGCATGTATAAACAGGTATGCAAGAGAGGTGTGGGAACACAACACGCACACAGCATAGCCCACGTTAGCTAACCGCTTACATTGTACTGTGGCTTCTTCAAAGGGATTTATCTCCTCGAGGTTAATCTAAAACCTGAAGGGTATCCAAAGGGGAAGTGTACATCTTCCTTTGCTTCAATTTTACTTTTCAACTTTAAGAAATGAATGAAAAATCTTCTTGGAGGGGGCACAAACGCCCACACACTCACCACACCACCTCCCTTCACTCCGGTCTTCCTATGAGTGATGAGGACAAGAGGTGAAAGTGTCAGGGAGAGGTCTGAGCAACTTTGAACGCTATCTCCCTGCAAAATTTGAATGAACTCGGAGGAGGGGGTTGGGAGCATGGAGCGCCGCACCAAGGGAAGGAGAGAGAACAGCCCTCCTGAAGCAGGGCAGGTCTAATAGGGCAGCTCTCTGCAGGGATCCCCTGCTCAGCAGACACACAGGGCATATTTACGGAGCATCCCGGGGGGACTTTATAAAACTGGATGCCAAAGCATTTGTATTTTTTTATTTATTTTTTAACAAAGCTGTTCGCTGCAGGCAGGAGGCCAGGCCTAGAGTCACCGAGGCCAAGTTAACAAAGGAGGGCCGGGCAGAGAAGGAGGACAAAAGCCTGCACCTTTCAGCACACTAGCACTGCCCGCTGGCAACAGACCTTGGCTTCTCACCTTCTGCGGTCAACTGTAATTGGGCAATTTTGTTGTCATATCTGTACCCCCAGATGCTTTTTTTGTTGGGAACTCCAATCCACCAGCTCCAGCTGCATGCAACTGCAACCCACGATTTTTTGGACGCTGCACAATGTCTTGCAAAACAGTTCCAAGCCTCAGCGTGAGCCAGAAGAAACCATGTGTAACGTGTGAGCTAGAATTATCAGTAACCGTGGACAAACATACTCCACAGACCTTTAAAAGTGGCTAGTTAAAATACTATTGCCAATTCGGGAATACACGGACGAGTAGGCGCAAATTACACAAAGCATAGATTTTCTTCACGCACATGCCCGCGTTTAGGGTTTTCCCTACGCCATGTACATTTATAAGATAGCCTCACGAATAATATGATGATAGAAATACCGTATGTCCTTACAAATACACACCATGCATCCATCGTTACACATGCATAGGTCTAAGAAAATGCAACAGTTTAAAATTTTAAAGTTCCTTTTCCATTATTATTTTCCTATATATCACACCCTCTCGTCCGTATTTTATTAAACGCCTCAGGTACTGGACTCTTCACTAAGCACTGTAAATCGCTCAGATAATTGTATTATGCATAAACTAAAATATTTCAGAATTCTTATAAATATATTACCTTAGTGGATGCGCACTACGTTTACTTTAAACAGAATTAACCACGCCTTCCATTGTCCCTGGAAAAACGCAGGTAGTTCTTATCTATTTGGCTGTCATGGCTCTACAATGCACAGGAGTTACATTAACAATGTGTACACAACTCAGTTCCGCGACTATTACATGCCTTGCTAGCTATTTAGTCCCTTGAAGTTTACGCATTTATACATGATATTTTATCACGGTAAAGTCAGTGGTGAGCCTGCAAAGTATTCTGCAGGGGTGTGGAATTTATTAAAATATCTACTTGTCCATGGGGCAGGTTACTTCTTAAATCTACTTGTCCTGTAAAAAAAAATCTACTTGTCCCTTTAGTGCCATGTAGTACGGCAACAAATTATGGCAACAATCTCATTATGTAAAAACTCTGATAATAGCAGCTCTGATAATAGCCTCTCTGATTATGTCAGGGCTACTTCTCTAGTAGGGCTTGAATACTTGCAATTTCAATCCCTGCTGTAGCAATTTCCTTATTTTGCCACCTTCCTGCAGAGCTACGTACTGGGGCTGGAGGAACCAGTAAGCAATGGTTCCAGGGCTGGAATGCATTTGAGTCTGCAAACCTACTAACTTGCATGTTTAAGGATTTCACCTGCTCTTCTCTAACCTTTTCCCATAATGAGAAAGGTCGGAAATTTACACCTGACAAGGGCAAAAGTAGAAGTTCTTCTAGGTTTGGAGGAAGAAAAAAAAGAGGTTGGAGGGAAAGTGAACTTGTAAACACTCAATAGCTTTTCACATGAACAAATCTACACATGCATATTTGCTCGTGCTAAAACATAGTTCACAAATATTTTCTAGGAGTACGATTTCCTGGTCTACTTCTGAAAGTTCTTGTGAATTCATGAAAGTCTCTAATTCAAATACATAGACCATGGGTGTACTTTAGTGACATTCCTTAATTGGGTCCCTAATTACTGGCGTTAACAAAGACATTTTGTCCCAAATTCAAGAAAAGTGGTGCGTCACATCGTAAAGTGGCACTTTTCTTGTGCCCCCTCCTAACGCTACTATTTAAGATATGGTGCACCCTTGCGGAATTAAGTACAATAGCTTCAAACTTCTTATGCTATTGTGACGCTTTGGTTCACACTGATGCTAGTGGAGCAAGTTGCAAGGAGGTCTATTGATGCCAAACGGTGCGTCCTTTTAACGCCTGCTTTAAGCAGGTGTTAAAAATGATATAAAAAATGTCACAATGAAATCTTGTAGATTGTCATTGCGCCATTTTTGCAGGCCTCCTTGTGCCAGAACACCCCTTTGCATACATTATGCATGGCACATCCATAATGTGGTACAAATGGTCACAATGTGGGGCAGTGCATGCATTGTGCCACTTTGTAGATATGGTGCAGCGTTTTTGGCAAACTAATGCCACGTTAACATCAGAAAAATGACGCTAATGAAGCGTTAGATGGCGCAAGGCCATCCTTAAATTTGGCCCTTTGTTTTTAATAAACATCTATTTCCTTATCTATTGGCTGGCTCTACTGCGAGTGACTGCAGCCTGCTCTTCCACAAGGAGCATATTGGCGCACAAAGAAGTTTTGTGCAGTGCCAGGAACCACTGTGGCAATCATTGTTGTAATGAAACTGGAGGGGGCCCCCTGCAAAGAATATGGAGGCCCCCCTCCCTCCAGACTAACTCAGGGCAGGTGCTGTGCTGATGGGGCCCCCTGGACGGGGGCTGTGGGGCCTTGTTACACCACTAGTGGCAATGTGTGTTTTTTGAGGCTAAAAACGTTTGTTTTTTCCAGTGTTTGTTACAAATGTATGGGTCTGGCAGCTCCCAGAACAATAAAGTGTTACAAAAGACATTTCAAAACAAGGCACGCGTTGACAAAACCAAAAGACTCACCAAAAAAAGTCCGAACGGTTGGCTTTGCCAGTGCTTGTTTATTTTTATGTTTCTTTTAATCTTGCTGAAAATGATTACACTGACTTTCCATTAGGAATATTTTTTGGAAATACTAGCATACATCGACACATTTTACTACATGACGCTTAAAAGAAATAGCATCTTTCATAGAAGCGAAACATTTGTTTTCCTACTTAATGTTTTTTTCAGAACATTGAAAGCAAAAAATCACTCTTGTTTACAAGCTGTTGCAAATATTTGCATATAATTAGAGAGCATTCTGAGAGCATTACACTTATTCTCATACTGTTAAAGTTTTCAAACAAGTGTGTACACTTTTTTTTGTTGTTGTTTTTACTGTAGCCACTGCCAGTAGTGCAGTGTGACCTAAAAACGTTTATTTACAGTGCTCACCCTAATAATGAAAGCTTTTAATTAATGAACCATAAATGAGTTCCAACAGCATTAACTTTTGGACACATTTATTACCTAAACTACAGACAATTCCCTTCTCTGTAAACTGGCAGCCAAAGGGTTTGTGCTGCAGTGGGTTGGGCCTACTTGTCCTAAGGAAAAAATAAACATAAAAACTTGTTGCCCTTGACCCCAAACAATATGTCCTGGGCGTCGGGCGTTAGGAATTCCACATCCCTGCATTCTCTAATTCGACCATCTCAGTAGACACATTGGCCAGCACAACGTGTTTTGGGTGGTATTTTTTTAACCCACCTTTCGAGAAGGCTGCAGTGTGTCAGTCACGCAAGCCCAGCAGGCAGGATAAATAGGCTGACAAACGGAAAGTGCGTGGAAGGTCACCTCACGTCTGACAGTGGCAATAGGATTTTGCAGCTGAGCAGGATGCGCTCCAAAGTATCAAAGAAAGAAGAAAGCAATCAGAATACAAAGAAGAAAAAAAACACAGCACGATCGTGCTATGTAAAATGCAACGCGATCGTGCTGAAATTGAAAATGGACAAACCGAGCACGATTGCGCTATGTAAACCGCAGAGCGATCACGCTGCGGGGATAATAAAAAGATAAAGTAGTCCGGAAACCATGCTGAAAACATTGAGCCATGAATGGTTTAAGTAGTTTACCGGTGCTGTGTAGGTGATGCTAAAAAACGGAAAAGGCATGGCATATGCATGCCTTTCACAAATGAAAGCAAGCTGATTTTAAAAGGCAATCCCACGAACCGATGAAAGTGACTGATGTGACATGGGCATGGTTAGAAGCCCAAAAAGAGATTGCAGCATGGGATGGAGCGCTTTGCCCTCGCCCATTAAAATAAGGTAAACAAAAAAAAATATATATCCCTGATGTCTAAAATATTTTGCCCCCCTGGGGAGCGGCCCTTGCCCAAGGGGACGCTCCCCTCATTTAAATAATATAAAAAAATCCCTGGTGTCTAGTGGTTTCTGCCCCCCTTGGGGGCAGATTGGCCTAATAAAAATAGGCAGGGGGTGGGGTAGAAATGGCCTAAAAGTAATGCCGTGCCTAAAGGGTCGCTTCCCACATATAAAAAAAAATATATATATCCCTGGCGTCTAGGAAGTTTCTACCCCCCTCCCCCCGCCGGGGGCAGATCGGCCTAACTGTATTAGGCCGATCTGCCCCCGGAGTGGGGTAGAAATGGCCTACAAATAATCTGCCCCCCTTGGGAGCAGCCCTTGCCCAAGGGGCCGCTCCCCTCATATCAGTTACCTAAAAAAAAAAAACTCCCTGGTGTCTAGTGGGCATTTCTGCTGCCCAGCAGAAATGCTGAGAAAGACATGAAAGGAAAGGAAACGCCTTTCCTTTCCTTTGATGCCTCTCTCGGCCCCTCCATCAGTCCAAGGACGTAATGGTTACATCCTTGGCCCCTCTTCGCCGCTGCCAAGGACGTAACCATTATGTCCTTGGCTGCGAAGGGTTTAAAATGGTTTTGAAATTGAGCAAAAGCCAAACCAGTGATCTGAGTTATTCCTAAGTGTCAAGTACACGTACAATCTTCAAAATGTTCGGAATGTAAATTGCACAAACAAACAAAATGTTAAAATTGAAAAAAGGTCATTAGTGTTTCTTTAACATATGGCACTGTGTTCCCCTTTATAGACCATTAGACTTCAGATTGAACTGGGAACCAGTTACCTTTCGAAACCTAGTGATTAATATCTACCATTCTCCTACTGATTTGCAGGAAGGAAAACTCAGCAGAGCATCACGGTCCCTCTGAGTCCAGTTTGCCTTTGGTCTTTTCTTCTACTTTCTGTAGTGGGTGACGTGGCACTAATGAAGATGGTGTGCTACCCCGATGATAGTATTATTTTGCAAACCTTCCCATGCTTGCCCTTCTTCAGACATACCATACATCCGATTTGGTCGCTAGGGTGCCATTGGTTAGCTCTTTCCACTCTAAAGCTACCCGTGATTGTGGGTGGATTAGACCTTCTGGACTTACAATGCTATTATTCAGCTGCAAAAGTCCAACGGGTGGCTTGTTGGTCAAACCACCCCCCCCACCCCCCGCATGAGATGGGGTTTATCCGTAAACACTTTTAAGGAGAGCTTACTGCACTGCTCATTGTTTCCTACTGACTGTTCTACAGATCACTGTCCAGAGTTATCATGCACAGCTTTCTCTTGCCTTGCTAGAACCTGTAAACTTACTTACCCAAAGAAACCCTGTGCTCCTGCACTAGCTTTGCTAATCCTTCTTACTCGCACTTGCATGGCTGTGCCTAGAGCAACTACATCAGTGGCATGTTGCAGGTGTCTTAAAATGAGGAGATTTGTTTCTGGACGGCGAGCTACTAAATTTCCAAACCCTCGTGGTAGACTGCCATCTTCACCCCGGTCAACTCCTTACCTACAACCACCTTAAACAATCATGAAATGCCCTATTTCACTAGCACTAACCCTACGGGAGGTGTGCCAGAAGCTCTGCAATGTAGAGACTGGTAGCAAACTGATAGAATGGGTGTACAGACCTTTCCTGCAACATTGACACCCCTCCAGGTCTTCTGTCATACTACCTTGGTGATTGATGTGGCCAAATCACTGCAAGATACAGACTGGACTAAAATACTGGATTTTCCCCACAAAGTATCCCACGTCTGTCACTTTGAGTACATTCGTAGAGCTTCCCCATTCCGCTCGTTGCTTGCCATTGGCTTTGTGGTTTGTAACTCACATTTCATTGCTTTCATTTTGCTGGCTTTATTTGTTTTAGGCTACGCAGCCTGAGTTCGTCCCATTCCTTGCCCAAACTTCATTTACAGTACCCTTCCGAGTGCTTACTGTTTACATGCCTGTGAATCTTGTACTTATCTCAACTCATTTGCTGTGCATTCAAAAAACAAGGTCAAATGTCAGGCTCTGTCTTCTGTGGAAAGTTAGTGTTTACCTTTCTTTCTCTGACTTCATAGTGAGAGGGTTTATATGACAATCTTGGTGGATACTGGGATTAGTTAAGAGTTTTTTTTCTGTCACATGACAACATTTAAATAAACTTCAGAACATACCAGAATTAGGGGTACAAATGAAGCACACTTTTGTTAATTCTGAACTGTGCTGGAAACAAATACCTTTATATGATTAAAACAAATCATTGCCTTAGGCGATGCAATTTCCACTCATCATCGTCTGTGCACTGTATAGTTTAATTTGAAAAACTGTATGTCTGTGCGATGTAATGGTCATTTCAATCAACAACGTGATGTCTGTAATGGCAGTTTGTTACCACACCATGCATACTCCACTTTGCACTGCACTCTACTCTGTATCACTCCACTTTACACCACTTCATGCCACTGCACTGTGGGACACTGCACTCTTTTCCACTCTTCTCCCCTCCACTCTACGATACTTCACACTATGCCTCTCTACTCTGTACCCCTCTATTCTATGCCAATGAACTTTACGCCTCTCTACACCACTGCGCTCTGTGCCTCTGCACGCTATAACACTCCAGTCTAGGCAACACCAATCTAGTCCGCACAACTCCACTCTATGCCACTCTGCAACACAGCACTGTATACCACTGCACTCTATGCCAATACATTCTGTGCGAGTGCACTTTATAATATTTAACTCTATGCCCTACACTCTATATCAGTATATTATGTCACTCTAATCTACTCTGTGCCTCAGCATTCTACACCACTTTACTCTATGCCTTCGTGTTCTATGCCACTCCACTCTACCCTGCAAATCTCCACTCTGCGCCACTGTATTGTATGCAACTGCACTCTACCCTACATCCCACCACTCTATGCCACTGCATTCAACTCTGAAACAATCTGCCACTCTACCCCACTGCAGTTTACATCAATGCACTACACGCCACTGCACTCGGACACTCTACTCTACAGCACTGTACTGACCACCACTATACTCTACACCACTCTACACTACTGCATTCTGCACCAATTCACACTATTCCACTCCACTCTGCGTCACTGCACTCGACAGCACTATGCTCTGCACCACGCTACACTACTCCACTATTTACCACTCTACGCCACTGCACTCTGCCGCTCCAGTCTACAATACTGCACTCTCTGCCACTCTATTGTATACCACTCTACTCCACTGCACTCTGACACTCTAAACTGCCCCATGCCACTGCACTCTACGTCAGTGCACTCTAAACAACTGCACTGTACGCCGCTGCCCTTTACTCTGCACCACTGTACTCTGCCACTGCTCTGCACCACTCAAAGCCACTCTACACCACTGCACTGACACTTTACTCTACAACATTGCACTCTGCCAATGTACTGTACACCACTCTACTCTGTACTACTACATTCTAAGCCACTGCACCCTATGCAACTACACTCAATGCCTCTCTACACTACTCCACGCCAATGCACTCTATGCCACGCGAGGCTACACTGCACCACTCTACGCCACTGCACCACTCTACGCCACTGCACCACTCTACGCCACTGCACCACTCTACGCCACTGCACCACTCTACGCCACTGCACCACTCTACGCCACTGCACCCTGCCACTCTATTGTATGCTACTCTACTGCACTCTGCCACTCTATTGTATGCTACTCTACTCTACTGCACTCTGCCACTCTATTGTATGCTACTCTACTCTACTGCACTCTGCCACTCTATTGTATGCTACTCTACTCTACTCTACTGCACTCTGCCACTCTATTGTATGCTACTCTACTCTACTGCACTCTGCCACTCTATTGTATGCTACTCTACTCTACTGCACTCTGCCACTCTATTGTATGCTACTCTACTCTACTGCACTCTGCCACTCTATTGTATGCTACTCTACTCTACTCTACTCTGCCACTCTATTGTATGCTACTCTACTCTACTCTACTGCACTCTGCCACTCTATTGTATGCTACTCTACTCTACTCTACTGCACTCTGCCACTCTATTGTATGCTACTCTACTCTACTCTACTGCACTCTGCCACTCTATTGTATGCTACTCTACTCTACTGCACTCTACTCTGCCCCATGCCACTCTGTGCCACTGCACTGTCTCTAAAAAAAAGTGTCTTTGTCATCAGAAAGCTTCCAGTGACTCCTTTGATTAAAGTCAATGTGTGTTTCCAAGCTGCTTTACATTTGCAGATTTACCAGTTGCGCACATTTGCATTTCTTTAGGGTAGGAGACATCCTGGCAAGAAGGCCTTTTCTTATGTCTGCCCCTCCCTCCTCCGAGCACAGAAGACTCCCTGCCTTTCAATCTAGCTGGGGAAACTGATCTGTCCTAATTACATTTTGTCCTTTAGATGAAAAGCTAAAATTACGGACAAATGCTGTGGTTGCTCCACCTCTTTGACTGCCCCATCGTGCTGGGGATTTACTTCCTCGCTAAGTATATCATTTCCTTATTGTAGGGAATGCCGACAAGTACACATGAAAAGATTGCTGCCTCACCAACACCCCTGCACAGTGCTAGTGTTGACCTGTCACCTCTTCCCCATCCCCTGGTTCATTAGTATGTTACTCCGTAGTGCTGTGGAAGATCTTTTGTAGTGTTGTGCTCACAATGATTTATGATGCCTTTGATGAACCCTGCCTCTTACATTTAACCTGGCTAATCTGTACTACTTAATCTCCACTTACTGTGCTACTGCTTTTGGTACTGTTGCGATCCTTCTAACATAGCATAGTGCTCTATTTACCGGCATCACGGACTTGCATGCAAACTGTAAACCATGGGTTTAAATCCTTATGTTTTTTCTCCGTCTGTTGTTAGTCTAGGATCGCAACAGAAGGACCCCTCTGAGGATCATTTAACAAAGTTTTGTTTGTACAGACAACTCCAATCACTCTGTTGCATTTTTAATCCTGACTATGTTTCTGCTGACCGTTCACTCTTAACAAGTATACCCGAGTTTTACCAATATTTTGTGTCCTGATTGCAGCACTTTTTTGGTGCAGCCAAATGTTACTTGGTGTTTACTTGTGTTAACTTGATTGGCTTGGAAAATAAAGTGTAACACAATGCTGCTCCTTGTGTTTCACTGTGTCTGGGAGGCTTTCGACTGGTGGAGCATGGGTGGTGTTTGGTGCATTCTTATGGTTACAAAAGCTAGTAAACCTGTAAATGCATCAAAATGCTGCACCGTCCCATGAGGCATAAGGAATAGAAATATTTTTTTCTCCTTGTTACTTTGTGTTTCTGTGCGCGATTCATTCTGCATCACATAAAAAAAGAGAAACTCGCCTTATAAGGTTGTTTTTGTCTAGAAATGTATCCCTTCCTGTATAAAACAATCCTGCCTGTAACACAGGCACCTTTGCACCATTGTGCAAGGATGTCTTCATTGGCACAAGGCAGTCTTCATTGGCACAAGGCAGTCATTAGTGCAGCAAGAGAGCTGAAGAGCACCACATCTTAGTAGATATGGTTCTTTTTAGCTCTCTACCATCAGTGCGACACAGCTTTGAAATTTTGTCTGCTGCTCTGTGTTGATAAATATGCCCCGAAATGTCTACAAGTATGGATGATATGATTCCTGCACTTTATAACCCTCATTGTCTTAAGTAATATTTCCTGTACAGTGATTTACACACACTTGCATAATTTATTGTTTTTTCTGTGTGTGATGTAAAGCGCTCTAAAACCATAAAACGTTCTAACACCACACAGCACCAAAAAATAATTAAATAAAAACAAATTTGTAGGTGCTGTTTAAATCTTTATTAGTGTAATTACTCATACACACTGATAAATCTTGCGTTCTTGCAGTGCGTGCATATGTTTTACATAGGGTGGTTGAACAAAGTCTAAAACCTGCCTTCAAGTCATAGTTTCCTTAAAGTACTTGTGAAACCATCATCTATTTGTCTTTGTTTCCTTCCATCATATTGGCATCTAGGTGTTAGGCTCTAGCTAGCTCCCAGCCAGGGTGATACTTGAACAAAAGAAGGGCTTATGGCTCTTTAAATCAGGTCTTTGTTTGTGCCCAGGTGGAAGTGAAAATAAGAAAGCTCCCTGCACATTGCTTCATCAAACATTTGGGAGCTGCTAAATTGTTTCCTGGTGTCGGAAAATGAAACAAGGACAAATTTAGCACATTTCCCTGGGTTAGCTGAATCCCTGATCCATTCCAGAAATAGCTGCTGAATCCAAGATCAGTCACGATCCCCCAACTTTCCATCACTGATCTGAACCTTGTGTGGTGCAACAATATGAGAAGGTGATGCTAAAAACACTGCTTCCTATTTTTTTTTAAGGTCAGTCTGGGTTTCTTATTACTGAGAAATGTGTTGGACATTATACTAGATCTCAATCCTTTACAGTGGAGGGCGTTGCCATACAATGTGGATGTCAGACGGGCCTTTAAATTATACCTCTTACATGTCTCACCCTACACTTGCTAACAAACTCTTCAGCACATTTTGCTGGTCAGAGGTAGAGAAAGATTGCAGTTTTTGTTTTGATTTGACTGCTGATTCCCTAACTAGCAGCAATAGTGTCAGAAAGTTAGGTCCTAGGCTGGGGGCCAAGATGTAGGCCCTTTTTTGCCAATTGTCTTTGCCCTGATAATGCATCTGCTTGCTCATTATGAGGAGCACCTATATGAGGGCACGGAAATTAGGCACTGCAGGCATTTAATCTTGTTGTATGCGGACAACATTTTGGTATTTTTTTGGAGCTCCCAAAATTGCTGTTACATGAATGCTTGCATTGCAGGATGATTTTTGTGGTGTCTCCAGTTTAAGGATGAGTTGGTCTAAGCAGCATTTGCTCCCCCTTAGGAGCATTGCCCTGCTGCATTGAGATTCTGGTTCCACAATTTGGCTTGCTTTTGAAACCTAAAACTCTGAAATAGTTAGGAATTTGGTTTGCCCATAATACCGTGTCTGACAGCAGTAAATATAGGGACGCTGATTCAAAAGGATGGTGGGACTATAACCCTATTCAGTCACAAAACCTTATAAAATGATGCTCTTCAGGGTTTTTTTACGGATCGTAACTCGCAGATTATTTGTCGTGCTTCATCATCTGGTCCCTCATCCAGAATGATGATACATCCAGATGGGCTCTTCCTACTTGAGGGAGCTCTTAATATTGCTAGGGAATGGGTGTGGAAAAATAAAATAACCTAGGGTTTAACCCATGGGTACTTAATTTGGGGGTTGCAGTACTAAGGTTAGAAATGAGTACTTGCTCTACCTTAGAGACAATAGGGGCTGATTAGTGCACCAGCATTGTGGATCTGCATTGAGAACCAAAAGGATCCCTATTAGTTCTGTCTGAATCCAGCTGTGATTAACAGTTTGTTATGATTAGCACATTGCATGTACACACTCATACATACACTCCATGATAGGGTTCAGGGGTTATTAGCTATAAAGCAGGTTCAATAGAACATAGTTAAGTTATAGGATACTTACAATTGAAAACAGATAATGCTAGTGGGACACATTCATGTGTTAATACTCTTGGTGTTGGGACTGCAAACGACAAAATTTGGTGTGTTCACATGTGATACATTGATTACACGAGACAAGAGGCAGTGAGATTGAAAGCATGCTTATTTTCTAGGATCTGTTGATGTAACTAGACCGTATATTTTAGTTCACTCACCCTTGGCTGGGCTTAAAATAGCTCCATAGGGTGCATGGGAGGATCACTTCCATAGTCACACTCTGTATATAGAGAGAAGGAAGATGTGCCAGCAATTATAAGACGTGCCTCTTAAATGCATCCTACTTGTTGCAGCATGCCTCATTCAGGGCCTGAAGAAATATGATCACATCACCCCCATTCTGATGGAACTGTATTGGCTTCCTCTGCCAGTCCACACCATCTTCAAATACTGTGACATAATTTAAGCCATCACAGCCAGCACCTCTTATGTTGCAGACAAGTATGCCATCTCTGGTTGTTCTCTACACCTCTGCAGCTAGGACATCATCTGGTTGCAGACTAAGAAGTGTAAAAAATCTAAAAAAGAAGCCAGGACATCAGCCCTTTTGGATCTATGCACCCAGGACCTGGAGCAATATTCTGTTATCACTCAGGCCCATTCTAACGCTGCTCCAATTTATGAAAGAGTTGAAAACTTACCTCTCTAAACAACACTAAATTAACAGTCCACTGCCGAGCTTCCTCTCCTATTACTCACGTGATGTTAAGCTTGCCTTTGAACATGTACAGCACTCTGCTACCTTTTGGCTAGGTTTGTGCTATAGCAATACCATATATCCTCGGTTTTTATCAATAGTTTTCCTGGCCTCATTCAGAATGGTGTTATATATGGTGACACAGATCAGTCTGTCGTTTTGAGGTATTTTAGCTTCATAAGTATGGACTCTGTTATTGCAACAGGCTCTCTTGCTGATCTAATAATACAAACACAGCAGTGTTATCACGTGTGACCTTATCTGTTTAATTATTGCTGACTAATAAGGGGTACGCGCTCTTAGGCCGATGAACCTTTTGACTCGCTTAAGATGATCACACCATCACCCCTGCCCATAAAATAAACATCATCAAATAAACAATACAATTTATTAGAGTCAGTAACTTTACACACCATGACCCATTTAGTCACGAACACCCACATCTTTAGTATCAATTAAAACCTTTATTTTCCTATATCAAAGAGGTTACGTAAGTTAGTCTCAAAATCATCACTTGATACAAGTACAGGAACACAGGTTGATCAAAACGTCGAAAGGATCTTAATTTTATCAAAGCAACTATAACTATGGATTCAACAGCAATGGTACAGATCAAAAGCAAAAGTAATCGAGCAATGCTAATAACATACATTTGATCAGCAATTGAAAGATGTCAATCTTGTCCTATCAAACAGATAAAAGATAAGAAACCTCTCCAACTCCTGCTCAGCATTAGCATGTTGGGCTTCACGCAAAAAGGTGAGTATCATAAATTTGGAAACCTACTAACTAGGGCACTATCAAAAAGCAGCAGTTGGTACCTGAAAAACAAAGGACAAAACAGTAATATGGCATTTTCTAGAAGAGTATTAATACCTCTCCTTAAGAGTCAGCAAGCAGAAGGTTGTTCATCAGTGGTACAATCATCATCAGGACAAGGGAATTTAGGAAAGGGGTACAGTTCAGAATTTGGGCTTTAAGTTCTCTGAACCGTCGGATTTAGTAACTAAGGAAGACAGCAAAGCGCTTTAGTCTTTAAGCGCCAAGCGCAAAAGTAAGCACCATCATCATTGCATGGAGCATAAGAAATCAACTCAAAATAATAAAGTACCAGGACATCAGTAGACAAACTGGCAAATGTTAAAGTGACAGTGTCAAAGTAATGGGATAGATCTTGTAATAATGGCTCTAGCCCCCATTTGTAGTGGGGTTGAATTAAAACCACCTCATGTTTCATTGGTCAAAAACGTCTTGTGATGATGATTGTCCAATTACAGATTTACTACATATTAGAGATATTAAATGCATTTCTTATTTTCAGTGATTGGTTCATCTTAGTTTGCGTGCAGGCAGTCGATACAGTAAGAATCAATTCTTGAGTCTTTCCGTCTGGCGTTGGAGGTTTTGCAATCCATGTCCATGAGAACACTACTTTCCCATACGCTTCCAGTCAACAGTTACAATACTGTAGATACAATTTCAAACGGCCAACATTTCCTTGAGAGAAGCAACATTTTTTTAGTGGAAGTTTGAACAAGTTCAAGAATCAAACAATAGAGTGGTTATACAGCGGACATGAGCTCATTCTACTAACGTAGCTATTCTACAATAATTGGCAGACAGTTCTAGATGTAGCCTTGCTAAACTTGAGGCCTTCTTTTTTAGCACAAATACATTTCATAATGTTGAACTGTAAGTATGACAGAGTCGTGAATATTTAAGGAATATAAGCTTTCAATACATTTGAATACGTTATTAGTGAACAACTTCATATATGATGGTGGCCAATCAAGTAGGCACTTCATGTTAGATGTAAATTTTCATGTTAATACATTTCAAATGTTAAATCGCTTCTAGAAATATATAAAACAATTATTAATGTTAATTTCAGCACTCACACCACCATTGTCAAGGACAGAGCTGATATGCTATGAAAAGGCTAAAAGGGCTGATTCTGTGATAGGGTTGGAAATCTGACTTTGTTTCACAAACTGATCTATCTGGTGCTTTAATAGGTAAATTGGTGGAATAAAACTGCAGAGTGATCTGTCCACATAAATGTACTAGGATCAGGGGTGTGGAATTTATTAAAATATCTACTTGTCCAGGGGACAGGTTACTTCTCAAATCTACTTGTCCTGTAAAAAGATCTACTTGTCCCTTTGGTGCCATGTAGTGTGGCGGCAAATTATGGCAGCAATTAATAGCCTCTCTGATTATGCCAGGGCTACTACCATAGTAGGGCTTGAATACTTGCAGTTGCAATCCATACTGTAGCAATTTCCATATTTTGCCACCTTTCTGCAGATCTGCATACTGGGGCTGGAGGAAGCAGTAAGCAATAGTTCCAGGGCTGGAATGCCTTTGAGTCTGCAAACCTACTAACCTGCATGTTTTAAAGATTTTTACCAGCTTCTCTCTAATATTTTCCCATAATAAGAAAGGTTGGACATTTACTCCTGACAATGGCAGAATTAGAACTTCTTCCAGGGTTGGGAAGAAAGTGGCTGGAGGGAAAATGAACTTGCAAATGCTCAATAGATTTTCACATGAACAAATCTACACATCGTATTTACCCATGCTAAAATACAGTTCACAAATATTTTACAGGGGTACAACATATACCATGGGTGCACTTTTGTGACTTTCTTTAAGAATTTGGGGCCACATGTAGGTAGGTTCAAATTTGTGACCTGCAAATTACGAGTCGCAAATCTGAATGTAGGATGGTGTCCTTGACACCATCTGTGATTCGCAAGGGCTTCGCAAATGCCCACCTCATGAATAATCATGAGGTGGGTCGCAATTTGCGACCCCCTCGCGAATGGTGGGCTGCTGGAGACAGCAGACCACCATGTCTGTGACTGCTTTTCAATAAAGCAGTTTTTTTTGGGTTTTTTTTGTAATGCAGCCCGTTTTCCTTAAAGGAAAACGAGATGCATAACAAAAACGAAAAATGAAATGTTTTCGTTTCATTTTTTCAGAGCAGGCAGTGGTCCACAGGACCACTGCCTGCTCTGAAAAACTGTTTATAGTGACATTCACAATGGGGAAGGGGTCCCATGGGGATCCCTTCCCTTTTGCGAAAGTGTTAGCACCCATTTGAAATGGGTGCAAACTGCGATTGGTTGCGCCCGCGTTCGCGGTCACAAAACAATCCTACATTGCACTGCGAGTCGCAATTAGGAGGGGAACACCCCTTACTAATTGCGAGTCGCAAACCCGTTTTGTGATTCGGTAACCAGGTTACTGAATCGCAAAACTGGGTTTGTGCATCGCAATGTGCTTTTTGCACGTCGCAAACAGCGAAAGTCGCTGTTTGAGACATGCAAAAAGCTACCTACATGTGGGTCTTGGTCCCTAATTAGGTCTGGTGTTAACAAAGACATTTTTTTTTTAATTAAACTTCTATTTCTCTCTCTTTCGGCTGGCTTTACTGTGAGTGATCGCATTCTGCTCTTCCACAAGGAGCATATTGCCACAAATCAAATCAAATCATTAACATTTATAAAGCGCGCTACTCACCCGTGCGGGTCTCAAGGCGCTAGGGGAAAAAAAGGGGGGGGTTATCGCTGCTCGAACAGCCAGGTCTTTAGGAGTCTCCGGAAAGCGGAGTGGTCCTGGGTGGTCCCGAGACTGGTGGGAAGGGAGTTCCAGGTCTTGGCCGCCAGGAAGGAGAAAGATCTCCCACCCGTCGTGGAGCGGCGGATGCGAGGGACAGTAGCGAGTGCGAGGCCAGAGGAGCGGAGGAGGCGGGTGGGGACGTAGAAGCTGAGGCGTCGGTTGAGGTATTCCGGTCCCTTGTCGTGGAGGGCTTTGTGTGCGTGGGTGAGAAGTCGGAAGGTGATCCTTTTGCTGACTGGGAGCCAATGCAGGTGTCTCAGGTGTGCGGAGATGTGGCTGCTGCGGGGTATGTCGAGGATGAGGCGGGCCGAGGCGTTTTGAATGCGTTGCAGGCGGTTTTTGAGTTTGGCTGTGGTCCTGGCGTAGAGGGTGTTGCCGTAGTCCAGGCGGCTCGTGACGAGGGCGTGGGTCACGGTTTTTCTGGTGTCGGCGGGGATCCAGCGGAAGATCTTGCGGAGCATGCGGAGGGTGAGGAAGCAGGCGGAGGACACGGCGTTGACTTGCTTGGTTATGGTGAGAAGAGGGTCCAAGATGAAGCCGAGGTTGCGGGCGTGGTCTGTGGGGGTCGGTGCGTTGCCGAGGGCAGTGGGCCACCAGGAGTCGTCCCAAGCGGACGGGGTGTTGCCGAGGATGAGGACTTCCGTTTTTTCCGAGTTCAGCTTTAGGCGGCTGAGCCTCATCCAATCTGCGACGTCCTTCATACCCTCTTGTAGGTTGGTCTTGGCGCTGGCGGGGTCCTTGGTGAGGGAGAGTATAAGTTGGGTGTCGTCGGCGTAGGAGGTGATGATGATGATGTTGTGCTTGCGTACGATGTTGGCGAGGGGGCTCATGTAGACATTGAAGAGTGTCGGGCTGAGTGATGAGCCTTGGGGTACGCCGCAGATGATCTCGGTGGGTTCAGAGCGAAACGGAGGGAGGTAAACTCTTTGGGAACGGTTAGAGAGGAAGGAGGCGATCTAGTCCAGGGCCTGGCCTTGGATTCCGGTGGAGCGGAGGCGGGTGATTAGGGTGCGGTGACAGACGGTGTCAAAGGCAGCCGAGAGGTCGAGCAGAATGAGGGCGACTGTTTCACCGTTGTCCATCAGGGTTCTGATGTCGTCAGTGACTGAGATGAGGGCGGTTTCAGTGCTGTAGTTGGTTCGGAATCCGGTTTGTGAGGGGTCGAGCAGGTTGTTGTCTTCCAGGAAGGTGGTCAGCTGTTTGTTGACGGTCTTCTCTATTACTTTGGCTGGGAAAGGCAGAAGAGAGATGGGGCGGAAGTTTTTCAGATCGCTCGGGTCAGCCGTAGGTTTCTTTAGTAGAGCGTTGACTTCGGCGTGTTTCCAGCATTCGGGGTAGGTAGCAGAAGAAAAAGAGGAGTTGATGACGGTCTGGAGGTGCAGGGCGATGATGTTGTCGGCTTTGTTAATGATGAAGTGCGGGCAGGGGTCCGAAGGGGCGCCGGAGTGGATAGAGTTCATGATGGATTTGGTTTCTTCTGTGTTGATGAAGGACCAGTTGATGGGGGTGATGGCCGTGGATGCCGGTTCGGTGGTGTTTGGTTGGGTCTGGTGTCCGAAGCTGTCGTGGAGGTCGCTAATCTTGCGATGGAAGAAAGTGGCAAGGGAATCGCACAGATCCTGTGAGGGCGTGACGGCGTTGGCGCTGGGGTTGGAGAACTCCTTGACGATGCTGAAGAGTTCTCTGCTGTTGTGTCTGTTTTTGTCCAGTCTGTCTGTGAAAAAGTTCCTTTTGGCAGCGCGGATCAGGTGGTGGTGTTCGCGGGTAGCGTTCTTGAGGGAGGTCATGTTGTCAGCGGTGCGGTCCTTGCGCCAGGCTTTCTCAAGGGCGCGACAAGTTTTTTTTTATTATTTGAGGGTGTCAGAGAACCAGAGAGGTTTTTTGGTGTTGGTCTGTCGATGCGTGCGTTTGAGGGGGGCAAGGATGTCTGCGCAGTTGGGGATCCAGTTTGTTCGGTTGAGGGCTGCGTCGGTGGTGAGGGTGGGTTGGTTGGCGGCGAGTGCGGAGAAGAGTTGCTCTTCGGGGATCTTGTTCCACTGTCGACGAGGGATGGGTTGGGTGCGGAGGTGGCGGGTCTCGCGTCGGAATGTGAAGTGGACGCAGCTGTGGTCGGTCCAGTGCAGGGCGGAGGCGTGGCTGAAGAAGACGTGTTTGCTGGCGGAGAAGATGGGGTCAAGCGTGAGGCCGAGGTTGGCGAGGTTGTCGAGCAGGGTGGTGGTGTTGGGGTCGTTGTTTTGTTCCAGATGGAAGTTGAGGTCTCCTAAGAGGATGTAGTCCGGTGAGGCGAGGGCGTGCGGGGAGATGAAGTCGGCGATGGCGTCGCTGAAGGGGGCGCGTGGTCCGGGAGGACGGTAGACGAGGGATCCTCTGAGGGTGGTCCTTGGATCGGTGCGAATCTGAAAGTGCAGGTGTTCAGCGGCGAGAGGGGTGTCTTCGGTGGAGGTGGTGACGCTGATGGAGTCTTTGAAGACGATGGCGATACCTCCTCCTACCTGGCTGGTGCGGTCTTTTCTGGAGATCTTGTAGCCT
The DNA here is from genome assembly GCF_031143425.1 of Pleurodeles waltl. Lineage (NCBI taxonomy): Eukaryota > Metazoa > Chordata > Amphibia > Caudata > Salamandridae > Pleurodeles > Pleurodeles waltl. The sequence continues at coordinate 540,336,319 of NC_090442.1, forward strand.
TCGGGGATGGCAGTGGCGATGTCGGGGGCCGAGGAGGCATTCATCCAGGTCTCCGTGATGAAGGCGACGTCCGGTGCTATGGAGTCCAGGAGGACCCAGAGTTCAACGCCGTGTTTGTGGACGGAGCGGGCGTTGACTAGGATGCACTTGAGGTGGTTGATGGCGCGTGGGCTTGTGGTCGTGGTTGTTGCGTGGTGGAAGGTGCGTTTGCAAGAGTTGCAGGTGAAGGGTCCATGGGTGCGTTTGGGGTGAGCTTGGAAACAAGTTTTGGAGTGTCCTGGGTTGAGGGCGTGGAGGGTGGTGGGGTCGTAGCGGGTCAGCGGGGCTTGGGAGAGCTGGGGACCAGGGGTCGTGGCGCTGGGTGCCAGACAGGCGCGGACGGGCGCAGACGGGCTTGCCTCTGGCGCGCCAGCGGCGCGCCCGCTGCGCCCGTCCGCGCACAGTAGTTTTGTTCAGTGTCCGGAACTACAGTGGCAATCAGTGACGTAACGAAACTGGAGGGTGCCCCTTTGCAAAGAACATGGAGGAGCCCCCTCTCCAGACTCACTCAGGGCAGGTGCTGTGCTGAAGGGGCCCCCTGGAGGGCGGCTGCGGGGCCTTTGTTATGCCGCTGGTGGCAACGTGTGCTTTTAGAGTTCAAAAACTTTTTGGGGGGGGTTTTGCCAGTGTTTGTTACAATGTTGAGGGCCTGGTAGCACCCACAACAATAAAGTGTTACAAAGGCCATGTCAAAACAAGACACGCATTGATGAAACTAAAAGACTTAAAAAAATATGTCAGATCAGTTGGCTTTGTCAGTGTTTGTTTATTTTCATGCTTCCCTTAATTGTGTTGAAAATGGTTACACGGATTTTCCATTAGAAATATTTTTGGGAAATACTAGCATGCATCAACACATTTTACTAAATGACACTTCATTTGCATATAATCAGAGAGCATTCTGGGAGCATTATACTTAGCCTCTTAGCCTAAACTTTTCAAACATGTGTGTACACGTTTTTTTTTTTTTGTACTGGAACCAACGTCAGTAGTGAAGTGTGGCCTTAAAACATTTATTTACAGCACTCACCCTAATAATGAAGACTTTCAAATAATGAACCATAAATACAAGTTCGAACAGCATTATCTTTTGGAAACACATTACCTCAACTGCAGAGAGTTCCACTCTCTGTAAACAGGCAGCCAAAGGGTTTGTGCTGCAGGGGGTTGGGCCTACTTGTCCCAAGGCCAAAGTAAACATAAAAACTTGTTGCCCTTGACCCCCAAACAAGATGTCCCGGGCGTCGGGCGATAGGAATTCCACATCCCTGAGGATTATCTAATAACAGGGACTGTGAATTGTAAGATCAGCCTGTTGGCAAGTAAAAAAGCTGACACAGAAGTCTCTGAGAGAGATAGTGCAGAGGCTAAAAAGATTGTCCACATGAATGGTAAAACCTCCTGATATAGTAAAGTTAGCAAATTTGATGATCAGTGGAGCAAGGGTTTTAGCAAAAGAATTGTTAAACAGCTTTACTCTCCTTGGTTAGGGCATTAGAGGGCCCCTGAAACATAGAGAATGTGGTATGAACTCTAAGTGAGAAGGTCACAACCTCTGTGCCTTGCAATTTGTGGATCATAGTTGTAGATCCCCCCCAAAGCAACTACGAAATATGATTGCCATCCCACCTCCTTAAGAGTTGGAGAATGGATTAACTGCTAGGGAGTGCCAATGCAATAGCGGGAGTGGAAGACTCAACTAGCCAGGTTTAGGAAAGGAAGAATGCATCCCAGCTGGGCGAGGTAATAACCAAATATTTGAAGTGCATGTTTAGAAAGTGGGGACAGATAGTCTGAACCTGAAGCTCCAAAGCACAGGAACATCTTTATGAACCTCATTTGGTATTCATTTAGAGACCTGGGCCATGGGATGCTGATAAACGATACGGATCATTTGGCGGAACCTCTTCCCCAGCTCCATACATAGTAGGATTACCTCCAAGTATTCCCATGAGATAGTGTCGAAGGCCTTGCAAAAATCAATAAGAAGCAGGGCAAGTGAACCACTGGACTGAGCCTTGAGATGGGGCCATCTGAGCTCGGCGGATGCAGTGCCTAGTACTCCTACCTGGCATGAAGCTACACTGATCTGGTTGTATAAAATGGGCTAGCGTGTGGGTAAGACATGTTGCCAGTATTTCACCATACATCTTTATATCGGCATTGATGAGAGAGATTGGCCGATACGATGCACACTGTTCCGGGGGCAGCCCCTCCTTTGGCAGGACCACAATTGTGGCACAATCTACTTCAGGGGGAAAAGGCTCCCTTCAACAGCCCCTCTGCATAAGAGTTTAAGAGATGAGGCACCAGCAATGAACGGAACCTTTTTTAGTACTCTCTTGGTACCCATCTGGCACTGCGGTTCCCTCCCCTTAAGCTCAGATATTGCAACTTCAGCTTCCTCTTTCGTGAATGGATCATCTAAGTCTTGGGCCAGGTTGGGTGGGATAGTCGGTATTGGAAGGTCACATACTATAGAGCCCTCTTCTGTCAAGTGTGGCAGGGGGTCTCTAGCATAGAGATCTTGGTAGAGAGTCACAAAGGCCTGAGCTATCACTGCCAGTCCCACTTGGGTGTTCCCCTCCCTATCACATATGGATGGTACGACTCTGGCGGCTGCCTCACGTGTTACCAGCCAATAGAGCAATTTGCCTGATTTGTCACCCATTCCATAAACTCTGCTGGTCCACGCCTGCCAGCATTGCTTTGCCTCCTCAAGAGATATTTGGCGTAGCTCAGACTGCACCAGTGCCAGTTGACGTATCACCTGTGTATCAAATTACCTGGTCCGTCCCCCCAGCATCTTGGCTTCGAGCTGAACACTTTGCACCCTCTGGCGCTACTCCTGCCCACCGATGTAGCTTTTGATAATTCTGCACATTGTCAGTTTACACGCGGGCCACAGCGTCTCCCCAAAGTCCACTGAGCACTCATTGCAGCGGAAAAAAGCCTTGAGTTCCTCCTCTACAAATTTGGCACAGTCAGGGGACTTCAAGTACCATGTGTTGAGTCTCCAGGTTGGCTGCTGTGCGTGGTGCTGCATACCCCAATCCGCCAAAATCGGCGTGTGATCTCATATGCCCCTAGGAAGGATCCAAACAGACCTTGGATTCATTATGTCTGTTGCCGGGACCCACACGAGGTCTATCCGGGCCTCAGTGTGATGGGCAGCAGAACGGTGTGTGTGTAGGGACGCTCATGCGGGTGCCAGAAAAAAGACCCCAAGAGTCTGCCCAGGTTTTAAGGCATGCAGGCTGGAGGTGTTGGATGGGACTGGGTTCCGCAGAGACATTCCTGATTGGGTCCAGCTCCAAATCCCCCCCCCACCCACCCACCACAAGAGTAAAATCAAATTGTGGGAGAATATAGCAGTATACCAGATTATATTGCTTGGCCTCTATCTGACCCTCCACACCAATGTACCTCCCCAAGGGGTCCTCATGAACCTTTGTCACTGTCAGCAGTAGCGACTTATGCAACAGCAGGGCCACTCCGTGTTAACTGTGTCGCCTGTAGTAGGACTATTCCCCCGGGTCATGCCTTTTAATGTATTGAAGCACTGCGGTCCGTTTAATATGATCTAAGAGCCCATTGACGTTCCATGAAATTACCAAGATCATATTGAGTGTAGGAATGGATGTGTGCAGCCCACGAGGCTCCCCATTGGTCAACAGGGCAACCAATGGGGGCCGCGGACCGTAAGGGCAGGGACCTTCAAACCAACACTTTCTCTGCTTTGATGTCCCAGAACATGTGAGTATTGAGCATCAGTGGTATAAGTAATGTTCATTTGAACTTGAAGAGAGCATTCGATAAAAACTACTATCCTAGAAAGAAAAATTCCCCCCCCCCCCCCCCACTTCCTCTCTATAAGCATCTTTCACCCCCATTAACATTTGAAAACTGTGGTAACTCGTGGAAGTGCTCAGCAACCTGCATCTGGATACCTCCCGCCCATTTACGAATGCTCCGCCTGACCGCTACATTCACATTAGCAATAAACAAATAGGGGGAGGAAATTACCTTGCACCGTCAATCCCCCCCTGGAGAGCGAACACCCCCACTCCGCCAGACCTACCCAGGAAGGAAGTGACCCACTACAGCAAACAATCCTATTCAGACATATAGCAGTGCATAGTACAGTTACAGCGTTAATTTCTTGGGTCCCGGCCACTCCAGGTCATCAGTCAAGTGGGGCCTCCATCAGAGTTGAAGATGACCAGTGTGTCAAACAGTGAGGAGTTCTGGGTCTCCGCCCGTGACTGTTTCGCTCCCGGAGTCGGGCTTGCAGAGGCCCCCCTCCCCCTCCAAGTGGGGGGGGTGCCTTCTTCTAGACCTCCGACAGAGCTCACGGGCCTCTCTGGCAGGCTGTGGCAGTCGAGCAACGGAACAGTCTACGGGACCCACTGCCGATCCACTCCAGGGGTGCAGTTCCGCTGCTCCGTCGCCCATTCCCATGCCTGCTGCGGTGTTTCAAAGAAAAGGGTAGAAGTGCCGTACATGACGTTCAACTTGGCTGGGAAAAGAAGCATGTAGCACACATTCAGCGCACATAGTTTCTGTTTAACTTCCTCATACAAGCGTCGATGTTGTTGAACAGCTCGAATGTAGTCCGGGAAGATCATGATTTTTGCATTAGAAAACCGTACCTCTGCCTGGGAACGAGCCTCCCATCGAATAGTGTCCCGGTCTCTGTTGTTGAGGAGTCGGAGCACCACAAGTCGGGGAGGAGCCCCAGGCGGGGGCCTTTTTGCTAGCACTTGGTGTGCTCGTTCCACCACAAAGCAACGTGACAACTTGTCCTCCGGGACACAGGAGCAAGACCAAGTCTTCATGAGCCCCTCCATTGTGCCTCTGTTATTTCCTCTGGCATACCCACCAGGCGAAGACTATTTCTGCGAGAACGGTTCTCGGCATCTTCGGGCCCTCTCCTCCAGGCCAGCCACCCTTGCGGGTAAGCTGGGAGACTCATGTCTGGAGAGTGGTCACTGCATCCTCAGCTGTGGAAATTCCAGTCTCTGTCTCTGTCACTCTCTCAGCCACTCGCCTAAGGTCCTGGCGCACCAGGGAGAGGTCCAAACCGACACCATCCACCTTGCACTCTACACCCTCTTTGAGTTCTGGATTGCCTTTAGAAGCATCGCCATGTCTGGGGGAGGATGGGGTCCACTCTGCCTCATTCGCTGGACCCGACGGGTCTCCCTGGGTGCAGTATATTGGTCCATTTTTGTCTGCGCCGCCTTACTCTGAGTGGGCTTGTCACGCCCTGTATCCCTGAGTACGCCGAGCCCCTCCGCCCCACCCCCTCCCCCTAACGAGAACAGGCCGTCAAGGAGCTGAGGCAAGCACGCCCAGAACAGATAACTCAATCCTTCAGTCGCTACACACCAGGGCAGAAGCGTGACCTCCCAGGGCTGGGAGGGCGCACAGCGCTTCCCTACCGCCCACCCCCATCTACCCAGCCTTCACTGAGTGCACCAACCATCCCTCGCCTGGCTCTGGCGGGATAGTTTGTTTATGGAACTGTGAAGAGTGCACCAAAGTATTAAGTCCTGTCTATCCGACCACCAGGCCTCTGGGGCTGTGCTGGACCTCGTTGTGTCCCTTCAAAGATTAGTCCTGCCTAGCCTTGAATGTGTCTTGAAATCCCAGGTGCAGTTGATTATGGTAACATTTGCGGACCCTAAGAAAGCAGGTCGGTCCAACCGCCACTCCCAAAGGCAGGAGACTTCTGACTCGACCAGAGCCAGCCAGGCCACCGCCCTACATTGCCCCTTCAGCTGCGGCCATGGTGCTGCAAACCAATCTGGTGGCCCCCAGCAGGTTGATTCTGTGGCGCAACTCTGCTTGTGGCCTTTATTCAGGAGGGAGGATGAAGGGACCAGGAAGTCTGCAAGCCCAAGCACCGGGGCCCCCTTGTTCAAGGCCTATCCCTGCCCCACATTCAGTGGCGCCCGATCATCACTCCTCCTCTCTTCCCCCCCCCTCAGTATCACCCTGTGGCCCTAGGTAGGCCACACCCCACTGCAGTCCCAGGCCTTGACGCTTCCTCTTTCGTGGGCCCCACTCGATCACTAGGGTGACCATGCAGTTTGTTCCTCAATACAGCCCTAATCCAGCCACTGCAGCCAGGGACCTTTCACAGCTGCCGCTAGGGCCACACCTCCACCACCTCTGCAGTCACCGGTCTGCGCCCTCTTCCAGGCACCAGCTGCCCACGCTCCACCTGGCCCAGGCCCGGCCATGCCCTGGCCCCGGCTCCCAGGTACAGCCGGGGACACAGTCACCTCCTGCCCGCCATCAGTGCTGTCACCCGCTGCATTTGTGGGGCTGCCAGTATGCGTTCAAGTCACACCCTCCTCCAGATCCCGGCCGGTCCGGTCCGCTGGGCCTAGACCTCAGAGGGCTGGCTCAGGTTGCACCTCGCCCGCAGCTCCCCCATGGTCATCTCTCCCTCCACCATTGGCTCCGGCGGGATCCCCCAATCGCCGGGCGCTTCCCCCACCAGTGAGACCTAGTTGGGACGTTCCGCTGTCAGGCAGGATAGTTTGGCGGATCAGAGGAGCGCTACTTCAAAATGTGGCTGCCATGAAGGCTTGCTTCACTTCGCTCCCAGTAGTGAAAATTATTTGAAGAATTCTTCACTACCAGAACATGTAAAACTTAAAAGTACATGTCCAACATATTAATTACACTTCACCCTGCCCTCTGGGCTGTCCGTGGCCTACACTAGCAGTGACTTATATGTACTTTATATAGGTTTGGTCCTGGCAAATGGTTTATTTTGCCAGACTATTGGCAGATTAAAACTGCACACACATGCTGCAATAGCAAGCCTTAGACATGTTTAAGGTGCTACATAAGGCGTTCTAAGAGTGCCCCGAGACTGCTGTTAGAGGGATTGCGGTCTCTTGGGTATAGTGCAATGTGTGTTAATGTAGTATAGTCTGTTATTTTCCATAGGATGGGTATGATGGTTTAGCGGCCTTAGGAGGCATGCTGGTTGCTAGAATCATGTGTATACAATGCAGTGTGGTGGGCAAATGTCTCAAGAATGTCCTGTAGTGGATTTTTGTCCCTATTATTGCATTTCAGTGCTTAGTATATCCAAACTTGTGTGATGTGGTTGGTTGCACTTCTGTGAAAGTAATGCAGTATGTTGGGTGACAGTAGGATGAAGTGCTCTGTAATCAGTGTTTTTTGGGATGCAGTGAATTCTGCCAGAATAATGTCCAGAGCAGTGGTAACCACTTTTTTACAACCACTGTCCACTTTTTAGACCAAGAAACTTTCACAGCCCGCCTAGCTTTAATGGACATAAGGCAGGGGATTTTTTTTAATGTGACTAAAACATCGTATGATAGCAAACTGTCATTTACATACTGCACATTTTCCATTGAAACAGCCCTAAATTTGCACAGACATACAATTTTAAATGATAAAACTGTATTACACACATCATTTGTGGATATCTGGTTTCATTAAATATTTATTATTTGTGCGTCACCAAGTAAAGTGTCTTAATTTGATTTGATAGCATCTTTTATTCTATCACACTTCATAATTGCAATCAAATGTGTTTGTTTTGCTTTCCCTGCTGAATGTGTACAGTTAATTTATAGGTATTTACATTTTGTTGTGTGTTATTAAAAAATTTAATCCTACAGCCTTTCCTTTCATACTTCCTGTACACCCCCAAATTGTCACACAATTCCCTTTACGTTTCTTACTCTGACTGCAAACTGAGAGACGTTTGTAAACTCTTTTTTCAATGTGAAAAAGCAGCACTTTGTCAGAAGTTATAGCTTGACATTTGACTTGTCTTTGTGGTGCAACAAATTTGATAAGATAAATACAGAATTTAAAGGCATGCCCTTTGTTTGGTTGGGCTTTTGGCCACCTGCAAAAAATTGCCTCGCGCCCCAGAGTTTGGAAAACACTGATCCAGAGGATACAGTGCTGTGTTGTAAATTACTGGACTGTAATGTAGTAGGATCAAGTTTCCTAAAATACATTGAGTTAAATTCCCTTTAACTGCATTGTGAATGTGTTGGAGTGTTATAGATGCAGTGCATTATCTCTATCGCATGCAGTGTAGTGGGTTCGTAACCACTGGAAGCAGGCACTGGAGACTTGTACACCGCATGATCATAAAAATAAGTCCTAATTTTCCTAATGTACTGCCAGGGAAATGCAGAGAAGGCATGATGTTATGTCGATTTATATAACATATTAATCACCTGTGAGAGTATCCAGGCACTTCAGCAATTGTGTAGGCATGTGGTTCCCATAATTATTCGAGGAGCCAGGTTGCCAGCTTCTTGCAAAACTCCAGAAGTCAAGAGCAAGCTCTGATGTATTGTTGGAGGTCGTTCCATGTTTTGGGTCTGATGTTAAAGAACGATTGACCTCCTGCTCTGCTTTTATCAATGTGTGTGTGTGTGTGTGTGTGTGTGTGTGTGTGTATATATATATATATATATATATATATATATATACATATATATATATATAGCTGTCTGACAGGCTGGTGAAAGTGTATACAGCTATTCAGGTGTGCTGGCTCAATATAAAGCTTTGTATTTGTGTGCGAGGTTTGAATGGACTGTGTTTGTAAATGGGGAGCCAATGGAGCTCTCTGAGATGGGGTGTGATGTGGGTGTAGCATGGAAGATTGAGTTTGAGTCCGGCAGCAGTGTTCTGTCTGGTCTGCAATCTGTAGGAGATGCTTGGAGATTCCAGCGTAGAGTGTGTTGCTGTAGTAGAGTCTGATTTTGACGAGGGCTTGCGTGATGGTGTTCTTTGGTAGCCATTTGAAGATCTTTTGTAGCGTATGTAGGATGTGGAAGCAGGCAGTGTTCACTGTGTTGACTTGTGTTCTCATGTTGAACATGTCTTCCTGGATGATCATCCGAATTCTGACATAGTCGGTGGGTGTTGGTCCTAGCTCTTATGGCCACCAGGTGGTGTTCCACGAGGACATCCTCTTTCTGAAGACCAGTGTTTCCATATTGTCGGAGTAGAGCTTCAAGCAGTTGGTTCGCGTCCATTCTGCTACCTTGTTAATGCAGTTGGTAACAGTTGTCTTGTCTGTCTGCGATAGGATGAGTTGGGTGCTGTTGGCTTAGGAGTTGAGGGTTATGCCTTGGGATCAGATGATGTTGGCAAATGTAGACAATCCCTGAGGGACTTCACATCGGGAGCCAGGAGCCTAATCTGAAAAAAGGTTGTAGTCTGACTTCTTAGGTTCCTCCCGTGAGAAAGGAGCCGATCCAGTTGAGTGCAGGTCCTTGGGGTACAGAGCTCAACGTCTGTAGTCTTCTAATTAGTGTATTGTAAGAGACCATGGTAAATGCCGCAGAGAGGTTGAACAGGATGAAGGCCACTATTTCTCCTTGGTTCAGGATGGTCTGAATGTCCTTGGTAGCTGCAATAAGTGCAATTTCAGTGCTGTGGTCTTTTCTGAATCCTTACTGAGTGTTGTCCAGTAGGTGGTGGTGTTCGAGGTGGATTGTGAGTTGCTTGTTGATGGCCTTCCATATCATTTCGGCAGGGTAGAGGAGCAGGGAGATAGGACGGAAGTTGCTCATTTGGCTCAGGTCAGCCAACAGCTTCTCGAGGAGAGCTCCAGTCTTCTGGGAATGTGGCGGATGTGATGGAGATGTTGAGGATGTGACTGAGGGCAGTGCTGATGGGTGATGCTAGAAAGTTCTACATGTTTTGAGGTCCTTGTTCTGTTGAGACTCCTCAGAGGTTGGTCTGCATGATCATTTCTGTATCTTCTAAGTTGAGAGTTTTCCATTCAATCAGGTGGGCTTATTGGTTGGTGCTGGGCAGGTTTTTGATGAGATTGGTTGGTGTGCAAAGTTGCTGTAAATGTTTGCAATTTTGTTGTGGAAGTACTTTGATAAGTTGTGAGAGTTCTTGGGAGGGGTGATGCAGTTTATGGAAACCAAGTGTGTCAAAGTCCTTGACGATTAGATGGTCTCCTTGTAGCTGTTGGAGCTCCTTTGGAGTTTAGCAAGTCCTCTTTTCTTGCTGTCTGTTGGTGTCTGTTAGTTGCTGGTGGTAGCTTGAGGGTTCAACCTTGTTAGTGGTTCTGTCTGTGGTTTTGTGGCTGCCTGTCCATTTTCTTTCTAGCTTATCGTTGCAGTCTATGCAGTGTCGTTATGAGCCCCGAAGGTCCTCTGGGTCATATTATAATGATACATCATTCAGTCTTAGAACAGCAGCATTGACTTTTCCAGTTCCTGAATGAACACTAATGAGAGTCCGAGAGCAACTTTGACACCCAGTTACCTTTGCGTTTTTATAGCAGCCAGAGAGAAAACCATCTTCAAATAACCTAAAAATAAAGGATGCTTGTTCTCATGGGTGACCTAGGTTACCAAAATCTGATGAGAGGTGAACACAGATTAAGATTTCGATCACTTTTCTTGGCTTTGCGTATCATACAGTTTTATATTACAAGCAACAGAATTGAGAAACATTTCCTTCAATGTTGCTTTTGACAGTGAGAAGCAAACTGGAACATTAGAATATGTGGAAAAGATAGGGTTGAAAGATGCATCAATCATTATGTTTGTCATACAGATGCCTGTTCATGAATACAGCATTCATTGCATTTGATTTATAAAGGCAAGTTTGAAATGTAAGAAATTATGTTTGCAGTGGGGCATGCTTGTACTCTCCTCAGGATTGTAGTGTAGGAAATATATGATATTGAATAGCACGCAAACATCAGAGATTCATCATTTCCAGTGGTAAGTTAAAATAAGGAGACAGCTATTGCAGCATAACCATTACAAGCATTTTATTAGCATGATGCAAACCAATAGACAGCAAGTTAAGGCTTGGAAAGATGCCATATGTTGTGCAGAAACTGAATCTAAAGCAATAAATAGAAAGATAAAAAATAAATGGCATTAAAGCTTATGGAGTAAGATCACTAATAAAGAACTTATGTAGTACAAAAAATAAGGCTGCTTATGTTGTAATAATTGAAACAAAGTATTGATCGACTAATTGTACAGCATGAAGATCTCAGCTGTTTAGCTACTTTCTGTGTATTTGGGAGCCATTGCATATTTTGTTAGCTTTACACTTGCACAGTAGACACAGAATTAACTTAATCAAAATGTAGCATGAATAACATTTAAAGTGAGTGTTTTGTGTGTATTTTTATGTTTATAATTATATGTGTAGACACAGTGTGCAATATTTATTGACATTTTTGAGTGTGGGGGAGGGTTTTTGATTCATGAGGGGCGAAATGTCGAACAGGTCTTGATGAAGGTCAAGGTACACAATCACACCAACACATTTGTGTGGAGGCACTTTGAAGTGAACAAATGCATTTAGGTTCAAAATTGACCTTGAAGCAAATTCAGCAGGAGTAAGGTGTCACTTTAGATGCAAAACTACTATGTGCAGATAGAAAATGTGATGGTACGTTATCATATTAGGTGTAGAAACGTGCATAGGTATGTCGTCACATTTGGTTGACTGCATATAGTTTCACATCAGACTGCCTTATCAGTCTGCAAAGAGCAATCAGCAACTGCCCTTCCCGAGGGGGCAAAGCTCTGTCATCATGGCTTCATAGGCCTTGATACATCAGACCACACATAACTTGGTGGAATTCGAAAAGGCTGGGTATGGGATCAAACATGAGTTACATTTAGTCCATCTAGTGGCATGAACAGTGACTAAGTCCAGGGTAAAAGTCCTCCATAGTGATGTCAAGGGCCCTAACATGCAACACTTTCCTACACAAGATCAGACACAAAAGGTTGGCCAATTTGGCTGACAATTGATTATGGGATAGGTACTTATTCCTAGGCCATAAGATGAACAGGTTTAAGACCTTGGTGATATCCCAGAGGACCAAATACTGTGGTTCCGGAGGAAGAGACAAACAAATGCCCATGAGCACCTCTTTAGCCAGGGGATGTTCCTCAATGGGTGGGCTGCCGACCAAATCATGCCCATAAGAAATTGCAGACAGAAAGGTACTGACCGATCTAAATGCCATTCCGTCTGAGGCAAAGGGTGACAGGATGTTCAGGATATGGACAACGTCCATCCCTTCAGGATCTTGGCTCTGTTGTAGACACCAGCCAACCAGCGAGACCAAACCATTTGGTAACTTGTGAGTGTATTGTCCTCCCAAGCCCAGAAACCGAGGTCTGCTACATGTTTTGGAAGGTCCCCGACTTGCAATCTGACAGAGAGAATTTTGAGACCTGGCTAATGTGCTTCGGATCAGATTTTGGCTATCTTCCGGGAAGGAGGGCTGAGAATCATCTCCACTGAATTGATCACAAATCTTAGGTGAGGGTGCGAGAAGGGGATAGGGATGATTTCTCTCAATTGACAATGAACCCAAGGGACTGGAGCAGGTTCACCGCCATCTCCAAGTGTATTGACAGTGCATAAGGACATTGGTTCATGAGAAGCATGTCTTCCAGGTACACTATCGTGCAAACCTCAGACGCCCTCAGGTGTTCGACCACTGGACTGAGAACCTTTGAAGTTTAACAGGCTTCTGCCAAGCGATCCTTTTACAAAAACACAAGCATATTGCGAAAATAGTCTACAGGCAGATACAAAATGGAGGATTATTTCAAAATGGTTGAATGATGCTTCACGTATATTTTATGCTTTGGCTCTGCTTACCCTCATTATCATGAGTCAAGTGCATAAAGGGTTGCACGTGGCACAGTCTCAAGAGCCATAGTGGTACAGACACCAGTGGCAAAAGACCTCAATTTCTAAAGGAGAAGACCAGTAACCCCCTGTCTTCCCTATGCTAACCCTCCATGCTCCCTTTCTCGAGCTGGGTTTGAAGTGTTATTACCTTCCATTTATGTGTCATTTATCTTCACAAATTAAGAACGTAAAAATTACAAGAAAGCATGCAAAATCATGAAAGTCCTTCTTCAAAACTCACTGATACCCTTTGTATGAAATATTTTAAAAAATATAGAGATTTAAATATCACTATGCTCATTTGTTACCTAAATTCAGTTTGTGTCCTATGTGCCAAGCTAAAGACAAACACCTTTTTCATTAACCACAGCAAAATGTAATTCTGAGAGACTGCAAAATACACTTTAACAAAGCAAAGGCGAAATGACAGGGTCTAAACCAGCAAGTGGTTTATTATGACTTACCCAAAGCCTATGGAGGGAAGTGTGTTGATGAAATTAAATCTGGCAAAGGGCTACAGCAATCTTTAACCGGATTTATATATGGAAGTTCAAGAGTAAGCATTTCTAGAAAGGGTTTGGATCATACTTCTGTGAAACCCTGTAAAAGCATTACATTTTAAGTAGGGTGTTAGATGAATAGTGGCAGAGGCTGGAAAATAGCATATGCATAAAACAAGAGGCATGAGATAGCAAACAGGCAACAGTATTTGGAGATTAAAATGTGAGAATGTGTTCTTGAAAGCAAAGAGCTGCCAATTTCAAGTCCTAGGATAGATTTTTTTGTTGGTGCAAAAATTTGTCTTTCCCAAAGCATGTGAAAGAGCAGTGTAAAGTATGATTAAACCTGGCACGTACTACAAATCTGTGACCATACACAACAAGTCTAAGGTCAGGTAATTGGTACCAGCTTGTTAATTTGTAGTCCATGAGCTCCCCCATTCTACCGGTACCCTTATACCAAACTACATCAAGCATTGGTATAACCAATGGGTATGACTTTAATGTGCCAACAATATAAACATAGACACAAATGCTGTTTAGATATGGTACATGAACAAATGCTGTTTATCACATTAAAGTCTGCCCTTTTGGATTGTTGTGATGATTGAGCATACCTTTTAACTATAATAATCCTGAAAACACTCCAATGAAATCACTTCCTGGATGGTAGAATGATACACAAATAGCCAACAGCAAACGTTGAGAGTAGTATTCCTCTGGTTAGAGCCAAATACACTTTATGTACATTTTAAAGAATTTGAAGCTATAGGTTTTGTAGAAAGCTGCGCTGTCCAACCGGACCTTACAATACGTGGGGCCATGTTTGCAAATCAGAAACATGTTACAAGGATATCACAGCAACACAAATAATCCTAACTCTGGATCTGGGAAGATGAATGGTCAGATCCCATGGTGTTGGTGATTGACAGTAAAACAAACAGGGGGCGGTGGTTGAGGGAAGTTAGTAAATATTGTTTGCTGAACAGGCGTGAAAGGGGAGAAGTTTAGCATTTGAATTCATCTAGGTCAAGGATGGAGGTAGGTCAGATCAGCTGATTGATTATAATTCGTTAATGGAAACCAACAAAAAGACTGCAGAGAACCTCCTCAATTGCAAGACAGTGGCCTGTGAGTTAATTCACCATGCAGAATGATTACCTTGGATTGGATTTTATTGTGATATGTTGTTGATACAGCACTAAAAAGCATAAACTGCCTGAGTGCTCTTCACAAACATAGTTAAACAGAATTATGTGTATAGTCGCCAGTGTAATTGCCACATGTTTGAAGTGTAATAAATTGGCATGCTCTAGAAAAATAGACCAGCTTTAACTTCAGTGGCCAAATAGTTACTGGATGCAACTAATAAAAAAATGAGAGAAATTATAATTTCCAGCTTAAATAAGAACATGTTGTGAAATGCTGTAAGTTTCTGTTGTATAATAGGTGTCACAAGATATGAATCTCTTACCAGCACAGTGACAGAACACAATTCCGGGGGTTTAGCCAGAAAATTCAGGTCTCTCCTTCAGTAAATGTAAACATAATGCTTGTAATTCTGCTTTTGACTTTGTTTCTACATAGGTATGCACCTAGTTACTCATACTCAGTGATACTGGATCTGTGCAACTATGTGGCTGCAGAGTTTCTTTTGCAGAATTATAGAATTGCTGTATTTGCCACAAATGCCATCTGCAATCTGCTGAATAGTCTGCATATTTAAAAAACAATGTGTCTGGTTCAGATAGTTCAAAAGTTACAAAAGATGTCGCAACACGTATTAATGTGCAGTGGAAGGCCCTTAGCAAAGGTTGACCGGACACTTTTCTGTTGCTTATTGCTATATTTGGGTGTTAAGCTGGTGTACGCCCAGACAGTGTCAACTGTAAAAATGACAAAATAATGAAGTAATGATATCACAATATGTGCTGCATTATGCCACATAATTTGCCTTTTGTTTTCACATAATTTATGCAACCCTGCCATGTAATGCTTTTTTAAATAGGCAGTGATGCTCTCAGCTGGCAAGATTCCGCTTTGTTGCAGTGTGCAGAGCCGTTCATATACTGTCCCTGATGCCAAGGCAACCAGCAGTTTCTGGAAGTAGCCATGCAACTAATGCAAGCTCAGTCCATCATGAGCCAGACACATCTACATTTAATTACACTCCTGAAATATCCCACTGGGTAAATGATTTCACCTTCCTTGTTAAGAATGTCAGTCCTTCACAGAGCACTCGGGAACCAGTGCATTTTTAAAATAGTCTCTTTGGCGTTTTAAGTGCACATAAAGAATTATTGTGTACAGTTTTCACTGTCTTAATGGGGGCTCAGGGAGAGATGGGCTTGCCCGGTCTCCTTCCGGTAACCTTCCCACCCCCTACCCACCCTCCCAAGGCTAGTTGGGTATGGTGGTGCATTAATAACGCTCTGGGCACTGATTGGTTAGGATAGGTGAGTGGAGTTTTGTGGGTTTTTAGTTTTGAGGGAGGTTGTGGACGGCCTCTTTGGCTGTTGTCACACTCAGGGGCAGGACATGGTTAGCGTTTGTCACATAGGTAGTTCAAATATTGGTATAATAGTTTCATTAATTAATTGGTGGCTGTCAAAAAATATTTTGGGAGGGAGTAAGGTAGTTGAGGCACTAAGAATTCTTCAAGATGAGAGTAGGGAGGGTGTACTTTAGTACGGGATGTTGTAGCTGGCTGGGGTAGGCTTGAAGAGCTCTGAAAGTGTCTTCCAGGGACGTGGCAACTGCGGTGTTAGCTTGCTCCTCAACTAGTAGTAAGCCTAAGAAGTTTAGGCAAAAGAGAGTGAGCTGGAAGCAGACTCTTGGTACCTGAGGAATGGGAGATTGCTGAGGCTTTTAAGTCTGCTTCAGCATCTGTGCTGTTTGGGGGCAGGTAGATGTCCAGAAGAGGCGGTCTGCAAGCGTGCATGTGTGGCCATGACAGTCCTTTCACGGGGCCGACGGGGGACAATGCACATGCTAAGACGCTGAGTGTGTGTTTGTGTGCTCTTGCTGGTTGTAACACAGGAATAATGTCACAGGCTTTGCCCGTCTGTGGTGTTTCAGGAACAGAAGGTGATTCTCATGGGCAGATTGAGGAAAGGCAGTAGGGAGCCACTGCCAAGATGGCAGCACCCATATTTGAAACTGATCCGATCCTATATTCTCATATAGGATTCAGATCAGGAGGATTTGGAGAGAAGGCAGTTGGGTGAGGTGAGTAGTGATTTAAGGGGGCAAAGCAAGACCATGTCTGGTAGTTTTTATCTCCCTTTTTGGACAGCTGGTAGTACCTAGTTGGGTGAGCCCAATGCTCAACAAGGTGGAAAATAGAATAATTAAACAGAATTCAGGCAGGCAACTTGTAAAAGTAGTGGATTGCATGCAGCGAGTGGACAGTGGGTTTTGTTGACAAATTATTTTGAAGATGGTATGAGAGGACAGCCTAGGGCGACTAAAGGGCTGTCTGGGTGTGACGCAGAGGTGTTATGAACTGAGCGCCAGTAGTTTCCAGACACCAGTGGTGGTCTGGACGCCTCCTGGGCACTGGACCAAGAGCAGTGTACAGAGCGACCTGCTTGACATCGAGGGAGACAAGACAACCACAATTGGCACCAGATGGAGAAGATTGAGAACTGCCAAGCACTAGCAAAAGTGTTGCTTGTTTATGGGGTCTGGAAGGGTGCAAGGAGAATAATTTGGACTATGATGATGCAGGCAAGGAGGGTGAAATTGTGGATAAATAGTTTGGGGCCAAGGAGAGTCAGGATTAGTTGCAGGTTGAGGGCCAAAGTTTTAAAGAAAGGAGGAGTATTGGTGTTTTTCAGAGTGGAGTCAAGCGGCTGGTGAGATGTCGGGAGGAGGAAGACAAGTGCAAAGAGAAGAATGTTTTCAAACCTCCATCATTTCCTTGAGGTAAGTCCATGAATGGCCGAGGAATGAAAAACGGTGTTGCGGGCAGAGCGGTGTTGAGACTGGTATCAGTGGGTGTAGGCAGTAGCCCAGTTAAGACTACGCAACTAAGTACAGGGATTATTTTGGGAAAAGACATGGTGATCCAAACTGCGGCTGACTGGGCTCAGCAGGGCTTGAAATGGGATGAAGCTGGTAGTCAGGCTTTGGATACATTGCCGGAGGCTACAGGTGAGAAGACAGGTACTGATAATGCAGGTGTGTTTGGGGGCAGCGTTTTTCTTTGTTTGGGTGACAGTTTGATGATCTCATTTACATAGGGTGCTGCAGATGGGCTACTCAGGACCTTGTTCTTTTTTGAGACGTTTAATACGTCTTTACAGTGGTTCTGTCAGTTCAAGAGTGGTGTGCATCCGGTAACGCACTATTTGGGGGATTTTCTAATTATGGGCAGAAGTGGGTCAGGTGACTGAGGGCATTGCAGCTTTTCTATGCAACAGTGTAAGAGTTAGGAGTTCCTTTGGCCCCAGAGAAGGTGGAAGACCCAAGTATGTGCATTACATTCCTGGGTATCGAGTTGGATTCTCAGTTGATGGAAGTTTGTTTACCTATAGACAAGGTTGGACATTGATTTTGCTGTCGGAGGAATCAGTCAGCTGTAAAAAGTTGGAACTGAGGACAGAGCAATGCCTTTTGAACTTTGCAAGTTGAGTGGTGTGAGTTAGCAGAGCCTTTTGTAGATAACTTGATTTCACTGTGTGTGTGTGGTTTTCGCCCCTGATAGGGTGTGTTTGTGAGCAAGCATTAGGGCTGATTTGAGGATGTGGATTTAGTTCTTAACGAAATTCAGTGGTGTTACTGTGTGGTTCGCAGATGAGGATTGGTTGTGGAAGATGCAGCTATTTTCCAATGCTTTGGAAGTGCATGCTTTAGTCTTTTCTGGGATGGACATTGGGTGCTGAAGAATTACCTCCAATGTGTTGGCAGCAAAACACAGCATTTCCTTCATGGAATTTTTTCTTTGGTTGTGGTGATGGTCTTATGGGAGAAGAAGTTGGTCAACAGGCTGGTGGTTTATCTGGTGAATTGGCAGAAGGCTCAAGATGAGAAAGTATTGCAGTTGTTGAGAGTTTTCCTCTTGGAATGTCTAAAGTTAAATATTTTCTTTAAAGCCAGATATGTCCCTGGGGTAAATAATGATATAACTATCACGTTCACAGTGGCAGTGAGTTTATGGGCTTGCACCAGCAGAAGACGAGATTAAGACAGAGATGCTCCTTAATCTGTGGTCGCTGGGAGAATGAGGAAGCTGCAGGTGATTGGGAAAACTCCAACTGTTTCCATTTGCAAGAGTTATTCAAAGGCTTGGTTTGTATTTGTATAATCTGGTGCCTTCAGAATGGGGGGAAAGCCCATTGATTTTGTGACAAAAGAGAGAGAATGCGGTACGCTTTATAATGAGACAGATTGGTTTGGGCCTTTCAGCAGTGACAATATTGGGAAAGATGGTGGGCATTTCCTTTTACGGTACGTTTTTCTGGGGTTATGAACCTATGTGAGGGAAGATTTGCAGATGGATTGTGGCCAGTTGGGTAAGGGAAGGGTGGTGCACGTTCAGATAGACGGAGACCTATATACAGTAAGTTATTCAGTGATATTCTTGGGGGTTTGTTTTTCTCTTTGGTAATGGCCTTAATTTGATGGTGTATGGTTTGAATCTTTCATGGGGTATTGCAGGTGTCTGAATTGGTGGGAGCAAGGGGCAGGGAAGGTTTACTTTGTTTTAGTGTCATGGTTAGCAAGGAGGAAGGAATTATTAAGATATGTTTGGTTCAGTCCAAAACAGATCAGCTGGGCAGAGATCATGAAATCATTCTGAAGAACTATTCCCTAGTGTGTCCTATGGTATGTTGGTTTTCCTTTTGTCATTTTCTAAGTAACAAAGCATGCCAGGTTTTCATCCAAGAAGATCGGACTATGCTAGCATCTTTTTGGGTATTAGCCATGTTGACGTTGGCTGTAGGTAGGTTGAGTATTTCTCCTAAAGAGTATGGCACGCATTCTTTTCGGATTGGAGCAGCTACTGGGACGAAACAGAGTGCTCTCTGAGAACGGTATAATGAACGCAGGCAGATGGAGCGTCCTTGGATTTTTCTGCATTTATTTCAGTTGGAGGTTCAATCAATCAAATACATTTCTTAAGCGCAATAATCACCCGCTAGGGTCTCAAGGCGCTGGAGGGGGTCGGGGGGGGGGCAGTTACTGCTCAAAAGTCATGTTTTTAGGTGCTTGCTGAAGGTTAGGAGATCATGGGTCTTGCGTAGGCTGGTGGGGAGGGAGTTCCAGGTTTTGGCGGCGAGGTGGGAGAAGGATCTGCCGCCGGAGGTGGTGCGTTGGATGCGGGCGATCGTAGCGAGGGCGGCGGAGCTGTCGAGTTGGTATGTGCAAGTTGACTCGTTTGTTGAGGTAGGTCAGTCCAGTGTCGTGGAGGGCTTTCTGAGCGTGGACAAGGATTTTGAAAATTAACCTTTTGTTGATGGGCAGCCAGTGTAGGGATCTGAGGTGGGTGGATATGTGTTTGTGGCGGGGAGGTTGAGGATGAGACGTGCAGCTGCGTTCATGTTTCTCTGGAGTTTTCTTTGAAGCTTGGCTGTGGTTCCTGCGTAGAGGGCGTTGCCGTAGTCCAGTCTGCTGCTTATGAGGGCGTGGGTGACTGTTCGTCTTGTTTCTAAAGGAATCCATTTGAAAGTCTTGCGTAACATGCGAATGGTGTTGAAGCAGGAAGATGATGTGGCATTGATTTGCTGGGTCATGGAGAGAGGCAAGTCCAGTATGATGCCACGGTTGCGTGCTTGGGTGGTGGGTGTTGGGGGTGGTCCGAGGGTGGTGGGCCACCAAGAGTCGTTCCATGTTGCCTTGTTGGGGCCGAAGATGATGATCTCTGTTTTGTCGGAGTTCAATTTGAGGTGGCTTGCTGTCATCCAGCTGGCGATGTCGAGGATTCCGGCGTGCAGATTAATCTTGGCGGTAGCTGGGTTCCTTGTGAGGGAGATGAGCTTGGTTGTTAATGTTGTGTTTCCATTTTCAGGTTATTTTGTGGGGCCATGCAGCGTGGTTTCCACAGTGTGGCTTGTGGGTTCCTCCTTTGTCCTTTGGACGGGAAAGCAGACAGAGTCACAGCATTGTGGATGACAGCTGGGGTTGGATGGAGCCCGAGTTGTGGTTTGGTGTTGGGGGAAATCGCAATCTGATGGGCTTGCTCTCTAAGGAGTTTTCATGAGATTTTTGTCCAGATTTGCCAGTTTTACATCTTGGGGAAAATGATCTGTGACTTTATTGGTGATTGGTTTGTTAATTCGTGAAAATGGATTGGAGAGGAGTCAATCAAAGTGGGTTGGTACACACATTCTTTGGACAGTTAGTGCCCAGGAGATTTTGGAGTTGTGCAAGGAATCAAGGGGCTATTGAGAAGCGGAGAAAGAAGATAAACAGAGAGATGAGAGGTCTTTTTAGTTGTTCGAACTGACAGCCTTAGGGTGGCTACTTCTAACTTTGTGCCTGCCTCCACTTATCAGACACTGTTTTTGCTGGTTTTTAGACTCTGCACACTTTACCACTGCTAACCAGTGCTGACGTGCATATGCTCTCTCCCTTTAAACATAGTAACATTGGATCATACCCAATTGAACTATTTAATCTACTTATAAGTCCTTAGTAAAGGACCTGTAGATTAAATGCTACTAGTGGGCTGCAGCACTGATTGTGCCTCCCACTTAAGTAGCCCCTTAACCTTGTCTCTGGCCTGCCATTGCAAGGCCTGTGTGTGCAGTTTCGCTGCCAATTCGACTTGGCATTTAAAAGTACTTGCCAAGTCTAAAACTCCCCTTTTTCTACATATAAGATACCCCTGAGGTATGCCCTAGGTAACCCATAGGGCAGGGTGCTGTGTAGGCAAAAGGCAGAACATGTACCTGTGTAGTTTACATGTCCTAGTAGTGTAAAACTCCTAAAATTAGTTTTTACACTGCTGTGAGGCCTGCTTCCTTCGTAGGCTAACATTGGGGCTGCCCTCATACAGTGTTTGAGTGGTAGCTGCTGATCTGAAAGGGGTAGGAAGGTCCTATTTAGTACGGCCAGAATGGTAATAAAAATTCCTGCTGACTGGTGAAGTTGGATTTAATATTACTATTTTAGAAATGCCACTTTTGGAAAGTGAGCATTTCTCTGCACTTAAATCTTTCTGTGCCTTACAATCCACGTCTGGTTGGGTTTAGTTGACAGCTCCTGGTGCATTCACTCTGACACACCCCAAACACATACATCTGCATTTTGAATGGGTCTTCACACTAGGGCACTAGGGTTTTACACTACCAGGACATATAAACTACACAGGTACATGTCCTGCCTTTTACCCACACAGCACGCTGCTCTAGGTGTTACCTAGGGCACACATTAGGGGTGACTTATATGTAGAAAAAGGGGATTTTTAGGCTTGGCAAGTACTTTTAAATGCCATCCTGATGTACTTCCCTGTTTGAGGCGATAGAACAAGGACCCAGGCCCACAACAGCAGGGGCATGTTCCAGTTCTTCGCCTTCCTGACTCCAATTGGATCCCTCTGTCCATACTCTCAGGGTCCACTAAGCCAACCCATGGGGAACCTTTCTCCTCACCTGCAGATACCATCTGTGCAGCACCTAACCTTACTTTGCTCACAGATGTATCCCAGGGGCCGGATAGTACCACCAGGGCCAACACAGTGGTGTTGCCCACTCTACCCCCGGGGTGTGACTCTTGTCCCCTCCCCAGGGGTAACTGTCCATCCGGACAGCAAGCCACAGTGGCTACTGACAGCTGTCAGGGATGAGAGCCACGCCTCAGGCCTCTCAAAGCTCCCTAACCACTGTGACTGTGGAGAGTGGGGGGCGGTAGCCCCAGGTGCTGGGCACCCTTTGACCACTCTCCCTTCCACCAGATCAGGGGTGACAGCCTGAACCTGGTCCTCCTCTCTGGGGCTCTGTACCCTCCCTCCTGGAGCAGCACCCCCAGAGTCCAACATGGTCAGGGTGCTTATAGAAGCAGCCCTGCACCATTCTTTCACCAATCCAGGGTCTGTACCCTCAGACTGGATCTCTGCCTGGCAAACCAGGACTTTCCGGGGGGCACACCTACCCCCCCCCCCCCCCCCACCACCACCACTACCACCACCACCACCAGGTCAGAGTGTACCCTCTGAACCTGGTCCCTCAACCCAGAGTCCACCACCCTGAGGTTGAACCATTGCCTGGCACACCAGGACTTCTTGGGGGGCACCCTGACCCCCCCCCCCCCCACCAGGCCAGAGTTTACCCCCTGAACCTGGTCATCGAACCCAGAGTCACCACCCTGAGGTTGACCAATTGCCTGGCACGCCAGGACTTTCTGGGGGGGCACACCTACCCCCCACAAGGGACACACCATCCCCAAGGGCCACACAAGAGTCTGGCCGGCGCAGGTCTCCTGACCTCTGCCCATCTAGTAGAGTCTGGATCTCCCCCAAACCAGAAATGGTTTCACCTGGGTCATTCCTGGGGGGCTCTGCTCTCAGAGCTGTCCCCTGACTCTCCAGGACCTCCACTGGGGTCCGCAGCCCCCTCTCAAACCTCTGTCTGGACTTTTACACCCCCTCACTAGGAGTGGTACTGCCAGACACCAGAACTGGTGGGATGCTGGCTACAGTCACCCCCCCCAAGTTCTTCTGACACTGCGGGGTCTCCCTCAACCGGTGGCCCTACGGTACAGGCTAGGCTTTCCTCCTGGTGTTCCCTCGTGGAACCCTCCAGGACCTGGGAACAGATCTCGGGCACCCTGGGCCTCAGCCCATCCCCATTCCCTCTCTTCTGAGACTGGACATGGGGTCCCTCACCCATCCCACTACTCTGGGACCTACCTGGGACACTGCAATCCTTTCCCACCTTACTTATTTGGGAAACACCTAGACCACTCCCTTCAGGAGCCCCCCCAAATGCCTCTTCAGACTCTGGTACTCACCCAGAAGTCTTCCTCCATGGTAAGCTCCCTGGGGTCCGAGATTTCACACTCCACCTTGTGTTGGCGTAGCTCCAGAAAATAAGGACCAGACATATGCTCTCCAGCAATTACATCACTCAGCACCTCGCATGTATTAACCAAAGTACCCTTCACCCAACCATCCAGTGTCTCAGCCTTGAAAAAGCACTCTATATCACCCTCCTGAGACTGGTGAGACAGTATCGGACTGTCCCTGTCACTCAACCCACACTCTTCTGGGATGTCTCCACACTCTATACCCAGGACGTCCACCAGGGGGGAACCCTTTTCCCTGTCAATCTCTTCTAGAGCCAGTAAAGTGTCCCTCCCCCCAGTAGAAATATGAATCCCTGTGCCAGTTCCCCAATCCTCCTCAGGGACACTATGCATAACGGGAACTACCTCATGCTCCTGAGCCGCCTGGTGTGTGTCAACTCCCTTTTTCAAGTCTGGCACCGCATCTCTGGGCCTGTGCACTTCTTCAGCAGCACTAGATGCAAGATTTTTGCTGCCACCATCTGTCTGGACTAAGCCCTTCCTGCTTCCAGTTTCAGCTCTTCACAGCTCAGCCCCTGAGCTGCAATCCTTTATTTTTCCTGTGCTAAGGCTCTCACTGCCTCAGCCCTCTCAACCTGCTCATCTAGCTGTTCCATCAACTGCTCTTGAGCTAGGAGCCATTCATCTCTCACTGGTTCTCTTTCCTCATCTGAGTAGTCCTCCTCCTCATAATCATTCTCAGGGCTATGATTCCTTTGGTTCTTTGCTGCCTGTTCCTTTGCCCATTGTGCTCCCCCCCCCCAGTCTACAAAGATATCCAGCAGTTCCATCTTAGTGGATCTCCTTGACATTGGAAGTCCCCTTTCTTTGCAAAGCACCCTCAGTTCAGCCTTGGTGAGGGATTCAACAGGCACAGAGTTTGACATATCGCAGTCTTCTGGGAAGCTGGTATCCATTCCCAATTTGGCAAGGTATCACAGCCAAAACCAAAGTCCAAAATATCAACAATATCCTAGGAGGGCATCAGAGAACCAAAAGCAAAAAGATGAAAACATATCAAGTTGACCTTCAACTGTGGGTAGATAGTAAAATACTTAGGTACTGTATGTCACTGCACAAATACAAGTCCTATCCTCACCGCTGATCAACAATGTTAGAAATGGGGTCTTCGGTTGGCAGTCAGGATACCCCCTGTCCAAGCAAGGACCCTCACTCTAGTCAGGGTAAGTCACACACAATCCAAATGATCCTGTGCCCACCCTCTGGTAGCTTGGCACTGACCAGTCAGGCTTAACTTAAATGTGTAAAGTATTTGTACAATAAATCATGCAATAACCCAATATAACACCACAAAAATACACCACACAGTGTTTGGAAAAATGTGTAATATTTATCTGGATATTTGCAGGTCAAAACGAAGATGCAATAAGAAATTGTAGAGATATCACTGAAAAGTGATATGAAGTGTCTTAAGTCTATAAAAAGCAAACAAAGTCTCTTTCAAGCACAAAGTACCTGGTTTGGAGTGAAACATCTCCACAGAGGGCTGCAGAGGAGGAGATTCGTGGAAAATGGTGTGTGCGCCGGTTTCGCCCCTTCACACATGGACTTGCGTCGTTATTTTTCACGCGGGGAAGACGTTGCGTCGATTTCCGGCGCTCGGACAGTCTCCTCGGTGGGTCGCAGGGTTTTCAGACGCCCCGGGGTCTGTGCGTGGAATCCTGGGCTTGTTGTCCGGCTGCGCGTTGTTCCGGTGGGCTGTGCGTGGAATTTTCTCCCTCATGGCAGGCGCTGCGTCGGGTGGCGTTGTCCAGGCGGGCCGTGCGTCGAAGTTCCGGTCACACCGTAGGCGCTGCGTCGATCTTTTCCTTGTGAAGTCGAGCAGCGGCATCCTGGGTCGGCGTGCAGTGAATTTTTCACTGCGGGGCAAGCTGTGCGTCAAATTTTTTGCCGCACAAGGTGTCCATTTGAAAGAAAGAAGTCTTTTTGGTCCTGAGACTTCAGGGAACAGGAGGCAAGGTCTATCCAAGCCCTTGGAGAGCACTTCTGCAGCAAGGCAAGAGTTCAGCAAGGCAGCTGGGAAACAGCAAGGCAGCAGTGCTCTGTAGAAAGCAGTCAGGTGAGTCCTTTGGGCAGCCAGGCAGTTCTTCTTGGCAGGATGCAGGTTCTGGTTCAGGTGTCTTCTCCAGCAAGTGTAGGAGGTGGTAGGGCAGAGGCCCTATTTTATACTCAAATGTGCCTTTGAAGTGGGGGAGACTTCAAAGAGTGCCTTAGAAGTGCACCAGGTCCCCTTTCAGTTCAGTCCTGTCTGCCAGGGTCCCAGTAGGGACAGTGGCAGTCCTTTGTGTGAGGGCAGGCCCTCCACCCTCCCAGCCCAGGAAGACCCATTCAAAATGCAGTTGTATGCAAGTGAGGCTGAGTACCCTGTGTTTGGGGTGTGTCTGAGTGAATGCACAAGGAGCTGTCAACTAAACCTAGCCAGACGTGGATTGTAAGACACAGAAAGATTTAAGTGCAAAGGAATGCTCACTTTCTAAAAGTGGCATTTCTAGAATAGTAATATTAAATCCAACTTCATCAGTCAGCAGGATTTTGTATTACCATTCTGGCCATACTAAATATGACCTTCCTACTCCTTTCAGATCAGCAGCTACCACTTCAACAATGTATGAGGGTAGCCCCAGTGTTAGCCTATGAAGGGAGCAGGCCTCACAGTAGTGTAAAAACGAATTTAGGAGTTCTACACTACCAGGACATATAAACTACACAGGTACATGTCCTGCCTTTTACCCACACAGCACCCTGCTCTAGGGGTTACCTAGGGCACACATTAGGGGTGACTTATATGTAGAAAAGGGGGATTTTTAGGCTTGGCAAGTACTTTTAAATGCCAAGTCGAAGTGGCAGTGAAACTGCACACACATACCCTGCAATGGCAGGCCTGAGACAAGGTTAAGGGACTACTTAAGTGGGTGGCACAACCAGTGCTGCAGGCCCACTAGTAGCATTTAATCTACAGGCCCTAGGCACATATAGTTCACTCTACTAGGGTCTTACAAGTAAATCAAATAGCCCATCGTGGATAAACCAATCAACAGTACAATTTACACAGAAAGCATATGCACTTTAGCACTGGTTAGCAGTGGTAAAGTGCCCAGAGTTCAAAAACCAACAACAACAGGTCAGAAAAAATAGGAGGAAGGAGGCAAAAAATTTGGGTATGACCCTGTAAAAAGGCCAGGTCCAACAATAGTGCATTAGTGTTGTCTCTGTTTTGAAGCATGCCAACATAGTGCAGGAAGATGATTCACTTTTTAGACATGATGGTGTACATTTGTCTTTCTTAGGCAATTAATTTTACATCATGGAATTGCATTTGAAAATTGCGGTCCTAGTGGGAGAGAGGTTGTGGGAATGAGTTTTGAGGGTATAGCAATGTTTTAGTGGGGCAGGAAAATAATGATAGGTTTTC
Organism: Pleurodeles waltl; assembly: GCF_031143425.1. NCBI lineage: Eukaryota > Metazoa > Chordata > Amphibia > Caudata > Salamandridae > Pleurodeles > Pleurodeles waltl. The sequence continues at coordinate 540,363,013 of NC_090442.1, forward strand.
CTGGTTGACGGTCTAGAAGACATTTGTTGGATGGAAAGGGGTCGGAAAGGCAGAGCAATGAGCGGTCGGGGATATTGACCAAAGACTAAAGGGATTGAGGGGGAAGGGTAAAAATGGATGCCAGAGGGGTACAGAATTTGGGATACAAGGTTGGGGTGGGAAGTGTTATCTCTGGGGTGGTAAGACTTCTTACAGGGGGTACGTTGGGTGTTAGGTTTGTTTCAAAGTCTTAGTGAAGTTGGTTAGTTTTGTAAGACATTTGCAGAGTTTTGTTAATACATTCTCTTCTATTAAAGTGGCTGTTAACAATGATTGAGTATTGTTATGTGCCCTCTTGCTAAATGGGGGCTTGGAGGGAGATGGGATGGCCTGGTCTCCCCAAAACTGCAACCGCCCCTTCCCCCTATAGCCCAGGCTAGGTGGGTATCATGATGTGATTTCATAACAATCTGGGCCCTCATTGGTTAGGTGGGGTCTGTGTGTACGGTTTAGTGGGGTTTTAGTGTTGAGTGAAGTTGTGGCTGGCCTCTTTGGCCATTGCGACACCCAGGGGAGGGCATGGTAAGCATTTGTCACCACTCCCGCTGGCTTTTTTATGGATAATTTTATTAGTTGGTTCGGAAGTAATAGATTTGTGCTTGGAGTCTCATGGTTGTGATCTGTATGTGGCTTAAGAGGTTGCCGCTGCTAGACAGGTTTGGTATTGGGCAGGCTAGAAGGCAATTGTTGGATGGTGGGGTTGGAAAGGCAGAGCAAAGAGAGGTCAGGGTTATCAGCCAAAGACCAAAAGGATAGAGTGACAAGGGTAACAAAGGAAGGTGGAGAGCTTGTCAAAGGGGTACAAGACTTGGGGGTATAAGGCTGGGGTAGGGAGGGTTATCTCTGGAGGGTAAGACTTCTAAGAGGGGTGAGTTAGGTGTAAAGTTTGTTTCAATGTATTAGTGAGGTTGGTTAGTTTTTAAGGCAGTTACAGACTTTTAATAATAAAATTACCAGACATGTTCTATTAAAGCGGCCTTTTACCCCTTTAACAATGATTGAGCGCTGTTGTTATGCGGCGTCTTGCCCCATTGTATAATTGTGGTTTTTGGATCATCTGCAAGCGTTTGATTTGCTCCTGCCCGGGTCCAGTTGCATGACTACGCTGCTGCTATATGGGAGAGGTAGAAGGATACAAAATTATCTCATAATAAACTAGCAAAACAATCGGTTTGGCCTTTCAAATAGCTACAGCTACCTCAGGTAAGTACTAGAGGTCCTTTTTGTGTCAGAAAAAAAATAGTGTGAAGTCTTAAACAAGACTGCATATGTAATATCTCACGTTTAAAATGCCCTTCACAAAGATGAGGGTGTGTGGCCTCAACATAAAAATGTACATAATCGCTTTTGCTACCCCAATAAATTTGGTTGATTTCAATAGGATAATTAAGTGTGTGAATTTGGGTGTATCCTGACAAATCAGCATCACAACTTTCAATAAATGACTTGATTGCTATGGAGCTTTGTAATGACAACCTTGTGTGTGTGTGTGTGTGTGTGTGTGTGTGTGTGTGTGTGTGTGTATATATATATATATATATATATATATATATATATAAATGTTCGATGGCATGTGTAGCTGCAGATACACATGCTGTGCACATCCCGCCATCTGGTGTTGGGCTCGGAGTGTTACAAGTTGTTTTTCTTCGAAGAAGTCTTTTCGAGTCACGAGACCGAGGGACTCCTCCCATTTCTACTCCATTGCGCATGGGCGTCGACTCCATCTTAGATTGGGTTTTTTCCGCCATCGGGTTCGGACGTGTTCCTTTTCGCTCCGGGTTTCGGGTTGGAAAGTTAGAATCTCGGAAAAATTGTCGGTATTGTTTGCGTTCGGTATCGGGTTAGTTACAACAGATCAACACCGAATTAAGAAGAGCTCCGGTGGCCCTTTGGTTTTTTTTTCGATCCCCGTCGGGGCCTGGTCGGCCCGGCCACGTGTCTCTTCAAGGCTGATGGAACAGACCCCATTCTGCTTCTGTCCAAAATGCCATAACAAGTATCCATATACAGATCAACACCTGGTCTGTAACTTGTGTTTGTCACAAGGAGGATACTTGTGAGGCCTGTCGAGCGTTTCGGTCCAGGAAGACACTCAGGGACCAAAGAGCCAGAAGACTACAGATGGCGTCGGCGCCGACAGGACAAGGGCGTTTCGAAGAGGAGGAAGAAACATTCTCCACCCAGGAATCGGACTCGGAGGAGGTCGATCCCGAAGAAACGCTGAAAACCATGAGTAAGACGTTTAAGCAGAGAACTCACGAGAAGACCGCTAAAGCCCAGGGGACGCCACCGCCAAAAGGCCATGGCTTAACCCGAAAAATAAGTGACCGTCCATCGGCACCGAAAAAGGGCGAGCTGGTGTCGAAGTCATCCGACTCCGGTCGAGATACCGGCACACAGCAATCTCGGGCCCGAGATAGCGGGTCCGAGAAGATTCGGCATCGAGACAGCGGCACCGAAATGGGTCGGCATCGAGAAGGCACGACGCCGAAAATAAAAAAGGTTTCGTCCGAGCCGAAAAAGGCTGCCGAAAAGGTTTCGGTACCGAAACATCCGGCCTCGGAACCGAAAGGTAGTTCCTATTCAGAGGAACAAGGACTGTCCTCACAAATGAAGACACACCGATTTCAACAAGAATTAGAGATAATAGAGCCAGATCACACACAAAGAAGGCTCTTTATTCAAAAAGATACAGGGTAGATCAGCACTCTTCCTCCGATCAAGATGAAACGTAAACTTGCCTTCCAAGACAAGGACAAACAGCCACACGCAAAGGTGGCTAAACAAGTGACACCACCACCATCCCCACATCACTCTCCACCACCATCACCTGTAGCCACTCCACCAATGATGCAATCACCAACTCATACGGGAATGAGTCAAGATGACCCTGGGACCTTTATGACGCACCAGTGTCGGATAATAGCCCTGAATGCTATCCAGCAAGACCATCGCCACCAGAGGATAGTACAGGCTATGCTCAAGTGGTATCAAGAGCTGCAGCATTTCACAATGTCAGCCTTCATTCAGAACCCATTGAAGACGACTTTCTTTTTAATACACTGTCGTCTACACACAGTCAATATCAAAGTCTTCCGATGTTACCCGGAATGCTCAAACACTCCAAACAAGTGTTTGAAGAACCTGTCAAGGGGAGAGCCATTACTCCAAGAGTAGATAAAAAATATAAAGCGCCACCAACAGACCCAGTGTACATCACACAACAGCTAACACCAGATTCTGTTGTAGTGGGAGCAGCGCGCAAAAGAGCCAACTCACATTCTTCTGGAGATGCACCGCCTCCAGATAAAGAAAGTAGAAAATTCGATGCGGCAGGCAAAAGGGTGGCGGCACAGGCAGTGAACCAGTGGCGCATTGCAAATTCCCAAGCTTTGTTAGCCAGATATGATAGGGCCCATTGGGATGAGATGCAACACTTTATTGAACATTTACCAAAAGAGTTCCAAAAAAGAGCGCAGCAAGTGGTAGAAGAGGGACAGAGTATCTCTAATAATCAGATACGGTCAGCAATGGATGCTGCAGACACAGCTGCTAGGACTGTCAACACAGCAGTAACAATAAGGAGACATGCATGGCTGCGTACATCAGGATTTAAACCAGAGATACTCAAGCTGTGCTAAATATGCCATTCAACGGACAGCAGTTGTTTGGGCCGGAGGTGGACACTGCCATAGAAAAACTTAAAAAAGACACTGAGACGGCCAAAGCCATGGGCGCACTCTACTCCCCGCAGAGGCACATTTCGAAAGACACAATTTCGAGGGGGGTTTCAAGGGCAGACCACAGAAGCCACAACCTCACAAACAAAGCCCACTTACCAGAGCCAATATCAGCGGGGAGGTTTTCGGGGACAATATAGAGGAGGACAATTTAAAAAAAATAGGGGAAAATTCCAAAGTCCCAAAACTCCTCCAAACAAACAGTGACTTCAAGGTCACAAAGCCCCAACACATAACACCTGTGGGGGGAGGCTAACCAAGTTTTACACACATTGGGAGGAAATAACAACAGACACTTGGGTCTTAGCAATTATCCAGCATGGTTATTGCATAGAATTTCTCAAATTCCCTCCAAACGTCCCACCGAAAACACACAGTATGTCAAAACAACATATAGAGCTTCTAGCACTAGAAGTTCAAGCATTGCTACAAACAGAAGCAATAGAATTAGTACCAAAACAACAATTAAACACAGGAGTTTACTCACTGTACTTTCTGATACCCAAAAAAGACAAAACACTCAGACCTATACTGGATCTCAGAACATTAAATACCTACATCAAATCAGACCACTTTCACATGGTTACTTTACAAGATGTAATCCCACTGCTCAAACAACAAGACTACATGACAACACTAGACTTAAAGGATGCATATTTCCATATACCAATACATCCTTCACACAGAAAGTACCTAAGGTTTGTATTCCAAGGGCTACATTACCAATTCAAAGTGTTGCCATTCGGAATTACAACTGCGCCAAGAGTTTTTACAAAATGCCTGGCAGTAGTAGCTGCACATATCAGAAGGCAGCAAATACATGTGTTCCCGTACCTGGACGATTGGTTAATCAAAACCAACACGCAAAAACGGTGTTCAAAACACACAAAATATGTCATAGAAATCCTACACAAACTAGGTTTCTCAATCAACTACGCAAAATCACACCTTCTGCCATGTCAAACACAGCAATACTTGGGAGCAACAATCAACACAGCAAAAGGGATTGCCACTCCAAGTCCACAAAGAGTTCAAACATTTCACAATGTAATACAAGACATGTATCCAAAACAAAGGATACAAGTCAAAATAGTAATAAAACTACTAGGCATGATGTCTTCATGCATAGCCATTGTCCCAAATGCAAGGTTGCACATGCGGCCCTTACAACAGTGCCTAGCATCACAATGGTCACAAGCACAGGGTCAACTTCTAGATCTGGTGTTGATAGACCGCCAAACATACATCTCGCTTCAATGGTGGAACAGTATAAATTTAAACCAAGGGCGGCCTTTCCAAGACCCAGTGCCACAATACGTGATAACGACAGATGCTTCCATGACAGGGTGGGGAGCACACCTCAATCAGCACAGCATCCAAGGACAATGGGACATACAGCAAAGACAGTTTCACATAAATCACTTAGAACTGTTAGCGGTATTTCTAGCGCTGAAAGCATTTCAACCCATAATAACCCACAAACACATTCTTGTCAAAACAGACAACATGACAACAATGTATTACCTAAACAAACAGGGCGGGACACACTCGACACAGTTGGATCTCCTGACACAGAAAATATGGCATTGGGCGATTCACAACCACATTCGCCTAATAGCACAATGCAATTTATTCCAGGAATTCAGAATCAGTTAGCAGACAATCTCTATCGAGATCACCAACAGATCCACGAATGGGAAATTCACCCCCAAATACTGAACACTTACTTTAGAATTTCGGGAACACCACAAATAGATCTATTTGCAACAAAGGAAAACTCAAAATGCCAAAACTTTGCATCCAGGTACCCACAACATCAGTCTCAGGGCAATGCGCTATGGATGAACTGGTCAGGGATATTTGCGTACGCTTTTCCCCGTCTCCCACTCCTTCCATATCTAGTAAACAAGTTGAGTCAAAACAAACTCAAACTCATACTAATAGCACCAACATGGGCAAGACAACCTTGGTACACAACACTACTAGACCTCTCAGTAGTACCTCATGTCAAACTACCAAACAGACCAGATCTGTTAACACAACACAAACAACAAATCAGACATCCAAATCCAGCATCGCTGAATCTAGCAATTTGGCGCCTGAAATCCTAGAATTCGGACACTTACACCTCACACAAGAATGTATGGAGGTCATAAGACAAGCTAGGAGGCCTACCACTAGACACTGCTATGCAAATAAGTGGAAAAGATTTGTTTATTACTGCCATAATAATCAAATTCAACCCTTACACGCATCCGCAAAAGATATAGTAGGATACTTGCTACATTTGCAGAAGTCAAAACTAGCTTTCTCTTCCATAAAAATACATCTTACTGCAATTTCAGCTTACCTGCAAATTACGCACTCAACTTCATTATTTAGGATACCAGTCATAAAAGCATTTATGGAAGGCCTAAAGAGAATTATACCACCAAGAACACCACCAGTGCCTTCATGGAACCTCAACATTGTCTTAACACGACTCATGGGTCCACCTTTTGAGCCCATGCACTCTTGTGAAATGCAATACTTAACGTGGAAAGTTGCATTTTTAATTGCCATCACATCTCTAAGAAGAGTGAGTGAAATTCAAGCATTTACCATACAAGAACCATTTATTCAAATACACAAAAATAAAGTAGTTCTACGGACAAATCCAACATTTTTACCAAAAGTAGTATCACCGTTCCACTTGAATCAAACGGTAGAATTACCAGTGTTCTTCCCACAGCCAGATTCTGTAGCTGAAAGAGCACTACATACATTAGACATCAAAAGAGCACTAATGTACTACATTGACAGAACAAAACTAATTAGAAAAACAAAACAACTATTTATTGCCTTTCAAAAACCTCATACAGGAAATCCAATTTCAAAACAAGGCATTGCTAGATGGATAGTTAAGTGCATTCAAACCTGCTATCTTAAAGCTAAAAGAGAGCTGCCTATTACACCAAAGGCACACTCAACCAGAAAGAAAGGTGCTACCATGGCCTTTCTAGGAAATATTCCAATGAACGAAATATGTAAGGCAGCAACATGGTCTATGCCTCATACATTTACCAAGCACTACTGTGTAGATGTGTTAACTTCACAACAAGCCACAGTAGGTCAAGCGGTACTACGAACATTATTTCAAACAACTTCAACTCCTACAGGCTGAACCACCGCTTTTGGGGAGATAACTGCTTACTAGTCTATGCACAGCATGTGTATCTGCAGCTACACATGCCATCGAACGGAAAATGTCACTTACCCAGTGTACATCTGTTCGTGGCATTAGTCGCTGCAGATTCACATGCGCCCACCCGCCTCCCCGGGAGCCTGTAGCCGTTTAGAAGTTGATCTTGAACATTTGTAAATTTGTAAATATATTACTTTAAACTTCATTATGTACATACGTATTCACTCCATTGCATGGGCACTATTACTAGCATACACAACTCCTACCTCACCCTCTGCGGGGAAAACAATCTAAGATGGAGTCGACGCCCATGCGCAATGGAGTTGAAATGGGAGGAGTCCCTCGGTCTCGTGACTCGAAAAGACTTCTTTGAAGAAAAACAACTTGTAACACTCCGAGCCCAACACCAGATGGCGGGATGTGCACAGCATGTGAATCTGCAGCGACTAATGCCACGAACAGATGTACACTGGGTAAGTGACATTTTCTATATATATATATATATATATATATATATATATATATAATATAAGCAATCACTGGTTTAGTCATCTGGCTTCTACAGGAGTGTGGTATCAACCAAGCTTTTTTTGCACACATTACTCTATAAACAAGTATAACATTAGCGGTCTGATTGTAAGTGGAAAATAGCTCAGACTATAACTAAATGTTATCAGTGCCATTACAGATACAACTCCCCTAGATGTAGCACGTTTGTGTTGTGTGCAACAATGAATTTCAGTTTTTATTTTTAGTTCAAAACATTAATGTTGCTACTGACCTGTTCACCTAACTATAATGTCACTTTAACCTTTGTTTTTTTTGTTTCCCTGAATTTCTAATGTTTTTGTTTATAACAAAAACAGATTTTTATCGCACCTAACTCTAACATAAGTATAAACTTTATTTTTTTTCAGTGAATTTGTAGTTTTTTTTTGTTTTTTGTTTTTTTAAACAGAGTAATCCCGGATCTCAAATGACTTCATAGATGACATCACAGATCACATCACTAATGACATCATCCACTGAGTGTGTTTTTTTAAAATAGTTTACATAGTTATGGATAACTAATTTACTACTTTTCCAGTTAATCTTGTACATTTTTGTTCTAGCTAATGGGTGTGTTTACAAAACACATGTACTCATAATGCAAAATAGCTGTATAGTGGTTTTGAACATGTTATAAATCTTTGTAATAGATGTTAGTTCTGTGTTGTGCATGTAACCGTTTGCTTGTGTTGTGCCTGTTCCACACAGGTTTTTGGGTTCTGTAGAAAATGCTTTCAAAAGGGGAATTATTCTATGTAGTAGATACTAAGTTTTGTAAGGAGCCTTGAGTTATTAAACTGAATCTTCTCAACATGACAATTTCTACGCAATGTAAAAAAGTGTATGCACCTAGTACTAAGCTATGTATGTATGCAAGTTTTTCTACACAAGATTATCTATCTATAACGTCTTCACTACAGTATAAAGGGTGCATGCAGTATGTTCTTTAGCACCTCAAGATCACGGATATATTTAGTAAATATGTTTTCGTACACTATTTTTTGTAGATATTTTTTTAATACTATTGTATGTGTTTATCATGAGTTTCATTGTTTGCAAACAGTGTGGTCCAGAATAAACTCTTTCCTTAGTTTGAATACTGTTTACAGTACCCATTTGGTCTGGTTTTATTTGTATATATATTTATATAATCAGATGTGGATTCTCTTTTGGGTGCATTCATTGTGCTGCTGTGTGAGTGTGTTGGGCAAACACTTTGCATATCGCCTCTGATGATAAGCCTGCCTGCCCTGCACCAGGATTCCAGAGGGTGAGCACAGGTTATCTCTGGTGTGTAACTGATTTACCCTGACTACACTGGTGGGTTCTGCCTGGCTGAGGTGCATACCTTAGTCAACTAGAAAACCCATTTCTAATAGGCATTCTCTGTTTTCAATTTATTGTATTGATATTGCACACTGCAGTCAGAATGTTTCCCATATATCCATTGTTGATTGGTAATATGATCTATGCTACCTGTAAAATGTATGCTATAGGCTCAGTGTTGCATATAATGCTTGTTTCTATGGTGGCAGTAATAGTAGGTGATCTACTCCTGAGTTATTTTGTACTTATTGTCAGGCGTCTATTGTATAGTAATTTATAGAGCAATATGTATGAAAGTTTGGATGATGTCATCAGTGATGTCATCAATGATGTAATTTGAAGTGTCATCAGTGATGTCATAGAACATGACGAGTGATGTCAGATGTGAATGGCAGAGGCACAATTTATATTTATGCTGCTAACTATTCACCTAACTATAATGTTACTTTAACCTTTGTTTTTCAGTGAGAAATTGTGTGTATGTGTGTGTGTGTGTGTGTGTGTGTGTGTGTGTGTGTGTGTGTGTGTGTATATATATATATATATATATATGTGTGTGTGTGTGTGTACCGAATCTTCAAAATTCATTGCCTGAGTTGCAGTTCCTCAAGGCGTTGCTAGATGTCTCTCACAAGTCAAATGCAAAAGGATGAAATTCTTACATGAAGCTGCAGTTCCACTAGTGATTACAAGGTGTCACTGTCAAGTCAAATGCAAACAGCATTTTGAAGTTCTTAGACCCAATTGGAGTTCCACTGGTTGTTACTAGCTGTTCCTCACAAGTCAAATGCAAATTCATTGATATTCTTTCATGAAGGTGTAGTTCCACATGTCAAGCTGCAGTTGCACTAGCCTTTACTATGTGTCCCTAACAAGTCACCTATAAAATCATTGACATTTTTCATGAAGCTGCAGTTCCACGTGTTCATAGGGCTGCAGCTCAGTTCAAAATTACTGTATTTATCGGCGTATAACACGCACCGGCGTATAACACGCACCTCATTTTAAGAGGAAATTTCAGAAAAAAAAACCTTAACATTATATCGGCGTATAACACGCACACATCATTTGCCCCCTATTTTCAGGGAGAAAAAGTGCGTGTTATACGCCGATAAATACGGTAACTGCTTCAAATGACCTGTTCCAAGCTGAGGATGTGTGGTTTTAGTATATACATTTGCATATACTTTTCTTTGCTATTTTAGTCATTTGTGCTTGTTTTCCAGAGGATTGATTATTTGACAAAGCTGTTTCATAATTAGACAAAATTATAGATCAATTTGTTTTTTTTATGAATTGTATCATGCCGTATTTATTTTTAACAATTTTGATTCACTAGTAAGTATAAGTACAATTAGGTATCTTATTTTAGCTGTTTACGTTTTGGTGGGTGTGAGTTGATTTGAGAGTTTTGTCTGCATACTGTCAGTGCTCTTACAGCACTGCAACAAGTGAAGATGTGGTTCCACACATAGTTACTAGAGGTCTCTCTTAAGTCAGATACAAGTGTTTGAAATGTCAATCAGAACCATGTGGAGTTGTGGCTTCAACCTAAAAATCATCATATACTCTCTAGCTACTCTAATGACTTGAGCTCATTTTCAGTATGTTAAGTAAATATAGCCAGGTTGGTTTACAGTAACTAATGAACATAGTAATATACAACAAATGTCATTGGAGTTACGAAAATAGTTGATGTAACCTTACTGTACATAAGGGACTATGAGTCTTTGGGAAGTGTAAGTATCTGCAATTTCTGTTTTTAGGGAATTTTTTGTTATGTGTACCTGTGCAAGGGCAAAATGGAGTCGCTCAAAACGAGGGCAGTCAGTGGTTGGATTGGGCTGGTCTATTGATTTATACCTTCTGCTATTGTGTGACGGAGAGTAATTTGAGGGACATGTCAACAGACCAATGGTGAAAGAGTGTTAATTGGAACCCCTATATATGTATGCATTTTTGTATGATATATTTTTTTAAAACATGAGGCTGCAAAATAGCTAAAGCTAGAAATGTGCAGCTGGATGACATTTTTCCTCTAGGGTGCCAAGCTGTCACTAAGTTTGATGCGGTGCCCCTTTTAGGTGATGGAAATCCTCTTTGGAGCCAGTCAGGATGCAGCTAACCCTTTTTTTCCTGGCAGCATACAACGTCTGCCCAATAAAATCCGGTACTACTGGCTCCCAGCATTTGGTTGGAGCAAAGTGACTAGCAGTTAATTGTCTGGCGACAAGCCAGACCATAATTAACAATTACCCTGTTTGCCATCAGAGCAACTTTTTATATTCCTAATAGAACTAGGCATTCAAAGGAAGTGGAATAGGAAGTCTCAGTGGATTACGTGAACGGTGTTTTTTTTCTTATTTAAGTGAAATATTTCGTAATTCTTTTAAATATATTTATAAATATTTTTAGAAAACCAGGTTTCTCTGTGAATGTATTTATTATGGCCAGCTACGGGGCAAATCTAGTGAACTGTATATTTTTTTTTTTCCAGGAAAAAAATGACTCCAATAATGTTTGCTGCTCGTGAAGGCCATTCACAAGTTATTGCTCTTCTTGTTGCTCATGCTGCAGAAATAAATCTCCAAGATGAAAACGGTTATACAGTAAGGTTATTTTCCAGTAGATCTATTTTGCTTCAGAGGTGCTTTTGAATTGGGTCATTCCTAACACAAAAAAATGTGCTTTGGGGTAAATTGCTGTGTTTAGTAAAATGTGGTAATATGAGCACTTAGGGACTGACGTACTAAAAAACACTTGTACTCAAAATACTGGTTGTGAGTTGTGGGTTGTGGCCAGCAGTTTTGCAACCAGTGTGGTATTTTGCAAACCAACCTGGTCATTATTAGAAAAAAAGAAAAAATCGTAGTTGGCAGCATTTTGACATACCACATGAATACTAATGAGGTAGGTCACAAATTGTGACCTACTATGATTCACTGCCATCACTGGTATTGTGACCTGTTCGGATCAGCCCACCACCATGTATCTTACTGTTTTTTGTTTTTGTTTTTTTTAAATAAAGCAAACATTTTTTTTTTCCCTCAAAAGAAACAGGACTGATTTTTTTTTTTTTTTTTTAATCACAGGGTCACCTTCCCTTCTGGGAGTAGTTTACCACCTCCTTTAAGGTATTGGTCACAAATCCAGTATTTGGAATGGATATCTATAAATGGCTCCCTCCAAATACCGAATCGTTATCCATTTGAAAACACTTGAAGCGATTCAGATTTATTTTTCCGAATTGCTAAATGCTTTGAGTTCATAGGAAAAATGGTTCTAGCATTCGCTAATGCGCTGATTTACCGAATCAGATGGTTTGCAGTTGCTACAATCCTTTGTTCATCTGCCCCATTATGTACCATGCATTTTAAAAAGCATGTGGTGCATCTAATTGCTTTGTATTTTTCCAGTACTGTGTAAAATAGGAAACTATCTACTACACCATTTTGGACTGAGGAACATTAGCACTTAGACAGGCAGTGGGAAAAATCATTTGGGCATATCAGTCCTACTACAAATACGATTTATGATATCAAGAGACTCGTAATATTAACCTTTGTAGATCTAAAGTCGCCACAGCTAACCGAGGTCCATCTACCAGTCAGGAAGGACTCTAGTAATGTAAGCGCCTGATCTCTAATGCCTGCTTGGTAAAGGAGGGCTAGCAAAATTTGAGGTGAAATAGTATCAAAGGCCGCTGACAAGTCTAATAAAATTAGGATGGCCCCTTGCCCTTCGTCCACCATTCTCCGGATGGAGTCATGGAGTCAGAAGAAGAGATGAGAGCGAACTCCGTACTATGTGCCTTTCTAAAACCGTGTTGGGAAGGATTTAGTCCTCCCTCTTCCGTTTGCCAGAAAAGGGAGGAGCACAATCGGACGTCGGTTACTTAGGTCCTGGTTGTCTCCGTTTTGCTTTTTCTTAAGGGGGATGACTATAGTCTCCTTCCAGGAGGCAGGATAAATCCCTGAGGAGAGGACCTCCTGCAAAATAGGGGCTAAAGCCCGGGAAAAGAGTTCAGGATCCAAATGAAAAATGGAGGGGAGGCAGGGGTCCACGGGAAGTCTGATTTAATATCGGCAATCAGCTTTTGGATACAATCCTGAGAAGGAAAGGGAAAGTTGGGGAGGGTCGCATGACTAACATTGAAAGCCATGTCAGTCATGGTAAGGTGGCCTATAGTTTCCTCGTGAGGGGTGAAATTGGTGTAAATTCGCAAAATTTTATTTTTTCAATACTTGGCTACTCATGAGAATTTTCTAATTCAGACGGCTTAGAGGGGGAGGACAAATCCGTGATCACTTTAAAGAGCTTTCTAGGGGCATTTGATGCCTCTTTGATTCTGAGAGTGTAAAAAGCTGATTTGGCTCTGAAACATGCTAATTTATAAGTTTTAAGGACCAATTTCAGTTTATATTTCTCTTCAGGAGAGAAATTGGATTTCCAGCGACACTCTTGTTGGCGGTCCTTCCTCTGAAGGTGTTTAAGTTCTTTAGTAAACCAGGGTTGACTGGGCTTCTTAGAGTTGAGCACAGATATTCTGAGGGGGCCAAGTGCTTCATAGCAGTTTCAGTTCCCTGATTGAAACTCTCTAACTGAGGCAGGGATAGCTTGATCGCCCTGTTCCAACTCTCTTCCAAAGTGGGGGCCAATTTTTCCAACTTGACCCGATTCCATAGTCTAATAGATTTGTTATTGCCAGTGGGTGCCGGGGGGAATGACCAGTTATTAAAAAGGTCACGAGATTATGATCAGTCCAGCTCAACGGGATATTTGTTGAAGCCAGCTGTTCCTCTGTACGGGCAAAGACCCCATCTAATAAGTGTCCTGCTATACGAGTAGGAGAGGATACCTTGAGGGTCCAGTCAAAAGTCGACATCAGGTTTAAAAATTCCATGACTGCTGGATTATTAGACTCGTCAAAGTGAATATTGAAATCCCCTAGTACAATGGCCTTGGTGGACATAACCAAAGGCTCTAACAAATCAGTCCAAGATTGGTAGAAGCTGGAAAGTGGCCCAGGGGGACGATAAATTAAGAGGCTTTCCAGAAAAACAAGATTAATTAAAATAATTTTGTAAGACATAACTTCGCATGTCACCGAGGGGGTGCCCTTCCATATGCTGTCGCGCCGCCCCGTGCGTCTCGAGCCGAACATTCGGCTCGGAACGCGGCCACAAGGTGCGTCGCGCCCCCAGGCTACTCTGCATTTTCCGAGGCCCCAGAATTGGCATGGGGCCTTGTTTTCCTTTTATGCACTACGCGCACAGGCAGGTCTGAAACCCCCCACTCACCTATTCTGTTCTGTTCTTTTCTTCTCTGCTTTACCCTGGCTATCTGGTTGTGCCTTCCTTTATGTTTTTTCTCCCTTCCCATAGCTCCCTTCTTTCCCCAACATTCCTTGTTCCCTGGTTCCTAGTTCATTCTATTCTATGTCTCTTTTCCCTATCTAAGATGGTGTCTTTGTACTTCCTGTCGGACGCTTCCTGTTTGTTGGTATTTAAGGACTGTGATTCTTTCTCTCCTTGTGCTCCAACACTTTCTGTTTGGATAGTGTCTTTGCTCCTGTTTCTTTGTCTTTCTGTGCTGGTTTTCTTCAACTCAGTGTACTTCCTGTATTTTGTCTCAGTCGATTCCTGTTCTTTTGTTCCTGTTTTAGGAATCCATCTGTTTGGAGTTTTTTTTTCCCTTTTTAGGTTTTTTTCCCTCTGGCGCTATTTCTGAAGGGCACGGTCTGTTCTTGGCGATTCCATTGCCTACAGCACCGTGGCTACCAGAAAGAGTCGCCCCTATCTGGGCCAAAGCCGAACATTCAAGACCCACTCCACTCAATCTGCGGATTCCAGCCGTAAGCAGCATGTGAGTCGTGACATATGCATGAAAAAAACAGTTCTGCAAATAATTGCAAGGCCAGCTCCCCTACCTGGTTTCCTGTCTAACCTAAAGTAGGCATAACCTGGGGGAGTGGCTTCAATGAAATCAGGTTCAGAATCAGGTTTACCCCAAGTTTCTGTCAAAAATAGGCAGTCAATGTTAAATATGCCAATCATCTCCCTGATTTCTAATTTATGTTTCGGGAGGGAGCGAGCATTTATCAGAGCATAGCAAAAAGTTTTTCTATTTGTCGCCCACCCCCGGGACGCAACTGTTTGCTGTGACTTGGTGGGAACTTTGACAGCTCCCACCAAGTCACAGCAAACACTCTGCTGACCGTGAGGGAGAGGTGTGATATCTAGCACATTCTATCATACGTCAGTCCTTACAGATTAATAGTATCCTGCCAGCTGCATGAGATCAGTTTCTATTCCAAAGCCATCTAGAGATTCCAAACTTTTCTGTCTAGTCAAACACAAGCAGTTTGTCTCGCCCGTTCAGATCAGACCCCGCACCTGACAACTGCTCTGTATACACAGGACTAATCCCTGAGTCCAGTACTTTTCAGTATCTAAATGGCACCACTGGCAGCCATTGTAAGAGCAACAGGCTTCAAGATTCTCTTACACTGATAATACTCAGTTAATTGTATTGATCACAGAAAACGTCCCAGCCGCAAGATGTGATCTAGTTGAATGCCTTGCAGTTGTAGCTATTTGGATGCTGGATCATTGTCTGAAACTGAACTGTGGCAAGACCGAAAGGAAAGCTGATTCAATTTGATCAAACAGGTGATGACCTTCCTCACTCATTCTGGCCCCTCTGACTAGACTTCAGCAAGGGATTATCTTGAATAATAAACTCTCTATGGAAGACCATGTATCATCTGTCTGTGGAATTTGTGGTTTCATTCTTTGCCTTTCTCCGGAAAATCTTTAGCTAGCTACAAATGTATTGCTGCTGCACCAATCTTCTAGTCACTTATCAGTTGCGTGGATAATGGGAATGTTTTATAAGTCAGCTTGACAGACTATCTGTTCTTGCGATTTCAGATTATCCAGAACACAGCAGCACTTGCGATCTGTAATCCTCCTAAAAGGTCACTTTTTTCTCTGGTGATAAAAGCTCTGTTGCCACGTTCATCAAGCCCTCCACATTACAACTTAGCATTTCTGCAAAACCGAATTCTACACTACCAGTCCTTGAGGCAATTGAGATCAGGCATTAATTTAGCCACAACACACTCATCTTGCTAAAGTGGATACAAGGGATGATTTTTTTTAATCATCTCCCGGCTATCTGTTGGAGTGCCCTACCTTTATCCCTGCAACTAACCTCCAATTTTTGCTATTTAGAAAGGCCCGCGAAACCTCTCCAATGCTAGCTAATGTTTTACCTTCACTTGCTTTGTCTTCTCTCGCCTCTTTTTTTTTTGGATTGCACAAGGGTATCCCTTTGGGATGCGTTTGTGTGCTTACTAATAATTCTAACATACTGTAGCGCACAAAATGCTCATAAGAAATCTCACCTTTCCATCTCTTAGTCAATTCTTTATTGGACCTTTGCAGCTTTCAGTTTGCACTGAAATTAAATTGTTTGTCCACCTCCTAAGGAAATATAATCTTAATTTTTAAAATCTCATGCATATTGCCAAACTTTTGTTTCTGGTCACACTTAAAGAAAGGACACATTGTCTTAAATATCATCCTACATTATTACTGTCAGCCTTCAGGATACCCACCACTTTAGATGTAGATTGAGACGTAGCACTGAAATGGCCATACTTTACATGGTTGACAATGCTTTCCATGTGATGGTGGATGGATTTCTTTTGATGGATGGCGGTCATTATTGCCTACTGATTCAATTAAACTTCTTTGCAGCAATTTACATGGTAACCACAAGGCTCATCTCTCCATTTTAGCTACAACAATGACTATTGGTTGCGTAGTTTTAAAGTGATTTTTGAATGAACAGATTAATCAAGACTGAATCATTGTTCTCCAACATGCCTCTTCTATTGTGAGATCCACAGGTTTCCATGTTGTCTTTGCCCTAATCAGCAAATACATAGAGCCGCTGGGTTTGCTGATGCCTGTGTTTTTCTACATCGCAATAGGCAGATGACATCCAGCGCTGCCTGATGGTGGCTTTTTCTGATGACCTTTAAAAGGTCAAACCGTGCTTGAGATTAATCGAGATTTGGGTGGTTTGCTTTTCCATAAGTCTAAATCCAAAAACCTGAAACCCCCTTACCGAATTAAACATCACTTCTATTCAGTTATGATTCAAACTCCTAACAACACTTGGGATTACTTTCATTTTGATGCCCTTGGCCAAATCCTGGATGCATATCCTACGCTGAACAGCACTGCATTGAAGAGATGTACAAAATAGTTTACATTAACTGGATATCCCTGAAAAGCCAGAAGCAATGATCTCAATATTTCATATCTGTTCTGCAAGCTCTACTCCTATAGCTTACAACTTACTTGAGTAATCCTTACCTAAGGATGTCATAAGTCCATCTCCCTCCCTTGTTTTTACGAATGTCTACCATCCACCTAAGAAATGCCTCACTATCTTCTTTTTAAATCTCCTTGATCTTGCTCAACATATGGTAAACCTTCTTGGCCAAAAGTTTATTCTGGTTAATCGTACCACCTAGACTGATGATACATATAGGGTACATGGTTGCATCATTATTGAAGAATTAGATTCCCTTGGTTTCACCTACTTGGTTAATGACCATACTCGTTTGGAAGGCATGGTCTTGAACTGCTATTCTTCCTGATACATGAGATCCATCTATTTGTGTTCTAAAGCTACATCAATGACACGCTGGACAGCAGACTTAAAGTACCACCATCAGCCTACTCTCCTCATTGCAAAACCTGAACAAAATACAGCCTGAGACGTCCATCCCATTGCTTTGGAAGGGTAATTCCTTCTCTAACCCCAAGTTGGGACTTGAACCCCATGCATGTATAGAGTTACTGCAGGCTCATAGTGGTGTTTGAAGAACCACAGTTTTTGGAGGATATAATGAAAGCTCTGTAATCTCCTTTTTCCCCTGTAATCCAAGTAGGTGGTGCCTACTTGGAGCAGTTGTAGGAGGACAGTAGTGTCTGGGGTCTGAGTGCATAGTGTCAAAACGCCAGAAAACAAATTGGTCGGATGTCAGCGATAGTCTTTGAGAACAATATGGACTGATGCTTAGAGCTAAAGCAGTTTTTTTAGTCTCTAGCACTGAAGGCCAATAAATGATCTGTAAGTTAAGAGGTGGATACCTCAGATTTCTCAAAAGGGGAGAAAGTGCTTCTGGCAGCAATTGGCACCATTCAGGCCAGACTGGAGACTGTGGATCAAATGAATATAGAAACAGAAATTAGATAAGGAGGAGATAACTTTGAGGATGCGCTTTACTCTCCCAGACTTAAGAATTGCCCATGGCAACAAATCTTATCAATTTTTTAAGTATGTTTCGACCAGGGTTTGCTGAGGAGCGGTCACTGAGCCTCTAGGCCACCCTTGTTTAGGCAAAGTGTGTCAAAGAAATGCAGACTTAATGGCATGAACTTAGTGATATTGAAAAATGAGAATTGGATAGAGAGTCAAACTTAATAGTTGTAGCTCTTTAAAAAACGGGATCACCACTTTCTTCCGCTTCAGAACCTGAGATGTCTCACAACTGTCAGGAGGTAGAAAATTAAGGAACTGCAAAACATAATGCTGTACAGTGGGGCAGAAACTTTGACTTTGTTCCCTGCTGGGCTGCATATTATAATGCATGGTGAGACATCTGTGTTATTTCAGATGGAAATTTATTCAACTTGTGCGCTCCGTGGAAGGAGTGTGACAGGAGAAACGTGAATACAGGTAAGATCTAAGGGAAGCCTACTTTTGCAGCCTAAAACCTCACTTTCACTGAGCTGCTCTCCCCATGGTTGGGTCCTGGGCTCTCTTGGTGTCCTAGAATAATTTTGGGATGGCTTATGTCCTCTAGACCTGATGTTCTCATTGTCTTCTCCCACCTGGAGACAGAAATTTCTTACCAGTCCATCCTGGATGCTTAGCTTCTTTGGAGATTGAATTGTGGGTCTCAGAGTTTTGTAAGATGTACCATCTCTTCCAGATATCTATCCTGCAGGGGCTTCATATAGCTTTTGGTTTGTTTATAATCAGTTGCATCAATGAAGATGTGTTGATGAAGTTGTCACAATGTAATGCATCTTTTAGCCAGTCTTTCACAATTGGTGGAGGCCTCCAAATCAGATAATGGCTATTCTGCCTTTAGCGGGCAGCAATAGCATGGTGGTAAGCTTGGTAATCCCTAAGGATATATTTACAACATATCCCAGTAATGCTATAACTGGAGAAATTTCAATGTCACTTGCAGTGATTTCGGACAGTGTTACAAAGACTGATTTCCAGAAGTATTGAATGATGAGCCACATTAGTAAAATTAGTGATGGCGTGTGTCTGCCGCCTTCACATGATTAGTTTATGTTAGAGTTTACATTGTGTGATTTTTACAGGATGTACTAAACAAAATAACACATTTGTAGTTTATGCCTGTAAATCATGGACATCAGTTTGTTTGCAGTAGTATTTATAGATTTCATTGTGTTGTCATCCCAATTAGATTCCCAATGTTTGTAGGTTGGATAGACTGTAGTTGTGAGTTTCTGTTTATATCTTACAGATGTGTCCATCCGACAGACTCGCGCTCCTGCCATGCACAGTGGTGACATCATTGATGTAATTTCAGTTGTCATCAGTGATGTTATCAATGTGTCATAGAACCTGTCATAAGTGATGTAAAATGTAAGATTATAAGCAGTGCATTGTGAGGGCTTGAGTTATACTTACTTGAAATAACTATAGCTCGTGAATGTCACTGTTTTTTATAGTTTAAAATGTTGCATTTAAACTGACATTTTCACCTAACTACTTCAATTTAGCCTTCATTTTTTCTGATAGAGACATCTAACCCCAGATTCCTCACCTTGGAATATTCCCCAGGCATCAGACTGGTTCCTGAAAATCTTGAGCAGTACCTCTGTGTGCAGGTAGTTGGCATCGATCAGCTCTGCGTTGGCATCGTCTTTTTTCAGAAGTGACATTGCAGTGCCCATATAAGCACCACCCGGTACAATGACATCAGTTGATTTCTTTCCATACCACTAGCGTGAATCCGGATAGCTGTCTTGATCTTTAAAAAAAAAAAAAAAATGTATTCTTTTTATTTAAACAGTGCTCAGGAGCCTGTACATGAAGGCATAAGTTCACTTCGAACATGACTGACACACTGGTCGCAGTAAAACATCATCAGTGTAGTGCGTTTGCACATCAGATACATGAATCATACAAACAGACAATTTTATGTGACTGCATGAACAATTTGGAAGATTTGCTGGACCTCCCAAACCCATTGGCACCCATCTCTGACTCAGTGACCTTGATAGGAGCGCCAGTTGTTCCACACTTTTTCCAGTTTATTTATACATCCCCGGCTTTTATAGACAGCCTTCTGGGTTAGGAGGTACCAATCAAGATCCACTTTGCAGTCTGGTACTCAGGGCGTGCTCTCTGCACACCAGGCTCGTGAAATATTGCACTTTCTGACCCCTGCAGCTATAATTAACCATAGGTTTTGATATTGAGTCCATGAGACTTCCCCCTGTTCCTGCCAGTGTTAGCCACCTTTCATCCAGGGGAACCTCTGTCTCCAGGGGCATTATTTGAACCACTGCCCTCCAGTATCTTTGAGTCTTGGGACATTTACAGAGTATGTGGAAGAAGGTACCCTCCTGCCAACAACCCCTGAAACACAGCACCGAGATGACTCCCAATTTTATGCAGTAACACTCTAATGTACTAAGATGTGTGGTATGCGTAGCTTGATCAATCAAATGGGCTCAGATTGCTATCTCCCAGGGACTCTGCTGGGCCTTAGCCCAGTCCTCCTCTTCAAGGGACCCCAGATCTCCCTCCCATGCTTTTTAAAATTCTTAGTGGGATCTGAAGAATTATTCATGATCTTTCTATAGACCGTGGAGATTGCTTTTACATAATGGAATCGGGCAATAATCGGTCCTTGAGTGGTGTCACCTCCAGCAGCTGCTCCCCTGGCTCTGTGCGCTCAGAGGGCATGATCAAGTTAAATATGACTGTGTCTTTTGGACTCTGCTACGTCGTACTCCTGACATAAGCCTCCGAATGTAATAAATGCCTGCTCTCCATAAGTCACCCAAGTGTTCAAGTCCTATCATGGCCTATTTTGAGAATCCCTCCAGAGTGCCCACCTCACGAAGGAGGCCACTATCACACAATGGGGTACAGTCAGTTTACCCCCCAACCCCAGAAAAACAGTAGCTTCCCTCCAGGCCCTAACTACAACTTGAGTGTGTATATGGAAGCGTTTGCTCCGTATCTTTCCCATTGCCTCCTTGTCCACACGGTAATCTGGTTTTTGTAGGTCAGCAAACATCCAGTCATTGACTACCACAAGTAACGAGACCCATTACTATTTACGGTTGTCCGGAACTGCAATGCTACCCTCGTACACCCCTTGCTGGAATTTAGGTTGCGCTGTACGAGGACTAGCACCATTCCACAGTAACACTCTAATCTCATGATCAATTTCGCAAAAAAAGTCAGGGGTGATTTTAAAGGGCATAGTTTGTAGAATATATATGAGACATGGAAGTGTCATCATTTTAAATAACACTGCGATTCCCATCAGTGACAATAGTAGGTGTCGCCAATGACCCACAGCGGTTCTGAGTCTGTCTAGTTGGGGAAATAGATTTTTGTGCCGAAACATGTATGGGTTTCAAGTGGTATATACCCGAGTTACTGGAATCCATCCAAGACTATCTATGCCGGACATCTAGGTGGCAGTGCGAAGACCTTTCCATTCAGGGGCAAGATCAGGAACTTCGTCCAAATACGATACCCTGAGTGGTTCCCAAAATTTTTAAAGATCTGTCTAGTCCCACTATTGATGGCAAATACACGGGACACTGTACCATTGACTTTCTCCCTCACCAGAGGGTCTTGATAGAGAAGTCTTACCCACCCAAAGAATTTGGGGCCAAAACCCATCTTTGTTAGGGACGCAAACATATAATTCCATTTGATGCTGTCAAAAGCCATCCTTGCGTCGAAGGCCATAAGTGCCGCTTGGGCTCAGTTATTTATACCCCATTCAGGTGGTGTAAGTTGAGTCTCGTGTGTCTGTAGGATCAACACTCATTTAGAGGCTTGCCTTGTTTTGGAGTGACCACGATCGTAGCCCGTGCCCTAGTACAACTCTATTGGTAGGCCATTGGGACCCACCACCTTCCCAGACTGGAGGCCACGAATGGCTGGCACCAATTCGCCCAGGGTTAAGTCATCTTCGAGTCCGTTTCAATCCTCGACCCCTAATGACAGTAGCTCTTTGTCCTTCACAAAGTCGTCACAGTCCAGTGTAGACAGTTGGGTATGTAATGTGTAAAGCTGTTCACAATACATATCAAGAAAAGCCTCTGCTCTATCTGCGCTAGTGTGCCAGGTTACCCCTTCTCCGTCTAATAATTAGTAGACTCAGGTTTACGATCTATAGTCTCCAGCCACGCTAACAGTTTGGCTTTGTCACCCACGTCATGCAGTCCGCGCTGTGTTGCTATTCCCAGTTAGGGGCTTGATCTTCCACAATGTCCTAAAGTTCTTGTTAAAGTCTGATTTGGTGACCAAGCTCAGACCCCCCCCCATCCGTGAGAACCTGTCTTTCAAGGGATGCTATGTCTCGCTCCAAATTGAGATATATTATTTCAGTCTCTTTCCTTCTCCCCCTCCCCACCCCTCCCCCAGTGAGGGCACATGTCTGTCCCTGCATGACCGTTTTAAAAACCTCCCAAAGAGTGCAGTTAGTCAACTGTTCCCCTGCTGTTTATAAAATATTGTTCAGACCCCTGTCTGAGTTTGTCAGATTTCTCTGTCATGCAAGTGCCAGGAGTCCATCACAGGTGGTGCTGCGATCGGACTGTTTAGTCGTACTGCCACTAGTGAGAGGTCTGAGATGCCCCGGGCCTTACACCTCGCATCTTGAAACCTGCTCACATGTGAATTTTGGGTGGGAAGGTAGTCAGTGCGTAAGAAACTGTTGTGGGGTCCCTAGTAATATGTGTATTGTATCTGCGAGGGATTGTGAACACGTCAAATGTTAGATAGCCTGAGAGCATCCACAAAGGACAAAATGAGTTATGTGCCCGGTTGTTGGACAGCCCTGCTGGCCCTGTCCACCACTCCCTTTACGGCCCCCACTAGTATGAGGACACCTGTTGGCATATCTGGGAGCAAGGCACTTAAGTCTGGGAAGGTTTTCGTGTGGAGTTACATATACTGAACAGAGATTCAAGTTGAGGCCTTCCCAATGATTTATTACTGCTACAAACTGACCCAGTGGGTTCGCACAACTACGTTGCAGGATAAAAGCGTATTGATTTCTTAATGAGAATACCTGTTCCTCTGGAGTTGTTGTGTAGCCAGCATTCACTAATAAGGTGTAGCAGAATCGGTCCAGGGCTTTACATTGGTTACCCTTGAGGTGTATTTCCTGCAACAGGACCATGTCTGGGCTCTGTCTTCGTTAAGTAATAAAAGACCACAGTGCAATTAATATTACCGCCCAGACCGTTGATGTTACAGGTCAAAATATTCAGGGAGAGTTGATTGTGCAGTACCATATATAAACTGGGAAGGTGTGCGGTCTGTGTTCCCAGACGAATCCCTTCAACAGCACTGCCACTGAGCAAACAGGATGATAGCAAAATACAACATAGTATAAAAGTTGATTCCCTGACAGTTGAACTGCCCTTTCCCTGTCTCACTGCATCATGGGCCTAAAACCACCAACCTACCCACCACCTCACTTTGCAGAGCCCCAGGCACCCCCATATTTAAACAGCTCCGGAGGGTAAGCTGAAACGCCTCACCAAGCGTAGTATGATAGGTGGTCAGATCTTTATATCTCTTAATGCAAATGATATTCAGGTATATTTTATCTGTAAATTTCAGGCCCCTGGGTCCTACTGGGAAAAAACTGTGCAGTGTCACAGCTCCACTCCACCCCCGCTCCTCTGGGCAGCAATCCACTGTAATCCACAATGTCGTTCAGAGTGTACTTGTTCTCCTTGTATACATTACCAAACAGTCTGAATGTATTTTGCCAGTCTCTCTAGGCACATCATGCTACCAATGGGGTAACTGGTTGGGATGCTGGGTGTCTCGCTTCAGGCTCTGTGGTCCTCTTGTGCAGCCTGTGCCCCCAGCTTCCCCCATGTTCCTCCACCTGCCAGCCCTCAACCCAGTCAAATGCTTCTTCTGGCATATCAAAATGCCATGGCTTTCCATTGGGTAGTACCTTCATCCTGGCTGAGCCGAACATAATATAATTCAGTTCTTTGGCTTGGAGCAGTTTCTTAACCTCTTTGAAGTTGTATTGCTGTTTTTGAATATACAAAATCAAATCCTGAAAGAGACGGATGGTGACATTTTCAGTGGATATCTCCAGAAGAGCCGGCCACCTGGAAGATCACATCTCTATCTCTATCTCTGTAGTTGAATATTCTGGCCACAATTGTCCGCAATGGTCCGCCTGTCTCAGGCTGGTGGCCGGTACCCTGTGTGCTCTTTCTACTGAGAAGTATTTAGAAAGTCTTTTAGGGCATAGGGTGTTCAGTAAAAGGTCCTCCATAACCAATTCAGCACTTGGGCCCTCAGCCTCCTCAGGGACCCCTACCACTTTGATGTTGTTTTGTCTGGCTCTTACTTAATGGTCTTCCAGCTTGGCAGTTATTGTTGCAGCTCATACTACTGGAGTATGAGCTGCAACAATATTGTTACCTGATGAGCTGGATGATAACAGTATGAAAAGAGCTAATCATCAACATGTGAACCATGTACTAATAGAAATGTAGATTTGAAGTTTTAGTTTTATTGAACAAAGTATGAACAAGTGATCCCTTGATTAATAGGAACCATGGGAAGTAGTTTTAGGAAATCTAACTTAGCCAGACTGCACTGAGAAGAAAACACCTTATGCCCATTTTCCGTTGTGATACTGCCATTACTTTCTTGATTGTCTTGAGAAGAGATGTGCTTAACTTTATTGCTTAAAAGACTTCGCCATTTCTGAACTTTGATGCTGAATCCTGATGCCTTGCAGACCAAACTAATGTCCGGAGGACGAAGACTGTCACAGCTTTCTGATCCAAACTGAGGATAGGTGTATTGACTATGATGTTGGTTGCTATGTCGATTTGCTTTTGTTTCTAGGGGCCAACCACTATTTTGATAGAGCTATAGTTAGATGTTTTTCCACATTTCTGTTGACTACATTGTTTTGCATGAAGCAGATACCTGGAGTAACATTTGATGTATTTTCTTTGCTGAAACTAAATGTATGTGATGTCGTTTGCACAGTTATTCTTGTTATTAATTTGCAGTGTAATTTTAGAATGTCTACTAACTCAAGCTTTGATTAGATTGTGGTTCTTTCATTGCTTCGGTGAACCAGTGTTTCTGTATGTTTAGCATTTGATCTTGAGATTAACCTACATTACATTAGCGTTGTTGATATAGAGAAATAAACATTCTAGCTTTTACATAAAGGTGTGGTTATTCATGACTGCAAGTTAATGGTGCGTGACAATAACTGACTCCAGTTGATTAATAATGTTATTGATTATTATTAATCTACATGTACGGGATATGTGATGGAAACTCCTTAAGCGTAATCAAAAGGTTCATCGACCTATCTGCGTCCCCTTGTAAGTTTACTTATTAGGGTCAGATGCGCTAACACTACCAGTATGCTAGGAACATGCCCCCCGTAAAACTTACAAGGTTGAACTTTGTGGAGAATGTCCCAGACAGATGTCTGTACCTGAAGCCCACTTAGTCGGCCTCTAGTGTTTGGGTTCAGGCCACAACTCCAAGTACTGCTGCAAGTGCAAGTCAATGCCCCAAGGCTATTCAGAAGCAAGCAACAAAGTGCCTGGTGGCGCAGCAGAAGAATACTCCACAGTCCACACCATTCCTGAATGGATCTTTTGCCCATTTCCAGAGCTGTTCCAGCAGACAAACGTCTTCGCTGTACAACACCTCTTCCTCCAATTTGGTTAAGTCTAAGAAGCACAAGAAGAAGTGAAGTGTTCTTAAGCTTCCCTGTCAAAGTGCTGTGCTTTTGTGCCCTGCTCCCGCACGCCACCTGTGGAGCTGCCATCAAGGCCCACTTCACCGAGTTCCCTTGAGCTTGACCAACACCTGCCCAACTAAAATAATTTTCTGCCACCAATTTTGGGCCTCACAGAGCAGTGAGGTACCCCAGCTGAGTTACTCATTCCGAGTTAATCCCCAGTGCCAGCTGGGCCTTCTGGATCATTTCCCAGATCTGGCTTCAGGTCAACACGGTAGCCTATAACCATCCCGGCTCCAGTGTCTCCCTGTCTCCTCTGGACGACACACCAGACCTCATTTCCGAGTCAACACGGTTCGATGTTGACACCAATGTCATCTAGAATATATAAGCCACTGGATTTTCCACCTTTGGACATACCCTTTATTCCTTAGTGAGGCAAGGGTATGGTCCATTTGAGGATGACCCTGGGAACCTGCTGGGTGACGCCAGCGGACTGGACACTGCCCCAGACTCTCAAATGCTTTCCCTTCTGGGCCTTGTCTTGGATAAAGAGCCATTCTTTGCGACAGTGGCGCACAGGGTGCAGAGGTCCTAAACCTACAAATGCCTGAAGTTCAGGTCAAGACCAACTTCTTGACAGAGGTGCTAAACCCAGATGCGAGATCTGCAGAACCTGTGCTCCCCTTCAGTAAGGCTCTCACTGACGTTCTCCTAGGGCAGTGGTTCCCAAACTGTGCGCCGCGGCTCCCTGGTGCGCCGTCAAAACTAGCCAGGGGCGCCGCACACAGTCTGGAAACCACTCGGAGGTGCTTTGAATCGGTAGCTTTTCCTCGTGGTATTGGAAAAAAACACCCTGCATTAATTATTCTGACCAGCGGAGGGCGCCAAAGTACCATTAATAATATCCCTGTAACAAAAATTGTTTCCAATAAATGGTTTTCAGCAACGTGAAGGAGAGAATAAAGAAGACAAACGGTAAATAGTGTAGGTACAGGTACAGGCTGGGATTACGTTCCCCCACCCGCCAAAAAAAGTAACGTAACGGGGAGCCGTGGCCAACACGGCCAATAGGTCAAAGGAGCCGGGGATCAAAAAAGTTTGGGAACCACTGTCCTAGGGGGTTTTGACCAAACCATGCACATGGTCTCCTGTGCACTGCATTATTTGCCTATTGCTGTCATCCTGCACTGGGAGACCTGGCCTCCCTTTCTCAGAATTCCTCCCCTGAGAGCCTAGTGGTACAGGCCAAAGTTAACTCAAACACTTTTCCTTCCACTTCACCACATAGGGGATCCAAGAGGCTGGATACTTTTAGAAAGCAAATTTTCTCTTATGCTAGTTTGGCTTTGCAGTGAACACTGCAAGCTCTGGGAGGCGCAGCAAAGTTTGTCATCAGGTATGACCTGGACACCACAGGCTCTAGACAGCCATGACCTCTACTGTGGAGCTCCATCTCCATGCCTAGTTGAAGTCCACTGGGTTTTCTGGGGATGTACAGTCATCCCCAGTCGACATGCCGTTCGATGGCTCCCCCTTGTTTGGCAACAAGGCTGATATAGCCCTTAAGCGTTTTCGGGAAAGTTGAGACACCGCATGGCTCCTTGGCTTTCCTCTTACCCCTGGTCGCAGCAGTAGTCCATTTACCTCCCTTTCACTGCCTGTCGTTGGGCACCCATGGACATCTACAATATTAGCCATACCCCCCAGCCCAGGAGGCTACCCAGCCCTTTCTGGAAGAAGGTTTTGGATCCCTCTGACAAGTGTGTGCGCCAAGTTATACCTAGAGTTTACACCTTTCCATTTGTGGAAACCCTCCCCCTCTGCCACCATCCCAGAATGGCTGACGGAGGACCATCTCTACTTGCTCTGTTAGGAATTGCAGACTCTGTTGGCCAAATGAGCCATTAAGAGGATGCCAATGCCAGAAGTAGGACATGGTTGCTATGCCCGATACTTTCTCATGCTGAAAAAGGACAGAGGACTTCGTCCTATACTAGATTTGTGCCCTTTTAACTGCTTTCTATGAAAGAAGAAACTCAAGATGGTGACCTTGGCTTAGGTCTTGTCTACCCTGGGTCCTGGGGACTGAACGGTAGCGTTGAACTTGCAGGACGCTTATTTTCCCATCTCCGTCCTGTAACCTCACAGGAATTAACTGCATTAGTGGGCCACTAACTTTTACAGTTTGC
This sequence comes from Pleurodeles waltl, assembly GCF_031143425.1. Lineage (NCBI taxonomy): Eukaryota > Metazoa > Chordata > Amphibia > Caudata > Salamandridae > Pleurodeles > Pleurodeles waltl. The sequence goes on from NC_090442.1 coordinate 540,391,114, forward strand.
TGTGCTCCTCTTTTGCCTCATCAGTTGCCCCGGGTGTTCACGAAAGTGATGGCCGTGGTTGCAACTCATCTTTGGAGATCAAAGTTTCCAGTCTTCCCTTACCTTGATGACTGGCTGCTGAAGGTGGGCTCACAGAGCTAATTATACCTAGGACCACCACCATGCATAGCTAATGATCTCACGTTTTACATCACTCACAACATGTCCAATGCCATCGCTGATGACCTCATCTAGTGAGTGTGTTAGTTTGTTTTATAATTTACGTAGTGACATGCAAGTATGCTAATTCTCGACGTAATTTTGTAAGATCTTTCCCGCTAATGGCTGTAAGCATTTACAAAATGTTTGTGCTTCTAAAGGGCCATGGATGTGTAGAGGTATTGAGCATGTTATGACTGTGTAATGGACTAATGCTATGGTTAGTTAGGTATTTTTGTTTTTTCTAAAAACATTTCCAGCAGTGCAGCGATTCTGTGTAGACGATAATAAGTATTGTTAGCACCCGTGAGTATTTTGATGAAATTGTCTTAGCATGACAATTTCTGCATAGGAAAGACGACCGTATGCACCAGGTTTTTACCCGTTTACATGTGCTTGATTAACCACCAAAGGTGATCTATTGATAACGTTTCCAGAATAATATGAGAGCTGTGGGTAGTGTAACCTTTAGCACCTTCAGGCCTCAAGTGTTTACAGTGAATAGTCTCTTTGGGCAGGTTTTTCATAGTGTGAATGCTGTTCTTAGGAGATACTTAATAATTTGTGGTGTATTCCTCAGGAGTTTGGATGTCTATAAACAGTTTGATACAGGGTAAAGTCTTTGCATAGAGTAAATATGGATTACAGTACTTACTTTTCTACTTGTGAAAACTTTGCATCTTACAAGAGGTTCCGAACTGTGATAGGTTTGATACAGACTTAGGGCTCCCTGTAGTAGGACATTGGTTACATAACAGGGCTTAAGTGTCTGGAGGAAGTTGATTTTCTCTGAATAGTTGTATACAGATTGAGCACTTTATGCTCTGGGATTTCCCATCTATGTATGGCTGGATGTCAATATAAGCTTGGCTACCCATGAAGTGAATGATATTTCTTCAATGTTGCACATAACAAAACCTTTGGGTTGTATTTGTGAAGGCATTAATGATGCTTTGTATTATTCTGAGCTATTTGGTACTTACTTTCATACCTCTAATGCCATTCACCATTATAGAGTAATATGTACAAACATTGTGCGGAAAACATCCTCAGTAATGTAATCAGTTATGTCATTTGAGATGCCATAAGTGATATCGTAAATGTCATAGAACATGTCATGAATGATTTAATATGTGAAGTAATAAGCAGTGCATTCAACATACGTCTGGAGCATAACACCCAATAAATATTGCACCATTTATCACATATTGCATCAAGTGTTATATTGAGAACATTGATTTTATTTTTCCATACAAAACTTTATTTAATCAAGATTATCGAATTGCTACAAGATCAAGTCTCAAAAATACAATCATAGTATGCCCAATACACTTCACATCTGAAAAGTGGATATTATGGATGTGGTGTTCAGTTCAAGCACAGCCAACACGTTTTTCGTCTTCTCAAATACTTCCTGTGGGCTGTAGAAGTATTAACACATATTTGTAATGTAGTGAATACAATATAACCACAACAGTTAAAAATGTTAAAATTACAAAAATCCAATATGTGTGGACCAGGCTAACCTTCCAAACTAAAAGAAAAAAGCAACCATCACCATTACTTGCTTACAAAATGGCCAAAAACCACAAATGATACACCAGTGGTGATGAGCCCAACACACAGAAAAAGAAATAGGAAGAAAAATTTGGGTTCAATAAAAAAAAGTTATGTGAGAAAATAAACAAAACAAAAAACAAACAAAAAAAGAATACAGCTGTTACCTTCCAAGATAGGTTCAAGGACCTATGTCCTTAAATACGTTCCAGTTATGTTAATCATTCGATAATATAAAGAGTCATCTGTTTGAAAGTATTAATAAAGATACTTTATTTAGTACCAATAACCAAACACTATTTAAATTTAGCTTCGCTAACTATGGTGAATTTCGGTGATTTAGTTTTTTTTTTCTTAGTTCAAATCCTTATGTTGTCACTGACATTTTCACCTAACCATAACATCACTTTAACCTTTGTTTTTTCAGTGAATTTCTATGTTTTTATAATGTAAAGTTGCACATAAAATCTGATAGTCTTCCTGCAGCAGATTCCTTACCTTAAAATATACCCAGGCATCAGACTGGATCAAGAAGATTTTGAGCAGTACCCCTGTGCCCTGGTAAGTGGCATCATTCAGCTCGGTGTCATCAGTACCGGAATAGATGAGCATAATAATATGTGCAATCCCAGCATGCTGACGTCAGTTATTTCCTTTCCACACCAGATAGCTCTGAACTGGTCTCAGCTACCCCTCAGTCACTTTTTGACCTGCCTTTTTTTAATGAATTTTCTTCTCCTGTTGTGACTATATCACCCAAGAAACTGTCTGGTACCAAACCATGTGGAGCCTGTCACAGGCACATGTTGGGGACATAACCTCATTTGGTGTGTTTGTGGTGCTTGGAGCAGTACTGCTACTTCAATTCCTGCGAGGACTGCTGCACCAATCATCCCATGGTACAGAGGGAATGCTCTCTCAAACTCCTCGCTGCCCAATGCTGGTCAACTCTGTGACATTCAAGGTCCTGATCGCACGGATGGTCCCCTGGAGAGGGAGAAGGGGTGATCAGCAATGTGGGCCTTCTTGCAGCCAACAACACCCTAATTGTGTAAAAGTAGTGCAGGACAAGCAGCCAGTCCTGGATCAGATCACAACTCCTAAATGTAGGCTTCCTGTGCAGTTTGCACAAGTGGCGTTGGGCCCCACATTCTTTATCACTCTGGCAAGGTCTGCTGGCGGAGCACTAGGTGGGACACCACTCCTCCCTCAAGGTTGGTGTCTAGGGCAGAGGGTGACTCAAAGCACCGTCCATTCCCCTCCCAGTGTACTCCTGCATCCCATAGGGAACCCCAGCATTCCACCACAAGCCATTGGAACCCGAGGCTTCCAACAGAATTCAGAGTCCATCCACTCTGGACTCTGTAGAGGTCCTCCACATGCATGCCTGACAGCTGATCTCCCCTCCCTAAAAAGGGGTGCCTTCACAAGACAGAAGCCTCAACAGTTCTGCCCTTTTCTTCAATGTTCTAGATGGTTGATGAATTAGAGACCATATGGCCCAGGCACCCCAGTACTTTTAATTTCTTGCCCCACTGTCATCACCCTCCAAGCTGCTTTAGTTTGCCCTTAGTGGCGTATCACCACTCTATGGGAGGATAAATCAGACATTTTCTCCAACGTTGGCAAAAGATAGCATCCGACACGTGGGTACTGCAAAAAAGCTATGCCCCCCCCCCCCATTCATTTTAGACTCACCACGCCACCCTCCCATATCAGAACATCTTTCATAGGAGCATCTGTCCTTCTTGCTCTAACAATTGCAGGCATTTTAGGCCAAAGGAGCCATAGAGATGGTCTTGCATCCTGACTGGCTGTTACTCCTGATCTTTCCTTGTGCAGAGGAAGGGTGAATATCTACATCCCACCTTATGTCTCTGCTTTCTGAATAACTTCTTGTGGAAGAACGGTTTCAACATATTCATGATGGCCCTGGTTTTGCCTGCCCTGGATCTAGGAAACTGCAAGATGCCTATTTTCATTTACTTGCCCTGCAGTCCATCAGATGCTACTTGGTGTTCTGTGTTCATCAGGAGTGTTTCTAACTTGCTGTGCTCCCCTTCCACCTCACCAGTCCCCCCCTCGGGAATTTATGAAAGTGATGACGGAGAACACAGCACACATTTGTAGGTCTGTTATCCCAGATTTCACCTATCTTGTTGTCTGGCTTTTGAAGGCGGGCTTACCACAGTCCGTCATAAACCATCTCCATATGATGGTGAACTTCCTGACTTTGGTGTTCACTATCAACCTGTCAAAGTCATACTTGATTCCTTTGCTGAGGCTTCATTTCATTGGAGCCATCCTCGATGTTGTGCAGATGTGGTCCTTTCCTTCACCACGAGTCCAGCACATTCGGCCTGAGGTAGCAATGTTTCAACCTCAGTCCTTGGTCTCAGTGAAAGTAGCTCTGAGGCATCTGGGCCTCTTGGCATCCTGCATCATGCTTGTTGACTATGCAAGGTGGCATAAGCTCTAGTAAAGCCTGAATTCACAGTCTGACACAACCCAGGGGAATCTGTTGGATTCCATCTAGGTTTTAGAGGAGGCTGCAAAATACCTGTATTTGTAGCACAGCTGCATTTGGACAGACGGCAAACCCGTCTTTCTTCCTCACCCAAAGCTGATGATGGTATTGGATTTTTCAGTGCTGTGACGAAGCAATCATCTGTAAGAAGTGATGATCAGAGGACTCTGGTGTCTGGCAGAGACCTGCCTCCACTTAAGCCTGTTGGAGTTGCAGCCATTCACTTAACACTGAAAGTCTTTCTACCACCCATCAAAGGGAAGTTGGTTTATGTTCTCACAGACAACACTGCCATGTGGTACTACAAGAAGCAGGAGAGATTGGGGTACTTGGCCCTGTGCAAGGACACCCTTCATTTCTGGAAATGGCTAGAGTGTCGGGGCATTTCCCTGGTTGTGAACCACCTGGCAAGAGTTTTAAATGCCGGCATGGTCGTACCCAGCTGGCGGTGCCTGGGAAATTACAAATGTCGGTTACAGCCTAGGGTGACAGGTGGCATCTTCCAACAATGGGAAGAACCTCAACTAGATCTGTTTTTCACTTCTGAAAGGTTTTTCCCAGTGGAGTTCCCTAAGAGGTGCTCTCTCTAGGTGATGCATTTTAAATAGAGTAGAGTACAAGGAAGCAGTATGCTTTTCTGCTGCTGGCTATCCTGTGTGAAGTTCTGAAGAAGATCAGGAACGACCAGGCCCAAGACCTCTAGGTAGCTCCAATTTGGACAAGGAGATTTTACTACCTGTAACTTGTGGGCCTGAGCTACTAACCTTTGGTTGTTGTGTAGCCATTTTAGTAATAGCTCCATGCACGTTAGTTTAATACACTAGGCCGCTGTGCACCTTGACCTAGATATATTTTATTCCGCTTCGCATTGTTATTTTTACAATAACCAGTTTGACGGTCTTGTATTAATTTCTTCTATCTAACTGATTTGCTTAGCCCAGCACTGTGTTCTCAAACAACACATTCTTGGTCACTTTGTGCTTCAGTCAAGGCTACAGTTTGGTACATTGCCGGTGAACGTGGTAGAAGTTTAGTCTCCAACATTCGTAGAAAATATACATCCTTACGTAGGGACATTTTCTTAGAACATTAGCTGTGTTATTATAAAAGCACTTCCTAGTCCCATTACACGTTAAGAGGGAGGTACCAGCCAGGGAACCACAACTGTATGCTGAATGCTTTGCTGCAGATGCTAATGCAGACTACAGGCCTTTGCTCAGGTATGAGGGTTGATGTCCTCCCAGGGGAACCTGAAAGGCAGGATTAGAGCTTAACATGCCGTGCTCAAATTATGATTTGGATAGAAAATAGTCCATCAACTTTAGTGGCAATATGATAGCATTATTCTTATGCTTCACTCTCATCGTCACCATTTTAATATTCTTATGTTGTCATTCTGGTAATGGCTGCTCACGCTTTGCTATCTAAAATGCAGTCGTTTTTATTAAACCAGTCTTTAAAACTTATACTGCTTTCATTGTCATTTATATATGAGACCGAATTGTGAGAATTGAGAGAACTGGATGCGACCTGAGTAACCACAACTTCATTGAGAAGTATGATATATCATGCGCTCAGCTGCCCAATCATCTCTACGTTTTGGAAGAGATGAGGAACTGCTAGTTAGCCAGAGCAAAACCCGGATTTGGAGCGACAGGTGTCACCCACCGTGGGTCAGACTCAGTCTCCCACACTGTGGACGATCTTGCTGCTCAAAATCCAGTAGTCTCATTAGAATAATGAGAGCCTAACCGACATGGCACCGCCAACGTTTGGTCAGGCTCTAATTTTCGGGTCCTCCGAAGTATCTGTCTCATATATGACACCTCAATGCCGTATGCGGAGACATCTGTGGTACTGAGGAGTTCCACCACAGCTGTGTAGGTAATCCTATTACAACTGGCGGTTATTCAAGCTTGAATTTTAAAAGGAAACCCCATTTCGGTGTGCCTTCTCTGAACTCATAGTGTTACTATCATGGCGAATCCCCAACATGTACAAATAGCTGTTAACATGAGACAACCTCTCACAGCACACTTATTAGCAAATGTCCTAACGGCCCAGGGAGGTCCAGTCACGTTTGTGCTGGATGCCCACTCAGCTTATAGAACAGAACTTTTTTACTCTTGGGTCACATTTCCAGCAGTTGATGGGAACACAAATACATTTCACCAATATACCCCTATGAACGCGCCTCGACAATACAGAGCGTATACATATTTAGAGATACCTCTATCTTATCAAGAACATAATAATTGGCTTGATGGCGCCCTACCCCATACAATATTACCAGTAAGGTTAGGTCCACTAAGTAATGAGCGGTCCTACCTGGCCTTTATTGGCCACCTATACACCACATCCCGTGGCTGGAAATTTAGCAGTAGCTGAGGTTTGTCGCTTATACATTGAGTTAACAGCAATCTCGTTCCTTTCAGGACTCATCGGAAAAGAGAAAAGAGAGAGGTGGGCGATCAGAGCGAAGAACAGAGTACGTGAAACCGAGACAGGAATCACAACGCTCTTCAGAGGCTTCTGTTAAAAAGGTAGAGAAACCTGCCCAACAAAAACAACAATTTAAAAAGAAAAAAGTGGCAGCAGTTGCAGTCCGACATGCCACACTGGAAGAGGGTCCTCTTGAAGAACAAGAATTGGGCTCTAGCATTGCTAGACAGCGCCGCAGAGGTCACAATAGTTCGGTGGAATCTTCTAGAACATCTGGAGGTGAAAGCAACTGATGACTTTATACAATTAGAAACAGCGGACATGCGTGTCTCCAAGGCTGATAGGGTGTACAAAGTAACGCTGCAATGAGAAGGAGACATTGAACGCACAATAGATGCAATCTTTTGGGATCGCATAGTAAAAGTGTATGATGTCTTGTTGGCCGAACAAGATTGGCCGCCTGACTTTGTCCGTACCTTCCCATATGGAGAAGATGTCATTAAGCCTTCCTTCTCGCCCCTTGTTCCAGAGGAAGTAGCTGAATCATATTCCATTGAATGGGCTCTAGCACAAGCACCTGCATTATACAGAAATCACGTAGGATGGGATAAAGACTCCCCCTACCATGTAATTCCCATTAAAAGTGAACCTCAGCCACAACCGCAGTATCCTATAAAACATGAAGCAAAAGCACCAGTGAGAGAAATACTCACACAATTAGAGTACCAGGGTGTGATTGAACCCTGTGTCTCGCCAATGAATAACCTTTTATTCCCCATAGCTAAACCGGACCATTCGTACATAATAGTCTTAGACTACAGACATCTAAATAGTCACACACGCACCTATGCTATACAAAATTCACACAGCACTGCACTAATGAGCAACATAGTGCGTAAAAAATACAAAGCAACACTAGACATTTCGAATGGGTTTTTCTGCCAGAATTTAGCACCTAAAAGCAGAGACTTAACAAGCTTTAGCACACTAGGCTCTCAGAAACAATTCTGTTGTGTACCCCAGGGGTATAAGAACAGCCCAGGACTGTTTGCGGCTCGTGTAACTGCAATTTTACTCGAGATCGACCCTGAAGCATTGTCCTATGTAGATGATATATATCTCACGGATGATGAATTACTACAACATTTAAGACGGGTAGCCAGCATTATTGTAGGGTTTGCTGAATTTGGCTACAAATTTAACTTCAAAAAAACAAAAATTGCCTTCCTCAGCGTCCTGTTTCTAGGATATGAGCTGTCAAGTGAAGGGAAGAGCCTAGCTCCACAATTCTTAGAAAAATGTGCACAGTTACAACCACCGCCTACGATTTAAAAAAATACTCCTATCATTATTGGGTTTCTTAAATTTTGGCAGAACCTACAATCCAGATTATGCTACGCGCATAAAACCTTTTCTACGACTTAATACGTCCCGATTTTTCAAGTAAATTCTCGACAACTGAACATACATGCATCCTTAGAGAATTGCAGACAGACATGCTTGCAGCACAACATTTACACACAAGGGACAACAAAACACATTTGGTAATCAGGGTAATAGCTGGGGCCATCGGTTTCACCTATGTGACTTTTAATGAAGGTGAGACAGTCTCGATTGCATACAAATCACATTTGTATTCAGCAACTGAACAACGCTTTGCTCCCACAGACAAAATTCTCACTGCCATACAGATGGCTGTTATTAAAGAAAGACCTCTTGCCCAAGGAAAACGCATTATTGTCATTTCCCCAATCCCAGCCCTAGAGGCTGTTACGAAAGCTAGCGTTCCGAACGCAAAGGCACTACATCCACGTTGGATACAATGGGCCACATCTCTAACAGCCACTGATGTAGACTACATTTTTGACCCAAAATTACAAACTCAGGAATTCCTACAATATGAAGTAGAATATCCAGTTCCAGCAAATACCTTGCCTATTGATCGGTATCATAGTCATGTACACTGATGGCTCTGCACAACCTGCAATTGGAACTAAACATCAGTATTTTGCTGCTTGTGCAGTCGTAAGTGGCTATATGGAAGGGTATAAAGTTTGTCCTCTACATACCTTTACACAGACCCTAGGGGATTGTACAGCACAATTGGCTGAGCTAAAAGCTCTGTTGATGGCACTGAAACACACAGATCCGGCACAGCCTACGCTGATTGTTTGTGATTCATATTATTGTGTCCAGTCCTTTAATGAATACCTGCATTATTGGCACCAGAATGGGTTCAGAGACTCCAAAAGCAACACCATTAAACACAGACTACTGTGGGGGAAAGTAGCTGACTTGAGAGACGCTACCAAATGTCCATGTTGTACATACACTTGGACACCAGCGCATTGGAATACATGTTGCTGGAAATACATTGGCTGATGAAGCCGCAAAGTCAGCAGTAGCCACTGTAGCTGCAGTGACTCACTCGAGTTCTAAACCAGACAAAGACATTTGGGCTGCCGTGAAAGCTACGGCTGATGGTACGCCCCATCCTAAAGGATTTCCTAACAAATATTATCATATGGGAAGTATGCTGAATGCTGAAGTTAAGATACCAGGCGTAGGCGTATGAGACATCCCTAACAAAGATATAAGACCACAGTTGATTAAAGCAGCACATGAGGGAGTGGCATCTGCACATGCTGGTGTGGCGGCTACAATTTCAATCTTACAGGCCCGTTACTGGTGGCCAGGTCTCTACAAAGAGACTAAGCAGTATGTCTTTTGTTGTCCACGGCCAAGCGCCCGCCGCAGACACCCCTCTTAATTTCAAACAAACCGTTACATTGTGTGTACTTGGACCACTGCGGTCCCCTATCACCGGATAGTGCATACAAATACATATTAGTCGCTGTTGATTTATGCTTCAGATTTGTATGGGTGTGGCCACAACGCTCGGATGACGCTCGAACTGTTATTAAAGATTTGCGAGTCTTTATCGGTACATATGCAGTTGCGGCCTTCCATTCGGACCAGGGCCCTGCGTTCTCCTCAAGGGCATTCAGGGACACCATGGCTTCGTTAGGGGTCCAACTACAGTACTCGTCTCCATTTCATCCCAAGGGAGATAGTGTCATGGAGCGATTAAACCGCGATTTAAAGCAATCCTTAACAACCAGAGTCTTAGGTACAGGTCGTAGTTGGCTTAATCACCTGTATGGAGTCCAGAGAGCACTAAATAACCTGCCTAGAAGGTCCCTGGGGGGGTCGTACTTCATATGAGTTCCTGTTTGGAACTCAAATGTATGTTCCGGATCTTGATGGTCCTTGCGTGGAGGAAGCAGAAACACCTTTTGACATAAATGAACGTGTCACTGTCTTACAGGAATTGCAACAGTTCCGTGATGATAATTCTTCCAAAGGTGCCACCTTCACAGGAATTAAGGATGTGCCAGTAACATCTTCCAGCTGGATTCCCAGAGTTGGGGATCTTGTACGTGAAAAAGTCGCAGTGAAAAAGGAATTTGGCCCTTCTTATCGAGTACCAGTCCCTGTACTAGGGATACACGGTACCAGAACTGTTACTCTACCACCATTGGCAGGTGCCAAAGAAAATCGTTTTGTCTCAATTGATAATGTCAAATTACACCATGTGGCCGATCCTGCACAGCCGACCAAGAGGAACATCCAGTAGTTCCCGAATCCCTCTCACTACTGGCGTAGAAGTTCCACTACAAGTTGTTTATACCAACACTGACACCTCTCTGAGCTTGGGGAGGGTGGAAGATGATCTTGCATTAGTTCCACTAACATCAACTAACTTAGAAACATTTGACCAAGTCAACTCGACTACAAACCAAACCAAACGGATGGTGCTGTCTATAGTGTGCCACCACAGGAAACCCCAACTCCACCACTGACAACAGTTATGCCATTTGCACGAACTGCCTCTGGTTATTTTGCTGACTTCAACGATGATTTCTCGGACTCATTGGCCTATTTGACAACTGATTTGTCAAGTGCACGTAAGCTTACAAACTGGCTTAAAGAAACATATTTCATTTTTCCATGGAACTATATATGGCTTTCTCTGACTGTCCTAGCCTTTCTACTTTGGATTGGTTTTGTTATTACCTTTTTCTTATTAATGCTTGGTCATTTTCTTCCTGAAAGATCAACAGTTGAACAGGTGGAGGAGGTTTTGAAACCACATTTTTCATCACATAAAGTCCGAAGAGACTTATCCTTTGTGAACATTTCCGCAGTGCCAATTCCTGATGGGATTATTTGGGACCAATGTAATGTTCGATATATATTATCCATATATATCGAACATCGCCACGGAAATTATTCAAATACTGTATGTGTTCAAATTATCAATGAATGATATAGTAATACCAGGCATTTTATCTGATGATTGGGATGTCAAAACAGTTGATTCTATGATGACAGAATTACAATATTATACTGTCTTTGAAAACGAAGATGTTTACCAATTCAAAGAAAATTATGGTGATATGTTTTGCTATAATTATTATGGGCACCACTTCATACATAGAGCGAGCAGTCCCAAAATGGTATTTAATTACACACAATGGGAACATTGTCCAACTCCACTGCAAGGGAGTTCTAAACATATTCTGAAAAGTTTGCATATTTTTCTGGGCACAATCAAAAGAATGCTGAGTCATATTACTTTAAGGTACCACCTACTAAGGATATACAAATGTTTTTGACTAATGCGAAATTTATATATTCCGAATCCTTTGTTTCCCGTTTATCAGTAGAAGGCTATGAATATTGGTCCAAACAATTGATCTGAAAAGTGTCTGGGGAACAAAAAATTGGCAAATTAAGGGAAAAGAAACATTGTTTAGAGCATGTCTTATTCCTGTTCAGATGATCTTCTTAAATGAAACTGTGCAACAAACGAGTTGTTTAGGCTTAGCAACAATAACAGAATTAAACATGGCCAGTATATCTGCCTCTGCAAAATTTTACAAATGGCAAAAATACACGAATGCAACTAAAGATGAGCTCAATGCTTTACTGACACGTCCGGGCGGGTGGTTATTGGGGCCAATAGATACCAATGGGTGTCATCAATGTTTTATTAACTCCTCTGGGGGTTTTAGGACGAGTAGGACAGACCCTTGCTATATATCTCCAGAACATACAGATATCATTACAACATATCGTGTAGGAAATTATGCCAACAGTGGCTAAAATCATCCTCATTAAACACTGTTAAAGAACACCTCAGTCTCTTGTCTAGCACCACTGACTTACAAGATTTCTTGTCAGGCCCCAGAACACCATGCAGGAACAGTTTCTTATATGCAGTATACAATGAAATATGGAAACTTTCCCAACAAGATGCTGCTGCCAGCTTAAGGCAAATAGATCAGGAAAATCTAAAAAAAAAAAAAAAAAAAAAAGGCATTAGCTCTTGTGGCTAATGGGATTAACACCTTGTCCGACAGGATATATACAATTAACAACATTGTCTCTTCTGCTATAGACATTATACAATCTGATATGTCTTCTTTATACCATGGACAGAGACAGATCAGATCCATTATGCAGTTGGGTTGGGCGTTTCAAACATTGAAGACGGGTCACGTTCCATGGCAGCACGTCAGTGCAAGGGAGATATTTTCTTATTTTAATCTGACGCGACAACAACAGCTAATGGCTAAGAAAGAAGCGACTTATGTCATGCTTAACATCGAAAAATTAGAAAAGTTGCCTTTTACCGTGGCCGAAATACCATCGGCAGAGTGGTGATACATGGGGTTATTAATCTGCCTATTCCCACACTACAATTCACCTCCTGTTTGAAACACATTCCGGTAGGCAGATATGAAAAGCTTGGAGATAGTTACATCCATGAGGTGTGGGAGCTTCCCTTCTCGTACAAATGCGTCAATGGCATGAGAGAGGTCTTTCTTAGCGGTAGTGAATGAGAGACTTCTGTCAGCCATTCGATGATTTTTAAACACCTGTCCTTGCATGGGACATGCAACGCCTCGGCTGCAAACTTGGCTTGTTATCTGAAGGGAGTTCGAGTCCCCTTGATTAGACCTACGTTCCAGGTGCTTTCAAACGGCAGCGCTACGTCCTTCTCAATAGTGAAGACTGTTGTGGCATGCGAGCCGGAATAGTTTACATTGTTTCGGTCTCTAAGGTCGTTACATGCTGCGGGAACATACTGTTTTCCCCCCACTAAATTTAAGGAGGTTGCTGATATCTGGCCTTACATTGCTACATCAAATGTGAATTTTGACAAGTTAAGTAGACTCAAGGCTTTAGTGTTTCAAAAGCATGTGGCCCTTACATCTGCACGCGAGACCTCCGCACTACAAGTGGCAAGGTCATCAGCAGAAATACAGTCCCTGTTAAATATGAACTTTCCGAGACACTTTAGTGGACTCGTAGGACGAATATTTAATGAATCCAGCACGACTGGAATAGCACATTTTTTCAAAGTTGTTGGTTACGGTTTTGTTCACACCTTCTCCTCTATGTTCGGTTTGATACCTTCAGCTATCAACTCAATTTTCTGTAGTATTTTGGGGGGATTTCCGATAACTTTGGCTTTATTAGCTGGCATCCTGCTGTTGCTGTTGTTTATGCGCAATGGCTGTCCCGCCGCAACAAGGGCAAATGACGGCACTCCCATCAGCGCAGCTGTGTCGTGAACGTATGATGCAGCATTTTGGAGCAACACTCCTGGAGCATTTGGAGTGTGACTGGTCTTTGTCATTCAGACCGGTTTTTTATTGTGTGCAACCCGTGTTATGGTGCCTTTGGTGCGCTTTTAAACATGCACTGGAAGTTTGTCTTTCACAGCAGCGCCCCCCTAGCAATAGATGCTGATCTGTTGATGTTCTCGCTGAGGGTTCATTACCAGACATGCGCACTGAGGCTGCGTTTGCTACGCGAAGCTAATTATGAGTTACCCTTCCTGGAGGAAGTTGCCATCAACTCATCAATGGGCACTCCACGGATTGCCGCCTTGGTTGATACTGGGGCTATAGAACACACTTGCTCCTCGATCATTTTTGGCGCGGACTTTCCGGTTTTGTCATCTGCCGAAGTGGAAGATCTACTTTCCATGACTCGTACTTAATTTGGAACTTTTCTAAATTAACATTCATTGAATTCGGTTATAAGCCACATGCTCATGTTTAAATTGCCAAGTAGTGGGCTTGTGTGTCCTTTTAACTTGTCAAAATTGAGTAGGGTTTTATATATATCTTAGGTTAAGAAATTTTTGTTTGGGCTTGAACTACTTTCAACCGACAAGTGGAGGGTGTTGTGTAGCCATTTTAGTAATAGCTCCATGCACGTTAGTTTAATACACTAGGTCGCTGTGCACCTTGACCTAGATATATTTTATTCAGCTTTGCATTGTTATTTTTACAATAACCAGTTTTACGGTCTTTTTTAATTTCTTCTATCTAACTGTTTTGCTTAGCCCAGCACTGTGTTCTCAAACAACACATTCTTGGTCACTTTGTGCTTCAGTCAAGGTTACAGTTTGGTACATTGCCGGTGAACGTGGTAGAAGTTTAGTCTCCAACATTAGTAGAAAATACACTTCCTTACGTAGGGACATTTTCTTAGAACATTAGCTGTGTTATTATAAAAACATTTCCTAGTCCCATTAGATGTTGAGGGAGATTCCAGCCAGGGAACCACAACTGTATGCTGAATGCTTCGCAGCAGATGCTAACGCAGACTACAGGCCTTTGCTCAGGTATGAAAGTTGATGTCCCCCCGGGGGAACCTGAAAGGCAGGATTAGAGCTTAACATGCCGTGCTCAAATTATGATTCAGATAGAAAATAGTCCATCGACTTTAGTGGCAATATGATAGCATTATTCTTATGCTTCATCGTCATTATTTTATTATTATGTTGTGTCGTTCTGGTTATTGCAGCTCAAGCTTTGCTATCTAAAATTCAGTCGTTTTATTAAACCAGTCTTTAAAACTTATACTGCTTTCATTGTCATTTATATATGAGACAGAACTGTGAATGAGAGAACCGGATGCGACCTGAGTGACCATGACTTCCCTGAAAAGCATGATATGTCATGCGCTCGGCTGCCCAATCATCTCTACTTTTCGGGATAGAAGAGGCACGCCTAGTTAGCCACATCAAAACCTGGATTTGGAGCGACAGGTGTCACCCACCATGGGTCAGACTCAGTCTCCTACACTGTGGATGATCTTGCTGCTCAAAATCCAGTAGTCTCATTAGAATAATGACAGCCTACGCAACATAGTCAGGCTACTGCTTCACGAGGATCTCATATCATAGCAGCAGGGCAGGATCCTGCACCCAGTACCTGCACAATGTGAGCTCCTATGCATGGAGATTGAGCACTGTCAGTTTAGTGCATTTGATATTCCTCCCAAAGTCATGGATGTCATCCTGGCTGCCAGGCGTCTTTCTACAAAGTCTGTCTATGCTGGGACAAGTTTGTAACCTGGTGTGGCACCTTCAGTCCAAACCACTAAAGGCCAAACTGTTGGATGTCTAATTATTATCTTTGGCTAAGCAAGGACTTGCAGTGGCCACTGTTAAAGGTTTTCTGTTTGCCCTCAAGTATTTTTAAGTTTACCAGTCCAGTTGCCTTTGTTCAAATCACCTGTTGTAATGAGATTTCTAAAATGTTTGACTCGTTTGTTTCCTCCAAACCCCTAAAATAGTAACATCTTGATTTGGTTTTCACTTTTGTTGTCTGTATATAATTTAAACCGATTTGCAGCTGTCTGCTACTTTCCGGGTCTCTGATGACTGTTTTCCTGCTCGCTGTAACTTCACTGTAATGCTCTTTCTGTTCGCTACTCTCTCAAGCTACTCTATCTTACTGCCCTCATGCTTCGCTGTACAGTGGAAAGGTCTCTTTTCCAATTTAAAAGGGTTCCAATTTAGGAATCTGTGCACTGATACATCTGATTACTGTTAAGTTCCACTTCAGAGGACATAGTCACAAAAACATGAGGTTGAATGAAGTCCACACGAAGCTGCACGGCTCGCAGAATCACTTCTGGTCAAATCTTTAGGATGCAGACTGGCGCAGGAAGTCATCCTAAAGGTGAGGAATCTGCTGTTAGAGTATATACCACAAAGAGAATTACCAAAGGGAAGGAAATTATTTGTCTTGCCTACTGTTAGTATGAAGTCTCTCTTCTACTGCTCGGTGTCAGTCTTCTTGGGTATCAACAAAATCTGAATTCTAGTTGAAGTGGCTTTGCTTCAGCCGGGGAGAGATGCATATATTCCTCTATTGAGACCCTCTAAATATCTTAAGTTGAATTAGTGATATTTGGGAAACAGGCAGTTGTAGTACGAAACTAGCTGTGAGGCACTAAATTTAATATACATCAAGCAGAACACTAACACGCCCTTCCCCTGATGAGGAGTAGAAGACAGGGTGCGTCCGGCCACCTCAGGGAATGTAGACTAGTCGGGCAAAGGGTGGGTGGTGGCAGTACAATGATGGCATTTGGTCAGCACCACCCACGTCTTCTCTACTTCCATGACTCCATCCTTAGACACACAGATGACCTTCAGTTTGAAGGCTTGTCAAAGTGTATGTTGCCTTCAGTCTCCCTGCCATTGTAAGAGCACACAAGGTCAGGTGGCACATCCAAATAACAAAAAGGGGCAGAGGGAAACCGGCACTCACCCCACAGTCGTAACAGTTGCGTCAGTCAGCCACTTTCCGCCCATAAACCACCTGCTAGTTCTAGGCTTACCTGTGATACAGTGGCTGTTACCACCGGGCCTACACATTTGGGTTTGCTCACTGCCTGATGGTTTTCACTATAAGTTTCTCTGACGCCCCGGCAGCAGTTACCTCATGGCCACTCAGCACTCCCTCACCTTCATGCAGGTTAGGGGAACTCACCAGCTGTCCCAGGACCTCACTCCGGGTCCCCTGCAGCCCCCACTATGGCCCCAGCCCTGACCAACAGCTGTCATCCCAGTCTGTTCAGCAAAGATAGGCAGCTAGGTCAGTGGATCCACCCTCGCTCTGGTGCAGTTTTTTCTTTGCCACTTTGAGCCCTGCCTCCTAATGCCATTGATGACTCTCCGCAGCCTTCCTCACTCTGACAGGTGAGACCTCCACATTGCTCCCGCTAGCAGGAGACGTGAGGTTGACACCCTCCACCCCACTTCTTCAGGAGGTAAGTCAGCAGCCTGGGCCAAACATCCAGGACTCCTGCACTACTGTTGATGTTAAACCCATGTGGTCAGTACAGATTAAGCTGTGCAGCAGCTGGATCATGGAAGATATGAAATTACATTAGTATGAGATCTTCTGCAGGGCATGTCAGCCATTTTAAGTGACCAGGCCACACCCCTTAAAACAAGAATATTTAATCCCACAGTTCACTGAATATTCCTGTAATTTATTTCTTGGACAGTATGCCATAAGCAAGAGCATTGATTTGAGTGAAAATGTGATATTCCTTACTTTTTATAACTTTTATGCCCTTTGATTGTGTGAGGGAAGATTTTCATAAAAAATTAATTCATTAGTTTTTCAAAATCCATGCTCAGGGTGAGCTCTTGAAAATGGAATAATTCACAAAGGCATCAATCCAGGGCTGATACAGTGTGACTTTTTTTTATTTTTATAACATCTGGTTGTTCAAAATAAAGTTTTGATTGTTACCAAAGATGACAATTATGACTCAGTGTGTGGGAAAATATATTTGAAGCGCTGCCTGTATGTATTTGCCAAGCAAGTCTTTGTTGTTTTTTTAGGCCTTAACATGGGCTGCACGTCAAGGACATAAAAGTGCAGTCTTGAAGCTACTTGAACTTGGTGCTGATAAAAGTCTGCAAACCATAGACGGGAAGACCCCTGGAGAAGTTGCAAATAAGCACAAGCATCCCGAGGTGAGGTTTTGCATCCTAGAAATACACTTTTTTGCTCTGCTGTAATAGCTAGCTTTGTGCACTCCTCAAATGTTCATCAATAAGTGCTGATATAATCATGGTTTTGCATGAGCACATTTTTTTAATCTTCATTTTGTAAAGTGAGCATTCGCTCAATCAATGGCATCTAGATGTTTCAAAAGAGGTATTAAATCGCTGAAATGTAGGATGCTGTATTTTATTTTTGTTCATATATCTGCGTAACTTGCACGAAACAGCTGAATCCTTAAAAGTACATACAAGCAACTTATCTATTTTAGAGTTTTGTGCACCATATTTTCTGATTATTGGGGGTATCAGCACATTCCTTATTTTCCAGTACCAGTTACAAAAAAGATGATGTGCATTATCTTAACTTTACTTTACTCCACATGGGCATGTGGGACAAATTATCATCCTTTTTGTATGTATATCTGATAGCTGGATGATATATTAAAGTAGTTTAACCTAAGCCTATCATTTTAATTCTCAACAAGATAACAATATTATTTCATCATCTGACACAGAGAAAGGGAGATATCCTTCAACTGCCACTACTCCTACCGGAAAACATTAGGTATTAACCCTTGTGCTTGATTTGTTCCTGTTCTTCTCTTTCCATTCATCATTCATGCAGGTTTGGTACTCTTCGCCAACAAAGGTAATGAGCTTTGGGCAGCAAGTAGGTCAAATGTTTCTTCGTACGATTCCAGGAACTAACACAGTTACAGTGCCGCAAGAGTATATCCTTTTCACACTCGCATGACATCTGCTAGTGATATCTTGGCTCCGACCATGACACACTAACAGTGACTCCTACTTATTGATGCATCCAGGGGCCATCAGACAGTGGAAGGCAAAACTATTTTTGGCCAAGACCCACAGGAGCCTGCCCAAGCCTTCCCATTCAGGTAAGCATTCTTCCAGGCAATGGTCCCATAGTAGTTCTTCCCAAAAACAATCCATAGAAAGTAGACCTAATCTTCCTTGAGCAAAAAGTTCTGCTCCTTGGGCCAGTTGAAATCCCAGTGCCTTCCCTATGCCGAACTCTTCCTCGTTGTCAGGGCCGATTCAGACACTGAAAAAGGTGAAGCCAAAATTATCGAATCCATCAGCTGACTCAATGCAGGCCAAAGCTTCTTAGCTGACTAGGCTGGCTCTAGGGCTCCTGGGCCACCACTCTAGGATGTGCCCATTTAGGTAGGCTTTGTGATTCCAGAGGCTCTGTCCCAACCGCCCGACTCCCTTCCTCAACATGCTCCAGCCTCAGCTCCTTCTAAGAAGTTAGTGCAATGTAATTTTGAAGCCCCTGTTCACTCGGGTCCACCTACCATATCAATACAGACATGGAAGCTCCTTTTGGCACAGGCCTTGAAGTCAAATGAAATCATCCTAGTTGCCAAAAAAAGGTTAAAGTCTGGTTTGATCATGACCTCTTTGCACAAAATCTTCCCAGGATCGTAAGAGTTGTGTTTTGGGGCCTAACACTGATGCTTTAAGGATTATGGCCACACTGATGATGATCACTCCGAGGTAGACAGCATCCTTTGGCCTTAGACTTGTTTCTTCCTACAACACTGATGCTAGCCATATTGTGACTTTTAAAATGCAAGTAGATTTTATACCTCTCTATACCTCTCCAGAAGTGGATACTAGTTACCTTTCTGGTCCTCCATCAGAAGTCTCTTCTTTCACCAAGATGTTATGAAAAACAGTTGAATCATTGGAGTTTACTTTGTTCTTTGTGGCTACTTAATCTAACATTTGGACAAGGATCTTGCTGCCTTCTTCCGTGTCTCATGCCTCTACTACCTTTCAACAAAGCACTTTTATAGTTGTTCTCGACTGTTCGTGAAAAACTCTGCTCGGTACCGAAGGTTCACAGACCAATAGCTAGATAAGACAGACCTGGTCTGTGTGATGTAAAGGTTTTTTTTTGTCACATCCTTTGCCAAAAAGTCTGGTGGTGCAAGCCTCTTCTACAAAATGAAATCTAAATTCCTCTCCCATGGCCACCTCTGAAAATAATTCTAAAAATGTTGATTCTATGGGCCAAAAAACCTGCAAATCTTTCCTTCCACACATTGAATGCTGTGTAGCTTATTGTTCACTATATCCGAGCCCCATGAGTTGCTTAAACTGACTTTTATCAGTCTCATAGACCACATGAAAAAGCCAAATCTGGTTGGTGTATGGGTTTCGAAGTTTCCAGATAGATCCTATGGATTGGTTTCTACCAAGATCTTGGCTTGATTCTATGCAAGTCATACTTGAATGAGTTCAGCAGGCTTACCTGCAGATGTCCAAGCCTCACTCATGGACTTGCCCTTCAATAGCAAGTAGCTATTTCATTAAAGGTCTGACTCCTGCTTGGACCTCTTCAAGAATAGTAGAGCTATGGCTTCCTCACTAGGCTTAACCCCTCCAGGGAGGTGGTTCCACCAATAGAAGATGCAGGAAATGTTGAAGTTATTCCACGGCACAACATTTGTCAGTGCCAACCTTTGCAGCCAGTCCGAACACCGCAGACAGCTGTACCACTCTTTTTCAGTGGGGTGGGTGCCATCACCAACAACAGCAGTAGTCCAGTCCCCACCATCTTCCCCTGACTGATGCCTCAAAATGTCTCTGACTCCTCTCTCCTACCTTTCAATGGAGGCATTTGGGGGGATAATCATGATAGATTGCTGGGTCATCCTGAAAATCTCCAATGACCACATCATACCCTTCCTGTTTCTCTCTCCATATTGCCCTCTCTCCACGAGGGTGAAGCAGTAGCCTTGATTTCCAGGGCAGCAGTTTTTGTCCTGCTGAACAAAGGAGTCCTAGAGGCGGTGACTTTGGAACAAAGTGGCATAAGATTCTGCTCCCTTTTCTTCTTGCTTCCTAAGATAGATGGTGGTCTGGGACCCATCCTTGAACTCTGCCTCTTGAACCTGTTCATTCAGCATGATAACTTCAAGATGATGTCCTGCTATGCATGGAATGGGCTGAGTCAATCAATCAGTCATTTTTAGAGCGCGCTACTCACCCGCTAGGGTCTCAAGTTGCTGAGGGGAGCAGGGGAAGGGGCAGGGGGTAAGGGAGGTCCTACTGCTCGAACAGCCAGGTCTTGAGGCGTTTCCTCAAGGTCAGCAGGTCCTGGGTCTGTTGTAGGAGGACAGGGAGGGAGTTCCAGGTCTTGGCGGCGAGGTGGGAGAACCATCTGCAACCGGCTGTAGTTGGGTGGATACGAGGAACGGTGGCGAGGGCGAGGTTGGCGGAGTGGAGTTGACCGTTGGGAGTGTAGAAGGTGAGTCGCTCGTTGAGGTAAACATGGCCGGCTTTGTGGGGTGCTTTGTGAGTGTGGCTGGCATCCCTAGATCTCCACAATGCCTTCTTTCATCTTCCAATTCCCCCTGCCCACAGATGTTACTTCACATTCACTCTAGGTCTTGTGGCGGCTTCACTGTGGAGGTCAGGAATCCATTAATTCTCATACTTGAATGAGTGGCTTGTGAAAGCAGAGTCTGCTAAAGGAACATCTTCAGTGCTCTATGAACCAAATTCACAATTTGGGCTGTATGTGCAATCCCCCAAGATCTCATCTTACGTCTATGCAGAGGTTGTCCTTTTTAGGGTATTTTTTGTTATATTGAACATGACCTGCACTAAGACCTTTCCTCCTCCTCAGAGGATTATGGCTATTTGAGAAATGAGTTGGGCTTTTCTGACTGTTGACATGGATCCCAGTTTATATATGCAATATGTGATGGATTTAAG
Organism: Pleurodeles waltl; assembly: GCF_031143425.1. Lineage (NCBI taxonomy): Eukaryota > Metazoa > Chordata > Amphibia > Caudata > Salamandridae > Pleurodeles > Pleurodeles waltl. Next base: position 540,412,482 of record NC_090442.1, read on the forward strand.
GCCCTGCTGATTCCCCAGGCCAGATGACAGTTCAGAGCAGTTCACTGTTATTTCAGGAAGCTTTGACTCCATTAACAAGGAAGACTTGCTGTCTGGAACAGATCTTCAGCTCAGTCATTGGAATCTTTCCTGGTGGATATTCCCTGTCAATGTTCTAGTGTGTCACTCCTTTAGTTCCTTACAGTTATTTACTGCTGTGGTCACCAACACTGTGTGGTAAGGGCTCTGGTGCATATATGGACAGCATGGCGGTGCGGGGCTTTGGTCCACATGGGAGAATCATGCCAGAACTGTGGCTGGTTTACCTTGATGTAACGGCCTTCCTCCCTTCCCTCTCAGGTGGCACCATTCAGAGATTGTCCAACAACACCAATATTGTTCACTATATTAAAAACATGCCCTTGTGGGGTCATAGACCCTGTATTGGAAAGCAATTTGCCTTTGCCAATGGGCTCAACAACAGCAGATTTTCCAAGTGAATGCACACCTTGCAGACTGTCACATTGTGAGAGTGAATGATATGCATCATCTTTCCTTGGAGGACCACAATTAGGTGCTACAACCCAAAGAGACTGTCATCTCCGTATTGATGTCCATTTGTGTAGCTCTTTGTCATGGCCCAGATCCTGAAGTGTTCTTAGATTTGTACCATTTACTTACCTCTGAAAAGTGTCTGCTGTACATGTTCATACCATTTCTACTTCTGTTGAAGTTCCTAGGAAAGTATGGGAATATCACATACAACTGAATCTGATTGCGGCAAGCTGGGCAATTAAGAATGTATAATAATCTTTTGCCATCTGTTTTAGGCCTCCTCTTCCACCAAGGTTAGGCTTGCCATTTCCACTGACAGCTATTATCCTTTTGTCTACCATCTGATGTTGCAGATATCATCTTGACAGCTAGTAAACCTGCCGCAAAGTCTGTTTATGGAGGCATTGGGCAGACAAAGGCCTAGAATAATATTCCAAAATGCATTTTTGCCCACTCCAATATGGTCATGGCTGCTTCCACGCCCTTCTCTTGAGGCGTGCCAGTTTCTGACATCTGCTGGGCAGCCAAATGGCCATTCTGTATACGTTTACAAAACAATACTAACTCACAGCTGAAGCACTTAGTGATGAATACTTTCTGAAGGCTGCGCTGTATTAATTCTTGGGTTAAAAGGCACTACTTAATCTCACCTTGCAGAATAAATTGCTTTGTGAATCAGAAAACGTTACTGACTTTTGGTAATGGTATTCCTTGGTAATACTTAATTTGCCCACAAGTTCCTCACCATCCTTCCTTCTTCCCAGTGAATTAGTAGCATGATTAAGAGCTTAACATTGTTATACGGTGATATTAGTGCTCTGGTTGGTGCTTAATGTAGTCTGATGCCACGTCTGTGGGGGTGTTGCAGCTGAAGCCACATGATGATGATGGTGGTGGAGATCTGTTTATGGGGAAAAAAGAATACAGAACCAATCTGGCCCACGATATTTGCAATGTGTGAAACCTGCAGTAAGATTGTGTATACACCAACAATATCGTCACCGAATGAAAGTCACTTTTTTCATTTTGGGTTTACTAACTTTTTCATATAGTCTCTTCTCCAGCTATTAATTCTTAAAGAAAAACATGAGGGTTAAAATTGGGAATTTTATTTGTATCTATTAGAAAACACCATGGATTAATGAACAAATTGTTCAGTTGAAATGCTTTAACTATTTATTTGAGACCCTGAATCAACTGGATTCTTTCACCCCTCTGAGTAAAGCAGTTCCTTAACAAGGGCAAAAGTCAGATAGGGTTCCTTGTTTGTCAGAATTCTTCAGAAGATCATGGGCTTCAATTCTATATCACCTGTACACAGTTTGATACCAAGGTTCTAATGACTTGTATCATTATTGCATATTTGCAGTACACTTACGATTGTTTTAATAAATTACTTTTTTGTAACTGGGTGAAATTAAACACTGTCTTGCCCTGTACATCAGCCCCATAGATCACATTAGCAAAATATTTATTTATTTAAACCCTCTTTTATGTTGTGAGTGAATACTCAAATTTTGTGTTCAGATGTAACAATAATTCAGTGCTGTCCTTGAGAAATCTACTCTCCCACTCACTATGGAGAATAAGATTTTATCATGGCAAGCTATTTTTTAGGACCCAATGGCCCCAAACTGGCAAGGGAGCTCCAGCTGAAAATGATTTGGTGTTCTGTTCATATTTTTTTTTCTTTTCTTTTTTTAATTTGGAGAAATCAGTCAGTGCATTTACAGATTCATTTTAAATTACAACTGCACCATAAAAAACTTAATTCTTGAATCATAATCTTAAATATACAGTTCCCGCATCTAACGTAGCAGAGTTATTATATGAAGTCTTCCCAAATGTCAGCACCTTTTGCCATTGATTCATACCTTATACCATAAAGCTTCTCACTATCTCTTAGTCTTACCTTTTTACTTTTCCATTATTCTACTGAAGGCACATGAGATGTTTGCCAATACTGCAACATTAATGATCGAGCCACTAATGTTATTTTAAAAATTATTTTACTCATTTTTAAACTCAATTCCAGAGTACTCCAGGGAGATACTTTGGTGTTCTGAAAGAATGGTGAATCCCATTATCGGTTCGCAATGCTGATAAATTCCCTTTCAATATCCAAATAGCTTTAGACATGCAAAGATAACACAAGTCCAGCTACCTTCCATAGCTAGACATCTGAAGCAATGAGGCTGCACTTGGGGTGCAATTCTATTAACAAAGGCAGCAGCCCTATATAGTAACCTTTTCGTCTGCTTTTAACATTGAAAAATTATAACGATTTATCCTAGTCCAGAAGTCCTGAGATACAATGGTTTCCTCATATGCCACTTCTCAGCCTATTTAGGACAGAAATTTGTGTTTTTCGCTTGATCAAGTTTTTACAGATATGATAGTGTTGTAGCTGGACTCTTGCTCTAGGCAAGACTGCTGGTTTAGGGATGACAGCACTTTTGTTTGTAGGCGACTAGGCCAATCCTACAACAAGTTGCAACTGTCAGCCCAACCTTCCTGGTTCACAAGCAGTGCCTCACCAAAAACCCAAATGGTAAAAGGTGATTTGTGGCAGCCTTTACGTATGCATACAGTTCGACATCTCAGGGGAGTCGTGGTTAAGAGATTACACTTTTCTCACATAGCAACAAGTCTCAGTCACACAAAGGCAATGAAGCAGATGCAGTAAAGTTTTCAATAGGTTTTATTAACCAGACTATAATCTACTGTAAAATGCATGGGCTGCAATGATTAGGATAATGAACAATGCAAGGAACAGAATTATAAAAACTAGAATTGTGAATATAAAGACCCCTACCATCTTGCAATAACATGAAATGTGAAATAGGCTCTAATATCCTAGCATGCTAAACCTAGTCTCTAACCTAAAGAGAGTTAGGTGTGTTAAACCTAATTTGGCAGTACCTTGTCCATGAGAAGAGCCTCCCAATCCTTGTTACCTTGGAATGAGGTCTCTAGACCAGACTCCATGAAGACACGAAGGCTGGGTCTCCCTCAAGGCGACGTGTAGCTTGGATAGCGTTGATGACATCTGGTAGGAATCCCTCTGATAACCCTGTCTGCGTGAAATGTATTTATATGGTCCTTGTGGGACCCCTGACGAGGGTGTATTCGAAAACAATAGAGAAGAAGGCATGCTTGGGGTGGCAGTTATATAAACGATTTCCTGAAAGGTACATTATGCTACTGTCACAGGTAAGTGGGAAAGTACATGAAGTGAATACCTATACATATCTCATTTGTCTTTGACGTTGATAGTGACGCCTTCACAGAGGGGCACTGAATACGTGAAATTAAAAGATCTTCCTAACTATAAACACAGCAGCCATCTTTGAAGAAATAATTAAATAAGTGTGCTAAAACAGAGCAGGCTAAGTAGGTTAGAAGTCACTAGGTGTTGTTGGCACGGGCCTGCAAGCCAGAAGGATAAGCTATCTCATGATTCTCTGTCAAACTAAGTAGGATCCACTACAATTGTATTATTCCCAAACAGATCTTTAACCAAATCTGCACTTGCCTGAATTGCCTTCTGATTGAGTACTTTTATTAACTCACAGGCTTTTGAATACTTAATGTGTAAATCTAGCTCTGTCTAGCCTTTTCAGCTATCCAGGTTGTGAAAGTCTGTCAAGGTGTTAAAACCATTTAAGCTCCATCTTTGAACTATGAGTTTCTAAAAATGGCTGATCTGACTGCCGTGCATCCCTCAACAGAGTAAGTAAATTATGTGTAATCAAAAATGTCCAAAATAATTGGTCCTTTTCTCAGGACCCAGAGAAAAGTTTTATACCTTACTCTTTTGGGTGACTTTGCCAGATGTAGAGAAAATCTGAGATGTTATGTTCAAACAACATTTGATTCATAAAAAGAATTGGTGTGTTGTATATCGGGTGACTATTGTAAAAGCATGAGGAGAAATGTGCCAAAGTAGCAAAGTAGTACCTTTTTAAATCTGGAAGACCTAAGCCACCCTCTTCTGTTTACTTTTACAGTAAGTAAAGTGCTAACAGTGGTGATTTATGGACCCATAAAAATGCAGAGATAAAACTTTATATATTATTTTTAAAAATCCTATGCAAATAATATGGAAGGGGAGAAAATAGAAAGTTAAACAGCAGCAAAATTGGCACCTGAATTAATATTACCCTCTCTGTAATTGAAATTGGAAATGCTTTCCATTTTTTGGGTAAGAATTTTACGCTATCAATTAATGGTTTAAAATTCTTGTAACAGAGATCCTCAGCCATGGATATTGTATATATATTACAAACTAAAGGTTTGGATTCGAGTTTATTAAAGGGTGTGTTCCTTCTTGTGTCTACAGTGCAGTTTGCTTAAAAAAAAGAAAATCTCAGTTTTTGATTTCTTAAATTTATACCCCCTTACCTCTTAAAATTCAGAAAATAAACTTTGAAAACTTTATGCTGGACATTGTAATCTCGTTTTAAAAACAACATAATGTCAGCATAGAGTTTGATTTTTGACATTATGTCAGTTAGGGCCTTAATCTGGTTACTTTTTGGAATAGTCATCAAAAGTGGTTCAATGATGAGAGCAAGTAAAATTGGTGAAAAGGGACACACCTGTCTAGTTCCATGCTTAATTTTGCACTGCCCTGCATCAACAGAATTTACAATGTTGCGCTTGTGATCCTTCATAAAGATGCCATAACACAGTAATAAACTGTCAAGAAAAACCAAACGCTGTTAAAATAAAGAAAAATGTCCCAATTGACCAGGTCGAAACCTTTTTGGTGTCTACAATAAAGATGTTTGTCGGTATCTGTCTATTCTTTAAAAAAAAAAATAATAATGCTTCGAATTAATAGTGTATTTTTTGACAAATGTCGACCTGCAATAAAACCATTTTGATCCTTATCGTGGAGCCTACTTATTATCAAATTCAGTCTGTTTGCTAATAGTTTTGTAATCATTTTATAATCTGAATTGAGCAGACTGATTGGTCTATAAGAATACAGATCGTCCGGATCCTTATTCCTTGTAAGAATACTAACCACCACCGTGGTGTTGAAGGATTCTGGAACCTTCCCTTCCTGTAAAAGGTAATTTGCGAATTGGACAATGACAAGGTTTAAAACTTTGGCAAATGTTTTAAAAAAAAAATAAACTCAGCAGGAGAGCCATCTTCTCCAGACACCTTTCCATTGGATAAGGAGTTAATCATACCCGTGACTTGTTCCAATGTAATTATCTTCAATAAAGTTTCCCTAGCATGTAGATCAAATATGTTAAGGACTTTTTCGAAAAAAGCATGTAATCTACTGTGATCATTGGATTGTCATTGACCATATAAGTGGATGTAATGTTGAAGAACTCTCTTTCGATGACTTTTACTATACATCAGCCTGATATTAGATTCTAGCTGTGCAAGTGATTTAATTGTATTTTTCACTGCTTTTTCTCGCGCCTACTGGTCTAAAAAGTGGCCTGAATATTTTGCTCTCTTCATAAACCTGCTGCGTCTAGGCTATATTACTTTGAATAATCTTTTTATAATATTAATCACAGACTTGTTTATTAGCCTGTTCCAAGTGTTGACGATTTAATGTATTTTTAAAATTCATATACTTCTTTTGGGCTTGTTTTAAGTTGCTTTCTCTCTTGTTTTGAACTTCACCTCCTAGAAATGTCTTTAGGTGTAATAATTGCTGTTATTGTTGCCTTAAACTCATCCAACACTATCTAAATTTCCTGAATACATATTCAACGAAAAATTCTGAGAAATGTCCTTCTCTATTTCATTAGCTTAGGATATTAGCTCTAAAGATGATCTATTTAAGGCCCATCTGGTCGGGGAAGGAGATTGTTGTATATCTGCAGTATGCATTTCCAGGAATGAATGATCCAGGAACCCGTTTGGATGATGACTATATTTATTATAGAATAATGCTCGCTGAGACAAAAAAAAAATCCAATCTTGCTACAGATTTAAATAATCTGGCCGAGAGGCAGGAGTATTCCTGCTGGTTCCAAACATTTTCTCTCCAAGGGTCAACCAAATTTAAGCTCTGCTTATTTAGCTTCAGAATCTTTTTAGTTTTGCCCATACTTTATCTGCAGGTTGCAGCTGCAGAGTCTAGACTGGGATCCTGGAGAAAGTCATCACTAATCCAGGATATATCATAAAAGAATGAAAAAGCTCCAACATCACTTCTGTATGATCTTCTGTTGGAGCATAGAATGTAGCAAATGTGAAACATGACCCAGCTGTTACGCCATTCACCTAAGCCCATCTACCATTTTTATCCACCTGGGAAGTTATGCTAAAAGCTTATTGATGAAGATAGCCACCTCTCTATGTGCTGCCTAGGAATAGGACACAGTTGCGAACCCAGACCAGGTGGAAAACAGAAAACCTTGATATATTTATATTCTTTATATGAGTTTCTAGTATGAAAATTATATCAGAGGAATATCCCAATAGCCACTTTTATAATGCTTGTCTTTTATGCTTATTATTCAAACTATTAGTGCTAAATGAGAAAACCTTCAAATTATTATTCCCTGTTAACATTTAAAAATGTTTAAATATTTAATTTAGGTAGCATTACAAAGATTCTTTTTGTCATAACATAATGGCAGCTCTACTAACCCTATATCCCCTGTTGGCTTAATATGCACCTATCCATCTTGCAGTTCTGTATTCCTCCTCTCGCTTTTGATATCCTGTTAAAGTGCAATCGTGCATTGTAAAAATCATAATGGTGTGCAGTACCCAGAAATGAATTGCAACATGAATAAAATGCCTAAGTGTTAAAGTGTTTAAGTGCATGAGTGCTTAGATGTCTAAATAAGTAAAATGTATGAATTTAAAGAAAATTCTTCTGAAAAGCCGAGTGACTTCTGTTGTCCTTTAGACAAAACAAACATGCACATGCGTCATTAATCCCACACTTTATGTCCTGGGTGTCCGGCCATATGAATTACACACTGCTAACAAAACATATTCAAATGCTACAATGCACTGCACGTTTTCTGCTAAGGGTATTTCAGTCGAGCAGACCTTACCACACAGTTCGCAAGAGAGCTTTACAAACAGTATTGCAAGTTAATAACATGCGCTGGAACAGCGTTTCTCTATAACACCATGAAGAGAAAGAGAGAGAAGTTAGGGATACCTATTTAGAGGGCAGGAATTGGACAAAAAGATGTGTCCTTACGGCTTTGCAGAAAATAGGAAGTGTGTCAATCCAGTCAGATGTCTTCATACTCTTGGGGCCGTATAGTAAGCTCATTTCACAGTTTGTCATCTTGGCATATGGTACAGAAATATCCTTGTTCCTGTAAGAGGCCTCTAGTGTGATACTGCTCGTCACTGTTAATTAGAGACTTATTGCGGTAATGAGTTTGTGCGATAGGATCGGTGCCCACCACACAGGAGCTGTAGTGAACACATCATATTTAATTGTCATAATTTATTGAATATCGATGAGACTGAATTCAGTTTACATGAAAAGATCAGGGAAGTTTAATTTTGACCACGTAAAGTTGACGCTTTTTAATGCCATACTAGTCTAATTAAAGCAAAACACAAACGCTGTGGGATAGTGTAAGTGGATGGACGGAATGCGGAACCAATCAAACATTCACCCCCAGTCACAGATCTGGGTTTAATCCATCCATTATTTTGCTCACCATGCCACCGCAGTTTGAACCCAGCCATATGCAAATCAGTCTTGACCCTGTTACTCATGGGAACAGTCCAGCCCGAACTGCCAGGCCAGGTTCTCCCTGGACCGGAAACAAGCATCCTCGGACCGGTTTCGGGGTTTCACCCCTCATCAGCCAGGCTAGCTTGAATCCAGTGGCACAGTGAGCCCGGGACCCACGTCTGGGCATACCCGGCGCACTTAGGGCGGCAAAAGCAAAGCAAAACACAAACGCTGTGGGATAGTTTTTGCTTTGTCGCCCTAAGTGGGAAGGGTATGCCCAGACGTGGGTCCCGTGCTTCCCATGCCACTGGATTCAAGCTAGCCTGGCTGATGAGGGGTGAAACCCCGGAACCGGTCCCAGGATGCTTGTTTCCAGTCCAGGGAAGACCTGGCCTAGCAGTTCGGGCTGGACTGTTCCCATCGGGAACAGGGTCAAGACTGATTTGCATATGGCTGGGTCCAAACTGGAATGGCATGGGCAGCAAAAAAACGATGGATTTAGGCCCAGATCACTGTACTGGGGGTGAATGTTTGACAATGTTCAGCATTCCGTCCATCACTTGTTGTTTTTGCTTTGTCGCCCTAAGTGGGAAGGGTATGCCCAGACGTGGGTCCCGTGCTTCCCATGCCACTGGATTCAAGCTAGCCTGGCTGATGAGGGGTGAAACCCCGAAACCGGTCCCAGGATGCTTGTTTCCAGTCCAGGGAAGACCTGGCCTAGCAGTTCGGGCTGGACTGTTCCCATCGGGAACAGGGTCAAGACTGATTTGCATATGGCTGGGTCCAAACTGGAATGGCATGGGCAGCAAAAAAACTATGGATTTAGGCCCAGATCACTGTACTGGGGGTGAATGTTTGACAATGTTCAGCATTCCGTCCATCACTTGTTGTTTTTGCTTTGTCATACTAGTCTAATTAAGCATCCTGGCTGAGGGTGGTAGCATCTTTGAAATACAGATGTCAGTTAAATGTCTGCTTCTTACATCTCAAGTTCTACTTCCCTGCAAATAGAATATTTTGTAATGTCTAGTAGTGTTTAACTGTTGTAAATGTTTTGAAATTGTTATAGATATTATTTTACGAGTGTTGGTCTCTTTTCAGCTTTTCAGTATGCTTTCATTATCTTCAAATTCTTTACACGGAAGATTCCAAAACTTGACTAAAGAGGAAGCGATTTATAAATACTTGAAAGCTGTACCAGATGGTAGAAGTGACCAACGCACCAGGTAGGGAAAGTGATTTAACATTGCAGATTTTCAAAGTATTTTTTTCAAATAAGCTTTTTCATAGTTTTAATTGTGCCATGGTTGCTTCATTAATCTGCTTAAAAGTTAATTCTTCTTAAATGTGCTGTGGCGACGTTTTAAAAAAAAAAAAACGTATTTTACGCTCTACCCTGGGCAACATGGTGGGTTTTTACATTGATTTCCTTGCAATTCTGTAATTTGCGGGATTTGGTATAACAGTGTATCATGCCACAAGAGGACTGCTGTTTAGGTGACGTAAGGACGAGTCCGCGCCATGTTTTTTACCCCAGTATAAGGCGATGAACCCTCTACGAAAAGATGAGCCTCTATTGTGACCTTAACTTTGCCAATAGGATTTTAACAATTCTAGTAAAAGCCCACAATATCATTTTATGGAGCGAAATACCAGTCGGCTCATTTTAATTAAAACATATTTAGACGATTGCTCAAAAGCGTCACATCCTAAGGAAAAAAAAGTACTCTTTGTGTCAAATAACTGAAATATTTCTGTAGAGTCCCAGATTAAAAAAATAAACACGAATAACACAGTCAAGCTCTTGAAACACTGATGGATGTACGCATCTACAACTGCAAGAGCTATGGAATAAATGACTGTTAAGAGTCCTGTTAGAAATTAAATGAAGATCGATATTGATAACAGTTCATAAGGCTTAAAAGTATACTGAATCTGTAATGCATAATATGATTTTCCTATTCTAGGGACGAATATTTGATTGTTTTACATTACACATTTCCCCACTACTACAGTAAGTTCACTCTCAGTGACACCACTGCAGTACTTCAAATACTTGAACTTCTCGGAAACTGGCATCAACGGGGGATATTCTAAAGACCTCAGAACCCTGCTTTGTGATTTAAGGTTACAGGATATGCTTGTTGTCCAAGCCCAAGAGAAAATCTCTCTCTCTCTCTCTCTCTCTCTCTCTCTCTCTCTCTTTCTCTCTCTCTCTCTCTCTCTCTCTCTTTCTCTCTCTCTGAACTCAGCTTACCAGGATCAAGCTATTTTTGTGATCCTGGTGCTGTTTATTTCTTAGATGATCTGACAGGGGTAAACTCAGTGTGCGTCTTACCTTTCAGCTCAACACCTTCACAAACACCATGAAAGAATGTACAGAAGTAGTATCAGATTGCTAAACTATTCCCGAGCCTAGACCTCACTCTTGCCCTTTTATCTCAGTCCCTCCATCTTTAGTCAGTGTTAGCAAAAAGGGAGAACGGGGAAGATAAAGCTGGAACCCCAGGGTTCCATTGTACCTCTAAACCTTTTCAAGTAAGTTGCTGTTTTCGATTGTTTATGAGCCACTCCTTTCTTTGTGGGGGAAGGGGGAGGGGGAGGAGGAGGCATTTAATTGTCAACTCTGAATCACGAGAGCCCCTAAGAAATGATGTGGCTGTTCTTTCTGGGGCTGTTCTTCAGAGATTGTACTTTTACCCTTCTACTCCTCCTGAATTTGCAGTTTTAAACCTTGGCTGGTCTGATTTCCACAGATGCTTTACACTTAAATTACAAATTTTCACTTCATTTATTTTTATTACGCAAGTGAAATTTGATTGCCAAACCCAGATAAATGTATTCTCCATAACTCCAAAAGATGGTCGGCAATCAGCTCTTCGAATTCTTGGAGCTGTGCAAGCTTCTACATCAGTCTGGGTTCCGTCCCCAGCATAGTACTGTGACACCATTTCTAGAAGCATCAGGCCATATCAAGTTGTCCTTGAACTAAGGGAAAAATGCTGCTCTGATTTTACTTCATATTTCAGCGGCATTCAATACCATCACTCATGCTGTCCTCCTGCAGGGTCTTGCCAGTAAGGGGGTTGGTGGCAAAGTGTGGAAGTGGATTAAATTGTTTTTGGACTCCATGGGGCATTTGGCATGGTTGGTACCCTTTTCATCTGACATCAAACCCTTTAAGGAAGGGGTGCCACAGGGCATTTCTCTGAGGTATGCTCTGCTCATTGTAAATATAGCTCCTTTGGCCCCCTGGTTAAATCTTTTGGTTGTAAAATTATCTCCTACCAACACAACGTGCAACTGCTTATCTCCTTTGAGAGTGATCTTAAATCTGTGAAGAAGCCTTTTAAAAACTATGTGCATGCTGTTTTGACTGGATGCACAGGAGTCAGCTTAAATATAATTCTGACAAGACAGAAATTGTTCTATTTGGGTCCCATCAAGCCAACTGGTAGGACGTCGTTTGACCATCCTTAGTGGCAAGGAATCTTGGAATGAAATTAGACACCCAACTTTCTTTTCAACCGCAGGTTTTTAGCAGTTGTTGCCTCCAGTTTTGGGTTGCTTTGCACCCTTAACAAGTGTCTGTTATTACTGCCGTTTTACTCTAGGAAGACAGTGATTCAAGCCCTGATTGCTTCTAGCCTTCACTATGTTATGGCTATTTACTTAGGGTTGTCAGGAGCCACGGCTCATCTTATATTGAGACGTCATTGGTTTGCTTTGGTTATTTCACATCTAAGATCTCTCCTGTTGGCTGCCTATTAAGAAGCGTATTATTTTTAAATCCTTAATGTTGGTCATACTTTTGAGGAATTTCTGTGCTATCGCCCATCCAGAGTGCTACCTTTTGCGGCAGCTGTGCTGGTTAGTTCTGCTGTCAGGCGTGTGAGAAGGGAAGTGTCGCTCCTTGGCTTGGAACCAGTTTCCAATTCGCTGTTTTAGTGCTAAGATTTTTTTTCTGTCTGAACTGGAGTTCTTAGAAATTCTATCATTCATCCCTTGAATCTTTCTTGTGTTATTCTCTTCATTTTTCACACCATTGAATAAACAGGATGTTAGAGCTTTTATTTTCTGATCGAGGACAATGGTTTATCTGTGGACTTTTCCCATAGAGATCTATCTGTGTGCTTGAGCCTATATAATAGCTATTCAGAATATACCTCACTATGTTGGTAGAAACAGCACTGCTTCTTAAGCACTTAAATGTCAGATTAGTGTTTTGCTAGCACTGTTCAAGCGCAGTTTACATGTGAGTGTCTGCACCTCTCCATAAGTAAGCTGCACACCATTTTTAGGTCGAGCGCGCAAGCCCTTTGACCTGTTGTAAGTACTGTGGCCTTTTGACCACGCCCACCTCATGCTCATAACTTTTATTTGTTTGTGGCCTTGTCTTTCAAAAACCGCTTGGTGTCATTGGTAAATGCTTTACGTTTGGCCCACCTTAGGGCAGTTTTGTTACTGCTTAGCAGACTGACTCTGCCACATGGATTATTGTACAATTGCGGATATACTTCAGCATGAGCGAACTACTTTTTTCTTTTGTCTGCCCTCCGTGGCTGCCATGGTGCTCCAACTCTGAGCGCAAACTCGATTGGCAGTATTGGAGCGCTGCTCACATTGTTTACACTGAGGAGACAGAAGCAGGCGGTAGGGAGCGTGGACAAAACAGAGTCACGAGGGCACATACTAGAGACCTTGAGTGACTCTTAGTCGAGATTTGACACAGAGGCAGAAATACACAGCCGTTCTGTCTAGAAAGAACATAATCACCAGAGTTATTTTGGCATTTTTATATTATATGCACTCTCATCTGCTTAGTACACGTTCTTTGCAACAGGCACATTAACCTTGTACACTACCTTATCATGAATCCAAGCGTCCACTTAATAAAAGTACGTTCTCTCTCTCCATAAAGAACATTAATCAGGTATTGTGACATTTTTACATTAGATGCACTCTAAGCACAGAAATGTCACAACTGGGGGGGGGGGTGCAGCTGTAACAGTGAGCTGAAGGGGCTGGGAGTGGCTGGACATGGAATATATAGGCCTGATATAGCTTTAAAATTGTTACCTCAGTATTTAGTGCTTTAACATTTACATACAGCCGTGTTAGTGAATAGTGCTTTCTGCTTTCAAGATGTTTGTTTTTTTGGGCCTTTCTGAATAATGAGTGATTTGTTTGAGCGCAATATTATAACTTTATTTTAACTTTACTGAACTCTTTAATAAAAACCTTTGAAATGTCAGCACTGTGTGGCCGCTTCCAAATCCTGTGCAGGCAGCCAACCTAGCTCATGAGCTGTACCTGCAGTCTGTGATGAAAACGATCATGTAAGGTGCTGAAATCCTGGCTTTGACGTGTATTTAGTAGGCTACACTACTATTCAAGAGGGCATTGCAGCTGTAATATTGTAAAGTTAGAAGCCAGTCCTTGGGGTAGTATTCGTAAAATTGTCCAGCTCCCTAGTTCTAAACGTGATTCACTCATTTAGTTTGTTTCTGTTTTGCATTCTGGGACTTGTAGTTTTATTTTTATAACGTGATACAAGCTGGAAACCAGCCCTTGAAGTTGTATTCATAGAATTGTCCGACTCCCTAGTTCGATGCGTGATTCACTCATTTACTTTGTTTCTGCTTTGCGTTCTGGGACTTGTAGTTTTATTTTTATAACGTGATTCAAGCTGCTAATATAAAGCTGAAACCTGCCGAGATGAACTACAAACGTTTGCGTCTGTCAAAATTGAGCTGTGTGCTTGTATTCATAAAAAACTAACCTCAAGGAGAGCTTCCAGTTGATTACGCTGTACAATGGTCAATATTTTTATAACTAATATTTCAGTTCAAGACTAATTGAGGATCATTATATCATTTGAGATGGCTCTCCTCAAGTGTGTGAAAAATCACAAGTGTTTTGTTTGACTCCTCAGACTGCAGTAAAGGCGCATTGATCCAGTAAGGCCGCATTCTTGGAGTACAATTACCTTTTCCCTCCACATGGACAATGCTGCCTGTACCAACTGCCAAGTAAATATGTTTTTGCACCTGGGAGTAGTTTGTGTTTTTAGGGCCTTGATTGAAAAAATATTTCAGTAGACCTACTAGACCTTTAGTTATATGCGAGCCACTGACATTATGTGTCAGAAAAGACAGACATTTGCAGCTGGATTGACCAGTTAATGTGGCAAAAAATTCCAGTTTTCATTTACAATGCCAACAGCTCCATCGCAAGTAAATGTGAGACCAATTGCATTGCAAATGTTTGTGAGCTCGTTTTTTCTCCTTCTTGTAGATTACAACCTAATTTGCATGTACATTTTTGCATATTGTGATGCAAGCAGGGGATTTACATGCATGCATGGCTTTGTGTATTGTTTTTGCTTTCACTATCCTCTTTTTTTCATTGCTGTGTTAGTTCTTACAACTCCATTTGGTCTTTAACATATTAGTCTTTTGCGCAAGCACTATAAATCAGATGCTAAAGTTGAAGAAGTTATCCAGTTAAACCTCAGAGCTACTCACATATAGACATGTTGACTCTAAACATAGTCATTATAATATCTACTAAAAAAGATACAGACTACATACCCAACAAAATCCATCAAGCTTTTTTCCTAAAAGCATTAGGATTGGAGCTACAATACTAATCTAGGTCCATGCCACAAAAGATTGGGAGACCTTTTGCTAGCAGGGATTTGGACATTGATGTCAATACTTTTTTTATTTTTTTTTATAACCAATTTTTATTGTTTTTAAAGAAGGTACAGGTAAAATATACAAGTAACTTACAAACCATGGTCTATTTGACACCGACTGGACAGTTAATTCAGGTCTAGCATTTCTGTGTTCGGGATACCTAGGAAGTTCCAAAGTACCATAATTTGGCAGTACAGAGAGAAAGGAAAGAGGAGCATGTGTACACATTTGTCTGAGCCCCTTTAGCTTAGTAGTCCTGCCCATTCCCCCATATTTTCTCATATTTATGGGGACATCCCCGTGATTCATACACCACTTTTTCTTGGGCTGCACACCAGTCCACCCCGTCTCCATTTCTGAAGGGAGGGGCCCCTGGCGGTTTTCCAAGCGGCCGCTATGTCTCTCTTGGCCACCATAGTCGCTGTTCCGACCAACATCTTATCTGCTCTAGTTCCCTCCATGTCATTCACCACTCCCAGTAGTACCATTTTGGAGGTCAGTACCTGTGATGATCCCAAGGCATTGTTCAGCTCATGATTTACTCCCTCCCAGAACCTTCGAATCACGGGGCAGGACCATATCATATAAAATAAATCGGCCTGGTCCTCCCTGCATCGTGGGCATTGAGCAGAACTGAGGGCACCCATCTTGTACAGTCTATCTGGAGACAGATATGCTTTATGTAAAAAATAGAATTGTGTCACCCTCAGCCTCGTCGACACCACCAGCATCTGGGGAGCCATCAGTGCCTCCGTCCAGTCTTCTTCCTCAAGTGGTCCCACCCACTTCTCCCATCCCTTCCTAAGGTGGCCTAGGTCCCCGGGTGCATTTGTGACCAGCATTTTATAGATCTGGGAGACACCTTTCTTCCCCAGGCTGCCCCTGAGTGTTTTGGTCTCGACTGGATTAAACTCCGGTACAGGGGACGTTTCTTTCAGGTGCCTAGCAAGGGTGTGCCGGAGCTGGAGATATCTAAAGAATTGCTTCGGGGAAAGTTGGAACTCTTGCTGCATTTCTTGAAAGGACTTATTCAAACTTCCTTTCCGCACATCCCCCACCAAGGATATGCCCAGTGTGTCCCATTTCCCGAATCCCTCCAATTTGACTGTCACTCTCAGCGAGCTACCGTGCCACAACGGTGTTTGCCGGGTAACCACTTTGTTCCAGCCAGTATGCCTTAGAGCCAGTCTCCATGCTAAGAAGACCGCCTTGGTGATGGACTCCAATTCTTTGGGGATCGGAGCCCCGTATAACACATCCAGGATACGGGAGTACCGCAAAGCGTCTAATTCTACCTGATATGCTGGGTCTGACCAACCTCCGTTGAACCAATCGTGCACCACCAGGAGTTGTCGCCAGGTAGTACAGGTAAGGATCAGCCATGCCCAGTCCCCCATCATATACCTCTCTTCGGCAGCTCCGGGACGCTACTCTGTCTCGCTCCTCCCCCCATAAAGGAGGTGGTAATTCCATCCAGTTTTCGAAACCACGAGCGCGGGATCATGAATGGCAAGTTCTGGACCACATATAAGAGACGTGGTAGGACCATCATCTTGTACAGAGTTATACGGCCCAAAATATTCAGTGGCAATGAATGCCAGTGCTTAAGGTCATCCCGTACGCGAGACACCAGTGGATTGAGGTTCAGGGACCAGGATAAATCAGGGAGCAGTGCAACCCACATCCCTAAATATTTAAAACTTAGCCGGCGCAGTGGGACCACCTTCTGCCAGTCGAAGCAGTCTTGTGACCGCGTCAGAGGGACCAGTACCGATTTGGACGGGTTCATTTTGAGCCCCGAGGCCTCCTCGAAGTGCCGCAGTATATGGAAGCTTCGGGGTCGGTCACTCCCAGGTTTGCCACGTATAACAGGACATCGTCCGCATATAAGGCCACTCGGTCTTCGCAAGAGAGGCCCCACCTCCAACCCTGGTAAATCTGGTCTTCTCTCATCATTCCCGCCAATGGCTCAATGGCCAGGGCAAAAAGGAGAGGAGAGAGGGGGCAACCCTGTCGGGTTCCCCGATGAATTGGAAAGGCCGAGGACAAGACTCCATTGACCCGCGCAGTGGGCTTGGTATACAAGGCCTGGACCAGTCTGCCGAATCTTGGCCCGAAACCGGCGCGCCGGAGCACCGCAAAAAGGAATTCCCAGTTAACTGAGCCGAACGCCTTTTCTAAGTCAATAAATAGGAGAGCCAAGTGCGGGGGCAATCGATGTCGCCTTGCGAGGGCCACCTGGAGCCTTCGTATACAGTGTCACGTGCTACATCCGGTCATGAATCCACGCTGATCCTGGTGCACTAGTAGGGGCATCACCCTCGTGAGGCGGGAGGCCAGCATTGTGGCGTAGATCTTTACTTCACTGTTAATCAGTGATATGGGTCTATAGTCTGCGCAGGAAAGGGAGGGGTGTTGGGTCTTAGGCAATACGACAATGGTGGCAACATCTAGCCCGTCCGGAAAGAGGCCTTTCTGATCTACCTCAGCATAGAGATTCATTAGGTGTGGGACCAGTTCCTCCTTAAATCTCTTATAGTATTCTTGAGGAAACCCATCAGGCCCGGGAGTTTTCCCAACTCCCATCGCCGCTATGGCCTCGCCGATCTCTGCCTCCGTGAACGGTTCCTCCAGTGCCCGTACGTCCGCCGTGGGCAGAGCCGGGAGTGAAGAATTTGCCAGGAACCAGTCTGGGGAGCCCGTATTCTCTGGACTTTTCGCTCGGTATAAGGCCGTATAGAATTCAGCGAACGTTTCGGCCACCTCTTGGAGTTCAACCAACCGTTCCCCTTGCTCGTTGCTTATCTCAGGGACGATTCGGGGAGCCTGTTGGGAAATCAACCAATATAGTAGTTTCCCTGTCTTGTTGCCCCAACCGTACACTCGTGCCGTGGAGGCGCGCCACATGTGTTTTGCTGCCTCTAGGGATAAACTACGAATCTCCTCCTGAATCAGCAAGAGGTGTCTGGTTATTCGTTCGTTCGAGTGTGTTTCTTGCTCTGTTTCAAGAAGAGTGGCGTGAGCCTCCAGTTGGGCGATTCGGGAGTCCCGGGCACGTTCCCGTGCACGGATTAGGCCCTTAGCTGTCCCTCTCAGCACCACCTTGCTTGCCGCCCATAGGGTTCCAGGTGATCTCACTGAGCCCTCATTAATATTAAAGTAATTGCGTAACAACTCCCTCAAGCTATCAACAACTCCTTCGTCCTGTAAATACCATGCGTTTAGCCTCCATATGGGGCGGGTCTGCGAGGCCCATTTGAGCCGAACCGGCACGTGGTCCGAGATCCCACGTGGTAGAATCTCAATGTGGGAAAGGTGTCCACCGTCCCTGGCCGACATGAACACCAGGTCTATCCTGGATTGTGTGTTGTGGGCTGCCGAAATATGGGTGAATTGTTTGTGTCTAGGGTGCCACGCCCTCCAGGCGTCACAAAGCTCCACTTCCAAACTAGTGGCCAAGGCCTGTATATGGGCTGAGGGTCCCCCACTCTTATCCAACCCTGGGTTTAGGACTGCGTTGAAGTCGCCCCCTATTACAGTGTTCCCAGGGGGCAGTTACACTAATAGTCTTGTCAGATCTCCTAGAGTCTTACGCACCATGTTCGGGGGAGCATATGCGCTCACAATGTTCATTGTCTGACCCTCTACCGTACCTGAGACCGCCACGTATCTCCCTTGCGGGTCTCTCCATTCTTGTCTCACCACCAGAGGTAGTGAGTGATGCAGCAATACCGCAACCCCTCTTGAGCCTCTCATAAACCCTGCTGTGTCCTCCAGGAAGGGGGGGGGGCGGCCTCGGGGGCGCATCCCGGATCGATGGGGCCAGGGGCAGCAGTTACTCACCAGCGCGGGGGGGGGAGGATCAGGGAGGCCACGTGACCTGTCCTCGCCCTTCGGGGTGCTCCCTGGTGCTCGCCGGGCCATCGGCTTCGCCTCAGCGCCGCCCGTGCCTCTCTCCGGTCCGGCGTCGTCCTCTCTCCCCTCCTGTCCACGGGAGCACAGGCCTCACCCAGCCGCTAGGTTCTGTTGCTTCTCGCCATCGGTGCGCCCGCCATTTTGTGCGTGGGGCGCCCCATGCGGAGAATCTCCTCTTTCCCCCTCAGTTTTTCGGGTTTGCAGCGCGGACCAGCTGTCACCGGTCCAACGCGCTGTCTCTGCGGTTCCCCCTCTTTTCAGGAAGGCCGCCTGCGGCCCCCAGTCACCGCCAGTCCGCCGGCCGCCTTCTATGCGTTCGGAGCGCCCGCCATTTTGAATGCGAGGCGCTCCGTTTGTTTTCGGCTCCTCTTGGGGCTGCAGGCTCCTGGACGCAGATTAGACGTCTCAGGAGCTGCCCATAGCCTTCCGCTGTCTCCCTTCTCCTTTGGGGAGGGCCGTTAATGCGCGTTTCTTGAGCGGATGACGGAGGGGTCCGGAGCACCTTTAAGGTGCTGCCGCCATCTTGACGCTTAAGCCACGCCCCCCACTTTTTATAGCTACAAGTGAATCTGTTTTTTTTTTTTTGCCTGGCCTAGAAACTACTTCAGCTGTCTCATATCATACATATATGCACACACTGTGGAGCTTTGGGTCAGCTCTTTCCATCCACTGGTTGGTTCAGCTGCCATTCACATTTTGTTGCTGCACACTGCAGCATACATTATTGGGCAGGGCTTCAGCCCATGTAGGCCACTGTCTCTCTTGCACTGTGCTACTGAGCCACTACTTTATCATTTTTTTCCCTTTATTCATCCTTTTTCAAATGGTTAAGTCATCCTTGTGTGTTTAAACTATTGTCTTAGGGTTTAGTAATTCATAGAAAATAGAACCTTTTCTTTGCATCAATAAGAATCAACATTTTCTGTGATATGCAGGTAAACTAAAAATGTTTTTAATACATTTTCTAAGTACATTTGTCTGCTAAGCAGCAGATGTACCGTTCTAGTGATGTTTTATGTAATAATTTTCATTGTAAAAACATAGTTGCTGTGTTTATGCAGCAGCAGGTTTTCTTTTTTCTTTTTTGACATATGCTTGTGATAATTGTTTTAAATAATACACCAACATACCTTGTCAAGGCAACATCTGTTGTCTTTACCAATGCATGTTACTTTTTTAGCCTACATGTTTTTTTACTGTTATGCATTCCCATGTATATCTTCATGTAGAACCATACCAGAGATGGCAGATCGTTTCTTCGCTCTATTGGGAATACACTAGAGTCCTTGAGAAATTACCTTCATTACATGAAACAAAGTATACATATAATTTTAGAGGAGATGATGGGTGTTTTCCTTAACTGGTGGGAAGCAGGAGCTGATAAGTGTAGCCAGGTAATGATTGTGTTTTTGTGCCTGTTGGGGACTGTTCTTACCCATGACAAGCCTCCACTTCTTTAGTTCAGCACCAGACTGTTTATTCATGTTAAATTTAGTACATGTGATGCTAGGCTGGGAAATAACCAGTTTTTAAAGGCTACAGTAAACCACTGATCAATCATCACCCAAACACCTGCAAAGTTTCAATCAATCCTTCGGTCTCACCTCCCACAAAGTTGCAGTTGATCAAGGAATCAGGTGCCTCTCTTACGTTCTGGTGCTTTCCTCTGTACATATGATTTACATAGTCATTTTAAAGAGATTGCTGCCCAGGTACATTCTTATCAAAGAAAACATTAGAGGGGCATGTTTTGTTAGATAACAAATTCTTCCAATCACATATTAATCTTTAGTCATATCTGAAGGAAATGTTGAAGGTCGAGGGGTGTGAACATCTTTTCTGTACTGTGTTGAATACATAGTTCTGTGGGCTACATATATACATCTTTCTGCTGGTTTTTATCTGTGCCTCAATCAACTGTTCAGTATTTTTAGGACTTCTTTAATATCTCTTTAAAGATACTGATGGACGTCATTGAAAGCTAATGTATTTTTCTTCACTAACCTGCTGATGACTCTTGCCTGGTTGTAAAAAGTTTTAAATTTCCATGGTCTTCCTCACAAGCATTGCCCTCTGTAATTAACTTAGGGCTGCTAACATGTGCCTCTTCTGCCTCTCCTATTTAGGGAGGTCCCTTATGGCTTGATAACTCAGATGGAAATGTATCTATGTCTTTGTTTGTTGCACCCTCAGGGAATTGAAAGAGTTTGGTTACATGAGCTGAAATTTGACTAGTCTCAGACTCTGTGGATGTGCCACTGATACAGGAAGCGGCTCTAAGATGGACACTGAGCTCCTTTAGCCACTGTTTTACAAAGATTAAACTAGGGTGCTGATAGGTCCCAATGTTGGGTATGATCATAAAGTAGGTAACTTCAGGAATTTTTCTAAAGGTACAGGAGTAACTTAACACCAAGGTACTTTCTTATGTGCATTGAAAACCTACATTTTTTTGTGACTACTCTTTTGGGTCTGGCACCTCAGTCCCTGATACAGGGTCTGAGGATGCTTACAGCATCTAAGTGCAAGAAAATTATACATTGAGTTGCAGCAAATGTTCACTTCTATGCCTCATTCCTGCTCATTGGTACCATTTATGCTGACAGCAAAGTCTTTCTTACAGTATGTATAATTTTCCTTTAATAAGGCATGGTTATGGTACTGCTGTTGAGTTTGTGGGATACATAAAGGTGAACTGAGAGAGATGCACAATAAATAGTACTACAGCTTGCTGACCTAAACATGCATACAAAGTTATCTTGTGATGAGTTATAATGTGGGGTCCAGAGGCCCTAAGATAGTATAGAATTCTAGCCAGATCCCCATTTGATTACTTCCGCAGATGATTGGTCTATAACCTCTTCCCCACTATGGACTTAATTGTTACTTCCTTGGCTGCACCACTCAGGTGCCAAGGATGTAACTGTTACATCCTGGGACTGGCTGAGCCAGCTCCCCCCAGGGCAGGGATGGAAAGGGAATCTCTTCTTCTTCCTCCAAGTGACGTCTGATTACCTCATCAGATCCCCCCTCCCCCCAGGAGTGATCAGAAGAGAAATGCTTGCATTTCGCTTCCGATAGGGGGTGGGGGCGGGATAGGGGCATCAAAGGAAAGGAAAAGCCTTTGCTTTCATGGCTCTCTGAGCATTTCTACTGCCTGATCTTGAAGCGATAAAATGCCCCCTTGACACCAGGGATTTGTGTTTACATAAAGTTAAAAATAAAATGGAGCAGCCCCTTTGGCAAGAGTCGCTCCCTTGGGGTGCATGGCCTATTGTAATTAGGTGGATCGGCCCCTGGGGCGGGGGGGCTGAAACCTCTAGACACCAGGGATAAACATTTTTTGTATATTTATTTTTATTCTTTACATGTGGGGAGTGACCCCTTAGGCAAGGGCCGCTCCCCTTGTGGGGGGGGCAAATTGTTTTTAGGCCATTTTTATCTCCCTTGGGGACAGATAGGCCTTTTATTATCAGTTCAGTCTGCCCCAAGGGGGGCAGAAACCATTGGGCACCAGTTTAAAAAAAAAAAAATTATGTCAGTTACACGCAAGGGAAGCGACCCCTTAGCATCGTCCCTCCTCTGGGGGGGGGGGGAGGTGGCAGTTTTATTTTAGGCCATTTCTGCCCCCCCTGTCGCGGGCATTAGGCCTACCCACACAAATGAGGTACCATTTTTATCAGGCAACTTGGAGGAACACAGAATGTCGTTCTCTGCATTTTTTCCTTCCAAATGTAAGACAGTGTGTAAAATAGACTTCTTTAGAGAA
Organism: Pleurodeles waltl; assembly: GCF_031143425.1. Lineage (NCBI taxonomy): Eukaryota > Metazoa > Chordata > Amphibia > Caudata > Salamandridae > Pleurodeles > Pleurodeles waltl. Next base: position 540,435,091 of record NC_090442.1, read on the forward strand.
ATACCTTGTAATTCACATGCTAGTATGGGGACCCCAGAATTCAGAGATGTGCAAATAACCACTGCTTCTCAACACCTTATCTTGTGTCCATTTTTGAAATACAAACGTTTCCTTGACACCTATTTTTCACTCTTTATATTTCACCAAATGATTTGCTGTATACCCGATATACAATGAAAACCCATTGCAAGGTGCAGCTCATTCCTTGGCTCTGGGTACCTAGGGTTCTTGATGAACCTACAAGCCCTTTATTTCTCTGTAACCAGAGGAGTCCAGCAGACGTAAAGGTAAATGGCTTTCAAAAATCTGCCATAGCTGGAAGAAGCTATAGAAGAAAACGTGGACAATAATGGCTCTTTTCCCCCTCAATTTCAATATTTTTTAATTTTAGCTGTTACTTTCTGTAGGAAAACCGTGAAGGATCTACACAAATGACCCCTTGCTGAATTAGCATTTTGTTTACTTTTCAGAAGTTTTTAGCTGTCCGGGATCCAGCATTGGTTTTACACCCTTTTCTGTCACTAACAGAAAGGAGGCTGAAAGCACACAAAAATAGCACAAATGGGGTATGTCGCAGTAAAATGCCAAAACTGTGTTGAAAAATGTTGTTTGCTGCTTCAAGTCTGCCTGTTCCTGAAAGCTGAGAAGATGGTGATTTTAGCACCGCAAACCCTTTGTTGATGTCCTTTTCAAGGAAAAAAAACACAAGCATTCTTCTGTAGGCCTTTATTCCCATTTTTTTGTTTTTTTTTAATGACATTTTAGCTGTATTTTGGCTAATTTATTGGTCTTCTCTAGGGGAACCTACAAACTCTGGGTACCTATAGAATCCCTAGGATGTTGGGGAAAAAAGAAAACAAATTTGGCGTGGGTAGCTTATGTGGACAAAAAGTTATGAGGGCTTAAGCGCGAACTGCCCCAAATAGCCAAAAAAGGCTTGGCACAGGAGGAGGAAAAGGCCTGGCAGTGAAGGGGTTAAAGGGACTGAAATCCCAAGGAACAGCAGAAGCACCATAAGAGACAGCAGTGAATTGGTTAACAACTACTGACACATCATTTTGAAAATGATGCACAACCGATCAAAACGTGAGTAAGGATTGGTATACGGGTAGTTAAAAATGCCTAAAGGTAAAAAAAATAATATTTATTCTGCTATTAATACCCCTGACATGATTAAAAACAATAAATAGGGATATGGTAAAATAATGTCTACACTCCCCAAATGAAAAAAATAATTTATACAGTTACTAAATCTCAAAATGGAGAATAGTAAAAGAAAAGAGTAAACATCAGGCTTGAAAAATCCACTATGGTTTTTCGTGGAGCCGTCAATTCTGGTCAACCTACAAGCGCTGTCGGTCCCCGGAAATTCTTGCTTCGAGTATATTGGTTTCCATTTAATGCAGAACCACACATCTAAAAGAAACCCTCGTGTGTTTTGGAACCGTGTGTATATCATTTTGATTAATTGATCCTAACATGACACAGAGCTCAGTACAGACTAGTTCTCACTTAGCGCAGGTAACAATGCATAGCAGTTTTAACCTGCCTACTGCAGCTGCAGTACAAAATCAGATGGTACAGCCGAGTATTTCTAAGATTTACCCAGATGTGCCTATTGTAGATGCATCAACAAATCTACTAGTGCAGACAGGACAGGTTTACTAGAGACCGATGTTGATTCAGCCGGAACCAACTCCGCTCTTACTGCCTCAAATGCAGCCACAAACTATTCTGAAATACACTCCTATAACAGGGACACAGACAGATATGTCTGTATTGATGAGTCAGAATACGGGAGTGATGCACCCTCATAACGCAAGTGTTAGACCAAGCCCAGACGCAGTATCAGTACCAGTTACTACTGGTCCAGTTATATCATTGTTTGCTCAGGGAAACAACGGCACAAAAGGTCAGGAGTCAGAGTTGAGTGGGAGGAGGACTCGATGATAATGCCAGGATTGTCCATCCTGTGGCACAGACTTTTGATGGAACAGGGTCATTGTTAGGTTTGAGCCCTTTCAGAGCTCCACCGAATACTGAAGCAGGGTCACATATTGGTCCCAACTTGAAGTTAACAACACCCCAACCTCTGAACTTGACTGTACAACAGTTATCAAGTACTCATCCTAATAACATTTCACTACAAGGATTGACAGCTCAGCAATTGACCAAATGGTTAAATAAGCTGAACAGTCTGCAAAGTGCTTCTAAGGGACAAGAATACTTGAACTGTACTGGACTGGGGATTGAAGCAGGTGAACTTGTTGAAGGGACTGTGGGTGTAAATCACCTTAAGTCTTACACAGAAGCGGAATTGCAATACTTTTGCACAAAGATTACAAAGGAAGCAGGTGAGGTACATCGAAGGTTAGCAGACTTAGCAGAAAAATACAACATAGATCTTGAAAAAAAAAAATATTTGAAGAGGAATTACAGGTTAGAATTTAATGCAAAATATTTTGAACACATGAGAACTGCAGGAATTAAAACAATCTTAGAGAATTACTTCAAAACATTCAGACATGGAGAGCATTAGACAAATGGGATGGCAGATGGTTAAATGAGAGAAAGGGAAGAGGGATTCTGACATTCCCCCTGCATACCGCAGGCTGAGGACCCAGTAAAACCTTTACCAATGAGAGCGATTCCAGGAGGGAATTTTGTACATGTCCCCTGGAGTAGAAATGACATTTTTTCATTCACAAAATGATTATCCCATGTTGAGGGAGAAACCTGTAGAATGGTATCCGCAGACAGAAATGTTTGTAAAACTTGCAAAATGTCTGCAAGAGGATTTGAACACTCTTTTAGAGATAGTTCCAACAGACTTATGGATTGAATGCAAAAGGAGTGTAGATTGACCAACAAGGGAGCCGCAGAGAGATCCGACAACAGGTGCAAGGTCCCCAGAAGTAATATAATATTACTATAAGGGAATTTAATTTTTGAAAATGAGAATTTCACCCAAGAACATTGATTGGCAGCACATAGGACAGCTCGTGAAGCGAGAGAGTCAATTCACGCATACTATGAGAGGCTGTTGCAGGTGTTTAAGCATTACAATGGTACAGAAACAATTGAGCTGAAAGACATGATTCATTTTTTATTCATATGTGTTGAAGGACTGAGACCAGAAATTAGTCAGATGATTAAGAGCCATTTGATTTGCTGGCAAGCAAAGCCGACTGAAGTGATGAAATTGAAAGAGAAGGTGATGGTGATGCAGATTAAAGTGGCACAGACAGGAATTCAGGTAGATTTTCCGTTACAACAGCAGCAGGGAAACATGCACTTTCAAAGTTAAGGCAGAGGTCGTGGAGGAATGGATAGGAAGTGTGAATCATGGTCCTGATTTGAATAAGGTGGTGATACAAGGTGAGGCACAAGGGATGAAAAGGATGTTGCCATGTCATGCTTGCGGAGGCCGTGGGCATTGGAAATGGGAGTGCTTGATGGTAAATCAGGGAGATGTTGTTCAACAAGTGAACAATGTCAATTCTTTCCAGAATGTGGGAGGGCCAAGAACGAGAGGTCCAGAATGATGTGAATCTGATGAAAGGTTTCCATCCTATGCAGCCCATGCAACCCGCACAGCCATTGCAGGTACATGTGCCCAAGATACAGCCGATTCAACCCCCAGGTGCAAATGGTGCTTAGACGAAAAATTCAAATACCTCAAGCCCCTATGGACCAGCAGCAGGTGATGCTTTCTCAGACGGTCACAGGTCAAAGATTGAACTAGTGAATTAATACTGTACACCAATTTCCCCTACATAGTTAGAATGGAGTAAACAATGATTGAGTGAATAAGAGCTCGGATGAGGAAGAATGTGTGTTAGCTGCGTCATTAGAAGTAGATCAGAAAGGTCCCATTGTTAAAGGAAAGGTGAATGGTTGCAAAGTCTCATTTTTGGTCGACAATGGAGCCACACGCTCTACAGTAAGAACTACAGAAAGTCCAGACCTGCCCTTATCAGGGAAGACAGTCCAGATTGTAGGAGCTGCAAACCAATATTTGACATTCCCAATTACAGAACCAGTCCTGGTTAAAATTAGCAATTTTAAAAGTTTGCACAAATCCGTAGTCTGTGATTCAAGTCCTGAGTGAACCTTTACCCAAGGATATTCTTTCTGACAGTGTCTCCACAATGCAAGTCAATCAAGGCTACTGCAGTCTACATTCATAGAGTGCCGGCGGAAAGAAATCGTGGAAGTGCAGAGCAGAGTCGGCAGAGCGAGTGGCCGAGTGGGTCCTGCACGATTTCCTGAGTGTGCACACCAGTGGACCAGCGGACGCACCCCAACCCTTCGGAGGTCTGTGCCTGCGAGTCCGGGGGAAGGACTGGTTGCCCTTGTGATTGTGGTCGTGGCCCGGTGAGGAGTGGCCGCGGCTGTGATGAGAGGCGGCACCCGAGGGGCCGAGTGGAGCCGTGCTGGGCTCAGCTATCTGGGAGAGTTGCATACCATAGAAATAGAGGTGGAGAGATGTGTTGGGTGAAAGCAGGAAATAACCTCAAAACCCACCCCAGAACCTCAAAGCGGAGAATTGTAAAAAAAAAAAAAAAGAGGTGACCTGTTCAGACATTTGTTTCACTCATCAGCCCCCAGCCCACATTACCAGTATCGTCATTGCCTTCTCTATCAGCACCAGTATTGGCATCCATACCAGCATAGCCTCCAGCACTGCACTGGCATTAGCCACCCGAGTGGTCAGTGGAAGCAAGCGCGATAGCCACAGCTGGCTATCACAAAGCTGCAGCGGAAGCGGTCTGTCTAGGTCCGGATGGGGTTTGCATGATGGCTAGCGTGCCCTGCTTGCCTACTCGACTTCACTCCCATCTGAACTCCTTTGGGACACAAGAATATGAACGTGCCATGATAGGCATAGTTAAATACATAAATCAAGGGAGATACCTAATAATTACTAATATTTGGTGTATAACCGAACAACTGGAAAGCAGACTTGAATAACTTTGAGCAGAACAAGAACAGAACAATAGCATAGACTTTAAGGTTCACTGCTGTACAGCTGAAGGCCCCCAAAGTGGATTATATTGCCATTGACCAGACAAACTAATTAACTAGGAAAAAGGAGCTTGAGGTCAGGCAAAGAACGAAATAACGCCATTAACCAAACTAAGAGGAAAAGAGATCAGGCCCCTGATGAGGTAACCGCAAAAAGGAGAGTGAAAAGTGACTTAGACCACCTCAGCCCATTCAGGGCACAGGGCACAGGGCACAATCAATAAAACAGGCAGGAGCCCAGCAGAGCAAGATAACAGCATGGAAAAAAGAGCAGGAGAGAAACAGATCAGTGGGGAAATGGGACTCCCCAGGAGTATGATGTTGTACTCAATTACCATAGGATATCCAACTACTATTCAGTTACAAGCATCAATGGTGAAAGTAAGAGGGACTCATTGGCTACAATCCAGCAAAGCTCAGGGGGTAGTCCATCACTCGCTCAGGTCCTGCAAACCAAAGGACATCCTGGAAAGAAGGCCAGGGAAGAGCCTCCACCTCCCCTTTCACCAACAATAGTTATTATGGGGAAGCAGCCTTGGGTGGGAGGTGTTTTGTCTATGGCCCCAGTGGACCCATTCCCCACATTAGGAGCCCTTCATACCCCCAAACAAGCAAAAATGATGAGAAACATCTGTATAGATCCTGACAGTCTCCAACAGACTTCTAGTCCGGTTAACCTATCCATTCCTGACTTCGAGATGGTAGCAACCACTGGAATTCTAGAACAAGAGTCCACGCAAGATGGTTCAGTGAGTTCCAGCCCTAAGCTCTACTCCTTCCCGACATACGGATCTGAAGGCAATGAGCAGGAGGTGCAGGAGCCTCCAGAGAAAAAACTGGTTGCCTCAAACAGGATGACAGAGTAAGAGAATGTCTCACATAAAGAAATATTCAATGTAAGAACAACTGAGGGAGATCAAAGTCAATCGGCAACCTCCGGCGGTAACCAGTGCGAATGAAATGTGGGCTGCAATCCTGGACTCAATGCAGGCAACAGTAAGGGCACTCCAGTTTCACTCTAACAAAATGGATATCCAGGTCAATCTGTTAAATACACGGGTGGTATTTGACTCCAGAATAGACGGCAAGCTGGAACTAAACCCTCTGATAACAAGGGCCCAGCTAAGCAATTCAATGATTTTACCATCTGCTCATGCAAAGAGTTGGAGCATTCCAACTGCTGCTAATTCTGGAAGGAGTATTAAAAGAAGTTCGCACCACCCACAAAGAGGAATGCACATACTCCAACTCACTTGCCACTATGCTGACATCTTCTCCCCTTGTGGAGAAATCAGTGGGCTGGCTCCATCCTTGACCGCAGCAGATAAAAGGGACTCTGCAGAAATGGCAAACTTCAGCATGGAGGTCTTTGAGGCACCAGCACACTCACTAGCTGCTATCAATTCCGGCAATTCTGAGAATCCCACAACCCGTAAAATAACAAAAAGAGAAAGAAAATGTGCAAGAAAGGGTAGGAATTTGGCTTGGTCTCTCCATCTAATCACCACAAAGGCCACTGAGATTACTCCTATAGAATTAAGTAAGGAGGACATGGCCTTAAGTGAAAGGCAAAATGTGGATAGTACTCCCCACATCAACTCAAATGTTAATTCAAACTGTTCAGTATAGCAGTAGGGAAAGTTGCGGAAGACATTGTAACGCGAAGGGTTAATTAGCTTGAACACGTGTAGATGAGCGTGATGCCTGCCGAAGCCAGAGCAACGTGAAAGAAATTCACAATGTTCGCTTTCAAGCTTGTTTTCTTTTGACATTCTGTAGATAAACTCATTCGCAGCTGCATGTGTGAGAAACAGGCTGTAAAGGAGAGTCAGTCTCAGCCTTGAAAACGAGACCACGGTAAAAGATGGAATGAAAACAATGGCCAGGGATGGCAAGGCAGCTAAGAGACATGAACTGATAACATACATAACTAGAAAATACTGGAAGGGGGTAGAATCCAAGCTTCAGATTATTTAAACACTGAAAGGTGGGTGAGGGAATTTGAAGCTCACAGATGGAGTTGTGAAAACTGTCATCTTCAGACCCAGCACTGCCTCCCTGTTTTGCTGTTCCAAGACCGTGACGCTCGAGGGGGAGAGAGGTCCAAGTGGGCGGTAGAGGGCTTCCCAGCACTCGTGGACTAAGTGACTAAGTTAAGTTCCACCCAGGGATGAAAGGCTTTTCGTTTATCTTCTCTATTATTATGATTGATTATTATATTTGCACTGTGTTTATAATCTGAGAAATTCAGCCCATTTATAGTTTTTTCCTGCTTTACTGAACCTCGTAGTTTAAATTTGCCACAGTAATTGAAATGTGCATTTTAGTGTGCAGTAAATCAAAGCTTATCTGAAGTGTTCAACTCTGCTCGTTAATATTCTGCTCCCTGAACATCGTAGTGTATCACATGTTTATATGCAGTTATTCCAAGCTTATATTTGTCAATGAATTCTTGTATGCATAGATGCACTCTGTAGTGTACACATATATAATCACTCAGGTAGATATTGTTTTTTTTATTTATCATTCTTACTCTGTCAATGAACTCTTTGCTCATTCATATACATAGATACTATCTGTAGTGTAGTGTACATATATATGAATAGGTGCTTTTGATTGCCATGCTTATTCCACTATTGTTAATGTGCTAAATGCTTGCATTTATATGAAATTATAGTAAAGCCAAATGTATTCATAATTTGTGTGTGGTCCTTCATTGAGCGTCCTTATTGACTTATACCGCACAGGTGAACCAGCCACCTGGATAGGACAATTGGTACCAGAAGTGGGGTATAAGTCAATAATGCCTCTTTGGGGACGTAAGAAAAGTGAGGCAGAGAGCGGAAGGCAGCATGGGGCAGAAGCCAGATCCATACCCGGGTGGTTAGCAGCTGACCCGTTCTCTGGTGTGGCAGGACTCCTGAACCGGTGGGCAGCGCCGGTGTTCTGGGAGGCATTCGATGAGAAAGTGACTCCTCTCTTAGTGGAAGATGCAGTAGAGTGTGTGAAGCTAAGAGGGGTGAAGTTGGAGCTGAAAGCAGCAGGGCAAGTGGGATGGCTTTTCCTGTCTGCGCTCCGTACGGTGTACAGGAAAACATTAACACAAGATGCAGAAATAAGAAAAATGCGGGATGAGGTTGCAGCCTTGCAGGAAAGGCAGTTGCTTATGAAAGAAACTATCGAAAGTGCAGTGAATAGGGGTGATCAAATGGAGGCAAGGTGCACCGCGTTAGCAGTTCGAGTAGCAAAACAGAAGAGTAGGCAGAAGCCTAAAGTACCCTCAGCTGTGCAAGTGAGGGCATTGGTACGCAAAGAAAACTGGGATCCTTGTACTTGGGATGGAACGGTTTCAGATAATGATGATGACTGGAATTGGGAGGATGAGGTGGAAGTACGTGTAGCAGAACTAGGTGGAGTTGAAAGTGGAGAAGGACGTGCAGGTGAAATTGAAGGTGAAAGGGGAAGTGTAATGGAGGTTCGCCCACTCGTGCAGAATAAATCAAAGGGGGTGAATGGTGGGCAAATACAGAATTCACGTTTGGTAAGAGATTATACACAGAGTGAATTGTTAGAAATAACTCGTATGTTTAGACAAATGCCTACAGAGCCCTTGTTTAAATGGTTGGTGAGATTGTGGGACACTGGAGAAGACAGTACATATTTATCACCAACTGAACTTTTGAAAATGGGATCAGTAACTACACACGCTATGTTAGGGCAACGGTTACGCGGTGCACAGGGGCAACAAGCTTTCTCTCTAATGGGTTGGTTGATGGAAGGAGTGAAGCAATTGTACCCAACTGCTATAGATGTGGAGGAGAGTTGGGGTCCTTGGCATACGATTTCAGAGGCAAATGAACAATTACGAGAAATGGGGATGCAGAACGCAGTATACTCCCAGCAATTTTTAGGACCTGATGTTGAACCAGTAACAGCAGGGATCCGGGCACGGTTAATCAGAAATGCCCCTCCGCATATGAAAGGTGCCTTGTTGGCCCTTCTAGGACCCGCTCAGGGAAGACCAGTGGGGGACGTGGTGTTATTAATGGCACAATTAGAAGGGCTTGATAGACAAAAATCAGCAAGAGCAGTGAGACAAGACAATAAGTCTAAGGGAAGGGTTCTACAATAAAAGTGACCAGACGACAAATGTGGATAGATTTGTTGAATGCTGGGGTGAAGAAAGAGGAGATAGATGGGAAGCCTACCCCCTATCTGCTTAATAAATGGAAAGCATTGCAGCGTAGGCAGAAAGAGAAAGAGGCAGTTGATGAGAAACAGCCCTCAGCACCACCCATGGAAGAGTCTGAAAAGGAAAAAACAGAATCAGGGAAAAATCGGAAGGTGCCTGTCTCAACTCTATACCCTGACTTGTCCAGCGATGGCTGGGAAGTCCCAGACCCCTTATTATGAAGGTCAGGCCAAACCCCGGGGGTCAGAGCAGTGCAAGAGGTAAGCCCCGGGGACAGGCGGCCGTATGTACCTCTTATCATTTATTGGCACAAAGGAACACAACATGTTATGGCACTGCTCGACACAGGTGCGGAAGTAACTCTGATCAATGGAAACCCTAAGATGCTGCCAGGGAAGGGTGTGATCATTAATGGTTACGGGGGTGCAGAGACAGAGGCCAAACCTGTTAAGCTTAAATTGTCAATCGGTAAAGGACCCCCGTTCACGGCAGAAGTTTTAATAGCTGAAGTACCAGAATACATTATTGGCATGGATTTGTTACTAGGCAAAACTATTGATACGCAATGGGGAACATTTACTTTTGGTGTGAGGAGCGTACACATAAAGAAATCTAGGACAGTTCTGGCTGGGCATGCAAAGTGGAGTCCATTACATGTACCCCCTCCAAAGGAGCTGGTGTGCATTAAACAGTACCGCATACCCGGAGGTCATAAAGAGATTTCAGAAACCATACAGGGGTTGCTAGATGCAGGTGTGTTAAGGCCGGCTGTAAGCCCATTTAACTCTCCTATATGGCCCGTGAAGAAACCAGATGATACATATCGAATGACTATCGACAACTGAACAAAGTGGCTCCACCTTTGCCAGCCACAGCCCCAGATATCATCACACTGGTGGAACAGTTGAGTAAAGATGTGGGGGAATGGCATGCCGTGATTGATCTAGCAAACGCCTTCTTTTCAATTGATATCGATGAGGCCAGTCAAGACCAATTTGCGATAAGTTGGCAGGACAGACAATTCACATTCAGAAAGTTGCCCCAGGGGTACGTGCATAGTCCCACTTTGTGTCATGGCTAATAGCTAGAGATTTAGCCAATTTCTCAGTTGGAGACACCCGACTTGCACATTACATTGATGACATCATGATCACTGGGGACACTAAAGAGCAAGTCACAGACACGCTGGAAAGATTGATTGAATACTTACAGCAAAGGGGATGGGCCATTAACCCAAAAAAGGTCCAAGGCCCGGCACAAGAGGTGAAATTCTTGGGCGCTATTTGGTCAGGACCAGTAAAAAGAATACCACAGAAGGTGATTGATACGGTACAGCAGCTAAAGACTCCTTCAACTAAGGCAGAAGCACAACGATTTATTGGTTTGATGGGATTTTGGAGACAACATATCCCTCACTTAGGATTAATATTGAGACCACTATATCAAGTTACACGAAAAAAGCACCCTTTCCAATGGGGACCTAAACAGCAAGAGGCCTTTGAGGGAGCAAAAAATGCATTACAGAACTATTTTGCGTTAGGTCCCATCACAGAAGGAGACCCATTTGAGCTGGAAATGATAGTACAGGATGATGTAGTGATGTGGAGTCTATGGCATAGGCAAGGAAAGAAGAGAGTACCACAGGGGTTTTGGTCGAAGAGACTAACTCCCTCCATGAGCAATTACACCCCGTTAGAAAAAGAACTAGCAGGAGCATATTGGGCGTTAGTAGAAACAGAGCGTATAACTGGTGACCGGCCGATTACCCTAAGGACACGGGTCCCCTTACTAGGCTGGATAAGAGAAGGAGGGATTGGTACTAAAGTAGGCAGGGCGCAGGAGTCTACCATCGTAAAGTGGAAATGGTATCTGCAGCAGAGGGCAAAACCGGGGCCAGCAGGAGTGTCAAAGTTACAAGAAGATATGCTGGGGGCAGTGGACTTGCAGGCAATGGTCCCCTCACCAGAGCCATCTGAGATGGAGTCCTCACCATTTAAAACAGCCCCACCTTTTGAACAGCTCACAGAAGAGGAACAGCAACATGCATGGTTTACAGATGGCACTGCCCGGTACCACCAAGGAAAAAGACAATGGCAAACAGTAGCCTTCCAGCCTGCTACAGAAACGCTGTTGCTGCGAGGAGGAAATAATGGATCAAGTCAGTTTGCGGAACTGCAGGGGGTAGCAGCAGTAATCGAGCAGGCCCCCATCGGAGAGAAAATGTTTGTGTACACTGACAGCTGGGCCACCTATCAAGGACTAGTAAGCTGGGCCCCGACTTGGCGCAAGGACGGATGGAAAATCGAAGGCACCCCCATTTGGGGAGGTGAGCAGCTATGGGAAGAGATGTGGGAGAAAGGGCACAAATGTCAAATCTATGTGGGACATGTGGACGCCCATTGCCCTTCAGACACCTCTCTTGCATCTCTATTCAACAACACCGCAGATCAGATGGCCAAAACACGAACAATAATCATCAATGAGGAGGCTGAAGCTGCTCTAGCAAACTGGGCTCATGCAACATCGGGACATCTAGGAGAGAATGGCACTTATGCATGGGCACAGCAACGACAAATCCCAGTCACTAAAGAACAGGTCCAACAAGCAGTGAAAGAGTGCCCCACAACCAGATAAAACAAATGCCCCTGCAAAAGAAGCCTAGCGGCCACATCAGAAAAGGAACTGCAGCCGCTACCGTGTGGCAATTGGACTATATTGGGCCGCTACCAAAGGAAGGAGGAAAAAGCTACGTACTGACCATGGTGGACACCTACTCTGGCCTTATGTTGGGTATGCCCTGTAAGTCTGCAGATCAAAAGTCCACTTTGCGAGGGCTAAACTACCTGATAAAACATTATGGGGTACCTGATGAAATCCAAACAGATAGGGGCACACACTTTGCAGGGAAAACAGTGCAGGACTGAGCGCAGGAACAGGGAATTCAGTGGATTTTACACCTTAGTTATTATCCACAAGCTGCAGGCATGATTGAGAGATATAACGGACTGTTGAAAGAGCAGCTAAAAAAGTTATCAGCACATCCGACTCTAAAAGGATGGAGTAGTAATTTAGACAAAGCCTTGTTTGAATTGAACAATAGACCAGTCGGGCAGCAGACTCCTTTCATTTGGATGACAGGGCATGATAAAGAAATTACCCACACAATGATCGTCTGGAAAACAGACCCTCGAGCTCGATTACCTTTACAGGCTACTTCTGGCAGTATAGGACTGGACCTGTTTGCGCCAGAGGATGGAGAAATACCCGTAGGACAGGTGAAGACTATTCCCCTAGGAATAGGAGTGAGAGTGCCATCCGGAACATATGGTAGAATTGCCCCTCGATCCAGTCTAGCCATCAAGGGAGTGTTGGTACTAGGGGGAGTCATAGACCCAGATTTTAGAGGAGAGATTAAAGTAGTATTATTGAACCAAGGAGATGCTGCTGTATCGTATCAAGCACATGACAGACTTGCCCAATTGATTTGTGAACAAGCGTATACCCCCCACATTGTAGAAAGATCTGCCCCTCCCGATAACACTCAGAGAGGTGAAGGAGGATTTGGAAGAACAGGAAGAAGAGTATGGGTGCATCATCCAGGGAAAAAGCCAGAGGCAGGAGAGATATTGAGTCAAGGGGTGGGGAGTACATATGTTGTACTTTTAAAGAATTCTAATGTACCTGTATTTGTACCTGCAGTGAGACTTACCCCACGGTCGTAAATGATGACTTCTGCATCGATGACGTGGTTCCTGTTTGCGGTCTTGATTATAACCGGGAAAAGTATATTGGTCCGACCAAATGTGGCGGAGAATGTCATCACAGACCTTCATGTCACCTGTGCACCTCAAGCCGCTAAAGTAACTGATGACCAGGGAAATGTTTCACTCTGCAACGTGAAGGTACCTGGAGGCAAATGGATGGCTGCCAAAGCTGTGACCTGGAAAGTAACCGGACAGCAAATCCGACATGCCTATGGACTGAACGAGTTGCAGGGAATGCCCGCAACGGTGCAGGCTTTGAATTATACGCTAAACATGATATGTAAATATTGTGACACCATTGTACCTTTTACACCAGTACAGACATATCTGTGTAAACCTTATAATTGCTTAAAAAAACAAAATATTTTACCAGGACATATGGTAGTGGTTACAATGTCGAATAGAACTACAGGAGTTCGATACTCCAAACCACCTGCCTTTATGTTTTATGTAGCCGAAAGACGCATGGTCAGTAATTTAGGCAACGTTTCTATAGTTGGATATAGAATAGGATGTAAGCAAGCCTTACATGCAAGCATAATTAACCATATTGTGTTACAGATAACCATTGCCAAGGGGAATGTCTCTAAGTACGATCCATTATGCACACCATGGACACTACAGTTATGGCCCTTGCCGAAATTACGCATTAGAAGAGATCTAGGATCCATGATAGCCGGGGCCACCGGAATTGGGGTAGGGGCCCTGAACGCTTTTGATATTGAAGCCATCAGGAATAAGCTATCTTCAACAGGATATAATACAGGGAAAGCCATAAAAGTTATTTCACAATGGGGGCCCACACACTCACAAGAAGTATGGAAGGTTCTGCGTGGGTTGTATCGTGATTGGCAATGGCATAATTTCACTTATGAAGAATTTGGAAAAAGCTTTCAAAGCACCCAAACAATGTCCAAAGGAATTCAGTGCATACTATGGCAAAGTATTATTAATCAACAGTATGTAGACTTCAAGGCAGAATGGGGACAGCTTCAAGGTGAATATTGGAGACAACAATTGCATTTGCCTGAAGAAATATGGGTAAAACCTATACAATTCCATTGTGAGGGAGAGATGTGTTATGCTCATTTTGATATAGCTAGAAGTAATCTTCCTCGTGAAATATGGTGCCCCTTTATATTGCTCCCTGTAGTAATAGGTGAAGAATGGTGGATACCTCACACTGACAAAAAATGGATTGATCAAATAAATCACACCGTAGATCCCACTAGATGTGCAGATTGGTCTAAGGGGTGGGTATGTACCCACACTGGACGGGCGCTAGACCCATGCCTTCACCCAATACCAGGAGAATGTGAATGGTTACCTTATCCTATCAATGGCACAGACTTATATCAGATAGGGACAGAGAGTATATGTTACGTTACTAATCACCCCTTACTTATTAACGGATTTGTACAAACCACCGGAGAACAGGTAATGTGTATGTGCAATATTACCAGCATTATTGACATAAGTACTCACATCCTATACCAACCGACTAAGTTCACCACAACCACATTACAGACACAAATGCAAGCACAGTTGGAATGGAACATTCCGCTTGTTGTGAAGCTACCTAGATTAGAGGCAATTCGGCACTATGCACAAGTCACATTTGCAAATTCGACATGGCAGCTAAATATACCAAGGTTGTAGCCATACAGATGACCATCGACGCCAAACAGCTTATGCACACTGCTACACGTATCCAGCAAGAAACTGAGCACCATTGGTATGACATCTTCTTAGGTTGGGCACCAGGAGCTGTAGTGTACACATATATAATCACTCAGGTAGATATTTTTTTAATTTATCATTCTTACTCTGTCAATGAACTCTTTGCTCTTTCATATACATAGATACTATCTGTAGTGTAGTGTACATATATATGAATAGGTGCTTTTGATTGCCATGCTTATTCCACTATTGTTAATGTGCTAAATGCTTGCATTTATATGAAATTATAGTAAAGCCAAATTTATTCATAATTTGTGTGTGGTCCTTCATTGAACGTCGTTATTGACTTATACCGCACAGGTGAACCAGCCACCTGGATAGGACACAAACATAGCGGTAAAGAACGCCCGACTTAGAAGTTACCACCCTGAACATCATCCATCCACTTTAGCCAACGGCCCCACGGAGGAAAGAGCAAGTTCCTTTAGGGGTCAGCAGAGCGCAATGCTAAAAAAAAAAAAAACATAACAGGAGAGACTAGTCCACTAAGTCCGACCAATGCAAGCAATGTGAGAAATGAACAGCCTGCTACACAGGAGCGAAACTGGTCAATTCAACAACGCATGAGCAGTCACAGGCTGAACCATCAGCAACTTTGGATCCCGGAATTCACCTCAAGATCTCCCTCAGATGTACTCAACCGTTCTACCATTTTAAAACTCATAAAAGCACTTCCATCACCATGGACAAGATCCTCTTGAAAAAAGTTATCATATTTAGATTACACACTGGTTAGTCATGCACTGTACACGATGGTGAACGACTTCAGAATTTTGGACTGAGTAGAAAACGACCATAAACCACAGGCAATTAGAATAGATCCACACTGCGTAAGCCGGAGAAATCGGTTTGCCGAAAAGGGGTGATCGACATTGAAAACCTCAAATGATTGAAATGCTCATCCAACTCCATCAAATGGACCCCGCAAACTTGACAACGGTCTAGGAGAACTTCGTTTAGGGCCTCACAAGCCAAGGTTGTTTGGGAAATGCAAAAAAGGAGCACAACTGAAGCATCGCAACCACATGTCAAAATCTTCTGACTTTAAAAGATTCTGAAAACTAATTAATTCCATTGCAGAAGCTCCAAAAGAAGCTAACAATGCCAATATATCAGAGGACGTTTAGGTGAACCACCTTAAGTCACATCTAAGTGAGCTGCCCACTGGAGAAGCAGTGTTACCTCAGGGGGAGTCCAACACTTGGGAACCCGACATCTTGAATACCCTGACAATCGCAGCGTTAGAGGTAATAAAAATCATCAGGAGGTTGAAAACTGATTGCGCACCCAGGCCAGCGGTCTACCGCTTGCTCTGTTTAAAAAAAGCAATGGAAAGATGGGCAGATTCCTTGGCTGCAATGTTCAATCACATTCTTACAACAGGGATTGTGCTGGCATGTTGGAAGGGCTCAATAATCTACCCCATATATGAGGGAGGGAAGGCTGCCTCTCCAAGCAATTATAGACTAATTGCCTTTTTAGACGTTGATCTCAAGTATCCTTTGTATGCTTACTGCAACATTTAGAGGCATGGATCACAGACAATAGCATAATTCCCATAAATCAAAGTGGATTTACCAAGAACCAGGGAACGTTAACAAACCTTATGGCACTGGGACTGATTATCAACAGAGCAAAAGCAACTGGGACCCCCACATACCTGTGTTTTGTTGATCTTAAAGCTGCTTTTGATTGCTTTCCCTGCTGCAAACTGTGGGCAAAACTGCAGCAGTGGGGACTGCCAGCAACCATTTTAAATGCCATTAAATTGATTTATTCTGATACGTGGGTGAAGGTTAAACTTGGGGGAGGCTCATATCTATCTAGGGCAATTAAAACAACAGTTTGATTAAAACAATGCTGTGTTTTGGCACCAATTCTTTTTAATCTGTGTATATAGCAGACCGTTCTACCAAGTTAATCAGTGAGCCCACTCCCTCTCTCTTGGTGGTCAACAATTATCCAACATGCTATACACAGATGACCTGATATTGCTTAGTAATACTAGAATTAGTATGAAAAAAAACTGCTGAATAAGCTAGAAGGATATGCAAGAATGAATGAACTAAAGTAAAACTAAAATGATTGCCCTTAACCGCAGACCCTCTAGCCAATGCAAGTGTTATCTGAATGGAAAGATCATAGAGGTATTAACATTGTACAGATACCTAGGAGTTATGATAGACGCAAGTGGTAATTGTGTCCCAAAAAGAAGTGATAAAAAAACAAGGCACAAGCACTCATTCACTCTTTTAGAACGCTTGCAAATACCATTCTTGGCCACACTCTGATTCCACTCACAGCTATAATGAGAGCAAAATTACATCCCACTCTCGCCTATAGGACTGAAATAATGAAAGGGGTTGGAGGAAGCTCTCCTGGACAATCTTTTGGTAAAGGCCCATCAGCGTGTCTTCCAGTTACCGGGATATGCTTCCCTGGCGCAGGTCCGACTGGAATTTTTGCTGGTCAAGCAGTCACTCGCTCAACCCACAGCATATATCAAATGTTGCTACAAATTGTATCATGCCCCAAAAGGGACTTTGGCCAACTTAGTGTGGCAGCAAATTAATTTGGAAAGAGGCAATATTAAATATAAAAAGTATCTAGAAAAAAGCCTAATCTGATTCTAGGTGATGTATAGGATCAGTCGCTCGCTAGCCCGGCTTTGAGTAAAGTAGTGAACAAATCAAGTAAATTACACAGCTGGCTAGAAGGTCTCATGGCTGGTTAGTTCTTAATTCGTATAAAGTACTCAGTCTCGCCAATATTGGCTGCCCCCTATTCACAGAAAATTAAACAATGCATTCTAAGGCTGGGTGATATGCCCACGCTAGACCTCATGCCAGAATGGAAGAAGGTGTCGCAAATAGACAACCAGGAATGCCGCCTATGTCATTTGGTGGTAGAAACCCTAGTGCATGTGGTCTGTATTTGTCCAGCTTTGGCCATTGACAGAAGACAAATGCTGAAGAAAGAACTAAATGTATTAGGGGTCATGTCCTGTAGACAAGCTCTAATTGAAGCACTTAACCCAAGTAACACCATCCTGAATATTAGGCTCGTCCAATTTCTGGAAATGTTTATTTGCCTAATCACCCCGCCAAAAGATTTGTGGACAGGAACCACGCCAGGGGTGCTGAATCATTTTACTACGAAATATGGTAACTTCCTACTGTGAAAAAACAGGGCGGAAAGAGGCAGGGCAGTTAGTTCATGTAGTCACGTTTTTAACTATCCTTGTAATTAAATCCTATACAGGTAGTCGGAGCTAAGTTGGGTTAACCTGCACAATGTATTAATTATGTCTTGTTGTATGGCACTATTAATGTTTTATTGCACTAATAATGTTTTGCGTAATTTTATGTGGAAGGAATGTTTTATGGTTTTAATTAACTAATCAAATAAAATTCACACTGACAGTAAGAAACTGTGAAATCATACACGAACTGTCACAGGTGATTCAGTTGCCCGAAAAGCTTGCTGTGGTGAATTGCAGTGCACATCACAGATCACAGCATTACGTGTCAATGGGCAATGAATATGCGGTTCAAGTCGCAGGGGTTTGCGCCTTGAATAGTATATCTTTCAAGGATGAGTGGAAGTTGTTACCTGAGAATGATGAGATCTATATAGATTATGCAATGCACATTATAGACACATTAGAGGAGTTAAAAACCTTACAGGATAATGTCCCAAAGGAAGAGCGTAGAGACTGGCAACAATTGAAATGCATACAAAGGGATTGACGATGTCTGGGTCTCCGGTGAATGGAGAGTGGTGTTGCCAAACAGTCTGTTGACTCAAATGGCTAGATCCTATCATGGTCAGGCTGATGTATGTGGGAAGGGATGTGTGATCAGAACTTTTAAACAGTCCTTGTTTAACCCGAAGTTTAGACAGGTTGCTGAAGCAATTTGCCACAGGTGTGTCATCTGCCAGCAGATGAATGTGGGAAAAGGAACAGTGGTAATATGGGTCATATTGGCATGGCTGGAGGACCATCCAGCAGAATGTAAATGGATTTGATTGAAATGCCTGTGTTTGGAGGTTTGAAATGTGTGTTGGTGATTGTGTGCATATTTAGTCACTGGATTGTGGCTTATCCCACACAAAGAAATGAGAAGAAATGAGAATTTCACAGTAGCAAAGTTGCTGCTTTGGGAATTTATTCCACAATTTGGTTTCCCGGTCTCTTTAAAAACTGCACTGTAGTTACCGCCCGAAGCCTCAGGACTTGTAGAACAGATGAATGGTACCTTGAAATCGAAAATGGCAAAAATGTGTGTGTCCACAAATCTGAAATAGCCTGATGCATTACCGCTAGTTCTGATATCAATGAGAGGTACGTCTGACAAGAAAACAGGATTGTCACCTCACAAGATCCTCATAGGAAAAGCTGTGAGATTGACCGCTGTTCCTGCAAATGCTCTTGTGAACATTACAGATGAAATGGTGTAGAACTACTGCAAAGGGCTGACTGATGTGGTTCGCTCTTTCTCATCAGGTGAAGGCTACCACATTGCAACCGTCCCAAGACCAAGGACACAACCTGAGAGCAGATGACTGTGTTGTGATCCGAAAGCACGCGGGAAAATTGTTTGGAACCTCGGTGGAGAGGTATATACCAGGTGGTATTAATCACTTCCACGGTTGTGAAGGGTGCTGGACTTCTGAACTGGATCCACGCAGTCCACACTCGGAAAGCTCCCAATCCTACAGAGCAAGAAGAAGAGTTGTTGAGATTTCCAACAACATCCAAACGTACTCCAAGGCAAGAGAAAAGTGGAACCGAGCTGGAAACGGTGGCAGAACGCCCCTCAACTGACTTGCCCACTCCTGTGATAGATGAAGTGGAAGGAATACGGGAAGATGGAAATGAGCTAACTTCAAATGGAATAGGAGAACCTGACCAGAAGAGGGTTTTCCCAGAAGCAGACAGTCTTGAAAAACAGACTGAACAAACCAATGACCCCAGCGGGAAAGGAGTTTGGGCAGATCAAAGCCAAAGAGATTTGACTCCTCCTGAACCGGTTGCAGGAAAGTCAAAAGAAGGTAACTCATGTCCAGTACTGAAAAGAGCACGGACAGGAAAACCATTTAAAAGTGATAAGTGGCCAGAATTAAGGTCAAAGACAAAGATAATCTCAGTACCACCAATCCAGGAAGGGGTTGACACCACCAGAAAAGAAGATCTGAGTGATGGTGAACTAAGTGATGAACAAAAGTTGAAAAGAAAGAGAATTTTAAATCGAAGATACTCAGGACATGATTGGGTATATGTAACTACCAATGAATTGCAAGAAGAATTTTTGTTTTGATCGAGACATTCCAGGTCAATATTTTGGCACATGAAGTCGATGAACTGAATTGTCAAAAAGCTGCAAACTGAGAAAATGTAAAGATGAGAGACTGTTGCAAATCTCACCGGACAAAACTTCGGTAACCTGATTTGACAAGCTGCTACCTGATTTTTGGCAAGCTGCTACACTGATTTTGACAACTTTACCAATTTTTGACAAAAGGATCCTTAAAGTAAGACTGGGTGCTGTAAATAATTGGGTATTGGTTTGGCGTTTGTTTGTGTGATAATATGCCTGATATCAACTGTGTCCGTATCTGTTCTTAGTAAGAATAAAGCTAACTGTACCTCAGCTATAGAAACAACTACTTTGCTTTAAAAAATAGATACATTTAGGTTAGACAAGAAATATCTGCATGTAAACGATACACAAGGAAAGCTTTCTCAAATGTTTTCTATTGCTTATTGTGTGAGTATGTTGACACAATTGATGCAAGAGTGTTATGTTTGTACACACATTCCAGCCTCGGACAAGAAGGTAGTAACCTATGATAGTCTGCCTTTAACCTATGGCATAAGTTGTAGTCTTTTACTAATAAGATTTTATAACCAGCCCAGTATTTCTATTCTAACTACGACATAGTGTTTTCTTTTGTTCCTATAATTAAGTACCTGAATAGGGTAGCTAAGGAAAACAACATAGAAATAGTGAGAGGATTCTTTGAGCCTCCATTAACATTTGGAACTGCATACGCGCACAGGAATAATCTGACATTACTTACACCAGTAGGAAAGAGCTTTTTAGAACACACAGAGGATAGGAGAAGGTCATTAAAAGCAAAAATGGGTGAGGGATTAGTTCAACAAAAAACTGGGAATGACTGTGCATTTACTGACATCACTAAGCAAAGGAAATTAGCTTTAGATGCACTACATGTAGGTAAGCTTTTTATATATGGGCCACCATCTTATTTGGATAAAATATTTGTGGGAATGAGTGAATGGAGATTTGTTTTTGTTTCAGAATATATGGGCGTTTATGCGGAATGGTCAGGATCCAGCAGTGCCTGGAAGTTATTACATCTGTGGGACAAATGCATATTTCTGTCTTCCTAGAGGATGGTAGTGCACATCTTATTTGGGGATAGACTTCCCAAAAATGTACCATCTTGAAGACTTAAGTAAATTTTCTAAAATGACTAAATTACAACATAAGACACACCAGCGAGAATCAGTTTGTGGCATTACTGGAGTCATATTTGGAGCAATTCCTTCCTTCAGTGGGAATTGCTCTGAATTCTGTTAAAATTCAACATTTGTCTACTGTTGTGGATAACATGCTGACAGATTTTTCAGGAGCCATTAACCTAATGGATACAGAGATGGCTGCAAGAAGAACTATGACTCTTCAGAACCGCCTTGCGTTAGACATCCTTTTAGCGAAGCAGGGCAAAGTTTGTAAATTGTTTAGTCCGCTATATTGTTGTTCATTTATACCGGACAACAGCAAAGCAATTAGAGGCTTTATTAACAATCTAACCAAAGATAAAACTGATTTGAAAGAATTAACTGAAGCTACTTCATAGGAAAAAGCTGGCAAAGGATCTGATCTGTGGGGAACTGGCTTGGCAACCTGGGTAAGGGAATCTTAATATAGATAATACAAAGGATTTTAATTATTTTGATTTGTCTTATTGGAATAAGAGCACGTAAATTGTATAGTGCGATTAAAATGAAAAGATTAAAAAAAGATTTGGAGGAGGGTGGGAATTAGAATGGAAAAATTATTTAGTGAAAATTCAAAGGGAAAAAGAATAAATAGGAATGTGCGAGAGACAAAGTTTTAAAGAAAATTGTATAACAAAGTAATGAATTTATTTGAAATAAGGTGCGATGACATATTTAGTCATCAGGGGAGGAATTGTGGGTGCCGAAATTAACAATAATAATTATTACATGTATTCCTGTATTTGCTTTAGCACATAAAATGTATTAACATAGAAAATAACGCGTGACTCATATTGTACCTACTTGATTGGACACCATCTTATAGGAAGTTATTCACTAATAATATAGTAAATATGTATTAAGAGCTATATATATTTTTGAAAATGCTTTACTCTGTCATGCTTACAGCTAAGTATTATGAACTTTACTTGTGCTAACTAAAAGGCCTCAAGTTAGCAAGGCCACAACTAATACTGAATGTCTGCCAAACGTTAGTTGAACAATCTCATGTACGCTGTATATCTTTGTTTGAATCTCAAACTTGTCCAGAACTTGTATTAATAAAATATATTTCTTTAGAGGAAATGTCTGTAACCTAAAATTGTTTCTACATCACTGTAACCATTGACTCGAAGTGTATTGGGAATGCGATGAACAGTGGACCTACTGATAATGGACAGAAGGTTCCTCAAGTTGATTCTTATTGTATCGACTGGATGTTCGCAAGTGGAGAAGAACCAATCATTACCGTGCAGATGTCTGTCTATTATATCTTTCTGATATGTACTAAAATTATAATTGCACAATTATCCTCGCCTGATGCTTCTGACCAATGGAAAACATGGAACAACTTAAACTTAACCGCACGGTTTTTGGAGCTTTGGGCAGTCATTCATTCGCAGCCATTATTTCCATGTCACTCTCTGACACTCGCCAGCCTGCCTACTGACGTTCTGGTACTTCATTATGTTTAAGTTATTTCTCATGCTCCATGCAACGATGCTGGTGCTTACTTTAGCACTTGATGCCTAAAACTTGTAGCGTTTTTCCTGATTTGCTCTAGACATTAATTTGATGGTTCAGAGAACTTAGAACCCGTATTCTGAACTGCTCCTCTTCCTTCTCCTGTCTTGATACTGATCTCCCCCTGATGAGGACAACACTGCTTGCTGATCCTTAAGGACAGGCATAAAACTGCAATGTTTTGTTGAATTGTCCTTTGTTTTCTAGGTACCAACTGCTGCTTTTGATAGCGCCATAGCTAGATGTTTTCTAAATTTGGTTTACTAAAACTTTTGCATGAAGCCCAACATGCTAATGCTAACCTGGAGTTAGTGAGGTGTTTTCTCTATTAATTTGTCTCCAACGACGAACTGACCTCATTCAATTGCTGATCAAATGTACGTTATTACCATTGCTCAATTACTGTTACTATTGATTTAAACTGTCGCTATTGAAGGCTTAGTTATTGTAGCTTTGATAAAATTAAGATTCTTTAGGTGCTTCAGTCAACCTGTGTTGTTCCTGTATCTTTGTCATATGGTTTTCAGACTAATTTGCATGATCTTAGCATTGTTAATATAGGGAAATAAACATTCAAATTGATACTAAAAGGTGTGGTTGTTTGTAGCCCAATGGGTCATGGTGCGTACAGTTACTGACTCTAATGAATTGAATTGTTGACTTATGGTGATATTTATGTGATATGATGGTGGGATCATCTTAAATGAGTCAAAAGGTTCATCAGCCTAAGGACGCGTCTCCTTACTAGTTATCATAACTAAACAGATAAAGCCAGAGGCGCTCACACACTTTGTCACAAAGTATATAGATTTGGTGTCCAGTGTTCCCAGGTTTTACTATATTACGTATGTAAAATACTACACAGCGCACTACATCCCTGCAATGACTACTAAGGTCTCTGTGTGCCTTGAAATAGTTAGACTGCTCAATGGTGTTACAGGGGTTTCTTAAGTCACTTGGATTTAGATGATTTATTGACTGAGATGTTAAAGCTACTGTCTGTGGGTGTTTTAGCATTTAGGTTTTACAAGTGGTCTGTAGTTTTACTGTAGCTGTATAGTCTGCTGCAGATGGCTCTTTCTGTTATTAAAGGCCCTGAATCTGACTTATGGCCTATAGCAAGGGCGAGGGCCTTTAATAGCAGGTATAGCCTAAGTCAGAAGGACTTTAAGGTTATTAAAACATTCCACCACTAAGTGTAGAATTTTATTAATTAAAAAGGGAGAAACAAAAAGACAACAACAAAAAGACAAGAATTTGAATTTTTGGGAAGAAGGCTTATACCGTTATAAGCCCGGAGTCACTCCATTGTCTTAATGGAGCTCTCAACATTCCCATGTTCTACTAATGTTTAATTTTCTTTGTGTGTGATATGTTTATAAATATGTTATTGAACCCCCTCAACAACTACCCTCCTGTACAGAAGTTAAAGATAAGGCTGGCCAGTGTTCTCTTCTCCTTGTAAGTCTGTGCTGGGTATGTTTCATAGATCTCCCAAACACCTATATCCATTTGGAAGTGGCTGTGTATCTGACTAGTCTGTTTCTTGACTGGGAATAAGCCCCTTGAATACAAAGGTGATCCAGTTTGTTTTAAGCTTCCTCCTGTGTTGTTGCACTAGGATTGTTGGGCTGTGGCCGACTTGAGGTGTAAAAGGATTCCTGCATGTCCCTACATTGATGGAATAGGCCTATTATATGATACCAGTCATAGCACTTCTTTATGAAATGGGCCTGACCGTCAATCGACAAAATCACCATTAATTAGATTACGTTTGTGTGCCCCCAATCCCCCAGGCAGCCCCCCCATTATCAGTGTTTACTAAACTGAGCGACACATATTGTAGTACTGTTCATCTCTTGATGCGTTTTAACCAGTGTCATTCAACAGCATATGATTATGGAATTTTATATTAAAATCTCAATTTATCTGAAAGATGATTAATCAAGTGGCCTGCTGACTGGAACCCCTTTCTTTTATATCTAATTTGTCCAACTTCATCACACAAGTTGAACCTGACTATCTTCATGGGGTTAATTAAGGTTCTATGGCTTAAAGGCAAAATGTGTCTCGACGAATATTTAGCTTATTGAATGACAAACTAGTTAACTGGAATAACCCAATGTCTTTGGGATTTAAATGTTGTTTGATAAATTCAGGTTTTTTGTGCCCTTGAAACCCAGGACATCTGCAGAAGTTAATCTAATGAAAGACACACATTTTTTCCATTTTGTAACTTTGGATATATGTGAGCATGAGTTGCACTGTCTCTATTCAGAAGATTGGTATACTGTCTCATAAGGGCAAGCTGGTTTTCTGGCTCTTTTTCCTTCTGAAACTCCTCTTCAATTTTTACATGACTACCAACGTTTTACTTTGTACAATTTAAATCTCTTAGGAAACAGATGTGACATTAAATAGTTTTGATGTAAGGAGTGCTTTCCTTTCACTCTTCTGATATGCTGCTTGATAGAAGAGAAAGTTTGAATGCTTCCAGCATCCACACTGGTCTATTGCTAATATTGAATATAGACATTGTTCTTTTAGATCTACATCAATGAATGTTTAAAGATCCATTTTAATTAGATGATATGTAAATCAGAAACATTAGCTAAACTGGACATTTTCAAATCACCATGCATTGAACATCTGCACTGGAGCTAGAGCTAAGTTAGCCTTGTTGGGTTCATGGCATTCTTTTGCTGAACCACAAGGGATTTTCATAGGTGGACCCTATACATTTTTAATGCTTGAGAAACATTACTTTGGCCAGTTGGCTGCGAATAAAAGAAAAAAGTAACTTGTCAAGGTATCTTCTGTTATAAATATTATTTTTTCCTTTTCTGGACATTTGCCTGCCTGTGTGGCATGCGATAGTCAATACAAATAGTGAAAATGTATGAGTCATATGCATGTGTGCTTTATATTATATTTTCAATGTATAATCAAGCTTACCTGAATATATTTGCATTGTTTTATCTAAGATGCTGACTGCTGCATTTTAGCTTGTTATTGATTGTCACGAGTTTCTAGAATATTGACAACTATGCCTCTCGTTAGGTCGAGCATAGCAGCACTCAAACTTGGCTTTTCTGATGTGTTGATATCTATGTGGCCTTTAACCACACCCACCTCACGCCTATCACTTTCACTCATTCGTGGGCTTGCCTATCAAAAATCCTTTGACATAGGTAAATGCTTTGTTTGTCCTGCCTTGGGGGCGGTTTTGTTACCGCCTTGGGGACCGAACCCTGTTACATGAATAATTGCACGTTTGCCGAAATGTTTGACTGCAAGTAAACTTCTTTTACCTTATGTGTCTCTCCTTCACGTTCAAGCTCATCAGGCTGTGAAGCCTTGAATTTGCTTGTTTCCATATTGTGCACATTGGCGATGGCTTCATGTCTGTTTAAGAAAAATTAAGGAAACTCTTTGGTGAAATTGGACCACGTTCACAGTGTTTGTTTACAATTTTTAAATGTGCACAACATTCGCCTCACGCCCGCAGTGCTTCATCTATTATTATGGCATGTTAATGAGGTGTTTTTTTTTGTTATAGTGGTAAGAGGTTAAATAAAATTTGTATAAATCTTTTTTGGATTAGGTACTTTCCCTATCTGCTTCCTTTTTAAAAACGTTAATATTTTTATTTACAGAGTATAACTCAGGAAGGACACTCTTTTAGTTTGCAATGTCACCTTCTGTGGCTCCTGCACACATGGCTCTTCTGTTCCCTTATAATAACCGTGCACTTTAATGATGTGCCAAAAAATACTTTTATGACATACTATAACTGTGCACCGTATGCAATATTATTTGCAAACTTGTTTGCTCCCCATGCATGCCACATATGACATCTGGGTGTGTCTGTGCACGCATTATTCTGATGCTTAAATGTTATCGGTTATTGTGCAGCAGCACATTATGGGCACTCCTTCCTTCTTATGAAGACACTGCCATATATTTACAATAACTACCCTGTGTTCACTGAACCTTGACAACGCTGCCTTCTACTCATTGCTGTATAGGTGCCCCTTCCCACATGCTGTCTTCGCCCCGGCCGCTATTAACATGACATCCTGTCCCGCCTGTACATTCATCATTACGGCCATTGCATGCTTACATGGCAGTATATTATATTATATGTAAATTATATATTTTAATTTCCACGCTTGCTTTCGGTGCTGGCACCTGTGTTTTTTTTGTACTGGAAATATTCTGAGGGACCCCCCCTCCTCCCGACTTGCCCTTTTCCAATATGATATACTATGTGTGCTGACCTGTGCACTCTTTTGCTTTTTCTTTCTGGCCCAAGCAACAACTTTCATCTATGTGACCGGGGTCTTTTTTGGACCTACAATTGCCACTGGCATGTATAAAAGGCCCTAATTTGACGTCCTGTAAACTAAACTAAATATATATATTTTTACAAATTAGGTCACATTTGAACTTGTAAAAACACGTTTCTATGGTGTGCATTGTTTAAGATACTCGGTCACTGTTTTATGTTTTGTTTAATTATTAAATCATTTCTCTTTGTAATGTGTTTTTGTGTGAGGTGCATTGTAATTATCCCTTTAAAGGAGCAAACTAATAGTGCCTTTGATATTGCAAACACAAACTTAATAAAATATATTATCGTGGACTTTTCTTTGTTTGAAAGGGAAAATCACGTTCAAAAACTGCAGATTCTGGTTTATTACTGTGGCGTTTTACTTTGAAATTTGGGTATTAATGTTTTGGCTTGGTGGGCCATTTAACATCCTTTGATTAATGGCAACACATTTTATTGCTTGATGGCCGCTAAATATCCCAAGCACAGCTTGTACCTACGATATGAATCTTTACTGGCCGTAATAGATTGGGTCGTATCTTTAACCAGAGTCCTCTTAAAACAAAGCCTGTAATTCTTCAACCTTTCTAGGTGACGGATGACTCCATCCTGACCCAGCGTGGAAACAAAAGGTGTTAGTTTGCCCCAATCTTTTACATAGCGGTGCCCTTATAGCTAAATTGGAACTATAGAAACCTCATTCTGTGTTATAACAGTTGACAGCTTTTTACAGGAAGGGTTTAGTAAAGTTGAGAAGCACTATACTTTAATATGTACAAAATTGTCCATTTCCACAGTGTTTTTAGTTTACAATTTCCATCCTTGCATGGCATCCGCTGTGCTTTAATTATTATTGTGGCATGTTTGTAAGGTGTATTTATGTTGGTAAAAGGATTATTAATTTTTCACAAAAAAACTTTTCCAGGGTATCTTGTCTGCTTATTGGCTCCTTTAAAAAAAAAAAAAAAGAAATAAATTGTAACATTTTTATTTGTAAGTATAGCCTGTAGAGGCTACTTTTTAACTTTAAATGTATCCTTAAAGCTTCAGGTAAATAACAACTAACAATTCCAATACAACAGGCATAATTCACTACACACCACATGCAACTACTACACTACAAAACAAAAAACATAGGTAAAGAACATTATTGTTTACAATGCCAATAGCTCTAACCCTCGCAAATGGGAGACCTATTCATTGCAAATGCTCGAGTTCCATAGGATATAATGGACTTGTAATACGGCTGGTGGTATATCCGTCACTTTACCGTCACTTTTGGGACGGATTAACACCTCCTCCAAAGTTGTAATAACCCCCATAGTGTTGTAGAACAAAAATAATTAAAGTGCACCTCCTCCTGCAGGAGGAGGTGCACTTAGCCTTTGCATGCTTACTTATCAGTGCAGCTGGCCTCAGAGAAAGACAAGAATAGCAGTTCCTACTTTTTCATTGAACATAGAACTCCATTGTTCAGTTGGACATGCTGGTGTGTACCATCTCTAAAACTAAAAATAGGTTTATTTTCTGTTTTGCTAGAAGTGGATTAGTGCTTAGAAGTAGACTGAGTGTAAGATCGCTATAGATTAACAAACACAGTCATATTGAAGTAGTATTGATTATGCTTTTCTAAACAATAGCTGCTGTCATATTCTTCATTGTGGTTACAATTCATATTATGTGCACTAGACTAGGATTTTGATTATAAAATAAATACTTAAAATGTATCCTTAGTGTTCTAGAGTGTGCTATTCATTCATAAGAGTTTGTGCTTCCTCGGATTGCTGCTGTGTAATCTCATGTGCTTGATCTTCACTTAGAACACATCTTGCTCAAATATTGTTCCCTGGGTTGTGTAATGGTCCAGTTTGGTGCATTACCTAAGACTTTAGTGCTGGGAGGTGGGGGTCAGGGCTAGAGGCTAGAAACAGACCTCTGTGTATTGAGAAGATATATTTTGTCACCAAGCAGCAGGGCACAATTTTCTTTAATCTTTCAGTAGTTTTTTGAAAGATTCACTTAAGACACCAAGTATTACATTGAAATATTGGGTCCTCCTCCAGCCCAGTTTATATTTCTTATTTGCTGTAGGTTTTGCCTGGCACTTGATTTATAACTGGTTATTCCCCATTTTGACTTCTGTTTGAATTTCATGTTTGTGAATCTGTTTGTTGAAAATGATGCAAATTACTAGTCTGATAATCCAAATTACAGGGCAGCAGTCACACAACATCTTCTTGCTGGAGGTATCTCTAACACAGTAGGTGATGTAACTTTTTTTGTTAATGCACATGCTGCACATCCTTTTGAAATATTTGACTCTGATGTGGAGTTTGATCCTGTAGGTTACAACACTGGGCATTTTCACACACAAACACATGCTGCAAAACCAGTTACTTATGTTCCCTATCTATCTGCCCTGTTAGGATGTTGAGAACACCAGGTCTGGTGTAGTACAGAATGTTAGAATGGAACTGTTAAATGATGACAGGATCACTTGGCTCTATTGGCTGGGTGTATGCCATATCCTTACACAGCAGATTTGACACTTCAAGAAGACAGTAGCTGGCTCAGGTAGTGTCTGTTTAGAGGCGATTTTGGAAGTATGTCCAACAAATGACTGTTGCACGAGCAGCTGCCCCGGGGTCAGAACGACATGCGCGTGTCTCAGTTCAGACAATCAGTCCACAGACTGTTAACGAAATCATGGGTAAAGCAAAAAGAGAAGAAATTCCCCTCTAGATTGCGTGTAAGACCAACCAGTTGGATGAGCTCTTGCCTCATGCAACACCCCAGGATAGGAATAGGATCTTGACTATGTGACTTTGTCTTGGAATGGTACCACCTGCGAAGGACTGTAACACTTGGGCATCAGTAATTGCAAGTATTTGCACTACTACTACTACTACTACTACTACTACTACTACTACTACTACTACTACACTATTGCAGATTGACAGTGAAGCTCGACCTTATATGAAATTGAGTTATTAGATTGCAAAGGATGTGATTCTTTCACCAGTAATAGGGAACCAATTACCCAGTTGCAGCACTCAACTGGCTCAGGGTAGTGAAACACAGCACTGTAATGGCTTCTCTGGGGAGGCAGTGTAGACTAGCAATCCCAATTCGCCGGCAAGCAGCAACACTACTCAAATTGTCAAATCAGTGTTTTTTTCATTGAAAAAGGAAAAATGCTATTTTGCACGCGCACACACACACACACACACACACACACACGTACACCTTCCCACGCCCACCCACACACACACAATACTACATATTACATGACAAATATATACATTAAAGTTGATGGAAATACGTTTGGTTATGCCCTCATATCAGATTACTCCTCTATTGGATCCCGAACCCCATAATCACAATATCCTCCACCTTTACCAGATGCAACATCACACTATAGTGTGGTATAGTTTTAAATAAGTCTTGTCTACTGGCTTTTAAATGAGTCCACCACATTCATAATAATCACATGTTATACGTGGTCAATGTAGCACATTATAAGGAGTGTCAATGTGTGTAAAGCAGATCTACTGGCTGTTGTCAGGGTGTCACCACAGTCATAAAATCAACAACATGTCATGTTTAAATATTACGTTATATTTTAAACTGGTATTAAGCATTCATACATTCATTGTTCAATATCTATTGTCACAAAAGCATTTACATACAAAACAGACTCTATCTCCACTTTTTACACACCATATAATGTAGCCATAGAACCAATTACATGGTGTCCCCACACTCTAGTGCCCCAGAGCAAAAGCCCCAGCTCTAAGAATGCTTTAAAATGAGAAAAACTACGGCTACTACAGTTATCGTTTTACTATCCCCAGAGACCTGGGACAAGGTTTTTAAAAACACCCTGGTTGTTGCTGCACTTAAAAAAATGTGCTAGTACTGCTCCTCCTTGAGAGCTATTCAGATGGCAGCCCCCTTGCGGGTACTATGGAGCTCTCCATGGACAGTTAAGTGAATATTTAAGCAGCAGGTTTGCCTACTGTGCCTTTGTTGTGTGGCTTATTTTCTTTTTCTTTATTTCCTTTTTTTGTACCATAGTCCTACAGCGTGATTCATTCTTTGGGGAATGTGGTAGTAGGGATGCGGGGGTGGGGACCACACAATGCCCCTGTGACCCAGCCAACTCCCTGCTCTCTTGTGGAGCTGGTATGTTCTGTATACTCTTATTGCTGTGGGAGCAAGCAATACTACTTTCTGAGCTTTGCATTTTCCCTTTCCAAGGGGGGTGGGGTGGGGGGGGGGGAGTATTAATGCTCCCAGCATGCAGCTGTAAACCTTTGCACCAGGACCTGTGGAATGAGGCCAAAAAGCCAGCTTAGAGAGAGGGGAAAGCCAAACATACACCTCTCCCCTGGAACAGTAATGAAATCAGGGTACACCAACCTCCAGGCCCTCATCCACCTCTGGGGTAATCAAAAAAAATCCAGCAGAGTGCCACACTCTGTTGCATATTCTTCTTTGTTGTACAGAGCAAATCTTTAAACCTACAAATATATATTCTTTTGCCCACCATGCCACCTTAGTTTAGACCCATTCATATGCAAATCATCCAGCGTGACAAGCTAATTACTAGATGCAGATTTCCTCCCTGCCTCTTCCTTTTCCAGGAACTGAGTCCTTCACTGTTGGCTCTGTTTTTGTGAGGGATTCTTTTTTTTCCACTTCTCTGGAACAGAGAATCATTTGGCACAGTAGAAGGACAAAGGCCTGATTATTAGCTGTGCCAGAAAAATATGACACATCCCAAGGTCCCAAAAGATGTGAATGTGGGTTATTGAGAACTGCAAATGCAAACTTGGCATACATGTTTTACCCCTGTTTGTACCTTGCTGGACCTGCTAGGCCTAAGTGAAGCAAAACTGTATTGTAGGGCATTTCACCTATACAGTGAAACATCACAGGTTTTATAAGAAGCACTAAAGAACTATACTGTGGTTTTGGAGGGTTCATACGTTTAAACCCTTTTGTGAGCCTACAAACCAGAGGATATTCGCCTGGAGATTTTCCTTCCATCTTTGCATGCCTTGCAGAGATATCTGATCCGTGTCCATTAATGGTTCTCTACAACATCTGGGTGTCTGCTAAAGAAGCCAGAAAATTCCAAACGCCATCTACTTTCCCTGAAACACTCCAGTCACCAGCTATACCTACAACTCCAACCTTATTTGTGTGCTGTAAACGTACCTCTTGCCTGCAAGGCTTCAATGTATCTTGAAGCCACCTCTAAACTTCCTGGCAAATCCAGTCACCCCTAGAGGTTCCATGCCACTAGCTGCATCTTGCCCCTAACTGCTTGATTGTGGAGTTGTCCCTGTGGATTCCTCAAAGTAACAGCTTTGGACAATCCATTGACACTTCTAGTAGGATTGGATACCAAAGCTAGGTTTTCCAGAGCAGGGTAATCATTGCTGGTCTCACCTGTTTTCATAAACAGTAATTGGGCAGTTAAGGTATATCTCACTACACTAACCAGCAAGTTCTCCTCATACATGCATATGTTGCCCACCTCCATGGGTTAGCTGTCCAAGACCCAAACTACCAGGCAGCAATTTCAGAAAAGGGGAAGCAACAAAAAAGTAATCAACATTCATCAGACAGAAAATAATTCAGGCAAACGATGGCCACAGGTGTCCGTGGCAGTTACAGAATGAATAATAACGTGAAACATGGGTAAGTTTGGAAACTACTTATTGTCATAAGAGAATATATGGTGCTACTAAGAGCCTAGGAGCTTGGAATTAATTATATTGTGTGTTTGTGGCAGGCTGTTGGTGATCTGACCATACATTTTGTGTCTTTGATTATGTGGTGGGTCACTATTTATTTAAGGGTGGCTAATCTGATTACTTTTTATGATTTAGTCGAATAATTGAAGTAGGTTTGTGAAAGAATCTTATTAGATGTATGAATTGACAATAATGACCATGAAGTCGAAAAATATGGCCAACCACAATGGAGCTCAAGTCAGATACAAAAAGTGAATTGGGCCCGGTTGACGCTTACCTTCACACTTTGAAGAAACTTTGAAGAAAAGTGTTCTGAGAAGGTAAAGTTCAGCAGGGCAAGGCTGCTGATGGTGCCAGAGGAGGACACGTTGTCTGTTATCTGGGAGCCATGAAGATTTCTGCATTCAAACTCTATTTTTTTGAGTCAAAAATCACCAGTGGGATGAGACTATAGGCTGTAGCCGGTGAGAGTTCCATGAGGCCAGATTCCCCTTAGGTGAAGAACCGATGAAGAGGATTTGCTACTGCAGAGAACATAGTGGTAGCTGATGCAAACTCAGGCCGACAGGCAATATTTCTTGCTCAAATAGACAAGCAGGTTGGCCTTGGTCTTCTCTTAGTTCTCACAGCTGTTTTTAGGCAAACAAATTTCAAGTTTTTGATATTGGCGATCTGGGTACCTTTAGCCACCACCACCAAAGGTCCTGGATTGGAGGGGTGTCACTTGGGGGGGAAAGAGAGGCAGAAAGAGGGGGGGTTAGGATGCATTCAGACTGGTTACAGATGTGGATACAAGATTGAAGACCGCCTACTCCTTACCTTGTCTGACTGGCTTCCTTGTCACTCATGTACTTTCTTCTTATAGGTCATCTGGCATAGTCTCCCTTTCTCCATGTGTTTGTACCTCCCCTGGAGCATGGCTGCATTTCTTATCCTTCCACTGTCAATTTTTGTAGATGCTACTTTTTTCTTTGGGCTTAATCACTTTACCTGAGTGCAGAGTTTTCATCAAGCCCCCTCGTGTACTTATTTTCCCGTTGTCCCTCCCTCCCCATGTTGCCTGGTCCTACTCGCCCTCCCTTGATGTACTTTTAATGTTTATATGAGCCCTCGCATCATGCCTTCAGTTGTCAGTGTGCTTTCTCCCTGCCCCTCCCCCTCCGTTGTCTCATGCCCCTCCCTCTCATTCACCGCTGTTCAAGTTGCTCTACTCCCTCTATAATAAACCAAACAAATGTGTTGACGGTGCCAGCGCTGACAGCATCATGGCCATTTGTTTTCCTTTTACCTACTTGTGTAGCAGCCCTTTGAATTCTTGGAGTATTTTACTATTTCTGGCATTGCTGGCTTAGGTGCCCTTAGAGCCCTCAGTGGGTCTCATGAGGTCGAGGAGGTAGCGTAATGGCCAGAGCTGCCCACTTTGGAACTTGGGAGAAAGGTTTGATCTCTGTCTGCTCAACATCTTGTGAATCCGAACAAATTATACAATCTCCTGTGTCTTAAAAAAACTAAAATGAACGTGTCCTTGTGAAATGTAACTGGTGCTTATGCAAATGTGCTTCAGTACCTTTGGGTCGAGTTTGTGCTAGGTAAGACAGAAGAAACTCACCTCCAGCAGCAGGCCTCTGCTAACACGCTATCTTCTTAAGAATCCACCCTCCTTCTCTGCACAACAGCTCCAAATCTGCTTTTTAAATGGCGCTAAATCAAATTTGAACGATCACTAGACCTTATTAGGTTACAGTACCACTTTCAAGACCTTAACTGCTAAAGACATTTGGGAGTGAATGCTCGTTGTTTCTGACCGGGCATAGTGTTCAGAGAATAAGACAGTGGTAAACGAGGAGAGGGGGCTGCACATGCAAGGTATTGAAAACAGCCACAGACAAAACCAAGAGTTCAAGCCTATGCTAGACCTCTTCGCTTTGTCAATTGTGTTTTAACCATGTTGTACATCAGTGCGGTTGCTGTGTATCTTTGCTGAATGTAAAGACAAAAAAGTGCAATAACACAGTCCGCATTGGCAGTGGTAATGTATTTTCAATTTGTTTTTTTTTTTGCTTACAACCATGTTGCACATCTGCCATACTGCTGTACAACATGGCAAAATAATTGACAAGGCTAACAGGTCTGCACAGGCGAGACCCGTTGGCTTTTCCAATGCTTGTTATGATTTATCTTCATTGGAATGAGATCTTAGGTGGAAGACAAAAATAATTCTAAGATTGCAGAGAAAGGAAATAAGTGATGATCATGGGCAGTTTCACTGGTACTATCACATTGCCAAGTTATCTGGGATTGATCAAGCTAAGATGACAAATAGCATCTAGTTGTGTGTTTTTCACTAATGCAGGGTGGTCTACTAACTCAGGATCAGTGGTAATTTGAGTTCTAGGAACAAGGCATGAAATTGTGTGGAAGCCTTGCTTCCCCCCAATTGTTGCTCAAGACTAGATTGTATGCTTGTTTGTAACAAATGAACAGATTGAGTAGTACCACCAATTGAATCAAATTGCCAATGTACATGGTGCAGATCGAGCCATGACGAAAGAATAGGGGCTTGCTGGTGTTATTAAATAATGCAAGGGGGGTCTACAAACTCAAGTACAGGTATAACTTGAGGTGCAGGAATGAGGTCTGAAATTTTGTAGATGCCTCATCTTCCCTCCAATTGTTGGATAACAGATTTTATGCTTGTTTGCAATAAAATATCTAATTACCCAAATTGTATGTTTTTGAACATTCATGTCGTTCTTTATTTTTTCTGCTGAGTCTGTATCTTTTTAACCATTGAGGATGAAAATTTGCCCTGGTATGTGAGTTGGATTTGGATTAGATTGCTTTTTAACCTTATATTGTAAATAAATTAATGTTCTTAATTATGTAAATAATTATATAAATTACAGCAATGAAGCAGCTCTTTGATGTTTGACCGAAAGGCGTTGGCTGTTCTGCTGTTTTTATGTTAATCATCAGAAGTTTAACCAGTTGGGTGCCTTGGACGAGGTCACCTCGTCCAAGGCACGGGAACTGGGGGGAGCGCTAGTGCCCAGCCCCCCTCCCCCTGCCCCCCACCCCCAAGGCAGGAATGGAAGGGGAAGGCAAGGGTCGCTCCCCTAGGGGGCAAAATATATTTAGGCCATTTCTGCCCCCCTTGGGGGCAGATTGGCCTATTTTGATGAGGAATCCACAAAATTCCTACCACCCAGCATTGTCTCATCTATACCGATAAAAATTCTGCTGCACTTGTCAGCCTAAAATGTTTTTTTTTTGCAAACTGTCCTTTTGGACCCCCTTTGTTCCCCCTCAATATCGACATGTTTTTGGCTCTTCCCTTTCACAAGCACTTGGCCCACCTACACAAATGAGGTATCATTTTTACCGGGAGACTGAGGGGAACATTAGGTGGTATGAAATGTGTCCCAGTGCGGTGATCCCACACAGAAATGTGGGACATTTTTTAATTGTTTAGCTAAACTTTAGGTTTGCTGAGGATTCTGGGTAAGAAAACATTGGGGGATCCAAGCAAGTCACACCTCCCTGGACTCCCTCAGGTGTCTAGTTTTCAGAAATGTCTGGGTTTGGTAGGTTTCCCTAGAAGGCTGCTGAGCCCAGGACCAAAACTGTGGGTGCCCCCCTGCAAAAACAGGTAGTTTTGTATTTGATAATTTTGATGTGTCCAGATAGTGTTTTGGGGCATTTCCTTTCGCGGGCAGTAGGCCCACCCACAAAAGTGAGGTACCATTTTTATCAGGAGACTTGGGGGAACGCTGGGTGGAAGGAAATTTGTGGCTCCTCTCAGATTCCAGAACTTTCTGTCACCGAAATGAGAGGAAAAAGTGTTTTTTTGGCCACATTTTTATGTTTGCAAAGGATTCAGGGTAACGGAACCTGGTCAGAGCCCCAAAAGTCACCCCATCTTGGATTCCACTGGGTTTCTAGCTTTCAAAAATGCACTGGTTTGCTAGGTTTCCGCAGGTGCCGGCTGAGCTAGAGGCCAAAATCCACAGGTAGGCACTGTTTTCTATGAAAAAATGTGATGTGTCCACGTTGTGTTTTGGGCCATTTCCTTTCGTGAGCGCTAGGCCTACCCACACAAGTGAGGTACCATTTTTATCGGGAGACTTGGGGGAACACTGGGTGGAAGGAAATTTGTGGCTCCTCTCAGATTCCACAACTTTCTGTCACCGAAATGAGTGGAAAACATGTTTTTTTAGCCAACTTTTGAGGTTTGCAAAGGATTCTGGGTAACAGAACCTGGTCAGAGGCCCACAAGTCACCCCATCTTGGATTCCCCTAGGTCTCTAGTTTTAAAAAATGCACAGGTTTGGTAGGTTTCCCTAGGTGCCGGCTGAGCTAGAGGCCAAAATCTACAGGTAGGCACTTTGGAAAAAACACCTCTGTTTCCTTTAAAAAAAAATGTGATGTGTCCACGTTACGTTTTGGGGCATTTCCTGTCACGGGCGCTAGGCCTAGCAACACAAGTGAGGTATCATTTTTATCGGGAGACTTGGGGGAACATAGATTAGAAAAACAAGTGTTATTGCCCCTTGTCTTTCTCTACATTTTTTCCTTCCAAATATAAGAGAGTGTGTAAAAAAGACATATATTTGAGAAATGGCCTGTAATTCACATGCTAGTATGGTCACCCCAGAATTCAGAGATGTGCAAATAACTACTGCTCCTCAACACCTTATCTTGTGCCCATTTTGGAAATACAAAGGTTTTCTTGATAGCTATTTTTCACTCTTTATATTTCAGCAAATGAATTGCTGTATACCCAGTATAGAATGAAAACGCACTGCAGGGTGCAGCTCATTGATTGGCTCTGGATACCTAGGGTTCTTGATGAACCTGCAAGCCCTATATATTCCCGCAACCAAAGGAGTCCAGCAAACGTAACAGTATATTGCTTTCGAAAATCTGACATTGCAGGAAAAAGTTAGAGTAAAACGTAGAGAAATATTTGTTTTTTTCACCTCAATTTCAATATTTTTCTTTTTCAGTTGTTATTGTCTGTAGGAAACCCTTGTAGGATCTACACAAATGACCCCTTGCTGAATTCAGAATTTTGTCTACTTTTCAGAAATGTTTAGGATTCTGGGATCCAGCATAGGTTTCACGCCCATTTCTGCCACTGACTGGAAGGAGCCTGAAAGCACAAAAAATTGTAAAAATGGGGTATGTCCCAGTAAAATGCCAAATTTGTGTTGAAAAATTGGGTTTCCTGATTCAAGTCTGCATGTTCCTGAAAGCTGGGAAGCTGGTGATTTTAGCACCACAAACCCTTTGTTGATGCCATTTTCAGGGACAAAACCACAAGCCTTCTTCTGCAGCCACTTTTTCCCCTGTTTTTGAAAAAAATCGACATTTTCACTGTATTTTGGCTAATTCCTTGGCCTCCTTCAGGGGAACCCACAAAGTCTGCGTACCTCTAGAATCCCTAGGATGTTGGAAAAAAAGGACACAAATTTGGCTTGGCTAGCTTATGTGGACAAAAAGTTATGAGAGCCTAAGCGCGAACTGCCCCAAATAGCCAAAATAAGGCCTGGCACAGGAGGGGGAAAAGGCCTGGCAGCGAAGGGGTTAATAGAGAAACCTGTTTTGATTCAAACATTTGGAGTATTTCCTGGAATAAATGGACTGAATTACTTTTTAGTTGATGCATGTTGGTTACCTTTTATGTTTCTTCTCTTTTTCTGAAATTACTCTCACCAATTTTCTGCAGATCTGTGCCAGCTATTTAGACATCATTGTGAGTAGAGATTAAGGATGATGAATCCCCTGTGACCATTCCTGAAGACATACATCTGTAGCTAATGCCTCTGGAACGGGTCTTCAGCTTAGGAGACTGGCTAATTGTTTTGTCAACCTGTAAGCAAACAGGCCTCTAGTGAAGGGTCACCAGATGTCCTGCCAATGCTTGAAAATTGAGACTTCTAACTGCCATTTGTTGTTGTCGAAAATACTAAACAAATACCAGTCCGCTATCACCTTGACCTGCCCTGACAGATATTTCCCCCTCAGTGATATTGGATGTTGAAAGCAGAAACCCCACTGTGACTTGGGTATTTCCATTAGATTTATAGCTCTTACCTCCTAGTTTGTTTATAAATCTGGCTGCAGTCAATTTGCAGAAGAACCACACACCCTACTTTCTTTTGCCAGGCTTTGAAATGCAACAGAGCCTACATGAAGCTCTAAACAACTTATGTGCCATGACAACGGCTTCTCTGACCATCATTCCCAAGTCCAGACGTGCCCCGTCCCTGAAGTCTGGTATCTGATTGTAATACTAAGTCTGGGGACATAGGGAATATAGTAAGGCTGTTTAAATCCTCCATAGGAGCTGGCCACCATTCTGTTACTTCCCCTGCATCTGCTCCTGAAGGAATCAGTTGAGCGTATGTAAATCCATTCCTTGTATTTTATTTTCAATCTCTGAAGTCCCCTGTAATTCAGCAGGCCTGTGAATATTGCTTGGATTGAGGATGATAAAAAGTCTCCTATCCTTTCCAGGTGTCTGAGAGATATGAGAGGATTGTTTAACATATTCCTCAATTCCTTCCTAAGAAATCCATAATTCCTGAATGCGCTAAATCCTGAGTCTACCAATTTATGATGAATCCCAGATTCCGAATTAGGTCTACTGACTCTTGCATCTGTGCTATTAAAATGTGTTTGGTCTGCACTATAATTATTATATTATAGATAAATGATAATTTCTATACCATTTGCCCTGAGGAAAGCTGCTGCTTGCTTCACTATTTTTTTGAAGCACTGTGGTGCCATAGAGAGTCCAAAAGGAAGGGACTTGACCCTGTATGTGATATCCCAAACAAATTGAAGGTATTTCCTGTGATGATGCAAGATGGAAATCATTGGATATAGATATTTAAGGTTTAATCTTCGCATCCAGTACCCCAGCAAGAAAATGTCCCTTAGGGCTAGCACTGTCTCCATTATGCTATGTCTTGTATACAGATTTGACCAGACAGAATATTTTGTTATTTCTCATGGACTAAAAAAATGATATTGCTGACAAAGCCTTTTGGATGTAACTTGCACTTCTCTATTGCCTATTTTGTAAGAGATCCTGGACTTCCTTGGGTATTATATCCATTTCTTGCCACAAAAGAACATTGGAAAGGGTGTTGTCTGTTGACAAGGTGGAGACAGGAAATCTATTTAAAACCCTCTTACAGAGGAGCCTTGAGAAAGAGCCTCAATTCTGAACAGAAACGATCCAACCTACCGCTCACTTTTGCAAAAAGAAGGGTAAGAACTTTTACCTGGGGTTCCACCTCCCCTTGCTTTTCCACCAAATAGGCCAAACATTGTGTTCTCTTTCTTTGCAGGAAGAAGTTTGGTCTGATTAGATTGGTCTGATGCCCAAAGTAAGGTTTGTAAGAGCTCCCTTGGCCAGGGAATTGACTCCTGTATTTGCTGACCCCGGAAGAGACCAATCGAAACGCTTGCATGAGGGATGAGAGTGCTTTATCCAATGTAGTGAAGGCTTGCACATATTTATTTCCTAGATGTAATCATCTCCAAAAAGCGTTCCCCGAGTAGAATCCCCAGCTTCTAACTCTGCCATGCTGCCCAGTTTGGGGTCAATTTTAAGAAGCAAACTCTTCCTTCTTTGAGAAAAAAGAAGGAAAGCACTTCATTAGCGTTGGGAAGGAAACATAGCTCTCTGAGGCCAATTAGACATTCATTTTTGGTCCAAAGTATCCCCTGAGCCTTTGTCCTCTTCAGCAGCACAAGAAATCTTTGTTAACGGTCCTAGAACATCCGGAACATTGTTCTGACAGGAGGACATGCTCTTTCGAACCCTTTTCTTGGGTCTTTGACCCTTTTTACTCAAAAAGGTCACAATTCTAAGACTGGTTTCTTGATGCCTTGTTAGAAATAAGAGTACCTGGTTGTCCTGTCTATTGCTGACTTGTTTGGCCGCAACGTAACTAAATAAATACAGGCAGAAACCAGTGGTCTTTTGAGTTGGCCAGGTAAAGGGTGCATATATGAATCATTAGAAGCAGGCGTAATGTCTGCCAGTTTGCGGAGCAACACCTCATTCATCTGCCTCTCCTTGCGCGCCACACTGCACATCAGTGTTTTGATTTTGCCCATCCCCACAAACCCTCCCCCTCTGCTGTTCTGAAATGGTACCTGTTAAAACAAAAGAGACACATTATCCAATGTCAGAGGTTGCTATTTGAAACAATTAGGCAATTGCTTTGGAAATAGATTTAACAGCACAATTATTGAGTAAGTTCCTCAAATTCTTTTGAAAAATGTCTTCCTCAGAGACTTCATCAAGATTTGGTTCATCTCCTGTATCAAACCTTATTATATATACTTATGTATTTTGTATATATTATTCTACAGGGAACAGAACCTCTACTTGTTGTCTCATCTTTTTCATTATAGTTATTCGAAGTTTATTGATTGAGCTAAATAAATAATTTCACCACTGCTCACACATAAAGAACCATTACACCCATCAAATTGAATGCAATTAAAAATACAATATGAATACAAAATAAAAAGCATCACAAGTTTATATAGAAATATAACGAAAACAGTGAACACTTTCATTAAACATGCCTATTATAAGGCATCCAATATTCCACATTGTAGCAGTACATTACAGCCGTTAAATAAAATGCAGTTAGACATACAGTATTTCTGTAGGACTTCAGGCTAATGCCAAATATTCTTTCTAATAGTCCAGGCTGCACATAAAAATTTAGACATTGCCATCACTATCATCAGTGAGGGGTCGCTCTTGCATATTCTATAGGCAAACACGCTCAGTTATAGGAAGATTGTTACATAAGGACATAATCCATCTTCGTCTGGGAGCAATACAGCTAGGACAGAAAAAAGCAAATGTTCAACTGTTTCCTCAGCCAGGCAGCTGAGTTTATATTTTTTGTCTCCCTCTATCAGAGGTGGCCAACCCACGGTAAATGCAGCTGTGGGCAATGTACCATACCTAAATGATAAGAAAAATTAGGGCAGGCCTAAACACATCCAGAAAGGGCTCTGCAGCAGGTTCATACTTGTGTTGGAGGAAGTCACTAACCAATGAGCCATTGTCACCTGATTGAAGAGTCTGAAGCGAAACCATCTCCCAGAATTTCTGCTTTACAATATACACAGCATTTGATGGTATTGCTTCAGGGATAGCCCAGAATTCTACCATTACGTAAGCGGACTTCAAATTCCTCAACCATCCTACTTTCTCTACCGCTTGTGCGCATCCTAAAATGTCGCTGAGGCCAACCTTGTAATAGTGCAATTCCTCCTTTCTCCATAAAGGGATCTAGTAGAACAGAGTTCTTAAAACTGCCAGATCAGTTACTGAATAAATTCCAGGGTCAAGTCTGAGGGGAACCAAGGGTTTGCCCTTCTCCAACCTCGTAATCTTCCCCAAAAAATATTTTCCTATACAGCAAGAGTTTTTAAATTGCTCTAGCCCCACAACTCAGCCTCATAAAGGGCTTCTCCCCTCACCTGCAATTTGTATATATCTATGGAGGGGTTTGCTGGAAAATACTGAGCTTTATTTGCCATCCTGCTTATTGCAGCCCCTCTATAACTAATGGCATGCAAACCTTTCATTAAGTGTGCCTTCCATGCACCTGAATCTGCTAATCTCACTCCCAGATAATCAAATTCACTGACCCTTTCTAAAATGTCAGTGTCAGAGTCATCTTGGCATTTACTTTTCTCCTCCTAGTGTAGATCATCAACCTGGTTTTCATTACGTTTACTTCCAACCCAAAGTCCTTACAGAAGTTATTTAGTAAATTCTGGAGACCCATCCTAGTTTTAGCAAGTAGGAGGGTATTGTTTGCATCTGCATAGACCAGTTCTGGTATTCTTTTGCCCAGCCTGAGTGGGGGAGTCATTAACACTCCTACTCAAATATCCAATACAATTGTTAATGTATTAGGGAAAGAGAGTGGGTGCAAGGGGATACCCCTGCGAGCCCACCTCTCAACCCCAACTGGATGAGTTAGCTCACCCTTGTTACCATACCTAACATGCAAATATGCCCTTATGAAGGTGGACAGTAAGGTTAGGCAGTTCTAGTAGAACCCCCATCTCTTGCAGTGTACTCCATAACGTCTTTCTCTGGACTACATCAAAAGCTGCACAAAGATCTATGAAAGCCACAAACAGATTCCTCCCCCCCACCGATATCCACAGTCTTCCACTTAGTCTGCAGAAATCTGTAAACCTGGTCTACAGCACTGGTCGCTGGACTAAATCCTGCCTGTAGGCTTGAGATGGCACCACTCTCTTCTGTCCATTCCAACAACCGGTCTAAAATCTGCTTACAGAAAATCGTCTGTAGATTGTCTAGCATACTAATTGGCCCGAAGTTGGATGGGACGCTAGGGTTACCTTTTTTAAGTATAGGCACTCTCTCATCCCCCTTCCATATAGATAGAATCTGAGCACCGAAAGCAGCTGCAATGCAAACAGCACAGATATAGAGCACCCAGATATTCGTATTAGATTTGTAGAGGTCACGTGTTTTTTTATTGAGACCTGGGGCCTTACCCAGCTTTAGTGAATTGACAGCCGATAAGGTTTCAGAGTTGGTAAATTCCAAGGTGATTGCACCCTCCTTCCTAAATGAGCTAAAATGTTCATTCTGGGCCTCCTCAGGAATTGAGTTGAGGGAACAAAAGTGTGACACACATTCACCGGGCAATATTGAGGATCCAGAAGGGGATGATGTGTCCTCATATGGGTTGCTTACCAGTTTCCAGAAGCAGCTCTGGCCATTTCTCCTAGCTGCCTAAAATAAATCATCCCATCGTTCACTCTCCCACTCTTTCCTTGCCTGGGTTAATTTCTGCCTATAATCCACTCTTGTTAGCCTCCTCGCATTTCTGTTGCCTCCTTTAGTTGCCTTCAGCAGTTGGTCTTGACTATTCTGTACCCATTGGTGAACTGCCTGTTTTTGGATTTAAACCTAGTTTTCCCTGATACATCAGACACAAAGATGGAGCCAAGAAAATCAGAAAAGGTCAAATGCTCTCAGAATATCCTCCTATGCCCCCCCGCACCCCCCAGAATGAGGTCATGGCTTCCATGTGTTTAGCTAGCAACTGAGTGGTCTTGTGGACTGGGAACATTCTACAGTTTCCGATTTAAATTTTCTCCTGTTATTGGTCAGCTTAAGTGGCTGACCAGAACCACCCAAAGTACAAGCATCAATACACGGGAAAGATCATGGGTGAAAAGTATAAGGGGGTCATGATCGCTCTCCATGTTCCCCTACCTCCAAATCAGATGTTCCCACAACCGAATGCCTAAAAGTATGTAGTCTATCTGGCTCTCATAATTCAATCCTCTAAATGTAGGGGGCAAATGGGCATCCGTGCAATAGTGCCTGTTACAAGCCCTAAACCCATACACCAAGGTGATATCCACTACCTGCAGCGCTACTCTTGTTAACTTGCACTTACAGGACATGTATAGTTCAGGTATACCCCCACAGTCTATCCTCTTCCCGAGAGAGATCATGGGCTACTGGATAGTGTTCAAAGGTAGTATTAAAATCCCCTGCCACTATCAAATAGTAGGCTCCCCTGAACTCTGCAAGGAGATTATCTAGTTTGTGCAGAGTTTCCGATTCTCTGCT
This sequence comes from Pleurodeles waltl, assembly GCF_031143425.1. NCBI lineage: Eukaryota > Metazoa > Chordata > Amphibia > Caudata > Salamandridae > Pleurodeles > Pleurodeles waltl. Next base: position 540,479,634 of record NC_090442.1, read on the forward strand.
CCTCCTCAAACTTCTGTTGTACAGGTTAATCAACAGCACAGTAATCTTCTTTATTTGTTGGCAAAACAAGACCCTGCAAATCACCTGACCCCCAAATCCAATTCGTCTCAGTACATTTAAGGGACCCACTAAACCAAATAAGTAATCCCCCAGAGGCCCTCCCAGCTGTTGTCTTACAAGAGTAACACAGTAGTTTTTAAAGTCAGACCTGTACTTGGGTTCCAAGGCCCAAGTTTCCTTATGATTCAGATCTGGTGTTTATCTATGAAATCCCCCCAACCAAGTTGGGAAGCTTCAACCTGATTCCTGCTACATTCCAGCTGAGTATTTTCATCAAATGAGCTTGATTGCCTGGCAGACGGATTGGGAAGGTAAACTTTAGATTGGTGCAAGGTGATCCTGGTGGCAGAGAATGAACTGGGGGCATCAGAAGAGGTTCCTCAGGCTTGACAGGTAAAACCTTGGTGACAATTTGAGTTATTCCAGAGGACAACCGCCCTTTAGTAGGGGGAAGAAGGTAAGATGACCATGGCCCTTGCAATCCTCAACTGTTCACCATCAGTCCACCTCTGACAGGGAATGAAATCCCCTATTTTGACTGTTCTGTTGGTGCGCTGGATCAGTTGCATTGCTTTGTGGTGGGATAGACTGCCAGTGTCCTTGCTGATCATCGGTGGACTAAGCAGAACCTGGCCAAGAATAAAATACTGCCAATGGTTTCTAGAGCATGCCCCTATGCCTTGCACCTACCTTGTGCCTATTAGTAAAAATCTGCCCAACTCACAGGGGAGAATTAAATTAAATAAGAATACATTCTCCCTCACATTGCTTGGCAGCGTGCCCACTCATTCCATTCCACCCTCCTCACCATAAGTATAGCAGATGCTAGATAGTAAGGAAAGTCTACATTAACATGCAACCAATGAACAACCTTGTTTTTCAGTTCTGTAAAGGATTCTGTTGCACTTAAATGCAAGCAGGGTACGTTGACCAGCACTGCCACCAAAGGACTTGCTTCAGGAGGAAAATTGGGTACACTTGGCCCTGCTTTGCTTCTACCATTCCCCTTATTTGTCCTATAATTGGCACCACCCTGGTGGTTCACACCACCTAAATTCATTCCCTCGTGGCTGGAATCAGATCGCTTCAGGTTGCCCTCCTGTGGAGCTGAAACAGCTGGTTTTGCAATGTAATTTGTTGACGGGTGTCTGTTGTAATGCTTGGTCTTTGTGGTTTTTTTTTCTTTCTTCTGTCTATATTGGCAGACTGGTGAGCTGTTAAATTAACCTCTTTATTTAAAAGTGCTTCAAAAGCAGAGGGAAGGGGGACCCTGTGATGGGGTAACCTGAGTTATAGGTTGAGAGTATGGGAACCTCACTATATAAATCTGTGGATTAAGGGAAACTAAAGCCTCAAGGCATCTGAGCTAAAATGGAAAGGCGCCTCTCAGCAGACTCAATTTCCTTATCCGGTACACCAAGCGCCTAATGTAAGAACCCATCCAATTTATTATTGGCCATGAATTTGTCAGTTGATACTAAATGTTTACGCTTCCCCATTTTAACCAACCAGTTCTCCAAAGTCTCCAAGATCACAGCTATTCAGTTCTCATACCTTAACCAACCATGCCCCAAAAGGAAATTGGTTAAGCAAAACAAAATTACAGAGATACTTAACTGCATCGTCCTGGCTGAATGTAGTTGAAAAGGGGGTGGCATAGCCCGCTCTTGGGCCGATGTTCACCCCGGACGCGTCAAATGCAGCATGTCAGGCTCTTTATTTTTTTAAAGCGCCTCTGGGCACTCTCCTCCGGTCAAGGCCTCTGTTGCCGGTACTGGTGGGGGAGTCCCTCTCCACCCCAGAGCAATGATGCGTCCTGTGCCGTGGAGATTGAAATATTATTACAGCCAATTAACATGGAACACAAAAAGTATTCAGTTAGATTGACTTGCATTCAATAAAAGCAAAACAGACCAAATCTTTCCCCGCGTAGTTAACAGAATGTGCGCAAAGAGCAATTATACCGCTAATCTGAGCATGAAGGAAAAACTATAAAGCAAACCACCCTCTCCTCACGAATGCAACCAACAACAACATGCTTCCTAAGGTACTCAAATAACAAAGTACAGTACTTTACAGAACTGTACAATACCGAAACAAAAACTGTACAGGAAAATAAAAACAAGCTCTTTCCTGCAGTAATAACACACCCTACTTGAGTTTTAAAAAGCAGCAAGAAATGAGGAGGAGCCATTGATTAATGGCCATTATAACCCTCTGTTTACTGGTTGTTTTGCTTTGTCATTTCCTGTGTAAAAGAAGGTGCATTAAGGGCAATGTAGCTTTTTTGAATAGCTATGAATAAAGCAGCAAGAGAAGAGACTGCATAATAGGAGCCTCTTGTCCTGTAATAAAAATTTTGTATGATGCTGGAAGTATACAACAAACTCTAAATGCTCACCCATGCATGAGTACAAGAGCTTGTTCTGTATGGACGACTCTGCACATCCTCTGGTGGGTACTAAAAAAGTTTTCCAAAGCTTATGGTGCAGTGCGGGTTTTTTTTTTTTAAGGTGGCGACTTCAAGCAGCTGTGGTACACACTTAAGTTTTAGGCGATTCCATTGTGCAGCTTTAGAAACACTTGCATGTTTTTTATGTTTAGGTTTTTATTGGCATTTAAACAAAATCAAGATGCACTAATGACCAATCATGACAATGTGACTGAGATATCATGTGGTATTTATTACAAGCAACATCTGTGCACCTTCTTCCATCCCTGAGTCCCTCATACATGTTCTGGCCCCAACATATATAAAACCAGGCACTAGTCATATGATTAACGTGTAATAGCAATGCACTCTCCCCAGTCTCCACTTACGTGGGGGTAATCCTAGCTCAACTTCCCCCCGCTTGCGGGGAGCCCAACCCCCAATCTTATATAAATCATGGTGGACCTGCATCAGTAGGTTCTAATAAGTCTAAGTATTGCAGCCCAGGCTTCCAAATAATCCATCAGTTTTCTTGTCCCTATGGGATTTACGTATTAGGCATTCCGCTGAAGTCACACATTAAGCCACATCTTTCCTTAAGTCATTATGTGTGGAGGCAGTTGGGAAAGCAAATAAATGGCTAATCTGCGTTTAGCCAGTCTAATCCCCAGTAGTACTCTGAACTCAGCGAGGAGTGCCAACTTGATAGGGACTGAGTATTTGGGCTGACCTATATACAGTAGGGCATCATCAGCATACAGAAAGATCACCTGTGTGTTCCCCCTATCTTCACACCCCAAGCCAGCCCAGCATGGCATCCCGCATCCGAGTGCTATTGGTTCCATGGCCATGGCAAACAATAGACGGAATAGGGGACAGCCCTGCCTGGTTCACGATGCCAAGGAAATTGGTGGGACACCATTCCCTCACCCTCGCTGTTTGTTTTGCGTATAATATCTGGACCCATTTCTGGAAGTTCAAACCAATGCCCATCCTCCACTGTACCTCCCACAAATAATCCCAAGAGAGGGAATCGAATGCTTGTTCGGTGTCGAGGAGGGCCAGTACATACTGCCCCTCCTCGGAAGCTGAAGCATGCCAGACCAGCAAGGGTTGCTCTAGATTGCAGAGGGTGTTCGTCCTTGGAATAAAGCCACAGTGGTCTTGGAGAATCAGTTGGGGCATACATGGCAGGAGCTGTGTCGTGAGAACTTTGCTGAGGATCTTTGTGTGTGGCTTAGGTAAAATGACTGAGGGAATCCTTCATGGAAGTCAGGAATGTCACCTTCCCATAGGCTTCAGTCTAGACTTCAAGGAGTCTTTTGGATATTGTACCTGCCCTGCATTGGTATAACTCCTCTGGCAAGTCATCGCCACCAAGAGCCTTTGCTGTCCTCAGTGCTCTTATTCCGGCTACTATCTCTTCCTTAGTCAGAGGGGCATCCAAACTATCCTCCTTCCCCCTGTTGAGAGACATCATCTCCAGACCCACCAAATAATTGTGCCGCTCTGTGGCTGAGCAGGGTGGTGGGGATGCATACAAAGCCTGTAAATGGGTTAGAAAAACCTCAGGAATGCCTGTTGCGTACTTTCCATCCTACCCAATTTGTCGTAGATCCCTGTTTAGGGGCAGGATGCATGTCTCATTACGAAGGAGAGTGGCAAGTAGTTGCTCGCCTTATTCTCCTCCATATTAAGGTATTGCCGATAGGTGATCCCATGTTTCCAGTAGCTCTCGCTCACAATCCCTCCCACTCTATAAGCCCCTGGGACCGTTCCACCAGTTTGGCCTCAAGATTGCCTAATCTCTGTTCCAGGATATCTAAATACCTGGAGAGTTGCTGCCTCACCCCGAAGGTTGTTTTCAAACATTCCCCATGGAGGACCACCTTCATGGCATCCCACTCTATTGTTCTTGTTGACACACTACCCCAGTTGTCTGAGAAGTAGTGGCCAACTAACTCATTCACCATCTCATTAAATACTGCCTCAGTCATGGCCTCTGCCTGCATCCCCTGGAGCCTCCATAGACATCCCAAAGGACACTAATAAGAGGGAGTGATCTGATATAGCATGCTAGGTAGGAAGCAGCTTCCACACAGTGAAGTAATGCACCGGATAACAGATAGTAACCTGAGCGACTATATGTACCTGTAGCAGGCACAAAGCAAGAATATGCCTTTTATATTAGGGTATCTTGCTTTCCAAACATCCAGTAATCCCAAACCTGCCCTAACGCCCTGCAGGACACTTAACATTTCTGGTTTAGTGTCTGCTTTAGGGGGAAGACGATCCATGTCGTCATCCATTACAGCAGTTTAAATCCCTGGCCATATGGTCATCAGAACCCAGATACTCCATAGCTAAATCCATTACTGTACCAAAAATGACCCCTTCATTGGTATTCATTGCATATACATTTATCAAGCAGATCTCTATCTCTAGCATCAAGTGTCTCTGGTATAATCGCATACCGCCCATAGGATTCTAAAATAACTTCTTTAGCCACGAATGGGACCCTGGGGGTCACCCAAATAAGCACAAGCCCTGGTGTAACTAGAATAAGGAGTTTAAAAAATGTGACCCCCTTCCATCTGCGCAGTAGGCTGGTAATGCAGTCCCCCCAGGTGTGGGTCTCCTATAAGATTTCCAGTGCTACACCATAACACTGTAAGTAAAAGCACACTCGCCATCTCTTGTAAGGCCGACCCATACCCCGCACGGTCCAGGTCATGATTTTCCATTTGGAGGTCATAGGTCATAGCTATCGTAGTTATCACTCACTCTCTGATCATGTTGCATACCCTGTGAATCAAACTGAAAGTCTCCCTGCATGTAGCACAGGGCATTACCAAACACCCAAACATGTTGATGGCAGTACCTATATAACGTTTTGAACCATACCTCCCTTCAAAAACAGGAAACAATAGCCCCCTCCCAAAGGCAGTGAGTGAAGAACATGGGTCTCCGAACAGCAGACGACTATGCAGACCCACCGCCTCAAACTTCCATCTGAGGCAAGAGCCTCCAACTGTAGCGTTTTGCTGTGAGCCTTGCATCCTCCTCGAATTGTGAGGCCAAAGGCACTTCAACCACCTGCAATGTGAGTGCCGCCCACCATGACCTCCCCACCAGCAACCAGCTTCACGGGCCCCAGTTTAGCATTAATATGTAATAACTTGTAAATAACAGTCCTTTGGAAAAATATCCCCCCCCCCCAGAGAAAAGAAAAAAGCACAGATGCATTTCACTCAACACTGATGCAGCTCCCCACAAAACATAGATCGATACTGTGATATGAGTCCCAGCGTAAGTTGTGCTACCCTTCTCCAGAGCCTCTTTAGCTCTGTCTGTACCATCACTACAGTAATCACCACCCTCCCTATAGGTCTGGAAGGATTCACAAGAGCCTGGCACACAGTTTGAATCTGCCAGTATTCTGTCAGGACAGACGAGTATCTTCTGGGAGTCCAAGCTCCTACCAGAGTCTGCGATGGGATTCCAATTTCTTTCACTCCTCTGGGGGGATCCCAGATTCCTCCAACTCATCGAGGCAGTTATTAGCTTCCTCATGGGTGACAAAAAAGAGAGCCCTCCTCTTGTGTTGAACCCGCAACTTGCTGGGTACATAAGACTGTAGCGGATACCGCAGACCCAAAGTCATTTTTTTCCACAGTCTCTGTGGAAGTCTTGTACCTTCCTGGTACAATCAGGGAAAATCATGATCTTTTTGTTCTCAAATTTTGTCCCCTCCCCCCCCCCCCCCCCCCCCCCAGACTTGCATGTTCTGTAGGATTGCATCACTATCTCAAACATTAAATAGGTGGGCAATTATGGCTTAAGCATCAGAGCTAGTGCATGGTGTGCACACGTAAAGAACTTGGAGAGGTGCCGGGGCTGTAAAGCCATTGTTATCCAGTCCTCTAGGAACAGTTTAGTGGACTGTCCCTCTACCTTCTCCGGGAGGCTCACAAATCGGAGTTGAGTTTGTTCCTCTGGGAACAATGCTATGTATCCTCCAACCAATCATCAAGTGAAGTTGTGGTGGTCTGAAGCTTCAAGATCATTTTCATGAGTGTGGCCACCTCTTGTGCCCTGCCCCTCTCCCTTTAAAACCGTCTCAGAGATTTTCCTGAAGTCTGTGTGTAGTAGACTTACCTCAAGGGCCACTGTGTCAATTTCTGCCAACATAAGTTCTCGGGACAATTTAACTTCCATCAGCAGGTCTGCCTTTGTATTAGGCGGAGTATCCCTGGGTGGGGGCTGCCTAGACTGTTCACCCTCTGCACCATCGGTCAGGAGGGGAAGTGCATAATTGTCTATTCTGTTTCATGCACCGGTTTGTGGGGCTTATCTTTCATTATGGCAACAACCCAGTGTGCAGGAGGCATTTCCCAACAGTCACGTCCCCAATGAGAGAACATCTGCATGAACAATGGGCACCACCCAATGGAACAGCCCCTGCCGTCCGGTATCACAACAGGCCAGGGAGGCGCCAGCACCATCCTCCGTGTTAGCATGGTCTCCATCCCTGTAGCACGGGACACACCAGTTGTCTCTGTGGGTATCAGCCTCCGCAGCACATCATTTGGGCCTTTCCTCTGGTGATCATTGAAAGGCAGGGAGTGTCACCAACAGAGAGCCCCAGCACATTGGATAACACCAGCAGCTGTAACAAATGCACAACAGAGAGAACTAGTCCATGCCCAACAGGATCAGCGTCTACAGTTCGGTGCTCTCCGTGTAGGCCTGCCAGAAAACAGTATTTTTCTGCAAATATTCAGTGCAGGGGCCCCATGCACACATGTGGGCCCCAGAGTTCAGTGATAAAAATGGCCCCCAAGTAACCCCTAGCGTGAGTACTCATTGCTTGTTCTTGCCGCTGCACTTGCCATTCTTCTGAATCCCAAGATAGGGGTGGGGGTCAACGGCGTGGGCAGGAGCATTCAACAAAGGGCTGTTCCAGGCCAGCACTGCCGCTGAGAACTAGCACAGCCCCACTTCCCCACTGTACATGGTCTGGGCAAATTGGGGAGGGGCCTCAGAAACCCCTGAGATTCCGCCTCCAGCCAGCTGCCTCACCAGCCTGGCCGGGCCCCCAGTCCACGCGGCCGCTGTCACACTTCTGCAAGGCCTCTGGTGAGGCCGCCAATGACATCGCTCTCTTCATCCGATACCGCTTGCACCAGCAGTCTAGGGCCTCTGCATTGGCCACGCTTCTCGGCCTTCTGCAGTGGCACCTCTCTGCCCTAGCGGACCAGGCAGAGTCCACTCTAGGCCTGTATTCAATGCGGCCACCAAGGTCTATCTCCAGTCGCACCAGGCCCAGTCGCACTGGTGACCCGACACCCAGCAAACAAAATACTTGCATGTGGCCTTTCCCTACAGAAAGCTGATTTATCAGTTCTTATTATTATGCCAGATTCAGCATTTTGTGTCAGAGGATACAATGTAGATTTGCCCCATTGGTGACTAAACAAATTCAGAGATTCTTAAGGGAAGTCAATAAAGAGTAATCAACTGTGGGAAAAATTGGCTATCTTGCAACATAAGGTTCATGTGGTCCAAATATAGCACATGATGGCACATAAAATTGAAGGAATTTGCTCCAGAGTTAGAGAAAACTGTGCACTAAAAACTACCCCCCCAAACCCTGCCCCACTTACTTCACCACGTACTCTCCCTATCATCCCTCCTCTTCGACCCTTCCATAAATCTTCCCCGCCTCTAAAAAATAAATAAAAAAAAAATAAATAAAAAAAAAAAAAAACTACCCCAACCCCCAATCTTTAAGGTTGCTGGTGTAACCGATTTCAGACCAAGATTGATGCAGACATTTTGGTAGTATTTCAAGAAACATTGAAAATACTCCTACTTCTTTACTGAAGATAATGTACCCTTTGAAAAACAATGTTTGTGAGTATTTGCAGTGTTACACATGCATTCTCTCTCTGGCAGTGTTACCAGAGGTATGGAAACAGGTACAAAATGATCATGGAGCACCTGCTCCGCTCTGTGTTTAGGAATTTAACTTGATTGGCAATTTCACGGTATGAGCACATGCTGGTATAAGTGCTACTCTATTAGTCTTGCCGCAGCAGTGCTAGTTGACATATTTGTCCATCAATTAACTATTTTTCAACATAAAACATTCTGCTGTAGCGAGACCAGCTCAGACTCCCCTCACTATCTTGGACAAACACTTGGGGTCATTTTTCTTGAGTATAAACTGATATAAATATATATTGTTTGCAATTGTTTTATGCTCCATACTCCTTTCGATATGGCTACAAAAGACTCCCACTACCCAAGTGGCCATAAAAGATGTGCAATATGTAGTCTCAATGGGAGCATTTCATACCTTTTCCAGACAACTGTCCTGCATTCGCCACTAAGGCACTCGGGCATGCTTGGGATTATGATTGCTATGTTTGCATCTTTTTGGCCTAGAAAACAAACAAACAAACATAGAATGCACCAATGGTACACTTAAACTACGCTTGACCCTTGAGGTATTCAATACTGGATTGAGCTGGCTATATAACCTGTATTGGGTTTAGAGAGAATTAAATTTGCCTAGAACATTATTATATGGTCACACCACATAGGAAATGCTCTTTGGAGTATCAGTGTATACGCCTCATCTTGATGTACCAGAAATGTGGCAGAGGCTAAAACATCTGACCTTTTGTTCTGCTTGAATTTACTGCAAAACGTTCAAGAACTATTTCCGTTTGACACAGCTTTGAATATTGCATCGACCCTACACACTCTTACATCGCCTGGGTCGCAGTGACTCGGCTCCATGTGCTAGAGGATATGGTGCGATGGGATCTTTCTTTCGTATACTTTGGGAGTGTTCAGTAAATCAGGCCTGCTGGCAGGAGGTAGTAACAGTCTTGAACCAAGTAATGGGCCTCACGATATAGTTGGAGGCCAGATGGTACTTGTTACAAATAACGGGGGAGGAGAGGTGGCCCAAATCTCTAAAGATCTAGGTCATGCTGGCAGCCGTAGTGGCCAAGAGGAATATTGCCAGTCATGGGGGCAGGGCAATCACCGAGTCTCACAGACTGGAAGAGGGACCTGGACTGGTGCCAAAGGGTCGAACAGGTGACTTATAAAAGCTGTGGTTGCCCCAACAAATTCAAAAAGATCCGCACCACCTGGGTTGAATACAGAGGGTAATACAGGCTATTGGGGATAGGGTGAGGAAATGCCTGAGGTAAAGATGTACCCCTGGGGAGGCTACCATGGGATTGTAAAAGATCATAGCAGGGGTATACCATAACTCTGCTTAAACCCCTTGTTGGGATGTGTGGATGTGTTATTGTGGACACAGTGCTTCACCCTAATATTTATGATGATATAAAGATGTGTAATCTGAGCAATTATTTAATAAAAATATATATTTTTAAACCTAGAACTAAACTGGTTAATGTGGAGAAGATGTATAGGCCCAGTCCCACACTGTATCGGTGTTAAGATCAGCATTAGGCATTTTCGAACCCAGCTGTTTCTCCTCAAGGTGCCTGCTTTGCTCCTGCAGCGTGCACTATCCTCCTGCTCTCTGTTCCCATTTTGTTTGCACCTGCTGTGCTATTTTGTCTGCTCCTTATGGGCTCCTTTCTGCTCCTTTTGGGCTTCTTTCTGCATCTTTGAGCAATTGTGCTCTTTTGTTTGCCTCTATGCTATTTTCTGCTTTGTAGTATTTGTGCCCTTTTTGTGCTATATTATTCTATTTGTGCCCTTTTTGTGCTTTCTTTACTCTTCTAAGCCCTTATGTGCCCTTTTTGTTGTTCGTTTTTTCTGCTTTTGCACCTTTTGCCCACTTAGGTCTCCACTCCCTCCTGTACTCTCCTGACCACTCCTTACCTGTGCTTCTGCTATGTTTGCCTTCTTGTGCTGAGGAAGCCCCTACCCAGCCCCCTCATCTCTGGTGTCCTCACTCCTTACCCCTCCCAGGACCTTCTTAATGGTGGCTGAAGGTGTGCCAAAGGCAAGCCCATCTGCACCCGTCTGCATCTGGACCATGCTCGGCCCCAGCAACCCTGGTCCCATCGCCCCCAAATCCCAGAAATACTTTGCAGAGCTCCTTAGGTCACTCGACCTGGCACACTGATCCCCCACTGCTGCTGTGCTGCACAGCACCCCACAGAAGGAGCCTTCACCTGCACCCACTGTTGGTACACCACATACAATCATTCCACAAACATGCATCCTAAATCTAGGACCTGCTGAACAGCAACACACCACAACTCCTCTTCATCACAGAAACCAGGCTCATCTCCACATCTGCTTCCGACATCGCTGCAACAAAGCGAGCGGATCACTAGATTGTGGGTCGGAACCACAACTGCATCTTTTCCACGCATGCCTTCACAACAAATTTATTTGTAAAAGTATGCTTAGTAAACGAATATGTGGAAACGACATGCATAATAGTGTTATACAACCCCCTCCCTTAACCTAAAAAACTACCCTAACCCCCCACCCCAACTAATGCTCAAAACTAACCCCACCTCCGAAAAACCCTGGCCCCTGTTTCATAAAACCGCCCCATCCTTAAACACTAAACTACCCTGAAAAGCCCTAAAAAATAAACTACCCTGATCCCCCCACCCCACCCCTAAAAAATAAACTACCCTGGCACCTGCCACCAGTCCTGATCCCTAAAACCTTCCCCTACCCCCTAATAACTAAACTATCCCAACACCCCACCCACTCTAAGCCCAAAGAAATAGTGCCCTGACCCCACCACCCCTAAAAAAAAAACTACCCTGACCACCATCCACCCTAAGCCCTAAATCCACCCAGCTGCTAAAAACTGACCCTCAAACCCTGCCCCACCCCCACTTACCTCACTATGTACTCGTTCGATCCTACCTCCTCTTCTCCCGCCCATCCTTAGACCTTCCCCGCCTCTGAAAAACAAAAATAATAAACTACACTGACACCCCACCATTCCCCTTAAAAAGAAACTACTGCGAAAAAGCCTTAAAAAATAAACTACCCTGACCCCCCACCTACCCTAAGCCCTAAAAAATATAAACCTGGCTGAACTCTACATCTGCACCGACATCGCCGCGACAGTGCCAAGATTGCTCAACAGGACCACATTCACAAGGTTATATGACTCAACCACGCATGCCGGGACTACGCATGCCTTAACGCGGTCAGGACCACAACTGCATCTTTTCCACTCATGCCTTTACCACGCTTGCTTTTACAACAAATTTCTTTGTAAAAGTATGCTTAGTAAAGGAATATGTGGAAATAGCATGCATGGTTGTGTTATACAACCTCACCTTAACCTAAAAAAGACCCAACCCCCTTTCCCCCACTGAGGCCCAAAACTACCCTCACCCCTTAAAACCTCCCCCCCAAAAACCCTGGCCCTTGTTTACATAAAACTGCTCTGATGAAGAATAAACGACTCAGTACTTAATTTCTGCTTGTTGTTTCCGGTGCGGACCACCAGCACTTATTTTTGAGGGCCGTCACTTATTTGTCTGCTTCAAACATTTACTACAAGCAAAAGACACATATGGGGAAGACAGAGGAAGAGAAAAACAAAAAAGCGTCACAAAGGGGAAAAGTAGAAAGCTGCAAGAGTGAGCCGACGGGGCAGGGAGTGGCTTTAAATGGATTGAAGAGGCCTGAGATGGCTTAAGGATTATGCAGCCTCAGTATTTCATGTTCGCACATTTAATTGCAGCAGCCGCATGTTTAAGAGGAAGGCTTTGGGCACCAGCAAGTTTTTATTTACAAATTAGACACTGAAATGCAATGACCCACCTTAAGCCCTAAAAAATAAACTACACCGATTGCCCCCCCAGCCCCCGCCGTGCCCCTAAGAAATAAACTACTTCTATCCACCCCACCACTAAAAACGACTTCCCAAACCCTTCCCCACTTATCTCACCGTGTACTCTCCTGCCTTTCTCCCACCCTTCCTTAAACCCTCCCCACCTCTATAAAAAAAAAAAATTATAAAAAAAAAAAAAATTACCCCAACCCCTAAAAAATAAACTACAGCCCTAAGCCCTAAAAAATAAACTACCCTGACCCCAACCCATCCTAAGCCCTCAAGAATAAAGTACCCGACCCACTCACCTCCACCCCAAATAAACTACAACCCTAAGCCCTAAATCCACCCGCACCCGTAAAAACTACCCCGCAACTGTGCCCCAGCCCCACTTACCTCATCCCATCCTCTCCCAATCCTTCCTGTTCTTATCTACGCACCACTGGACCGCTCTCTGCCTTAACCATGCATATGCCCGGTTTAGGCATATGCGTGGTTAAGGCAGGGAGATCGGCAGTTGTGGTTTAGGCAAGCGTTCTGCTTGCGTGGTAAACATCCACGTTGTTTAGGACGTTCCCCCTTCACAAGCCAGGAGGAGGATCAAATGCTTAACATCCATGGAAAATGCCACCACTTTCATGGAACATTTGCCCTCCAAACTACTAATCTCCGTAAACCTCACCCTGAACATAACCCTTACCTACCAACCACCAGGACCACAAACCTCGTTCATCAACCTCTTCACTGACTATCACTTCACTCCCCATCGACTCTAGAGCCTTCATACTTCTAAGTGACCTTAACTTCCACCTGGAAGACAAGAATGACTTTCTCCATAGGTCTTCTGAAAATCCTGAGCAATGTCCGACTCTCCCAGCTCATTCACGGACCTACACACATTGCTGAACACACACTACTCCATCTTCACCACCAGTGACAGCATCAAATACATCACCTTGGTGCTCACATCGACCAACCACTCCATCATGTACTACCAAATCAGCGTGCTGCAAGTCAACACTCCCACCAGTATCATCCTAACAAGTCGCAGCTGGGACAAAATCTCAGAAGCAGACTGGCTCAGCACCCTCAGCATGGAGCAACCTATTTCACAGATAAGTTTGATAGGGACCAACTTCAGCACCTGCTTTAAGTACTTACTCATACCTGTCAAACCCAACAAGCAAAATAGACCCAGGAAACTGGCCAGCTGGTACACAGAGGACCTCTAAGACTCCAAAATATACTGCAAACAGAAAGGAAATGGAGAGCCGGCCACAAAACCATCGTCAGAACCACCTACAAGGCTGCACTCAGACGCTACCACCAGCAATTAAGAGACACCAAAAAAAGAGCACTAGCTGAATGCATCAAAATAGGCTGCAAGGAGATCTTTGTTCTTAATCGTCAAGGATTTTACCTCACCAGCAGCCTCCAACATCACCCCTCCCCAGAACGCTGTGCAACCTGTCAAACCTCTAAAGCAAAATCGCAAGCATTTACAGTAACTTCAAACACCAACCCTAACAAGCTCATCACCAGTTCACTCACCGCCAAGCAAGACAGCCACCTGACCAAATGGCGATTCCTCTGCAGAGACAACACAGTGACAATCATGCAGACCATCCACACGGGTCCCAGGAGATCCATGCTCACACCACATCTACAACCTGAGATCGCAACCAGTCAGTGCCACCCTCACCCACATCAGCACCTCCATCACCCCCCTCTCATTCTTGGATGACTTGAAACATCTAGAAGACAACGTCTGCCTTAAAAAAAAAAAAAAACATTATCTGACTCAAAGTAACTCATCAGCAGCTGACCCATCGCCCTCATCCCATACGCCGCCAAAGTGATTGAGTGGGCCATCAACAAACAACTCTCAACCCACCTTGAGCTTAACCACGTGCTAGACAACACTCATTCCTTGTTCAGAACAAACCAAGACATGGAAACCGCACCCATCACGGCCATCGAAGTCGTCCGCACAATCCTTGAACAATGATCAACAGCGGCGTTCTTCCTCCTTGACCTCCCCGCAGGCTTCAACATTGTCTCCCACAACATTTTAATCATAAGTCACTACGAGATTGGCTTCCAAGAAGCCTCACTCAGCTGGATCTGCTCCTTCTTCACAGGAAGATCCCAAGGGGTCAGACTGCCACCCTTCACATCAGTGACCAAGTACCTGAGTGGGTGGATGGGGATGGCACCTGAGCTACAGAATTCCTCAAGCATTGTTCCTCAGCCCCACCCTGTTCAACATCTATATGACACTACATGCCAACATCATTCAATCCCAAGGCATCACCATCTTCTCCTATGACACCCAGCTCACCCTCTCCTTGACAGACAAGACAACCAACACCATAAACTACTGTATGATAATGATAGCAGACTGAATGTGAGCCATCTGCCTAAAGTTCAACTTGGTCAAGATGCTGGTCCATGGATAAAAGACCTCCCAATGGTATCCACTTGGTGGCCATCAAGGCTGGAAAGCAACACCAGCTGACCACGCAGGGAACCTGGGGATCATCCTAGACGGCAAACTCAACATGATGGCACAAGTCAACACAGAGAGCTCTTTAGATGCCACACTCTTTGCATACTATGAAAGATCTTTAAGTGGCTGCCACAGAACATCAGAAGGACTCATTAGCAGGCTGGACTTCGGCAATGCTCCATATGCAGGAATCTCCAATCAACTTCTATACAGACTCCAGGCCATTCAGAATACCACTGCAATACTCATACTCTATCTCCCATGCAATACCCACTTCAGACCACACCTCAAGGAGCTTCACTAGCTTCCCAATCAGAAGCGCCAAATCAAACTTCTTACGTACAAAGCCTTACACCGCACTTGACCAGCATACATCAACAACTGCATATACTTTCACCAGCCTGCCAGACACCTAGTCTCTGCCTCACTCTTACTAGCACACATGCTTCACGTCAACAAAACCAGAGGAGGAGGTTGCATCATTCTTCTGTTTTGCAACCAAAACCTTGAAAAACCTCCCTGGAAACACATCAGAGCCTCCCTTTCACCTGGCTCTTCAGATAACATTGCGGGGACCACCTGCTCAAGCAGTGAGATACTCTCATAGCTGAATGGTGTGCTATGCAAATCAACATAACATAACATTGTAATTCTGCCACTGGTGAAGATAATATTTCTAAAGCTACGGACGGTGACTCCTCAAAGTGGGAGAGCTAGTACAGAACGGATCTTTGTCAAACATATTTTTGTACCAGCCTTCATACCACCTGTCCATTTCTGAGAGTGGAAGGCACTCAAAAAGTAATCCTGCCACCATTGACGGACCCGAAGAAAAATGGGAATGTGTCAATCGATCACATTAAAAAGCAGCACTATAGGGTTGATTCTGTTCAGCAGACCCCTTCTGAAATCAAGATGTGTCCAGAGCAGATCATTACATCCTCTCCCTTCTCTGCAAGAGTTATTCGAAGAAGCTAATTCCTATGTCCCTTTCCATGTATCAACCATAACACCAAGTGCCAGTGTCCATGAATTAAGCTGATGTTGTGATTTCAACAATACCAAACTGTTGATACTACTGCCATGGTTTACTATGAACCACCGGCAGAGCCTACAACATGTGAAATAATTCCATTGCAAGAAATTATACTGTATGAAATGATTCAGATATTAATTTTGAAAGAAATCTACCTCCAGTAAATTGGCGCTACAGATGGCTTCTTGCTGGTTTTGCAACAGATGCCTTCTTCTACTCAGGTCTGATATCTGGATTTCTACTGGAGTTATTTTCCTTCTAATGTGGGATTATATTGCAGATTGAAATTTTGCTTATAATGGATGATAACTGTATTCCTGATAAGACAGTGCTGTTTGTGTTTCAGGAATTATTGCCACATTCTTCTCCTCAAAGACTATGAAGGGATTATCATGCTGTGAATATCACTGTGTATCTTGTGCTGGACTAACTTGTTTTGGGAAAGATTCACATCAAATTCTGAGTCTGACAGGAAATAGTCTGTTTTAAAAGTCTTTCTGGATGTTACAGTTGTTACAGTTTCTGGCACTTTTGCACATACTTCGGACATTAATGCTATTAGACAATTGATGTCTGATTTGTCCCTGAATGCTACCTTAGAAAATGAAGATCCTTAATAAGTGCTGAGAATCACAAAGAATTGTTCTGTTTTCATCCTTATGGACATCACCCCACTCTTAAAACAAGTATTTCCCAAGAGAGAGAAAATTATATACAAAGGAAGCAGTGTGGGGCACCACCCATACCTAGTCCCAAAAAATTCCGGAAAATGTTCCTTTATTTTAACATTGAGGATAGGTTAGATCCATCTGCCTTGTATTACTTGCAAAAATCCAGAGAGACTTTAGAAAAAGTCTGTTCACCAATCACAGGTTGAAATACTTTGTACAATTTATTACAGCTCTTGCAATCGAAGATTATGAATATTGAAAAGAAAATATAAATGAAAAAAGTATTTGGGGTACCAAATGTTGGCAGATGAAAGCTAGGAAGTGTTTATTAAGAACATGCTTACTACTTGGATAAATTATATCTCTAAATTCGACTATCCAGCAGACAACATGCATGGAATTTGCATCCACAAGAGACCTAAAAACAGCATCCATTGCTAAAGTTAATTGACCACAGTTACTGGTTTTGCAGCAGAAAGAAAACATTAATGATGTTGAATTGAATGCTTGGACTCAAACAGTGCTTATAAATAGACTCCATTTGGAACAGATGGTATTGTCCTATTGACAATGAATACTGATAGGTACATCAGTACGGTTCTATTTAAAGCTTCTTGCCTCTAAACGGATACAACAGATTCCTGATATATTTATTCTTGCTTATCAATAACCACATATAGTATGGGAAACTGCATCAGCTGTGGTTAACTTATTCTGATTTAACTGTTAGGAAATGTTAGAAATTGAGTTTCTGGTTGGCTAAGGTATGCACCTAAGCCAGGCAGAACCCACCACTCTAGTCAGGGCAAGGCAGTTACACACCAAAGATAACCTGTGCTCACCACCTGGCAGCTTGGCCCAAAGCAGTCCGGCTTAGCCCCAGAAGTCATGTGTAAAGCGTTTGCGCAACACACTCACACCAATGACACAATAAATTCACCACAAAAGAGACTCAACAGAGGGCATATACAAAAATATGTCTCTTATACTGTAAATGTATCTCAGACCACCAACGATTGTAAATCGGCATAAACTACATGGATCCCCCACATAACAATACAGGCATAGGCCGAGAGCACCTGCGCTCCTATTAGTAAGGTTATGGTGATTATATGAAGGAGTTGCGGGATCAGGAACTTCCACGTGCCTACTACGTGATTGACAATAGATTTGGTGGAGTTTCCTGGACGCGATCACATGCCTCTCTTCTTCGACAGAAAATGCCCACGGGCCTGACCCAAGGTGAGAGGGGATAAGCACATCCACAGTGCAAATATCACAGGGAAACCTTCCTATGGCCACTACCACATGCAGACTCAAGGCAAGAGAAGCTGCACGCTGGCACACAGCACAGCTGCTTGTTAGGGTAAGCTTTCGGGGGCTGGTCCCCTGAAGGAATACCCTCCTGGTGATGGATGGCACCACTCGCAGTGGTGGCTGGGCCAGTGACACTGCTCTGGTCTTCCAGCGGTGCTTGGGATCCCCGAGCCGGCTGTTCAGCGTCCTACCAATTTGATGGTATGGCTTCCCACATTGGCCCAATACTTGTCCAGGAATGCAGCACGCTCCCCCAGTGTGCCACTGGGAAGGTCGGTATTGAGGAGGTGGGCACTGACATCCTTTCAAGTCCTGCGCAGCCCCAAGGCAAGCATGGCGTGCCATGGGAGTGGGGCCTTGGGAGGGCAGACAGCTGGGCAGTCAGGGTTCTCTCCATCTGGCCTGCAGTGCTCAACATGCGACTGGGCATACAGAGGATGGAATAGAATAAAAAGAAATGTAAAGCGCTAACCACATGCTGTTGATTTGTCACCCTCAGTATCCACGAGGGTCCCACTGATGTGGAGGCTCTGAGGGACGGGGATCAGCCCGCAGGCAACTGGAGAACACTAGGGGTGGGGGCCCAAAGGGAAATAGCAATAAGTAAGCCAGAACATAAGGTGAGTAGACCATATGGTGCTTCCTCCTGGCAAAACAGCTGTTCTTTGGCAACCCAGAGTCTGAAAGCTGCTGGCAGCAGGGTAACAATCAGAAAAGGAATCCAGTGAGTCCTTTATGCCACCAAGGAGCAGTAGGGGGCAGGGCAACTACAGAAGAGTAGTTCAGATGAGTCCTTTTGCAGCTCAGCAGTGTTTCAGGCAGAGGATAAACTACTACCAGTAAGCAGGATGTCTCACTACCATTCCAAACATACCAAACATGTCCACACTACTCCTCACAGATCAGAAATAACTAGTTAGACATACATAAGGGAATTCCAAATGCAAGCCTATGAGAGGAGCGGCATTTACAATAGTGAAAAACTAAATAGGCTGTTTGTCACTATAAGGACATGCAAAACTTAAAAAATAAATGTTCTGTCTTTTACATCCACAGCACCCTACCCCATGGGGCTAAATAGGGCCTGTCTTAGTGGTGGCTTGGGTGTAGTGAAAAGGAAGTTTAGGACTTAGCAAGTAGTTTAACTTGCCAAGTAAATGGGGCAGTAAACTGCGCACACAGGCGCTGCGGTAGCAGTCCTGAGACAAGTTTGAAAGACTACTTCTGTGGGTAGCAATCAGTGCTGCAGGCCCACTAGTAGATTTATTTACAGGCATGGGTATACGATATACCACTTTACAAGGGTCTTGCAGGTAAATTAAAGAATCTAAATAGCTGTAAAACAATTATACCAAGTTGTAGGGGAAGAGCACATGCACTTTAGCACTGATTAGCAGTGGTAAAATGCCCAGAGTTCTAAAGCCAACAAAAAGAGGGTCAGAAAAATAGGAGGAGAAAGGCAAAAGTTTGGGGATACCCCTGCAGAAAGGGCAATTTTCAACAGTAAAGAATATCTGTCTAAAATGAGTAAAGACATGGATTTCAGTGATTAACTCATGGGTCACCATCCAGTAAAAGAAATTGTAAAATATTTTGTCTGTTGTAACAAATGCCAATATTACATATTAGTAGGCATATCTGGAAAAGAGAGCAGCAGAAAGAAGTAGGGAAACTAACTGGTTAATAATACAGACCACTTTTATAGTAAAATGACTTTCAGACCCTACACTATGCTCTCAACAGCACTGAGTCTTTTAAAGAAGACTTAAGTCTTTTGCAGTAGAGATAAGCTCAAATGTCTGCAGTAACAAAGTTAAACAGAGCATTGAGTACTTTAAAAGCTAGTAAAGTGCCCTGACAGCTTATTAACAGAAGTGCTGTGTTTGATTCTTAAAGTTTGACCTGACTCTGAGAACAATGACTGAAAAAGAGGCATTCTGTACCCTTTAAGCATTAAAGAAATCAAAAGCATCCCCTTTTCTGTGGCAGAAGATTCATATATAACAGCCAAAAGGATACATAATTGAACAAATACATGAGGTCTTTCTTTATCACGAAAGAAGTTCACTTTTGAGTTCCATTATTGAACACAAGACAAGTCAGCATTCATAAGCATGTCTGTGTGCACTAGTCCTCTAGGACATTCACTCCTCTGTGATTCATCCACTCAGCATGGAGCTTGTAACCGTTTGATGCCAGGATTCGCCTGCAGATTTGCTGGCCACATCAACCCAGTTCATTCCTTCTCACCCCATGGTCTTTGGAAATGGGTCCTATCTAACAAGAACAAATGATAGCTGTTGTGGGATGGCCTTTGGGTTTACTTATTTGTCAACTATTTAAAAACAAACTGAAATGTTGTGGAGTTAAATTGTATCTTCTTTTGAGAAAGTTGTTTGAAAGAGTTTCATGGCCAAAATACACATGCTAAGGGTGTGCTTTGATAAAATAAATAAGCGTGTTGCTATTAATGCTGAAAGAAGTGTTTTTAACCTCTTCAAATGAAACCTTTGCTTTGCAAACAGCCTATTCTGCATCTAAAATTTGAAAGACTACTTCTGACGCAGTTTTTAAACTATTTTGCTCATCTGTTCCACACTTTTTTTTCACTCATCAAAAATATTGGATCTTGCTTATTGACTTGTTTTAAAGCATTATTCCTACGTGATTTCTTCATTCTTCAGTTCATTGTTTTCAAGTCTTGTCTGTTGGATTTTCAGCTGCCCGATCGATAGTTAGTTACTATTAGACCTGTCTGCTCTTGGCGGGGTTTCCCCTGACATTTTGGCTTCTGACCACCTGTTATGATCCTGTGCTGAACTTCGTTTTTGCTGGCTTTTGGACTCTGGGCACTTTGCCAGTGCTAAAGTGCTAATGTGCTGTCTAAATTGGATAGGTGATAGTTTTTTCCATGATTGGCATATTTGATTTACTAGTAAGCCCCTAGTAAAATGCTGTGTGTGTGCCCAGGGGCTGTAAATAAAATGCTACTAGTGGGCCTGCAGCACTGATTGTGCCACCCACATGAGTAGCCCTATAAACATGTCTCAGACCTGCCACTGCAGTGTCTGTGTGTGCGGTTTTGAGCTACATATTTCGACCTGGCAAGTGTACCCATTTGGCAGGCACAAACCTTCCCTTTTCCTACATAAAAGCCACCCATAAGGTGGGCCCAAGGCAGCCCCACAGGCTTCTTAAATGGACAGGGTGTAGTGTATGTAAAAGGTAAGACATGTACTGTTGTGTTTTACATGCCCTAATAGTGAAATACTGCTAAATTCGTTTTTCACGATTGCAAGGCCTATCTCTCCGATAGGGTTACGTGGGAATTGCCTTGCAATATCTTAAGTGCAGTTTCCTATTGGGGCAGATAGAGATATGGAGTTTGGGATCGCTCAACTCACAATTTAAAAATATCTTTTGTGAAGTTGTTTTTTAGACTGTGAGTTGACACATTTAGAAAGTGTGCATTTTCTTGGTTAAACATTCTGTGCTTCTTCCTGGCTGTGGAATACACGTCTGGGTCAGACTGACAGTTGGGCTGTTTGTGAATTCAATCTAGACAGTCACAAAAAAGGAGCTGAGGTGTCCTGCATATCCTGATTGGTCTTCCTGTGCTAGAGTGGAGGGAGGAGGTGACACTTGCACCTGAATATAGCTGCCCTGACACCCCTAGGGTGTTCCTGGGGCTAGGACCAAGAGGGGCAGGGCCTTGTGCTTTAGAAATAATCGTCTTTGAAGTTTGCCTACTTCAAAGGCAGAAATGAATATAAGTATTGGACTTCTGACCCCAACACTTCAGAACACTTCTGGACTGGTGACATTTTGCCAGGGAGAAGAGCTGGATGCCTGAGGAGAGGACCTGCCTCTCTGCCTGTTGCTTTGCTGTGCTGGCCTGCTGCTGCTACTTCTGTCCTGGAAGTGAAAAGACTAGACTATGCTTTCTACATCCTGCTTTCCAAGATTTTCTAAGGGCTTGAACTGAGCTTGTGCTCCTGTTGTGAAGTCTCAGGGACATCAGACTTCATCTGCCAGTGCCTGGGCTCTTCTGCTGAGAGTCCGGACTCGCTAAGTGGTGCCAAATCCAGTCTCTAGGCCATTAGAACCTGAAGCTGGTAACCTGCGGGGCAAAGTCCACACACCGCTGTGTGTGCGTTAGAAAAATTGACACCTGTCCCGCAACTTAAAATTCAATGCAGCACCTGTCCCGCAGCTTAAATTTGCCGCAGCACCTGTTCTCAATGCGGACCCTTCGTACAGCACGTCAGAATTTTCCACGCATTGATCCTGGGCATCAAATCTTCAAAATCACAGCAGGGACCTGAGGCTGCATGTCCAGAAATTGACGCATCGTTCTTCAGCGGGGAAAAAATAGACGCTTCACCTACCCGTCAGCAAAATAATCGACTCACAGCCTCACTTGCGAGTAAGGAATCGATGCATCATCTCGCCTGCGCCTTTATTATTGACGCAGGAACACCCTACCACTGCACCTCGCGCAGTCACAATCCCTACCCCTATTCTGGAAGGACCTTAAAACCTGGCTCTTCAACTGAAGCTCAGAGGACAAATCCCTCAGCAACTTGAGACCCTTATGGGTGAGCAGTTGCGCTTTTTTACTCTGATTTGATTTGATGCATTCCAGGAACTTTGTGGTAAAACAACACATCCATTAACTCCTATGGACTGAGACTCTTAACTTTGAATACCTTTTCTTGTTTATGCTGGAGTTTTGTTGTTTTGGTCTTGTTTTACTCAGATAAATATTGGCTATTTTTTCTAAACTGGGGTGGTGTCCATTTGTAGTGTTTTCACTATGTGTGTGTGGTTACAAATACTCTACACATTGCCACTAATATAAGCCTGACTGCTCATGCCAAGTTACCAAGGGAGTGAGCAGGGGTTATCTTAGGAGTGTGATCCCCTTACCCTGACTAGAATGAGGGACTCTATTTGGACAGGATGTAAACTGACTGCCAACGAGAGACCTGATTTCTAGCAGACACCCATTTCACATTTATTTTCTTCTACTGAAGTTATAATGCCAGCCTGAATTCCAGCGTGAGCAGAAATTGTCTTTATCTAGCTTAGCAGAAGTGCAGGAAAATATGGAATTATACTTTGGAGAATCGTTAAATGCAAATAAAAAATGGACTTCATAGTTTTGCAAGTTTTCAAGCTCCTCAAGTGAGATCACCTTTTTGTTCATGACCTTTTATGATGCCATCTGTTGATGTTCCATTGGAGGTGTCACCAGTGGTGGCTTTCAGCATAGGAAAAGTGTTTAGACCAATAAGATTGTACCAATCATATTGCAGTTCCAACTAGATGTCAATCCTGAAATATTCAGTATATGATATAATTCCAACTCTGGCAACTCCTGCTGCAACACCTGCAAGCATCAGAACACAATTCTTATATCTTTTCATTCTCTTGAAGCTGTGCTTTGTATGTGTGTTCCCAAGATTCAGTGGTAACCAACTAACCAACAATGTTGAGGTCCGCCAGTGCTATTCTGCAACATGTCACAGCTCCTTCATTGTCATCAGTGGCTCCCATGTCAACTGGGAGTTCAGCATACACATTTTTGGAAGATCCAGGTCAGCCCCTGTCTCCAAGAGAAAATGATAAGTATTGGGTCTGATATGCAAAAAAAGTAATTTTTTCCATAAAGCTACACAGCTAAAAGCTACAAAGGACAAGTTTTTACCTTTGGTTTGTACATTTCAGTTTTTAAATTAGATAGTTAATATAGATAGATAGATTCATTCATTTAGCATTGCTCATATAGCTTTACATTTATGTACAGATTATTCATCATATGTATTTTATCATTCTCACAATGTCGTGAATATTGCGTGTTTATTCTGTTCTGGGCATTCCCCTGCTTGAGTTGCATGTGGTAGTCAGTTTGAATATGTATGATCCATATTTTGCAGGTTTGGTTTGTATTATTACGTTCTGCTTTTTGATAACCAAGCTTATGTGAATATATTTGCAGTGTTTAAGGTAAGATGCTGCCTTCTTAATTATATATTGGCTTTTTTTTTTATTTCTAAGAGTTTCTAGAAGGTTGACCACTATGGCCCTCATTACAACCCTTGCGGTAAATCCTGCTTACCGCCTTGCTGAAGGCCGCCAACATACCGTACGACCCACATCTCGGAATCCGCCACAATACAGACACCCGCACAAGTCCGCCACACCAAAGGTCAGTGATAAACTGGTGATACCAAAACCTACACCGTCACACTATCACGACCCACGAATCAACGCGGCGGTCTTTCAGCCGCGGTAATCCATTGGCGGTACACACCGACGCGCTCAAAATACACACACACTTACAAAACACAACTACATTGGACAATTTGAAGTACACACACCTGATACACATACACACACCACACACTCACAACACTATAAAACACACATCCACAAACCCTTACAACTAAATTTTTTGAAAAAAGGAGGGAGAGAATAGCAAACACAACAGCAGGATCCACAGGCACACCACAACTTCACTCATACAACATCCACACCCCTCAAACAACACACCCCACCCAACACATCTTACAGCACAATAAACATCACATCACCCACACCACACTGGCCCCTCAAAGACACCCCAGGTTTTCTGAGGAGGAGTTCAGGGTCATGGTGGAGGAAATCATCTGGGTAGAGCCACAGCTATTCAGATCACAATTGCAGCACACCTCCATTGCTAGGAAAATGGAGCTATGGCGGAGAATCTTCGACAGGGTCAACGCAGTGGGACAGCATCCAAAAATTTGGGATGACATCAGGAAGAGATGGCATGACCTACGGGGGAAGGTGCGTTCTGTGATATCCAGACACCAGATTGCTGTGCAGAGGACTGGCGGTGGACCCCACCTCCTCCCCCACAACTAACAACATGGGAGGAGCAAGTCTTGGCAATACTGCATCCTGAGGGTCTTGCAGGATTAGCAGGAGGACTGGACTCTGGTAAGTCAAATCTTTACTACCATATCTCACACACCCTACCTGCATGCCATCACATACCCCCACCCACCCTCTCACCCCCATCACTCCAACACCTCACATATGCCCCACTATCACAACCCACACATCCCAATACCAAGCCCTGCATGCAACACCAAAGCATGGACACCCATTGGCAAAGCATGTGCAGTACAGATACCCACACAGACCCCAAAACACTAATCACACAAGAGCAAACACAATAATGCAAGCACAGGAGTAGAGGGTAACTCACCCAATGCACAAGATGGCACACACAGATACTAAAACTCTGCATTTACACCCAACAGGACCCATACCCAACGTCACCGAACATGAGGTGCCAGACATATCCAGCCCCCCCACAGAAGAGGCCCACAGTGATGACAGCAGCTCTGCACGCCTGGATCAAGATGACCAGGCCGGCCCATCAGGGACCTCTTAACAGTTTGTTCCCCTGCTACAGTCACAAGCCACCACAGACCCTCCCCCCTCAGGAAACACCACCACTGCACCCCCCTGCGGGCCCATGCCACTGCCCCCAGGACACGACAATCAGCAGTGTGAGTCCACCACTACAGGGACCCCAGGCAAACCCACCAACCCAAGACAATCGGGGACCTGGGGTCAGTGGCAGTGGGCACACGGTTCAGGGGACAGAGGCATAGGACAACAGGGAAGCTGGGAGGACTGCTGTGCAATGGGGAACACAGGCCCAGGGAACCCACTCTCCATGAGGCACTCTCCAACATCATGGGAGCATACCACCATTCCCAGGAGACCATGGACACGGTACTGGCCAAGTTTCAGGAGACCCAGCGGCTGCAGGAGGAACACTACCTTAGGATCAGGGAGGACTTGAAGTCCATTAACTCCACCCTGCTCACCATTGCAAGGGTGCTGGCAGACCTGGCCAACACCATGAGGGACACAGTGGGGGACAAATGGACCCCTGACACTAGCCTGGATGATGAACAGCCCTCCACCGGCGCTATAGGACAGGAGGCACCGCCACAGGAGCAACAGGCCACCAGCACCCGACCCCCTGCAGAAGGAGAACCACCCCGCAACCGGTCCCTGAGATCCAGGAACAAGACCGAACATTGCCAAGACCCCCGCCAGGAAATAAGACCCTCCTGATTGTTTCCCTTCTGTCCCACTTTGTCACCCTGTCCACCTTAAACTGCCATTGCTCCACTTCCTATGCCCCCATGGACAATGCACCTGTGAGACCAAGAAACTGAACTCTACCGTGGACATTCCTCCACCATCACCCTAGCCCATTGCCCACCCCCCTCCACTTATTAGTACAGAAATAAACACCCTTGAATCACAAATCAATCTGGAGTCAGTCTGTACTTTCACAAATGTGTAATTGCAACCTCTCTGAAATATAGCAATGTCAATGTTCATGTTCACATACCAATGTTACACAGTTGTTGGGCAGGAGTAAACATAGCAGAGGGCACAAAGTGGGACCCAGATCTGTGAAAAGGAAAGGCAAAGAGACATGTCAGGGTCCATACACAAAGGTAAAAAGGCAGATTTATGCTATGTCCTACAGTAGTATGAGATGGGTGAAGCAGTGCCATCCTCTTAACTGTGTCTCACTGGAAGTATTGCATGATGATGTTGTTTCGGTTGTCTATCTCTTCTTCTTCTGCCTTCTCTTCTTCACTGTCCACAGGCTCCACAGCTGCCACAAGACCAACATCAGGCCCATCCTCCTGCAGAAAATGCACCTGGTGTCGCAAAGCCAGGTTGTGCAACATACAGCATGCCACAATGATCTGGTACACCTTCTTCGGCGAGTAGTACAGGGAGCCACCTGTCAGATGGAGGCACCGGAATCTGGCCTTCAGGTGGCCGAAGGTGCACTCTATTATCCTCCTAGTTCGCCCACGTGCCTCATTGTAGCATTCCTCTGCCCTTGTCCTGGGATTCCTCACTGGGGTCAGTAGCCATGACAGGTTGGGGTAACCAGAGTCACCTGCAAATATCGAGGGACAACTGTTAGACATCCTCCAAACAGTATGGAATCTCCCATACCCAGACATCTATTTAAACTGTGTGGGGACCTTGGGCTCACCTATTAACCACACACAGTGCCTCTGGAGTTGCCCCATCACATAAGGGATGCTGCTATTCCACAAAATGTAAGCGTCATGCACTGAGCCAGAATACTTGGCATTCACCTGGGAGATGTACTGGTCTGCCAAACACACCATCTGCACATTTATGGAATGGTAGCTTTTACGATTTCTGTACACCTGTTCATTCCTGCGGGGGGGGGTTACAAATTGCCACATGTGTTCCATCAATGGCACCAATGATGTTGGGGATATGTCCCAGGGCATAAAAGTCACCTTTCGCTGTGGGCAGATCCTCCACCTGAGGGAAAACGATGTAGCTGCGTATGTGTTTCAGCAGGGCAGATAACACTCTGGACAACACGTTAGAGAACATTGGCTGTGACATCCCTGATGCCATGGCCACTGTTGTTTGAAAGGACCCACTTGCCAGGAAATGGAGCACTGACAGGACCTGCACAGAGGGGGGATTCCTGTGGGATGGCGGATAGCGCCATCAGGTCTGGCTCCAACTGGGCACACAGTTCCTGGATTATGGCACGATCAAGTCTGTAAGTGATAATGATGTGTCTGTCTTCCATTGTCGACAGGTCCACCAGGGGTCTGTACACCGGAGGATGCCGCCATCTCATCACCTGCCCCAGCGGACGTGCCCTATGGAGGAGAAGGGTGAGCAGATGGTTATACACCACATAGGTTTCACAAGTCTGTTTAGCACAATCGTGAAATTATCTCTGTGTGCCTTTGTCTGTCCGTATTCCTGGGCAAAATAGCTGTGATGCAGTTAGTTGGCCTGCCATGTGGCCCCCTGAAATGGCGGCTGCCTGACCTGTAAGGAGGGACAAGGGGAAATGAGGTAACTGCGCTGGCGTTGTGCAGCGTCGCGGTAGGCGGTCGAAGACCGCTGCGCAATTCAGCCTTGGTTATCATTGAGCCCTATGGGTTCCAGGAGCCAATGACGATGTACGCCAGCCATGACGGTACGCACCGCCACGGACGTGACCGCCATTTTCTGTCTGTTCCCTCACTTGATACCTGACCTTCAACAGGAGAGGACCTACACTGCAAGTGCTGCTGTGACCTGCGTGTGGAAGCGACAATGGCTAAAGTGTCTGGGGAAAGGGCCCCTGCCTTCATTGCGGAGGAGTTGGCGAAACTGGTGGATAGGGTCCTCCCCCAGTACACGCTACTCTACGGTCCTCCAGACAAACAGGTGAGTGAGCCATGTTCATGGTGGATGGGACATGATTGGATGGAGTGTCGTGGATGGAAGAGACAGGGAGAGGGACAGGCCAGCATGTGAGGATGGTGAGTGTATGTTTTTCTGGGACAGGGTGGGAGGATTGTGGCTTGTGAGTAGAACTGTACGGGGGAGTAACATCCTTTTTTACTTCACTATTCCTCTAGGTCAGCGCCCAGCAGAAGAAGGGTATTACGCGTGCCATTGCCAAGGGAGTGCGGACCCTGGGGGTCTACCATAGACGGAGCACCCCCTGCCAGAAAAGATGGGGGGACCTGCGCCGCTGGACCAAGAAGACGGCGGAGGGAAGCTGGGGATGGCCTCCCATCGTGGAAGGGGTGCCCGTCGCACCATGACCCCCCTGATGTACCAGATCCTGGCGGTGGCATATTCTGAGTTGGATGGGCGCTGGAGGGCATCACAGCAGCCACAAGGGGGTGAGTGTACAGCTGACTCTGCGCGCTTGACGAGGTGTCTGGGTGGGGGAGGTGGGGCTGTGGGTTCCCCAGGCCAGGGCACAGGTGCAAAGGTAGATCATGGCAGCCATTGTCCCTGTGTCCAGCCTCCCTCCTCCAACTTCCTCTACCCAGAACCAATCCCCTATACCTCAGCCTATCCCACGCACACCATCAGACCAGCATGCACACTCATAAACACACAAGGGTGGACATGGCAAACATAAGCACCACACATCCCACAGGCACTCACGCAAGAACCATCCCCATGCAGACACACCAACATCCACTGCCTCCACTGTGTCCCCCTCCTCCACGTCCTCCTCCTCCTCCCTCCCTGTCTCGTCTCCACTTACACCTGCATGCACTACATCTTCATCCACTACCTCCATCACCAGCACGCCCATCACCAGACACCGCTCACGTGCAATCACCACCCCCTCTACCATTCACACATTCCCTGTGTCCTCTCCCAGTGTGTCTGTGAGCCCTCCTCCCAAAGTACACAAATGCAGGCACACACCCACCCAACAGCCATCCACCTCACAACAGCCTCCGGCCCATGCACCAGCAGACCTCCTACAACCACTACCTCTTCCTCCACTCCCAAACCCACTCCATCTTCCCGTCCCAGTGTGTCTAAACTCTTCCTGGCTAACATTGACTTCTTCCCTACAACTCCCCCTCCTCCCCCCTCCCCACTCCTATCCTTCCCCTAGGGCCAGGATGTCCAGGCCCCAGCCCAGCCACCAAATCCTCCACCACTGAGGTCTCAGCAAGTCCTGTCACTTAGCGGGCATCACCCATCAGGGCTGCCAGTATGCCACCCAGTGAGGCCAAGGATCAGCCCATTCTGCCACCTGCCAAGGTGAAGAAAGTGCCCACATGCTGTAGGGAGAAGCCACACCAAGCACCCAGCAGGGGCTCCTCCAAGCCAAAAAGGGACAGTGCCAAAGGACAGGCAGCGACATCAAAGGTGGGGAAGGGACACAAGGTGAAGGGCAAGTCAGGACAGGTCACGGAGCCTCCGGCTGAGGGACCAGAGTCACCCCTTCCGGCAACCAGAACAGCAACCTGTACGGCGGTGGACATCGCCACCTGCACATCTGCTGCCTCAGCAACAGTCCCCAGGATCATCCCCAGTGGGCAGCCGTCTGAGGCTGCAGGAGACATCCTGCTGTGTCCCTCCACAGGTACTGACACATTCACCACCGCCAGCATCTCCGCCACAGACACTACCACCATCAGCCCCACGACATGCTCAGACAGTGCCACCACAGCTGACATGGCCATCATCTTCAGTGGCCAGCCGTCTGAGGCTGCAGAAGACATCCTGGACCCTGCACAGCGTACATGAGGCACGACACCCAGCACTGTTTGTACCTGCAGGTGGCAGGCGAAGTCGCAGCAGGGTGGAGTGTGTCTCTGCCTCCATGGAGTATCATGCTACCTGTTCCCAGGCAATCTTGTGGCACACACACTCAGGTGAGGGAATGGGACCTGCCACACTGCATGTGAAGCACTCTGGGCACAATGTCCCCTCCAGAACCATTGGAGAAAAGCGTCCACTCCCAGAGTCCTTGGCAGGATGAAGCACTCTGGGCACAGTGCACCCCCAGAACCAGTGGAGAAAAGCATCCACTCACCCTAGCCTTAGCAGGATGAAGCACTCTGGGCACAATGCCCCCTCCAGAACCAGTGAAGACTGACATCCACTTGAGAGACTGTGACTTTGCACTCCCCAGGATAAAGAAGTGGGCAAACCAGCCACTGGAGAGAATTGAGAGACTGTGGCTTTGCACTCCCCAGGACAAAACTGTGGGCATGGAGCCCCCTCGTGGAGCAGTGACGTTGTCTGTTCATCCGGCTGAGGTGCCCCACCCCTGAGGTGCCTGTTTATTTTCGATCTGATGCCCCAGCAGTGTTCTCTCCGTTTCGAGTCAGGTATCATGTGTGGGCTTCGCCCATGCATTTTGGGACCACTGGTCCATGGACAATGATTTCATTACTATCCGTACTTGTGTAGTTGGTGTACATATTTGTATATACTGATGATTTTAATTTTCGCCTATCTGATTTTTTGATGATTACACTCCTTACAATCATTTCATTTGGTCCTTGCGTTATTCCAGGGGGTGACGGGGTGTAAATGTAATGTTGATGCATGTATTTTTGTGTATGGTGTTGTGGGTGAGGGTGGTGGTGTTGCGTGTGTGTGTCACTCTCTTTTCCCTCCTCCCCTCCCCTGTGTGCTAGGTGCAGTACTTACCGTGGTAGTCGCCGGCGTCTTTGGTGCTCCTGATAGAAGGGGAGGTAAACCAACATGGGCAGGACCTGTAACTCAGACTCCATGGCTTCCTGGTTCCTTGTTGAGTTTTGAGAGGTGAGTGGTTTCCGTTCCACAGACTCTTTCTGTCGTGCTTTTGATGGCGTTGGTACCACCCCAGAAAAGCTGGTGTATTGGTGCCTTGTAATACGGTGGGCAGTACATGGTATCCCTCCGGTCTGTTGGCAGTTACTGCTGGGTTTTTTATTCTACCGCCGTGGCGGTCAGAGTGTTAAAGTGGATGTCTATGTTGGCGGTTTCTGCCATGGTCATGATTCAATTTTTTTTTTTTACCGCCGCTTTAACACCGACCGCCAGGGTTATAATGAGGGCCTTTCTGTCTTAATTTTCTGTTTGCAGTCTGGTTGAACGGAAGTAATTGAAAGGGTACCAGGTCACTTTCTGATAATTGTTTCTGCTAAGAGTTTTGAACGATGAAATTGTTATGAAAGTTATGCACAGAATTGAAGGGCAGAGAGGAGTCTTCAGTCCAGGCGGCCCTGTGACAGGCTATATAGAATCATATCTCCTGTTCTCATTAAAGACTACCCGGACGCAAGGCACTTATCTTTTGGTTGCTGACTCATCTGTGTGGCCGATCTCATGAGACAAGAATAGCGCACTTTGCTATTTTATTTAACCTAGAAATCCATTGTTCAAACAGGTATGTGGTTCTGTACCATATCTGAAACTCCAAATAGGTTTTATTTTCTGTTTTGCTAGAATTGGATTAGCATTTAGAAGTAGCAGAACGAGGGTGGGATTGATTTAGATGATCAAAACCAATGATGTTGGAGTGGTATCTGTTATTTACACTTTTGGTAACAGTTGCTTCTGCCATATTTATGTCTTCATTGTGGCTACAACTTAATTAGGATTTTGATTTCGAAATAAATATTTACAATGGATCCTTTGTGTTCTAGTGGTCTTGAGTGTGTTTTATCGTTAATATAAGAAGATTTGGTTTCATGCAGATTGTACCTGCAATATAGCATTTGATTGATCCTTCCTTAGATCACATCTTGCTCAGATACTGCTGCATGGGTTATCTAAAGGCTGCAACACAACTGTTTTTCTGTTCTGGGTTGGCACAGTGGCTAAGTCCATAGTGTCAGGTAGTCTAGAAAATTGACTTCTGTCTCTTAAAAAATAAAAGTATCACTTCTGCACTGAGGACTTCCGCCACCTTTTTCATAAGGCCCACATAATAGCCTCGTTTATCAAGCCTACCTTTGTGTTCTCTCTTGGTTGATGGTTAGATTAATTGAGGGCGGGGTCAATGGACATGGTATCAATTTTTCTTTGTCCTCCATGACTGGCATTCTGATGTTTTCTAGTGTGAGAAGATTGTTCTATGCATAGTGTGTAAGGAGATGAGACTGAAAAACAAGGAGAATATAAAATGTTTGGTGAGAAACCTACCTTTATATCAATGCAACACTAGCCTCAGTACTTTGTTCCACGAGCTTGCTGACTACTTCATTGGAATTTTTGTCCTGTACGTAGTGTAAGTCGTTAGAAAAGCCTTCACAGAAAGACTTGGTGTCTGACAGGCACACTGACATCAGATTCTTTAGTAGTGCACCTTCAGTTGCAGATCCAGATTTAGGTCCTTCTTTTTCTTATCAGTTCAGCTTTTTTTCCCCACATTTTCCTAGTGTGCAAGGGACCATATATCCTCTGAAAACTATAAATTTCAAACCTCTTTGGGACTATTGTAAACAAATGTCTGCGGCACCATGTCATGTGGGAAGTGTCCCCTGATGAACCCTAAGAGAATACCGGTCACAAAGCTAAGCTGTAAGTCTCCTAACACTAACAGAAGTCATGTAAATGTGCGCCCGCTTGATGTCCAGCGCGCAGACTTGCTCTGGTGTCCGGTCCTGCAAAAGATCTTCGCCTCGCTCAAAGTCTTCGGGTTAGCCAACGTAAAAAAAAAAACAGAAGTCCAAATGGGCCCTTTCGCAGCCTCCCCACTCTCCAACTGAGTATGTCAAGGTGCCACTCTTCCTTGCTTCGGTTCCACTACTGAGGAGCCAATTCCACAGCTGATCCTGATGTACACAAAATTCCTGGGTTCTTCGGTGAAGCTTTAACAAATTAACATATTTAAGGAGGCCATGATTTACATTTTCACCACTTTACTGTCTCCGTCTTGTGTGCTTTTGGACTCCATGGATTGGCAGAGGCCTCCAACCGGGTTACTGCTGAGGGGTCCGTCCTTGGTGCCAGCTGTACCTCCTGAATCCACTCTGGGTTCAGCTCTGACTTCGGAGCTGATTCCACACCCGGCATCGTGATCTACACTATTCTGGCTACACTGATTCCAGCACCGATGCCACCAGAGGATATTGAGCTCATAGTTCTGTCCATCTCTGAGAAAATCAGTCTTGACCTCAGTTGAAGCCGCGTACAAGTTCACTACCTATGAATCCCACCCTGGTTCATTCTGAGTCTGCAATGATGCTACTGTGACCTTGTGGCCATCCCCTATTGCTCTAATAACCCTTTGAATCTGACTCTGACCTGACTCAATCAGGTTTTGGTGATGGTGGAGGTGAATTATCCCCACAATATGACTGACCCTTTTTATATGGACCTACAAGAGATACTTCTTGTGACATGGGGTAGTCCCTTGTATCCCCAGTTCTTACACAGAAGAGTCAGCTTCCTTCACAATGGTGATTAGAAGGGTAGCTGCAGTCATTGAACTGTCTTCAGTGGAAGTGAAGGCTAATGTCCGCACAGAAGTTAAGTAACTCTGACTCCTCTACTGTCCTATAACAAGACTCTAGCTGACCCTCTCATGGGCACTTGGTCCAAATCTTTCTCTTGTCCACCAGACAAATGTGACATCGCCATAGCCAGCCCTGGTGACCGTGCTTTTCTCACGCAACATCCTTCTCCAGCAAGCCTGGTGGTACAGGCATCCTAATTCCTTCCCTGTGACCCTGCTGGACAGTGAGTCAGATAATGGAGGCATTTGGGAAGAGGATGTTTCTACTTCTAGCCTCGCCATTATGTCAGATTGCTGGGACTCCGTTGCTGAAATCTTACAACCTGCGCAAAATGTGTTGGGTATTATTCTAGTATCTAATGAGGTACCATGTTAGTATTGCTCTTCTTCAAGAAACACATCTAACTAAAACAGATAACTTTAGGAAAAGATGGGCCTCTCACTTCATCACTTAGTCATATTCCTCTTATATTTGGGATGTGATATTCTTGATCAAAAAAGGAATACAGTTTATCCTCCTAGGCAATAAAATAGATGACCAATGTAAATACATGATAGCATGGGGTGTGGTGTTTGGCATCCACATCACCATTGTAAATAATTATGTTTCATATATAGATGTCCTGGGCTTTCTCAGTAATTTATGGGTGTATGCCCTAGCCATAGAGCCATATACTCTGCTTTGTGGTGGTGATTTTGATTGCACACTACAAGAACGTAATAGGTTAACTGGCAGCACAGACACTCCTTGGCAAGGTATTGCACCATTTCTTCCACTGTACACAATAAGTGTCTAGGATAGATGTCTACCGGTCTTCTCTGGATGATAGGCCTTGGGTAAAAGAACACTTTCTGATCACTCATTAACACTATTATGTCTGAATGTCCTCTCCCTTTGGACAGGGGCGATTGCGGGTTGATTTGCTGACTGGCAGGTTTTCCATGGTGACTTCTATCTTGAAATATAAGAATATTTTAAAATCAACTTGGGTTTTGTGGACACCTTGGACCTGGTCTGAGAGACTTTCAATGTGGTGATCAGGGGCAGATGTATAGCTAAGCGGGACAGTGCTAAAATCACTTGGGTACTCTTGTCCCAGTTGGAGTGCACAATCTGGAAATTGGAGCTATTGCATGAGTAGATGACCGGGCCAGCTGAGCCTGTCTCTGAGAGAAGCTATCTACGCACTAAATGTCATGGAAAATACACATGTACATTTGGTGAATGAACCAGCCGCTATATTTGTAAAGCCTTGTGCCACAAGTCACATCAGTGAAATCTTAGATTCCCAGGAGTCTCCCAGCACAAGGCTGCTCAAATCCTAACCACCTCATCATTTTCAATTTATATCCCATGATGGATGTGCATACATCTGCCCAGATTGCAGATTTAGATGATACTACATTGGCTTGGCTAGGAGAGACTTCTCTTTAATCCTGGATTAGGTGAAAAAAGCAATTAGTGGCCTTTCCTCTGACAAGTCTCCTGGCTCTCATTGACTCCTTGTGGAGTTCTATAAAATATTGATAGATATCCTCACCCCACACCTGCTGGCTGTTTTTGAGGAGTGTAGAAAGAGTCATATCCTCCCACCAACAGTGAAATAGCCTGTATTGATTACCTAGCTAATCCTGGCAAACCTTAAAACAGATGGGTACCCTACTGCTGTCTCCCCCTGGTAAATTGTGATAAGATTCTGGCCAAGCTCATCGCCATCCGACTGAATCTTTCTCTCTCTCTCTCTTCCTTGTTTGGTCTTCCTCAATCAGTGCAGGCTTATTCCTGGCAGATCCACTGCACACAGCCTGCCCCCCGTAGCCATGTTTTTGTATGCCTCTAAGACAGTGCTTCCCAAACTTTTTAGAACCCAACTCAATGTTTAGAACAACAAACTTTCACAACCCACCTAGCTTTTATGGACATAAGGCAGCAATTTTTTATTGTAACTAAAGTACTTTGTGTTAGTGCATTGTCATTTACAGACAGCACATTTTCCATCGAAATGGGTACCAAATTTGCACAGACGTACAGTTTAAATGATAAAACTATTTTGCACACAAATGATAATGTTTGGAAATCAGGTTTCAGCGAATATTTTTTTTATTTTTTAAATATGTCTTTTTTGGCATTTTCAAAATAAGACAGCCATGAGTGAGACCGTATATACATATCAATCAACATTAAATATTTCAGGGCAAAGTAGAAAGACGTCAGTAGCGATAAGTTCACAACAAGGAAAACAGGTGTATGGCAATTACATGCAGTATTGAAATGTCCCTTGGATGAATAAATTAATGCTGTAAGAGATGTGTTACTGATGTAAGATCACCATCAGGATGTCCTTCAAAAAGTACCTTATCCATGGTCACACACAATATATAATACCAATAACTGTAAAGCATCAATAGACCTGGGTAGCTTAGGGCTGCAGTATCATTTACTAACATTATCCTTATGTCCTCTATAAGGAGGAAAACCAAGTGGGAATACCAAAGTATTCATATAAGGTCTCGGCGGCATCAGCTCATATAAGGTGCTCCACCCTGGAGTGTGGGGAGGCAGTAGCCCTGCCAGATCGTCAAGGGTAGGGTACGAAGGCACCGGTGAGATTCTCAGGACTAGAAGTTCCACAGCTACAATAAAACCACATAATCCTGCGCGCTGGTCTTCTCCTGTCTTATTGTTTAAGTTATACTTTCAATCTTCTCTTGCACGTATACATCCCACATGCCACTTATTCCCTGTCTTCCTAGCGTCCGCGGTTGTCCATCGGAGCACCAGTTAAGGGTGCTTGCCTTCCAGGACTTAACTATCAGCACTTAAAGAGCACCACAGCTAGGTCTGCAAATTTCAGAAAGTGTTTGGTGTGTTTTGTACACTTTGCAATACCCAAAAGACAGTATAGGGGGTCGGGTAAGATCTGGACATCTATTACTTCCGAGGTATGTGACATAATCTGACCCCATGTTTGTATAAACAGGGACAGTTCCATACTGTGTATACATTTTTTTTTTTTTTTTTTAAAGGCGTTGTGGTGCCCACACCTAGGACACATCAAGGTCACGCCTGGTCTTAGACTTGTCATCCTTGGCGTGGTCTCCCTTAACATTTTGCCTCGGTTTCCCAGGTTGTTGATGTGTGCTGGACTCGGATTTTGCTATTTTTGTTACTCTGGGCACTTTACCACTGCTAACAAGTGCTAAAGTACGAGTCCTCCTTTTACCAAAATGTGTATGTAATTGGCTTATCCATGACTGGCATATTTGATTTATTAGTAAGTCCCTAGTACAGTGCACTAGAGGTGTCCAGGGCCTGTAAATCAATTGCTAATAGTGGGCCTGCAGCACTGGTTGTGCCACCCACATAAGTAGCTCCGTAATCATGTCTCAGACCTGCCATGCCATGCCAGCCAACCAGTATCTTTTGGTGAGGCTCCCAACTTACAGAGCCAATTCAATATATTCATCCCACCTTTTTCGCCCCTGATGATGTGGCTGTCAATGGATGCGTCCCCTGTATCTTTTGCAAGGGCCAATGCAACTGTGTAGCTGTAAAATAAAGTTCAAGGTCTGGCACCCCTAAACCACCTTCCAGGAGTGGGTGCTGGAGTATGTTAATATATACCAGCTTGCCAGCTCGTCCACACATAAGGGCAGATATTAATGCCCGTAAGTCTATAAAGAAGGCCCTAGCTGGGGTCACTGGTATTGTCACAAAAAAATAAAGCAGGCGTGACAGTATTAACATCTTCGTTATGGAGGCCCTGTCCATAGGTTATAAAGGCAGATGTGTCCAGAAACCCATATACCACCGCAGTGATGTCAAGGTTCTGCCATGATTGTCATTGAGGAGGTCTCTGTGTGATAGACGTTCACTCCTAGGTTACAGAATGTCTCCAGTCTCCATGGTAGGCAGTCTGATTCCAAGTCCGTCACCTTGGCTTGCTCTGTCGGCCTGAGCTGAAAAATGCATGATTTACCCCAATTAACTAGAAGGCTCGACATGGCCCCAAAGCGACCAAGAAGGGCATATAATGACAGGATGTCTTGCCCTGAGTTGCCCAAGTATACCAGAACATCATCCCCGTATAGCAACACCATATGCCATTGAGGGCTCATCTGTATACCCAAGCTTGGGCCCTTTGCTCTCAGTAGGACCACCAGTGGTTCCATGGCTAAGACCAAAATCGCAGGGTAGAGGAACACCCTTGCTGGGTGCCCCTTCCAATATCAAATGACCTTGAGATCTGCTGACTTGTCCGAACTCTGACTTCTTGCGCCACATACATCAACCTGATTCACTTCAGGAAATCGGGGCCCACTCCATGGCCGCCAAGACCAGCACCAGGGATGACCACCCAAGGGTGTCAAATTCTTTTTCAGAATCAAGTGAGATGGCCACTGGGAGCTTCCTGGATCGGGCGACCGCATCAGTGATATGGCACAAGTGACGCATGATGTTCAGTGTTGCGCTGTGTAGTATCAATCCACATTGATCCAGGTGGACCAGGTTGTGGAGCAATGGGAGTGTGATTGACCAAGGCTTTACTGAGGATTTTATAATCCATGTTGATCATCGATAAAGGGATAGAGGAGCTCACCTCGAGAGGTTCTCTGTCACTCTTAGGTAAAATCACTATCAGAACCTCGTTAAGGGAGGGAGCTTGCCCTACCGGTGCGCCTCTTGATAAACTGCTCGCAGTTTAGGAGTAAGAGTTGTGCTGAAAGCTGCCCAATATTCTCAGGAAAACCTGACTGCGTCCAGAGTTTTGTTGTGTGCCATCTGACGTATAGCGGTACGCAATTCCTCAAGCAGCAGCGGATGTTCCAGGTCCTGAGCTTGGAGGGGGTTAAGTCAGGGAAAAAGAGCCTGGGAAATGTATCACCTGATGATTTCAACAGATGGACTTTGGGGGGCAGGAGGGGAGGGGGGGGAGGAATACAGACTTTCGTAATACCCTGCAAAGATCTTGCTGATTTCTGCTTGTCACGATGCAACAGTACCTTCCATCGTATAGCTTGCTCCTATAATGGTCCTGGGAATCGCCAAGCGCAGTAACCACACCATTGTGCAGCCCAGTTTATCGTTATCCACATGCTGATGGGCCAGGGACGCCCTATACTTAATATTATTAAGCCATCACAATTCCTCCCTATATTGATTCCTCCGGGTTCCATAGTTGTATCCTAGCTTCATTCACAGTTACAGCTTCCCATTTAGCAGTATGGATACGCCCCTCCAACTCTAGCACACTACGGAGGAGGGAAGCTCGTTCCCTCCAGGTCATCTTAATGCAGTGTCCCCTCATGGCCACTGTTAGACCTGACAGCCTTAGGTTGGTCATCCCCAACGTTTTGCCTGCCTTCCCTACATTTTTCTGACACTGTTTTTGCTGGTTTTAGGACTCTGAGCACTTTAGCACTGCTAACCCGTGCTAAAGTGCATATGCTCTCTCCCTTAGACATTGCAACATTGGTTCATTCTCAACTGGCATATTTAATTTACTTATAAGTCCCTAGTACAGTGCACTACATGTGCCTAGGGCCTGTAAACTGAATGCTACTTGTGGGCCTGCAGCACTGGTTGTGCCACCCACATATGTAACCCCTTAGCCATGTCTCAGGCCTGCCGTTGTAAGGCCTGTGTTTGTGGTTTCACTGCCACTTCAACTTGCCATTTAAAAGTACTTGTCAAGCCTTAAACTCCCCTTTTTCCACATTTGTCACCCCTAAGGTAGGCCCTAGGTAGCCCATAGGGCAGGGTGCTATATAAGTAAAAGGTAGGACATGTATATGTGTGTTTTAAATGTCTGTTAGTGGAGAACTCCTAAATTCATTTTCCATTGTATGATTTATTGCACAAATACTTTACACATTGTCTTCTAAGTTAAGCCTGACTGCTCAGTGACAAGCTACCAGAGGGTGGGCACAAGGTAATCTGGATTGTGTGTGACTTAACCTGACTAGGATTGTGGTCCTTACTTGGACAAGGATGTATACCTCTGCCAACTAGAGACCTCATTTCTAACAACCATCTTCATGGCATCCCATTCCATCGCCAGAGGTCCCGCGGTGCCCTCATTTTCCTCGAAATAGTGGAGCAAGTGTGTGCTAATGGTGTCTCTATATTTGTGTTTAGTAAAGCCTCAGTCTGCAGGTGCCAAGTTAATATAGGAGCTTTAGAAATCCCCCATTGAAGGTCAATCTGAGGGGACTGTGATCAGACAACGTGCGGCCTAGGTATTCAGAGCTTTGGATCAGAGTCCATAGTTCTGCATTACAAAAGTAGTAGTCATGTCTGGTGTGGACCTGTTGTCCCAGGGCATAGTAGGAGTATTCAGAATCATTGGGATGCCCTAGATGCTGATGTAGAGTTGTGTTGCGGTTGTCCCTTCCCTGGAATGTTTTGTTGCTGTTAAACACTGAGTCCTGGGGAGCAGGGACACCGACTTGTCTAAGAAGGGACAGTGCTCACAATTAAAGTCCGCCACACCCACATACACTAGGGGACGTGGCGTTAAGAAGCAGTACGGGGGATAAAGTAAGTAGGAAATCTCCCTGAAGTGTATTAGCGTAATTGAGTGAGACATTTGCCAGTAAACGCCCATCTAACATGCCATCTAGGAGCAAAAATCGACCCTCTGGATCTATCACAGTCTTTTTCTTGACAAATGGGACACCTGCAACAATCCAGATCAGCACCCCTTGCAAATGCTGAATAACCAGTACCAAAGACCTGTCTGCTGTAGCGGTGGGTCAGTTTGTCCAGGTCAGTGGCTATCAAATGTGTCTCCTGTATGCATGCCATGTGGATATGTCCCCACCTCAGACAGGCTTATACCCTGTGACGGTGTACTGGGGTTGCCATCCTCTGTATTTTCCATGCCAATGTATAATATATCGCAGCAATGATGTGTGTGTATATAATTCTCCGCTTGGAGGCTCAAGAACATTTGCCATGAACATTTGCATCTTGTCTACAATCCCACGTGTCTCCCCACCCGCATCAGCACCCGTTACAACCCAAACAAAACCATAACACCCATTTCCTTGGCCTGGTTACCAAGGGGCATCATGCCACTTTATCCGTAATCTAAAACACAATGTTCAAAACCATGCTAACATATATTGACCAGCCCTTACTGAAGTCTATTCTGGGACGGGCATATAAGTTTACCCAATAACATCATAGGTGGCTCCAGGCATCTCCGCCCTTGTTGACAAGTCCTCCAGGCTATGTCAGGTGCAATGATGTCCTCCATTGGCAAACACTGTGTCCCCCTTCCCCCAGGTACTCTTCCTCCCCCCCCCCCCCCCCCCCCCCACACACCATCAATCAGGGCCTCAGTTAGCCCAAATACCAATCCAATGAGTGTCACTCATCTTGAGAATCTCTTCTAGGGGATCTCAGTGAGACAATTGTGGCATCCCCTTCTGAAGCCATTGATCCTCGGGAATCCGGCACTGACTCCTGGTCTGAGTCTGGCACCAGTGCCTGGAATCCAGTAATCCGATAACTCAGCCACCACTTGCATGCGTTGTGTTGCAGCTTGGTCATTAGTTAGCCATGCTCGATCTGTGCCGATGCATTAGCAACTGTCCCTCCTGTCTGACCAGCCTCGTAGGTCTATGCCCTCGTTCACCTCTGAACGTTCCAGGATGTCCTTGCATCGTGCCAGGTCCATGCTTCCTCAGGAGATATGAAGAAATGGGTGCTGTCCTTGTCCACCACTCTGTGTTTCAAAGGAAAAAGTAAGTGTTAGAAATAGGGTCTTTAGTTGGCAGTCAGGTTACCCCCTGTCCAAGCAAGGACCCTCACTCTAGTCAGGATGAGTCACACACAGTCCAAATTATCCTGTGCCCACCCTCTGGTAGCTTGGCACTGAGCAGTCAGGCTTAACTTAGAAGGCAATGTGTAAAGTATTTGTGCAATAAATCATACAATAACACCATATAGCACCACACAGTGTTAAATATATAATATTTATCTGAAAAGATGCAGGTCAAAACGATTAAAATGTAATAAGTATATGTTGAGATATAAAAATAAAAGTGATATAAAGTGTCTTAAGTATTTTAAAAGCAAAGTCTCTTTCAAGCACAAAGTACCTGGTTTGCGTGCAAAATCTCCGCAAAGAACAGCAGAGGAGGAGATACGTGGAAACAAAGGGGTGTGCGTTGATTTCTCGGGCTGCACATGGCGTTGCATCGTTTCGTTTTCACGCAGGGAAGGCTGTGCGTCGATTTCTGGCGCCTGGTCGGACTGGTTGGTCTAGGCCCTCCTCATTTAGCTGTGCTAGAACCGCCACTATGCCATGCTCTGAAGCATCAGTCTGCACAATAAATTCCTGGGAGTAGTTAGGGGCGTTGAGCACGGGGGTCGTGCACATGGCTTCCTTCAGGGAGTCAAAGGCTTTCTGGCAAGCCTCTGTCCAATTCACCAACCTAGGTTGCCTTTTAGAAGTAAGTTCTGTCAGGGGTGATACAATGGTACCATAGCCCTTGAGAAACCTACGGTAGTATTCAGTGAGGACTAAGAAGGCTCTCACTTCTCTCTCTGTTCTAGGTGGTTGCCAGGCCTTGATAGTTTCAGTCTTGGCCTGGAGTGGCTGCACCTTGCCACCACCTACTAGGTGTCCTAAGTACACCATGGATCCCTGCCCAACCTGGCACTTACAAGCCTTGATGGTCAGGCCTGCCTGTTGCAGAGCCTGAAGCACCTCCTTGAGGTGGAGCAGGTTTTCCTCCCAGCTGGAACTATAAACAGTTGGGTCATCTAGGTAGGTTGCACAGAAGGCACCCTTGCCAGCTAGGACCCCCTTAACCAACTGTTGGAAGGTAGCTGGGGCATTTTTCAACCCAAAGGGCATCACCCAGAACTGGTAATGGCCATCAGGTGTGGAAAATGCAGATCTGTCTTTCGCCCCCTCAGTCAAGGCGATCTGCCAGTACCCTGATGTGAGATCAAAAATACTGAGGAATTTGGCAGCGCCTAGCCTATCTACGAGCTCATCAGCTCGGGGGATGGGGTGAGCATCAGTCAGTGTGACTGAGTTGAGACCCCGGTAGTCCACACAGAACCGGAGTTCTGGTTTGGCACTGGGGGCAGCAGCCTTAGGCACTAGCACCACAGGGCTGGCCCAGGGACTGCTGGACTTCTCAATAACCCCTAGGGCCAACCTCTTGGAAACCTCCTCCTTGATGCTGGCCTTCACCTTATCTGACAACCTGTAAATTTTGTTCTTTACCGGGGGACTGTCTTCCGTGTCAATATTATGGACACATAGGTGGGTGAGTCCAGCAGTAAGGGAAAACAGGGAACCTCAGGAAGTTGACTTTGTTGCACCCAGAGCAGCCCTCCGCGTCCTCTGCCTTAAGGTCCTGCACTTCCCTTTGTAGGAGTTTGAGTTTGTTTTGTACAGGGATCAAAGCGGGCCGTAGGGGCATCCAGGTGGATCGCGTCTCTTTCACCCTCTCCATAACTTGGCGTGGTCCGTCCGCAAAAGACTGGTTTCCATCTTGATGGCCCCCAGCTGGGCCTCCATGACATTTTTGGAGTCTTGTATGGCCGGCAATGCATCTTCGAGCATTCCAGTATGTTTTTCAAGCGTATGTTTGTGGTTTTGTGGCTTGACCGTGCCCCCGTAGTCACTACTGCCGGTGGTCACACTGCAATGGAGATGAGAACACAAGTCTATTAAATAGCTACCTCACCCGGGGTTCTCGTAGGGTGAAGGTGTACCGAGCACCAGTGTGTGGTGATGTCCTGCAAAGCATGCCTCTCATCAGGCCCCCCTGGCCGCATGTTACAGGCACACATTCTATCTAAGGATCTGCCGGGGAGTAGGGCTTCCTTGTGGTGATCGTCCTAGATATGTGAACTTCGGGCAGGGAGGACAAGGGCAAGGGCAGGTAGCCTGCTCCTCCTAGCATGCAGAAGTGACAAAACTCAGTTTGTGGGTGGGGGAGCGATGGGTCTGTCATCCAGGCTGCCATACTCTGGCTCATTTCCCCCACTGTTCAAACTGTAGCCGTGCTGGAGTAATAGGACTCACCCCCACGGTACAGGTCTCATGTAGTCTCCATGGGGGGCTGCATGCCCGCAAATCCAGTGCCTCCGTTATTTTGATGGTTCTTGCAGCCAGCACCTCTACTTCCCACAATGCCAAGGTCTCAGCTCTGTAGTCAATGTCAATCTTGGGGGACAGAAGGGTCAATATTTCAGGGCCTCAGGCCTTTCCTCACAGGCTACAGCAATCTGCTGTGTCTGCTGCATGCAAAACAGGCCCCGGTCCTGCCAGCGGGGGCCGCCAAGGCCTCCTACGGGCCTCGGTGCCTAAAGCAGCTCCATGTTGCAGTGCAGATAAGCTGGCGGGGGGGGTCCACGCGCCGACTCCCCACCTCAGTTAATCAGTTGGCCTCAGTTCTCGGCCCTTGGTGATGGGGCATCTGTCATTGCGGGCGCTGCCGCCTCTGGTGTCCACAGAATGCCAGGGAGGGTGGCGATGGGTGAGTCACCTCGCAGACGTTTCACCGTCCAGTCAGCAGGGCGCTTGCCTGATTATCCGGCCCCCAGAGCCTCCGATGTCCAATCTCCCGGGCGCCAGACCCGCGGGGAGATCAGGCAGGTCCCAGCAGCAGTAACCGGTCCACCCCAGCCGGTTGCAGCCCCACCAGGCAGACACCGCTAAGCTCTCTCTTTGAGACTGACAGCACCAGGGCAGAAGTCAGCAGTCTCAGGGAGAACACTAGGGCAATGGAGTGCAGGATGATGTTGAATGGACCGGGAGTGGAGCCTCATTGGAAGGCGGCTGCTCTCTGTGCCATATTAGCCACACCCCTGTTCAGTACCTATTTATCATTTGTGCATCGCCATGTGAAGTGTCTTAACCTGCTTTGATACTATTAAAAACTCAGTTTCCATCACACATCAGAATTATATCTTTTCTCCGGAAGGTTGTGACCTCTGATGTCAGACAATCCCTCAGTTTTCTAGTGTTCTTGGACCACATCGCTCATAGAAAGGGGTGGAGAGATCATTGTTAGGACTCCAAAAGCATGTTCAGTTTTCATATCTATTGTACCAAAGACCATTGGGTAGGCGATCAGCTCTTTGCAGGGTTCTCTAGAGTAAAGGAAAGGCAAGGAAGTGCAGAAGAGGACCTTATCCAGGTGGCTTGCACCAAGATCTGT
This sequence comes from Pleurodeles waltl, assembly GCF_031143425.1. Taxonomy (NCBI): domain Eukaryota; kingdom Metazoa; phylum Chordata; class Amphibia; order Caudata; family Salamandridae; genus Pleurodeles; species Pleurodeles waltl. The sequence goes on from NC_090442.1 coordinate 540,524,506, forward strand.
TATGCGTTGACAAAGAAGCAGCCTCCAGAAGATTGAAGGGTCCGTTCAATGAGGGCCAAGGCTGCTACCACCTCATTGGTGCACAGGGTGATGGATATCCATCAGGCAGCAATGTGGGCATCACTTCATACACGATAACCAAGCACTACTGCCTGGACAGCCAGGTCCGACAGGAAGGGCATTTTGGCCATTTGGTCTTGCAGCATTTTTTGGTTAGTGACATTCCAGACATTGCATAGACCCATCATGTCTTTTACAAATGGCATCGCTGCAGCACTCTGTGAGTTTACTGCCAATGTCAGTAATTGCAATTATTGGAATCCTGATCTTTACTGAAATTAGGAAGCTTTGTTACCCAAGTCGATTTATAAAAAACAAATCTGTTATTGCTGTGAACTGTCATGTGGCTGATCAAGGTGACCACACTATTAAGACTACTCTGATTTACTTTGACCTTGGTTCGTTGGTTGCTTTCAGAAGAGTTTTAACGTTGTGTTCCAGAAATTGATGCATATTTGCTGCTTTACATACTATAGCAAATTGCATCCCTTCAGTAGCTGCATCTCCACTTCACCAGAAACTCTCAGACTGAGTCCGAAGGAGCAATGGCACCAAGCACTGGCAAAACCAATAGGTCTTGCCTATGCAAATGCTGCTGGTTTTTCCAATGTATTTTAGCTATCTGGTGCAGCAAAGTGACTGTACAGCATAGTTAAAATTAAAGTGCAGTGAGTGTGGGTAAAAACCCACAGAGAGATTACAACACATCAGAGCACTTGCGCGCTTGACCTAAAAAGTAGCCTGCTCTACCAGTGCATCAATCATGCTAGATTGACAAGCAAGTTTCCAGCTGGCATGGCAGGGAGAAGACAAAGATCAGCAAAGAAATGCAGGGGGTAGATATTGGGGAAAGGTACATTAGCATTGCTTTGTCGGGGAAACGTGTCGAGAGTTAACCATGATCTCCAATGTGCTCACAAGTTGGTTTACAAACACTCACTGAAGGGAGTCAATATTGCTGCTGCTAAGAGATCCTCTTTGTCCAGTCAAAGTAGTGGAGTGCAGGCAGAGGAGTCCACTCCTGCCACCTTCTTCTATTGCTTGGTGCCTTTTTGGTTAAATGAGGTTCCACATTCTACATGCCGGGGGTCCCAGTGATGTTGCAGCTATCTAAGTCAGTGTCATTCCTTCTTTTCTGGCAGCAGATTACCTACATGGTTTGGGTACTTTAGTGTGACAGCTCTGGGTGTAGCGAACCGGTCTCATGCTGGCAGATGATTTGGGATGCAAGGCTAGTCTCTGGAGAAGAGCAGGATAGGGTTTCAGTGAGGTGTGTCTAACATTTGGCTGTAGGATCTGGAGAACTTTTTTTTCCAGTGGGATTAGGATTATAATCAAGTGTCAGTGACCTGTAGATATTTTGTCCCATGCCAACTGTAATGTGCCAGTGATCTGTGTGAAATGAAGTCAAAGTTGAAGACTAAAAGAACGTTATTCTTCTCTGAAGAAGAAACTGTCTCTGTAAAATCATGATGTGTCCTCTATTACAGGAGAGTGGCAGACCACGAGCGGCTTGCAGGTTGTGGAAGGGGGTGGGTGGCGTGCATGGGAGCGGTGAGGGGGTAATAAACTTTTAAATAAATGAAATTTTTAAAAAAAATCACTTACCTTTTCCATGCCGTCCTGCACTCCTCTTCCCTGCTGGCTGGCTGCACTCAGGCACAGGCTCCCAGACTGCCCTGTGGCCAATCCTGACGCTACTCGAATCACCGTCCGCATTGGCTGGGAGCGCCCAGCCAGGGCGCTTCCAGGCAGACTGGGAGCCTGTGCAGGCTTTCTGCAGCCTGGCAACTGTGGGGGCCCTTAAAGAGGAGCCGCCCATGTGGCAGACCCCAGTGTGAGCCAACCACCTGCCTTATGGTGAATGATGATTTTCAGAGTGAGAAGCTGTTCACCTAGGGGATAAATAAAGGTTCCTTCGAAGAGAGCAGAACCGACAACCAGACCTACTCCAGCCCCTTCCCAGAGTGAGCTCTGCTTGCTGTGTTTCTGAGCTGGCACCTTTCCCAGGTCTTAGGTGTTTAACCAGTGCAAGAGTCTGGCCATCGGAGATTCATTCAGAAGCCTTAGTTTCATGCACCTGGGAGTCCAACGGCAAGGTTCACTTAGCTTCAGTGTTTGTGTCTGGTGGGATGTCAACTGCTAGGGTTGTGAGAGATGTAGCAGTGTTTAAAACAATCACTAATGCTTTCATAACCCTTAACCCCTTCTGTGCCCAGGACGTAGTGGTTAAGTCCTGCGGCACAGGGCTCGTGTGCCCAGGACGTAACCATTACGTCCTGGGCACAGAGCCCAGAGGGAGCGCTAGCGCTCCCTCTGTGGGGTACCTCCCCACCCCCCAACACCGGGATGGAAGGGGAAGCCCTTCCCCTCCCGACAGCCCCCCAACCCCTCCTCCTGTGACTATCACAGAGGCCTCCTCCATCGCGCTGGAAGCTCAGCTTCCAGCACGATTGGAAGAGAAATGCTCAGCACTTCTCTTCCGATCACGTGGAGGAGGCCTGAGAGTCTTCAAAGGGAAGGAAAGGAATTTCCTTCCCTTTGAAGTCTCTCTGAGCGTTTTAGCAGCCGGATTGCAAAGCAATCCGGCTGCTAAAATGCCCACTAAACACCAGGGATTTATTTCATATACGGAAACTGGCATGAGGGGAGCGACCCATTGGGCAAGGGTCGCTCCCAGGGGGGGCATTTTTTTTTAAGGCCTTTTCTGCCCCCCATTCCCCCCTCCCCCCCTCCTTTCTAGGCACCAGGGATCTTTTTTTTTTTTTTTTTGAGGTGGGGAGCGACCCTTTAGGCAAGGGTCGCTCCCCTATGGGGGCCAAATATATTTAGGCCATTTCTGCCCCCCTTGGGGGCAGAGTGGCCTATTTTTATGCAGCCAATCTGCCTCCAAGGGGGACAGAAACCCATAGACACCAGGGAGTTTTTTCCGTTTTCGCGAATTTCACGCAAAGGGGTGCGACCTCTTATGCAAGGGTCGTTCCCCCGGGGGGGGGGGGGGAGGAATGGGATTGAGGGGTCTAGGGGGCAATTTTATTTTAGGCCATTTCTGACCCCCCCCCCCCCCCCCCCCGAAGTCAGATCGGCCTATTGTTATTAGCCAGGGCTAATTTTTTATTTTGTTGTTGTTTTTTTTTTTTTTAAGAGATGGGGAGCGACCCATTAGGCAATTAGGTATTTAGACCATTTCTGCCCCCCACACACACACACCTTGGGGGCAGATCGGTCGATTTTAGGTCAATCTGCCCCAAAGGGGTGCAGAAACCACGAGGCACCGGGGATTATTATTTATTTTTTTTGCGCCAATGTCACGCAAGGGGAGCGACCCCGTAGGCAAGGGTCGCTCCCCGAGGGGGTGGGGAGTGCGGGTGGCAAATATATTTTAGGCCATTTCTGCCCACCGATCCCCTGCCCCCGGGAGGGCAGATCGGCCTAAAGCCTCTAGGGGCCAGGGATACATTTTTGGTGGATTATTTATTTTTTGTTTTGTTTTGTTTTTTAGAGGTGGGGAACGACCCCTTAGGCAAGGGTCGCTCCCCGGGGGAAGTGGGGGCAAATTTATTTGAGGCCTTTTCTGCCACTCCCCGCCCCCCCCCCAAGTGGGCAGATCAGTCTGTTGTTAGGCCGATCTGCCCCCAGGTGTGGCAGAAACCTCTAGTTGCCAGGGATAACACTTTTTAGCAATTACCCCGATCCACACCTCGGGGGGGCAGAAAGTCTACTAGATGCCAGGGAATTTAAAAAAATATATATATATTGGGGTGGTGGCTACCAAACAGTATGAGCCTGGTTACGCCCCCACCTCAACTGAAGGGGGTAACAGTCTTTCAGCCCCCCCCCACCCCCGCACTCTAAAACATCTTATCCCACAGCAGGCAAGAAGACATTTGATTATTTTGGGTTTTAGTTTTACATTTGGGCCATGAGAGCTTGGCTTACTCTCAAAATAGTCCCACTTGGAATGGTGAGGGCTGCACTTTATGGACTTTGGGACGCTGCCATGTAGAAAAATCCACAAGACATCTGAAAACTAAACATCTGGGTGATTCCAGGGTGGTGTGTTTCACATGCACCCTGCACCATTTTTGTACCCACAATCCCCTGCAAACCTCCAACTTTGCTGGAAATCACACATTTGTCCCATGTTTTTGTGTTGGAAACTTACGGAACCTGCAGGAATCCACAAAATTCCTACCACCCAGCATTGTCTCATCTATACCGATAAAAATTCTGCTGCACTTGTCAGCCTAAAATGTTTTTTTTTTGCAAACTGTCCTTTTGGACCCCCTTTGTTCCCCCTCAATATCGACATGTTTTTGGCTCTTCCCTTTCACAAGCACTTGGCCCACCTACACAAATGAGGTATCATTTTTACCGGGAGACTGAGGGGAACATTGGGTGGTATGAAATGTGTCCCAGTGCAGTGATCCCACACAGAAATGTGGGAAAAAATTTGAATTGTTTAGCTAAACATTGGGGGATCCACGCAAGTCACACCTCCCTGGACTCCCTCAGGTGTCTAGTTTTCAGAAATGTCTGGGTTTGGTAGGTTTCCCTAGAAGGCTGCTGAGCCCAGGACCAAAACTGTGGGTGCCCCCCTGCAAAAACAGGTAGTTTTGTATTTGATAATTTTGATGTGCCAGATAGTGTTTTGGGGCATTTCCTTTCGCGGGCAAAAAATGTGAATTGCCCCAAATAGCCAAAAAAAGGCTCGGCACAGGAGGGGAAAAGGCCTGGCAGCGAAGGGGTTAAACGGTCCTACGGGGACTGAGTCGCTCTAAAATGCCTCTATTTGTGTAGATCTGTGGTGCTTCACCCGCTCCATGTTTTGCTTGTGGCTGGCTTAACGTCCACGGCCTAGGAGTGACTGCCTTCCTTTCTTACTGTTTCTTGCCGCAATGTATTCTGAGAGACTTTGAGCTGCTTGGTATCTCTGGAGCAGGAGGGCAGTGACCTCACCCTTTTCACAGTTATGGCCTTCTCTTGTCAGTTTTAACCACTGTCGAACACCATTTCTCTGTTATCGAGCTGTTTCGCCACCTCTTCCAGTGCTTGCAAAACGCCAAACCATATAATTCTCACAAGGCAAAGCTGCGGTTTATCTTTGAATGAGTTCTGTAAAGTGGTACTGTGTACTTCTCATGCTACTGGCCATCCACACCTGTCCACACACCGAGTGAGACACCAGCTTCCCATGGTGAGTCTGCCTCAGAAACTTGCCAGTCATCGCTATACTACCCACAGTGTTGTGATGCCAGACAGTGCCCGACTGCGAGCTGTGCAAAAGTCACATAATAGTAATAAGCCTTCAGTTTAAGGGGCACTACAAGTTAAAAAGAACAAGTAGCTCGATCACTTTGGGAGCAGCGGACGGGCACTAATTTAGCTGAATCAATTAATGCTTCATCCCGCTCCACACCGAGGAACGGAAATGATGCCAAACATGCCTTTTCGAATTACAAGGCTGTAAAGCAGAGTCCCACGCAAACCGATAAATGGTGAGCGACAGGTGGGCTCCAAGCCCTTTACTGACCACAACCGCATCTCGCATGTGAGACGAAAGCTCATGAACTCGCAGAAGACATTTGTGTGATGCGGCGCATAAAGTTTCTCCGCTCTGCCGTCAGACATAAAACGTGATCTCCACCTACTGCCTTTTGCCCCATTTAAGAAAGCAGCGGTTCTGGAAGATGGGCTGTTTTTACCACAGACAAGATTCCTCACATTCTCTATGAATGACCCCTTATGAATTTTTATACCCAAGTCAGTCCAAACATATTCACTTTGCAAATAAAACAAAGGTGGTTGTTTGAGAAATTGTTTGAAATACAGCAAAATAAGTAAAGCTACAAATAAGTAACTGTAGATTGTATATCGTGCACACATGCCCCCTTTGTGAAAATGGGGCCGTATATTAACATCACTGTGTTAAACGCTTTACAAAAGTCATTTGAGGACATGTCAACAAACCCGTGCATCCTTTCCTTGTTTGGCTGCAGATCTTAAGGCATGCTCAGAGTTAACCAGTTCCAGTGCATATTCATGAATGCGTCATTTTATCTCACCCTGCCCCAGCAATTCCATTGAGGGAGTTAAGAACTCAAAAGTCTCCTTGTCACTACAAAGTGCACTAAATGCAATTGGGTTGATTGATGGTGTTTTGTGTACATATTTGTACAACTGACGTTGTTTAGAAAAGAGAACAGCTTGCACCCCAGAAGAAGCGTTGAGAAATCTGTACGTGTCCGCCACTTGATTGCCTTAGCCTCTTGCATTTTTCCTCGCTTAATATAGATTTAATATGCACTTTGCTTCACTGATGCTGTGAAAATGAAGTGAGCTAGGACGAAAAAGGGAGGGTTTTCCTTCCCAGGGTGTCAATTCCTTCCGTGATTATAAAAGTTCTAGGATTAATGTTTAAAGTTTTGTTTAAACTGGGTTACAGACATGGATCTGGTAAGTTTGTAGATGATCATGCATTTTAATTAATTATGCAAAACACCTCTCCCTTATGACGCATGGCAGCCCACTCTCAGATGTACCTTGGACCACATTACCATTAAATACATGAGCCTTTTAAAGTGCTCGATCAGACAGAAAGGAATCTTGCCACTGAACACAGAAGTTTATTGTTACCCAATTTAATGGGCTCATTTTATCGACTTCAGCAGGATGAAATGCTGAGCGGACCAGCCAAAATGTAAATCTCACCGTGAGACCAAATTCTGGCCCTTGCAATGTTGGGCACATTTGTCCAATGAGCCACCAGACATAAATTATGTTTGCGCCTGGAAAAGTTCTGCTGGTTGTGGACAATTTTGCAGGGACTCTGGACTCATGAATAGCACAAAATTAACATTTCCAACAACTGACAGTGTGTGCAACATATTTTCCAGCGCTCAGTCAAAACGCATGCCAGCTGAAGACTATTGCAAAATTTACTGCCACCAATGCAAAAATGCCCACCAAAGATGTCCCACACTAGAGCAATTTATGTGATCTTGGGACCATCATGAGGTGCCCTGCTCCCCCTCACTGCAACTGCAGTGCTAATGCATTACCACCCTCTCTTATATTTGAATCATCTTGGTGTCCACGTTAGAAGTAATAATGGACACCACAGTTGTAGGAAAGTACCATCTTGCCTGGCATGTTACCCCCATTTTCACTGTATGTATATATGTTTGTTTTTGCCTATGTGTCACTGGGATCCTGCCAGGCAGGACCCCAGTGCTCATAATATATGCCCTGTATGTGTTCCCTGTGTGGTGCCTAACTGTATCACTGAGGCTCTGCTAACCAGAACCTCAGTGTTTATGATCTCTCTGCTTTTAAAGTTGTCACTGCAGGCTAGTGACTAATTTTACCAATTCTCATTGGCACACTGGAACACCCTTATAATTCCCTTGTATATGGTACCTAGTTACCCAGGGTATTGGGGTTCCAGGAGATCCCTATGGGCTGCAGCATTTCTTGTGCCACCATTAGGGAGCTCAGACAATTCTTACACAGGACTGCCACTGCAGCCTGAGTGAAATAACGTCCACGTTATTTCACAGCCATTTTCACTGCACATAAGTAACTTATAAGTCACCTACATGTCTAACCCTCACTTGGTGAAGGTTAGGCGCCAAGTTACTTAGTGTGTGGTCACCCTGGCACTAGCCAAGGTGCCCCCACATTGTTCAGGGCAAATTCCCCGGACTTTGTGAGTGCGGGGACACCATTACACGCGTGCACTACATATAGGTCATTACCTATGTGTAGCGTCTCCATGGTAACTCCGAACATGGTCATGTAACATGTCTAGGATCATGGAATTGTCACCCCAATACCATTCTGGTATTGGGGTGACAATTCCATGCATCCCTGGGTCTCTAGCACAGAACACGGGTACAGCCAAACTTGCTTTCCGGGGTCTCCACTGCACTGCTGCTGCTGCCAACCCCTCAGACAGGTTTCTGCCCCCCCCCCCCAGGGCCTGGGCAGCCTGGTCCCAGGAAGGCAGAACAAAGCATTTCCTCTGAGAGAGGGTGTTACACCCTCTCCCTTTGGAAATAGGTGTGAAGGGCTGGGGAGGAGTAGCCTCCCCCAGCCTCTGGAAATGCTTTGATGGGCACATATGGAGCCCTTCTCTGCACAAGCCAGTCTACACCGGTTCAGGGATCCCCCAGCCCTGCTCTGGTGCGAAACTGGACAAAGGAAAGGGGAGTGACCACTCCCCTGACCAGCACCTCCCAGGGGAGGTGCCCAGAGCTCCTCCAGTGTGTCCCAGACTGCTGCCATCTTGGATTCAGAGGTGTTGGGGCACAATGGACAGCTCTGAGTGGCCAGTGCCGGCAGGTGACGTCAGAGACCCCTCCTGATAGGTGCTTACCTTTCTCAGTAGCCAATCTTCCTTTCTGGGCTATTTAGGGTCTCTCCTCTTGGCTATTCCTGAGATAACGAATGCAAGAGGTCTCCAGAGTTCGTCTGCACTTCCCTCTGACTTCTGCCAAGGATCGACCGCTGACTGCTCCAGGACGCCTGCAAAACTGCACCAAAGTAGCAAGATTACTACTAGCAACATTGTAGTGCCTCATCCTGCCGGCTTTCTCAACTGTTTCCTGGTGGTGCATGCTCTGAGGGCTGTTGGCCTTCACCCTGCACTGGAAGCCAAGAAGAAATCTCCAGTGGGTTGATCCAATCTTCCCCCTGCCAACGCAGGCACCAAACTTCTGCATCACCAGTCCTCTGGGTCCCCTCTAATCCTGACGAGCTTGGTCCCTGGAACACAGGAGCTGGTTCCAAGTATCTCCCACAGTCCAATGGCCCTTCTGTCCAAATTTGGTGGAGGTAAGTCCTTGCCTCCCCACACCAGACAGTAATCTGGTGTCATGCTTGATCTGCAGCTGCTCCGGCTTTTTTGCACTTTTCCAAGGATTCCTTTGTGCACAGCCTAGCCTGGATCCCCAGCACTCCGTCCTGCATTGCCCAACTTGCTGAGTTGGACTCAGACGTTGTGGGACCCTCCTTTGTGACTCTGAGTCGACTGCTGTCCTCAGATATTCTAAGTGCCTGTTCCGGTACTTCTGCGGGTGCTGCCTGCTTCTGTGGGGGCTCTCTGAGCTGCTGAGCGCCCCGTCTGTCTCCTCCTCCAAGGGGCGACATCCTGGTCCTTCCTGGGCCCCAGCAGCACCCAAAGTCCTCAACCGCGACTCTTGCAGCTAGCAAGGCTTGTTTGTGGTATTTCTGCGTGGAAACACTCCTGCATCCTCCAGCATGCCGTGGGGCATCTTCTGACCAAAGGAGAAGTTCCTGGCACCTTCTGTTGTTGCAGAATCATCGGCTTCTTTCACCCGGAAGCAGCCTTTTTGCACCTTCATCTGGGGTTTAGTGGGCTCCTGCCCCCCTGGATTCTTGCATGACTCTTGGACTTGGTCCCCTTCCTTTACAGGTCCTCAGGTCCAGGAATCCGTCTTCAGTGTTTTGCTGGTGATTGTGGTTCTTGCAGAATCCCCTATCTCAACTATACTGTCTTTCTGGGGTAACATTACTCCTACTTTTCAGGGTCTTGGGGCGTGGTATTTTGGACACCTTTAATGTTTTCTCACAGTCCCAGTGACCCTCTACAACCTACTATAGGCCCGGGGTCCATTCGTGATTTGTATTCCACTTTTGAAGTATATGGTTTTGTGTTGTCCCTAGGCCTATTTCTACCTATTGCATCCTATTGTGATTCTACATTGTTTGCACTATTCTTACTGTTACTTACCTGATTTTGGTTTGTGTACATATAATTTGTGTATATTACTTACCTCCTAAGTGAGGGTATCCTCTGAGATACTTTTGGCAAGTACCTAGTAACTCTGAGTATTATGTTTTCTTGTGATATTGTGCTGTATGATATAAGTCAGTGGTTCCCAACCTGTGGGCCGGGGACCCCTGGGGGTCCGCGAAGCCTCCTCAGGGGGTCCGCGGCTGCCTAAAAAAAGTAATAATATTAGGTCCCAGCTATCAGTAATGACTCCTTGGGGGTCCCTGTGTTCCAATAATGATTCAGTGGGGGTCCCCGGGCTCCAGTATTGATAAAATGGGGGTCCACAGAAGTCAAAAGGTTGGGAACCACTGATATAAGTGGTATAGTAGGAGCTTGGTATGTCTCATAGTTCAGCCTTAGCTGCTTTGCCATAGCTACCTCTATCGACCTAAGCTGCTAGAACCATCTCTATTCTACTAAGGGATAACTGGACCTGGCACAAGGTGTAAGTACCACAGGGTACCCACTATAAGCCAGGCCATCCTCCCTACAACAGTGCCTCTTCTTTTTAAGATTTTTGATTTTGCTTTTACAGACAACAAATGTCTACACGGAATAGATTATAGCATTCTGTAAGTTTATGATATGTGTGATGTCAGTTTTTACCTAATGTAGGCAGGGACAGTGTTACTATACTTTGTAACCCATTTTACTGTTCTGTTTTTAGGTCTCTGCTCTAGTCGGCGCGCATGCATTTCTCGAACAGTTTTATGCTAAGTTCTTGTAATTTCTGCCAGTTTCTTGCAGTTTCTGCCAGTTTCTTGCTCTGTTTGTGCCTTTCTGCTTGTTTCTTGCACTCTGTGCCTTTCTGATAATTTCTTACCCTCCGTTGTGCCTTTCTGTTCATTTGCTGCTTGTTCCTTGCCCTGCTTGTGACTTTCTGCTCATTTGTTATTATGCCGTGTGCCATATCCCTGTCCCTTGTTGCTTCTTTTCCCTGACACCCATCCACCCATCCACCCTTTCTTCTTCACCCCAACCCGCCCCAGTCCCTGTTTCATCTCATCCCCGCCCCCAACTGCCCTCCTTCATGTCTGGATTCTACAACTCTTTCTGTGGCTTCTCGATAACCCGGGTGACCGAGAGCACTTACTTCTGCAGTGAAACTATCTTTGGCACCCAGATACAGGCACGTCTTCTTGCCACTCTGCCCCATCCGTGATCCGCCCTCAGCACTGCAGCAGACATCCTCACCCTGCCCTCTCTTTCACCGACCCCACTGCACTCCTATGCACCTCCCTCATCCCGTTGCCAAAAGCAGTAGATCGTCCATTACTGAGAATTATTGGGTTTGACAGTGCTTCTTTCTTATGGAGGGAAGGCCTGGGCAACACAGACAATGAGAAGGGAAGGTGTTAACGGGCAACAGTAGGCACACTTTATGCTTGATTATTCTAGGAGCCCAAAACTCTTGGCTTTCTTTGAAGCCAGTTAGCACTTTGAAAATGAGCTTCGAGATTCTAGAATGTGAAAACCGCTTACCCATGCATGCCAGGTTAGCACATAAATCAAATGATTGAGGGGTAACAATCTGAGAACACAGGACAGACTTGCAAATGGATAACAAAAGCAGACTGTCCAGAAATGTGTTTTTTTGTTTTTAGAGGAGATGCTTTATGAACACAATTCATCTCTTTCTTATCTTGGGAGGCCACTGTAATGGAAAACAAGAAAGGCGACCAAGATGAATAAAAGCGCATGGACTATATGAATACAATTGCGGCTCGTGCTTACTGAAAGGGGCGGCTTAGAGCAGCGTCTGGATTGGCTGAGAGCACCCTGGCTTGGGCCTCCCAGGCAGACTGTGAGCCTGTGCAGGCTGTCTCCAGCCCAAAGCCCTGTGTGCATGTGTGTTTGGCCGGCCCGAGACGGCTGGCCAAACACACATGCCCTCTGAGGGGGAGTGCTGAGCACTCCTCCCAGTGCATGTCACCCCATGGCCCCACCCCCTTTTCCCAAAAAACAATCATAAAGACAGTTTATGATCGTTCTTTGTGAAAAGGTTTGCAGCTGCCGCTACAAGAGGGAGACGGGGGGGGGGGTGACGCACCTCCACCCCTGTATTAAGAGGGGGTAAAAAAAAAAGTAGAACGAAAACTAGATCACAGTTAAAAGGATTTACCAGTAATGTCAGGTTACTATGATGTCATGATAATGTAAAAAACCCAGGTCCTTTTCAGAATACGAGTTACTTGCCGCCAGGAAGGTTATTTTTAAATCAGTGTTAACAAACTGTTTAGCTAGAAACTCCCAAGGCACATTAACACTTACTTAGACAGTGTAAAACATGAAGCCCACACAAGTGATGAGTGACGCCAAACAGATGTTGCCAAGCCTGTCAAAATCACCTGCCGGCATCAAAATGTACTGCGGTTACTATGAAAGACAAACACCAATGTGAATGCCAAAAAATGCATGCCAGTTAACTCACCAACAGTTTTGAGTAAATGGGGTGATCACTGTGTTGAGATGTAGCCTTCTACGAGATGGTAGAAGGGAACATGCTGTCTGTGGAGAAGGAATTAGAAAAGTATTCTACCACAAAAACATCACAAAATAAGGTTATCTGCTTTAGGTGAAGAGGCATTAATTTAAATACAGATTGAAAATATTTCACTTCCGATATAGTCTTGTTAGACCTGTTAGCATTAGGGTGGTCTTCGCCCAAACTTTATACCTACTTGCCTCATGTTTTTTCTGATTGTTTTTGTTGGTCTTAGGACTTTACCTCTCCTGACCAGTGATGATCTGATGACAGTGGGCTATCGCGCGCTGACCTCATCAGAGGTCACCATGTGATCGATCAGGGTTGGGGGAGATTGGAGAGGCATGAAAGGAAAAGTTTTTCCTTTCCTTTCACGTCTCTCTGAGCATTTCTGCAGCACAATTGTTAAGCGATCATGCTGCAGAAATGCCCACTGGACACCAGGGACTTTTTTTTTGTGGTAATTAGCATGAGGGGAGCAACCCCTTGGGCAATGGTCACTCCAGAGGGGGGGCAATTTATTTTAGGCCAATCTGCCCCCAATGGGGGCAGAAACCACTAGACACAAGGGCATTTTTTTCCTTCTATAATTTCATAATGAAAGCGACCCCCATAGGCAACGGTCGCTCCCCTGGGTGGCAAATTTATTTTAGGCCATTTCTGCCCCCGCCCGTGGGGGCAGATCAGTCTATTTTTGTAAGGCCCATCAGCCCCCAAGGGGGACAGAAGCCCACTAGATACCAGGGAAGACAATTGAAGAGGGTAACAGTCTTTCAGCTCTCCCCCTGCACACTAAAAGATCTTATCCGAACGTCAAGCAAGAGGACATTTGATTATTTTGGGATTTGGTTTTAAATTTGGGCCATGAGTGCTTGGCTTACTCGCAAAATCATCCCATTTGGAATGATGAGGGCTGCACTTTTTGCACTTTGGTACATTGTCATCTAGAAAAATATACAAGACCTAGACACATCTGAAAGCTTAACATCTGGGTGAGCCCAGGGTGGTGCACTTCACATGCACCCGCACCATTTTCCTACCCACAATGGCCTGCAATCCTACAACTTTGATGGAAATCACACATTTTCCCCACATCTTTGTGATGGAACCTTCCAGAATCTGCAGGAATCCACAAAATTCCTGCCATCCAGCATTGTCGCAGCTATACCGGTAAAAATTCTACCCCACTTGTAAACCTAAAAATGTTGTTTTCCAAATCGCCCTTTTGGACCCACTTTGGTTCCCCCTCAATTTCAACATGGTTTTGGCTCTTCCTTGTCACAGGCACTTGGCCCACCTACAGCAGTGAGGTATCATTTTTATCGGGAGACTGAGGGGAACGTTGGGTGGTAGGAAATTTGTGCCAGTGAGGTGATCCCACACAGAACTTTGGGGAGAATGTGTTTCTTTTAATCTAAATTTAAGGTTTGCTGAGGATTCTGGGTAAGAAAAACACTGGGGGATCCACGCAAGTCACGCCTCCCAGGACTCCCTCGGGTGTCTGGTGTTTTTAAATGTCTGGGTTTGGTAGGTTTTCCCTAGATGGTTGCTGAGCCCTGGACCAAAAACGCAGGTGCCCTGCCCCTGCAAAAACAGGTTGTTTTGTAATTCATAATTTGGATGTGTTCACGTAGTGTTTTGGGCCATTTCCTGATGCAGGCACTAGGCCTACCCACACAAGTGAGTTACCATTTCTATCAGTAGATGTGGGGAAATGCTGGGTAGAAGGAAGTTTGTGGCTCCCCTCAGATTCCAGAACTTTCCATCACCGAAATATAAGGGAAAAAGTTAATTTATTTTTTGCTAAATTTTGAAGTTTGCTAAGGATTCTGGTAAACAGAACCTGGTGAGAGCACCACAAGTTACGCCATCCTGGGTTTCCCTAGGTATCTAGTATTAAAAAATGCACAGGTTTGGTAGGTTTTTCTAGATGCAGGCTGAGCTAGAGGCCAAAATCCACAGCTTGGCACTTTGCAAAAAAACAGGTCAGTTTTCAGTGTAAAAATTTGATGTGTCCATGTTGCATTTAGGTGCATTTCCTGTCACAGGGACTAGTCCTACCAACATAAGTGAGGTACCATTTTTACCGGGAGACTTGGGGGAATGCTGGGTGGAAGGAAGATTGTGGCTCCTCCCAGATTCCAGAATTCCTTTGCAGCACCGAAATGTGAGGGGAAAAGTGTTTTTTTTGGTGTCAAATTCTGAGGTTTGTAAAGGATTCTGGGTAACAGAACCTAGTGAGAGCCCCACACCGCACCCCTTCCTGGTTTCCCCTAGGTGTCGTGTTTTCACAAATGCACAGGTTTGGTAGGTTTCCCTCGGTGCCGGCTGAGCCAGAGGCCAAAATCCACAGCTAGGCACTTTCCAAAAAACACGTCAGATTTCAATGTAAAAATGTGATGTCTGTGTTGCGTTTCCTGTCGCGGGCACTAGGCCTACCCACACAAGTGAAGTACCATTTTTATTGGAAGCCTTGGGGAAACACAGAATAGAAGAGTAAGTGTTATTGCCCCTTGTCTTTCTCTACATTTTTTTCCTTACAAATTAAAGACGGTGTGTATAAAAAAAAAAAAAAAAAAAAAAAAAAGTTTATTTGAGGAAGGCCCTGTAATCCACATGCTAGTATGGGCTAGTATGGTGACCCTAGAGATGTCTCAACACCTTATCGTGTGCCCATTTTGGAAATACAAAGGTACCTTGATAACTATTTTTCACTCTTTATAGTTCACCAAATGAATTGCTGTATATCCGATTTACAATGAAAACCCATTGCAAGGTGCAGCTCATTTATTGGCTCTGGGTGCCTAGGGTTCTTGAGGAACCTACAAGCGCTATATTTCCTGCAACCAGAAGAGTCCAGCAGACATAACAATATATTGCCATAGCAGGATAAGGTTATAGAAGAAAATGTGGGCAGAAATGAATCTTTGTTTCACCTCAATTTCAATATTTGTTTTATTCTCAGCTGTTACTTTCTGTAGGAAAACCTTGAGGGAGCTACACAAATGAACACTTGCTGAATTCAAAATTTTGTCTACTTTTCCGAAATGTTTAGTTGTCCGGGATCTAGCATTGGTTTCACATCCATTTCTGTCACTAACTTGAAGGAGGCTGAAAGCACGAAAAATAGTAAAAATGGGGTATGTCCCAGTAAAATGCCACAATTGTGTTGAAAAATGTGGTTTACTGATTTAAGTCTGTCTGTTCCTGAAAGCTGGGAAGATGGTGATTTTACCACCGCAAATCCTTTGTTGTTGCCATTTTCAGGGAAAAGTGAATGAGTTGAGCCCATCTCAGGCCTGCTACCTCAGAGCCTGTGTGTGCAGTTTTACTGCTGTTTCAACTTGTCATTTAAAGCCCTTTGCCAAGCCTTAAACTCTTCTTCTATTACATATAAGTCACCTCATACGGTAGGCCCTAGGTAGCCCATAGTACAGGGTGCTGTGTAAGTAAAATGTAGGTTATGTACTTATAAGTTTTGCATGTCCTAGTAGTGAAAAAAACCCAAATTAGTTTTTCAGTACTGTGACGCCCAATCCTCTCATAACTTAACATGTGGAATTCCTTATTACAATTTAAGCTATAATTCCTGATTAAGGAGAAGTCACTATGGGCCTGATTCTAACTTTGGAGGACGGTGTTAAACCGTCCCAAAAGTGGCGGATATACCACCTACCGTATTACGAGTTCCATAGGATATAATGGACTCGTAATACGGTAGGTGGTATATCCGCCACTTTTGGGACGGTTTAACACCGTCCTCCAAAGTTAGAATCAGGCCCTATGTCATGTTGCATACCTTTGGAATGGTAATGATAACTCCCCTTTACTGGTAAAGTTGTATTTAACATTGCCATTTTAGAAATGCCGCTTTTAGAAAGTGGTCATTTCTCTGCTCTTACAGCGCTGCGTTCCTGCAGCCTGTCTCCAATACACGTCTGGAGTGGATGACAGCTACATTTGTTGCATTCCCTCTAGATAGCCACAAACACAGGAAGATTAGGTGTGTCTAAGCACTCGCCACAAAGAAGTGGAATGAGGCCAAGGAGAGGCTCCACCACTTGGGAGGGAAAGGAAGATATTTCCCTAATAAAAGGGGGGGTTGAAGGAATACACTCTCCCTTAAGTGAATCCTGCACAAAACTAAGTATTCCTTGCCAAAGAAGGGTCTCTAACTCCTTTGCTAGCAAACAAATCAGAGAATTCTTAATAAAGAATACCTCAGTTTGACACAAGGTATCCCTTTAGCCACTGTCAATGTTGGTATAGACTAAAAATACAGGGGGGACTCACTAGGAGTGAATGGTCCTAAGACCCTCACTCAAGCTGTAGACATGTTTCAGCCCCTATCTGTGGTTTTCAAGGTCCCAGACTTTCATCAGGATGTATATGAAATAATTGCCCAGGTGCCAACGTATAGTCACACTCCATGAACATTCAACACATGCAGTGCTAATCAAACAAATGCAAGGGTTCTCTTAACTCACCTTCTCCAAATCAGAGCTGTGCCCTGGTAACAATTTTGGGCTACCACTGAGCCTCTTGGGAGTTGTTCGACCTGACAGCCTTAAGGTGGTCACCCTCAACTTTTTGCCTGCTTCCCTCCACTTTTTGTTGGTTTTAGGACTCTGCACACCTTACCACTGCTAACCAGTGCTAAAGTGCATATGCTCTCTCCCTTAAACCATGGGGACATTGGCTAATACCCAATTGGCTTATTTAATTTACTCATAAGTCCCTAGTAAAGTGCACTTACATGTGCCCCGGGCCTGTACACTAAATGCTACTAGTGAACCTGCAGCACTGATTGTGCCACCCACATAAGTAGCCCCTTAACCATGTCTCAGGCCTGCCATTGCAAGGCCTGTGTGTGCAGTGTCACTGTCAATGCAACGTGGCATTTAAAAGTACTTGCCAAGCCTAAAACTCCCCTTTTTTTTTTTTTACAAATAATCCACCCCTAAGGTAGGCCCTAGGTAACCCATAGGGTAGGGTGCTGTGTAGGTAAAAGGCAGGACATGTACTTGTGTAGTTTATATGTCCTGGTAGTGTAAAACCTCTAAATTTGTTTTACACTGCTGTGAAGCCTGCTCCTTTCATAGGCTAACATTAGGCCTGCCCTCATATACTGTTTGAGTGGTAGATTCTGCTCTGAAAGGAGTAACAAGCTCATATTTAGTACTGACAGAATGATAATACAAAATCTAGCTGACTGGTGAAGTTGGATTTAATATTACTGTTTTTAGAAATGCCACATTTAGAAAGTGAACATTTCTCTGCACTAAAATCCTTCTGTGCCTTACAATCCACATCTGGCTGGGTTAGTTGACAGCTCCCTTGTGCATATCACACGGACAACCCCAAACACAAGATGCTCAGTCACACCTGCACACATCTGTATACTGAATGGGTCTTCCTGGGCTGGGAGGGTGGAGGGCCTGACACATGTCAAAGGACAGTGGCCTGCCCTCATTCAATGGACTGCCCAACCCCCTAATGGGACCCTGGCAGACAGGATGGAACTGAAAGGGGACCTTGTGCACTTCTAAGCCACTCTTTGAAGCCTCCCCATACTTCAAAGGCACATTTGGGTATTTAAACAGGGCCTCTGACCCTACCAACTCAGACACTTCTGGACCTGAACCTGCAGCTTGTCAAGAGAAACTGCCTGGCTGCTCAGAGGACTCACCTGATGGCTTTTCTGCAAAGGACTGCTGCCCTGCTGCCTTGCTGCTCTCTGGTTCTGCTGAGAAGTGCTCTCCAGGGGCTTGGATTGAGCTTGTCTCCTGTTTTCTGAAATCTCAAGGCCAAAAAGACTTCATCTCTGGAAAGAACTCCTTGTGCTGCGAAATTTCCACGCACAGCCTGCACCTCGGTGAGAAAGTCACCACATGCCGAACCGGAACAACACAGCCCGACTCCCCGAGGGGAGATCGACACAGCGCCAATGTTGCGACTGGAATTTCTACGTGCGGCCCACTGGATCGCGCATTGCCAAGCCATAACAGCGCAGCCTGGCTTCCTGCGATAAGAATTGACGCAGCGCCTGCTGTGCAACAGAAATTTCCCCTCATCACCCACTGGATCGACGCAGCTCCTGTGACTTCGTCCTTCACGCCCAGGAGTTCTCTGCATCATCCCCGGGACGTCCAAATACCCGCAACCTGAAGAGGATCAAAGTCCACGCTGCGGAAATGGACGCAAGGCCCTGGCTGCATGAAAAATATCGGCACATCGTCTATGTGCGCCCTGAGAAACCGATGTGCATCTCCTGTATTCCACACATCTCCTCCTCTGAGGTCCCTTGCAGATAATTTAGATGCAAACCAGGTACCTTGTGCTTGCAAGAGAGACTTGTTGCTTTTAAGAACTCTCATTATCATTTTCTAAAGTGATATTTCAACGTGTACTGAAAAAATCTTGATCATTTTGACCTTATTTTATCCAGATAAATATTATATATTTTTCTAAACCTGTGTGGTGTATTTTTGAGGTGCTTATACTGTGTTCTTGCATGATTTATTGCACAAATACTTTACACATTGCCTACTAAGTTAAGCCTGACGGCTCAGTTCCAAACTACCAGAGGGTGGGCACAGGATAATTTGGATTGTGTATGACTGAACCTGACTGCCAACCAAAGACCCCATTTCTAACAGGTGTGGTAACTGTAGACACATAGTTGTCAAGGGTGGCATGACTTGTTTATACCTATTAGCGCCCCCCTTACTCCCAGCTTGTGCTGTCACAGCAGTCATCTGCATTTCAGCAGCTCTTCCAGGACGGAAAGGGCAGAAGGGGTTGACACACCTGAATAGGCAGTGTCTGTCCCATACAAAAGGCTGATTACCCCCTATTAATAGTCTGGAGCCAGGGCTAAAAATAAAGGACCTCTGTGCACTCCAACTGCCCTTATTTGAAGTCACCCCCACAAGGTATATGTAGTGGGTCTTTGACCCCCGACAAATCAGACACATCTGGACCTACAACTGGACTCTGTCAGAAGAACTACCGTGCTGCATTACAGGCTGTTACTCTGCTGGAATGCTGACCTGGAAGGACTGCTTTTCTGCTGTGCTGTCCTGCTGCTCTCTGACCCTGCTGAGGAAGAGCTGAATCCCCACCTTGCACCTTAAGTGATTTCCAAAGGCTTGCTGGCTTGCCTTCTGTTGCTTGAGACTTAAGGGATAGTACCAGGGCACCCAGGGCCTGTAAGTTGGAGTGTCCCTTCAGGGACTGCAGCACATGTCATGCCACCAAGAGTGAGACAAGGTAAACGTGGCTCCTAGTCTGCCATTGCATACTGGAAAGGCAGATTTAAACTGCTAACTTGACTTTGTCATTTTAAGCAATGGCAAAGCCCAAACTATCATTCTAATGTGTGTTAATCACCCCTGCAGCAGCCCTGTTGAGTCCTAAGGCAGGTTGTAACATATTAGTAAAGTAGAGCATGTGTTTAACATGTTCTATCAGTAAAAACCTGCAAAGTTCATTGTCACAACCCCTTTGAGTGGGCCACGGGACAAGCAGGAGTTACTGGACTCACCTGTGGTGGCCGAGGCCTTTTACTCCTATTGTCCCAGGGCTTGACCTACTGTGAATCCTGCTCAACTGGGCCAAGCACTCCTTCTGCACCTGACTCTCAGGTAGCGTCGACAAGCAGTCAAGGCTCCGGGGGGGCAAATATGGACCAGTGACCACAACTCATAACTTAACGTTCAAGCAGCACGAAAAATAACTAATTGTCCAGTCAAATCCTTGTTTTTATATAAAAAGAAGTATTTAAGTATTTTAATTTTTATTCACAAAAGGAAAGGTAAACAGTATTCAAAAGCGATAACGCAATCCCCCTTGACGTCGGGGCTTAAGTAATTGTCAGGCCACTACTTGTCTCACTAACTGAAGTGCAGCAGGTTCAGTGTTATTCACCATTCACATACAGCCACATCCAGGAAGTGTAAACTATTAGGCTGTACTTAAGAGCTCTCCCCTCTGACTCCATTCTGAATTTCATCCCCAAAAATCTACGGGTCGCAGTACCAATTGCAGTGTGTCCCCTTGAACCCCAAAGATCCAGTTCATGTCTTACCCTCTCTGACAGTATGGAACCCCTCATCGGCAAGTGGCAGATTCCGATAGGGGTTGTTAGCGATCTGGTGAACAAACAGTAAGTCAGTAACAGTAAGTAATCTCCTTGATCCGACGGGGTTCTGGTGATCTCCTTTGATCTTCGGGCTTCTCCATTATTGAATCTTTCATAGATTCACATGATTGAATCTTCCTCGTCATGGTGGGAGCCCCACGTTATTTAAAATAAGCCGTTCTAAAACATTCAATGAAAGAACATAGAAAATAGAAGTGACTGTTAACCAATTCACATTCTTTTAATAGACCCAAACTTCAGCCAGTCGGAGGCTGGACCCAGGACCACTTCTCCCCTGCAGAGCTACCATACCTTAGGTTTCTAACCACACATCGTTTGTGAGGGAGTCTTCCTAAACTCTGCTCAGTTGTTAAAGTTGGTGAGTGTTGTACCCCTTTTTTCCTCCCAAGGATTTCTTTGGATTCAGCTTTAAGGTACTTGTTTTACCTTTAATATGTCAAAAGGATCTCAGAAAAGGCTTTTCAGGACATGCAGGTCCTATGGAAAGGCAAGAGTATTTTCTGAGGATCCTCATAAGGAGTGCCTATATTGTTTATGTCCTACCATACATCCAAGGATTGTAATCACTGCACAACTTTTTCTGCAGACACTCTTAAGGGCAGAGAAGCCATACTTCTTCTATGGCTCCTAAATAAAAAACGCAGATCCCAATCTGGTTCAGTAATGGAGGAGGGTCCTAGTTGTTCTCCACCAGAGCAAACATTAAGGGTTCTACCTCATCCATGAAAGACTCTAAAAGACTGAAGGTTGTAGAGAAACTTGGAAAGGGTCTACGGACTTCTCTACAGGCTCTGGGCAGAAGAAATACATTTTCTCATCTTATAAGCCTGGCACTCCTTAGAAAAAAGCCCCATCTACGACAGTGAGACCATTGATGGACCTGTTGTCTAGGTGAGCGGCAGGGATGAAAACTTAGTTGACAGCTACTTCTTCTACATCTGTGAGGAGTCACTTTTATGACAACAGTGATGGTGGCTTCCTCGCGACGGGGGCGACCACCATCTCATCGACAAAAATGGCGGCGGCTATCCCGTCGACAACAGTTTTCAAGTTGCCATCGATGAAACCAGTGTCAGTGACTGTAACTATTTTTAAGAAGTTGTCTTCGTTGACAGCCTCGTTGACGAGAAGCAAAAAGACGGCATTCTTTTTAGAAAATGTGTCTGCTCAGCTTAGACCAGATTTGACATCACCCAGCATGGTGTCCCCACTTCCTCAGGTCCACCTTCTTGACACTGAGGAACCAGCAGACGTATGGATTTTCGGGCCTGCATACAGCTTTCCTCAATTGCGAGTTAAATGTCAGGAATGGGATGATGAAGATCCTGACAAGGAGTCTTCTAGGTACTTGGAAGGGGACTATTCGTTTGTGACCGGCAGCAGTCCATATCCCATTGATCATCTCATTGCATGACCACTAGCCCTACAAACAGCCTGAAGAAGAACAACAAACTGCATGGGGAGATACCATAGCATTGCCCATCTCTATAGTTTTTGACATATGGCACATGCTAAATGACTATTAGAAATGGTTTCCTAAATCACATGTGTTAGTCCCTCTCACACTGGGATTCACTGAGGCACCTGCTGTGGTACCTTTGCTTATAAGTCCTATACCAAAATGGACACAGGAAATCAGACCTGTATCTCCCACCATTACTATCAGGGATGATTATATAGGAGGTGATCCATATGATAAGCCTGAGGAAGGAGAATTATTCCAAGACCCAGATAAACCAGGTCAGGAACGAGATGATTACATCGTTCCATAATCTCTGCCACCTACACCTTCTCCGGCATGTTCTCTTCCTGAGGATATCTGAGGATTTCATGAGGTAATGGAGTGTGCTTCCAAGACATTTGATCTGCCTCGCCTACTCAAACAAACACAGATTGTTTTCTGTATTATTGTAAGGACTCTGCAAGGAAAACTGACGGATTTATAACTATTGTCACTTATATATGTGAGGAATGTTTGAAGTTGATGAAGAACCCAGAATCGGTCACTGCTGTGTTTCCTCGGATGGACAAATAATATAAGTCCCCAGATTCTTCACCGGCATGCTTGATAGGGCATCCTCGGCCAGATTCAGTGGTCATGCAAGTGCCACAGAGACGCTCTAGGAACCCGTCTGCCCCTTATTCAGCTCCACCACAAGGAAGGTCTAAGACTCAACAAAATTGGCAAACGCTTTGCATCGATGGCAGCAATCTCCATCAGCGCGTCAAATGCACTGGCCACTCTGGGTCACTATGACTGCTGTGGTCAGATCTTGCATCTCTTCTCGACCACCTTCACAAAGACAAAAAGAAGGCGGATAATGACCTTCTGTTGGAGGATGCCAGATCGTAGTTGAATATCATTAATATAGCAATGGAAATATCTTCTGTCGCTTTAAAGGAGACAGCAAGCTCAACAGTCCTGTGCCAACAGGACTGGTTAAAGGCCGCCTTGTTTCATCCTGAGGTCCAAGCCAAGATATTGGATATGCAGTTCAATTTATTCGGCAAGCACGTGGATGACACTCTTGAGGTCATCAAGGCTGACACGGACATAGCTCGCTTCTTAGGAACGCTCCAACAGAAGTGTTTCAGTCCTATCATGAAGGAAGATTACAATACACACAGAGATCCTCTTACCATTCGTACAGGTACCAACCGTATGCACAGCAAGGATATCGACTCCAATACATCGGACAACAGCAGCATTACTGAGGCTCCAACACTGCTTTGCTAGGCAGCCAGCTTGTAGGAAGCCTTTGCTGGGAGGAGAAACCCAAGATTCTCCAAGACGACAGTGACGTTTCTCCGGCACTAGTCACCTTGTACCACCACAGACAATATTCGAACCATCACGTCTCCACTTTTCACAATCAGTGGGAGAGTATCACCACAGACAAATGGGTGTTAGACATCATACATCAGGTAAGTCCCTTGGACTTTCTGCAAAAGCCCCCATCATCCTCCTTACAAGAGAGCACAACCACACATATTTCCACATGCCCTTCCACATAAACGATTGTCAGTTCTTAAGGTTCAAGGTGGCGGGGTGCCACTATCGATTCAAGGTTCTCCCTTTTGGGCTTCGGTCAGCTTCCAGAGTGTTTATAATGTGCATGGCGCCAGTAGCTGCTTTCTTGAGAAGACACGGTCACCAGGTATTCTCCTAGCTGGACGACCGGTTTGTTAAGCGTTAAACATTCCGCTCTACAAAAGAATGTACCTTGGCTTTTTGACAGCTATTCAAGTCTCAGGGGCTCCAACTAAATACAAAAAAGTGTTCTCTCATTTAATCCCAGTCGTTGGCATTTCTGGGGCCATTCTAGGCTCCACAGTCTCCAGAGCTTACCAGACTGCAGAGAGAGTACAAAGAATAACAGGGACGGCTGCTTCCCTCCCAAGAAGAAAGTCCACTTCAATGAGGATGTACAAATCAATGCATGAGCCATTTTCACATATGACAAAATATCAGCATTTGGGATCCAGACAACAGTACATTTGGGCACTCAAGGCAGTGATATATGTCTTTTACCAGGCAGAGGACTTTTCCATCCCAACACTCGTTACTGATTGGTAGCCCCATTGGCCAGAAGAGAGCTGGACGCTAACAACTCAGCTGTTCTTACTCCTCAGCTGACCACAAGACAGCCTTCTGTTCTCCATGGACATGTGAACATTTCAAGAAAAGGCAGCAATAGAGGCTTGTCACTGGAAAAGATCTTACCTCCTCCTGGCAGGAAGCCACACTGGGTGTTGGCCCAAAAGTCGAGATTCAAAGGGGAACCAACCTTATAAGTTTAAGTAGCAAGCAGCGACAGATGGGAAAACAGTTGCCAAACTGGATTTCCTGTGGGCATGTAGCCCAGTGGTAGCCACACCCATAGGGTGGGCCACCAAGCTCTTGAGACTGAAAGTGCGGTTGTGCATCTCGACAGTGGGCAGAATAGAGAACTCTGGGATAGCTAGATGCCACACTTCACTGGAGGCCATCATCAGATGAGAGGGAAGGGGACCTAATAGCACATTGTCCAGTGACCGTGACCTTCCTTGAGGGCACTTTTAGAGCATGAAAGGGGCACCCCTGACACCAATAACTCAGATCTCACTTGACTGAAAGGAGAGGACAGAAGAAGGACTGTCCTGTTGACTTTGGGCTAACAAAGGAAAGCACTGTGCCTGCTGTGTCCTGCTCGTGGCGGAGCCATCCCCCAAGCTCAACCTGAAGCAGAGCTGTCTGACTTAATGTTCGCAGCACAAGGCCACAAAAGCTGAAGATGCCTGCTGATGTGAGTTGGTAGTCATAGTGCAGCTTGGTCACCCATCTGCACAGGATTTCCTAGCATCCATCTGCACAAGAAGTGACATTAATGGGATTTTCCATCATCCACCCACACAGGAAGTGACATCACTGGTTTCCTGACAAAACTGTCTACAAAAATAAGAAGCCAGACAAGAAGACTTCATTGCCAATCTGCACAGGAAGTGACATCACCAAATTACCCAGCATCCACCTGCACACCTCACTCCTCTCAGGACTCACTTAATGGTAGCCGCAGCATGGACGTGCACAGCGAACATGCAACTGGCGCTCCATAGAAAAGCTTGTCGACCCCTACTCATGCCTGAACTACCCCCAGTGCCACAGACTCTGTTCCCTCCACCCTCCTATTGTACTGAGCAGCGTTCTTCCAGGCACTCTGTCAGAAATCCCCAAGGTGCCTCCTGCGTTATCTGTCCGCATCCCCAAGGATTAGGGTTAAATCAGATCTCTCTTCTTGGTTAAGCCTTCATGTTTCTAAGTAAACATAATGTGCTGTTACACAATTGGTTTTATCAATGCTTGTTTGCCAATGTGAGCAGGTGCTTCTAATTGGGTGTGGTGTAGACATGTGTTTCTAATTGGGTGTGGTGACTTATCCACATGTAGAAACTCAACTGTTTTCCTGATTGGCTATAAATAGCAGAGTGAAGCATGCCTCCCTGCTTGGCTTTGTTTTGCTTCCTGATCTCAGCATATGATTTGGCAGTCCAGCCCCTGCTGTCATCCACGTATTCAGGACTTTTGAGGCAATTATTTTCTTTGTTCCTGTCCCAGCTGACACCAGGCATTCCTCCAGCACTCCGGAAAAGACTGCAGCTAAGTGACTAGAATTCTCCAGGGAGTTTGTTCTTTGAGTGCTGAGCTTTCCTAGAACAGCTGGTGTATTTCAGGCCTCGTATTTTGGCAGAGTGCTTATCTTGAAGAGACAGATGCATTTCTGAACATTCTACATCATTATTGTAGTTACTTGCCTAACTGTGCTTCAGGAAATCTGCTTGAGCTCAAGTACTTAGTGACAGCGCAATTTTAAAAGAGCATTTATGTGACTTTTCTTTCTCTAATAGCATAACTCTCGGATTTAAATTGTCATTCATGCTTGTGTTTCAGGTTTAAGGAATTTGCTTTTGAAGGGTTTTTCACACACAGTGAAACCAAACAAAACTGTGCCACCCTAACTGTTTAAACCCAGAGTCGACATTTGTATTTCTTGAATTGTTTTTGTTCCTTTTAGTTTAAGCCTATGCATGAAAGTTATACGTGATATAATTAATGCCCATGTTTCTGTCTTGTACATAAATGCAACCACAGTTCTAATTGTAGTGTGCAACAGTGAATCTCTTTGAAACCAGCCCTAGTGTTGCAGTACTTATTGTTATGGTACTCAGTTTGGGTTTTTGGTAATGCAGTGTTAGTAACTGTGCCAACAGTTATTATTATCCAGGAAAAGTGCTGGAGCATCCCGGTGTTCTTCTACCGGTCCCACGCCCATATCAGAAAGAAAGATTACGTTTCAAGGAAGTTGAGTGCACTAACTCTACTATCACTCTGTCAACAATGACCTTGCCCCCCTCCCCTCCCAAGATACAGGGTGCCTGTCTGGACCGCCAAGACGTGGCAGTGTTTTGTCTCTTTCTCTTCCACTCCCCCTTTCCTTTTGGGACACCTGTCGGGATTTCTGTGTCCACCAGGAAGTGCCAAAAGGTGTTCCAGGAGGTCGGGGAGCATACCATCGCCCCTGCAGACATCCTGCTTTTAAGGTGAGTGGCCCCGTCTCGACATAAAGCCAAGCCACAACATACAGGGCTGCCTGGGCGATGGATTCCTCAAAGGGTATTTTCAAAGGTTTAGCAGAGGCTTTACCAGCTGATCAGGATGCTCCATCTTTATTAGATTTAACTAGGGCCCTAGTGGGATTACAGAACAAAGTTATTTCCTTAAAGCAAGAGAACCCTTAGTTGCACACTGAACTACAGTGGTATAAGCCACAAGACACCCCCCAGGGAGGAGTCAAACTAAAACAAATATCTCCAGTACTATAGGCCCCTCGGTTTGACCCGTCTAATCATGTTCCCAGACACGATTCAGGCCCAACAACTTCCACCACACAACCCATGCAGGTAATGGTCACAACACCAACCTCTGTGCTCTTAGCTCCTCCAGAAAGGTTTTTTGGAGATTGTGCCAAGTTACACATTTTTCTTAACCAGTGCCAGCTACAGTTTTTGTGTCGGGCAGCTGCATTCCCCAACGATGCTGCAAAGGTAGTTCTTATCATCTCTTATTTGGGAGGCAATGCAGCTAATTGGTCTGTTCCGCTGATGAGCGCAATGAGACTATACTGTATGATTTCAACTGGTTCAAGGAAGCCTTGCGGAAACTGTTCACCAAACACCTCTTCGTGCAAGCCAGTGACAATGAGTTGTTGAATTTGCACCAGGGAAACAAGGATCTACTGTCCTATATCACCTCTTTCAATCGGTTGGTGGCAGAGACTGAGTGGCCCGAGAAGAAGAGGACCTCCCTCTTCTATCGTGGCCTTCAAGGCGATATCAAGGATGTTCTAGCCCAAATTGTGGAACCTCCTATGGAGTGTTCAGAGTTCATTGACCTGGTGGTACGATTGGATCACCACTTGAGTGAACGTAAGGGAGAAAAGTTCTGGTATGACCCACGCTTAGTGGTGCTCAAAACTGCGAAAAAGGAGTCCACTATTCCCACTCATGATACACCTAAGCCCATGCAAATTGGTAGTGTGTGGGGCCCACCATCTAAGGAAGAGAAAGAACGTAGGAAAATTTTTTAACGATGTTTATACTGCGGTAAGGCAGGGCATTTTGTCTGGAATGTCCTAACAAGCCTACTGCTCCAAAGAAAGCCATCAGAGCCGTAGCAGGGCCTGAATTCTCTCTTCCTGACCAGGCGGAAAACTAACTGGCTCGATAACTTCTGAGACCATTTCATTGAGCGCTTCTTTCAATATGGTCTCACATCTTCTGGCTAATACCACCAGTCCAGTACCTCGACATCTAACTCTTATTGTGACGTTAGTGTTGTCCCCTCAGGTTCGTAAGGTTATTCCCATATTGCTTGACTCTGGGGCTACCGGAATTTTTTTAGACTTGGGTTTGGCCAAAACCCTAAATATTACGACTGTCAGAAAAGACGTCCCTGAACCAGTCAGAGCCGTGGATGGCTCAGAATTGTCCTCCGGGCTTATCGTTTATCAAACACCCTTGTCCATGCTTTGTGCAAACAACCATACAGAACAAATTCAGTTTGACCTCCTAGATACCCCAGTATTTGGAGCCATTTTGGGGATACCCTGGCTTCAGTTAAACAATCCCAAAATTGACTGGGCAGCAAGGACAGTGACATTAGACTCTAAACATTGCTGGTGCTCCTGTTTCCAAGTCAAACCATTACTAGTGACACCCTTGCATTGTCGTCCCACACACACTACGGCTGTCGAGCTGAACAACACACTGGCCATTCCTGCACTGTATAAAGACTTCCATGATGTCTTTAGTGAACAGAAGGCCACCCAGTTGCCGCCACATAGGTCATACGATTGTCGTATAGACTTGATTCCAGGGGCAGTGCTACCATGTAGTAGGGTGTATGCTCTTTCTGTGCCTGAAAATCGATACCTCCGAGACTACCTGGATGATCTATTGGCTACGGGGTTCATTCGTCATTCAATGTCACAAGTATCAGTGTCTTTGTTCTTCGTGCCCAGAAGAATTGCGAGTTGCGCTTCTGTATAGATTATCGCGCAGTGAACAAAGTGACCATAAAAAAATCGGTATCTACGTCCGTTGATCCTGGTACTTTTAGATCAGGTACGTCAGTCGACCATTTATACTAAACTCGACCTCCGGCGCCTACCACTTGATCCAAGTGATGAAGGGAGATGAGGGGAAGACGGCGTTCTGAATTAAATTCAGACTCTTCGAATACATAGTGATGCCCTTCGGGTTGTGTAACGCTCCTGCAGCATTTCAATTTTTCATCAATGAAGTGCTGCAGTAGTTTCTGGATATCTGTGTAGTGGTATACATAGACGACATTTTGATCTATTCGTCTTCCACTGAGGAACATATAGGGCATGTAAAAGCGGTTTTCCAACAGTTTCGTAAGCATCATCTCTTCGCCAAGCTGGAAAAATTTATTTTTCACACTGCAACTGTAGAATTCCTGGGATATGTGATCACTCCCAACGGAATTTCCATGGATAGGTCCAAGGTACAGGCCATCCTGGATTGGGTAGCCCCAAGATCCATCAAGGAAGTGCAACAGTTTTTGGGCTTTGCAAATTTTTATCAGAGATTTATTCTCCACTTTTCTACCATGGTATCTCCCATAACTCGTCTCCTACTAAAGGGGGTTAAGTTACTCTGGGATGCAGAAGCTGAGAAAGCCTTCCAACATCTTAAAAATACATTCACTGAAGGACCCATTCTCCATCATCCCGACCTGGCTCAGCCATATTTTGTAGAAGCAGATGCTTCCCAAATGGCAGTGGGTGATGTCTGGTCCCAACAAGATCCTGAGTATGGGCATTTCCATCCAGTAACTCACTTCTCCAAACAATCGCTACCCGCAGAGCAAAGTTACACGGTGGAGAGTGGGAACTTCTGACCACCAAGCTTGCCTTCCTGGAATGGCGTCACCACCTACTAGGAGCTAGACACACCGTAACTATTTACACAGATCACCGTATTTTACAGTTTTTTCAAGCGGCCAAGGCCCTGACACCTCATCAATTACGCTGGCTTCTATTCTTTAACGAGTTTGACTTCGTAATCACCTATAGGCCCAGTACTACACCACAAAAGGCAGACACGTTGTCTAGGATGGGTTTCTCCTCTGATGTTGCGCTAGAACAGGTCAGAAGCATTATACCCCCAGAAAACATTGTGGCTGTGTGCACTTCCCGAGAGTTCCTTGAGAAAATACGGGTAGCCCAACACAAGGTTCCACTGCTCTACTGATGTGTATGAAAAAGAGGGTTTACTATACCATGCTGATTAGTTGTGTGTCCCTACCGAAGAATTACGGGATTCAGTGTTAAATTGGGAACATGATTCTGTCCTCGCAAGTCACCTGGGTGAGAATAAGATGTTAGATCTCTGTCAAAAATGGTTTTGGTGGCCCACACTTGTGCAGGATGTCAGAAGCTACGTCCAGTGTTGTTCCACTTGTGTTCGGGATAAAACCCCACATACTCCAGCCACAGGATTGTTACTTCCCATGCCAATTCGGTGGCCCCATGGCATACCATAAGTATGTTTTTTTTTCTGATCTCCCAGCTTGCAAAGGACACACTGTCATATGGGTGGTTGTAGATTACCTAACTAAAATGGCTCATTTTGTTCCATTAAAATGCCTCCTTACTGCTTCCAAGCGCTCTGATTTGTTTGTCCAACACATTGTATGGCTTCATGGGTTGCCCACCACAATTGTTTTGGATTGTGGCCTCCAATTTATATCACGGTTTTGGCGTAGCTTCTGTTCCTGTGTCGGTATGGATGTCCGCTTGTCCTCTGCATATCATCCATAAACGGATGAGCAGATGGAACGTGCCAACCAATCGCTGGAGCAAATCCTGAGATGTTACATTGACGCATGGTCAACTGAGTGGGATAAGGCTATACCTCTTGTATTTGTATATAACAACAGTGTCCACATGGCTACATGTGTATTCTCATTTAACTGTTTGTTTGGTCGGCACCCAAGAATGCTACCTATAACTGGGTCCCAAACATCCACAAGGGTCCCATCAGTACAGAAACACCATAAAAAGTTACAGGAGATTCAAAACCAGGTACAACACCATTTAAAACTCTACCAAGCTCAGGTAAAAAAAACAAGCAGGCAAAAGGAGGAGACCTGCTCCCTCTTATCAGATAGGAGATCAAGTGTGGCTCTCATCGAAAAATCTCCATCTTGCAGGATCGAGAAAATTAAACGCCCGATTTCTAGGCTCCCTTCCTATTGCCAAAATCATCAATCCTGTGGTAGTAGAACTGACATTACCAGAGGATTTCAAGGTACACCCTGTGCTTCATGTGTCGTTACTCCGTCCCTATTCCCCTGCCTCACCACCTCCCCTGCTAAAAGTACACGGGCAATGGGAATTTGAAGTGGCCAACATTCTTGACTCCAGGCGGGTCCGTGGTGTTCTACACTGTTTATTGGCTTAGAAAGGCTATGGGCCTGAGGGCAATTCCTGGGAACCCACGTCCACAGTTCATGCTCCACATCTTACTAAATGATTCCATCTCTTGCACCCTTCCAAGCCCCGCCCTTTGAGAGCGTCCTTGGTTGGGAGGACTGTCAGGAATCCCCAAGGTGCCTCATGCGTTATCTGTCAGCATCCCCAGGGATTAGGGTTAAATCATATCTCTGTTCTTGGTCAAACCTTCATGTTTCTAAGTAAACAGAAGTTTTACCAATGCTTGTTTGCTAATTTGAGCAGGTGTAGACATGTGCTTCTAATTGGGTGTGGTGTAGACATGTGCTTCTAATTGGGTGTGGGGACTCATCCACATGTGGAAACTCAACTGCTTTCCTGATTGGCTATAAATAGCAGAGTGAAGCATGCCTCCCTGCTTGGCTTTGTTTTGCTTCCTGATCTCAGCATCTGATTTAGCAGTCCAGCCCCTGCTGTCATCCTCGTATTCAGGACTTTGAGGCAATTCTTTTCTTCGTCCCTGTACCAGCTGACACGAGGCATTCCTCCAGCACTCCGGAAAAGACTGCAGCTAAGTGACTAGTATTCTCCAGGGAGTTTGTTCTTTGAGCTCTGTGCTTTCCTAGAACAGTTGATGTATGTCAGACCTCGTATTTTGGCAGAGTGCTTATCTTGAAGAGACAAATGCATTTCTGAACATTCTACATTATTATTGTAGTTACTTGCCTAAATATGCTTCAGGAAATCTGTTTGAGCTCAAGTACGACAAAAAGTGGCAGTGCAATTTAAAAAAAGCATTTACGTGAGTTTTCTTTCTCTAATAGCATAACTCTCGGATTAAAATTGTGAAACTCATGCTTGTGTTTCAGGCTTGTGGAATTTGCTTTTGAAGACACACGCACACACACACACGTAATGCAGTGTTAGTAATTGTACCAACAGTTGTTACTATCCAAGAAAAGTGCTGGAGCATCCCGGTGTTCTTCTACCGCTCCCATGCCCATATCAGAAAGAGAGATTCAGTTTCAAGGAAGTTGAGTGCACTAACTCTACTATCACTCTGTGAACAATGACCTGCCCTCCCCCTCGAAGATACAGGATACCTGTCTGGACCGGCAAGACGTGGCAGTGTTTTGTCTCTTTCTCTTCAACGCCCCCTTTCCTTTTGGGACACCTGCCGGGGTTTCTGTGTCCACCAGGAAGTGCCGAGAGGTGTTCTAGGAGGTCGGGCGTACAATCGGCCCTGCAGACATCCTGCTTTTCAGGTGAGTGGGCAGTCTCAACACACTCAACCCAGGGTACGCTTCCAATCATGCTTCAACCAGTCTACACAGAGGGACATTCACCTGCACCCGTTGATGCTTTATGTAGACCACCACACCCATCACACATACACCATCCACACACAACACCACTCCCCCTGCCATGCTCCCACCAGCAAAAACACAACCCAGAATAAACGCTCATACATGCACCTGAACACCCGATCACTTAGTAACATGCCATGGAAATGTGGGACATCCATATCCGATGCCCTGGACCTCATTTTTGTTAAGAAAACCTGGCTGACTGCTGAGTGTGTACCCGACATTGCAAAATCAATCCCTGCAGAATTCAGGATTGCATGTCAACACTGCCAACACAGACCAGGAAGAGGAATAACTATATAATACTCAAAGAATACTTCAACTGCTCTTCAGTCACTGAAAAATCTACCCCTACATGGAGCACGTACGCTTCAAACTACGAATCACAGCATCCTATACCCTGAACGTAATTCTGATCTTCTGACCACTGGACCACCCACAATATAGCTGACTTAATCTCCCCCTCACACCATTAGCTCTAAGAACTACATCCTACTAGGAAATGTTAACTTTTTCCGGAAGATAGGAACAAGTCCTTGAAAGCCAAGAGAGCCTGGGATTCACACATGATGTCATTGAACCCATACACTGCGCTGGACACACCCCGACCCTGTCTTCACCACTTTCAACAGCATTGAAATCATTGCAACCAAGCTGCTCACCTGGACTCAACATGCCATCATACAATTCCAAATCAGCATCTTTCGCCAAAGTCTGCCACTAAAAACCTGGCCAGGCGCAGGTGAAGCAGCATCTCAGAATCCAACTGGCTCAATATCCTGTGCTGGAATCAACCAAAGTCTACTGATGACCTCATCAGCGACATCAACTAATGGATCACACCAAGCACTGAGCACCTTGAAAACACAACACACAGAGGAGGACGCAAAAGTAGGTCAAGCTGTTACACTGAGGAGCTCTGCACTACAAAACAGCACCGCAAACAATTAGAACGTGAAATGGGGTCTCTAGTTGGCAGAGGTATACGCCCTTGTCCAAATGGGGATCCCAATCCTAGTCAGGGTAAGTCACACACAATCAAAATTATCCTGTGCTCACCGTCTGGTAGCTTGGCACTGAGCAGTCAGGCTTAACTGAAAATGCAATGTGTTAAGTATTTATGCAATAAATCATGCAATAAAAGAGTGAGAACACCACAAAAAGACACCACACAAGTTTAGAAAATATAAGGCATTTATCTGATTAAATTAAGGTCAAAATCTGATAATCACAAGTTGAAATATCACTTTTGTAATGATAAGAGTCTTAAGTTCTTAAAAGTAACAATTGTTTCTTGCAAGCACAAAGTACCTCTCTTGCATCAAGATTACACGCACGAGGACCACAGAGGAGGAAATGTGCGGAAAAAGGTAGGTGTACATCGGTTTTCTGGGCGCACACAGATGATCCGTTGATTCTTTTCCATGTGGCAAGGTCTTCGCGTCTATTTCTGCTGTGCATGCTTGGATCTTGTAGGAAGTTGGCTCTGTATGTACTATTTCAAAGTAAGAAATAGCATGCACAGCGTCCAAGGGTTCCCCTTAGAGGTAAGATAGTGGCAAAAAGAGATCATTCTAATGCTCTATTTTGTGGTAGTGTGGTCGAGCAGTAGGCCTATCAGAGGGTAGTGTTAAGCATTTGTTGTACACACACAGGCAATACATGAAGAACATACACTCAGACAATTCCAGGCCAATAGGTTTTTATATAGAAAAATATATTTTCTTAGTTTATTTTAAGAACCACAGGTTCAAGATTTACAAACAATACTTTAAATGAAAGGTATTTCACTCAGGTATCTTAGGAACGTTGAATCATCACAATAGCATGTACAGTTTTGGCAAAAATGGCAATAAGCTATTTTGAAATTGGACAGTGCAAAAATCAACAGTTCCTGGGGGAGGTAAGTAAATGTTAGTTTCACAGGTAAGTAGGACACTTACAGGGTTCAAAGTTGGGTCCAAGGTAGCCCACCGTTGAGGGTTCAAGGCAACCCCAAAGTTACCACACCGGCAGCTCAGGGCCGGTCAGGTGCAGAGGTCAAAGTGGTGCCCAAAACACATAGGCTTCAATGGAAATAGGGGTGCCCCGGTTCCAGTCTGCCAGCAGGTAAGTACCCGCGACTTCGGATTGCAGACCGGGGGGGGGGTTGTAGGGCACCGGGGGGGACACAAGCAGGCACAAAAAGTACACCCTCAGCGGCACAGGGGCGACCGGGTGCAGAGTGCAAACAGGCGTCTGGTTTGTAATAGGATTCAATGGGGAGACCCGGGGGTCTCTTCAGCGATGCAGGCAAGGGGGTGGGGGGGGCTCCCGGGGTAGCCACCACCTTGGCTAGGAAGAGGGCTGACTGGGAGTCGCTCCTGCACTGGAGTTCGGTTCCTTCAGGTCCTGGGGGCTGCGGGTTCAGTGTGCTTTCCAGGCGTCGGGTACCTTGAATCAGGCAGTTGCGGTCAGGGGGAGCCTCTGGATTCCCTCTGCAGGCGTTGCTGTGGGGGCTCAGGGGGGTCAACTCTGGCTACTCACGGGCTCGCAGTCGCCAGGGAGTCCTCCCTGTAGAGTTAGTTTTCTGTAGGTCGCGCCAGGGGTGTCGTGTTCAGAGTGGAAAGTCTCACGCTTCTGGCGGGAAACGTGTGGTCTTTAAAAGTTGCTTCTTTGTTCCAAAGTTGCAAGTTGGTTGAACAGAGACGCTGTCCTCAGGAGTTTCTAGGTCCTTTTAGATGCAGGGCTTCAGAGGTCGCTGGACCCTGGGGGACGCGTCGCTGTTGCAGTTTTTCTTTAAGTGGGGAGACAGGCCGGTAGGGCTGGGGCCAAAGCAGTTGTTGTCTCCGTCTTCTCTGCAGGGCTTCAGGTCAGCAGTCCTTCTTTGTCTTCAGGTTGCAGGAATCTATCTTCCTCGGTTCTGGGAGCCCCTAAATACTCGATTTAGGAGTGTTTTTAGGTCTGGAGGATAGTAGCCAATGGCTACGAGCCCCGAGGGTGGCTACACCCTCTTTGTGCCCCCTCCCGGTGGGGAGGGGGTCACATCCCTAATCCTTTTGGGGGAATCCTCCATCTGCAAGATGGAGGATTTCTAAAAGTCAGAGTCACCTGAGCTCAGGACACCTTAGGGGTTGTCCTGACTGGCCAGTGAGTCCTCCTTGTTTTTCTCATTATCTCCTCCGGGCTTGCCGCAAAAAGTGGTGGCAGTGGCCGGGCGGGCAAGCATCTCCACTAGCTGGGATGCCCCGTGGCGCTGTAACAAAGGGGGTGAGCCTTTGAGGCTCACCGCCAGGTGTTACAGTTCCTGCAGGGGGAGGTGAGAAGGACCTCCACCCAGTACAGGCTTTGTTCCTGGCCACAGAGTAACAAAGGCACTCTCCCCATGTGGCCAGTAACATGTCTGGTGTGTGGCAGGCTGGTAAAACTAGTCAGCCCACACTGGAAGTCGGGTATGTTTTCAGGGGGCATCTCTAAGATGCCCTCTGGGTGTATTTCACAATAAAATGTACACTGGCATCAGTGTGCATTTATTGTGCTGAGAAGTTTGATACCAAACTTCCCAGTTTTCAGTGTATCCATTATGGTTCTGTGGAGTTCGTGTATGACAGACTCCCAGACCATATACTCTTATGGCTAAGCAAAACCTTAGACATTGTAAGTGCAGGGTAGACACTGTAGGGGCATAGTGCTCATGCACCTATGCCCTCACCTGTGGTATAGTGCACCCTGCCTTAGGGCTGTAAGGCCTGCTAGAGGGGTGACTTATCTATGCCATAGGCAGTGTGAGGTTGGCATGGCACCCTGAGGGGAGTGCCATGTCGACTTAGTCATTTTCTCCCCACCAGCACACACAAGCTGACAAGCAGTGTGCATGTGCTGAGTGAGGGGTCCCCAGGGTGGCATACGACATGTTGCATCCCTTAGAGACCTTCCCTGGCATCAGGGCCCTTGGTACCAGGGGTACCAGTTATAAGGGACTTATCTGGGTTCTAGGGTTGTGCCAATTGTGGAGACAAAGGTTCAGTTTAGGGAAAGAACACTGGTGCTGGGGCCTGGTTAGCAGGCCTCCGCACACTTTCAAATCATAACTTGGCATCAGCAAAGGCAAAAAGTCAGGGGGTAACCATGCCAAGGAGCCATTTCCTTACAAACCTTCTTTGCGGTGCGGGGTCTTGACGCCCATGGTCGATGCGTAGAAATCCTGGGCGTGCGGGGCAAAGTCACAGCTGTTGTGTCAATCCGGCGGGAGATGCAGCAGAATTTCTGCTGCACAGCTGGCTCTCCGTCGATTCCTCTCTCGGGAAGTTGGGCTGCGTCATTCCTGCTCAGCGATGCGTTGATTCAGTGGGCTGTGCGTCAAAGTTCTGGTCGCAACATTGGTGCTGCGTCGATCTCTACTTGGGGAGCTGTGCTGCGTCGTTCCAGTTCAGCGATGCAGTGATTTTCTCACAGGCTATGCGTCGAACCAGCAAGCTGTGTGTCGATTTTTCACTGCACGAGGAGTTCCTTTACAGAGATGAAGTCTTTTTGGCCTGGAGACT
Source organism: Pleurodeles waltl (assembly GCF_031143425.1). Classification (NCBI taxonomy): domain Eukaryota; kingdom Metazoa; phylum Chordata; class Amphibia; order Caudata; family Salamandridae; genus Pleurodeles; species Pleurodeles waltl. Next base: position 540,561,418 of record NC_090442.1, read on the forward strand.
TCAGGAAACAAGCTCAATCCAAGCGCTTGGAGAACACTTCTCAGCAGAGCCAGAAGCCAGCAAGGCAGCAGGGCAACAGCATGGCAGCAGTCCTTTACAGCAAAGCAGTCCAGGTATGTCATTTCGGCAGCCAGGCAGCTTCTCTTGGCAGGTTGCAGGTTCTGGTGCAGTGTGCCTGTTTTAAGGCCTGGAGCTCGCTCCACACGCTGCGCAGCTCCACGTAACTGTGCCCGTGCCCTTCACCCCGCCCTCGCTACTGCTGCAAGGTCAAGGCCCTCATCCCTGGTGTCTAGTGGGTCCTGTGAGTATTGCGTGTCTGTCACTGTATCTGTTGCTGCCTTTTTTGTGTCTTTTTGTGCAATTTCGTGTCATTTTCTGTGCTTTTGCGCTTTGCCTGTGCACTTCGCGCCCATTTTTCGGCTTTCCGCCACTCCTGCTTGCCGCTGCGTCCCTGTGGGCTCCGCCCCCTCATGCCCCCAGCTGCTCCCATTCGCTCCCGCCTCCCAGCTGTACCTCCCTCCCACCTCCTCTTCTTAATGGCCGCAGCTGTGCGGCCACGTGCAGTGGGCACACCAGAGGCAAGCCTGTCTGCGCCTGGACCGTGCCCAGCGCCAGACCCCCTGGCCCACACTCCCCCCATGCCACCTGTCACCGCTACAGTGCCAACGAACTTCATGCCCTCAACCCAGGCCACTCCACCACCTGCATCCAAGCCACCCCGAAGCACACCCACGGACCCTTCTCCTGCCGGTCCGGCAACTTTGCCTGCCACCAAACATCACACCAGAACCACAAACAACCACCTCAGCTGCATCCTCCTCAACACCCGCTCCTTCCAAAAGCACGCCGTCGAACTCTGGGACCTTCTCACCTCATCATCCCCGGACGCCATCTTCCTCACCCAACCCCTCCTTGGATCCAGACATCGCCATAGACATTCCTGAAGGTTATAAGATCACCCGCCGTGACCACACCAACAGACCAGGAGGAGGCATCGCCATTGTCCACAAGAACACCATCGGAATCTCAACCTAGGCCAGTGACACCCTCGACAACGCCGAACACCTACATTTCCAGGTTCACATCAACGCCAACACCGCCCTCATCTACAGGCTCCCAGGCCCCCGACCTCAGTTCAGCGACTCCATCACTGACATGATCAGCACCCAGGCCCTTGCCTCTTCAGACTACATTTTCCTCGGCAATTTGAATTTTCACCTCGAGAACGCCAACAAGAACTCCATTGCCCTGATCGACAAGCTCGCCAACCTCAGCCTCAAACAACTGGTCCCGACACCCATCCAGTCCATCGGCCTCACACTAGACCCCGTCTTCTCCGCCAGCAGCCATGTCTCCTTAAGTCACACCACCGAACTTAACTGGACCGACCACCACTGCGTCCATTTCACCTTCCAGAAACCCATCCCTCACCACCGCCCACAACAGTTCCCCTGCCGCGGCTGGAACAAGGTCTCAGAAGACCAACTGATCTCCACCCTTGCCCAGGCCCCAGCACCACCGACCCCAGCACAGCCGCCCTCAACCTCAGACAATGGCTAGACGACTGCGCCAACACATTGGGTCCGCTCACAAAACCCCCAAAAGAACACACCAGCGCAAAGGCCATATGGTTCACCACCGACCTTCAGTCCTTGAAGCGGGAATGCCGGAAAATCGAGAAGTGGTGCCACGAACCAACATAGAGCAACCTCGCTGCCCTCAAGACTACCACCCGCAAACACCAACAGCTGATCCGGACCACCAAAAGATCTTTCTACAAAGACCGCATCGACGACCATGCTCACGAAAGCATAGAGCTCTTCAGCATTGTCAAAGAATTCACCAACCCCAAATCAGGCACCATCGATTTACAATCCCCCCCCCCCCCCCAACACCCTTGCAAGCCTCTGTGAATCCCTAGCCACCTTTTTCCATCACAAGATCACAGAAATCCACGACAGCTTCAACTCCTCACCCCTCATCACCACTGCGACCACCACCAACCCTGACGTACCCAGTCACACCAACCTCTTGCTCTCCGGGACCCACATCAGCGATGAGGACACCATCAAAACCATCCACTCCGGCTCTCCCTCCGACCCCTGCACCCACCATGTTTTCAACAAAGTGAACCCCATCATCGCCCCCCAACTCCGTATGATCATCAGTAGCTCCTTCGAGACCACCACCTTCCCAGAGAGCTGGAAACACGCCGAAGTCGACGCCCTTCTGAAGAAACCCAAGGCGGACCCTGAAGACCTCAAGAATTACCGACCCATCTCCCTCCTCCCCTTGCCGGCACAGGTCTTCAAGGAGATCGTCAACGGCCAACTGACCCGCTTCCTGGAAGACAACAACATGCTGGACATCTCCCAATCAGGATTCCGAAGGAACCACAGCACCTAAACCGCCCTCATTGCCGCAACTGATTACATCAGGACCATGCTCGACAGGGACGAAACCACGGCCCTCGTCCTCCTGGACCTCTTGGCTGCCCTTGACACCTCTGCCACCACACCCTCCGCACAACACAGGGATCCGCCACAGAGCTCTTTCCTGGATCACATCCTTCCTCTCTGGCCGAACGCAGAGAGTCCGCCTTTCTCCCTTTCTGTCGGGGGCCACCAAAACCATCTGCGGCATTCCCCAGGGATCTTCTCTCAGCCCAACTCTTTTTAACATCTACATGGCACTGCTCACCAACATCGTCTGATCCCACAACCTCAACATCATCTCCTATGCTGACGATACCCAGCTGATCCTTACTCACCAAGGACCCCACCACCGCCAAAACCAACCTCCATGACGGACTGCACGCTATCGCCACCTGGATGGAGAAGAGCTGACTCAAACTTAACTCTGACAAGACAGAGGGCCTCATCTTCGGCTCCAACCACTCCGCATGGGACGACTCCTGGTGGCCAGCCACCCGAGGAACCGCACCAACATCCACCACCCATGCACGCAATCTAGGCTTCATCCTAGACTCATCGCTCACCATGACCCAGCAAGCCAACGCCGTCTCATCTTCCTGCTTTAACACCTTTAACACCCTCCGCATGCTTCGTAAGATCTTCAGATGGATCCCCATCGAAACAAGAAAGACGATCACCCACGCTTTCATCAGCAGCCGACTGGACTACGGCAACGCATTCTACGCAGGGACCACAGCCAAGCTCCAGAAAAAAATGCAACGGATACAGAACGCCTCCGCTCGCCTCATCCTCGACATCCCTCGTCGCGACCACATCTCAGCCCACCTCAGAGACCTGCACTGGCTCCCTGTCACCAAGAGGATCACCTTCAAAATCCTCGTCCACGCTCACAAAGCCCTTCACAACACAGGCCCGGCCTACCTCAACGAGCGACTCACCTTCCACACTCCCTCCCGCCAACTCCGCTCTGCCAACCTTGCCCTCACCGCCGTCAATCGCATCCATCGAACTACAGCCGGTGGCAGATCCTTCCCCTACTTCGCTGCCAAGACCTGGAACACCCTCCCGCCCACCTTTGACCTTCAGAAAACGCCTCAAGACCTAGCTATTCGAGCTGTAGCAGTCCATGCCCTCCTCCTCCTCCTCCTCCTCCTCCTCCCTCCCACCTCCGCGCCTTGAGACCCTAGCAGTTGCGTAGCGTGCTTTGCAAATGTTTGTTTGATTGTCTGTCCCATGAAGTGTCTGATTTGGAAAGGTCATGGACCCAGTTTATGTGCCCAAAAGTGCCTTTGAAGTGGGGGAGACTTCAAAGAGTGGTTTTGAAGTGCACAAGGTCCCATTTCAGTACAACCCTGTCTACCAGGGTCCCATTAGGGGGTTTGGCAGTCCTTTGTGTGAGGGCAGGCCACTGTCCTTTGAAATTAAAGTGTCAGGCCCTCCACCCTTCCAGTCCAGGAAGACCCATTCAGTATGCAGATGTGTGCAGGTGTGACTGAGCATCCTGTTTTTGTGGTGGTCTGGGTGAAATGCAAAAGGAAGCTGTTATTTAGCCCAGCCCAGATGTGGATTGGAAACTGGCTGTAAGGCACAGAAGGATTTAAGTGCAGAGAAATGCCCACCTTCTAAAAGTAGCATTTCTAAAATAGTAATATAAAATCCAACCTCACCAGTCAGCAGGATTTTGTATTACCATTTTAGCCATACTAAATATGACCTGTTTACCCCTTTCTAATCAGAATCCACCACTCAAACAGTGTAGCCTTAATGTTAGCCTATGAAAGGAGCAGGCCTCACAGTAGTGGAAAACGAATTTAGGGGTTTTCCACTACCAGAACATATAAAACACACAGGTATATGTCCTGCCTTTTACCTACACATCACCCTGCCCTATGGGTTACCTAGCGCCTACTTTAGGGGTGACGTGTAGAAAAAGGGCAGTTTAATGCTTGGCAGGTACATTTAAATACCAAGTTGAAGTGGCAGTGAAACTGCACGCACAGGCCTGGTAATGGCAGGCCTGAGACATGGTTAAGGGACTACTTATGTGGGTGGCACAATCAGTGCTGCAGGCCCACTAGTACCATTGATTTTACAGGCCCTGGGAACATGCAGTGCACTTCGCTAGGGACTTACAAGTAAATTAAATATGCCAATTGTATATGAGCCAATGTCACCATGTTTTAAGGAAGAGAGCATATGCACTTTAGCACTTGTTAGCAATGATGAAGTGTGCAGAGTCCTAAAACCAGCAATAACAGTGTCAAAAAAGTGGAAGGAGGCAGACAAAAAGTTGGGGGTTGACCACCCTAAGGCTGTCAGGTCAAACAGAAAGAAACTGGAGAATGAACTACCATGGAAACAGCGGAGACAAACGGAGCAGCCCTGAGATGCTACCACCAGCAAATCAAAGAAACAGAGAAGGAGGACTTAGCAGAATGCATTGATGACCGCTTCAAGAGCAGCAAATAAATCTTTGTAATCATCAAAGACTTCACCTCTCCAGTATCCACCATGAACAGCATCACCCCCTTGCAAGAACAATGTAACAATCTCCTGGACTAATTCAACAATGCATAATTTCTTTGACCTCCAATTGGACTTCTGCTCCTTCACCACAAGCCTACCCATAAACATCCATAGAAAAACTCTTACTGTCTGGGAAATGTTAACAGCGGAAGCAACAGCCAGCATCATGAGGGCCATCCACCCCAGGTCTCCAGCAGACCCCTGCACCCACGACATCTACAAATAGGGCACCTCCGCTATCAACAAAGTCCTCACCCACATCCTGAACAACTCCATTGCCTCTGAGACGTTCCTCAATGCCTGGAAACACGCAAAGGTCAACACACTGCTAAAGAAACCATCAGTATACCTCAGTCAACTAAAAAACTACCTTCCAATCTTCCTTCTACTCTACCCAGCCAAGGTCATGGAGACAGCCATCAACAAGCAACTCTCTCACTACCTTAGCTTACATCAGCTCCTAGATACCACGCAACCTAGTTTCCGTTCCAGCCACAGTACTGAGATCTCACTCATTGCATCCATAAACATCTGGCTTATCCTCAAACATGGAGATACTGCATCCCTTATACTGCTTGACCTTTCAGCTGCTTTCAGCACTGTTTCCCTCTCCACCCAGATCGTAAGACTACTTGAAACAGGCATCCAAGGACCTGCCCTCAACTTAATCGGCTTCTTCCTCACATGAAAAATCCCAAAACTCAACCTGCCAACCTGCCTCCCTACATGTCAGATGCCAAGATCTTCATATGCAGAGTACCTCAAGGATCTTCCCACGGCCTACTGCTTTTCAACATCTACATGACCCAGCTGGTGGACCTCATCAGATTACACACCATCATCATACTCTGTTCCACAGATTACATCCAGGTGATAGTCTCCCTGTCGACCAAGCCCCCCAGAAAAAAATCCAGCTTTGCCACCTGCATGGATGAAATCCATTTTCCTCAGACTTAACACAGACAAAACTCAAGTGGTGGTCTTTGGAAGACAAGCCCTAACCTGGGACCCTACCAGGTGGCCAAAGGGCCTCGGTACCACTATTACCCATGCCCCGATGTTAGGTTCACCCAGGATAACAAGCTTGACATGATGGCCCAAGTAAATGTACTGATCTGTACTTGCTTCCACATCCTGAGGATGCTGTGGAAGTTCTTCAAATGGCCTCTGGTAAACCCCAGGAAGACAGTTACGCAGGCCCTGATTACTTGCAAAATTTACTGTGGCAAAGCACTCTACCCAGGAATTCCTAAGACTCTCCTGAACAGGCTCCAAAACATCCTAACGGCCATGGCAAAGCTCATCCTCAAACTACCTCGCTGCACCCATATCAGACCACATCTCTGAGAATTTCACTGGCTCCCCATACACAAATGGACCTTGTTCAAACTCCTCACACACACATACAGATCACTACACAACACAGACCCGCCTACCTCAGCAGCCGCTTCCACTTACCTCCCAAGCACCTCCACTCAGCTGGACTGTTGCTAGCCTACGTAACCCGCATCCACAGAGCAACAGCCAGAGGCTATGCTTTCTCCTACACTGCCCCCAAGGCATGGGACTACTTCTCATACCACATCAGAGCATTTTTTTTTATCTTTTCTTAAGTTTCGCAAAAGAAACTCATTACCTGGCTTTTTTAATAGACACTCCATTGAGGCAGCTGCTGTTTTCAGCTGCATAACCTCACGGGTGATTAGAACATTACACACATACACATAAGATAACAGATACTGTCAAAAGAAGGAAACCCGCTGTAACCACTGTGGTGGGCGACTGAGAGCCCAGTGATGACTGGACTTCTGCTGACATGGAGAAGACTTTGTGGAACAATAGTCCCTGTGGCCAGAATCACCTTACCAGGACCTGGACCAAGGATTAGCTCCAGAAAGACCCGTATTGACTGCACAACATCTTCAACATCCTTGAGCATCTTCAGCACCTGTACATCTTGCATCAGAACCACTCCATAGAAGTCAGTTGCATGAAGTTACTGACACTGGAATTGGACTGAAGACTGCCTTTCTGAAGGAGGTAACTGCTCAGTTGGACCTTGCTGGTCCCCTTGACTGGCTCCCTGCCAAAATTGGTCACCTAAATTTACTCAAAGTAACCCCATAATACACTGACCATGTTTCTCTTGAAAAAGTTTCCAAGTGACAAATTCATTGAATTTGACAATGATTGTTGGCTGTTGATTGAAAAGTCTTGATTGTTTCTTGTACATTTCATAACTCTGGAACACTTAGTTGGATTTTCTTAGTTTTAGTGTCCACAAATTAATAAAAATATACTCTAATTTTATAAATTGGTGTCAGATTTCTTCAGTGTTGAGTTTTTGTTCTTTACTTGTTTTGGTGCATTTTTTATGTTTTACACTTGTTCCTTTGTGTAAGCCTAACTGGTCTGAGCCTCAGCTCCCCAGGGTTGAGCTAAAGGTTAATAAATGAAACCGGACTGGTCCTAAAGGGGTTGGTAGTGTATTACATGGTGATGTCACACAGCCACACCATATACAAAATCCCATTTCCTCACACAATATTTCAGCCTTTATCCTTCATTCTGAGGCTGCTGGGCCTCATGGCCTCCTGCAAGCTGCTGATAACACATGCCTGCTGACATATGCTGGCTCTGCATTAGATTTTAAGTCCCAGTGGGCGCAGCATCAGGTGACTCTCTCTGACTTGGTCCAGATTTCAGTGGGAACTGTAAAAGACCTACAGTGGTGGCTGATGAACCTCGATTGCATCAGTGGCAGGCCACTTTCCCTTCCCCAGCCAGAATGTATTGTGGTGACAGATGTGTCACTACTTGGTTTGTGCAACCATCTGGAAGAGGTGGATGTTGCAATTGAGGTTCAGTATGCCCAGATATTTTGCTGTGGGTGAGTCTCAATATATGTGTTTAACACGGGAAATGGACTGCACATGCTTACCACCAATGTCTGGCTTTTAAGATAAGACTACTGCAGTGCAGCAACGGTGAGGGGCACATAGCTTGTTGCATGTGAACTGTGTGCATACGCGTGTGGGGGACTACTGTTGTGTGCAGCCGGTAACTGCGCACAGATATCCGGACGCAGAAGGGACTCGTCAGGATTAGATATTGACCTAGGGTTGGCATTATCAAGATAGTGTACAATATTGGGGAACGTCAGTGTGATGTATAGTTTTGTCTGTAGTGACACTTCATTACATAGAGAGAGAGAGCAAAAAGTGCCTTAGAGTGCAGTTTTACTTCCCTTTGGCCTACAGAGACCAATGAAGTATCGAAATGGGATGTAACCTGTGTGGGAAAATCAAACCTGTAAATTCCAAACAGATATCTTTACAAATTATGGGTCATCCAGAATTGTCATATTTCTCTGGCTCAGTGCAGGGTCAGAGTCCAGGCCTTTTGTCACTCTGCCATGCCCAGTTAATTACAGTTCTATCCAGCAGTAGGAACAAAGGCCTTTCCACACAAAGGAAGCAATTAACAGTGCTTCAGTCCACTCCTGAGGCGAAAGAGGGTGGGGCGGAATCCTCTGCATCAGTCAGGTTTCATACTGTACCAGGGATTGGCCTGCCCAGGCCCAATGGACAAAGGAGGGAGCCCAGCCCTCTTGAGCCAACACAGGAGGGGGCTTCCCTTTGAAAATCTAGTGAGAAAGGCCCTGGTATTGATGTCAGCGAGGAGTGGATCTGAGGGCCTCAGAGGAAATGTGACTAGTGACTCCTGAATGAAGTCATTTTGATCTGTCCCTGCATGTTGTGGAGGAGGGTTGGTACAGGGATGGAGAGAAGACAAGCTATCCTAGAATTGGCCATATCTACCTAGCTTCTGGAACATTTCACTCCCCTTTAAAAACTTATGCACAAATGGGGACACTCTCTCTTGCCTGGTGATTCTCTGCGCTTTGCTGCTGGAGCCTGGAGCTGCCATAGACAACTGGAACGGAGGACCCCTCCCCCCCCCCGATGCCCACCAAGGACCAATGACTCTGCCCAAGTTGACCCCAGGACCAGTGGGTCTCCCCAAGGGCCAATGAGGCTGGCTCCTTAACCACTGAGGACCAGTTGGGGGAGGCCCTGGACTTAATCTTCGAGACAGAGAAAGTCTGACGCAGGGAGCCATGAGAGCCAGTTCTCTGAAGATTACACCTCTTTGGAGGTGCAACTGCCCCTCAGCACAAGTTATGGTATTTTAAACTTTGACAACCTTTGGCCTTTTCTTTCTGGCAAAGCGTGTGGGTCTGAACCGCCATTTTGTCCCTTACCCCTGAGGTGGCCTAGAACACAGCAGTTGGTGAGTGATTTAGTTGATTATTTTCTCCAGGAGAGTGTGTGCGTGGGGCGCAAACCCTGGACTCCCTATTGGCCTGGAGATCCCGTCCCTGGGCCATCTTATCGAAAGGCAGCCAGAACCCCATTCCTGGCCCCCCAAAACAATAGGATCGTAGGGGAGTACTGTTGCACCAATCTCAAGAAGGGTGTACAAACGCAGCCAACACTAGTGACTGATCATGGATGTGCAGGCCGCCTGGGAGCTGGTGGGGGAGTGAGAATTCTGCTTTTCCAACTACCTCCAACAAATGGACGCATGATGGTGCCTCGTCATACTCGGCATCCCTCAACTATTTAAAAAAAAAAAGAAAAGAAAAAGCTGCATGGCTCTCCCCGGCACAGCAGGAGAGTCGCTACTAAGATATTTCCTGCTCCCGGAGGAGCATCCCATAATGCCATGCAGAGCTCTTTGATTTACTTGTATTTCTTCTCCTGTGGTGATCCCAAAACGGGCAGGGGGCACCTTCAGTGTTAAGAAGAAGGCATGGGGGCTGCAGGAATGCAGCAGCCGCCCCACTAGGGAACTTTTATAAAAGTCATGATCTTTTGTTTGCCAAGTAATAGAATCCAGAACCCCTCCAGGATTTTATCAGTTTTTAAAGCACTCCAAAGGCTGGAGCTTTGGCTTTTCAGCTGGGAGTGCAGCACCCTCTTGGAGCTTCTTTTGTGGTTGCAATTAATGCAGCTTGAAAGTGTGTAAAGGAGATACATGTGAAGTGCCCTCTGTGGGGTAAGTCTGCGGTTGCTTGTAACGTATTCAAACTGTGATGCCCTTTGGGGCTGCTTTTATGGTTGTGTTTTTATAGTTGGAAAGTTTATAAAAAGCACACAGACACATGCTTTGCTCATTTTAAATGGTTTATTCCGATAATGTTCTCAATGATTATTGATCCCAGTGAATATGCTTTTATTTACAGAGATAAGTATATTTACACATTATTATTGATGATTGCACTTACATACAAAAAGATTTCTTTAACATTGTATTTTCATCTTGAACTTTTGCCCAAGCCAATAAACTTACTTTATATGGCTGTTTGACCACTTTGTTTGGGGGGGTGAGGGGGGTGTCAGAGGTGATTCTATAATGTCATCTATGGTTCTTTCCAATTGCCTATGTACATATTTGTAAATTACTGCATAGTATTTAGTAGTGTATGTGCACTAAACTTCCTTCTTTTTCTAAAGACAAGCACTGGTTAGATAATCATTTGAGTCTTATTGTTGCTTGCCAGTGAACTGTGAATACTAGCACACACCACGTCCCCTGAGTAGGCCTTGGACTGAACTGCGTTGCTACTCTGAGAGAGTCAATAGCTACAATGGGGTGTTTGGTTCCCAGTAAGGAGAATTGTGGACCTAATACTTGTGCAGGCCACACAACTAATAACCCAGCTTCCTACAGTGGAAGTTAGAGGACTGTGGTCTCTAGCAAGCCTTCTCCACATCAGCCTTTGGAGTTGAGAGCAATTCGCCTGGAATTGAAAGCCTTTCTTATTTCCATCAAGGGAAGCCTGGTTCAGGTGTTCATGAACAACTTCACTGCCATGTGGTATTGCAACAAACAGGGCAGTCTGGTGTCTTGAACCCTGTGTCCAGAGACCCTGTGTCTCTGGACATGGCTGTAATGTCAGGACATATTCCTGGTGCTTCAACATCTGGCGGGCTCTCTGAACGCCAGAGTCTATCAATGTCTAGCGGATCATGAATGAGGTGTCCATCCGAAGGTGGTGCATTCTCTTCAGAGATTCAGGAAAGTCTTGGTTAGATCTATTTGCCACTGCTGAGAACGTGCAATGTCAGCACTTCTCTGCACTGGAGTTTCCAAGGTGAGACTTGCTTGGAGACGCATTCCGTTTCAAGTTGAGCTAAGACCTCCAGTACTCCTTTTAGCCAATGTCACTCCTTCCCAGAGTTCTCAAGATCAGGAACAACTGGGTCCAAGTTATTCTTGAGGGTCCGGATTGGGCGCAAGAAGTATGGTATCCCAAACTCTTAAGGTGAGCATTGGTCCTACAATCAGGCTACCCGTGTGGAGGTGAATCTGTTGTCACAGCAGAGGGCAGGGTCCTATACCCGACCCTGTGCACACTTCACCATCGTGCATGGAGATTAAATAGTAGCAGTTGACAGTTTGAAATTCCTGCAGATGTCTGTGATGACATTCTGGCAGCCAGGCATTCCTCAACTTTTAACATATACGCCTACCATCTGGACACATTTGTGGCTTGGTGGGCTACCAAAAAGGTTGGTCCCCTTTCTGCATCTTTGTTCTTCATTAGCCAAGCCTGTCAGAAATTGTCAGGAGTGCTGACTAGGTTAGTGGTAGGGAGGACAAAGGAGGCAGAAAACTGGTACAGAGCTGCCCAAGATCACACAGAGTCAGAGGAGAGATAAGTCTCAGAAAGAACAGGAATTCAAGGGGCAATGTGGCACTGAGACTAACACCCCATGACGAATATGCAAGACATATATATATATATATATATATATATATATATATATATATATATATATATATATATATATATATATATATATATATATATATATATAAATATATATATATATATATATATATATATATATATTTATACATACATACATACATACATGTTCGGTGGCATTTGTAGCTGCAGATACACATGCAATGCATAATCCCGCCATCTAGTGTTGGGCTTGGAGTGTTACAAGATGTTTTTTCTTCTAAGAAGTCTTTTTTCGAGTTACAGGATCGAATGACTCGTCCCTTTTGTGATATAGCGCAGGGCATTGACTCCTTTGTTAGATTGTTTTCTTTTTGCTGTCGTGTTCGGACGTGTTTCCTCTCGCTTCAAGGCTTTCGATTCAGAAACTTTATAATAACTATTTCACTGTCCGTATTGTTTCAATGGTGATTCCATCTGTAATCGAGCCGATAGTACCGTCCGAAACCATAAAGCGCCCTTTTGGGCGCGTGCGCCCAACTAAGGCCTGTTCAGGTCTACCACGCCGGAGCTTGATGGATTGGACTCCATTCTGATTTTGTCCTCGATGCCACGCAAAATTCCCATATACAGGAAAACACGTGGTATGTAATCATTCTCTCTCTCCCGAGCATCAAGAAGAGGACTGTGAAGCTTGTCGGTCATTCCATTAAAAAAAGACACTGCGTGACCAGAGAGTTAGAAGTGTCGAAATGACGTCGAAACATATAGAGTACATCGACACCATAGAAGAACAGGCACAGTTGGCAGATCAATCCAGGACACCGACTCTGAAGCAGACTCGGACAAAGATAGCCAACCGCCGTGAGTACAAGTGCCCCTACGCCCACTTCCAAGAGACCAATTAAGGCTTCTGGTGTACCACTGCCAGAGAGCCATGGTTCCACCTGAACGAAAATTGGTGACGACCGACCTTCGGTTCGGGGCTGAAAAAGGCCGCACCCGTTTTGATGCTGGAGTCGATCAAATCAATTAAAAGCTCCACATCCGATCCGACGTCCACACGCTTCGGAGTCGAAAGTTTGACGTCCAGCTTCGGAGACGAAACCACAGGCTGTTTCTTAGGAACTGAAAAAGTTATCCACTTCGGAGCCGAAAAAATCTTTTTATACAGCAGAACAAGGACTTTCGAGCCGATTAAAGAACAGCTCAAAGACATTTGATGATCAATCCTCTAAACTACCTACAACATCAGAATATATTTCTGAAGAATCGAATATTCAGCCTATCCTTGAAATCATGGACGCCAAACAAACAAGGATACATATCCAAAAAGAGACTGGAAGGATCATTGCTTCACCTCCTCCACAAACCAAAAGAAAGTTGGCATTTCAAGAAAATCTTGACACTGCTCCACTACCAGCAAAAAACTTTAAAAGGAAGGAGAAACTGTTACCTTTACAAATTTCTCCACCACATTCGCCACAACTTCCTTTCTCACGACCACCTACTACCCCACCACCATTGCCTTCACCAGCACACTCCCATACATATTCGCAAGGTGATAGTTGACCCCTGGGATTTGTATGACCCTGGTCCTATACACAGATCATTTCAAGAGAAGCTGCGTGCCATGGGGTACAAGTGCATGCTGAGCCTTTAGAGGAAGATTTTCTTTTCAACACATTGTCCTCCACCCACTCACAATACCCGTGCCTGCCAATGTTACCGAGCATGCTAAGACATGCAGACGACATATTTAGAGAACCTGATAAGGCTAGAATTTTAACACCACGAATAAACAGGCAATACAAGCCTGCACCAACAGACCCAGCTTTTATCAAGCAACAGATACCACCAGACTCTTTTGTCGTCAGTGTTGCTAGGAAAGGGGCCAATAGCCAATCTTCAGGGGATACCACTCCCCCTGACAAAGAAAGCAGAACGTTTGATGCTGCTGGTAAGAGAGTAGCTACACAGACAGCTAACCAATGGTGCATTGCCAATTCACAAGCCCTACTAGCAAGAGATGACAGGGCACTCTGGGACGAAATGCAGGAATTCTTACACCACCTGCCAAAAGAACATCAAAAAGGAGCTCAGCACATTGTTGAAGAAGGTCAGACAATTAGTAACAACCAAATAAGATTTGCTCTTGTTGCAGTCGATACAGCAGCTAGGAGCATAAACACTAGCATAACCATACCATGATTAAGAATTTCTGGTTTTAAACCAGAAATTCAACAAGCAGTGGTCAATATGCCATTTGATAAACACCCGTTTGGACCTGAGGTTGACACAACTATTGGAAAGCTCAGGAAAGACTCTGACACTGCAAAAGCTATGGGAGCTCTATACACTACACCTTATAGAGGTTCCTTTCGGAAAGAGCAATTTAGAGGAGGTTTCAAGCCCCAATCTACAGACACTTCCACCTCACAACCTAAACAAGGTCAACAGCAATACCAGAGAGAAGAGTTTAGAGGCTCTTATAGAGGTCAACACTTCAGAGCCAAGTTTCAAGCCTCAAAGAGTGTCACCACTCCCTCAAAACAGTGACTTCCTCAGTATACCACAATCCAACACATCTCCTGTGGGAGGCAGACTGCAGCCATTCCACTTCCAATGGACAAATATCACTACAGACCAATGGGTCCTTTCAATTATCCACAGTGGTTACTGCCTAGAACTTATTTCTACTCCTCCAAACATTCCCCCTCGTTATCACAGGTTGTCCCCAGGACACAACGTTCTGTTACAACAAGAGATACAATCACTATTACTAAAAGAAGCAATAGAATTAGTTAAAAAATCTCAACATGTAACAGTGGTATATTCACTTGTACTTCCTCATACCCAAAAAGGATGGCACTCTCAGTCCCATTCTAGATCTCAGACCACTAAATATATACATCCTGGCAGAACACTTTCACCTGGTAACTCTGCAGGACATCATTCCACTACTGCAAAAACAAGATTACATGACTGCATTAGATCTCAAAGATGCATATTTTCATATCCCTATACATCCAGCTCATCGAAAATACCTAAGGTTTGTAATAGCGGGAAACCACTACCAATCCAAAGTTCTTCAATTCGGCATAACAGCTCCAAGGGTTTTCACAAGATGTCTAGCTGTAGTAGCAGCTTACCTAAGAAGACAACACATACATGTCTTTCCTTATCTAGACGACTGGCTAATAAAATCAAGCAATATTACACAATGTCAGCAACACACTCAATACACAATAGAAACCCTACACACATTAAGGTTCACAGTAAATTACCAAAAATCTCATCTTCAACCAGCACAGGTTCAAGCTTACCTGGGTGCTATTCTCAATACTCCGAAAGCCTTAGCCTATCCAAAGACACAAAAGATACAAGCTTTTCAAAATCTCATATTACAGATACAGCCAAATCAACGTTACACTGTAAGGTTTGTCAGGAAACTATTTGGAATGATGGCATCCTGCATAGCAATAGCGCCGTATGCAAGATTAAACATGAGACACTACAACAGTGCTTCTCACAGCAAAGGTCTCAAACACACGGTCAATTGCAGGATCTAGTGTTGTTAGACTGCCAGAGACACAAATCTCTTCAATGGTGGAATCACAACAATTTAATGAAGGGGCTGTCATTTCAGGACCCAGTGCCTCAGACCACACTAACAATGGATGCATCAATGCTAGGTCGGGGAGATCACCTCAACACCCTTACCATACAAGGGGAATGGAATTCAATACAGTTAACTTATCACATAAACCATTTAGAATGGTTAGCTGTGTTCCTTTTACTAAAAGCTTTTCAACCCTTTCTCAAGCACAAAACAGTCTTGATAAAAACAGACAACATGACAACAATGTATTATCTGAAGAAACAAGGAGGAACACATTCATCTCAACTGTCCCTTCTAGCCCAAACAATTTGGAAATGGGCACTTCACAATCACACTTACTTGCTAGCAGAATACATCCCAGGGATACACAATCAGCTTGGGAACCTGCTAAGCAGGACACAGCAACAGATACACGAATGGGGGATTCATTCTCAGGTACTTCAACAGTACTTTCAAATGTGGGGAACACCAGAAAAAGACCTGTTCGCAACAAGCGAAAATGCGAAATGCCCAAACTTCACATCCAGACACCCACACCCTATGTCAAAGGGCAATGCTCTATGGATGAACTGGTCAGGGATATTTGCTTACGCTTTTCCCCCTCTCCCACCAATTCCATTTCTGGTCAACAAACTGTCATACATCTCTAACCACGATACTCATAGCCCCCACGTGGGCAAGGCAACATTGGTACACAACACTTAGATCTGTCAGTAGTACCTCATTGCAAACTTCGAAACAGACCGGATTTGTTAACACAAAACAAAGGTCAAATCAGGCATCTCAATCTCAGTGTTCTCAACTTAGCGATTTGGCTCCTGAAGTCATAGAATTTGGATACTTACAACTTCCATTAGAATGTATGGAAGTTCTAAAACAAGCACGCTAACCTACATCTAGGCAATGCTATGCTAACAAGTGGAAACGTTTTGTTTACTACTGTCAAACTAAAAATATACACCCACTTAAAGCATCACTATAAGATATTGTATGCTTTCTGCTTCATTTACAAAAAGCTAATTTAGCTTTCTCCTCTATTAAAATTAATCTCACTGCCATGTAAGCATACTTACAAACTATACAACAAACCTCTCTCCTTATAGTACCTGTCATTAAAGCCTTTATGGAAGGACTTAAACATATTATTCCACGAACAACCCCGCCAGTTCCTGCTTGGAATCTAAATATTGTACTCACAAGATTAATGGGACTACCATTTGAACCCATGCATTCATGTTATTCAATTTCTGACTTGGAAAGTTGCTTTCTTAGTAGCAATTACTTAAGGAGAGTTGGTGAAATAAAAGCACTCACTCTAGAGGAATCTTTTTTCCAAGGACACAAACATAAAGTAGTGTTTAGGACTAATCCAAATGGTTTGCCAAAAGTAGTTTCTCCTTTTCACATTATTATTATTACAAAACTTTATTCGACTTTCAACAAGTCAAAAAAATCTCCAATTATAATACATTTCAATATATAATAAAAAGGTTGCATGAATAAAAAAGAATAAAAAGCACACAACAATAAACTGTCTAGTGTATCGATAAAAAACCCTGTCACAGTAAATTACTATTACATCACCGCCCCCATAGATTTCCTTATCTTTAATACAGTACATAAAAAGTTAGCCAAAGTTCCACACATCTCTAAAGAAGATAGTGACTGAAGGCAGGCGTAAGCTGTGCGACACTGGGGAGGTTGATTGACCTTAAAAGTGGAACTACTAGGCGCTTCCTCTGTGAGGCATAGAAATTGCAGAATAAAACCACATGAATTGTGGATTGAGGTGTCTTTGCATCACAGGGACATGGTTTTAACGAGGTGGACCAATCGTTCATAGTTGGAAATGAAACTAAACGGTAAAACGTATCTAGCCTGAATCTAGTAAGAACGTAACGATGGCGAAGGTTTACCACGTTTGCCAAGTACGGCTGCATGCCCTCAGCCGTCAAAATTGTTTGGTTGTGAATGAGTGTGTTTTTTTGATTCAGCCCCCCAACGTATGTCTTCTAGATACTTTAATGCCAGTATATATAGTCCGGTCCTTCCTAGATATCTTTCCCAGCGAAGCTGGGTTTGTATAGTAGTCTTTGTTGCCCATTTTTTCGAAAAAGGTCATAATGTATTTTAACCATGGTGCCCTTGATGTATATAATGACTTCGTACAATCGGTCAAAATGAGCTTATTAATACCAGTATGTTCCGAGGTCCACACTTTATGCCATAATAACAGTGGCTGGATCTTTATCAAATCTACGATAAAGGGAACCCCGAGTTCCGAATGAATGACATACGATGAAGTGCCATTTGGTACCCTCAGCAGATGTCTTAAAAAATCGTTTTCCACTGTCTGCATTAGATCACAATTTGTATGTTCCCAAATTCCTGCCTCATACGTGACGGCCGGGATACACTTGGCTTTGTAGATCTTTATCATGTTTGACGGTGTAATCCCCCCAAGCCTTTTGGAGAAGAGTCATAATGCCATTGTTGTTTTGATCAGGTGCACTCTCTTCGTCTTCCTACAGTTGGCCCAGGAACCCAGCTTATCGAACATTATGCCCAAGTACGAAAAGGTTTGCGCGATTTCGACCTTGCTTTCCGCAGTAGTGGTGTTATAAGTCTTACCGCGCTTTCCTCCACAGTTCATGATAAAAATCGCTTTTGGAGCGATTGACAGTAAGACCCAGCTGTGACATATATGTGATGCAGGTTGTTAGAAGTTTCTGGAGAGCTATTGGGGTCCTGGCCATTAATACTGCGTCGTCTGCGTAAAGTAATGCCGGAACAGGTCGGTTGTCTATTTGGGGAAGGTCTTTACACTTGGTGGCCAATTCTTTATCTAGGTTATTTATATACATTGAAAACAGGAACGGAGCGAGAACGCAGCCTTGGCGCACTCCTCTGTATAGACCAAAGGGGCGAGTACATTCTCCTTTTAAGCCATACCTCACTCTTGCTCTACACCCCGTATACATTTCACGAATAAATTGGATTAAGGCCGGTTCTACCCCCATGCTATTTAAAATGTCCCATAATTTATCATGAATTACACAGTCGAAAGCTGATGATAAATCAATAAAGGCCAGGTACAGATTGCCTGCTCTGATCTTAGTATACTTTCCAATAATGAGACTTAAATTTAGACTTAGCTCCACTGTTCCGATTCCTTTCCGGAATCCATACTGAACCGGGGATAAAACGTTCTTTTCTTCCGCCCATGTTTGCAGCCTATTCAGAATTATTCTCCCTGCTAATTTAGCTGTTGTATCCAGCAGGGAGATTGGCCTGTAGCAGGCTGGATTAAGGCGGTCACCCTTTTTGTATATTGGAATAATGTTGGAATCTCTCCAAGATGGTAGGGGTCCGCATATGCAGATAGCCCTCAATGTCTGCATCAGTACAGGCCCCCACAGCTCAATATTGGCCTTGAATATGTCGATCGGAACACCATCAGGGCCTGGCGCTTTCCCTGATTTGCTTATTATTATAGCTTCCTCTACCTCCTGAAGGCTAAATTGGGGGGTTATAACCAGGCGTGGACCTTCCTGTGAATCATGGTCATGTGTATGGTCTGTTATATCACTCGTCAATGAGTATATTTTAGAGAAATGTGCAACCCAGTCTTCTTCAGAAATGGCGATTTCCATTCTAGGAATGTCTCTCTCCCCTAGCACGGGGGAATTTATTGTCTGCCAAAAGAGTATATTATCTTTCTTGCGACTTGCTATGTGGAGAGTTTCCCACAAGGTTGTTTTCATGGTCCGTTTCCTTTCCTTTATTGCTGTTTTATATTCCTGTCTGCGTTTATGGATATCACTTAAGCACCTTTTTGGGGCATTTAGAGCCTTTTTCAGTCTCTTATGTACTTGAGTGCAGTTATGGTGAAACCATCCGCACGTCATTTTTTTTCCTATCTTACTACTTCTGATAGTGAGGGCTTCTTTTACGGTTTGAGTAATCATCGTAAATGCACTTAGACATTGCCCTGGATGTGGGTTCTCTCTTAAACAGTCTGCGAAAGCATGTTTACATTGGCATATTAACTGTTTCAACAAAGACTTGGGGTCTGTCTGTGACCACTTCATAGTGTATCCATTGCGCGGCACCAATTCAATATCGTCTACCAGTGTAACACTATCTTCCCTAGCTACTGAAAGGGGGGATAGTAGGAGATTCATGCTCTGGGGGTAGTGATCACTAATTGCGATGTCATGCAAGGTGTAATTTGTAAGATAGTGAGTTGACATTAGGACGTAATCGATCACAGTATTTACCCCCCTTCCGTTATACATCGGTTTAAACTGTGGTTCGTCCAAAAATAATTCATTTACAAAGGATAGGTTATATGTTTGAGCCAATAGATTCATTTCATCTCCTTGAGTGTTGTGAGAGAAATGGAGGCTAGCGGCTACACCTTCCAAGACCCAACCACATATCTTATCAGAGGTTTCTTTGCACGGATGGACGTTAAAATCACCACCCCAAATCCATAGGATCTTGCGGTTGTCTTTTTTTACATATTTTTTTTAGATCATTTCCCATTTCCACTAAGATGTTAGAGAATTCTCCTGGAGCAACATTATTATAAAAGTTAATAATGATTAAGTGGGTCTTGTGGTCTAGGTTACTCTCTATCATTTGGTAGTATGGACTCATAAATTGCATCTCTAGATTCTGTAAGGATAACTTATTGGAGATATATGTGCACAGACCCCCTTTGGGTCTACCATACCAAGACTGCTCGGCAGGAGTATGAAATGTTTTGTAGCCATTTAGATGGGCAGGAGTTAAAAGCCATATCTCTTGTAGGCAAACACATGAATAGTCTTTTAAAAAGTTAGCCCAGATGTCATTGCCTAACTTATTGGCTAGACCTGCAATATTCCAGAATAGTAAGACTATTTCCGATTTCTGATTAAAATTCTGTTTAAAGTTGCAGTACTGGTCCTTTGGGGAGTGAGGGGGGATGTGGCCGTGAGTTGTATTTAGTGTATTTCTGGAATCATCACACTGCCTTAGATGGAATAATATCTCATTCCTTATAGGAACCATTGTATATGATGTGCCTTCCTTTTGTAAGTCCGTCCCTGGTATATGTATTATCTGGGCTACTCTATCAGGGAGCGGTAACTGTTTCATGTCGAGTCAATCTATATTTTCCAGCGTTGAAAGGGGATAGAATCTGTTGTATGTTATAGATAAGTCTGGGCTGGATGAGGGTGCTGCAGCTCGCTGTGGATAGATGGAGTTATTCCCCGCTGGTCTTTGGTAGAAATAACCCAGGGGTAGTAGCGAGATTCCTTGTAAGGTAACTTGTCTGGCTCCTAAGTCATGAATAATCCTATTCACTAGATTCGGTGAGCCAAAAGAAAGGACCACACAATCTCCAGTCAGCACTTTCCTGCTGTTTCCTATCCATTTAATTCTTCTGACCATTTTTATATCATCAAAAAGGGTCCTCACTGTTCCAGGGCCCATTCGGGCCCCGATCCAATTGAGGGCCTTGTTTCTCAAGGACGTCCATGTTTCTCGTTGTTGACCATCTATCGGTGGGACGTTGGCCAAAACCACAACATATGGTGTAGCCTCCGGGGGGAGATGTAACAGGTCACTAGGGAGGTAAGCAAGATTCGGGGATCTAGTCCTGCTAGTTGTATTTCTCCCTGGATTTAAAAGGGGATGGGTAGACGCTACCCTACGCATAGCACTACTTGCTGTCTTACATAGTGTGGGATTTAGAACTTTATCTGGAGAAAGATTTTGTGGTGTAATAGTTGAAAAAGAGGGTTGGGTATATTGATTCAAAGAAGGAGCTATTGGTTGGGGTTTCATTCTGGAAATTAACGTTCCGATTGAAACCAATTGGCCTATTGTACAGGATAGATTGTGTTTTATTCTCATGTTCTGAGAACCGCAATGTATTTCTGGGGTCCTTACTTTCAAAAGGCGTGTCTTCCCGTTGTAAGGACTTTATTATTTCAAGACCTGCCTCAAGGCTACACTCCACCCCCTTTAGGCGCTCCGACATAGAGTCCAGAGATGATTTCAATGAATTTACTATCTCGTGGAGATTTATAAGGAGCGATCGAATAGTGTCTCCTGCTGAGCTTTGGGGTTTCTTCCGCGTTAGTTTTTTAGAGTGTTTTTTAATTGGGGTAGTTATTAAGCCTATCACTGGCGTTTTTTTTTAGGTCTTCTCTGCCAGATCCGTCTCCGGTTTCCTTGGTCGCTTAGCAAAAGGGGATATTTCATCCATGGAATAGATTAGATTCGAGGAGTCTTTAATACAACCATTTGTAAGCCTTACTCTTGAATGTCCATCCCCAAGTTCACTAGATGGGGAGTTATGTTGCGATGGTACAGACCCTAATGATTCATGAGTTTGCTCTTTAGGTAATGACATTTTCCCTTCAACGGTGGTGATTTGCTTATCTATCATTCCCATCGCCCCAGAGATGTATTTTAATATAGATGAACTGTCTTTTAGATTTGTTGAGTTATTTAATTTAGAGTGTTTCCTTTTACCCATGTTTTACGTAATGGCCGGTAGCTCAGGGGACTGTATTCGTATGTATAAAACAGTTTTCCTTAATACAAAAGAAAAGGGTTCTAGTCACTAGGGGACCAGCTTAGGGCACAAAATTAAAGAGGGAGGGCCCAGCCCAGCCTCTTCCAGTCAATGACAAGCGAAGGACAGAAGGACAGAAGCTTCCTTCGTGAAATAGGCCTCACGGCCAGTCCGATCAAGATGACAAGATTTAGAGGGCTCCTGCCCCTTCGGCAGAACACAGCTCGTTAGATGGAAGGGGAAGTTAAGAAAGAAAGGGGAACAAACAAATCACCACACAGTACCTTCAGGCAGCCATACACTTCTAAGGTGCCTAGTCCAGATGTCCAGAAGTTTTTTAATAGAAATGTCAGGGGGGTGGCCCTGCCCGGCCTCTTCCTGGCAATGACGGGCAAGGACGGGCCTGCCCTTGGCCCGGGCTTTGCCCGGGCGCGTCCGGCGAGGCGGGAGCGCAACCAAAATTTAAAGGGCTCCTGCCCTCGCCTGGAATCTCCTCACAACGCGCTTCCCGCGACGGCGGGAGCGCGACCAAAATTTAAAGGGCTCCTGCCCTCGCCTGGAATCTCCTCACAACGCGCTTCCCGCGACGGCGGGAGCGCGACCAAAATTTAAAGGGCTCCTGCCCTCGCCTGGAATCTCCTCACAGCACACTTCCCGCGACGACGGGAGCGCAACCAAAATTTAAAGGGCTCCTGCCCTCGCCTGGAATCTCCTCACAACACGCTTCCTGCGACGGCGGGAGCGCAACCAAAATTTAAAGGGCTCCTGCCCTCGCCTGGAATCTCCTCACAACGCGCCTCCCTTTTCACATTAGCCAAACAGTGGAATTGCCAGTCTTCTTCCCACAGCCAGACTCAACTGCTGAAAGAGCTCTCCATACTCTTGACCTTAAAAGAGCTCTAATGTACTATGTTGATAGAGCAAAAGAGTTTAGGAAAACAAAACAGCTTTTTGTTGCTTTTCAGGAACCACATAAAGGAAATCCTCTCTCTAAATAAGGATTAGCTAGATGGATTGTTAAATGCATCCAAACCTGTTACATTAAAGCAAAAAGGAAACTTTTAATAACACCTAAGGCACATTCCACTAGGAAAAAAAAGGGGCTTTCATGGCTTTTCTAGGTGACATACCAATGGCAGACATGTACAGCTGCCCCGTGGTCCACTCCACATACATTTACTAAACATTACTGTATGGATGTATTTTCAAAACAGGCCAATGTTGGTCAAGCTGTACTTAAACAAACGTTATCTCAAACTACTTCAACTCCTACAGGCTAGCCACCGCTGTTTTAAGAGAAGGACTTCTTTTTAGTCTATGCCCAGCATGTGTATCTGCAGCTACACATGCCACCGAAAAGAAAATGTCACTTACTCAGTGTACATCTGTTCATGGCATGTAGTGCTGCAGATTCACATGCACCCTCCCACCTCCCCGGAAACCTGTAGTCGTTGCAGTATTTATTTGTATATATGTATGTATATATATATATATATGTATGTATATGTATGTTTTTTACATTTACATAGACATCTACTTACTACATTTACTTGTACATTTATATTCTTTCACTCTATCACTCCTTCCTACACCTTTCTGTGGAAAAACAATCTAACAAAGAAGTTTATGCCCATGCGCACTATCACCGAAGGGAGGAGTCATTCGATCCTGTGACACTAAAAAAAAAAAAAAAAAAAAACTTGTAACACTCCGAGTGCAACACTAGATGGCGGGATTATGCATAGCATGTGAATCTGCAGCACTACATGCCACGAACATATGTACACTGTGTAATTGACATTTTCCAAATATATTAACAATAAAGGGAATGTGGGGTAAAGCACTCGGGAGCTCCACACGGTAGGACTGAAGCTCAGTAAGTTCCTCACCCACAGTTGCTGTTACAGATTCGGATTGTTAATACCATAAATTGGATATACATGCAAAGTCGGGGTCTGTGGAGATGACTCCTATGGTGATGATATAAAAAGTAACTGAAAGACAAAACAGTGGACCCGAAGCGGCACCTAGGTTGTCAGCTGAGCCCACGTATCCTGGCGATCAACCAGGAACATGTATGGCATAACAGCAGGGGTGTAGAACTTACACAACAATGATAGACAAGGAGTTAGAAGGGAAAACAAAGGACACATTTGGCAGAAAGCAAGCAACAAATAAACAAGGCAATTAGAAGCAAAACAGCAGAAAAACTTAAAACTAGGAACTGGACAAACAAATAAAAAGAAAGGCAAGGGTTGGGAAAAGGAAAATACAGGAGAGGCTTCAAGGGAGCACAAGAAGTGCTGGTGCAGGAAAGAAGGAAAAACAGCTGGCAGAAATAGTTCTCGCAACAACGAATAGGTGAGGCCCAGGAGTCAAGTAGCACTTCAGGGAGTGCTAGTTCAGGAACAAGAATTTGCTAATGCTCAGAAGGCAATGTAGCACTGCGGGTGCTAGTTCAGGAAAAAGGAATGACTATGGCTCAGGAACTGGGGAAACAATAACAAAAGGTCAGGAAACAAGAGAGGAATAACCAAGGCTCTGGAACAGCAGCAAGGAATTACCTATGGCTCAAAAACGTCAGGAAACAAGGGTCGGTTTCACTAGAAAGCAGCTACAATGACCAACACTGTGCTGAAGAAGCTGCAGCTAAAGAAGGCTCACAGTAATCACATGCATCAGGTTTGAGCAGGCTAGCAGCAGCCAGCCACAGGTTTGTTGAATTCCTCCACTCATTCTTGGCCTGCAGGGATGGAGACAAAGCAGTGAGCAGGAAATTCTAGGTAATAAAGTTCCAAGTATGAGCAGACTGGCTTCCACAAAGCCCGGCATTGATTGGGAATGGAAGGTACCTAGCAAATAGCGTCCAAGTGGCTGGAAGTCAGGATATGCATGCAGGGGAAGGTCTGGAGCCTTATTAGTGCATTGGGAAGTCCCACAATTTGCCCTCCTGGTTAAGGGCACGAAAGTGCATGGAGTGAATCGTGACAAAGCTTTTGCTGTGTGAACAGTTAAAGGGCACCTCTTGGCAATATCTACTTTCTTGTGGTTGCTGGTTCATTTCTACCTTTTAAAATCATCTGTTGTGACCTGTTTTTTCAGCGGTTTCAAACATGTTTCCTCATGAACCCTTTATCATGCCCCAATGCGCCTGGTTTTGACATTTATGATGTGCTCAACACTTGAGCCTATGCATAGCTGTCCTTTGCATCTTTTAACCATCAAAACAGCCTTCTAGTGGCCATTGCAACTGACAGGAGGCAAGCACTCTCTGTGCACCACCCTTACAGGATTTAGTTCCCAGATAATCTATTTCTGAAAGCACATGACTCTTACCTAAAGTTGTGACACCCTTTCACATAGGGCAGACCATCACACTGTCAAACTTCTTTGCTATGCCTCACCCTTCAAATGAGGAGAGACGTCACAGCCTGGGCCCAAAAAACACATTATTGTTCTACATTGATCGTACCAAAGAGTTCTGGGTGGACGATCATCTCTTCATTGATTTTGTCAGAGTAAAGAAAGGAAAGGCCATGTATAAAGAACCATTTTATTATGGATTATGCTCTGTATTAAGATCTTCTAAGCAGTGGCTAAGAAGAAACACCCTGAGGGGGTCGCATTCTCAGGCCACCAGAGCCAAGGCTGCGACCACTGAGTTAGCTTGTGGAGTTCTTTTCCTGGATATCTGTCTGGCTGTGCTATGGGCGTATCTAAACACGGTTACCATACACCGCTGCCTGAACAATCAGGTGCATTTGTGACAAACACTTGGCCTGTTTGGTCCTCCAGCACCTCCTGGTCTAAATCTGCTTGCAGAACCACTTCTGGGGGGGGATTGTTGGGGTATCTATACTAAGGTAAGGCATCTTCAGCTAAAAGTCCATCAGATGAACAGTTTCTTACCTTTGGTAACGCCTTATTTGGCAGGGACTCTAGCCGCAGATTCCTTACTGACCCTCGCATCTTCCCCATTATGTGGATAGATGTCTCCATTTAGGGTGATTCTTGTAAGTCCTTAGTGTGTGCAGACTGGTCCATCAGCATTCCGTTATGGCTCCGTGCTTCTGGCACGTAAATGTTCCCAAAGGAAACTGATGCCAGCATGCTGGGGTGACACCTACATATGTACCGTACACATCACTTCCAGTGTGGACAACATCGATGCATAGCCGAAAGACGCCAACTACCGCTGCACAAGGGTACTGCTCAAGATTTTCCAGATCCAGTCTGATTCTTGGAGAACATTCTAAGTTTCTACCAGATGAAGTGTTATCGAAGGTATCTTGTTTGTGTTGTTCAACCCAAAAATGATCTTACTGCTGATGGTGTCTTCTGTGGAAAACCATCATTTCCTGGGATCAAAGAGATGACACAGGTACTACCCAACATCTTTTAAAAGACCTTTCTTTAAAAACTGTTTATTAGATATTTTTTTACCAACACAATGAGCTTTGCACTCCAACACAATTGTTGTAAGTTCATAGGGCTATGTAATTTAAAACTAAGAACTTCAGTTTCAAACTAAATATTATCCCACCACAACCTTTCGCCAATGACGGTAACCTTCCTACAGACCTGCAAACCTACACCACCTTCCACAGTGCTTAACCTTACTTCATTATGATCTGTTGCAAAGCTATGTTTTGTTTCAATAAATATGCTTGCTGGTTCTTAAATCTTTCAAATACCAATAAGATATTGATTCATTATCAGCAATGGGAATATTGTTTCACTCCAAGTTGAGATGATTCTACTTCATTTAAAGTATTTCAGTACTATAAAGGAACTGCCCAGTTCAGCCCAAATATGTATTTTTACAATAAGGAACACCTCACTTATATCATCCTTTGTCCTGCCTTCTGAACATAAAATATTGCAGTCACCTTCTTTCTTAAGTGCCTGTATTACATCTAGATTTGAATGACAGCAACGTGTGTCCATATGTCGATACTTGGAAACAGGGCATTTAATTGGAGTAGATAGGCTGTTTTTAGCTGCACTTGTATATAATTCATAAATGTATCTTGTAGAAAGTTGGGACCTGATTTCCCTGAGATTGTATAGAGTAAGGATGCTATCTACAGTGTTATTATTTCCTCTTAGGGTAGCCAATGTGGTCTGTATCAGAGAAGAGTAATGTGATTTACCCAATTGGTTAATCAAACACTATCAACAGAGAACCCGCTTTAATTTATTGTCAAAAATCATGAAATCACTGGTTTTCAAGCATTTTTAACTTATACTAGTTATTACTGCTGTTCAGTGTGCATTTCTTCCTGAGCATAGTAACAGAGCCTGCAATTACGGTAGTGTGGTATTCCCTAGGTTAGATTTTGGATGAAGGTAGAAGCAGGGACATTTTAAGGATTTTGGGGACCCTGGGCCAAATGGATTTGGGGCCCATGTTTGGAACAGCTTTGACTTTCTGATCCAGTTTTAACTCTTTTATGCACTCTTTGGCCAAGTCACTGACAGTGCACAGACACACTCATCCGAATTCTAAATTGGTTTACATCTAATATTCAGGGATATAGATGTTTCTTCACGAGCGTAACACAGCCCGGAGCTCAATAATATTAATGATCAAATAATCTCAGTGACACCCTCAGATTTCTCATATGTGAGGTTATGTTTAATCTAAATGATTATTATATGGCTTGTGTTTGAAACATAAACACAGTAAAACTAAAAGAAAAATGCATTTAAAAGATATGTTTAAGAATCATTCAAGGTCATCAAGGCAACACTCTCTGCAGAACAGAACTGGCTCTATCAAGGTCCCCACCTAAAAATGCTGGGGCCCTAGGCCAGAGCCCACTTTGCTCATGCCTTAAAACGTCTCTGGGCAGAAGGGTATTATTGATTGTGTTGAGTCTGTCTTTTGCCTTCTTCATAGTTGTTCTTCCACAATGCTTAATTGCTTGAATGTATACCACTGGTTGTGACCTGTGGCACTGATTTAGTTCATATAATTTTAAAGTGGTAGGTCCCATGAGAGAAAGCTGTGACTATTGTTGCCCCTTTTTATAACAAATCTCTGGGGGTTATCAGAAATGCTAGTTTCCTCCTTTGTAATTTAGATGATGAATGGACCTCCTCCCTGAATAGTCAGACCTTTTGTTTGGCATATCACTGCTATGCAGACAGCTTTAAGATTTGCCTTTGGGGTGTTAAACTGAGTTTACATGTTGTTTGAACAGGGGGCATTTTTGCTCTGGCGCTGGCATGAACGAGCATTAGCTAGTTGGAGGCTAATGTGCCCAAAGAAAGGATATTTTTTTTATTACTGTAACTCTTAGCCCGAGGAGCCCTGCTACTCAAAAAAATAAACACCTTTTTTCTTGGCAAGAGGATCAAGAGGATCTCCTTTGAGCAGTGGTGTAATACAGTGATGAGGACCGCTTTAGAAAGATGTGAGGGACTAGTCGTCCACTTATTACAGATATTCATGTGCCTTAAACTGAATAACTAGCCCCCAGAAAGGTGGAACCTTCCTGCCCTGGCCTGTTACATCCCCCACTTCTCCTTCTTTTTGAGGCTACAGTAAACAAGAATTTGCAATGCAATAGGTCTCCTATTTACTTGAATTGGAGCTATTGGCATTGTAAATTTATAACTGGACTTCTTTTGCCACATTAATTGATCAACCGTGCTGCATTTTTGGTCCTTTCTGCCACATAATTCTAAGTTAAGTTAATCAGTGAGAAATGCACTATTGCACATTATGAAACATCTATTGGTTAATACACTACAGAAGTCTATTTCTGTAACAAGGGAGCCACAGAGTTGAATCCTGCTTGGTGCAATGGAGAATAGTGGCTGTGTGTTTAGTACTATGAGGTCCCAGTCTTTGACAGAACCCACTGTGACTATTATTTTAAACTTGCATTTCACACCATCAGATAGGCTGCTACAAAATGCGCAAATGTTTTAAGATACGTATGTGCTTCTAAAACGCAGATTTTATAAATACCCTGAATGTTGGTAGTGCAAATCTTTTTATAACTCTCTTGCAATACCACTTAAAAAGAATAAATCTGTGTTACTAAGAAGATACAAGTGATTCCATCAACTAAAACAATACCAGCTTCCAAGCATCCATTCTGTTTGCAGATTGACCAGTTGAGCACATTTACATTACTTTCAGGCAAGTAGGCACCCTGGCAAGAAAGCCTGTTTAGCTTTCTGTCCCTGAAGCATCTCAACTCTCTGAAGTAACTGCCCCAGGACGGTTGCTTTAAGAAAAAAAAGAAAAGTAGGGAATTTTTTTTCTTAAATTTAAAAAAAAGTATGTCCACTTAGTGACCCCCAGACCCTCAGATCCCACCCAATGGTAAATATAAATATATACATATGTCTATGCATAGTAAACATGTTTATCAGATGTGTGTATGTATATATATATATATATATAGAGTGTAATATGCTATTAAATATCATTGATGGATTTGGCAAAACAACCAGGCGGTACCGCGAGAGAGTCATGATGTCTTTTTGATAGCAATGGTGATAAATACCATATTACACATTGCACAACTGCATGCATGGTTTATGCCAGAGTATTTTTTTCATGTGTACTTGTTTTAACAAAAGGTATTTCCTCAAAACCAGAATGCAAGGGGTGTAACATTTGTACAGTGCGGTAAAATCCCTCAAAGAGTCCTTGTGAGTAATGGGAGTGCTTTCCCTGTTTGAAGCAACTTTTACATATAATCAGTGAGGCAGTAAAAAGTGTTTGCAATAAATGTAGCAATAAAGATGTAAATGTACATTTATCAGTACAGTTGCTCTAAATAAGTAGGGCAGCTAACACTGGACATGAAAAAATGTTTAGATTTCACTTTCATTTATAACTTGATGATAAAACAGTCAACAACGGAGGGGGCAGTCGATTTGTCTGATTCTGTGACAGCAGACTTGACCCCACAATTAGGTCTTTAAGGAATTCGCTACATAAGTTGAAGATTTCACAAAAATGTTGTTTGTGTCAAATGGATTTAAATAATGCTGCCAAAGAGTGTACCTCGTAGTTTTACACATGTAAACACTGCACTGTTTATAATTGTCTATTGTGGATTGTAGGTTGCCCCACGACTACTAGATAAACCAATGATTTACAGCACCACAACGCAGCAAGCACTATGTGAACGAGCCGATTCAAAGTGACACGGCTGCCATGAGCGTGAGCACAAAGGAGACACACAAAAGGAAAAAGGAAAAGTAAAACATGTGACATAAGCGAGCCAGTTCAAAGCTCCAGGGCCACCATGAGCACGAGCGCGAAGGAGACACACAAAAGGAAAAATGACAAGTAAGCCAATTCAAAGAGCCACGGCCGCTGTGAGCACGAAGGACAGAAACAAAAGTATGAAGAAGTTCGCATGCAGTCAAACATCGGCAAACATGCAATTATTCATGTAACAAGGTCGGTCCCCAAGGCGGTAACAAAACGGCCCCAGGGAGGGACAAACGTCAAGCATTTACCAATTATAATAAAGGATTTCTGAAAGGCATGGCCACAAACGAGCGCAAGTGATGGGCGTGAGGCGGGTGTGGTTCAAAGCCCAGATAGATGCCAACACGTCAGGAAAGCAGCGCTTGTGAGCTGCTATGCTCAACCTAAAAAGAAAATCTGTTTGGTGTTTGCTGTTGCCTCTGATCAGTAACTAAGAGAAAGATTGCTTCCGGCAAATGTACACAGAAACATTTGTATTATTGATATCCACGCTTAATCAAAATAATCAGCTACTGTTGTCTCTGATCCTTAAATCAGCTTTTTGCAGCTAACCCAAAATGGAAGATTGTGGTTTCTCTGTGGCTAGAGCAGTGGTTCTTAACATTTTGATTTCTTTGACCCCCCCACTTAACTGTTACCGGAATCCAGTTTGTGTAGTTAAGACTGTTCGCAGCCAGTCAGTTAGAAACCAGAGCCTTGGTGACGTCCATCATGAGGCTTCATTGTTTGAATTTATATTTGTCAATATTGTTTTTCATTCATCCATGTCTTGTTTTACTGCCCTTGGGGTTTTCTCTAAAATCCCATTTGCCCCGTTATTTTTGTAAATAGTTCTCTCACATTGCTCAAATGACCAGCCACAGAGTGATTGATAATGCCTTTAGATGTTTGTTTGAAAAGTAATAAATGTTTTTGTTTGTCCATGCCCTACTGAGTATTAAGAGAAATTTTATGTTTCTCCACAGTTCCTTCTCAGCTTATGGTGACGTAGAGGTGTTTTTACATGGTCTTGACCTTGAGCATTTGTCGGAATTGTTGAAGGTAATGTTGTTAAACTATTATTCCTGAAAATTAAATTAAATGTATCCTTTGTGTGGGCCAACTGAAAGCAAGAATAAATGCGGTCTTTGAGTAAGATGTGCACTTACTAACAATTAACGTGTAAAGAGAATCTTGAACATGCATATCATTTGCTGGAGGGTGGGAGTTTGGTGAATTTATGTCCATAGTGTGTAATGCATTCTAGTCAAAAATATAGAACATCTGTTGGTTTAATCATATCTGTTGAAACATGGGTTAGACCTTGTGCTGAGTTCCAGAAAGGAAGTGCCACATGGGTGGGCAGCATGTTGGGATATGCTCGATTTTAGAGGTGTTGCCAGGCAAGAAATCAGCACCAGTAGGCATTCCTGCTGTCACTGTGATTTCTGGTAACTAGGAGGATGCAGAACCAACTGTGCCTCCCCTCTCAAGGCTCCCTTGCAATGCATACAAATGGCGAAAGAGGTGAACTCCTCCAGTTTTGCTCTAGCACAGAGTTGTTGATGTGAAGGACTGCGCCACCAGCCTTAATTTGGCATGGGCTAGAGAGGCTGGGGAATGTGTCTCTTAGTTGTGATGGATGAAGGCCTATTTTGGCTGCCTCTGTGCCCGCTGTCCTCTTTCAAACAGAAGAGAGAATTGTTAGGACGGGTAAATCAGCCACAGCAACTTCAAGTAAGGGTGTTAAACAACTGTATTCAAGTACAGTGGAATAGGGACAGCGATACGTTGCAGCTCCAAAGCAGACTTCCACCAACTACCATCTCGCAATTCCACCACCTACATTCCAGTCATGATGTGCAGGTTACAGAATGGCACATTATTTTGTGGTTACAGATCCTAATGTTCTGCAGTTTCTGTACCGAAGATACAACATCACCTCCCTCACTTGGCATACAAAAAAAACCAAAAGATAAATTACAACCATAAAAAAGAAAAATTGCAGCATCTACCCTCAAAACACAACTAAAAACAAGAAACACAAAATATAATATCACTCATGAGAATAGGTGGAGTTACACACAGTCCTGTAACAGCATCGGTCTCCTCTTTTCACGTTGTGATATGCTCCCTAGAACCTCAAGATTCTTTGTCCAGAGAAGTCACATCTTCACCTTGTACATGGCGCCATTTTCCAACCCTATTGAGGTTCCAAATTTTGTTATCAGGCTTCACTGCATTTTGAAACAATTTTGTTACTTTAAAGTGTCAACTAAATTTGGATATTTCACATTCTTCCTTGAAGATTTGATTTTGATCCAATCTCCCACCAGCCCAGCAGTCTCCTTAACAGGTTTCCTTTTGTCATAGAGTCCTTTGCTTTCACCTTCTACTCTTCCTCGCTCCATCCTTATACCTTACCCACATGATCTTCTACCTCCCTCCTTCCCGCCTTCTCTCATTCACTCAGGCAGGAATAGTTTCACAGTTGGGCATTCTCCCTCTAAACAGCTGAAAAGGAGACACTGTGACAATGCGGTGTTAGGTGATCCTCTTACTTTGTCATACCTTCCTCCCAATTTTTTCCACACAATACAGACTGTTGCAGACTCTCTTTCAGGACTGTGACGGAGTGCTAGGATTGAGGCCGGTCTGGAGGTGCCCCGGGGGCACTTCTCCGCCTTCGGGCATAGAGGTGAAACCTCTACGTTATTCTGAGCACCGAGAGGAAGAGGTGGCGCCAGGACAAACAGCGGGCCCGCACAAAGGAGACGCGGACCAGAGAGGAGGCACGGACCTGGGAGGAGACGCAGACCAGAGAAGAGGTGCAGACTGGGGAGGAGATGAGGGCCGGCACAGAGGAGACGCGGAGGAGGAGTGCAGAGAAGCGAGGGAGGGGACGAACAGCAACCAAAAATAGACAACTACAACGGAGGGCCTTGGAATCCGACGAGTAGGAGCCCCACATTGGACTGAGTCTCAAGGCGACTGAGGGAGAGATGCTGCGAAGGAACCGGCCACGTACCTGGCCTCACCAGGTACTGGACATGAGCTGGGGAGGGGCGGGAAGTTAAAAGGGGGCTGGAACTGGGGAGCACTGGTGTTTTGTATCTTATTTAATAAAAGGACCAAAGAGAAGAAAAAAAAAGATCACTGACCAAAGGACAGACAAGGCACTGGGTAAAATGAATCAAAATACAAAAAATTAAGAGCAAGGAAATGTGAAAGAAATAAAATAAAACTTAAAAACGGTATATTAAGTGCAGTGAGACAGAAAGGAAGGGTGTCAGAAAGGGAATGGTAAAGAGCACTCTAGATACTAACCGACTCAGGGGAGGAAGGGGCAGGAGAGACAAGGAAATAAACAAGGACAGAAACCATGGGGAAAAGAAAAACCAGAGAGGTAAGGACAACACCTACCAGATAGCCAAATCGTACCTTTTCTAAAACAGGCTTCTTGTTTTCTCTCCTTCTCCCTGTGGACGATCTCCTGGATCCCTGAGATGCCAACCTGTAACCGGAGAGAAAAGACAATAAGGAACAGGGAAGAAAGACAAGAAGAATACAGTCTACAAATATACAAAATAAAAAGAGAGAGAGAGAAAGATAAGAAAAAGGAAGAGACAATTATTGGAGAACACAGAGTAAATCCGTAAACCCCACACTCAGTCTTTAGGTATCCATTGGTACTTACCTGTCTCGTAGGACGTTTCTATCCCACTTCTGACACCAATTGAGACAGGTAAGTACAAATAGATACGTAAAGACTCAGTGTGGGGTTTACGGATTTACTCTTTATTTGTGTTCTCCACTCCACCTACACAAGTGAGGTATCATTTTTTCCAGGAGACTGAGGGGAATGTTGGGTAGTAGGAAATTTGTCCCGGTGCGGTGATCCCACACAGAAATGTGGGAAAAATGTGATATTTTGTTTTTTAACTACATTTGAGGTTTGCTGAGGATTCTGGGTAAGATAGCATTGGGGAATCCATGCAAGTCACACCTCCCTGGACTCCCTCGGGTGTCTAGTTTTCATAAATATCTGGGTTTGGTAGGTTTCCCTGTATGGCTGCTAAGCCCATGACCAAAAACGCAGGGGCCTCTCTTACCCCGCAAAAACAGGTAGTTTTGTATTTGATAATTTTGATGTGTCCAGATAGTGTTTTGGGGCATTTCCTTTTGCGGGCAGTAGGCCTGCCCACACATGTGAGGTACCATTTTTATCAGGAGACTTGGAGGAACGCTGGGTGGAAGGAACTTGGTAGCTCCTCCCAGATTCCAGAACTTTCTGTCAACGAAATGTGAGGAAAAAGTGGTTTTTTTGGCCATATTTTGAGGTTTGCAAAGGACTCTAGGTAACAGAACAAGGTGAGAGCCCCACAAGTCACCCCATCTTGGATTTCCCTAGGTGTCTAGTTTTCAGAAATGTGCAGGTTTGGTAGGTTTCCCTAGGTGCCGGCTGAGCTAGAGGCCAAAATCTACAGCTAGGAACTTTGCAAAAAAAACACGTCAAATTTCAATGTAAAAATGTGATGTGTCCATGTTAGGTTTCCTGTCGCGAACATTAGGCCTATCCAAGCATATTTATCGGGAGACTTGAGCGAACACAGAATAGCAAAACACGTGTTATTGCTCTTTGTCTTTGTCTACATCTTTTCCTTCCAAATGTAAGACAGTGTGTAAAAAAAAAAAAAAAAAGACGTCTATTTGAGAAATGCCCTGTAATTCGCATGCTAGTATGGGCACCCCGTAATTCTGAGATGTGCAAATAACCACTACTTCTCAGCACCTTATATTGTGCCCATTTTTGAAACACAAAGGTTTTCTTGATACCTAATTTTCACTCTTTATATTTCAGCAAATTAATTGCTGTATTCCCGGTATAGAATGAAAACTCATTGCAAGGTGCAGCTCATTTATTGGCTCTGGGTACCTAGGGTTCTTGATGAACCTACAAGCCCTATATATCCCCACAACCAGAAGAGACCCGCAGATGTAACAGTAAATTGCTTTAAAAATCTGACATCACAGGAAAAAGTTAGAGTAAAATGTGAAGAAAAATGGCTCTATCACCTCAATTTCAATATGTTTTTATTTCAGCTTGTATTTTCTGTATGAAGCCCTTGTAGGATCTACACATTACCCCTTGCTGAATTCAGAATTCTGTCTACTTTTCAGAAATGTTTAGCTCTCCGGGATCCAGCATTTGTTTCACACCCATTTTTGTCACTAACTGGAAGGAGTCTGGCAGCACAAAAAATAGTAAAAATGGGTTATGTCTTTGTAAAATGCCAAAATTGTGATGAAAAATTGGGTTTTCTGATTCAGCTCTGCCTGTTCCTGGAAGTTGGGAGGATGGTGACTGTAGCACCACAAACCCTTTGTTGATGCCATTTTCAGGGGAAAAACCACAAGCCTTCTTCTGCAGCCCTTTTTTCCAATTTCTTTGAAAAAAACAAAATTTTCACTTTATTATGGCAAATTTCTTGGTCTCCCTCAGGGGAACCCACAAAGTCTGGGTACCTCTAGAATCCCTAGGATGTTGTAAAAAAGGATGCAAATTGGGCGTGAGTAGCTTATGTGGACAAAAAGTTATGAGGGCCTAAGCACCAACTGCCCCAAACAGCCAAAACAAGGTTAGGCACCTGAGGGGGGAAAAGGCCTGGCAGCTAAGGGGCTAAAAGACACTCGAGCATTTATAAAAAGACAATTTTAAATGGTAACTGTGGGGTAAAAAGGCTGAATTGCAGGAGTCAGAGTCATTTGGAAGTTACCAATCGAATCTGGGATAATTGAAGACAAGAAATCTTCCACTTTGGCAAGTTCATCTAAAGTAGAAAGCTTCTTTCTTAGCCATTAGTTGTTGTTGCTTTAAATTAAATGTAGAAAATATGCCCCTTGGGCTAAAGTGTTGCCAGGGAATGCAACCTGCCTTCAGTGTTTGTAGTGTCCTACCCAACTGCAAAATGGACCTTAGTTGACTCTGTCCATGGTGTAAAGAAGACATATCACTTTGTATTATGTCTTTTGTAGAAGAAACAATGTTGTTTAAGGTGCATATCCGGTCGGACAGGGTATTAATCCCATTATCAACAACAGCTAATGCCTTTTGTAAGTTTTCCTGATCTATTTGCCTTAACCGGTCAGTAGCTTCTTGTTGGGAAAGCTTCCAAATTTCATTATATACCGGTGGTAAAGTAGGAAGTTCATCGCCAAGGAAAACCAAGGAGCATTCGTGTTCCAAAGCCTGAGCTCCAGCCAAGGCAGCACCATTCCATGGTGGGCCCCACAATGAGTTTAGAGCTGCATCATCCTTGAAGGGCAACTCATAATAATACTACCTGTAGCAAACGCACCCTCAACGCGCATGTCTGGTAATGAGCCCTTAGCGAGAACATCAACAGATCAGTGTCCAATGAAAGCGAGCGCTGTGTAGAAAGACAAACTTTCAGTGCATGTTCGCATGAGCACCAGAGGCACCGAAACACTGGCTGCACACAGTGCGAAACCGGTCTGCATGATAGAGACCAGTCACACTGCAATTGCTCCAGGAGTGTTGATCCAAACTACTGCATCATTCGTTCATGACACAGCAGTGCTTGTGGGAGCACTTTCAGTCCTCCTTGTTGCGGCAGGACAGCCATTGCGCAGAAAAAGTAGCAATAGCAAAATGCCACCTATTATATCCAAAGTTGTTGGAAATCCCCCGAAAATACTGGAGAATATTGAGTGGATGGCTGATGGTACTAAACAGAATATAGAGGAGAAGGTGTGAACAAAACCAGAAGAAACAGCCTTAAAGAAATGTGCAATTCAGGTAATACTGGGCGCATTAAATATTCGTCCCACCAGCTCACCAAAGTGTCTCAAAGTTAGTACTTAAAAGGGACTGTATCTCTGCTGATGACCTTGCTACCTGAGGTGCATGGGTCTCTCGTGCAGATGTGAGCGCCACATGTTTCTGGAACAATAAGGCCTTGAGTCTGCTCAACTTGTCAAAATTCACATTAGAAGTAGCGATATTTGACCAAATCTCAGCTACTTCTCTCTGTCTTGTGGGAGGAAAAAGTACGTTCACACAGCATGTAACAATCTTAGAGACCGAAACAACATAAACTATTCCGGCCCGCATCCCACAACAGTTTTCACTATTGAGGAGGCCATAGCTGCCATTTGAGAGCACCTGGAACGCAGGTGTAATCAAGGGGACTGGAACTCCCTTCAGATAACAAGCCAAGTTTGCTTCCGAAGTGTTACACGCCTCGTGGAAGAACAGCTCTTTATAAACCATTGAATGGCTGACAGAAGTCTTGTGTTCACTACCGCTAAGAAAGACCCCTTTCATGCTGCTGAGACATTTGTACAAGAAGGGCAGCTCCCACACCTCATGGGTTGCCTTTCATATCTGCCTACTGGAATGTGTTTTAAGCAGGACGTGAATTGAAGTGTTGAAATAGTCAGATTAATGACCCCATGTATTAACCACTCAGCAGATAGTATTTCGGCCAGTGTAAAAGGCAACTTTTCTAACTTTTCATTATTTAACATGACATAGGTTGCTTCTTTCTTAGCCATTAGTTGTTGTTGCTTTA
Source organism: Pleurodeles waltl (assembly GCF_031143425.1). NCBI lineage: Eukaryota > Metazoa > Chordata > Amphibia > Caudata > Salamandridae > Pleurodeles > Pleurodeles waltl. Next base: position 540,599,148 of record NC_090442.1, read on the forward strand.
AATTAAATGTAGAAAATATGCCCCTTGGGCTAAAGTGTTGCCAGGGAATGCAACCTGCCTTCAGTGTTTGTAGTGTCCTACCCAACTGCAAAATGGACCTTAGTTGACTCTGTCCATGGTGTAAAGAAGACATATCACTTTGTATTATGTCTTTTGCAGAAGAAACAATGTTGTTTAAGGTGCATATCCGGTCGGACAGGGTATTAATCCCATTATCAACAACAGCTAATGCCTTTTGTAAGTTTTCCTTATCTATTTGCCTTAACCGGTCAGTAGCTTCTTGTTGGGAAAGCTTCCAAATTTCATTATATACTGCGTATAAGAAGCGCTTTCTGCGTTGTTTTCTGGGGCCTAACAGGAAGTCCTGTAAATCAGTGTTATTAGACAGGAGACTGAGGTATTCTCTAACAGCTCTTCAACCATTGCTGGCATAGTTTCCCTACACTGTATGTTGTTACTGTACCCGCATGTTTGGATGACACATAGCGAGGGTCCGGCCTACTTGTTCTAAAACTCCCCGTGGAGTTTATAAAACGTTTATGACACCCATTAGTATCTATTGGCCACAATAACCACCCGCCAGGATGTGACAGTCCAGTATTAAACGTGCCATTCTGGACCCATTCATTGAGCTGCATTTATATACTTTTGCCGTTTGTGAAAATTTTGCATGGGCGGGAATGCTGGGCGCATTCAACTCCTTAATCTTTGCTAAGCCCAAGCAATTTGTTTGTTGTACAGTTTCATTTAAAAATATAATTCGTACAGGTATCAGGCATGCTTTAAACAAAGCTTCCTTCCCCATTATTTGCCAATTTCTCGTTCCCAACACACTTTTTAAGTCAATCAACTTCAGCCAATGTTCAGAGCCTTCTATAGCCAGCCGGGAAACAAGAATCCGAATAAATGAATTTCATATCTGTCAATAATATGTGTAAATTTTCCATTGATGGCAATTTAAAATAATACGACTCAGCATTTTTAACATTGTTCCCAGGAAAATATGCAAACTTTACAGAATATGTTTTAGAACTCCCTTGTGGTGGAGTTAGACAATGTTCCCATTGTGTATAATTAAAAACAGTCTTTGGGGTACTTGTTCTTTGAATGAAATGGTGCCCATAATAATTATAGCAAAACATATCACCATAATTCGCCTTGGATTGATAAACATCCTGTTAGAAATGAGGTATTTGGTTGGCAGTCAGGTTACCCCCTGTCCAAGCAAGGACCCTCACTCTAGTCAAGGTTAAAGAGAATCACCCTCAGCTAACCCCTGCTTACCCCCTTGGTAGCTTGGCACGAGCAGGAGGCTTAACTTCAGAGTTCTAGGTGTATAGTATTTGTACCAAAACACACAGTAACTTAATGAAAACACTAGAAAATGACACATCACAGGTTTAGAAACATCGAAAATATTTATCTAAACAAAACAAGACCAACACCACAAAAAACACAATATACAAGTCAAGTTATCAATTAAAAAGCAAAAAGAGACTTCATGTAGTTTTAAACACACACTAACACTGTTAGCGTGAAAATGTACCTTGGGTGTGTCAAAAATAACTCCGCACTGGCGAGTGTGCATCAAAAAGGTCTTGCGATGCATCGATTTCACTCACTCACGAGACCTTGCGTCGTTTCTCCTTTCGTCGGCGCGCATCGGTTCTTCTCTCTGCAGGAGAGCGATGCGTTGATCCGGTCAGCACTCTCTGGTCTGGGCAGGCCTTGCGTTGTTTTCACACACCCAGTGGTGTTTGCGTCGTTTCCCCAGCTCCGTGCATAGATTCTTCGGTCGCGTTGCAGGCGAGCGTTGATTTTCAGCTGCGAAGACGGCGGCGTGTTGATTTTTGAGCCGCAGATCGGAATAGCGTCAATCTTTTCCCCGCACGGCAGTCGATGTGTGTATTTCTCACTCTTGGGCTCCCAGCTTCTCCTTTCAGGGTCCAAGGAACTGGATGGACACCACTTGGCAGAGTAGGAGTCTCGCCAGAGACTCCAGGTGCTGGCAGAGAGAAGTCTTTGCTGTCCCTAAGACTTCAAACAATGGGAGGCAAGCTATAAATCAAGCCCTTGGAGATCTTCACAAGAAGGAAGGCAACACAAAGTCCAGTCTTTGTCCTCTTACTCTGGCAGAAGCAGCAACTGCAGGATATCTCCACAAAGCACGGTCACAGGCAGGGCAGTTCTTCTTCCTCAGCTCTTCAGCTCTTCTCGAGGCAGAGGTTCCTCTTGGTTTCCAGAAGTGTTCTAAAGTCGGTGGCTTTGGGTGCCCTTCTTATACCCAATTTCTCCTTTGAAGTAGGCCTACTTCAAAGCAAATTCTCTCTTAAATGTGAAATCCTGCCTTGCCCAGGCCATGCCCCAGACACTCACCAGGGGGTTGGAGACTGCATTGTGGGAGGGCAGGCACAGCTCTTTCAGGTGTGAATGACCACTCCTCACCTCCCTTCTAGCACAGATGGCTCATCAGGTATGCAGGCTACACCCCAGCTCCCTTTGTGTCACTGTCTAGTGTGAGGTGCAACCAGCCCAACTGTCAATCCGACCCAGACAGGGAATCCACAAACAGGCAGAGTCACAGAAAATGGTATAAGCAAGAAAATGCTCACTTTCTAAAAGTGGCATTTTCAAACACACAATCTTAAAATCAACTTTACTAAAAAATTTATTTTTAAATTGTGAGTTCTGAGACCCCAGACTCCACATGTCCATCTGCTCCCAAAGGGAATTTACACTTTAATCAGATTTAAAGGTAGCCCCCATGTTAACCTACGAGAGGGACAGGCCTTGCAACAGTGAAAAATGAATTTAGCAATATTTCACTGTTAGGACATATAAAACACATTACTATATGTCCTACCTTAACCATACACTGCACCCTGCCCTTGGGGCTACCTAGAGCCTTGCCCTAGGGGTGTCTGACATGTAAGAAAAGGGACGGTTTAGGCCTGGCAAGTGGGTACATTTGCCAAGTCGAATTTACAGTTAAAACTGCACACATAGACACTGCAGTGGCAGGTCTGAGACATGATTACAGAGCTACTTATGTGGGTGGCACAACCGGTGCTGCAGGCCCACTAGAAGCATTTGATTTACAGGCCCTGGGCACCTCTAGTGCACTGTATTTGGGACTTACTAATAAATCAAATATGCCAATCATGGATAAACCATTTACATACACATTCTGTAAAGGAGCATTGCACTTTAGCACTGGTTAGCAGTGGTAAATTGTAAGAAAAACAGCAAAATCAGAGTCCACCATACATCAGCAACCTTGGAAACGGAGGTGAGAAGTTAAGGGAGACCATGCCAAGAGTGAAAAGTCTAACACTTGTCCCCCCAGCTGAAAGTGGGGAGCAACTACCCAACCTCATGGGAATTCTCATCACTAAGCCGGAAGAACCTGGACAGACCATCAGCATTGGTGTGCTCTGTACCAGGATGGTGTTCCACCGTAAAATCCATCCCCTGTAGGGAAATGGACCACCTCAACAGTTTTGGATTCTCACCCCTCCTCTGCATTAACCATCTGAGGGGCCTGTGGTCGGTCTGAACTCTGAAGTGAGTCCCAAACAGGTAGGGTCTTAGCTTCTTCAGTGCCCAGATCACAGCAAATGCTTCACGTTCTGTGCACTCCACCTAAGTTCTCTGGGAAGTAACCTCCTGCTAATGAAGGCTACGGGTTGATCTAGACCCTCTTCATTAAGCTGTGGGAGTACTGCTCCAATACCATGCTCTGAGGCGTCTGTTGGCACAACAAACTCCTTAGAGTAGTCTGGTCCCTTCAGCACAGGTGCTATGCACATGGCAGCCTTCAGGGCATCAAAAGCCGTCTGGCAAGCCTCAGTCCATATCACCTTCCTGGGTTGCTTCTTCGAAGTCAACTCAGTCAAGCGGGTAACAATGGTACCATACCCCTTGACAAACTTCCTGTTGTATCCTGTGAGACCTAAGAAGGCTCACACTTCAGTCTGGGTCTTGGGAGGCTCCCAAGCCAGAATGGTATCAATCTTGCTGTAGGAGTGCCACCTGGTAACTCCCCACCTGGGGTCCCAAGTACACCACAGAACCCTGCCCCATTTGGCACTCGCTTGCCTTAATAGTGAGGACTGCCTTCTGCAGGGCCTCTATCACTCTCCATAGGTGTTGCAGATGTCTCTCCCATGTGGAACTAAACAAAGCAATGTCATCCAGGTAGGTGGCACTGAACTCATCCAGCCCAACCAACACCTGGTTGACCAGCCTCTGAAAGGTGGCAGGGGCATTTTTCACCCCAAATGGCATGACTTCAAATTGAAAGTGTCCATCTGGGGTTGAGAATGCTGTCCCTTCCTTGGCCCCCTCAGTTAAGGCAATGTGCCAGTACCCAGATGTTAAGTCAAACATACTGAAGTACTTGGCAGCTTCTAACCAGTCAATGAGCGCATCATCTTGGGGGATGGGGTGTGCGTCAGACTTGCTGACCGCATTGAGTCCCCGGTAGTCCACACAGAACCTGAGTTCTGGAGTGGCACTAGGTGCAACAGCTTTTGGGGCCAATACCACTGGGCCAGACCAAGGACTGCTGGAGTGTTCAACAATCCCTAGGGTTAGCATTTTGGATACTTCGTCCTTAATGCAAGCCCTGACCCTGTCAGTCACCCTGTAAGCTTTTTGTTTAATGGGTGTACTGTCCCCAATGTCCACATCATGTGTGCACAAGTGAGTGACTCCTGGGATCAGGGGAAACAGTGAGGCAAACTGTCCCAACACGTGGCAACAGTCACCCTGCTGCTCCTCAGTCAGGGAGGGGGAAAGGATCACTCCCTCCACAGACCCACTTTTTTCTCCTGCAGACAGGGGCTCAGGAAGAGGCTTACTCTCCTCCTCCACCCCATCATCTGTCCCAAGGAATTGGACAGTTCAGTCCGCTCAAAGTGCGGCTTGAGGCTGTTGACATGCAGGACCCTTAAAGGGTTCCTTGAAGACTGCAAGTCCACCAGATAGTTGACTTCACTCTTGCGCTCCACCACCTCAAATGGCCCAGTCCACTTATCCTGGAGCACCCTAGGCTCCATTGGCGCCATCACCCACACTTTCTGATCAGATTGAAACTTGACCAGAGTGGCATTCTGGTCATACCATTGTTTCATATCCTCCTGGCTTTCTCCCAGGTTCTCTTGTGCAAGACTCCTGAAGCGGGCATTCTGGTTTCTCAAAGCCAGCAAGTAGCTAAATACATCCTGCGGGGGTTTACTAGGAGCTTTCTCCAAAGCATCCTTCACCAGACTCAAAGGTCCCCTCACTGGTTGGCCATAGATGAGCTTAAAGGGACTAAACCCAAGTCACTTTTTAGGCACCTCCCTGTAAACGAACAGAAGGCATGGCAAAAGGACGTCCCACTTCCGCCTAAAGGGCTCTGACATGCCCTTAATCATGCCTTTCAAGGTACAGTTGAATCTCTCAACCAGACCATTACTTTCGAGGTGGTAAGGTGCGGTGAACTTGTAGGTCACTTCACACACTTCACTGAGACTTCATATACGTGGATATGAAGATGGTACCCCTATCAGATGCTACTTCCTTGGGGAATCCCATGCGGGTAAAAGCCCCCATCAGTGCACAACCCACCAAAGGGAAAGTGACTGACCTCAGAGGAATGGCTTCTGGCTACCGGGTGGCATGGTCCACCAAGACCAGGATGAACCTGTTGCCCAATGCTGTCTTGGGGTCCAGAGGCCCCACAACGTCAATACCTACCCTATCAAAGGGAGTACTAACCACAGGTAAAGGTTGGAGGGAGCCGTACATTTCCCCCCACTCTTGCCACTTGCCTGGCAAGTTGGGCAAGACCTACAGTGTGCAGTAGAATGCTTGTGTATCTGGGGCCAAGAGAAGTGAGAGATAAGCCTCTTATAGGTCTTGTCTTGCTCCAGATGTCCTGCCAAAGGTAAATCATGAGCCAACCATAGTAGGAAGGCCCTGAAGCACTGGGGTACCACCAGCATACGAGTTGACCCAGGCTCGGTAACCTTAGGCTCACTATACAGGAGGCCATCCTCTCAATAGATTAGGTTAGTACTGGGCTCCTCGCCAGCCCCCTAGGCTGCATCCTGCTGCCAGAGTCCCTCTAGAGTAGGGCAAGTTTTCTGTGTTTCACAGAATGCCTCCCTGGTGGGTCCCCCTTCCTGCTGCCACTGTGACAACTCGGGGACCACCCCAGTTCAGCCACCTGTTCCCCTGTAGGCTCTGGGTCTTCACCTTCAGGCTCCGCCTCCTCCCAGACTGTGGGAACTTCTGGGGCCGGTTTCCCGCACCCCCTGCCCTTCCTCTTCTTGGCGGTCTCCTGGGCTACTGTTTCAGGCCCCAGGAGCTCTTGACTACCCTGGCGGGCTGCCATTGACCGCGTGGGCACACATACCCATCCAGGCAGACCACTTACGTGGGGGCCCACCTGCAACTGGCTTCCTTTTGAAGAATCATTGTTCCATATGGGGGCCTGGGCATGTAGAAAGGGGTGTACCCCGAGCAGGCAGTGGCCCCTCTGCCATGCCGTACGTGTTGCCTTCAAGAGCGGGTTCGCTTCACTAGGGGATGAGAGATTTTGACAGTAGAGCCCACTGAGGCCTCCACTATGGAAAAGCAGCGTCTTCTCCACAGATACCCATTGCGGTGGCTCTGTTGATCCTGGCAGTGCGGCAGCCAATGGCGACAGGTGTAGGGCTAGAGCGTAATGCTCCACTGAGGGGAGCCCCACTCCCCCACGAGATCGACGCACCATCAGTTTGGCTGATGCCAGTTATGGGCGTGCAGAGCCCCACACGAAAGCTCTAATTGCTGCATCAAGTGGTCTCAATGTTGAGAGAGGTACTTGAAGGGGTAGCAGGCCGAAAACATAAGTGAAACGTGGTACAGTGACAATTCTAACCGCTTGTATCTTGCCCCACATGGAGAGGTCTAGATGAGTCAATTTCTTGAAGTCGAGCCTCATGCGCGTGTTGAGGGGGTCTAGGTTGTCTGCCACCATACGCTCTAGACCTCGGTTGACTAGTACTCCTAGATATTTGAGGTGTTTCGGAGTTCATCGTAATGGGAAGCCCAGTAGTGCGGATTTCGTCATCACCTGCGAGAGGGAGAGAGCCTCCCTTTTGTCCCAGTTCACCTGGTAGCCGGAGAAGGGTGCAAATCCATCAATGACGTCCAACAGGGCTTTCGGGGACGCTCCAGCACCGTTAAGGTTAGAAGGACGTCGTCAGCGTATAAGTACATTTTAGAAGTTCCGGCCGGCAGAGGGAAACCCCCTATCGAGGGGGAGTTACGTATAGCGGCCTCTAGCAGCTCCATTGCTAGCAGGAACAAGGGGACATCCTTGCCGGGTCCCTCTGCATATGGGAAAGGGGTCCGAGAGGAATCCCCCACAGTTAACCCGCACCATAGGGTATTGATAGAGCAGACGAACTTTGGAGATAAACGGGTCCCCCAAGCCGAATTTCGCCAGCGTCGCGAATACGTACGGCCGTTTGAATCGATGAAACGCCTTCTCGGCATCCAAGGATAGGGCTAATGCAGCCTCCGGCGCGTTCCTAGCCTCCCATAGGGTATGGCAGAGGGTATGGAGGTGATTTTTGGAGGTTCACACTGGCTCAAATCCCACTTGGGTGTGATGTATTAAGAATGGTATGACTTTATGCAGGCGATTCGCTAGAACGCTGGCCAGTATCTTAATGTCGCCATTCAGGAGGGATGTAGGCCGGTAGCTACTGCAGAGCAGGGGATCCCGCCGTGGTTTCAGTATGACCACTATCGTGGCACTGTTGGAAATCATGCCCAAAGAGCCTGTCTGACAAGTCTCGTTCAACGCTCCGTGGAGGACATCCAGCATCTCCTTCCCCGCCCATTTATAGAATTCCGCAGGGAATCCATTTTCTCTGGGCGATTTATGGTAGGGGAGATCAGAGATGACCTGCATAATTTCCAGCCGAGTAATGTTTCCTTCCAAAAGGTTGCAGCCCTCATCAGAGAGTGGGGGTAAGGCAATGTTGGTGAGAAAGGCCTTGATCTGGGTGGGGTGGACGTCGATTCTGGGGTGTAGAGGTGCCGGTAGAAGCTCACAAACTCATTGACTATCTCCTGTGGGTGTGTTTGTGTCTCTCCTGTGCAAGCGTTGATGGCCAGTATGGCTCGGGTCGCCGTTCTCTCGCAGAGTTGTGCTGCTAACAGGCGACCAGCCTTCTCCCCCTATTCATAGTGTCGTCCTTGCAAGCGCTGCAGTGTGTATTCAGCCTGGGAAGTGAATAGCTTGTTCAAGGCCATGCAGGCGCGCTCCAGTTGTCTATGGGTGGGGAGGGAGAACTGGTCTGTATATTGTCACGTTAGGTGCCTGATATCAGTTTCCAGAGTCACTTGTGCTTTTCTTTCCTTGTTTGCCAGTGCTGCATCATGCATCATTTGTCCACGTATGGTTGCCTTGGCCGCCGCCCACATGACCCTCTTGGATTCCACAGAGCCAAGGTTATCCTGGACATAAGTGGATTTATGAGCTCGCAGTTGTGCATTCCCGCGCGGGGAGCAATAACGTTGGACAGCAAATCGCCATGGTTTGTGACCCGGGGACACCAGGCCCAGCTGGACAGCTAAGTGGATTGGATAGTGGTCCGACAGGCCCCCTTCCAGTATGCGGGCTTCCTGGGTATGCGCCACTATGCTGTGTGAGGTGAGAAAATAGTCCATACGGGATTGGGTGGTATGCGCTGTAGACAAAAAAGTATATTCTCTGTCAGCTGGGTGTGTCAGCCTCCAGGAGTCCACCAGACCATTGTCCTGCATTATATCCGACTGTAGGGTCCTGTCACTGTTGTTAGTTATATCCAGAGGTCCAGTCCTGTCCAATACTGCGTCGCTAGTCAGGTTCCAGTCTCCCCCAATTACACGGCGAGTGGCCCCAGTTTCCGTTGATGCACAGAAAAAACTGACATTTTGAACCGATTGGTGCATAGATGGAGCTGACACATATTGAAGAGTCCCCTAGCTTTAATTTGGCGAACACGTACCGCCCCTCCGGGTGAACCCATGATTTGATGACAGTGAGAGGTATATTCTTTCCTATCAGTATCACGATGCCACATTTTTGTGGGGCGCCACCCCCTAGTTCCTGCGAGGTGGGGCTGCAACTAAATAACGCTTTTCCCACCCAGTCCCTGTACAGTTTGTCAGATTCGGCCCTATCAAGGTGTGTCTCTTGAAGAAGGGCTCTATCGGTCTGTTTAGAGTTGAGGTATGAGAGTATTTTCTTCCGTTTAGTGAAGTGAGTTAGGCCACTGACATTCCAGGATATGACCCGTAGTGGGGTGGGTAGTGATGGGGAAGGGCTAGCCATGAGGGGGACTAAAGTGGGGGCGAGGGTGGTTAGGGGTGGGGACGAAGTGAATGTGTAGGGGAGGGTATATGTCGATATGGGAGATAACTGTTAAGTGCTGGGCAGGGTAGGTGGGTAGTGGTGGGGGGGAGGAAGGGGGTGCCCATTGAGTTCCGGCTTCTGAAGAGGAGGGCTGACGTGGGAAGGGTACGGGGGAGAAGGGTCAGGGGCATAAAGAGAAGGGAAAGATAGAAAGATACCAGGGGGAGGGAGAAAGGAAGTGTAGGGGGGGAGAGAAAGGAGAAGAGAGAAGGGTGAAAGACAAAGAAGAAAAAAAAAAATGGGGGGAGCGGGAGAATAGTAGGAGCAAGCCCAAAAAGGTATAAGATTGGCAATACAAGCCTTAAATTGGGGAAAGGGGAGGGGGCAGAGCAGAAAGCCCCACAAGCCCTGAACTGTAGTCTGCAGGTCTAAGCCTTAACCTATGGAGCCCTGGCACTTGGCCAGTGGGCCCTCGGCTGGGAGGGGAAGCGCAACACACACCAGATCCATCGATGCAAATGCCTGATGTCCGCAGAGCAGCAATAACCCAGCGTGTGGCACGTAGTGGAAGCCGATGGAGCGTTCTCCGCTGCACTGGTCCTCCCGCGGTGTTGCGCTGCAACGTACGCGGGAAGGATCTGGCCCCCCGACCTCCAACCCACTCCTGGGGGACCCGGAGGGAGGGCGTGAGCAGTGGCAGTATCATTGCCACTGCGCTCGTTTAGAGTGACAGTTGGTCAGTGTAGCAATGGTGGTGTGCAGCCATGGGGATGCAGTGTGACATTGGGGTGAGGGGGAGGGGCGACCCTCAGCACTCCTGCTGGGGTCCCTTCACCTCGCCGTACGGTAACTCCCAGGCAACAGACGCGAGATGTGATTTCCTGTAGAGGGTGCAAGCAGCATGAGGGTGGATACTTTGGGCCCACAGGGGCCAGACAGACAGCATAAGGAGAGGGAGGGGTGCAATCGGTTTGATCGGGGCAACCTCGGTATGGGGGGGAGGGAGGCGCAGCCAGCGGGGGAGGGAGGGGAGCAGATGGAGGGTAAGGAGAAAAGGTTGGTGGTTCATGACCACTTTAACATTATAGCATTGGTGCATTAAGACATCAAACAACAATCTTCTGAGTGTGAACAAACTATAGGGCTTTGAAAACCAGAAGGCACGTTAGGTGCAGGACTCAGACAGTCTTGACGGGTTCTGAACAACATAGTGGTCTATCTGTCTTCCCCTTCAAACCTCTAGGAGTACTTTACATTACAACAGTAAACAACAAATGCAACATATATATATATGTGGGCAGGTACTCATCTATCCTTCGAAGCCGTGGGGAGTTGTTTGGTCCAAACCCAGGAGTCCAGGGTCACCAGCGGCTTGACTCTTGTGGTACAGTGGGTGGCTTTGATTTCAGGTAGGTGCTGTGGTAGGCTTCAGGGGGGAGCAAGACTTGTCTCTGTCTGTTACTTGTGTGTGCATCGCTACCGTGTGCAGTACCTGTCCTCTGTTATCGTGGTTCTTCCTTAGTCTCTCTAGGTCTCTCCCCCTGGGGTGAAAGTCTGCAGTAAACCGGTCTGTCCCTCTGGGGGCAGGACTCTGGGACGATGCGCTCTGAGCCACAGCAGAAAGGTCCTGAGGCTGGGTTGGATTGGTAGTGTCCATGGTCTGGAGGCCTTCCAGGAAAAAGCACAGGTCTTCAGGATCGTAGAAGTCTTTGGACACACCGTTTTTGTGATCCACATTCTCACCAGTTCGAACAGGCCGTATTTCACCTCCAGCTGACGCAGCCTGGGTCAGAGGGCCAGGAATGCCTTCCTACGCTCACTGGTCTCTTTTGAGAAGTCCGCGGTCATCTGGATCACCTGCCCGTTCATCCGACATGGTCCGTGCTTGCGGGCTATTTGGAGGAGTTGGCGGGTCTGCGTGTGTCGCTTGAGGCAGGCTATGTTTGGGCAGGGGCGATTGGCCGCGTCTCGTCGCTTGGGGGCTAGTCTGTGGCTCTTTGAAACTCCAGGGGGAGGTCAAAAGTCAGGCCAGTGAGCTTGGGTAGGGTCTCCTCCAAGAAGGAGTGGATATCTGTACCTTCAATGTTTTCAGGAAATCCAAGAAACCGGACTTTGTCTCTGCAGCTCCTATCCTCTAAGTCTATCATCTTGCTGTGGAGATAGAAATGTTCCTGGTCCCTGTCCCGGAAGGAGGTGATAAGTGTTTCCACTGCCACGCGCTGTTCTAGCCCCGTCACTCGGGACTGAAAGCCTGTGATATCTAGGCACATGGATTTTGTTTCCACCGTCAGTGAGGCCATAGCATTGTCCACGACCCACCCCTGAGATCTCTTGAAGGACATGGTCTGTGGTTGTCTTCTGTGTTTGGTCTGCCATGTTGTGGGGCTGAGCGGTTGGATGCACCTCTGGGGCTGGGGTGGCGTCCTTGAGTGTAATAGGGCTTCGGAGAAAAGTAATTGTCTCACCGGCTTGCCTGAGTGGGGGAGGATTTTTGTCCCTAGCAGTGCGGTCTGCGGCATAGCTAGTGCCTAGAGGGAAGGAAGGGTCTTGACTCGTAGCAATGGGTCCAACGGGAGGGGGAGGTTCTGTGCGGAAGACCACTGATCCATAAGCCAAGGTTTTGACACCCTGCGCTAGTAGGTCACAGATACCACAATATGGATGATGGAACAGCTCCTGACACGTTCAGTGGCCCCCCTGTCCTTTGTGCTCAGTGGGGGAGAGGGTGGTCGACCCGCGCTGTCCGCTCGCGATGACGCAGGATGGTGCCCCTTATGGGTTCATGGCAGGCCTGGCGGGTCGCGCTTCTCTTGGGTTTTATGCGCAGTGGGGAGGAGGACAAGGGACTAGTTGGCTGAAATCAATCACCACTACTGCTGCGCCGCTGCTGTTGTGCCGCCTCGCACCAGTGCACTCACTCTTTCATCTCCGCACCATCAAAGGTCGCCAGATAATCGTCCTAGGGCAGGGCTCCTCACCTCCCAAGAGGCAGGCACCCGGCACTCACCTCCATCTTGGTGCCCAGCGTTTAAGCTTCATTGAGTCTACCTCGCAAGGCCTCGTGGGTGAGTGCTTCCGAAAGAAAAAAAGGGGGGGGAGAAATGTGGGGAACAAGGTCACTGGTATTGGAGGCGACCCCTTGTTAAGGCCCTGTTGTGATGCGCACCCCTTCCGGAGTCGACGGAGTCGTCCTGTCCTCCGTATGCCGGGCTGGGTCGCCACACAGGCCCAGGCCCAGACACAGACCCCGTCAGAGCGTGCTCTCCCCTCGTGCACAGCCCCCCTGTGCGCAGCCCCCCTGTGCGTAGCCCCTCTGTAGGTGTAGGCATTTAGAGCTGCTGCCTTCATCTCTCTGGCAGCGCCGATCCGGCTTGGGCCCAGGTGCCCCCGACCCCTGAAGAGAGCCCTCCGGAGAGATGGGGGTAGGATGAGGAAAAGTGGGGAGCGGGGTCCCGGGTGTTGGGGGCGACGCACTGCTGAGTCCCCACTGCGGCGCGCACTCCTCCCGGAGCCACCCGGCGCGACTCACTTTCTCCTCCTTTCGTGCCAGGCTGAATTAGGGCGGGAGACCATGGTTCCGGCTGAGGTCATAGGCCGCAGCCGAGCGGTCCACACATTGAAGGGTTTGCGGGTGCATTCTGTGTTTGGGGGGGGCCCCCTGTGGCGGCGTCTCACGTCCTGTCAGTGGTGGAATGGAGAGGCACCCTGCCCCCGCAGCACCTCCATTCCCAGTCTGAAGCCCACCATCTTGCGGAGCCCCGTTCTCAGGCAGCCATCAACGCTCGTGGCCAGACCACTCCAAAATAGATGTGTTCTGGTGGGTCCCTGCTTGCAGAGTGTCCTGCTTCCCGCTGTCACCACCTCTTGTAGGATCTAAACTTATCCTTATACTGCTCAGGGGTGAGACCATACCTTGTGAGTAGGGCATCCTTCATGAAAGTGTAGGTGAGATTCTGAGCATCCCCTAAGGCTGTCAGTGTATCCCTCCCCTCTACCTCAAAGTGCTTCCACAAACCTGCCCCCCAATGAGCTTCAGGGACCAGATTCATATGGAGAGCAGACTCATACTCCTTAAACCCAAAGTATAAGTCGTCCTCACTTTTATAATCCTTCACAAGATCTTTAGGAATGTGCACCCTCCTTTCAGGCTGCACTGTGATGTGGCTGCCACCATCCCTACTAGACTGGCTCCTCTGATCCAGCTCCCTCAAGCTGAGCTCATGAGCCAACAACAACTTTTTCTCTTCAATGGCCATCCTCATTTTCTCCACCTATCTCTGGTGCTCCCTCTGTACCTCTCTGTCCCGCAGTTCTTCAGGGGTCAGACCCATAGATGAGACACTGCTACCTGCTCTGGAGACCCTCTCCCTGTGTGTATAACAGGCCCACCCACAATACAATTGTGTATTAAATGCTCTTTCTCCTCCTCATCCTCCTCGGTGTGCCCTTTAGTGCTCTTGGCTGTCACACAGGCCCTCAGCACCTTTTGCAGCTCCTCCTTCTTGTATGAGCTCTTAATGGGACTGTAAGGAAATGCCTCCTTGGCATGGTTACCCCCTAACTTTTTACCTTTGCTGATGCTAAGTTTTGATTGAAAGTGTACTGGGACCCTGCTAACCAGGCCCCAGCACCAGTGTTCTTTCCCTAAACTGTACCTTTGTCTCCACAATTGGCACAACCCTGGCACTCGGGTAAGTCCCTTGTAACTGGTACTCCTGGTACCAAGGGCCCTGATGCCAGGGAAGCTCTCTAAAGGCTGCAGTATGTCTTATGGGGGTGAGGACCCCTCACTCAGCACATGCACACTGCTTCACAGCTCGTGTGTGCTGGTGGGGAGAAAAAGACTAAGGGGGTCATTACAACCTCAGCGGTCTTGGAAAAAGACCGCCGAGGCTGCGGGAGACTGAATACCGCCATTGCCGCGCCGTCGCACATTTCACTGCCTGAAATTCGGGCAGTGAAATGCGCGACGGGGCTATGCCTGGGGGGCCCTGCACTGCCCATTCCAAGTGCATGGGCAGTGCAGGGGCCCCCAGGGGCACCCCAAGTCCCCTTACGCCAGCCTTTCCATGGCGGTGTTTACCGCCACGGACAGGCTGGCGGTCGGGGACTCATAATCCCCAGGGCAGCGGTGCTTGCACGGCTGCCCTGGGGATTTCCGCCTGGCGGTATGTTGGAGGGTATGGCTGTGGCTATTGCGCCACGGTCATAATTGCTGGCGCAACACCGCCAGCCTTTTGGCGCTATTACCGCCACCTTACCGCCAGCCGCCAGGGTCGTAATTACCCCCTAAGTCGACATTTCACTCGCCTCAGAGTGCCATCCCAACCTCACACTGCCTGTGGCATAGGTAAGTCACCCCTCTAGCAGGCCTTACAGCCCTAAGGCAGGGTGCACTATACCACAGGTGAGGGCATATGTGCATGAGCACAATGCCCCTGCAGTGTCTAAGCAAAACTTTAGACATTGTAAGTGCAGGGTAGCCATAAGCGTATATGGTCTGGGAGTTTGTCAAACACTTACTCCACAGTTCCATAATGTCTACACTGAAATCTGGGAAGTTTGGTATCAAACTTCTCCACACAATAAATGCACACTGATGCCAGTGTGCAATTTATTGTAACATACACCCAGAGGGCATCTTAGAGATGCCCCCTGAATACCAATCTGACTTCTAGTGTAGGCTGACCAGTTTCTGCCAGCCTGTCACACACTAGACATGTTGCTGGCCACATGGGGGGAGTGCCTTTGTCACTCTGTGGCCAGGAACAAAGCCTGTACTGGGTGGAGGTGCTTCTCACCTCCCCCTGCAGGAACTGTAACACCTGGCGGTGAGCCCCAGGGCATCCCAGCTAGTGGAGATGCCCGCCCCTCTGGCCACTGCCCCCACTTTTGGCGGCAAGGTTGAAGGAGATAATGAGAAAAACAAGGAGGAGTCAACCACCAGTCAGGACAAGCCCCTAAGATGTCCTGAGCTGAGATGACCCCTACCTTTAGAAATCCTCCATCTTGAGTTTGGATGATTCCCCCAATAGGATTAGGGATGTGCCTCCCTCCCCACAAGGAGGAGGCACAAAGAGGGTGTAGCCACCCTCAAGAACAGTAGCCATTGGCTCCTGCCCTCCCAGACCTAAACACACCCCTAAATTCAGTATGTAGGGGCTCCCCAGATCCCAGGAAATCAGATTCCTACAACCTGAAGAAAGAAGGACTGCTGACCTACATACCTGCAGAGAAGGAGGAAGACGACAACTGCTTTAGCCCCAGCCCTACCGGCCTATCTCCAACTTCGAAAACCTGCAACCAGCGACGCATCCGACAGGGACCAGCGACCTCTGAAGTCTCAGAGGACTGCCCTGGACTAAAGGACCAAGAAACTCCAGTGAACAGCAGCCCTGTTCAAAACCAGCTACTTCTCTGCAACAAAGAAGCAACCTTCCAAGACTGCACATTTCCCGCTGGAAGCCTGCGACTTCTCACTCTGCACCCGATGCCCTTGGCTCGAGATTCAGAGAACCAACACCTCAGGGAGGACTCCCCGGCGACTGTGAGCCCCTGAGTAACCAGAGACGAGAGCCTGTGAGTAAACAGCGATGACTCCTCTGAGCCCCCACAGTGACGCCTGCAGAGAGAATCCAGAGGCTCCCCCGACCGCGACTGCCTGTAACAAGGGACCCGACGCCTGGAACGAGCACTGCACCCGCAGCCCCCAGGACCTGAAGAAACCGAACCTCAGTGCAGGAGTGACCCCCAGGCGACCCTCTGTCCTGCCCAGGCCGTGGATGCCCCTAGAAGTCCCCCTTGTGCCTGCCTGCACCACTAGAGTGACCCCCGGGTCCCTCCATTGTTTCCTACCTGAAACCCGACGCCTGCTTTGCACACTGCACCCGGCTGCTCCTGTGCCGCTGAGGGTGTGTTTTGTGTGCCTACTTGTGTCCCGCCCAGTGCTCTACAAAACCCCCTGGTCTGCCACCCGAGGACACGGGTACTTACCTGCTGGCAGACTGGAACCGGAGCACCCCTGTTCTCCATAGGCGCCTATGTGTTTTGGGCACCTCTCTGACCTCTGCACCTGACTGACGCTGAGCTGCTGGTGTGGTAACTTTGGGGTTGCCTTGAACCCCCAACGGTGGGCTCCCTATGCCCCAGGACTGAGACTTGTAAGTGTTTTACTTATCTCCGAATCTAACCTTTACTTACCTCCCCCAGGAACTGTTGATTTTTGCAGTGTCCACTTTGAAAATAGCTTGCCATTTTTACAAAGACTGTAAATGATATTGCTTTTATTCAAAGTTCCTAAAGTATCTAAGTGAAGTACCTTGCATTTAAAGTGTTTAATGTAAATCTTGAACCTGTGGTTCTTAAAATAAACTAAAAATATATTTTTCAATATAAAAACCTATTGGCCTGGAGTAAGTCTTTGAGTGTGTGTTCCTCATTTATTGCCTGTGTGTGTACAACAAATGCTTAACACTGCCCTCTGATAAGCCTACTGCTCGACCACACTACCACAAAATAGAGCATTAGAATTATCTAATTTTGCCACTATCTTACCTTTAAGGGGAACCCTTGGACTCTGTGCACACTATTTCTTACTTTGAAATAGTATATACAGAGCCAACGTCCTACAGGGACAGTCAAAACATTTACAGAACTGCTTTAACTGAGCCTTGGTACAGCTATCCAATTTCTCTAGGTCAAAAGTAGCTCCAACTGATGCATCTCCAGATTGGGACATGATGAAAAGTCAACAAAAGTGCTAAGTTCCAAAAGACAGAAAACAAGTTCCCAAATGAATTTCAGAAGTCAATCAAAGATAACCACAAAAATGGATGTAGGGAAAAATCCAAGCAAAAGAGAAAAATCTGAAATCACAAGACAAGTATTATATGGTCACTTAGTGGTCTGCACTCAAAACAGTAGTGTACACTGAATCACTGTATGTCAAGTACAAATACAAGCCCAATCCCAACCGCTGATCACCAATGTTAGAAATGGGGTCTTTGGTTGGCAGTCAGGCTACCCCCTGTCCAAGCAAGGGCCCTCATTCTAGTCAGGGTAAAAGAGAATCATCCTGAGCTAACCCCTGTTTACCCCCTTGTTAGTTTGGCATGAGCAGTAGGCTTAACTTCAGAGTGCTAGGTGTAAAGTATTTGTACCAACACACACAGTAACTTAATGGAAACACTACAAAATGACACAATCCAGGTTTAGAAAAATAGAAAATATTTATCTAAACAAAACAATACCAAAATGACAAAACTCCACAATACACCAAGTCAAGTTATCATTTAAAAAGCAAAAAGAGTCTTCATGTAGTTTTAAACACATACTAACACTGTTAGCATGAAAATGTACCTTGGGCGCGTCAAAAAGAACCCCACACGGGTAAGTGTGCATCAAAAGGTCGTGCTATGCGTCGATTTCACTCACGAGCGAGACCTTGGGTGGTATCTCCTTTTGTCGGGTTGGGCCGCAGGAGAGCGATGCGTCGATCCGGTCAGCACTCTTAGGTCCGGGCAGGCCTTGCGTTGTTTTTACACGCCCAGCTGTGTTTGCGTTGGAAATCCAGCTGCACAATGATCTGAAAACCACGCAGCGCGGGTTGCAAGCTCACCAGCCTCTGTCAGAGATGCTGTGTGTCGGTTCTCCAGCTCCATGCGTCGATTCGTCAGTCACGTTGCAGGCGAGCATCGATTTTCAGCCGCAAAGCAGCATTGCGTCAATTCTTCAGCTGCAGATCAGAGTTGTGTCTATCTTTTTCCCGCATGGCGGTCGGTGTGTGGATTTCTCATTCTTGGGCTTCCAGCTTCTCCTTTCAGGGTCCCAGGAACTGGATGGGCACCACTTGGCAGAGTTGGAGTCTCTACAGAGACTCCAGGTGCGGCAGAGAGAAGTCTTTTTTTTTTTTTTTTTTGTTCTATCCAATTTCAGTGGATAACTTATTAAAATGGAGTACATACAGGTTTTTTTAAAATGTCATGCAAGCATATGTCTGAACTTAACTAAGTACAATTCAATGTCACATTATTGTGTTTGAAATATCAGCCTACAGATATATCTTGAACATATCTAATACCGAAAGATAGTCAAATTATGAATAACGTTATCATAATTAACTTGACTGCAACAATATTTTGGGAGTGAATATTTTTTTTTAATGTATTTATTTATTCATACAAATTTACAATAAAACAGCAACAATAACCCCAGGAGCTGTAGATACAACAGGAGGAGTCCATCAGTGTGCACATAGTATCGCTAGGGACAGCCAGAGGTATAATACCATGAAACAAGGTTCCCAGCATGTCCAGTTCAGCAAATTCAAGCGGCATCCCATATATCTAACAAGAGCAACAGCATGAAGCACACCTCTAGGGGATAATCTGAATGCTAGAGCTCTCCAGGGTACAACTCAACAACAGTCACAACAACATAAGAAGGAAGGCGGCAGAGCAGACTCAGACAGCAGGATCATCCACCAAACAGCATGTAGTACACTACGGGGAACAACATCCAATCCAATCAACCATGTGCGTGTCCATTCATATGTAGCCAAGGGCCTCTCAATTCAGCCCTGAGACTCCAAAAAAGAGCAGAAGGGTGCCCAAATGCCTCTAGGGCTAGAGCACACGGGCCAGCTCCCAAAAGATTGGCAGCTACTCCTGGCAAAACGCAGCATCACGTAAGCAATCAGACCTCTGCGGAGCCCGGCCCCGCCCCCAGCACATCGCCACTCTTCTCTTTGCCAACAAAAAGCAGCATGCCGACCAGACGCTGCCATTCAGACGGCACCCCATCCAGCCGCCCAAGCAATGCCAGCACCGGGGAGAAAGGCAGATCCAAGCCAGTCATTCCAGCTATCAATGCATCACCTCTCCCCAAAAGGAGCGCATCTCTCCACATTTCCACGCCAGATGCAAAAGATCCGCGTCCGGGGCATGGCATCGTTCGCAGCGTGCATCATCACGCAGCCCCATATCACACAGACCGTGAGGGGTATAATATAAATGATGTAAGAATTTAAAGTGTATGAGCCGCAGTCTGTAATTAGGTGACAGTGTTCTCATGTGTGCGCAGCAGCTTCTCCACATAGCCTCAGTAATAGCCTCCCCGACATCCATCTCCCATTTAGCCTTAGCAGCCTCCACCACCGCCTTCCGCTGCTCCTGCAAGCACCCATACAATCTGGTTATGAGCCTACACTGTGACTGCGCGCGCCACAGCAACTCAAGCGCCTGACAGGTCTTAGGCATTGACGGGAGACCAGTAAATCGTGTACGGAGCATCGCATATATGCACAGTAAATATAGCCTGTGCAGCACATTATCGTCTCCAGTCCTCAGCGCCTCCTCCAGCGAAAGCAAACGCTCGTTCACAAACCAGTCCCCCAACAATGACAACTCAGAATCAGCAAGAAACTCTTGCAATGGTGCATCGCGGGACATCCTCTCATCAGCAACATCCAGCACCAGCATCGCAGGAGCAAAGGGTTCACTCGTCCCCGACCTGCGCACCAAAACAGCCCAAGCCCCAGAAGTACACGCAACCGTATTCACTCCCCTGGAGCGAGTTCGGTACATGCATCCAAGAACCCTCGTCAGCCGGTCCGGCTACACCGCTTCGCTCTCAGGCGCAAGATGAGGCAGATATCTTATAGGAAGAATCCAAGAGTATGCAAAATGAGCCTGCGCACAGTGATGATAAAGCTCCAGGTCCGGGGCAGCAAGGCCCCACATCTCAAACGGCAGCGTCAGCTTCTCCCAGGCGATCCTGGGCTGCCCGCCCGCCCACACCATGCGCACCAAAGCTGATCTAAGCCTCCGCAAGAAACTCACAGTTAGCACCAACGGGAGGTTAACAAAGAGATACAGAAACTTTGGCAGCACGACCATCTTCGCAATGATGATGCGCCCAATAAGCGAAAGCGGCAGCGAACGCCATACCGCAAGTCTGTCTTCCAACCAAGCCACTAACTTGCCATAATTGGCAAGCCAAAGGGTCTCTGCATCGCAACTGGCCGAGAGAAGTCTTATATGTGCCAGAGACTTCAAACAACAGGAGGCAAGGTCTAAATCAAGCTTGTGGAGATCTTCACAAGAAGGAAGGCAACACAAAGTCCAGTCTTTGTCTTCTTACTCTGGCAGAAGCTACAACTGCAGGATAGCTCCACAAAACAGTCGCAGGCAGAGCAGCTCTTCTTCCTCCACTCTTCAGCTCTTCTGGAGGCAGAGGTTCCTCTTGGTTTCCAGAAGTGTTCTAAAGTCTGTGGTTGTGGGTGCCCTTCTTGTACCCAATTTCTCCTTTGAAGTAGGCCTACTTCAAACCAAGTCTCTCTTGAATGTGAAATCCTGCCTTGCCCAGGCCAGGCCCCAGACTATCACCAGTGGGGTTGGAGACTGCATTGTGTAAGGGCAGGCACAGCCCTTTCAGGTGTGAGTGACCACTCCTCCCCTCCCTTGTAGCACAGATGTCTCATCAGGAATGCAGACTACACCCCAGCTCCCTTTGTGTCACTGTCTAGTGTGAGGTGCAACCAGCCCAACTGTCAATCCAACCCAGACAGGGAATCCACAAACAGGCAGAGTCACAGAAATGGTATAAGCAAGAAAATGCTCACTTTCTAAAAGTGGCATTTTCAAACACACAATTGTAAAATCAACTTTACTAAAAGATGTATTTTCAAATTGTGAGTTCAGGACCCCAAACTCCAAATGTCCACCTGCTCGCAAAGTGAATCTACACTTTAATCAGATTTAAAGGTAGCCCCCATGTTAACCTAGGCCTGGCAACAGTGAAAAACGAATTTAGCAATATTTCACTGTTAGGACATATAAAGCACATTTCTATATGTCCTACCTTAACCATACACTGCACCCTGCCCTTGGGGCTACCTAAGGCATACCTTAGGGGTGCCTTACATGTAAGAAAAGAAGGGAAGGTTTTAGGCCTGGCAAGTGGGTACACTTGCCAAGTCAAATTTACTGTTAAAACTGCACACACAGACATTGCAGTGGCAGGTCTGAGACATGATTACAGAGCTACTTATGTGGGTGGCACAACCAGTGCTGCAGGCCCACTAGTAGCATTTGATTTACAGGCCTTGGGCACCTCTAGTGCACTGTACTAGGGACTTAACAATAAATCAAATATGGCAATCATGGATAAACCAATTACATAGACATTTTGTAAAGGAGCATTTGCACTTTAGCACTGGTTAGCAGTGGTAAAGTGCCCAGAGTAACAAAAATAGCAAAAACAGAGTCCAGCACACATCAGCAACCTGGGAAACAGAGGCAAAAAGTTAAGGGAGACCACGCCAAGGATGTGAAAGGTCTAACACATCCTCACTTTCAAATACAGTAAAATACTGCAATTCAGTCATCATAGAATCAACTGTTTTCATATCTCAGTCCTCAGAAACAACTCCAGGTATTATTCCATCATTCATTGAAAGTTTAAACACATATAGTATTTGAATGACACCAGTGGTGCCGTATATATAAAATGTGACTTTATCCCAACCAGTCCCATCAGGAATTGGTATAGTGGAAATGTTCACAAAAGACCAGCCTCTGTGGACCTTGTGAGAAGAAAAATTGTTTTTTAGGACTTCATCCACCGGTTCAACTGTTGATCTTTCAGGAAGGAAAATGACCATGTATTAATAGAAAGAATGTTATGACAAAGCCTATCCAAAGGATATGCTATATGCTTATAAAGTCATTTGTTTTAAGCCAGTTTATCAGCTTACGTGTTTTTGGCAGTTCAGAGGTAGAAGACGCAAATGAGTCCGATAAAGTGTCGTTGATGTTGGCAAAGTATCCAGAAGCAGTTATTGCAAAAGCTGGAGCCGTATTTGCAGGAGTACCACCGGTAGGGGTCTCCCGCGGTGGTTCATAGTAAGTGACATCATCCTTCTTTGTTGACGACGTGTCAAATTGATCAGTGATTTCTGTATTGTTTGTAATAGCAGATTTTAGTGGAACTAATGCAAGATCATTTTCCACCCTCCCCAAGCTCGGAGAGGTGTCAGCGTTGCGATAAAAATAACTAAACTCCTTTTTCACAGCTGCTTTTTCACGTTCCAGATCCCCAACTTTAGGAATCCAGCCGGTAGGTGTTATTGGTACATCCTTAGTTCATGCGGAGACAGCACTGGCAGACGGCTTGTCGTCACGGAACTGTTGTAATTCCTGCATGACAGTGACATGTTCATTTATGTCAAAAGGTGTTTCTGTGTCCTCCACTCCAGGGCCATCAAGATCTGGAACATACATTTGAGTTCCAAACAGGCACTCATGAAGTACGATTGCCCAGGGACCTTCTAGCATATTAAGTGCTCTCTGGACTCCATACAGGTGATTAAGCCAACTACGACCCATATCAAAGACTCTGGCTGTTAAATACTGCGTTGAATCAATGTTTTGTCACTCCATGACACTATTTCCCCTCAAGATGAAATGGAGACGAGTAATGGAGTTGGACCCTAACGAAGCTATGGCGTTCCTGAATGCCCTTGAGGCAAAAGCTAGGCCCTGATCTCAGTGGAAAGCCGCAACTGCATATGTGCCAATAAAGACTTGAAAATCTTTAATAACAGTCCGAGCGTCAGCCGAGAATTGTGGCCACACCCATAGAAATCTGGAGCAAGAGTCAACAGCAACTAAAAAGTATTAGTATGCACTGTCCGGTGTTAGGGGACCAAAATGGTCCAAGTACACACATTGTAATGGTTTGTTGGAAATTAGGAGGGGTGTCTAAGGTGGCCGTTTGATGGTGGAACCCTTAATTTGTTTCAGATGTCACAACAAAGAACATACTGCTTGGCCAGTTTGTATAGACCTGGCACCCAATAACGTGCTTGCAATAATGCTATTGTAGCCGCCACACCAGCATAGACTCATGCGTTGCTTTAATGAACTCTGATCTCCTGTCTTTGTTGGCAATTACTCGAACCCTCATGCCTGGTATTTTTACTTCGGTGACCAGGCAGTCTCCCATTCGGTAGGAATATTTAGAAGGAGATGCTTTTGGATAGGGCGTGCCTTCAGCAGTGGCTTTCACGGCAGCCCATATGTCTTTGTCCAGTTTTGTTCCTGAACGGGTTACTGCAGCAGCCGTAGCTACTGCTGATTTGGCTGCTTCATCAGCCAGTGTATTTCCAGCAACGTGTATTCCAACATGCTGGTGTCCAAGTGTATGTACAACATGGACGTTTGGTAGTGTCTCCTTCAGATCCACTTCTTTCCCCCCACAGAAATCTGTGTTTGATGGTGTTGCCTTTAGAATCTCTGAACCCATTCTGGCACCAGTAATGCAGTTATTCATTGGAGGACTGGACACAGTAGTATGAATCACAAACATCAGTGTTAACTGTGCAGGATCCGTATGTTCCAGTGCCATCACCAGAGCCTTTAGCTCTGCTAGTTGTGCTGTGGAATCCCATAGGGCTTGCATGTATGTATGCTGGGGACAAAGGCGGCCATTACAACATTGGCGGTAAAAGCCGCTTACCGCCGTGCAGACGACCGCCAACACACCGCTGCGGATTACCGCCACAGCTATTATGACCACATTTCGGAATCTGCCAAAATTTAGACACCTACACAAGTCCACCACACCAAAGCTCAGTGATAAACTGGCGATAAAAAAACCTCCACCGTCACGCCAACAGAAATACACCCACACTATCACGACACGGCGTTTTTATATTACCTCTATTTCTGAGATTATATCTATTCTGTGAGGTCTCCATATGCAGATATTCTCCCCTCTCTTTTTTGGGTGTTTGTTGTTTTTTATCTCAGTGTTTCTTAGTACCCTTGGAGCTTGCATGGTAGAATCTTTATTTGATTTACCCTGGAATTGTTGTTTCGTAGGTCTGGCCCCCAGATTATCTCGAACAATGGTAGAGTTGATCTCTGTGATAATCTTTGGCATCTCACATTCTTGATCCTGTGGAGGAACGTCCCGGAGCAGCATGCACACCACTAGTGCAACCGCTTCCCCTTTAAGGTTACTTAATATAATTGAGGATACTGTGGCAAAATTGCCCATTATTTGCATCCCCAAGTCCAGGGCCGGGGCAGTTCCGTATTCGTCTTGAATTTGTTTCAACACTTCTGGTAAATTGGCAAGTGACGGTGTACCATGTGCGGTAATATAGAGCGTGGCAAATATTGTGACCCAAGTATTGTAGTTATCTATAGTGGGAACCATCCCAAATCGCAAGCACATAGTTAATATTCTATTCTTATCCTGAGGTCCCGTGTGGGGAAATACTGCTTCCAGTGCATTTATTTTTTGAGCTAACCAAAACGGAATTTCTTCCCGTTTGGCGGGTACCTTACCCATGAATGAATGTACAGTTGCAGGATTAATGCCTGGCGTTAGAACATGTGGTTGTGCTGGAGCAGCACGTACTGGGTTTGTATTCAATGTTTGCATTACAAACTGTACTAATCGTCTGTATATTGCCGTCAGCTCAGCATATAAGTGACGGACTTCAGCTGCCGTTAATTTTGCTGCGGCAGGGTGAAAGTGTATGAGTGGCCAAAAAAAGGCCAGGTAGGACCAGCATTACTTAAAGGAACTAACCTAACATGCAAAAATGTATGGGGTAGGGCGCCATCAAGCCAATTATTATGTTCTTGATAAGATAGAGGTATTTCTAGATATGGATATGCTCTGTATTGTGCAGGTATATTTGCAGGTGTATAGTGATGAAACATATTTGTCTCCGCATCAACTGCTGGAAATGTGACCCAAGAATAAAACATTTCTGTTCTATAGGCGGATGAGCCTCAACAACAAATGTAAATGGACCCCCCCGGGCTGCTAAGCCATTTGCCAATAGATGTGCAGTAAGGGGTGGTCACATATTAACTGCAGTTGCTACCTGTTGCGGATTTGCCATGATGAATGGTTAATTATGTTCAGAGATAAGCACACCTAATGGGGATTATCCTTTTAATGGTTCAAGCTTGAATAACCTACAGCGTTAGTTAGGTACTCCCTACTTAGCTGAGGAGGAAAATCCTCAGTATCATTGACGTCTCCGTATATAGTACTGCAGTGTCTTTGTATTTAGTGAGACAGAGGTACTCAGCAGGACCCAAAAATTAGAGCCTGACCAACGTTTGCGGCACCATGTTGCGGAGGCTCTCATTATTCTAATGAGACTACTGGATTTGAGTGGCAAAATCACTTGCACTGTGGGGGACTGAGTCTAACCCACTACAGGTGACACCTGTCAGCCTAATCTGGGTTTTGCTCCGGCTAACTAGCAGTGCCTCATCTCCACCCAAGAGCAGAGATGATTGGGCAGCCGAGCGCATGACACAATTTACTCCTCAGGGAAATCGTGGTCACTCCGAGGCAGTATATGTTTCAATAAGGTTTTAATGAAGCAACTGCATCTCAGATAGTAATGCATGTACTACAATTACTAAGAGGTTGAAACATGACAGGATTAAAATTGTGACAAGGAGAGTAAAGCATAAAAATAACGCTTCCATGTTGTCACTAGGGTCATTAGAATAATTCCTACCTAGGCTACCTTAGTGCACATTATGTTAAGCTCTAGTTCTGCCCTTGAGGTTCCCCTGGGATGACATCATCCCTCATACCTAAGCAAGATGCCTGTAGTCTAAATAAGCAGCTGTAGTGAAGTGTTCAGCAGTCAGCATACAGTTGTGGTTATCTGGCTGGAATCTCCCTCTAACGTGTATAGGACAGAGAAGTGTTTTTATAATAAAATGGCTGATGTTCCAAGAAAGGATCCCTACGTAAGAGTGTGTATGTTTCTATGAACACTAGAGACAAAGCGTTACCACGTTTACCGGCAACCAATCTTACTGCAGCCTTGAGAAAAGCACAGAGTGAAATAAATGTCTTGTTTAAGAACTCAGTGCTGACCTAGGCAAAGAACAGCTAGCTAGAGAGAAATAAAACAAGACCGCAAATGTGGCTGTCGCAGGCTTAGTTTGCTGAAATAACATATTTGGAGCTATAACTAAAATGGCTACACAACAATACATACCGTCCTTTCAGCAAATTTAGGCACACATTTATTATAAAATCCTCCTATGTCTAGAAATTTCACCAAATCGTCTTTACTCTTGGGAGGTGGTAGATTCCTAATGATATTCACTAACTCACTGTTTGGTCGTATTCCAGACCAAGTAGTCAAATGTCCCAAGTACTCTCTTTCTGGGGCATTGATTCTACACTTTTCCTTTTTTAAAGTCAAACCTCCCTTCTGCTGCCTCTCCAACACTTCTCACAACCTTCCATTATGTTCACCTATGTCGGGCCCAATCATCAGCACATCATCTTGGTATACTTTCGCCCCCTTCACTGCCTGCAATAGCCTCTTCATCGCTCTCTGAAAAACATAAGTGGCAGTTATAAGCCCAAACGACATCTTCAAAAATGTATAAGTGCCAAAGAGTGTGGCAAAAGTAGTCTGTTCTTGTGAAGCTAAATCCAATTTTATTTGGTGGTATGCTGAAGTAAGGTCCTTTGAGAAAAAGTGCTTGGCCCCATTGAGAGAGCTCAGCATTTTGCTGATAATAGAGAAGGAATAGTGGTCCACAACCACTGCCTCAATAAGCTCCATCAAATCCACGCATAACCTTGCCTCACCATTAGCCTTGAATGCCATCACCACTGGCACAAGACATTCTGAGCTTCTTCCTTCTGGATTATGCTGTTATCAATAAACTTGTCCAGCTCCCTTTTTATACTTTCTTTGAATGCCAACGGTACACTCCTAGCTTTTGCAGTTTTTGGTTGTGCATCAGCCTTAAGTCTAATGACATACATAGTTCCTGAGACACTCTAACTTCTTTTTGAAAACATCCGGAAACTCATTCAGCAACTGATCGCAGTCATCCAAAACACTCCTGACTGCCGGTACATCCTTCACTCGGACTGTAGGATTCTCATTGGGGTCCAAATACACATACAGGTCTCGCTGATGCATCCACCTTATCAGGGAATCTCCTTTAACGGATACATAAATCTTCCCTGGAATTATTTCATCTTTAAATCTATTGGTTCCCCAAAAGTACCCTGATAACTTGAGTTGCTCACCCGGCGTATCCTCTAGGTTTGATGTCTGGTTTCAAGAGTCTTAATTTACTCTTCAGCTTTTGTTCATAAAATATTTTGAGAATCAAGGTTAACTTAGCGCCTGAGTCGAAAAACATCATGACTGGTTTCCCACTGACCTGCACAATCTCGAGAGGCTCTTCTGACACATCACCCTTTGTCTGTAGATCTACACATTCCTCTACCACGTCACCATCCCCACAATCAACCTCTTACATTTTTCAATGATTTACAACATTTTGTGAAGTGCCCCTTCTTTCCATACAGTTTTCCACCTCGCGACAGTCTGTTTGAGATGTGACCCACATTGCCACAGTGAAAGCACTTGCCAGAAAATGTCCTGACAGTTTTGCTACTTATATCCCCTTTGTCTTGAGTTGAGTTGTAATCCTCCATACAACCGTAAAGCTCCTCATCCTTATTAGTATTTGACACATCCTTGTGAAAGATTCCAACTCATGCCTTTGACTGATCATAAGTTTTGTCTATTGCCAAAACCTCATGCAGTAAAGGATTGTTTTTTGCCACATGGTTTATTTGATGCATAGACTGGTCCCTTAAATGCTCCTCATTGAAGCCACCAAACTCACACGTGGAAGCTTACCTGCACAACTCAGTTATTTATTGCACTATTGTCTCCCCTTGTCGTTTCATTCTCTTCCCAAAATGATAGCGTTCAAGAACTGTGCTAAACTTGGAAAGATAATGCAAGCCAAGTTTCTTTAAACATATTTCATACTCATTCAGATCAGCTCCTTCATCACCTGATAATTGAGGTAGATATTCAAATACCTCTTGCCCTTCTGAACCCAAGCAGTTTAATAACAGGTCTTTTTTTCAGTGCTCAGGGATGCCCCACACACCCTTGCATACTTGGCAAAAAACTTTTTCCACTTGATACACTGAATATGTGGTCCACCTGTTAAGAAAAGAAAAAATGATAGGGAAGCGACATTCTGCATGACCTTAGACAACTTAACTTATGTAATTAATTAAATGAACTGCCCAAACTATTCACAACTGAATGAAGTTACACAAGGGGTGCCTTGTACACTGGTTGACAATGGGGGTAATACAGCAAGCGCAGGTTAGCCTGGAATATATATTCACTAACTTCAACAGTAAAACAATAATAGTTTTGCATGCAAAATGTGAGATTACTCAGATACATGAGCATTCTTGCTCAAAATCACCTCAATGCCTTGTTTATGTCCAAGTACAAGTAGAAAGAACTCCACGTCGCCTTAAACGCTTCTAGAAACAGCAATAAAAGTCACTTCTTTAACCGAGTTGTGTGTGTATTACAGAGAAACACAGTGGATCACCAAGATCTGAGCACATGCTCCTTATTATAGTGAGACTGTGTGTGTGCACATCACTGAGACACAAAGTGAAGCCTCTAGCTTGTTTTTAACTCCTTGCTGTAAGGGTTAAATGGTGTGCGTATCACCGAGACACATGTTGTGTTGTGTTGTGTTGAGATGGTGTGAGCATCAACGATGTGCACAGCTTCATGCTTGCTTCTGTAAATTCTACAGGATTCGCAGCCCAAACCAATATGGCCACCTAAAGTTGACACAGGACTCACAAGCCTGTGAAGGTCGGGTGATGCAGTGAGACAGATCAACGATCTACAATTTTCTAGCTATCGTGTCAAGAATTTTATATTCTATTAAGGACACAGAGGTGAGGAATATGCTTCTTTCTTCACTGTTTATTCCACAACAGCCAATCAAATCAAAGGTTTGATAAACACTACATTAGATATGAACACATATAAACATGTGATCAACCATAGAGCACCTGCCTTATAAAACTTCCTTACAGCCCCCAGCTTCCTCTTTCTATGCTCAAGGCCAATTAAACAGTCTCATAACAAGAACAGTCCAAAGCCCTGCAATGACAGGACCCAAATCCAGCAGGAAATCATTAACAGCCCTAACAGGAACTCAACCTGACATCTAGGAATTCTCTGTAGAGCCGGAACTTCAGAAAAGCAGACTTTGTACCTGGAACTGGAAGCCATCATCCTCAGGTAGTCATTAACAGACCTCAAGTAGCTGGAGCATTTGACCCTTATGGATAGGAGAAAACTAGTAAACCAGCTTCAGATGGGACCACCATAATGGGAGGGTAATTTCAGAAAGATAATGCCTGTACGTAGCAATTGTATTCCGCCACACAATGAAATTAGAAGAAGAAAACAATGAACCTTTGTCTGGGTGGGATAATCCTCGGCTCCATGTCCTTAATAGAATCTAAAATTCTTGATGCAATAACTAGAAATTATGGAAGGACCGGATGCTTTGGTTTATGATAGTTCAAAGCTGATTAACCACACCAGATGCCACATCAACAATATTTTTATGATAAAACACTTTAAAAATAGAATCAGAAGACCAATCCGCTGCACCCGTAATATCTTCCGAATGTGAACCAGTGGAAA
The DNA here is from genome assembly GCF_031143425.1 of Pleurodeles waltl. Lineage (NCBI taxonomy): Eukaryota > Metazoa > Chordata > Amphibia > Caudata > Salamandridae > Pleurodeles > Pleurodeles waltl. The sequence continues at coordinate 540,629,090 of NC_090442.1, forward strand.
AAGCCTTAGAGGCCTTAGATTCCACTAATCAATTGCACCCCAAAGCGAGCCACATTAATAACAGCTTCACTTAGCAGCCCTTTAACCCAGTGGGCTAAAGTAGCCAAAGAGACCGGGTGGAAAGGTTTCTGCAAAGAAATAAGCAATTGTTTTTCTAAACTCATGTGTACAGTCTTCATAAACTTTAATGCATTGCATTACACACAACTTTGTATCAGGAACAAACGCAGGGTAAGAAATACAACAGAATGCAGTCTTGGTACATCTCAAAATGGAAAAAGACACCCCTGAGGGAGTAAATATTCTACCTGTAATGTCTAAGGCTCTCACATCAGATAAGCACCTGTAGGAAATCAAGCATAAAAGCATCATCAGTTTTGCCAAAAATTGTTTACAAGACAGTTACACACTGAATATTTAGATTGAGGCAGCCTCACTATTCGGATGCCTCATATGAATGTAAAGATGAATGGATGCTCCCCAACTGGTTTTCTCTATACATGAGGATTTCCTGCAGATATGGCATAGGGAAAATTATTAACAGCTCTATAAGCCAAACCCTGGGCGGCCAGATCTGAAAGGCAATTCGCTATGACATGAATTTCTGTCCCCTCGGGATCCACAGTCCTTGCGCCACACCAATGTATCCATCATCGCCAGGCCTGCTCATATCTCTTATATGAGTAGAGGGGCCTAGGATTGTGATAGAAAAACATTGTGGAATCCAAAACTCCCGGCACTTGTCAATGTCTCTGGAAAGTCTCCACCCCATGAGGGACAATAGACCATGAGATATCAGAGGTTGTTGAAGACTCATGGGATCTGTTAGAAGGTCCTGGAAGAACGGTATCTGCACTGGAGATCTCATGACAATGCCATTGCTGGCACGGGGTCACGAAGTCCATTTCCGCGCTAAGTCTCTGCATTTCGGCGAGAACTCTCGGTATCATAGAGAAGGGGGGAAATGCATACAGCAGGTCCTGTGACCCTACTGAAGAAGAGCATACAAACCCGCTGCTTGAAGGTCCGGTCTCCAGCTGAGGAAAGTCAGAATCTGGATGTTCAGACGTGAAGCAGATAGGCCTGTCTTGCAGGGTGCCCAACGAAGATTCAAGACCTGAAACACCTCAAGAAGTAGCTTCCAATCAGTGGAATTGCAGAGGAAACCTGAATTCCAGTCTTTTGTCACATTGGACCTGCCTGAGGATGTACTCAGCTACCACAGAAATCTTATGATTGAGACAAAAATGGCAGAAATCCTTCGGTATCTCCGCCAGCAGGCGAGTTATCCGGTCCCAGCCCCCCCCCCCCCCCAAATGATTTATGTACCTGACTGCAGACACGTTGTCCATCGTAAGAAGAATGCAACACTGAGCTTTCTTGGGGGGACAGGGATTTGATCGCAAAACCCCGGCTAGGGGCTCCAAGCAATTGATGTGATACCGAAGTCCCTCCTGAGACCAATGGCCCCCTTTCTCTACTTGATCACAGCATTCTCCTCATCCCCAACGGCTGGCATCCAACTGTATGGTTCCTTCCGGAAAGGTGGCAAAGATTTCCCTCCCGTTCCATGCACCATGTGAGTCAGCCACCAATAAATCTCTGTCCTGGCCTCCTCCGAGAGAATTATGTTCTCTGGATACCTCAGGCCCCTCTGAAGATGATGGATCTTCAAGCACTCAATAATGTAAAGGGCTTGGGAAAAGTGCAAGAATTGATGATGCCAAAAGCCCCAATAGGTGGACTAAGATCCTCAACAATACAGTTGGAGACGCAAGGGCTCTCCTCAATTCTTTCTTGCTAGACCATCGTTTGGACATCGGTAAAAGGAGCTGCGCCTTAATGGAATCTACATGGAAGCCTAAGAATTCTACAATCTGGCAAGACAACGTGCTGGATTTCTCCTTGTTGATGACAAACCCTGGATCCTGTAGCAATTGAATTGTGCAAGAGAGATGGCAAATCACTACCCCCTCCCCAGGCCATGGTCAGAATGTTGTCTAGATAGATAATTAACCTTGCTCCTCTTTCTCTGAGATGTTGCCACATTTGATGTAACAATTTCATAAAGCACAATGGGGCAGAGGACAGGCCGAAGGGAAGGGCAGAGTATTTGTAGCAAGGAGAGCCCCATTAAAATTGCAGGAATCTCCAGTGGGGAGTGGAAATGGGAACTGAGAGATAGGCGTCTTTTAGGTCAAGAGACAGTAACCAAGCACCTTCTCATAAAAGGTCTCTCAGTAAGTGTATGCCTTCCATCTTGAAATGGTGATACACCATCCATGAATTGAACTGTTTGAGATTGCGTACTAAGTGTGATTCTCACTCTTTTTTTTGTACTAAGAATATCATGCTGAGGAAACCTCGAGGATGAGACAGTGTCTCTAGGATGGGTCCTTTGCAAAGAAGCGATTGAATTGCATTCTCTATAAATATAACGTACTGAGAGGGAAAAATGGAGAGAGAGGGGAGGGAACGTCTGAGCAGGGGGGAATAAAACTCTAGACTGAACCCCTGCACGATTGTAATACCCACAGGTCTTGTGGATGGGTACCCAATTGTCCTGAAAAAATGTACTATTCCCCCCCCCCCCCCCCTCAGCCCCCATAACCTCTCAAGATGGCATAATTCTCACCTGTAATGGTAGAGTCTGAAGAGTTGTTTCTTCCCCAATAACGGGACGTCCATGGCCTTCTCTGTAGCGGACCGGTAGAAGTTAGAAGTGCTGCATGCACCCCCTCTGCTGGGCAAATTGTGAAGCCTGGGAATAGCCACGACCTGACACCCAACCTCTGAAGCGCTCGGTCCTGGTAAAAAAGGGCATTATTGAATACTTTCTTGATTGAGACCTGTGCTTTATCAAAATCTGCAAAGGTTGTGACATATTTACTCAAATCGTTGATGAACTTATCGCCAAGTAACAATTCAGTGGCTAAGGTACATGCCTCTGTGGAGGCCAACTCTGCCAATTTAGGATCGAGCTGCATGAGAAAGGATCGTCTTCGTTACGTTGACATGGTGAGATTCTTGTTTCCCAAGAAGCGTATAGCTCTCTGCGCCCATTCCAAAATGACCGTCAGATCCAGTAGGTAATTGGACTTATTAGCTTAAACAGCCAAATAAAGTCTTTTCGTTTGTGGACAGGAAAGGTATCAACGCTTGTCCGGGCAACTGTGGATCCTTTGCAGGTTTTTTCAGGAAGGTAGTCCTGTTAGTATCTATCTCATGAGTGTCTGCCATTTTCCCAAGGAGGGAAGGGAGAGGGCATTTGGACCTGAGGGTGTTCCTAACCTCCTTTTCAAAATCAATCATTCCTCATTCTGTGGATTAGGATTTTTGTGATCCAAAAAGGTCCCAAGTTAGACTGATCTGCATCTGAGATCACAAAAGAGTTATATACTGCTCTATGCCGCTTCTTCTGAAGGCAGTACAGTGGCACTACCTGTTAATGCATGGGGCAATTGCTGGAGAAGTTCTGATTAAGTCTGGTGCCTTGGATGAATCTAAAAGATGAGTGATCTGTGGATAACTAGTGTTTGGTGCAAAGAGCTTCACTGAAGGAAAGTGACGTGTTCAACAGTCACATGAAACAATACAAATGTAGTTGTGCATAAGGTGTTACTGAATGTGAGACTTCATTTAGACATAATCAGTTGATGTATCTATGAATGTTCTGTCCATCTTTGGACAGAATAAAGCATAATAGAAGACAGTTACTACTATATCTGAGATGTTCGTTAGGAAGGTTTCTACAAATACTGAGGCTACAATAATGATTATTTCCTGCCATTCATTACATTTATAGGATAGGCAAATGTTATTGAGTTTACATAGTTGCCTGAACATGGCAGAACATACAACCAAGAAGAAATGAAGGAATAAAAGTAACCAGGAGGGGCAAATACACACATTTTGAGCACTACATTTAGACGAGTTAACAGGTGGCATGACGTCCATGTGCACACTTCAAGGCACAAGTATATTGTAGGAGTAATACTATCTTCCCCCAGATCTTAAAGTGGTTGGGGGGGGCATCCCCTTGTTTTGTATACAGGTTCCTCTAGTTTTGCACACCAGTCCATCGCCTTTCTCCAGTCAGCTTGTGAAGGGGTATGGGCTGCTTCCAGGTGCACACAATCTCTTGTTTAGCGACTGTGGCCCCCCACATCCTATAGAATCCCTAGTAGAGTCGCTCAAGGGGGAGCAGTCAACTAAGCATTCAGGTATTCAAAAAAGCATTGAGATAATCCTGTTCCAGTATCCGTGACCCCCGGACAACTTGAAGAATTTCGTGAGGCATGCACCTCATCGTTGGGCAGCAGACCCTCTGGAGTGCCCTTGGGCCACACGAGTCTAGGAGGGTCCCCTACTGGTTTTCCGGTGACTGGAATGCCCCCATATCCAGAACAGCGCTTTTCGAGTGACCTAGAGTTTTCCTAGCACCTGCTCCATTGCCAAAACCACCAAAGCCCTTCTGTGGCGCAGCCCCTTCATAATTTCCAACTCCAGTACAGAGCTGGATATTTGTCATCCAATGCTGGCGCTGGTGCTGACTGGGAGCAGACTCCCCATATCTGAGCCAGTGGCCTATTCATATGACAAGCCTCTATTAGATGATTGATTGGGAGGGGTCTGTCAACCCATTATGGGTTATCAGACATTAGAATATCCAGCTACTGGTAGGAGGATGTGAAACAGTTGACTACACACCTCCTTAGATACTGTCCAGGTCCCTCCCCCTACTATAGCTGCAAATTAAGATGTCTCCTCTGCATTGCTGGGGCAGAGGGTGGCTGAGGTCATGGTCCTTGAGATACCATCAGCAGCAGTCAAGACAAATGTCTTGACAGAGATACTTCAGGCAGAGTTGCTCCCACCAACCATTACTCTCATTTAATGAAGTTCCTACCTGGGGCCTAGTCCAAGCCCTGTAGAGGGGCTCCTGTGCATAGGAAAATTGCCCGGTGCCATCGCTCCACCTTAGGCAAACCCAAATTGCTCACACAGCACCATGCCCTGGAGAGCTTGGTGGCCCAGACCTCCATTTCCAAAATCAACCCCGGCGCATTTCCTACCACTCCACCAGACAAGGAATCCCAAAGGCTAGATACCTTTTAGAAGAGGATATTCTTTTCTGCCAGACTGACGCTGTGGTTGGTGAACACAGTGTGCCTCTTGGTCCGATACTCCCATCCGATCCGGGACTTGGTTGCACAAGTGCTGCTCATGGTCTATGAGGAGTGTCGAGCCATACACTCTCAAGCAATGGCTGATGGAAGGGTTGCAGCCAAGTTTACCATAAGACGTGGGCTGGACAGAACAGACTTGCTGTGCAGAGTGATTTCACTGTTGGTGGCCCTTAAGTATACAAAAAATATATACAAAAAAGTATGGATGGAACGTTTGAACTAATCTGTTACTTGAGCCGCATCCCGAACCATTGTTATTTTGCACATCATGACACTTCAGTTTGGACCCAGCTGTATGCAAATCAGTCTTGACCCTGCTCCAGTCAGAACAGTCAAGGCTAAACTGCCAAGCCAGGTCTCCCAGGACCCATAGCTAGGCATACCCATCTTACTTGGGGCAATACACAGACGCATACAAAGAGTGGCAGATGAAATGCTTGAATTAATCTCAACCACTCATAATTATTTGGAACTGCATTCTAGTTCATTGTTATTTCGCACACTAAGCCACCTCCGTTTGGATAAGCAAATCATTCTGATCCTGCTCCAGTGGCAATAGTCCAGCCCAAACTGCCAGGCCAGGTCCTCTCTGAAATGGAACACAAGCAACCCAGGAACGCTTTTGCCCTGATTAGGGTTTTTCAACTACTTAGCAACTAAACGCTTTCATAAAAGCTGACTGTATCCCTCGTGACAGCTTGAAATCTACTCACAGAGAATAACTGCCAAAGGCCACCATCCCGTTTATCTAGTCTGCTCTCTTGAACTCACATGTATCTCTCTACTTATGTTGTTCACATGCCATAAACAAAAGTCAACAAATATATCCTGTGCTAGGAAAAACAAACGGAACTTTGTGATGATGATGAAAAAATGACGAGAACTATACTTAGTAGACTTTATAAGAGTATTAAATATGTTCTATTTTAGGATATAATGTTGCCACTTTTCTGCACTGGTATGGCTCTGGAAGATTTGAAAACAATCTCAAGTCATACTTCTTCTAAACCCTCTTCAGCTGGTATATACATATATATATATATAAAATAGGTATCAAGGAAACCTTTGTATTTCCAGAATGGGCACAAGATAAGGTGTCGAGAAGCAGTGGTTATTTGCACATCTCTGAATTCTGGGGTCCGCATACTAGCATGTGAGTTGCAGGGCATTTCTCAAATGTCTTTTTTACACACTGTCTTACATTTAGAAGCAAAAAATTTAGAGAAATAGAAGGTGCAATAACACATGTTCTTCTATTCTGTGTTCCCCCAAGTCTCACGATAAAAATGCTACCTTACTTGTGTGGGTAGGCCTAGTGCCTGCGACAGGAAATGCCTCAAAACACAACATGGACACATCACATGTTCCCAATGAAAACTGACTTGTTTTTTGCAAAGTGCCTAGCTGTGGATTTTGGCCTCTATCCCAGCCAGCACCTAGGGAAACCTACCAAACCTGTGCATTTTTTTAAACTAGACACCTAGGGGAATCCACGATGGGGTGACTTGTGGGGCTCTCACCAGGTTCTGTTTGCAACCCTCAAAACTTTGGCAAAAAACACCTTTTCCTCCCATTTCGGTGATGGAAGTTTCTGGAATCTAAGAGGAGCCACAAATTTCCTTCCACCCTGTGTTCCCCCAAGTCTCCCGATAAACATCTTATCCGCTTGTATGGGTAGGCCTAGTGCCCGCAACAGGAATTGCCCCAAAATACAATGTGAACACATCACATTTTTACATTGAAATCAGATGTGTTTTGGGAAAGTGCCTAGCTGTGGATTTTGGCCTCTAGCTCAGCCGGCACCTAGGGAAACATACCAAACCTGTGCATTTTTGATAACTAGACACCTTCAGGAATCCAGGATGGGGTGGCTTTTGGGGCTCCCATCAGGTTCTGTTACCCAGAATCCTTTGCAAACCTCAGAATTTGACAAAAAAAATATTTTTCCAGAAATTTCGGTGATAGAAGGTTCTGAAATATGAGAAGAGACACAATTTTCCTTCGACCCAGTGTTTCCCCAAATCGCCCAATAGAAATGGTACCTCACTTGTGTGGGTAGGCCTAGTGCCTGCGACAGCAAATTGCCCCAAAACATAATGTGGACACATCAAAGTGATCTCTTACAAAACTACTTGTTTTTGGTCCCAGGTGCAGTGGTCATCTAGGGAAAACTACCAAACCCAGACATTGTTTAAAACTAGACAGCTGGAGGAAATCAGTGAGGTGTGGCTTGCGTGGATCCCCCACCATTTTCTTACTCACACTCCTCTGTAAACATCAAATATAGATTTTAAAAAATCACATTTTCCACACTCTCCGTAGGATCTCTGTGCCAGTACAAATTTCCTACCACCCAATGTTCCCCTCGGTCTGTTGATAAAAATGATACCTCACTTGTGTAGGTGGCCCAGTTGCCTGCAACAGGAAAAGGCCAAAAACATACAGAGATTGAGGGGATAGCAGACTGAGTTGAAAAGCATAATTTTTTCTTTTATACATCTGTAGGCTGACTCTGATTTGGGGACCCATACAAGTGAGGTATCATTTTATTTGGGAGACTGAGGGGGAACGCTGGGAGGTAGGATGTTTTTGCCGATGTGGTGATCCTTCAAAGAAAGTGAGGAAAATATGCTTTCTCACGCAGACTTGGAGGTTGCAGAGGAGTCTAGTCTAGAAAATGTTGGGGGCCCCACGCAAGCCATACCTTCCTGGACTCCTCCCAGTGTCTAGTTTTAAAAAATGTCTGGGTTTGGTGGGTTTTCCTAGATGAAGGGTGCACCTGGGACCAAAAGCGCAGGTGCCCTCCTCCACTGAAACACAGGTGATTTTGCAATAGATCATTTTGATGTGTCCACGTCCTTCTGTGATGTTTCAAACACTTCATCACTTCATCATCGGGGTCTCACCCAAGACACCTAGTATGCTACGGGTGTGCTGTGACACCTGATTACAGCTGAGCAGATTTTTTCATTTTTTACCACACATACTGGTTGGATGTGGTAGGAGGGTAAGTGATGGTTCAGTAGACCAAATTTTATTAACAGGAGATTTCACAAAAATGAAACGCACTGTTAATAACTGAACCAGTGACTCATAGCTCGTGAGTTGTAAAGCCGCGTCAAGGCACCAACCGCTTTACAGTTCATTCACACACCTTTCATACATGGCATGCACAAGACCATTCACGCCGCCATCCCCGGGCCCAGCACATTAGAACACTCGCATTAACAGACAGCACCATTCCAAGGCCCATCACTTTCATATGCCCACTTGCCTGATACAGCAATCACACTGGCTGATGGGAGTATGTGGACTAGTGTTTGGCTGGCAGTGTGTTGCAGTGGCTCAACAGCAAGTTACTATTTACACCGCCAGCCAAGCGCAAATCTACGCACACCACCAGCCAAGTGCCACTGCACGCACATTGCCAACCAAGCGCCACTGCACGCACACCGCCAGCCATGCGCCACTCCACACACACCGCAAGCCATGGGCCGCTCCACAATCACCGGCAGCCATGCGCCACTCCACGAACACCGCCAGCCAAGCGCCATTCCATGCACACCACCATCACTTTACTTTTTTTTAAACAACAAAGAAACCACTAACTAATTATAAATAAGTACAAAACTACAAACACAAAAGCTCTAACTGAATACATGACAAACTAAACATACGAAAATATAAAACAGACAGTTTAAGCTCACAGTAGTTCCCAGTAATTCTTCAGTGTGTTAACTCCTGAAACAGCCAGCCACACACATCCCAGGCTTTGAAGAACAGTCTGGGCAGTACATCCGGCTTTCCCTCCAGATATCTCTTCAGGCACAGACTCTACATTTCTTAGTGGGCAAGTCTTTTCTGGGAGTGGCAGGAATGTGATCAGGAAAGTGGCGATCTTTCAATCTAGCCTCATCCTCCACCACTGCTACTCTTGGAACTGTTGCTTGTTCCACCACAATAAGGCTCTCTATTACTGACTCCTGAAATTTAACAGATTTCATCCTTGACTCAGGGGAACAATCCTTGAACATAATAAAAGCATTAAAAGCTGCCAAATGAAACAAATGGATGGCCAACTTTTTATACCACACGTAAGACTTAGAAAGAGCAGTTCCAACCTCTGATACACTTTGTCGACACCTCCTATGTGCATATTGTAGTCCAAAATGCATGCATGTTTGCGCACTTCCGCAACCTGACCCCAAACAGTCACAGGTGGAAGTACTCTCATCATGGATGGTAGTTAGCATGTACACATCCCTCCTGTCTGCTAATTTCAGAGATAGCAGCTCATTATTTCGCAAGGCATTTCGCACTGTCCCCTCTCAAGTGTTATACAGACAAGCTCCCTTGGATAGCCTTTCTGGTTAGAACGGATTGTGCCACAAGCAACAGTGTCCACTCTGAACAATTCCTTGAACCAACTGCATTCCAGTGTAGAAATTATCTGTGTACAAAATGTTGACCTTTCTTAAACAGTACTCTACCAAGTTCCCACACATTTTTATCACTAACTCCAAAACTGGGCAGCAACCAGGGGGAGTCAATACTGGAATTCCTACCAGTGTAGACCCGAAAATTATACACATATCCTGTACTACTTTCAGACAGCATATACCATTCCATACTCCATAATTCCATACTGTGCCCTCTTGCTAGGAATGTACTGCTTAAAAACCAAACGCCCCTTGAACAGGACCAAAGACTTATCTACAGATATTTCTTTCAGTGGAACATAGACCTCGGAAAACCGTTCTACAAAATGATCAAGGACAGGCCTAGTCTTAAAAAGACAGTCACAATCAGGGTGATCTTGTGGCAAGCATTGTCAACAAAATGCAGCATCCAAAGAAGAAGATAATACCGATTACGAGTCATGGTTGCAGGAAATATAACAGTTGCTATCAAGGGACTAGTAGACCAATAAGAAGTCAGTGACGGCTTTCTTAACAACCCCATCAAAAAAGTCCATTGGGTAGCTCCAAAGTAAGGCCTAAGTCTGGCAGCATTGTCCCTCAAATACTGCTCTGCATACAAATTAGTCTGCTTAACAATCGCTTCCAAAAAATCATCGTCTATAAACAACTGAAAGAAATTGAAAGGCAAAAAGTTTTCCGTATTCAGAGACCAGTAAAAGCAGTAAGAGACCAGTAAAAGCAGGCAGTTGTGGCTGCTCCATGCTTGGGGCAACCCAGGTGTCGGGTCATTCCAATGGGAAACCTTTCAGCCCCAGGCTGCTGCACTATTGGCACATTAGTGTCCTCCTCTGAAACTGGCCTTCATCTGCACTGAGAGTGGCTTCCTCATCAGAAGATTCCTCTCTGACAGAAAACTCACTGTCAGAATCTCTCACTTCTCCTCTGTCTCAGATTCAGAGTCAGTCTCATAATCATGGTCAGAAGACAACTCAAAAAGCATGCCAACAACCTGTTGAGCGGTCACTCTGCAGCTAGCCATGATCCTTTCTAAGAAGTGTAACTTGGCAAATGCGCCAACTTCAACCAGCACTGTCTAAAATAAGTGATAAACAAAGTGTGGCTTCATCAAAAAGAGTTATGTACTCAAAACCTATACCACTCACTTGCCTGAAATAGCTGGACTCACCAGTAACTACTCTGCACCGACACAGCAATCACCAATGATATCCCACTAAAAAGAAAAACAAACTAGACATAAGACAAGACAAATATCATTGTGCACGAATCTAAGGACAATTTCACACGCAATCCTGCATTTAGTACACCATACTCCTTTGGAGTAAATTGTTTTTACTTACCTAAAACATTGAGCTACAAAAAACGCAGGTCAACTACTGCCAAAACCACAAGGAGTCACAGCAAAGGAAGCAAAAGCTTTGAACTAGAACAAAAAGGACAAATAAACTGTTATAATCACAATTGCAAATACTTTGTCAGTTGACACCAAGCATTCAAACATTTTCCCTGGTGCCTAAGTGGATTCTGCAACCCTTGGGGGCAGATGGGCCTAAACAATAGGCTGCTCTGCCCCAAGGGGGGCAGTAATGGCCATCAGTAATGTGCCTCCTTTGGGAGGGCGAAGATTGCCAAAGGGGCTGCCTTCACACAAACACGATCCCTGGTGCCTAAGTGGATTCTGCCCCCTCTTGGGGGCAGATGGGCCTAAAAAAATAGGCTGATGTGCCCACTAGGGGGGCAGAAATGCCCACCAGTAATGTGCCTCCTTTGGGGGGCGACGCTTGCCAAAGGGGCCACTTTACCACACAAAACACACACGACCCTGGTGCCTGAGTGGATTCTGCCCCACTTAGGGGCAGATGGGCATAAAAAAAATAGGCTGATCTGCCCCTAAGGGGGGCAGAAATGGCCACATGTTCTATGCCCCCTTTTGGGGGGCGACCCTTGCCAATGGGGGTGCCCCCCACACACAAAAAAAACAAACAGAAAAAAAATCCCTAGTGGCTTCTGCCCCCCCCCCTCCCATTTGGGTGCCACCCCCACACAAAACACACACACACACACACACACACACACACACTCACTCACACACACACACACACACTCTCCCTGGTGCCTAATTGTATTCTGCCCCACTTGGGGGCGAACGGGCCTAAAACAATAGGCTGATCTGCCCACAAGTGGACAGAAATTGCCAGCAGTTCTGTGTCCCCTTTGAGGGGCAACCCTTGCAATAGGGTCACCGCCCCCCCCTCCCCCCAACACAAAAAAACAAAGGGAAAAAAAAATCCCTGGCCTCTTGGTGGCTTCTAACCCCCACCCCCCTTGGGGGCAGATGGGCAAAAAAAAAAAAGTAGGCTGATCTGCACCCTAGGGGGGCAGAAATGGCCATCAGTAATGTGCCCCCTTTAGGATGTGAAGCTTACCAAAGGGGCCATCTTCCCACACAAAACAAACACACACCTCCCCCCCCCCCCCAGGTGTTATGTGATCACAGTAGTATCATGGTCTCTACGGAGATAATGTCTACAGCCAGGAAAAAAGTACCCACAGTTGTAGAGTGTGGGAATAATTATATTCAAGACCCACAGAGGTAGTGTATGATCATAGGAGTGTCAATTCATCAGAGATAGTGTGTGAGGGTAATCATGTTGAAGTCCCCACGGAGATAGAGTGTTATTATGGGAAGGTTAAAAACCCCACGGAGATAGTCCCATTGAAACACTGTATAAGGACGGTGCTTGAATCCTTGCACAGTGTGTGAAGATAATGAGATTCAAGTACAAATAAAGATTGTAATGATAGGATGGAGGTAGTCCTGTTCAAGTCCTCATAAAAATAGTGTGTTGTTATACTGATGTTTCCTTCCCCACAAAGGTAGTGTATGATTAAAGCAATGTCTCCTCAGAAAGCATGTGTGGTTATTGGGATGTTCAAGTCCCCAAAAGGTGGTGTATGAAGATACTTGTGTTCAGGTCCCCAGTGAAATATTGTGAAAAGACCATCTTCATGTGAACAAAATGATTGTGTGTGAAAATAATCATGATCAAAGCCGAATGAAATAGTGAGTAAAGATAATGTTCAAGCCGCCACACAGTGAGTGTGTTGACTATAATGATGATCAAGTCCAAACAGAGACAATATTTGATAATAGGCATGTTCAAGACTCCACTTAGATGGTGTGAGGCTATAGGAATTATATACTTTGCGGAAATGCTATGTGAAGCTGTTCTTCCATTTTAGAAATAGCTCCATGCAAGTTAGTTTTAACATTAGGCAGCTGTGCACTTTAACATAGATATATTTTATTCGGCTTTGCATTGTTATTTTTACAACAACCAGTTTTACGGTCTTGTTTTATTCTCATCTATCTAACTGTTTTTGCTTAGTTCAGCACTGTGTTCTCAAACAAGACATTCTTGATCACTCTGTGCTTCATTCGAGGCTACAGTTTGGTACATTGCCGGTGAACGTGGTAGAAGTTTAGTCTCCAACATTCATAGAAAATACACATCCTTACGTAGGGACATTTTCTTAGAACATCAGCTGTGTTATTATAAAAACACTTTCTAGTTCCATTAAACGTTAAAAGGGAGATTCCAGCCAGGGCACCACGACTGTATGCTGATTGCTGAATGCTTTGATACAGATGCTAACACAGACTACAGGCCTTTGCTCAAGTATGAGGGTTTATGTCCTCCCGGAGAGGCAGAATTAGAGCTTAACATGGTGTGCTCAGAATATGACTAGAAAATATGATAGGAAATAATACATCATTCATAGTGACAATATGATAGCGTTATTCTTATGCATCACTCTTCTCGTCACCATTTTAATACTGTCATGTTGTGTCGACCTGGTTATTGCAGCTCACGCTTTGCTATCTAAAATGCAGTTGTTTTATTAAACCAATCATTGAAACATATACTGCTTCTGTCTGTCATTTATATATGAGACTGTATTGTGAATGAGAAAACCGGATGTGACCTGAGTGACCTCGACTTCCCTGAGAAGCCTAATATGTCATGCGCTTGGCTGCCTAATCATCCCTATCTTCTGGTAGAAATGAGGCACAGACAGGTGTCACCCACCGTGGGTCGGACTCAGTCTCCCACACTGTGGACGATCTTGCTTCACAAAATCCAGTAGTCTCATTGGAATAATGAGAGCCTACGCGACAAAGGTAATCATGTTCAAGTCCCCACAAAGATAGTGTATTATTATAGAGATTTTCCAGTCCCAACAAAGACAGTGTTTTATTATAGTGATGTTCAATTCCCCACAGAGATAGCGTGTAAAGATAATCGTGTTTAAGTTCCACTGGAATCGTGTGTAAATATAGTGTTTAAATCAACACGTGAAGAGTGTGAAGATAATGTAGTTCAAGTCAAAACAGAGCTTGTTTGTACTGATGGGATGGTTAAAATTTTTACAGAGACAGTTTGTGAAGATAATCATTTTCAAGTCCCCACTATGTTAGTGTGTTAATTTAGTGATGTTTAAGTCCCCACAAAGATAGTGTGTGAATATAGCCATGTTCAAGTCCTCACAGAGATGGTGTGGTCATTGGGATGATCAGTCCCCAGCAAGATAGTGTATTGGGATAATATTGTTCAAGTCCCCAATGAAATTGTGTGAAAAGATAATGTTCAAATCCCACATGGAGAGCATGTGAAGATAATGACACTCAAGTCCAAAAAGAGATATGTCATGATAGGTATGTTCTAGTCTCCATGTAGATGGTGTGTAATTATAGGAATCTTATAGCTCATGCACAGGTGTTAGGTGAAGGTAATAAAGCTCAGGTTCCCATAAAGATAATATGTTTTATTGTGAATTTAAGTCCCCACAGAGATAGTGTGGGATTATTGGGATGTTTAAGTCCCTATATGGTGGATGAAGGAAATCTTGTTCTAGTCCACAGCATAGAAATTAGAAAAGACAATGTTTGAGTCTTTACACAGATAGTGTGTGAAGATAAAGACGTTCAAGTCCCCACAGAGATAGTAGGTAAAGATATTTGTGTTCATGTCGTCACTAAAATAGAGGGTAAACGCAATGCTCAATTCCCCACACACAGAATGTAAAGATAATACCGTTCATATCAAAGCAGAGATTGTGTGTAATGATAGGAATGATAAAGTTCCCACAGAGGCAGTGTATGAAGGTAATCATGTTCAACTCCCCCACAACAATAGTGTTGTTATACTGTTGTTTAGGTCCCAACAAAGATAGTGTGATTATAGTGGTGTTTTTGTTCCCACAGAGATAGTGTGTGAATATTGGGATGTTCACATCCCTAAAAAGATGGTTGATGAAGATAATTTTGTTCTAGTCCCCATCAAATTATTTTTAGAAAAGGCAATGTTCAAGTCTTTACACAGATAGTGTATGAAGATAAAGAAGTTCAGTTCACCACAGAGGTAGTGTGTAAAGATATTTGTGTTCATGTCACCACTGAAATAGTGTGTAAAGATAATGTTCAAATCCCCACACAGAGAATGTAAAGATAATACTGTTCAAGTCAAAGCAGAGATTGTGTGTAATGATAGGAATGATGAAGTTCCCACAGAGAAGTGTGTGAAGGTAATCATGTTCAACTCCCCCACAACAATAGTGTTGTTATACTGTTGTTTATGTCCCCACAAAGATAGTGCATGATTATAGTTTTTGTTCCCACAGAGATAGTGTGCGAATATTGGATGTTCATGTCCGTAGAAAGATGGTGGATGAAGATAAATTTGTTCAAGTCCCCAGTGAAAACTGTGTGAAAAGAAAATGTCCAAGTCTCCACACAGCTAGTGTATGAAGATAATTAAATTAAATTCCCCACTGATATAATGTGTGCAGATAATCATGATCAAGGCTCACTGAAATAGTGTGTAAAGATAATGTTCCCACATGGAGAGTGTGTGAAAATATTGATGTTCAAGTCCAAACAGTGATAATATGCGATAAAAGGCATGTTCACGTCTCCACATAGATGGTATATGATTAAAGGCATATTATAGTATTTGCTGAGATGTCTCCACAAAGATACGTAGTGACGATAAGGTTGTTCAAGTTAAAACAGAGGTTGTGTGTGAATAAAGGAATGTTCAAGTGCCCACGGGGATGGTGTGTGAAGGTAATCATGTTGCAGTCCCTACAATGGATGGTAGTGAATAGCTAAAGTGATCTTCAAGTCCCCACACCACTAGTGTGTGGTTATATGGGTTTTCAAGTCCCCAGAGAGAGCGTTTGAAGATGATTGTGTTCCAGTCCCCACAGAAATAGTGCTAAAAGACTATGTTCAAGTTCCTATGCAGGTAGTGTGTGAATATAATGGAGCTTAGGTCACAGGAGAGACAATGTGCGGTTACAAGGACGCTCACGTCCCCAGTGAGCATTATACAGATGTTCAAAAGCTCACAGATATAGAGTTCACAGATAATCTTGTTAATGTCTCCACTGAAATAGTGTGTAAAGACAATGTTCAAGTCTCTACACAGATAGGTTGTGAAGATAAGGATTGTCAAGTCAAAACAGAGATTGTGTATGAATATTGGAATGTTCAAGTGCCCACAGAAATGGTGTGTGAATATGATTATGTTTAAGTCCCCACAAATCTAGTGTGTGGGTATAGGGATGCTCAAGTCCCCTGGGAGAGAATATATGAAAATGATTTTGTACAAGTAACCACTGAAATAGTGTTTAAATACAATGTTCAATTCACCTTGCAGATTGTGTGTGGAGATGATGATGTCCAAGCCACAAAAGAGATACTGTTTAATTATAGGGGTGTTTAAGTTCCCAGTGTTTGTATACAGATGTACAAGTGCCCATACTGATAGTGTGTGAAGATGATGCTCAAGACCTCATACAGGTAGTGTGTGAAGATGATGATGTTCAAGTCCATAGACCATGTGTACCTGTAGGCATGCCCATGTCTCCACATTTGTTGTATGTTTTAGTATGTGATTATGATTGTGTTTTTCAATTCTCTGTAGAAATACTGCATGATTATAGGGATGTTCAAGTCCCACAAAAAGAGTGTGTGAGGTATACAGCTTTTAATTTGTAGACTTTAACCTGCAGGACATTACCACAGATGCCTTTAACACAAAGGTAAGTACCATGCAGGCCTTTTTTGGTACTATCCAATTCAGTCATTTACTACTTAGGTTAGAATTATTTTTAATGACATAATTGTTATATATATAGTTTAAGAAAAAGATTTAAAGGCTAATGTGATGCGTAGGGGTGGTATATTGACACAATATCATGAACCTTAGTGTAAAGTGACACAATAATTGTGTCAAAAATCTTGTTAAAATATCGTTGACAAGAATATCACCCAGAAACAGGAAACATATTGATGTCTTGATAAATATTGACTTTAAAGTAATGCTGTTAAAGAAGTTTATTATTTTTTTAGAATATTTTGATTTTCCCTATGAACAGTAACATAATTAAAAAAAATAACAAATATATGTACAACCAACATAAATATTTAACCATATTTGGATATTAATATAACCATATTAAAAATATATTTATTCATACTGTATACTAAATTTAAAAATAAAACCATTTTAACATACATTTATAACATTTTCATAATTGTACCAGTGTTATAAAATAATAAAACTAAACCTATATAATTAATATAGAAAATAATTATAGAAATGTTCTCTAAAAAATAATATAACCATTGCTAAACCCAAAATATTATAAACACAAAGTGTTGGACTTCTGAGTGGTTATACTTACTATTCTCATTTCACTTCAGTCAACAGTAGGGAAAGCATAGGTTTTCAGAGAGGTTAGATTAACTATTCCAATTGCAGTCTAAGCAGCAGTAGGGCAAGAGTTGGACTTCAGTGGTGTTAGATACACTGTTCCTACTCCAATCTGTGCAACAGTAGGAAAAGAGTTGGAATGCAGTGGTGTTAGATATATTGGGCCATATGTACGAACACTTTTTCCCATAGACACAGAATGGGTAAAAACCTTTGCTACATCTGGCCCATTATTCCCACTCCACCCTGTGCAACAGTAAGGGAAGAGTTGAGCTTCGGTGGGGTTACATTTACTATTCCCACTCTAGTCCAAGCAACACTAGGTAAGGTGTTGGACCTCTGAGGGGTTAGATTTACTATTCCCACTACAGTCTATCAGTCTATGCAACTGTAGAGAAAGTGTTGGCCTTTGGAAGGCTTAGATTTACTTTTCCCACTCTAGTGCAACCAACAGTAGGGAAAGCATTGGACTAGTAGTGGAGGTATCAACAGATTAAGTACCACTGTGGAAGACTTGGTAGAAGTGCAAAACCCCAATAACAACATTCCTGGAGAAGTGGTGCTGCATAGAGAGGAGATATTGGACCTAAATGGGTTGTTAATTGAACAAATACAGTCCGCTTCCTGAGTTTTTTTCACACTGTTACATCACGACTAACCATCAAGTGATTGTTTAGCTTCACTTGTCTCACATGAAAATTTCCTAAGATACTAGGCTGAAACGTTCTTATTTCACAATGTTCCACAATTTTCATTGGTTCACTGTATGCCAATAAAGGGTGAGCTACAATTCCTTTACAACTGCAGGAGATGTAGACAGGGTAAAAGTGATCTTATCCATATTCTGTGATGGTCTTTGTCCTATTGTGCAGTCCTCCTAGTAGTGAATATGATAAGTGCTGTCCTCCATTGATGGTGTCACCTAACATCTGTCAGCCTGTTTGGATAATATTACATGACATGTCCATCAATGGGCTTCCCTCTAACCACAGGTGTCAATCTCTGGGAATAACGTCACCTGTTGGGAAAACATGTATCCTTAGTCACTGAAGAAGCACATAGTGCTGACTGGCTTATGGAAGTGGTAATGGTAGCTGATTGTGTGTGTTATCTATAAGATGAACAATCAGGTGGCACTCTTTGACCAGGTGTGGGAAACCTTATCATTGTATCCACTTACAGTGCATTGATATGACTATGAGTGTCTGACAGTGCTGAGTTGTTCATCGTGACCACTGGTACACTAACAAAACCTAACTTCACTTCCAGTTGGGTTACTCCTGTAAGATTCCACCATCCTGAGAGTTGTATGGTTTGAACCCCATTGTTCCCTTCCTCCTGCCTCAAGTTAGGGGTCCTGCTTCAGACAAGGGGTCTCTATAGTTCTACATTCCTGCTTGGGGATGTATGCTGCTAGGTATTAGCTTTCTCTTGCTTGTTAAATTAAAGCTGATTTGCAATACCGTGGGGTATATAGTGCTCTGATATCACGCCCATTGCCAAAGGTTCTGGAAACTGAGGTTTTGGCAGAATAGAAGCATAAAACGTAATAGATTGTTTTGATTTCCTCCTATTGTCTGAACCTGTCCCATTTGTAGTAAAGGTCATAAGGATAAAAAAGATTTCTTCTTCCGGTTCATACGTGGATAGAATTCTGCCAAAATATGAATGTTGTGCCTTCAAACTATTACAGAGCATGTTTCCTGGCTGTCAAGATGACTTAGCAGGGCTATTAGTGGCAGAAGCCGCATGCCAGGATGAGGTGAGGCTTGTTCTACTTCCCAGGAAGATGAAAATGTGTCATTTGTCCCCTCTGGAATTCTAAGAGCAGATGGACTGTGGGGTTACGCAGGTCAGAAAGAAAGCACTAGAGGAAGCCGAGCATAGCACTTTCTGATATATATATTTTTTTTTTAACAAAAGCAGTGTCTTGTTTGTCTCATTCTCTAACTGCATTCTCTAATTCAAAATCTACATGTCTTATCCCCAGTCAGGGTGAATCTCAAACTGCTGTTCCTGTAGAGTTTGGTGGATTGGATACTCTGTCACTAACTTGGTGTACATCCCATCTGCCATGTTACATGTTCCATGGCATATAATGCAGGCAGTATATCAGACATTTATATGACTGAATATCATATCCGTCAAACCCTAAATCATGCACATAGGGCATGATTTAGGTCTTGACGGAGGGGAATGCTCCATCACAAGTGTGACGTGTATCCTGTCCACCATATTACTTTCCATTATATCCTATGGAAAATTGTTATACGACAACTGGATATCCATCATTTTTGTGACAGAGTATTCCATCTGCTGAGATCTAAATCAGGCCCTAAGTTCTTCTTTTATTGACTCTAGGGTGTCTGAAGCTATAGTCACAGTGCGCTGCGGCTTGGGATATCTGCTTCGTATTGGCAACTGTGGAGAATAAAACAGTAGGGATAAAAGCAGATACTTTGAGACATTCATAGCAATTTGGAAACTTAGAATTAGTAGTATGCCTATTGTTCGAAGCACAATTGTGCAGCAGACACCTAGATCAGAAATCTGCTAATTAGGCTGTTGGGTAACCATGGGTGAAGGGGGTGGGATAGTCAGGTGGTAGAAGAGGTGCTGAGGTGGCTGAGGGGTTTCCTTGCTGCCCCGTGCTGCTGTTGTCAGGTTGGGCCCAGTCCTCAAGTCTGCCCATAGATCGGGACCGAGATCTGTATGCCATTTTACCTGTTGACTTCCTGGATGGTAAAACCGGTCCCAATGATGTCACACATGGTAATCACAGGTATGCTATCACAAGGCGATTTGTGGTATACTGGCCCTTTAATTGAGACACAAGCAGGGAAAACGTACTTACTATATTAAAAAAGGAGTTGATAGAAAACATTTATTTACACCAGTCTAAAATGTTGGTAATTCACCAACTATGTTTCAGTTTTGAATTTAGACTTTAAAATCTGGTAATTATGTTCTCAATTATATTTTATCCCACTAACCTGAGCAAAAAACAATTTGAGATGAAGAGCTGGGCATCACCACTAAACAGTATGTTTGTCAAAGATATATTGTTCGGTTCACAATAGGATGTTCTGCAAATACAGGTTTCCCTACAGTGTCTATATTCTTTCTAATACAGCCTTCCACTGGATCACATCCAAGCAGGTATTACTTATATACACATAGTTAAATTAACAAACATATTATTAAGGCTCCATTTAATTTTCAAAATGAAAATATTAATGAACATTCATTAAAAATCTTTGCATTCTTAAAATTGATTTCAAATCAAACTTCAGTGCTGTTGATACGCGCTATATTTTGCTTAAAAAATGGAACTCTCTCCTCAATTACAGGAAGATAAATGTTTTAATATTTAACCCAAAGCAACGTTTGTCCTCAAAAATAGAAGTAAAAGCACTGTTCTTTATGGAGAGCATATTTCACAAACATTTTCTTTATGCTATAGGCTGGCTAAAGTGATAAAGTAAGTTCATCCAAATTGGGAACAGCATGGACTTTCGCAAAGCATTTCAGCTGTGCACTTGGCTCTTTCTAGGATGATTTAATAATTAAAATAACTAAAGGCTTGCTGAAGAGAATTGGGGAAAGGGAGGCAAGGTGGCTTAATTGGAACTCCAGAAGTCTTGTTGTGAAAACTGATGGTTAGCTCACTGTGTAAGAATGAAATTCTGCCATAGTGCTAATGCGTTGTGATAAAATAACTTAAATGTATGCAAAGCTTCAAATGGGGAGAAAACAAAAATATTCTTGAGGTAAATAGTTTACCAGGGATAGAACAATACAATTTTATTTAAAAACTAATTTTATCTTTCATGTTTTAAAAGTGCATAGATAGTCAATTATTTTAAATGAAAAAGTAAAATTAAATATTCTGTTTTTAACCTTTTAAAAAATAACTATGCAATATGGATGGGAGCAACCCCTATTTATTTCATTGCTCTAGAATCAAAACACCTGTTTACTTCATGGAATAGCAATTTTAAATATAAAGTTCAGTAGGTTATAATTATTAGTCTTGCTATATGTAGCTAGATTTAAAATGTAAGCATGCCCTGTAACTTTACAATAAGCATTCAATGTAGTTCTGTAAAAGGTTGCAGCTTTACAAGAAAACTCTGTGTGGGGGTGTGAGCTATAGGTATATTAGGGCACAATTTTACAGTTACTTGAGATAACCATAACTGGTGAATTTCAGTGGTTTTGTTAATTTAAAATTGTAAAGTTCTGAAAAGAGCACTCTCCCCTTTAGAGGGGTTGTAGTGTGAACTGCTGGAAACACCAAAGTAGCAGTCACCCAGGACAGGATGCAGTGATTTATTCAGCAACTGATCACATTTTGGCCAGCACAGGCCTTCATCACATGATCGTAAAAGGTTGGGAAATCCCATATATACAGTGCACAAAGTGAGAAATGTAAAACGATCCACAACAAAACATAAGTAAAGTGAGTGCCATAATGGACCTGTCACCAGATAAAAAAAATAATAATAATAAATCAACAATTCCAAGAAATGGAACCATCATGCATGACATAAGCAGTATACAAGCAAGCTCATAATTGTGGTGATCATTGTAGAGTGTGCTCTGTCCTCAAATGCAGCAACTAGAAACCACATATATCCGAAAATGAAATCTTTGTTGTATATTCACTAGTAAAATTAAGAGTGAATCTATGCAAAAATCTTTCTATCCACACCTTGAGAAGATTCACACAAGATGGCCCAAAACCAACCCAATGAATGAAGGGTGGTGGATTAGATTACAAGATATTTCCGATGACAATAATACCCTATACCAGAGTGGGGCAATGTCTCAACTAGTGGGAACATACAAAGAAGGCTGTCATAAAGTAAAAATGTGTTGCTGGTATAAAACAGAATCCATAGAACCCCTGTTTTACCAAGAAATTATATTCATATTGTGGATACCAAATCATGCATATGGAACTCAAGTGGGCCACCGTTTCATCATTGATGGTCAAAGGGTGAAGAATGTCAATCATGTAGAATACCCAAAGGGAATAAAGAGTAGTGAATACATCATGCCCAAGTGGGCTGGATCTAGGGAGTCAAAAGTTGACATAAATGAATATCCAGTCTATAAAAATGTAATAGGCTACCTATATTGTTATTGTAAATGGTACATATTTAGTGTCTACTACCCTTGAAGTGCTTTGCAGCAATTGCCACGCCACTCTGGAACCCAACATTAGTGGTCGATATGAGGCCACCCTGCTAAATGCAATATTTACAAAATATTAAACGATCAAAATAGACGCCCTGGATAAAAAACTCAACTTGTATCTGTGCTGTAACAAAGACACCCATGTGCATGTCAGAATAAAAAGGGAGGGGATCTCGCGCCAGAAGACAACACCACAACACCTGCATTTTGGCTGGAGCCCCGACTCTTTACCACATCGCAAAGCCAGTAACCAAGTTAAAGACGTTAACTTTTGGAACATTACATTGTTCTAGAGCGATGATAAAGGCATACCTGGAAAATATTTATCATTAGTCACAGTGACAGTTGAACTCAAGGACAGAAACAGTTGGGTCTTAACTGACATTAAGTAGCTGTAATCTTATTCAACCCATGTGCTTTATTCTTGTGAAAGGGTTTAGCCTTTGGTTGCAGTGCCAACACCTACATCTGTTAGGCAGAGTTGGTAATTAATGTTAGCCTGCTTCAGTCACTTGAACCCGAAGGATCCGTTTGTTGCTTAGGAGAACTAAATTCCTTTATTGTGCCCATCATCTCTACCTCTTTTATTTTATTGATTTATCTCTGCTATCTTTACATTGATTTCTAGCTTGCTTTCTTTACTACTCTTCCAGTTCATCTTGCATTGCTTTTGCTTTCTCAACTAGCATAACACTGGTTCTACTTCTTATTAACTTCCTGTCCACCACACATTGCCTCTCTCATTCTGCCCCTTTTTTCTTCTATATTTCCCCTGGTTGTAGTCTTATTCCCTTAAGTGTGCTATGTATACCAAGATGTACAAGGTACCCAATATTAATTAAAGTATAAGTATTGATTAACTGAATAATGTGACAGACATTTGCCTGACTTTTGACAATGGTAGTTCCGGGCATGCAAAACCAACCACTCAGGCAGGGGGTCCCAAAAGCCCTGCCTTCTAGAAGTGTAGCTGCTGTAAAAATCCTTGTCTTCATCTCTGGTATAGTGTTAGTGAACTTCCAATAAGCCTTGATGTGAAACATATGAAGAAGTAGTACAAAACGATGCACGCAGAGAGTTTAAGGATTCAGGTCTAGGAGACTTTAAGAACTTAAATCGGCCCGGCAGAGCTGAAAAGGGTGTTACTCCTGCTTGTACATATATTTCATTTCAGCAGATCCTGTTCACATGTTCACAAAATTCAGATGTGGGCTACCTAAGGCATTTTAAGTTCTTTCAGAACAACAAAAACATAATGGATAACTGTGAAGCAGACCCTCTAAATGGTTCTTTGTCTTCTCTATCATCGCAAGACTTTAAAGATATACAGAGTGGTTGCCCATGAGGTACATTGAAAGTTATTTGTAATCACTATGAATTCAGTGTGGGGCATGCAGAATAACTCATCAGCCGGCTGACATAATGTGAATGTGTCCCAAATCTCGTTTATCCTTCCTCAATTACACTGTCAAATGCTGTGACCTGAGGCACTCCTCTGCTTACCCATGCTCAATCCAAACACAATTTCCACATATTCCCACAGCAAGCACAACACCTTTCGAACCAAACATTAGCCTATGGTGCAGCATGCTACCCATAGGATACTGCACTTTGGTGTCTTCCGTTGAGGCATGGTGCTCTATACAAATGCAGTTAAAATACAATACTAGGCACAGCTAATAAACACTGAAGGTACCTGTCACTATGCATCAAATAAAACAGTCTAGGCAGGTTTTATTATGTGCACTTTTTAAATCATATTTCACTTTAACTGGTATGTTGTGGTACCTTGCTATCAGCTTGACAAGTTGAGAGATAATAGTTCTTGCTCCCCGAAAGTGATCCTTTGATGTAGAATGATTCAGTCCCAGTGGCGTAGCGTGGGGGGTGCAGGGGGGGGGGGGCCGCACCGGGCGCAACATCTGGGGGAAGGGGACTCGAGTGCTAAAATCCACGGGTTAGGGGGTGCAAATTACTTGCCTTGCCCCGGTTGCTTACTTGCCTTGCCCCGGGTGCTGACAACCCACGCTACACCACTGTTCAGTCCTCACCAAATCGCCTATAATAAGATCCTAAAATAAATGGCTATTCCAGGTAACAACCAATCCTAAGACTGTGACAAATTTAACCTGTGACTGCACACAACTGCCGTCTACTTTACAGCCAACATTTTACTAACAGCAGGGCCAGTCTGCCATAGACATCTCACCCTGCGTAGGTCCCTCGTCCACTCGCACCCTTACAGCAAGTTTCCTCGGCATACATTTTTGTAAAAGAGTTATTTTGTTCTGGCTACTCTCTTTGTTACTTAAGGATATACCAATCTCTCGGATGGTTCTGGAATGGGAATCTTATGTGCTCTTTCTTTGCTAAGGCTCAAAGCATTGATGCTGGCCCACAATGGCCTGCAGCTTCACCACCCTAACTGTTCCTCAAGGAAGCTGTACATCACCCTGGTGGGGGTAAAACCTTGGGATTTTGAACTGCAGCCAGTGCCACAAAGCAGAGCCAGGCACAGAACCATCTGTTTCACACAAAGCCCCCATCTGTGGTTTACTGCTATACACATATCATAAGCGTGGTTGGGTCTCTAATAAGCTGCAACAGGGTGAACTGAAATCTATGAGTAGAAGAGCCAACAGAGTTTCTAATGAAAAATGACTGACACTATCCCGAGGTGCAGAATGACGGGTGAGGGCTACTCTCTTGCAATCTTTTTTGCAATGACATTTTCTCACCTATTTACTTCCCTCACCCCCTCTTAAATTTAATCTGCTGCTTTGCAGCGCACCCCACCAACAAAAAGCCCCGTGACTCCACCGTCTTTCCATGTGCCACAAGGTCTCTTACGTGCTCCTACCTCTCATTGGCCTCCAGGGCTGAAGGGTAACTGTAGATAACTGATCTACACAGAGGACCTTTCTCCATGGTCCCCACAACTCTAATAGGTTGATTCTCCCATTCCATTTTCCAGCTCCATGTCCAAATCGTCCTCTCACACACAAAAAGAACCATAGGCACTGGAAAGGTTACAATACACCAGATATAATCCCATAAACTGGTTTATGCATAAACAATGTCCTTTGAGCTCTGTGCCACACAGTTCTTTCATGTCAGAGAAGATAGTGCTTAATTTGAGCCAGTGGTTGCCGGTGGTGGATAACAGCGTTTTTTGGGAAATCAGGACTTAATTTTCATCATCAGATTTTTATCCAGAGCAAGACAGAAAGTGAGAAATTAGACAAAAAAGAAGGAAGGGTAACACAAAAAAGTGTCAAAGGGACAAAGCAGGGAAGAACAAAACCTGCAAGAGAAAGATAAAGTGGCAGGGTGTAGAGGGTGGTCGAGGAGAGGCATAGGTTGGAATCAAGGTTGTGCAGCCTTGATAGTCGGCATATCATCATCTGGCAATGGCCTCTGAAAAAACCTTTGGGCCACAGCATTTTTTTTTTTTTTTTTACCAATTAAGCACTGCCTACATTCGCGGTTTTCTCCATGCTACAGATCCCTATATATACTAGTTTCCCATCCCAATCCCTAATATTTGTGGTCCCCAATCCGAGATCCTGTTGGGCAAACACACCTGGTGCTAAATTAGCTATATATCTTGGTTACATGGGTTTAAAAACAAATTTAAAATATCAAATTTAAAAACAATAGGCCCACTCAATAAGGTACTGGAATATACACTAGCATTCGGTCTGGAACTGAGCTTTACAAATACTGCAAGTCTGACAGCTGGGTCAGTATTCTAATCAGAGCCACTGGAATTATGCGATTATGTAGCTGCAGCATTTTTCTCATAGTTATGGTTTTGCTCTATTGCCACATAATCCATCACCTGCTGCATAATCCACACATTTTAACAACATACAAATGTGTTTCTAGCTCAAACACATCAATTGTTACTAAAAACGCCGCACATGTAATGCAGTGCACTGAAAGGTCCTTCACCAACATTGACTGGTCATCTTTCAGTTGCTTATTGAAATGTTTGGGTGTTAAACGGATAAAAGCTTTACTCATAAAATGTTTACATGACTAATGAAAATAAAATAAAAAATGAGGAAGTAATAAGATTTTTTTTAAAATGCCACACTACACCTCATGATTTGCCTTTGCCTTTCTGAATCATCTAGTCAACCATGCTGCTGTGTATTTCGTCCTCCCCTGCTGCATAATTCCAATGGCCCTGATTATAATAAAGAATCCACCGGTTTTAAACAGGTGAACCATTTTGGTCTTGTCCGTACTTTAATTTAGGGTGTGACACGGTGAAATACTTCCACTCCTTACACATCTATCCTGCATAATGCACATTACGTGGGAAGGACATTGTGAACATTTTCAATCTCTTGAAAACTTAAAAGTAATACAAAGCAGAATATAATCGAACAAAAAAACTGATTAAAAATCCATCAGCACCTACGTTGGTCAAACTCCGCCCAGTTTAAGTGGCATAAGACTTAACTGAAGTGATGTTTAAATAACAAAGTAAATAACTCAATTTCAGTTTACCTGCCATGCAAATAAAATATGTAAGCATTTAATGAAGATGAGAGGACGGGTTCTTCAGGAACACACACCTCCCAATAATCTCACATTGTTCTGCTAGCACCAGCCAGTGACTATTTTAGGTCCTGCTGGCCTTTAAAGTCAGCAAGAGAAATTCCACTTCATGTCTGCCATGATTTTTGCACGTTTCTTTCTGAACGGAATGAACACTTCAGCAGTCCTTCACATGACTAGTTTATACTTCTGAAATGTAAGTAGGGTAAGCTGAGTCAGTCACATGCCAAAGGGGGTAATGCTTTTCACTTGCATTAGGGCCACCATCAACCTTGTTTTGTCGCACACATTAACAAGTGAACTCTGTTACCCATGCGGCTCTCTATTTTCAGTAAGGTTCTTCACTTGACTCCAAACGGCAGCCCTAGGATGATTACTCTGTATCATTCGCATTTATTGTATGTTTTCGTGGTACTATGTTCTGGCAAAGACTTTATGCTATTGTTCTTGAACTCCACAACGGTTAGTGTTAAAACAAGTTTCTCACATTAAAGTAAGCAGTTATACAATATACTGCATGTAGCTCCACCGAAATATATATTTTCTGATGGATACAACTACCTGTGGATTCCTCACCTTATGAATTCACACTTGCGCCAGCATCGGATGGAAAATTTTCTTTACAGCTCTCCACGTCGACGAGGGTGTCACAATTGCACTGCTCCACGCGACTCCGTCTGACGTCACTGTGCCAGTAAGAGGTCCTTGCTGGCGTGCTGGCGTCCGTTCCCTTTTTTCTGTGCCTTTGACGCTAACTGTTTTCTGCTAGCTCTCGCTTCTGTTGGAGGTTTTCATTTTGTTGCTATCAGAATTGTTAGTTACAATGTCTCCCCCCTAGGAAGTCCGGTTTCAAGCCATGCAGAGAGTGCGTGGGTCTCATGTTGGTCACTGACCCTCATGACGATTTTCTTTGGTGCCTTAGTTCTGAGCATGACTTCGAGGAGTGTGTGTCTTGCCAGAGCATGAATCCAAAGGCTTTAAAGGAAAGGGAGGTCAATTTTTTTTGGCTAAGGCGAAGAAGGGTCAAAGGAGCCATCGTAGATCCTCTTCCCATGCTTCTTCGAAGAAGCGTAAGAAACGGCACCGTCATGATTCCCGGCGTCGTTCGGCTCGGAGCCGATCAAGATAGAGATCTCCATCTCGCTGGCGACGTGGGAGGTGAGTCTGACGGAGACTCCTCAACCCCAGAGCCCTGAGGCTTCTCCGGCGCCATCTGTCTTTGAGGTTGTGGCGCCTCCGGACAGTCCTCGATTTTCACCTGCTGCTCAGGAGTCTGATGTTCAGCAAGCACACGTGCATCAGGGAGACCAGTGGTATCCTGCCTTCCTGGGTCCGGGAGCGGATCCGGCAGCATTTTTCAATGCCATGTTCTCTATGTTCAATGCGATGACCCTTGCTGGTGCACCGGCTGGTCCCACGGGTCCATTGGCATTTTCGTTGGGCTCCCCTGCTCCGTACAAGGCAGCGCCGTTTGTGCCATTCTATCTGGCTGAGGGTACCGGACCGGTGCCGATTACATCGCCTCGAGGCCCTGTGGATCCCATGACATCGCCTTCTAGATGTATGGCACTGATTTCATCACCCCGTCAGCCGGCGCCAATGGTGGAGCCACGAGCATCCTCGGTGCCATTAGGATCCGTGCCGGTGCCAGATCCGAGTGATGGATTCGACTGGAGTCAACCTTCCTCTCCTGTTCCACGTCAGGTGTTGAAGCTGGTGTCTTCGAGATCGGCAAATTCCATGTCGACGCCGAGGTTGGAGGCTCAATTGAGGTCACGCAGGAAGGCCTTACGACTCTTGGAAGAGGAAGAGTATCAAAGGCAGTTGTTGAAGGAAGGAGAGATTGTCGAGTCCTTGGGAGAGTATCATTTGGGGAATTCCTATCTGATGCGCAGGCTGCAGCAAAACAAATAATCCAGTCTGGCCTGGACTCGGTGGCCAGGGCAGTGGGTACATCTATTGCTACCAGGAGGCACGCTTGGTTGAGGTCCTCTGGGTTTTCTTCAGATGTACAGACCACTTTGTTGGATTTGCCATTTGATGGGGAAAACTGTTTGGAGATAAAGCGGACTCTGAACTAGAGCGCTTTAAAGATAGCTGGGCCATGGCAAAGTCTTTGGGATTGCAAGCCTCCTCTGCTACCCCTTTTAGGTCCTTTCACAAGTTCAGGGGGTTTGGGCGTGGAGCCGTTTATCAAGGGAGACCCCAGTCCTCGGTCCAGCAGCCTACCAGCCTCCCATAGCGGTCCTTTAGAGGGTGGGGGAGAGTTAGGACAAGAGGGGCCACCCAGCAGCACCCTACGTCATCCTCTTCCTCTAGAGTACAACAGCAAGGGAAGCAGCCCTAGTTTTCTCCCCTTTATCGACCATACTTCTCCTGTTGGGGGAAGATTACGTCTTTTTCTCCACAAGTGGGAGTTAGTTACATCAGACTCATGATTTCTAAATATTGTGAGAAAAGGATATGCTCTCCCTTTTCAGGAGCTTCCTCCGCCCATCCCTCCACGTCTCTCGTTTTGTTCAGAAGACCATCTTGTGTTGTTACAGCAGGAGGTTCAGACCCTATTGTCAAAAGGTGCGGTGGAGTTGGTTCCAGAGCAGGAAAGGGGTCAGGGTTGTTATTCAAGACACTTCCTGATCCCCTAGAAGAGCGGTCTTTTGAGACCAATTCTAGACCTGAGGATTTTGAATTGGTTCCTCAAACAGGAGAAATTCAAGATGCTGACTCTAGCGCAGGTACTTCTGGCGTTGAACAAAGAGGATTGGATGGTGCCTGCCGACTTGCAGGATGCGTATTTTCATATCCTTATACTCAAGTCGCACAGGAAGTATCTCCGATTTGTGGTGGGGTTGCAACACTGCCAATTTACAGTCCTTCCATTTGGTCTTACTTCCACACCTCGGGTCTTCACAAAGGTGAAGGCAGTGGTGGCAGCAAGTCTCAGAAGGAAGGGGATATCGGTATTTCCTTACCTGGACAATTGGTTGATCAAAGCCAAGTCTCCAGAGCTTGTGTTGCGTCACTTGCAGATGACAACTCAGTTGTTGTTCAGGCTGGGTTTTTCGATAAATGTACCCAAATCTCACCTGGAGCCCTCTCAACTCCTCCTGTGCATAGGGGCAGTACTGGATACAACATTGAATCAGGCCTTTCCTCCACCTCAGCGGATCCAGGGTATTCAGGCGTTGATTCCAATGTTTCAAAATGGAGCGGTTGTTTCAGTCCTCAAGGTCTTACGCCTGCTCGGTCTGTTCACTTCTTGCATTCTGTTGGTCACTAATGCACGTTGGCACATGAGGGCTCTCCAGTGGTGCCTCCACAGGCAGTGGTTTCAACACAAAGTGGATCTCGAGGAGTCGATAAAGATCTCCAGAGATGCTGCAGCAGATTTACGATAGTGGGCTGTGGACGGCAACCTTTCTCAAGGAAGGCCGTTTTCACTGCCTACTCTGGTGGCCACGATCATGACCGATGCTTCTACTCTAGTGTGGGGCGCTCATCTGGGGGACCTGAAGATCAAGGGTCGTTGGTCTCCAGTGGAACAGACTTTTCATATCAATCAGTTGGGATTGCGGGCAAAACGTCTGGCTCTCAAGGCCTTCACCCCGTCCCTTCGCGGTCAGTCAGTTCAGGTCCTGACGGACAACACTACCGCAATGTGGTATATAAACAAGCAGGGAGAAGTAGGGTCATATCTTCTCTGCTGAGAAGCTCTGCGTCTCTGGTCCTGGCTTCAGGACCATCAGATTTGCTTGATAGCAAATCATGTGGCCGGGGTGCTCAACGTGCGCGCGGACTCTCTCAGTCGGCATCTTTTGGCTGATCACGAGTGGCGTCTCCATCCGTATCTGGTCCTTCACATCTTTCAGATGTGGGGTTCTCCAGTGATAGATCTGTTTGCCACTCAGGAGAATGCACACTGCCCGTCATTCTGCAGCCTCCAGTATCTGGTGCAAGGAGCTTTGGGGGACGCGTTTCAGATCTCTTGGTGCAACCAGTTGCTTTACGCGTTTCCCCCCCATACCCTTGATTCCTCGGGTTCTGAGAAAGATTCGCCAAGATCGGTCTCAGGTTGTTTTAATAGCCTTGGATTGGCCAAGAAGGGTGTGGTACACGGACCTTCTCCAGCTATCGCTGTGCCCTCCGCTCCGTCTCCCTCTCAGGGCAGACCTTCTCTCGCAGGGGCAGGTTCTACACCCCCACCTCTTGAGCCTGCACCTTCATGCCTGGAGATTGAACAGGTCAACCTGAGTTCCTTTTCACTCCCGCCAGATGTAGTGGATGTTATTTTATCGGCCAGGCGACACTCCACTAAGTCAGTTTATGCTGGCAGGTGGGCAAAATTTGCGGCTTGATGTAGAGAAAAGCAAATTGATCCTTTGAAGGCCCACCTTTCTGATATTTTATTATTTGCTTTGGACTTAGCAAAGAAGGGTTGTGCAGTGGCTACGATTAAGGGTTATTTAGCTGCTCTGTAAGCCTTTCTTCGCCTCCCGGATCAGCCCTCATTGTCTAAATCACCTATTGTGGTTAGGTTTCTTAAGGGTTTACTTAATAAGTTTCCTCCCACTCCTTTTCATGTGCCTCAGTGGGATCTAAATCTTGTTTTAACCTTTTTAATGGGGACACCATTTGAGCCCATGCACTCTTGCCTGTTAAGGTTTTTAGTGCGTAAAACAGTTTTTCTTGTTGCTTTCACCTCAGCTAGGCAGGTTAGTGAGCTTCAGGCTCTTTCTGTTAAACCCCCCTTTACCTTGCTTTTCCCAGATAAAGTGGTGTTAAAAACTAGGGCGGCTTTCCTGCCAAAAGTTGTCACTACTTTTCATATAAGGCAGACTATTACCCTTCCATCTTTCTACCCTCCTCCTCGCCCCTCGAAGGAGGAAGAAAGGCTTCACCGCTTGGACCCTAAAAGGGCACTTAGTTTTTACATTGAAAGAACTAAGGACTTTCGCCTAGAAGATCAGCTGTTCGTGGGGTATATTGGACAGAGGAAGGGAAGAGCAGTCTATAAAAGAACAATCTCCAGGTGGGTTATCCTTTGTATCAAGATCTGCTACTCGTCGGTGAAAAAGGTTCCCCCTGAGGGTATCAGAGCCTATTGCACCAGTGCTAAGTTCGCTACTTCGGCCCTGGCAAGGGGGTTTCTGGTGGTGGATATATGCAAGGCAGCAACTTGGGTGTCCCTCCACACCTTCGCAAAGCATTATTGCTTGGACTCTGAGGTTCGGAGGGATGGCCATTTTGCACGATCTGTGTTGCAGGATTTCTTGGTGTAATCAGACAGGCACCCACCTCTGAGTGTTGTACTGCTTTGGGACTCTATTCATAAGATGAGGAATCCACAGGTAGTTGTATCCATCAGAAGAACAAGTTACTTACCTTCGGTAACACGTTTTCTGGTGGATACAATAGCTACTTATGGATTCCTCACAGTCCCACCCGCCTCCCCCCCTTGCCTGTCTGATTTCACTAGGATATGGGGTTGTATAGATGTATGTATATATTGATATTTTTCCTGTATATATAAATTATGGTTTTGAATATATTGCATCCATGAAGATTTTGTGTATATATGTATTTATTTGAGTTATTCTGGAGTCGGTTTTCACCTGTTCGCCTCAAAGGCTCGTAAAAAATGGGTGAAACTGACGTCAGCACGCTGGTGAGGACCTCTTATTGGCACAGTGACGTCAGATGGAGTCGCGTGGAGCCGTGCAATTTTGACCTCCTCGTCGACGTGGAGAGCTGGGAAGAAGATTTTCCGTTGGATGCTGGCACAAGGGTGAATTTATAAGGTGAGGAATCCACAAGTAGCTATTGCATCCACCAGAAAAAGCGTTACCGAAGGTAAGTAACTTGTTCTTTCCTTTGAATTAGAAGATGAACGCGTGCTCATGTCTGACCTATTCTGTACTATTTCTGAAATTTTGATGGAGGCATCAGAAAGTTAGACTCTTAAACATAAAATCGCTTTCTTCTGAATGTGGCACATGATCAGCGAAAGGTTTGGTTGAGCGGTGTTAGTGACATCCTTGCTGGTGAGGAGGTAACCACTACTGCTCTGAATGCCAACTCTTCAAATGTAAATCCTTAAAATCACGGCCCATCCCCCAGTTCCGGCCCATGTTCAGGTGTTTTCAGCTTGCAAGCGCATTGACATGTTGACATGTTGATGAACCTTTAGTCACGCATGAATCTTCGTTTTAAGTCTTTGGATGGCTATGCTAAAACCCAGCTTTGTGTTTCGTTTCTTTTAAGCGGAACAGAAGTAGGGAGCAGGGTTTCCGATTTCTTGCAGCAGTTTTTTTCTTACCACTTGAACGTGCACTGGCTCATTATTTTAAACGGTGAGAATTAAATTTAGCATACCATACCGGGAAATTTGGATGAGTGGTTTAATTGAATGCTGCGTGTGGCACTAGGAGACATGTTTTATATTTCTGTCTTCTTAGGCTCGCCGTGTCACATGATTTAAGGCAAATAACCTGATCTGTTTACCTGCCAAGTCCTCTATCCTGCCAACATCGTTGACATGAAGTTCTGTATGAAACCCGAACAGTAACATTTACGAGCTAAAATTATTACGTTCAACAGTTGCTTTTCTTGGGCTTTCCCTTTATTTGTTAACCCGTTTAGTTGTATATTTTCAGAGTGGGTACACACAGTTGCGTATGTTGCTAAGTAAATCTCCAATACGTGGTACTACTTTGATATCTATAAATGGACGGAGTGGGTTTGAGAGTAAGCGTGCTATTAACCTTGGCTTTAATATGCAGCAACATTTCCTAAAATGCTTTGCACATTTCTCAATGAGTTCAGACTACCACCTGCTAAGAAGCTACCACAACTACTGCTGCCTTGACTGGATAATTTCTTTCTCGCACTGTACAATTGGTTTAAATAACTTTTTACACTATTTTCTACAAATGCATCATCTACTATTGATTTCAGTAGCTTCAGCAGCCAACATGATCTCTAGCTCAGGCAAAGTAAAAAGACAGAGACAAGAATCTGTATGCAAGGTAGAATGCAGATTCAACGCTGCTGAGCTACCCTTCCCCACCCATCACCCTTTAGTTAAGGCACTGGGACTTTGGAAAGGTGTCAATTGTTCCAAGTAAAGGAGGTAAGTGTTCAGTTGTTCTTCTTGATAAGTGGGTGTGCTAGGGGCATAAAGTACTTTTTTCAGCAAAAGCAAGAGGATACACCTTTAGCTGACCCCGGCTCTTGTAAAGCAACATAATGGCATTGGGTAAGCATGCTAAAAGTACCCACTGCATCTTTGAATATGGGTGGGCTTTTAGAAAATATATATTTTTAAGTGTTGGCAAAATCTAAAAGAACTCTAAGCAATTGTGGTCTATATCTTCACCACTGACTGAACCGTCCTGCAGTTTTGGAAGGAGTCCGAGAATTACCCTAAATGTTATGCATACAAGATAACTGGCCTAGTCAGCATAAAATAATCAGAATAAAATAGCTTGCCTTTTTCAAGATTTCCCCTGAGGAATGGGAAATGGCCACCAGAATTTTGCCTTACTGACACCTGCAGGTTTTTCTGTCATTTTGACGTGTTTTTCGCAAGCATATTTTGCCTGTTTTGTACTGATGAAATGCACCCAGGTCAAGCAAATAAGAACCAGCCATTTCTCAGTGAACTCTGTCAGATATTTTGTTGCTGCTTTCCCACACAGCTCAATTAGCTTTGTCATTCACCTGTTATCACCACCACCACTTTGGCTCAACTTATACACAGCCTTGTGGCCCAGACAACCCCACATAAGCACACATAATTCAGTGGTAAACTGATACACAAAACCAATGCCCTAATAATAGTGCCACTTAATTCTGATGGGGCAGGTATGAGGATTATGAGATTTTAACTTTCTTATTTGGAAAAGTGAGTGTGGGGACAAACTGATAAGGGTGTTCTTTGGCACAACAACACCTACGTAACGGAATTATCTTGATTGATTCTGCCTGCTGTTCACTGCTTTACCCCCTCGTCCTCTGGGTAGATACAATAGAAGTTTACCTCTTTTTTTAACATAAAATGGGGGCACATGACTACTCTCTTTAGGCAAGGTTCTAGAGAAGGACTCATTGAGAAGAGAACTTGTAAACTGTCTTCTGCTGCTCACCAGACTTCTGCAACCATATTTTGGCCATGGAGCTACTGTCTTCGTGACTAGCTTAGTGACAGCTCCATCACCCCAAATGGGCCATACCTCAGAACTAATATTCTTCCAACAATGAGGCCTAGTCTTTGGGATTATGAAGCCTCTTCATCCTTCACTTTCAGAGTCCATGTTTTCTCGTCATTGTAGTCAGGGGCGGCATATTTTCCTTTCACCATTCATTTCATGCTTCCTGCAATTCTTTAAACTTAAACAGTCTGCGTTCTTTTGAGGGTCTGTTCTGAAGCATTACTTGATGCCAAACGCCATCTGCTCTCCACATATAAATTAAGGATTACATGCACCACTAATCAAAGAGCAAAAGATGGCGTTGCCAAGCTACTCAAGAGTGATGTGGGACAGCTTGAAACCTCCACTGTCCACCTACTGCATTTCCTCATGTTCCCCATGTGTACATGAACACATGTCCACATTGTATATTAATCTGCGCCCCCTGCTGCACATCAATGGAGTCCCCAATGATTTCCATTTCTCCCTCAGCCTTGTGCCAGTCATCCATATATCATCCAATGGTCCCCTTCTATACAAAATCAGGGGGCTGATTTAAGAAAAGTGCCCCCCCGCTGCCAGAATTTCTGAAGTGTTTGATGTACTATGTAGGAGTAGTGCCAAAATGTGGGCACTACTCCTGCTGAGTGCATAGGGGCCCATTGTATTCAATGGCATGCCCAATTTTAACAGCTGAGCAGGCGTTAAGGTGCCAAAAACAATGGTGCAAGGAAATCTCTAAGATTTCTGTGTGCCATTGTTTTGGCAACTCTAATGGAGGAACGCCCCCCTTGCATACATTATGCCTGGCGCAGCCATAATGTGGCGCAAGGGCATACAAAGTGGCGCAGTGCATGCAAAGTGGCGCAGTGCATGCATTGCACCACTTTGAAAATATGGCACTGTAAAATGCCACGTTAGTGCCTCCGTAGCGTAAAAAAATACGTTGCTATGGCGGGGCTAAGGTGGTGCTAGGGCATCTTAAATCAGGCCCCACGTGCTTTACTCATGCATATTATCCAGTACTCCACTGGGATGCACTACTAATTCCAATTATTAGACCCTTTGCACATAAAGTACCCTATGATACGCCACTGTACATCATGTTATGTCCCATGCCTCACATCATCTTGTGACCCCTGCTCTGCCACTTCTCCTGCCTGTCACATTCAGCTGTATAACAATTGGTAGGAAATGGTTAGCTTGTTTTATCTCAGATGTAGTCATCTGACAAAGAGGCGCATATTGCCTGCAGTTGATCAAATAAGTCACCCAAATCAAGACATTCTGTTTACACTAGTTACTGATATGGGATAATGTTGCACTCATACTCAAAGTATGACCTCATGCATATATGCATGAATATACATAAATGTTTGGGACACACACTAATCATACTATGAATGCTGTGCAACACTCCACACCAAAGTAACACTCTGCTAATGGGCAGAGTAGAACACCATCACACTGAGCCATGTCAACACGACACTAAACATGACCTTCATGTCAACATGTGCTGCGTGATCCAATCTAATGCATCATACCATGTAATGCATATAATATGAACCACACATGAAAAAAAACTAAGTACATTTCAAGACATCATTCTCACATGATCAACAAAAAGGATTCAGTCACCCTTGAGAATGTCAACTACCTCACCTCAAGTGCATCCAAAAAAGAGAAACATACCAAGAAGCACAATAATTCACTGGATTATGCTGTGTAGTTGAATATGAAAATTCACAGCAATGACGTAAAACTTTTCAAGAAATCATCACAAGATACAATTGATACACAAACACCACAATTGTATGTAGCTGACATAGCATCAAACAGCATAGGATGCCATGTGACACTCCACAACATTATAAATCCAGAGCACCAATTATGTAAAGAAAAACCACCAAAAAGGTGTTAATTCAACATTAAAAATATCCAATATCTGAACATTGTTAGCAGAGGACAATGTTGCACCCAGAACACTCTAACAGAATCAATGCAGCTCCCAAGTCCAAGCGGTCTGTTTGTTGTTCGTTAGCTTTATCAATGCACACATCAAACATGTGACCCAAGCTATCCTGCCAACACTGACAGACATAGGAGACCCCATCAGATAGCATCTAACTCCAGCAACACTAAGCGAGACAGCACTGATACTGAATTATAACACCAGAGGCCTCAGAGCACAGTATATGCAATCAATTTAGTAAACCGGCGGCAGATTATTCTTGCACTTCACCGCCAAGAGGTGGAACACTCTTCCCACCCACCTGCGTCAGACCAAATACCTCTTTACCTTCAGGAAACTTCTCAAGACCTGGCTGTTTGAGCACCTCAGCACCTTGAGACCCTCAAGGGTGAGTAGTGCGCCTTACAGATTCCTAGATTTCCCCCTCCCCCCCCCCCCACACACCGAGGCAGCTTGGGGCCATAGCCCACTAGGCACCAGGGATATATATATATATTTTTTGTTCATCTAGGGTTCGGGACTACCCAGAATTGGCATTGCAATACCCCCACTTCCTTTCCCAAAAATCAGCAGTTTTTCTGTCCCCCTAGGGGGCAGATGGGGACAATAGACTTGTAAATCTGGGGATGCATAAGATTCCTTTGGATTCCATGGGTGCTGTATGGAAACACTCACAACAACACCCATGGAATGCCCCTTTCACTCAGTGTTATGCCTGAAAGGGGTCCATATTTACAAGACCATTAAAAGTCACGTAAGGTGGATTTTCTGTGGCCTTGTAAATATGGGACAGCACACTGCGACACCCGAGCGCAAAACAAAATGATGCACCAGTGGTGCAGTATGTGGCTAGGGCCTCCTAAATGAGGTCTTCACAAAATTACGGCAAACAGACCCACGGTGTTCTCTAATATAGACACAGCAGTTGTACAGGATAGAGCCATGTTCACCCGGACCATTGAAGAGAGTGAATGAAGGCGTAACATTACATGAGAAGTAGGCCAGCAAAGAAAGTTAGTTTGTTGGTGGCAATTCCGATAGGAGTCCTAGTTAGATAACAGAAACACACACACAGAATATGGCATAGAAATATGAAGTTGATGGCTTAGTGCAGAGCAGCAATACTTACTATAACAGAAATAGGTCTCTGATAACTAAAGTCATTTTGAATCTGAGAGCTTGGGAGCAGATAACACGCCAAGGCATTATGGATAAGGTGGCTTACCATTCCACAGATCAGAACATGGTGAGGCCTAGTGTTGCTCTGGAAGTGATCACTCTTGCTGTGCTTGCAAAGACATGAAAGTGGAGGAAAAATGGCTCACCTTACCAACTTGACAAAAACTCATAACCCCTGCAGAGAACTTCAGCAAAGCTCTTTATTTGAAAATGATGCAAAATGCTGAAGGCAATATTGCACATTGATTGCAAAGCCTGGCTCTGGCAGACACTAGGTATCTTGGGAAGTTCAGTTTGCGGTCCTATAGCTTTTAGTGGTGGAGGTTCAGGAAAATCCAAAAATATATTTGGAAAAGATGAAAGTATTTTATGTTGTGCTTGCCAAATAACACCAGATGCAGGCAACAGGATTGACTTCCCGTGACCATTGATTATGATATGATTTATGTAGGACATTCTACAACACTCCACTCCACAATATGCCACTTCACTATGAGAGACACTGTTCTATTCTGTGCCACTTCATTTAATGCCACTTTGCATCACTTTTCATCACTCCACTCTACCACTGTCCACTCTACTACATTCCAAGCTACTACATTACACCCTACTTTATGCCACTCCACTCTGACAGTCCCCTTTACAGCACTCTATTCCATTCTACTCTATGGCACTCTGACACTCCACAACACTATGCCACTGTATGCTACTTTATGCCACTCCATTCTACTACACTCCATGCCACTTTAGTCCTCTCTACGACACTCCATGCCGCTCCTGTGTATGACATTTTACTTCACTCTATGCTACAATACTCTGCTCCCCTTCACTCCACTTCACTGTACGGTACTCCACTTTACACTACTCTACTCTACAACACTTTATTTCATTCTACAACATATTACTGCACTCTAAGCTAAGCTGCTCTGACACTCCTTGCACCTCTCCACTCTGTCACTTCACTCTATGAAACTCTACTCCACTCTGTACCTCTCTACACCATGGGTACTCAGACATTTTCACAGGGGCCAAAAAGTTTGGTCTGTTATGTGCCCGAGGGCCGCATCCATTTCAGAGGAATGGTGGCCGAACGATGGAATTAGGGGGATTGGCTGCTAGGTATGGGTAGGCGGAGTGAAGGATACACGCCTAGTGACTGATTTGAGCAATATGAAACTAGGAAACCTGAGATTAATCTGGTCTTCCCCACTTTTCCAAATTGTGTGATCCTAGACAATTGCTTACTTTCACCTTTCCTCCTTTTTTTCATTATTACATATGAGGACAACAAAGGTTCAGCATCTACACTGTAAAAATATGCTCCTGTGTTTGATTAAAAAAAAAATATAAAATTGTTCCTGTACAGTAGGAGCCCAGGTCACTCAAAACGTGCACAGAACATCTGACTTGCCTCGTTAATTCACTATTGGCATATTTGTCAGGGTAGGGTAAGAATGAATGTTTCTGAATTCATGTTTAAAAATTAT
Source organism: Pleurodeles waltl (assembly GCF_031143425.1). Taxonomy (NCBI): domain Eukaryota; kingdom Metazoa; phylum Chordata; class Amphibia; order Caudata; family Salamandridae; genus Pleurodeles; species Pleurodeles waltl. The sequence continues at coordinate 540,669,097 of NC_090442.1, forward strand.
CACTTTTAAATTAATACTTCTCATTGCAATGATATAATAACTTATACTTAGGTTGAAAGGTTCATCATGTTAACTTAATACACATTTTGAATTTTGAAGCAACTGTGATATTTTTACACTTTTCCTGTAGGATGTCTTTAAAAATGAACCTGTTTCTTAAGTGAAGCTCAGGACTCTCTAGTTACTTCCTTTCCACCAGTTAACCACGAAATATTGAAGATCTTTTATTTTTTGAGCTGAATTCAGTGAACACCAGCCCTGTACACCTGTTGCCCAGGGGGCCGCATGTAAAGGTCAGAGGAGCCGCATGCAGCCCCCGGGCCGTACTTTGAGTATCCATGCTCAACACTATACACTACTCTGTACCGCTTAACTCTTAGCCGCTCCACTCTAAGCCACTCTGACTCTATTTCACTCTACGACGGTCCACTCTGACACTCTATGCCACTTTATACCACAGTCCACTTTACTCCACTCTGACAGTTTACTCCATTCAGTGCCCCTCCTTTCTACACCCCATTGCTCTTTGCCCCTTCACTTGACTGAACTCTACTCAGTGCCACTCCACAGCATTCTATGACACTGTACACTACTCTGTTACCCTCCACTCTGACACTTCACTCTACAACACTGTCTTTCACTCTATAACATAGCCCCACACTCTATGCCCTTCCACTCTTTGAACCTCCACTCTGACACTCCACTCTACTACCCTCCACAACACTCCACACTACTCTGACACTCTTGATACACCACTCTACTATACTCTGTGCCACTTCACGCTACATAACCCTATTCTATTCCACTCCACATAACTCTACCCTGTTCCACTAAACTTTACGCCACTCCACAACACTCCACTCTATCCTATTTGGCTCTATTCTACTCCATCCTAAGACACTCCATTCTGACAGTCCACTCCATCTATACTCCAGTCTGTGACACTCCAATCTAGCACCCTGTGTAGCTCGACTATGCTAAACACTACTCTAAGCCATAGCACTCTGACACACTGACACTGTACACAAATCCACTCTCTGCAATTCCACTCTGACACTCTACTACACTCAACACCACAAGAATCTATGACACTCTGTGCCCCTCCAATGTATGCCTCCTACTCTACGTCACTCCGAGACTCTACTACACTCTAATCTACAACACGCAACACCACTCCACGCTAAATATGCCACTTAACTCTAGGCTACTTAACTTCCCTCTACACCACACTTCTGTGGTGCTCTACTCTGACACTCCACTCTGCCATTCTGTGTGACTTCACACTATGCCACTTCACTCCACTCTATTCCATTCTAAGGTACTTTATCCAACTATTTGCCCCTCCGCTTCACGACTATGACAATCCACTCTATGCCACTCCATGAAACTCTATGCCACTTTACGCCCTACCACTCTACACGCTTCCACTCTGTGGCACTCCTCTCTATGGCACTCTAAGCCCTTCTACTCTATGCTCTTCTACAACACTCCACTCTATGGCACTCTACTCCCCTGCAGTCTAGGACACTTTACGTCACTCCACTCTTAGCCCCTCCACTCACCTCAATTCTATAACCCATACCACTCTACTCCATGACACACTATTCTACAACACTTCACTCTATGGTGCTCCATGGCATGCCATTTCACAACACTCCACAACACTACACTTTAACCCATTCCACTTTATCACAATCCACTCTACAAAACGGCGCTCTGCGACACTCTACTCCACTCTATGTCCCTATTTTCTAAAACACTTTCTCATATATGCTCCCCCACTTTACAGTGCTGTGAGGAAAGTCCTCTTTTGTCATGGTTAGCCCCCACTTTTTGCTTGGTATTTGATGTTGTTTCAAAGTAATTAATGCTCAGGGTCCCTGCTAACCAGGTTCTCTGGGCTAAATTTATTTTCCAAAATTGTTGTGATGCGTTGGCACAATAGGCAACACCTTTAGCTGTCACTAAAAGTCCCTAGTAAATGGTACTTAGGTACCTAGGCCCTGGGGTACTAAGGGTTTGCCCCTGAGGGTAGCAGCACTAGTTGTGCCACTCTCAGGGACCATGCATCCAGATGCACCCAGCACTGCCATTGGAGGTTGAGGTGCTGGTGCAATCCTAAAATGCAAACTTGACATGGCACACAGCCTGTCCACTATACATTGCATGCAATATAGGTAAGCCATCCCTCTGGCAGGCCTTCCAACCCTAATGCAGGGTGCATGAACAGTATGTCCCTACTATGTCCTTGCCAAACCCGGGACATAGTAGGTGAACAGAGCAGCCATTTTAAATGCATTTGTTGGACACTGGTCAGTACGAATTTCACAGCCACAGGATGGCCACTCTGAACCCTAGGTTGTTTGGTATCAGACAACTCAGAATTATAAATCCAAACTGGTACCAGTGTTGGATTTTTTGCAAAATGTACCCATGGGCCACCTTGGAGGTGATCCCTGCAAAGATAACTAACCCTGGCCTTGTGGTCCCAACCAGTCTGCCACCACCAGACAAGATTCTGGAACCCTAGGGTGAGAGACTTTGTTCTCTGGATCCAGAAACAAAGCCCTTCTTGGGCAGAGGTGTTACAGCTCCTCCCCCAGGAATGTGCACACGCCTGCCTATGAGCTTCAGAGGGCTTGCTGCTCTTGGAACTCAACCCCAGCCCTGCTGATAGGAGTAGATGGCTGCCCCCATTGCAAACCCCCATTTTTGGCAGGAGCAACGGCAGGAAACTGCGCAAAGGACTGAAGAGTGGCCACCCAAGCTTGCGCCACTCCTAAGGTGTTGCATGTGAGGACCCCTACATTTCATTTCCTCCATCTTGCATGGAAGGAAAATAGCCAATCAGGGATAGGGAAGTGACCTGTACCAACAGGAAGTGGTCACTTTGTGGGTTTAACCACCCTGAGGTGGATGACCCATAGGTCACTACTAGGTACTCCCTTAAATGCCTGTTAAATACAGTATTTAGTGGGCCACCCTAGACCTGCAGATCAGATTTGACGGACCGAAGAAGGCAAGTGAAAAGAAGACCCAAGACTTGAAATCTGAAGTCCTGCTGCACTCCAAGGAGACCGTCCGGACTCACCTTGAAGTCCGCCTGTGCAGTGAAAGTGGTCTACTCGCTTGTCCTGCCCCAGCTCCAAATACTTCTGCAGCTGCTCACGCTCAAACTGGCAATCACCAGAATTTCTCTGGCTTGTCCATAGGACCCATCAACGACCTTGACCTACAAACAGAAGGAGACATTGGTTAACGCATTGCCTGATTTTATATGCATTTTAAAAAAATTCTCCCATTGATTCCTATGGTGCTTAATTACACAGAAAAATGCTATTTTTACTAAACTTTGAAAAATCATAACTTAAAAAGCACTTACCTGATTTTGATGATCTTGGTCTTAATAATTTTTATAAAAAAAATCTGAAGTATTTTTGTAAATTGGTCTTGAGTTATTCTTTTGAGTGTGTCTTGTTTTATTGATACTGTGAGTACAACAAATGCTTATCACAACTCCAAGATTGGCCTAGCTGCTCAACCAAACTACTATTAAAATTGATTGGACTCTCTACACAGTGCACATTATTTTTGGACACTATATATAGATCCAGCCTCCTACAAGTGTTCCACTCTACACCACTCCACTCGAAGCCACTTTGCCCCACTCCTACTCCACTCAGCTGTTCGTCACTCTACTCAACTTTATGCCACTCTACTCTGCCATACTATGGCTGTTTAGTCCACTCTGACATTATACTCTGACTCTCCACCCTACAACAATCCACTCTATCCCATTCCACTCTGACACTCCACTCCTACACCTCATTCCGCTCTACTCAGTGACACTCTACACCCCTTCACCTTATGAAACTGTACGCTCTACCACTCTACTTCATTTTACTCCACAATACAACACTTTACTCCACTCTACGCTATACCTCTCCACGGCGCTCTACTCCACTATTTCCCACTCCACTCTGACAGTCCAATCTACGACACTCCACAACACTCTGATACTCCACTCTATGCCACCCCATTCTACCACTCTCTACATCAGTATAATCCACTTTATGCCCCATCACTCTGCAAGACTTTACTCCACTCTCCTCTATGCCTCTACACTCTATGCCTCCACTATGTGCCACCTCACTCTAAACCACTCTACTGTACGCCACTCCACTCCACTCCACTCTATGCCACTCTGCTCAGCTGTTCACCACTCTACCCTCTTTGTGAAACTTTACTTAACTCTACGGCATGTTACTGTACTCTGACACTCCACAACGCTACACTGTATCCCACTCCACGACAATTAACTCTGACACTCCACTCTACTACACGACATGCCACTCCACTGAACGACACACTACTTTATGCCACAACACACTATGCCCCATCACTCTTTGCCCCCACGCTACAATTCTACAACACTCTACTCTACACACCCCCACTTTGACAGTCTGAGAGTCTTCACTTTACACAACTCCCTCTATGTACCCCACGCCACTTTACCCTATGCCATTCCCCTCTACTCCACTCTGACACACAGCTCCACTCTACTTCACTACTCCACTCTATGCAACTCCCTCTTTGTACTCTACACCACTTTACTCTGCTACCACACTCTACTTAATGACACACTATTGCACTCTACTCCACTCTGAGCCACTGTAAGCCACTCTACTGTACGACACACTACTCCACTCAACCCTACTCGATGACACTCAAATCCATGATACGCCACTCTGACAACTCCACTCCTTGCAACGCCACACCATTCCACTCCATACCACTCCACTCTACCACACCCAGATCCACTGTATTCCACTCTGTGACACTCTGCTACACCACTAACATTTAGCCATGGTGAACACCAGTCATGCTGGGGTACAAAATGGCTAAAACACTGGCAAAGCCAATAGGTCTTTCATAGATGTAACCTGTCGGCTCTGCCAATGCTTATGATTGTTCTTCACCCACCCATGGGAAGGTCAACAATCTTTTTTAATTTGGAAAGCTTATGGAAAAGGTTTTACATTAAGCAGTTCAATGTTTTAAATGTACTTGCATATTATGGCAATATTTGAATACATCTTCTAGGAAGGTCACTATTATTTTAAGAACATGTCTTTTCTGATAAAAAATAAACTCCCCCAGGCTGTGAGCAGCATAACATTGCTTCAGCTCGCTGCCTGTAAGAATGTAGCCTTTACTGCAAAACAATGATAGTATCTCAGCCATCTAGCCATAATCTAAAAACATATTTCATTGTGCATATTAATATTTCACCAAAGGCAAAGCAATGTAAAGACTGTATTTCTGGTACAAATATTAAAACGTAACAGGCATTGGTACCTCTAGGTTACTTGGCAAAAACAATTAAAGCGGTTTATATTGTATCACTTAGTATTGCACAATCATTTTAAAATTGCAGATAAGGATCAAATAGCAATAGTGTAGTATTCTGAGATTCAAAACTGACTCAAATTGCTTTTAACTACATTGAAAAAACCACTAACAATTGTAATGCCCAAAAAGTCTAAATTCAGTAGCTTCATGTCGATAAAGTGTTATTTTAATAAACAGAGAAAATGTTAATTTGCATGAAAAATATCTGGATAAAATTCAGGTTATGCAGCTTTCTTTGAAATGTATGTCCTTTCCGCTGCTAGTATGTGTTTCTGGTGAGCAAAGTGTGTTTAAATGCAAAGTGTGTTTAAGGCTGCAGTACCGTCTCCTGATGAGCCTAAAAAAAAGGCTGATCTGCCCCCAAGGGAGTCAGAAATGGCCAACAGTTCTGTGCCCCCTTTGCGGGTGACCCTTGCCAAAGGGGTGCCCCCAACACAAAATAAAACTAAGGAAAAAAATCCCTGGCATCTTGGGGGCCAAAGGCCCTAAAAAAAAGGCCGATATGCCCCCGGGGGGGGGGAGGGGACAGAAATGGACAACAGTTCTGTGCCCCCTTTGACACACACAAACACAACAATATCATGCCCCCAGGGCAGCAACCTTTCCCCAAGGGGTCACTCCCGAAATTATAAAAACATAAAGTGATCCCTGTTTTCATGTGGGTTTCAACCACCCCCCTCCCCAGTGGGCAGATCGGCTAAAAAAAAAACGGGGAGTCTGGCCCCCAAGGGGGTCGAAAGATGGATAGATTATTGCCCCCAGGGGAGCGACCCTTGCCTAAGGGGTCGCTTCCCAAAATAAACAACAACAAAAAAATCCCTGGTGTCTAGTGGGTAGATTCCTACTCCACAATCGAGTGTCTCGCCCACAATCATGGAGCAGGAATCCACTCAAAGCAGGCACAGAGGGGAAAGAAAAACTCTTTCCTTTCCCCTTGTGTCTGTTTCTCCTCTCCACTTCCTCACCCACCCCCCCCCCACCCCCCAACAAAAAAAATCCCATGGAGAAGAACTTTTTACATGTCCTCTCTCCTAACATGCTGGAAGCACATGGCTTCCAGCGCTTCCCCAGCAGCATTTGCCAGCTGGTGGGGGGGAGGGGGTGGAAGGGAAAGCGATTCCCCTCCCATCCCGACTTGGTGGTGTGGGTGGGAGGCCTAAGGGGGAAGCGCTAGTGCTCCCCCTGTGAGCCTGGTGCAGGACAAGCTGGTCTCATCCCCGACACAGGGGAACCATGGCTGAGGACGAGACCGGCTCACCCCAGGCACCCAGCGGGTTAAAGTGAGATTTCTTCTTTAAAAACAATGCAAAATAATATAAATAAAATAAACCAAGAGACTCTGAGGATTGTTAAGTAATGCTGCTTTTAATGTTTTAATTTGGGAGGTGAATGGCTGTCATCAGTTGAGGATGAAAGGAGCAAACAAGAGTTTCGTCCATGATGAGTTGATCAGCTTCTGTAGGCTACTGAAAAGCAGTTCATTGGTAATGGCAGAATTCCCTGTTCAAGCTGTGGAGCACATGAACACTTGATATCTTTTAGTCAGCACACTGCAACTACTGCAGACTTTAAAGTTCGACGGCTAGGTGAATGCCTAAAAGAGTAAAGACTTGTTGGGGACTTGAAGTCACAGAGTCCTTGAAAATGCTATTGGCTTCAGTGTCTTTGACAATGGAGTATACCTGAAAATTAATAATATAAGACAGTTGACTTCATGATGAAGGGGCTTTTGAGAGCTCAGATGACAGTGGAAGAGGTGTGGTTCAAAAATTGCTCAGTCCAGAAATAGAGTGAATCGGAAGAAATAGGCTTGTGTGAAGTAGAATAAGTGCTGCAGTCAATAAACATAGCAAGGAATCTCATCTCTCTGCACTTAGTATTCTTGTTTCAAATGACTGCAAATAGCAGTTATTGTGGCAGAAAGGGACTCTAATTTACTGTTTATTATAAATTGCTTAAATGAAGCAGACAATGTTGCTAATGCTTGACTTAAGGTTAATCTTTAGGCAAGGACCATATGCAAATAGAAGTAAAAGAGTGAAACTCGCCTGCTTTAAATAACCAGTTTGAAGACCCTTGGTAAGAGAATTAAAGTTGTGTTTTGTGCAAAATAAATATACGGATTCATTCATTCAGTTAAGCGGGGGAATTCATCAGCCTAAAGGTAATGATAGTTGCAGACACCTTCCTATAAAACTGGTATCCACATATAGGAGTTCTGTAAAAGTTTTGTTTTTGCCAGAGGACTCCTTATTCTGCTTCTCCATTTATGCATAGTTCTTAGGTTTGGGAAATAGTCCTGTTTTAGTGGATCACAGAGGCGATGGTTTGCTTCCTGGAGTACCTGCCACTGAAACAAAAGGTTGATGGATGGAAACGTTTGAGCCACCGATCCCTAATTTAAATAAAACACTTTTATTTGAATAAATGAAATTCATAATGACACAAAACAACATTCAGCACAAACAGTTTCATGCAGTAAGAGTAAAAGCATTGAGATGCCACATACAGATAATTCTCCCACTGGATTGATCGAATGATGTTGATACAAAGATGTGATCATCCTTATTTACACCTCACTGACTGACCGATCAGCAAATTAAAGGCCAGTATTGTACTGGCAATCAGCCCAGTGAACCATTGACACTTAAGTTCTCTTGCTCCTTTGTAGAACAATTGTCTTGCATATTTAGCACGTTTGTTCAACACATCCTATCAACTGTGCTTAGGATATTAGCTAAAGCGTGTTTACCTGACACCTTTTCAGAGAGATGAACTAATGGCATAAGAAATAAAAACCAAGAAAAAATAAAATGTGCTAACTTTTTTGTTTTGGCCACATAGAGTTAAAATGCAATGCTACCATTTGGTTTCCTCCAGTAGTTGATCTGCCATTAGTGGCAATTTGTCAACCCAGATTTTGGGATTTTGAACTCTTCAGGCGATAGTATCTGATTTGTCTACTATCGTTGCCTTCACTGACATATAATCCATTGATGTTTTGGTTTAGAGAAACATTGTATGCTTCTTGGAGGACCTATAGCGATTTGCAACCCAATGCCAAGTCCAGTTCTTCTAAAGGCATTTTTAACTGCACTTCCCCATGGTCTCTGGTCCTTGCTTTCTCTTTTGAGACCTTTAAACAATGTGACTTTAAGTGCTTCTTCCTGTGAATGCTATATTGTAAGCCAATTAAACATTAATCTTAACTTAATGACATCACTCAGCGGTTGCAAGCCTAGTTCACATTGTGCCATCTGATTATTTTGTTAGTACTTCTAAGAAGAAACATCCTCTGAGTAATTTTGAACATATTTCCTGGTTAAAAAGCCAGATTTCGTTAAAGGTGCCTTTGGCTCAAATTTGACATATAGGCCCTCATTACAGCCCTGGCGGTCAGTGTTAAAGCGGCAGTAACACCGCCAACAGTCTGGCTGTCAAAAAAGTGAGATCACAACCACGGCGGAAACCACCAACATAAACAGCCACTTTAACACTCAGACCGCCACAGCGGTAGCAACAAACACTGCAGCGGTCACCGCCAACAGACAGGCGGAAGACAATGTACCGCCCACACTATTATGAGAGGCCAATCCGCCAGCTTTTCCGGGGCAGTACCAACACCATCAAAATCACGGCAGAAACAGTACATCAAAGGGGAACCACTCACCTTTTAACACTCCAGGAAGAACCAGGACGCCATGGAGCCCGAATTGCAGATCTTCCCCATGTTGGTGTATCTTTTTATACACCACGAAGTAAAAAGAAGGCGGCGGCGACGACGGTGAGTACTGCACCTAGCACACAGGGGAGAGGAGGAGGGAAAGAGAGTGACACACACACACGCAGCACGCAACACCCCAACCCCCACCCTCACCCACAACAACATACACACAAACACATCCAACAACAATACTGATACACCCCGTCACCCCCTGGAAGAACGCAAGGACAAAAGGAAATTAGTCTAACCAGTGTTATATTGGAACATTCAGATATGGCAAGAGAAAATCAAATAACGTTATATTCAAAAGTTTACATGAAATTCACAAGGCCGTACACTGTCCCTTGCAAATGTCTGTGGACCAGTGGTCCAAAAAAGCATGGGCCTCAAAACGGAGATAGCACTGCAGGGGCAGTCGAAAAAAACACAGGTGCCCCAGGGGTAGGGGAGGGGGGGCACCTCAGCCGGAAGATGGTGCGACGCCACTGCCCCTCGAGGGGCCTCCATGCCCACTGCTTGGTCCTGGGGAGTGCAAAGCCACAGTCTCTCAAGTGGGTGGGTTGCCCACTGCTTGGTCCTGGGGAGTGCAAAGCCACAGTCTCTCAAGTAGGTGGTTAGCCCACTGTTTGCTCCTGGGGAGTGCAAAGCCACAGTCTGTCAAGTGGGTGGATTGCCCACTGCTTGCTCCTGGGGAGTGCAAAGCCACAGTCGCTCAAGTTGGTGACATGTTCCACTGTTTCTGGAGGGGGCATTGTGCCCAGAGTGCTTCATCCTGCCAAGGATAGGGGAGTGGATGCATCTGTCCACTGGTTCTGGAGGGGGCATTTTGCCCAGAGCGCCTCATTCTGCCAAGGATAGGGGGAGTGGATGCATCTATCCACTGGTTCTGGAGGGGGCGTTGTGGCAAAAGTGCTTGATCCTGCCAAGGATAGGGGGAGTGGATGCATCTATTCACTGGTTCTGGAGGGGGCATTATGCCCAGAGCGCTTGATCCTGACAAGGATATGGGGAGTGGATGCATCTATCCACTGGTTCTGGAAGGGGCATTGCGCCCAGAGTGCTTCATCCTGCCAATGATAGGGTGAGTGGATGCATCTATCCACTGGTTCTGGAGGGGGCATTGTGCCCAGTGATGCTGCATCTGGGATGTGGCAGTGACCCTCCTGTCACCTGGGTGTCTGAGCCACGAGATGTACATGGAGCAGGTAGCATGATACTCGATGGAGGCAGAGCCACACTCCATCCTACGGCGACTTAGGCTGCCAACTGCTGCTCGTGCAAGTGGTGGTGCCTCAAGTGGCGTGTCCAGGATGCCACCTGCAGCCTCGGAAGGCTGCACACGTGTGATGCTGCTGACGTCCGATATAGTGGTACCGGCTGGGCATGTGGGGGTGCACATGGCAGTGGCTGCGATGGAGATGCTGCCGGTGCTGGCCATGGTGCAGGTGTCTGTTGTGTTGGAGGGAGACCCCATACCGTCCCCTATAGCCTCAGATGGCTGATCCTTGGGGAGGATGCTGCAGACTGGCGTTGTGGCAGCGACGGTGCAGGTGGCGGTCGTTGCCGCGGTGGTGACTGTGGTACAGGTCGCTGGCACTCCTGAGGGTATGGTGGTCACCAGCCCCTTACCAGGAGGCATAGTACCCTGAGGTGACTTGCCCTTTGTCTTGTGTCCCTTCCCCACCTTGGCAGTCACTGCTGGGAGCTTGGCACTGTCCTCTCTGTGTTTGGGTGAGGCCTTACTGGGTGGGTAGTTCGACTTTCCCCTGCTGGAAGGCTGCCCCTTTTTTTACCTTGGCAGGTGGCGGAATCGGGTGGTCCTTCACATCTGTAGTTGGCACACTGGCAGCTCTGACGGGTGCTCCTTCGATCCTCCCGGACTTGCACGGATCACAGGAGACGCAGATGTGGCTGAGGTGCTGGGCTGGGATCTAGACATCCTGGCCCTAGGGGACGAACGGTGGTGGTGTAGGAAAGAGGTTAAAGTTAGCTAGGAAAAGTTTTTTAGACACACTGGGACGGGAAGATGGAGGGGGTGTGGGAGTGGGGAAGAGGTTGTCGCGTAGGCTCTCATTATCCTAATGAGCCTACTGGATTTTTGGGCTGCAAGATCGTTCGCAGTGTGGGGGACTAAGACTGACCTACGGTGAAGGACCGTTGTCACCCCAAATCCGGGTTATGCTCCGGCTAACTAGCAGTGCCTTATCTCTCCCAAAGGGAAGAGACAATTGGGCAGCCGAGCGCATGACATCTTATTACTTCCTAGGGAAGTCGTGGTCACTCAGGTCACACCCGGTGCTCTCATACACAGTGCGGTCGCATATAAAAATGACAAAGGCAGTTTAAGTTTTAAAGATTGGTTTAATAAAACTGCATTTTATATAGTAAGGCGTGAGCTGCAATAACCAGAACGAAACAACACAGTAGTATTAAAATAGTAACAATGAGAGTGAAGCACAAGAATAAGGCTATCATAGTGCAACTATATTAAGTTCTCTCTAAGTTATATTATGAGCACAGCATGGGAAGCTCTAAGCCTGCCTTTCAGGTTCCCCCGGGAGGACATCAACCCTCATACCTGAGCAAAGGCCTGTAAGCTGCATCAGCATCTGCAACGGGGCAGTCCGCATCTAGTTGTAGATTCCTGGTCTGAATCTCCCTCTGACCTGTACTAGGACTAGAAAGTGAATTTATAACTAACACGCAAGAAAATGTCCCTACGTAAGGATGTGTATCATCTACGAACACCAAAGACTAAACTTCTACCACGTGTACCAGCAGTGTACCAGACTGTAGCCTTGACTGAAGCACAGGGTGAGAAAGAATGCAGTGTTGGCGAACACAGTGCTGAACTAAGCTAAACAGTGTGATAGAAAGAACAAAACAAGACCATAAAACTGGTTATTGTAAAATAACAGTGCAAGGCGAAATAAAACGTGTCTAGGGCAAAGTACACAGAGGCCTAATATGTTAACCTAATATGCATAAAGCTATACTAAAAATGGCTACACTTCACCCTCTCCTTGTCGGTAGAAAGTGGTTTAAGCTGAAGCTAAAAATGCCCTAATGCTAAAATATAAGTAAAACCCTATCCAATTTCAACAAGTTAAGAGGACACATAAGCATAGAATTTCTCAATTTGAAAAATGAGCATGCGGCCAAATGCCGAATTCAAAGGATAATGGCAATTTTGAATAAGTCCAATTCAAGCAGTGGTCACGGAAAGCAGGAGATTCTCCACTTCGGCAAAACCGGAAAATCCACGCCAAACACTAGCAAGGAGCTGGTGTGTTCCAAAGCCTCAGTAGCAACCAAGGCGGCATCCTGTGCAGTGCCTATAAACGAGTGAATATCAACTTCCTCCAGGAAGGGTATCTCGTATTGAGCTTCTCTAAGCAAACGCAGCCGCAGCGTGCATGTCTGGTAATGAGCCCTCATCGGGAACATCAACAGATCAGCATCAACCACTGGGGGGCGTTGCTATGAGAGACAGACGTCCAATGCATGGTCAAAAGAGCACCAACGGCACCGAAACACGGGCTGCACACAATCCAAAACCGGTCTGAATGACAGAGACCAGTCACACCCCAAATGTTACAGGAGTGTTGCTCCAAAGTACTGCATCATACGTTCACAACACAGCTGCGCTGATGGGAGCGCCCACATTCGTCCTTGTTGCGGGGGGACAGCCATTGCGTAAAAACAACAGTAACAGTAAAATGCCGGCTAATAAAGCCAAAGTTACCGGAAATCCCCCCAAAATGTTTCAGAAAATTGAATGAATAGCCGAAGGTATTAAACCGAATATGGAAGAAAAGATATGAACGAAACCAACACCAACAGCTTTGAAAAAGTGTGCTAGTCCAGCCGTTCTCTACTCATTAAATATACGTCTCACAAGTTCACCAATGTGGCTCAGAAAGTTGGTATATAACAGGGACTGTATTTCCGCCGATGACCTTGCCACTTGAAGTGCGTAGGTCTCGCATGCAGATGTAAGAGCCACATGCTTCTGAAACAATAAAGCCTTCAGTCTGCTTAACTTGTAAAAATTCACCTCGGAAGTAGCAATGGGAGGCCAAATATCTTCTACCTCCCTAATTCTAGTGGGGGGGAAACAACATGTTCCCGCGGCAAGTAACGACTTTAGTGACCAAAACAACATAAACTATTCCGGCCCGCATACCACAACAGTCTTCACTATTGAGGAGGACGTAGCTGTGGTTTGAAAGCATATGGAACATGCGTTTGATCAAGGGGACTGGAACTCCCTTCAGATAGCAAGCCAAATTTGCAACCGAGGTCATTACACGCCCCATGCAAGGACAGCTGCTTACAAATCATTGAATGGCTGACTGAAGTCTCGTATTCACTGCCGCTAAGAAAGACCTCTTTCATGCCATTGAAGCATTTGTACAAAAAGGGAAGCTCCCACACCTCATGGATGTACCGATCTCCTAGCTTCTCATATCTGCCTACGGGAACATGTTTCAAACAGGAAGTGAATTGTAATGTAGAGATAGACAGATTAATAACCCCGTGAATCAACCACTCTGCAGAGGGAATCTCGGCGACGGTAAAAGGCAATCTTTCTAACTTTTGAATGTGAAGCATGACATAAGTCGCCTCCTTCTTAGCCATTAGTTGTTGTTGTCGCGTCAAATTAAAGGAAAAAATATTTCCCTGGCACTGATGTGCTGCCACGGAACGCGACCCGCCTTCAATGTCTGAAGCGTCCAACCCAACTGCATAATGGACCTGGTCTGACTCTGTCCATGATATAAAGAAGACATATCAGATTGTATAATGTCTATAGCAGAAGAAACAATGTTGATAATTGTATAAATCTGGTTGGACAAGGGGTGCATTCCATTATCCACAACAGCTAATGCTTTTTTTCAGATTATCCTGATCTATCTGCCGTAACCGGACTGCAGCTTCTTGTTAAAGTCTCCAAATTTCATTGTATACTTCATAGAAGAAACGCTTCCTACGTTGCATCTTCGGGCCTGACAAAAAATCTTGTAAGTCAGTGTCATTAGACAGGAGAGTGAGATGTGTCTTAACTGCGTCTGGCGAGGATGATTTTAGCCATTGCTAGCATAATTTACCCACACTAAATGTCGTAACTATTTCAGCATGTTCTGGTGATATATAGCGAGGGTCTGACCTTCTCGTTCTGAAACCCCCCGAGGAACTGACAAAGCGTTGATGACACCCATTGATATCTATTGGCCACAATAACCACCCACCTGGACGTGTCAGTGAAGTGTTAAATGTACCATTTCTGACCCATTTACTAAGCTCACTAAAAGTTGCATTAGTGTACTTTTGCCAGTTATTAAATTTCGCAGGGACAGATATACTGGGCATGTTTAATTCTCTGATCGTAGCTAAACCTAAGCAGCTGGTCTGCTGTACAGTTTCATTTTTAAAAAATCATTTGAACGGGAATGAGACATGCTCTAAACAGTGTTTCTCTACCCTTAGTTTGCCAATTCTTTGTCCCCCAAACACTTTTCAAATCAACATTTTCTGACCAATATTCATAACCTTCAATTGACAACCGGGAAACAAAGGAATCTGAATATATAAATTTTGTGTTGGTCAATAACATTTGTTTATCCTTAGTCGGAGTTAACTTAAAGTAATATGACTCAGCATTCTTTTGATGGTGCCCAGAAAAATACGTACATTTCTCAAAATAAGTTTTGGAACTCCCATGCGGGGGAGTCGGGCAATGTTCCCATTGCGTAGTCAAATATTGTCTTGGGAATACTTGCTTTATGTATGAAATGGTGCCAATAATAATTATAGCAAAACATGTCACCATAATTGTCTCTAAACTGGTAAACATCTTCATTTTCATAGATAGTGTAATATTGCAATTCTGTCATCATTGAGTCAACTGTTTTCACATCCCAATCATCAGATACAATGCCTGGTATTGCTATATCATTCATAGACAATTTTAGTACATACGGTTTTGAATTATCTCATTGGGACCGTATAAATCAAACATTACTTTATCCCACACAACCCCATCAGGAATTGGCACTGCAGAAATGTTCACAAAGGACAAGTCTCTTTGAACCCTGTGTGAGGAAAAATGTGGTTTCAACACTTCCTCCACCTGTTCAACCGCTGATCTCTCAGGAAGAAAATGACCATGTATCAACAGAAAAAAGGTAATGACAAACCCAATCCAAAGAAAAAAAGCTAGCACAGTCAATAAAAGCCATAGATAGTTCCACGGAAAAACAAAATCCGTATCTTTAAGCCAACGCATCAGCTTACGTGGACCTGACAGGTCAGTAGTTGAAGAGGCAAACGATTCTGATAGACCGTCGTCATTGTCGGCAAAATAACCAGAGGCATTTTGTGCAAAAGGCGTTGTTGCAGTCAATGGAGGAGTTGGTGTTTCTCGCGTCGGTATCGTGTAGACCGCACCATTTGTCACGTCCCTATTCAGGGTGACTCGATCAAATGTTTCTAAATTGGTTGTTGTTAATAGAACTAATGCGAGATCATCATCCACCCTCCCCAAGCTCGGAGAGGCAACAGTGTTGGTATAAACAACTTGAAGCAGAACGTCTTCTCCAGTAGTGAGAGGGATTCGGGAACTACTGGAAGTTCCTCTTGCTCGGCTGTGTAGAATCGGCCACATGTTGTAACTTGACATTGTCAATGGAAACAAAGCGATTTTCTTTGGCACCTGGCAACGGTGGCAGAATAACAGTTCTCGTACTGTGTATCCCCAACATAGGGACTGGTGCACGATAAGAAGGACCAAATTCTTTTTTTACTGCGACCTTTTCACGCACAAGATCCCCAACCCTGGGAATCCAGCTGGTAGGTGTTACTGGCACATCCTTAATTCCCGTGGAGGCAACACTTTTAGAAGAGTTATCTTCATGGAACTGCTGTAATTCCTGTAAAACAGTGACACGATCATTTATGTCAAAAGGTGTCTCCGCCGCCTCCACACCAGGACCATCAAGATCCGGAACAAACATTTGTGTTCCAAACAGGCACTCATATTAAGTACGACCCCCCGGGGACCTTCTAGGTAGGTTATTTAGTGCTCTCTGAACTCCATACAGGTGGGCTAGCCAACTACGACCCATACCTAAAACTCTGGCTTTTAAGGATTGCTTTAAATCGCGGTTTAATCACTCCACAACAGAATTTCCCTCCGGATGAAATGGAGACGAGTTCTGGAGCTGGACCCCCAACTAAGCCATGGCGTCCCTGAATTCCCTTGAGGCGAAAGTAGGGCCCTGGTCCGAATGGAATGCCGCAACTGCATATATACCGACAAAGACTCGCAAATCTTTAATAACAGTCCGAGCGTCAGACGAGCGTTGTGGCCACACCCACACAGATCTGGAGCAGGAATCAACAGCGACTAGTATATATTTGTATGCACTATCCGGTGTTAATGGACCACAATGATCCAAGTACACACATTGTAATGGTCTATTTGAGATTAAGACGGGTGTCTGCGGCGGGCGCTTAGCTGTTGAAACTTTAATTTGTTGACAGATGTCACAGCAAAGGACATACTGCTTGGCCTCTTTATAGAGACCAGGCCACCAGTAGTGGGCCTGTAATAGCGAAATTGTAGCTGCCACGCCTGCATGTGCAGATGCCACCCCCTCACGCGCTGCTTTAATCAATTGTGGTCTTAGATTTTTATTGGGGATGTCACGTACCCCTACGCTAAGAATTTTAACTTCAGCGTTCAGCATACTTCCCATAAAATATTGATATTTATTCGGAAATCCTTTTGGATAAGGCGTGCCATTAACCGTAGCTCTTTTGGCAGCCAAAATCTCCGTGTCCGGTTTGGTACTCGAACGAGTCACTACAGTGGCAACTGCCTCTGCTGACTTTGCGGCTTCATCAGCCAAAGTATTACCTGAAACGTGTATTCCAACGCGCTGGTGTCCAAGTGTATGCACAACATGGACTTTGGGTAGCGTCTCTTTCAGGTCTGCTACCTTCCCCCACAGTAGTCTGTGTTTAATGGTGTTGCCTTTTGAATCTCTGAACCCATTCAAGTGCCAGTAATGTAAGTATTCGTTAAAAGACTGGACTCAATAATACGTATCACAAACAATCAGTGTGTACTGCGCCGGATCCGTATGTTCCAGTGCCATTAGTAGAACTTTTATCTCAGCCAATTGTGCAGTACAATCCCCTGAGGTCTGGGTATAAGTATGTTGGGGGCAGAATTTCTCCCTCTCCATATAGCCGTTCACTACTGCACATGCAGCAGAATATTGATGTTTTGTTCCTATCGCTGGTTGCGCAGAGCCATCGGTGTACATGACTACCTGATATTGGGCAATAGGCAATGTGTCAGCGGGAACTGGTTATTCAACTTCATATTGTAGAAATTCCTGAGTTTGTAACTTTGGGTCAAAAATGTAGTCTACATCAGTGTCTGTCAAGGACGTGGCCCATTGTATCCATCTTGGGTGGAGTGCTAACGCGTTCGGGACGCTAGCTTTTGTAACAGCCTCAAAGGCCGGGATAGGAGAAACGACAATAATAGGTTTTCCCTGGGCCAGAGGCCTTTCTTCTTTAAGAACAGCCATCTGTACAGCAGTGAGAATTTTCTCTGTGGGTGCAAATCGTTGCTCGGCAGCGTAATACAAGTGTGACTTGTATGCTATGGGGACTGTCTCGCCTTCATTAAATGTGACATAAGTAAACCCTGTGGCCCCAGCTATCACCCTGATGACCAAATGTGTCCTATTGTCCTGTGTATGTAGATGTTTCGCTGCTAGCATATCTGCTTGTAACGCCCAAAGAGTATGTGTATGTTCAATTGTCCAGAATTTGCTCGAAAAATCAGGATGTATTAATTTATATAAAGGTTTTATGCGTGTAGCATAATCAGGAATGTATGTTCTGCCAAAATTTAGAAAGCCCAACAATGACTGGAGTTTCTTAAATTAATCGTATTTGGTGGTTGCAATTGTGCACGTTTTTCTAAAAAATTGTGGCGCTAGGCTCTTACCTTCACTCAACAGCTCCTATCCCAGGAATATGATGTTGAGGAAGGCAATTTTTGATTTTTTTAAGTTAAATTTGTAGCCGATTTCGGCAAACCCTCCAACAATGCGGGCTACCCGTCTTAAATGTTGTAGCAACTCATCATCCATGAGATATATATCATCCACATATGTCAACACTTCAGGGTCAAGCTTGTGCAAAATATCAGTTACACGAGCTGTAAACAGTCCTGGGCTGTTCTTATACCCCAGAGGCAAACGACATATTTTTTTCTGGGAGCCTAGTGCGCTAAAGCTGGTTAAATCCCTGCTTTCAGGGGCTATATTCTGGCAGAAGAATCCATTTGAGATATCCAAGGTTGTTTTATATTTCTTCCGCACAATGTTGCTCATTAGTGCAGTGCTATGTGAATTTTGTATTGCATATGTGCGTGCATGTCCATTCAGATGTCTGTTGTCTAAGACAATTCGATATGAGTGGTCCAGTTTAGCTACAGCGAATAATGGATTATTCATCGGTGAGACACAGGGTTCAATTACCCCCTGGTATTCTAATTGTGTAAGTATTTCTCTCACCAGTGCCCTTGCTTCATGTTTTATGGGATACTGCGGTTGTGGTTAAGGCTCACCTTTAATAGGAATTACATGATATGGAGAATCCCTATCCCACCCAACGTGATTTCTATGTAACGCAGGTGCCTGTGCGAGAGCCCATTTCATAGAATAGGACTCAGCGAGTTCCTCCGGAACAAGGGGCGAGAAGGAAGGTCTAATAACCCCCTCCCCAGCTGGGCAGGTGCGGACAAAATCTGGTGGCCAATCCTGCTCAGCCAGCAAAATGTCATATATCTTAACTACACGATCCCAAAAGATTGCGTGCATAGTGCGTTCAATGTCCCCTTCCAACTGTAAAGTTACTGTATACACCCTATCGGGTTCGAAGACACACATGTCTGCTGTTTCTACTTGGATGAAGTCATCAGTTGCTTTCACCTCCAGATGCTCCAGAAGATTCCGGCTAACTATTGTGACCTCTGCCGCGCTGTGTAGCAGTGCTAGAGCCCATGTCTTGTTCTTCAAGAGAACCCTCTTCCTGAATGGCATGTCTAACTGAGACTGCTGCCACCTTTTTCTTTTTAAACTGTTTTGTTGTCTCAGTTTCACATACTCTGGTCTCCGCTCTGACCGCCCAGCTCTCTCATTTCTCTTTTCCGATGAGTCCTGAAAGGAATGAGATTGGTGTGTATCAGTATATTGATATCTATCAGGCGTCTTAATATTATCCCTATTTCTGAGATTATACCTATTCTGCGAGGTCTCCGTACACAGAGATTCTCCACTTTCCTTTTAAGGTGTTTGTTGTTTTTTCTCCCAGCGCTTCTTAATACCCTCAGGTTGCTGTTTCGTACTATCTTTAGTAATTTTCCCCTGAATCTGAGGTTTTTGTGGTCTAGCCCCCAGGCTATCTTGATCAATACTGGAATATGTTTCCGCTATAATTTTAGGCAGTTTCCGCTCCTGATCTTGTTGCAGAAAGTCACGAACACGCATACGCACTGCAAACGCAACTGCTTCCCCTTTAAAATTGCCTATCAGTTGCATTCCTAAATCTAAGGCCTGTGCAGCCCCATACTCATCCTGAATTTGTTTAAGCACTTCCAGTAGGTTGGCTAGTGTCGGTGTACCATGTGCCGTGGTATAGAGCACGGCAAACACCGTGCCCCATGTATTGCAATGTTCCACTGTGGAAACCATCCCAAAGGGTAAACACATGGTTAATATCCCATGTTTGTCCTGAGGTCCCATATAGGGAAATACCGCCTCCAGCGTATTAATTTTTTGTGCCAGCCAAAACGGAGTCTCCTCTCGTTTGGCTGGGACCTTACCCATAATGGAATGTACAGTCACCGGATTTATACCCGGTGTTACTGCATGTGGTTGCGCTGGAGCAGCACATGCTGGGTTTGTATTTAGTGTCTGCATCACAAATTGTACTAAGCCTCTATATATTGCCGTTAAGTCAGTATAAAAGCGTCGAACCTCAACCACCGCCATATTCGCAGCCGCAGGATGCGGTGTATAGGTGGCCAATAAAGGCCAGGTCGGACCGTCCTTACTTAGTGGTCCTAACCTGACTGGTAACATTGTATGGTGTAGGGCGCCATCAAGCCAATTATTATGGTCTTGATAAGATAGAGGTATCTCTAAATATGCGTACGCCCTGTATAGTCCAGGCCCGTTCGCTACTGTATATGTATGGAGTGTACGTGTGTTCCCATCAACTGCTGGAAATGTGACCCAAGAGTAGAAAAGTTCTGTTCTATAGGCTGCGTGGGCGTCCACCACAAATGTGACTGGACAACCCTGGGCTGTAAGGCCGTGTGCTAGCAAATGTGCCATAAGCGGTTGTCTCATGTTAAGAGCAATTTGTATAACCTGGGGATTCGCCATCAGCAAAGCACCATGAATTTAGAGAAGGCACACCAAAAGGGGATTTGTTTATTTCCTTTCTAAGGTTCAAGCTTGAACAACCATCCACTGAAAATAGGGTTACCTATGCAACGGTAGCGGAAGACCTCAGTACCACCGACATCTCCGTATACGGAACCGAGGGATCATTATGCTATATGAGACCGAGATATACCGGTGGACCCGAAAATTAGAGCCTGACTAAACGTTAGCGGCGCCATGTCTCGTAAGCTCTTATTATCCTAATGAGACTACTGGATTTTTGGGCAGCAAGATCGTTCGCAGTGTGGGGGACTAAGTCTGACCCACAGTGAAGGACCCTTGTCACCCCAAATCCGGGTTATGCTCCGGCTAACTAGCAGTGCCTTATCTCTCCCAAAGGGAAGAGACAATTGGGCAGCCGAGCGCATGACATCGTATTACTTCCAGGGAAGTCGTGGTTACTTATGTCACAACCGATGCTCTCATACACAGTACGGTCTCATATAAAAATGACAAAGGCAGTTTAAGTTTTAAAGATGGGTTTAATAAAACAACTGCATTTGATATCGAAGCCGTGAGCTGCAATAACCAGAACAAAACAACACAGTAGGATTAAAATAGTAACCATGAGAGTGAAGCACAAGAATAGGGCTATCATAGTGCAACTATATTAAGTTCTCTCTAAGTTATATTATGAGCACAGCATGGGAAGCTCTAAGCCTGCCTTTCAGGTTCCCCCGGGAGGACATCAACCCTCATACCTGAGCAAAAGCCTGTAAGCTGCATCAGCATCTGCAACGGGGCAGTCAGCATCTAGTTGTAGGTTCCTGGTCGGAATCTCCCTCTGACCTGTACTAGGACTAGAAAGTGATTTTATAACTAACACACAGATGTTCTAAGAAAATGTCCCTACGCAAGGATGTGTATCATCTACGAACACCAGAGACTAAACTTCTACCACGTATACCGGCAATGTACCAGACTGTAGCCTTGACTGAAGCACAGGGTGAGAAAGAATGCAGTGTTGGCAAACACAGTGCTGAACTAAGCTAAACAGTGTGACAGAAAGAATAAAACAAGACCGTAAAACTGGTTATTGTAAAATAACAGTGCAAGGTGAAATAAAACGTGTCTAGGCCAAAGTGTACAGAGGCCTAATATGTTAACCTAACGTGCATAAAGCTATACTAAAAATGGCTACACTACAAGGTAGTGGGTGTAGGAGGTGTACGTCTTAGTTTGGGTGAAGGTGCATGGGCTGGAGGCTCTTGTGAGGTGGATGGCTGTTGAGTGGGTGTGTGCCTGCGTTTGTGTACTTTGGGAGGAGGGCTCACAGACACACTGGGAGTGGACACAGGGGACGTATAAATGGTAGTGGGGGTTATGATTGCAAGTGAGCGGTGTGTTGGGATGGGCATGCAGGTGATGTAGTGCATGCAGGTGATGTAGTGCATGCAGGTGTGAGTAGAGACCTCACTGGGAGGGAGGTGGAGGAGGGGGACACAGTGGAGGAAGTGGATGTTGGTATGTGTGCATGGGTATGGTGATTGTGTGAGTGCCTGTATGATGTGTGGTGCTTATGTTTTCCTGAGCCACTTTTGTGTGTTGATGTGTGTGCATGCTGGTCTGAAGGTGTGCATGATAGGCTGAGGTAGAGGGGATTGGGTCTGGGTAGTGGAAGTTGGAGGGGGGAGGCTGGACACAGGGACAATGGCTGCCATCAGTGCTGAGGCCAGAGTCTGAAATACTCCCTGTTGTGCCGCCACACCAGAATTAATGCCCTCCAGGTATGTATTTGTTTGCTGCAAATGCCTCTCGAAACCCTGGATGCCATTCAGAATGGTTGACTGCCCAACAGTGAGGGATCTCAGGAGGTCAATAGCCTCCTCACTGAGGGCAGCAGGGCTGACTGGGGCAGGGCCTGAGGTGCTTGGGGCGAAGGAGATACCCACCCTCCTGGGTGAGCGGGCACGGGAAACACGCTGAGGGGCCACTGGGAGGGTGGTGCTGGTAAGGGGGGAGGGTGGCGGCTGTACCTGTAGTTGGGGTGGGCACAGAGGTGTCTGCCACCGCCAGGGAGCTTCCATCAGAGGAGGAGTCACTGTCGCTGGTATCCCCTCCTGTCCCCGTCATGGAGCTCCCCTCGCCCTCCGTCCCACTGTTGCCTTCACCCTCCATGGACTCACCCTCATGGGCCATGTGGGATGCAGCTCCCTCGGTCACCGGTGCCTCTTCTCCTCCACCAGATGATGCTAATGCATACAAGGACAGGGTGACAAAACAAGAAGGAGGGGAAAGACAGAGGACACACATGGTCAATGCCAGCAACACCACTACCATTGGAGGACACAACACACACTGAGCTGCCCTATGCACCAGGTCTTGCCCAACCACTCACTATGGTAGTCACCAGCCCATTGGGTACAATGCCTAACGCCAGCACACCTGACCCCAACAGGATCCTGCACAATAGTAGGTGCCCAGTTGTACCATTAGGGTAGGGGTGCTTCTGAGCCTGCAATCAGGGGACATACCCTGGCATGACCGCCCTGGCCTAGGGGCACCCACAGCCCACACCCTCCACCCAGCTAGTTCCTAAACTGCGCAGAGTCAGCCAAATACCCTTCTGGTGGGCGCTGACCTAAAGGGACGGTACAGGAGGAAAGGACATTTCTCACCCATCCGGACCGTCATACTCATTGCCCACCAGTTCCTACCCATGCCCTGACGCACATACACTGACCATCCTCACATGCAGCACTCAGCCCACCTCCGAACATGTGCCTTACATCCACACCACTCCAAACAGGCATTGCCCATGCATCAAGCTCACAGTGTACTCACCTGTTTGTCTGAAGGACCGTAGAGTAGCGTGTAGTGGGGGAGGACCCCATCCACCAGTTTGTCCAACTCCTCCTCAGTGAACGCAGGGGCCCTTTCCCCAGACACTGTAGCCATTGTCGCTTCCGGACTCCGGTCACAGCAGCACTTGCAGTGTAGGTCCTCTCCTGTTGATGGTCAGGTATCAAGTGAGTGACCAGATAGAAAATGGCGGTCACGTCCGCGACAGTGCATACCGTCACCGCCGGCGTACATCGCCATTGGCTCCTGGAACCCTTAGGGCCCAATGATAACCAATGCGGAGTTACGCGGCGGTCTTCGACCGCCTACCGTGAAGCTGCACAACGCCAGTGCAGTTACCTAATTTCCGCTTGTACCGCCTCACAAGTCAGTCAGCCGCCATTTCAGGGGTGCACATGGCATGGCGCCTAACTGCGTCACAGCACATATTGGCATTTATACGGACTCACAATGTCACACACGGATCCTCTAACATTACTTCAGACACAGTTGTGCTACCTATGTGGTAAATGACCCCCTGCTCACCGTTCTCCAAAGGCTACAACCGCTGGGGCAGATGATAAGATGGTGGCATCCTTCGGTGTACAGACCCCTGGTGGACCTGCCGACAATGGAAAACAGACACATCATAATCAAATACAGACTTGATCGTGCCACACTCCAAGTACTGTCTGCCCAATTGGAGCCAGACCTGATGTCAGCTATCCGCCAACCCACAGGTATCCCCCTCTAGTGCAGGTCCTGTCAGTGTTCCATTTCCTGGCAAGTGGCTCCTTCCAAACTACAGTGGCCATGGCATCTGGGATGTCTCAGCCAATGTTTTCTAACGTGTTGAGCAGGGTGTTGTCTGCCCTGCTGAAACACATACACAGCCACATTGTGTTCCCCCAGATTGATGATTTGGCCACAGTGAAAGCTGACTTCTATGCCCTGGGACATATCCCCAACATCATTGGTGCCATTGATGGTACACATGTGGCATTTGCCCCCCCCCCCACAGAAATGAACAAGTGTACAGAAATAGAAAAAGCTACAATTCGATGAATGTGCAAATGGTGTGTTTGGCGGACAAGTACATCTCCCATGTGAATGCCAAGTATCCTGTCTCTGTGCATGATGCCTATATCTTGAGGAATAGCAGTATCCCTTATGTGATGGGCCAACTCCAGAGGCACTGGGTGTGGCTAATAGGTGAGCCCAAGGTCCCCACACAGTATGAGTATGTGTCTGGGTATGGGGTAATCCGTAAGGGTTAGTCTGTGTAACAGTTATCCCTCTAACTTTGCAGGTGACTCTGGTTACCTCAACCTCTCATGGCTACTGACCCCAGTGAGGAATGCCAGGACAAGGGCAGAGGAACGCTACAATGATGCACATGGGCGAACTAGGCGTATTATTGAGAGGACGTTCGGCCTCCTGAAGGCCAGATTTCCGTGCCTCCATCTCCCTGTCTCCCTGTACTACTCACCGAAAAAGGTGTGCCAGATCATCGTGGCATGCTGTATGTTGCACAACCTGGCATTGAGATGCCAGGTGCCTTTTCTGCTGGAGGATGAGCCTGGTGATGATCCTGTGGCAGCAGTGGAGCCTGTGGACAGTGAGGTAGAGGAGGCAGAGGAAGAAGATATTGACAACAGAACGAACATCATGCAGAACTTCCAGTGACACACGGGTAAGACTGTAACTCCTCTTCACATTTCAGTATACTTTAGGACATTGTACATGGCAGCCTCTTAACCTCTGTCTATGGACACTGACTGTTCCCTTTGGATTTCCTTTTTGCGGATCTGGGTACCCCATTCTGCATTATGCTATATGTACTGCTGCCCAAAAACTGTCCTACATTGGTATGAGTAAATGAACATTTACATTGCAGTTTGTTGCTAATGTTGTGATAAAACATTTGAGAAAGATCAGACTGACTCCAGATAGTTTTTTGATTAAAGGGTGTTTATTTAGGTGCTAATGGGTATAGGGGTGTGGGCAAGGGGCTGGGGTATTGGTGGAGGAAGGTCCATGGTAGTGTCCAGTCTCTTAGTATCACAGGGGCATTGTCCAAGGGGGCATGGAAATGGGAGCAATGGCAGTTCAAGGTGGACAGGGTAACCGAGTGAGACCGAAGGGTGACAATCAGGAGGGTCCTATTTCCTGTTGGGGGTCTTGGCAATGTTCTCTGTCTTCTGCCTGGATCACAGGGACCATTTGCGGGGTAGTTCTCCTTCTGCAGGGGGTGGGGTGCTGGTGGCCTGTTGGTCCTGTGGCGGGGCCTCCTGTCCACTAGTGCTGGCAGAGGTGGAAGGCTGTTCCTCGGTTTGGCTAGTGTCAGGGGCCCTTTGTTGAGCCACTGCCTCCCTCATGGTCTTGCCCATATCAGCCAGCACCCCTGCTAGTGTGACCAGCATGATGTATATTTTGGTGAGGTGATCCCTGATCCCCATGTAGTGTCCCTCCTGCAGCTGCTGGGTCTCCTGAAACTTGGCCAGTACCATGCCCATGGTCTCCGGGGAATGGTGGTATACTCCCATGATGTTGGAGAGTGCCTCGTGGAGAGTGGGTTCCCTGGGCCTGTCCTCCCCCTGTCACACAGCAGTCCTCCCAGCTTCCCTGTTGTCCTGTGCCTCTATCCCCTGAACTGTGTGCCCACTGCCACTGACCCCAGGTCTGTGATCGTCCTGGGTTAGTGGGGTTGCCTGGGATCCCTGTAGTGGTGGACACCCTGCTGATTGACATGTCCTGGGGACAGTGGCATGGGCCTGCTGGGTGAGTGCTGTGCTGGTGTTTCCTGAAGGGGGAGGTGGCTGGGGAACCGACTGTCTAGAGGTCCCAGATGGGCCAGGCTGGTCATCCTGATCCAGGCGTGCAGAGCTGCTGTCATTACTCACTGTGGGCCTCTTCTGTGGGGGGACTGTATATAGCTGGCACCTCCTGTCCGGTGACTTTGGGTAGGGGTCCTGTTGGGATGCAAATGCATTGTTATTGTATCTGTGTGTGATCGCTTGTGCAATAGGTGTGTTTCCCTGTATAAATGTGCTTAGACTGTCGCCTTGGCCTTGTGTGATTGCTGATTAGGTGGGCTGGGTGAGTATCTAGTGTGCATGCTGTGGTGATGGGTGTCCATGCAAGTCTGTGATGGGTGTCCATGCATTGTTGTTGCATGCAGGCCTTAGTATTGGTATGGGTGGGTTGTGATAGTGGGGTATATGTGAGGTGTTGGAGTGATGGGAGTGAGGGTAGGGGTAGGAGTTTGTGATGGCATGGAGGTAGGGTGGGGGGATAACGTAGTAAAGATTTGATTTACCGGAGTCCAGTTCTCTTGCTACTCCTGTGAGGCCCTCAGGATGCATGATCGCCAATACTTGCTCCTCCCATGTTGTTAGTTGTGGGGGAGGAGGTGCGGGGCCACCGCCAGTCCTCTGTACAGCAAAATGGTGTCTTGATACCACAGAACGTACCTTCCCCCGTAGGTCATTCCACCTCTTCCTGATGTCATCCTTGGTTCTTGGATGCTGTTCCATGGCGTTTACCATGTTGACGATTCTCCGCCATAGCTCCATCTTCCTTGCAATGGACGTCTGCTGCACCTGTGATCCGAATAGCTGTGGCTCTACCCAGATGATTTCCTCCACCATGACCCTTACCTCCTCCTCAGAAAACCTGGGGTGTCTTTGAGATACCATGATGTGGTGTGAGTGAAGTGTGAGGTTATGTGTTATGATGTATTATGTGATGTGCGTGTATGGTGTATGTGTGATGGTGTTCTGTGCCTCTGGGTGAAGGTGTGGTCTTTGCTTTTCTCTCTCTGCTTGTTCTGATTTGTTCATTGAAAGGGTTGTGGGTAATGTGGGTGTGTGTGTTTTAAAGTGGTGAGGGTGTGGTGTGAGTATATGTGTCAGGTTGTGTGTATTTTAAATTGTCCAATGTGGTGTAGTTTTGTAAGTGTGTGTGTATTTTGAGCGCAGCGGTGTGTACCGCCAATGGTTTACCATGGTTGTAAGACCGCCGCGGTGATTCGTGGATCGTGATACTGTGGACGTATTCCTGTTTGCGTGACGGTGTGGGTTTTGCTATCGCTATTTACTCTCTGACCTTTGGTGTGGCGGATTTGTGTGTGTGTCTGTATAGTGGCGGATTTCTCTGTGTGGGTCATAATACCCGTAGCGGAATACTGCCGCAGTAACGGGATCTTGGCGGCCTTCGGCACAGCGGTAAGCGGAATTTACCGCCAGGGTTGTAATGAGGGCTATAGTTTTATAGTGGCTTCATTTGAATATGACTCCATCTTCCACTAGAAGGCTGAAAGGGCACCATAAAATTGCTGAACATGTAAGAAGGTTTTCTTATTGTACTCCTGCTAGGTGAGCAGTTTAGAAAATCTCAGGCCAGTTTCATAATAAACATTGAGTAGCTTTATGACCCAACCTTGATGGCGACGTCCTGGCATGCATTTCTTACCTCTTATATGCCTTTTAACACGATAAGACTGTTTGGGGCTCCTCCGGTGGGTATTTCCCTGGCTCCTTTAGGAACTTTTCTGGTGCTCTTTGGAGTTTTTTCAATTCCAGAACCTTTGCTGGTAACTGTTCCACCAATGATGAACCGGGCATCACTGGGGCCAGTGATGCTGATGCATCCTCGAAACCAGCCATCATTGAAAACAATGAAAGACCTTCTGTCTAGTAGAAAGACTCAAAGGGTTATAGAGGAGAAGAGATACATGAAGGAGCTTGCTTTTTCTCACCATCAGTAGTGGCAGACCATGCATGATTTACTGTTGTGTGATTCAGAGCCCTTGCAGATGTCAAAGGAGATACACTTAAATGTGGATGACTGCAACAAAATGGCCAACCTGCTGCCACCTCCTCTTCCAGTACAGCAGATTTCTTGGCAGCATAAAATGTCAGTGTGCTGAAAATGTAACTTGACATTGATATTGACTCTCCCAACCAACTCCCTCCCACTGCCACCCCTAGTACAAATGGCACAGGTTTGAAGAAGGGCTGCTAAGGTCCTAGAACTACCCTGCCATCTGTTGAATTGAAATCCACTATCTTGATGGAGGCCCTGCAGCCTGCTTCTACCTCAGAACAACGGTTACTGCCCTTTATTGTGGTGCTTTGTAACTAATAAAGGATGCATGGGAGAAGCCTACATTAGCCAGTGCACAGTGGCAAGAAGGTACAGGCCAGCACCTTACTATCCACCATTCTTATCAGTGCACCCTTTCTACATCCTTCCCTGAGAGCCCAGTGGTGCAGGCTTCTTTCTTAACCCAACAAAAGCCAGGGGTATTTCTTCCATTAGGAGATGGAGAATCAAAAATGTTGGAGGCTGTGGGTAAAAATGTGGTTGTTTTTTCAGCAAGTAGCCTTGCTCTCCTCACATTAATGTAACCTGCCTACTGGGGAAATGCATATACTCTCTTTGTGACATAGCAGCTATGATTGCTCCACATCTGCTGAACCCCCCCCCTAAAAGAACAGTTTTGCAGGGGTAGTCCTTCTTGGCCAAGGTGCATCCATACACATCATTGAAGCTTGGTTTAACATGGCTGACTTAGTGACTAGGTCCATGGGACATACCTGTCTCAGATCCAAAGGCTTCTCCAGGGACATCCGAGCCTCATTGATGGACATACTCTTTGAGAGTCTGCCTCTTCAGAAACAAGACAGACAGAGCCCTTCAGAGGTTTAAAACCGACCACTCCAATCTTAGGGCCGTGAGTCAATCATGAGGGAATAATGACAGTTCAGGAAACCACAAGGCTATCAAATGTCTTCAAATTCTGCCAAGTCTCAGTCCTTCTAGCAGAAGCAGAACCCCCTGGTCTGGCAGCATAAGAGCAAAGGAATGAGCAGTTAGACCTAGTAAACCTCCTCCTCTTCTTCCCCAATATCCCCAGGAAATCACCTCTACCTTCCCCCTGAAAGAGGATGTGCGGTCCATTGGAGGATAGGTATCCTTCTTTCTACAAGCCTGAATGGCCATAACTTTGGACTGCTGTGTCCTTAAAATTGGAGAAAGAAGGTATGTCCTACCCTTCCAGTAGTCTCCTCCACACATCCTTTCGCTACAGTCTCTCCAGTGAAAGACCATCTTCACATACTGTAGCAGAAGAAGGCTGCCCTGCCACACAAAGGAGCAAATGAGTTGGTGCCTGAGGGAAATTAGGCATTAATGCTACTCTGTGTGCTTCCTCATCCCCAAAACATATGGTGGTCTTTATCCAATCCAAGGCCCCAGACTCTTGACATTTTCCTTGTGCAGGTAAACGTTCAAGATGCTTCCACTAGCTCAGATTCTTCTGATGCTGGAATTGAAAGACTTGATGTTGCCCCTCAACTTGAAAGACATATTTCCACATTGTGATCCTGCTGTTGCAAAGGAGGGGCCCCATGCTTCATGATAAGGTCTTCTACTAGTTTCTGGTCCTCCCCTTCAGAGATTTTGCCACCTCAAGTCTTCACAGAGGTGATGTCAGTGGTTGCCGCCTCTCTGTTTCACATCCCTTGCAAGTAACAGCATCCCTGCTATTCTACTTGGACATTTCCATCAGTGTGGGAAGGTCTTACCTAGAACACTCTCAGCTTCTCCTGATCATAGTGGCAGTACCAGACACACATTGCTTTAATCTATCCCTCCTTAGAAGATCTGAGACATCTGGATATGATTAATATTTCGGAAGAGATCCTTGCATTCCTGACCTAAAAGTGGTCCCCCAGCTTGGTCTGTTGACATCCACCATCTTCCTGGTCAGGCACACACACTGATACATGAGTGCTCTCAGTTGGTGTTTGTCTGCAGTGTTTCCAGCACAGGAGTGGTAAAGCGGATGCTATCATGATTGCCTGAGACAGTGCAGCAGATCAGACTTGGCAGTCAGTAGAGGAGCTCCACAATGTCTCTATACCCTCCGCCAGGCTTGTCGGTGACAGACGCAGCTACCTTATGACGGGGTGCTCATCTGGAGGAACTGAGGTTCAGAAGAGCAGGTTCTGCATGCTCCTGCTTGAACTGAGGGCGATTTGGCTGTCACTCAAAGCATTCCTTACCAATAAGACTGTCCAGATTTGGACAGATAATGCGACTACAATGTGGTACATCAACAGTCAAGGAGGAGTGGGGATTTGCCTTCTATGTCAAGAACCTCTGAGGCTTTGGACATAGGCATATCAGCATGGATTCTGGATAGTTGCCAGCGATCTGGCTGGGTCTCTGAACACCACAGCAGACAGCCTGAGTCAGCATCATTTTGCATCCATAAATGGTACATTTTGCATTCATAGGTGGTATATTACATCTTTGCTCTGTGGGCCACCCTCAGTGCAATCTCTTTACCACTCATGGAAATGTCCATTGTCCAAAGTTGTGTGCCCTCTATTATCCATTGCCAGAAGCCCTATAAAAATCTGTTTTGATTGAGGTAGAACTTTCCACGTCATTGCGTATTTCCTCCCATACCCTTGATTCTGGGAAATATTTTCCAGGTCCAGACACAAGCCGTTTTCATTGCCCCAGTGTGTCTGACTACGGTATTGGATGCAGATCTTCTGCACCTCTCCCTTGATCCTCTGATCCTGTCAGGACGCAGCTCGTCTCCCAATTGGAGGGCAGGTTCTATGTTCCATCCTCCAGAGCATCTATCTTCATGCCTAGAGATTGAGTGGGGGCACCTGACCTCTTTGTAACTGGCAGCAAGGATGGTTGACGTTATCCTGCCTGCCCGTTGACCATTCACCAAAATAGTTTACCCTAGGAGCGGAATAAATGTGTTGCTTAGTTTGAGTAGTAGAACATGGATAGCTTGAGGGCTTGCCTTTCGGATGTTCTTAATTTATTACTCTTGCTAGTGCAACAGGGTTGCATTTCTGTACCTTCCAGATCAGCCATCCCTGTTCAAATTCTAAGAGATATCTGAGGGGACTGACAAACATGTTTCCTTCTCTTTCTTTCATGCCCTAGTGAGACCTGATTCTGGTCTAACACTTTTGATGGGCGCTTTTCTCCCCTCATAGTTGTCACTTAGGATTTATAATGTTGAAGACAGTTTTCTTATGGCCATTATCCCAAGAGAGCTGTGCCAATGCACTGACTGTTTGCCCACTCTACATATGCTTCTTCCAGGGCGAGTTCGTCCTCAGGACTAAAACTGCTTTCTTCTTTAAGATGGTGACCCCTTTCAATTTGGGATGTTCCATTACTCTGCCTACTTTCTATCCACCACCCTATCCCACTAAAGAGGAGAGGAGGCTACACCGACTGGAGCTCAGAAGGTAATCAGTTTCTACCTTGACAGCACCAAAGAGCTTTGTTCTGATCAGCTCTTTGCGGAGTACATCGGCTGCAAGAAGGGTAAAGCTGGCCAACAGAGGATATTATCCAGTTAATATTGTGTATCCTGTTGTGTTGAACCTTGATGAAGGACCCACCAGATGTAATACAGGCCCATTCCACCAGGGCAGAATGTTGCACTGCAGCAAGAACCAGGTGTGTTCCCATTGTTAATGTCTGTTGTGCTGTGACATGGCCTTCCCTTAACACCTTCACCTAATATTGTCTGGATTTAGAGGTGAGAAGGAATGGTAATTTTGCGCTGCTAGTCCTGCAAGATTTCTTTGTTTGACTGTCCTTCAGGGGGTACTGCTTTAGAATGTATTCCAACTTGAGTAATCTGCAGGTAGAGGCATCCATTAGAAGAATAAGT
Source organism: Pleurodeles waltl (assembly GCF_031143425.1). Lineage (NCBI taxonomy): Eukaryota > Metazoa > Chordata > Amphibia > Caudata > Salamandridae > Pleurodeles > Pleurodeles waltl. The sequence continues at coordinate 540,701,270 of NC_090442.1, forward strand.
TACTTACCTCCTGTAACATCTTTCTGATGGACAACAAACCTATCTGCAGATGCCTCACTAATTCCACCCACCTTCCTGTTTTGAAGAATGATCATAAGAGTTATTGAATAAGGTTCCACATTAAACTGCTGCATTGTACTGTCACAATTAATGGCATTCTTTGCCTCTGGCTCTAAAGGCACAGAACTAAATGGGCAGAACTGTTGATGCCCCAGAGTGGACGCCTTGTGGCTCCAGTTACACTTGGGTGGCATTGTTTCTGGCACTGAGATGGAGCCAGTGCCCCCTCTTGGTATGGGAGAGTTATGTCGGATGCTTTCTGATCTAGTCTGATGCCTGGAAATTTTCAACAGGTGAGGAATTGCAGGCAGACCGTGTTTCCACAAGAAAGATAATTACAGACGTTAAGTTAGTTTTTTCTTTAAGAAATACTATTGAGAGAGGAGTTTTGGCTAAGTCACATGTTGACTCTCACCTCCTACTTGATTTGATTAGGCACGTGTTGTGTGCTTTTATTGTAAGAGTGCAACACTGCTTAATACAGTAAAACTCAGTTTGTTGCTGTGACAAGTCAAAGGTCAAGGCTGTAAACCTGGATGGTTCATTGGGAAAACGTATGTCTTAGGCCAAAGGCAGTAAGCTGGAGGTATTAATTGTGAAAAGCCTAGGTTGAAGCCAATAGACGTTTATGGGGTGGATTGGTATTGTACTGTGAAAGCCTGTAGAAAAGTATTTTCTAGCATGTTGTCCCACAGATTACCGTAGTAGGCAAGAGCTATGGTTACCCTCTCAGACTGGTCCCTTTTATTTTGGAATTTTATTGATGTATAGGTATGGCTGCACAACACAGCTGTCTGTGAGGTCTTATGTACTTACCAGAGAAAGAGCTGTAAGAAGTAGTACTAAGAGTGAGGCTGTGGCATGGCTGCCATGGAGATTTCATTAGAAGCATTTGGCTGAAAAATTGTTGTTAGTCTGCCTAAGAATAAATTCCATTGCTCATAACTGATTGTGATATTGTCCGCAGAGACACAAGTATATTTGAGAGGTGATTTGCATATCACAATAATGTAACCAAATAATTGAGGAAATGTTTCAAATTGTAAATTCTGACAAATATTACAGGAAGGAATTTGTAGGAAAGTACCATCTTGCCTGGCATGTTACCCCCATTTTTCACTGTATATATGTTGTTTTAGTTGTATGTGTCACTGGGACCCTGCCAGCCAGGGCCCCAGTGCTCATAAGTGTGCCTGAAAGTGTTACCTGTGTTATGACTAACTGTCTCACTGAGGCTCTGCTATCCAGAACCTCAGTGGTTATGCTCGCTCATTTCTTTTCCAAATTGTCACTAACAGGCTAGTGACCAATTTCACCAATTCACATTGGCATACTGGAACATCCTTATAATTCCCTAGTATATGGTACTGAGGTACCCAGGGTATTGGGGTCCCAGGAGATCCCTATGGGCTGCAGCATTTCTTTTGCCACCCATAGGGAGCTCTGACAATTCTTACACAGGCCTGCCACTGCAGCCTGAGTGAAATAACGTCCACGTTATTTCACAGCCATTTACCACTGCACTTAAGTAACTTATAAGTCACCTATATGTCTAACCTTTACCTGGTAAAGGTTAGGTGCAAAGTTACTTAGTGTGTGGGCACCCTGGCACTAGCCAAGGTGCCCCCATATTGTTCAGGGCAAATTCCACGGACTTTGTGAGTGCGGGGACACCATTACACGCGTGCACTACACATAGGTCACGACCTATGTGTAGCTTCACAATGGTAACTCCGAATATGGCCATGTAACATGTCTATGATCATGGAATTGCCCCCTCTATGCCATCCTGGTATTGCCAAACTGCCTTTTCAGGGGGTTTCACTGCAGCTGCTGCCAACCCCTCAGACAGGTTTCTGCCCTCCTGGGGTCCAGCCAGGCCTGGCCCAGGATGGCAGAACAAAGGACTTCCTCAGAGAGAGGGTGTTACACCCTCTCCCTTTGGAAAAAAGGTGTTAAGGCAGGGGAGGAGTAGCCTCCCCCAGCCTCTGGAAATGCTTTCATGGGCACAGATGGTGCCCATTTCTGCATAAGCCAGTCTACACCGGTTCAGGGACCCCTCAGCCCTGCTCTGGCGCAAAACTGGAAAAAGGAAAGGGGAGTGACCACTCCCCTGACCTGCACCTCCCCTGGGAGGTGCCCAGAGCTCCTCCAGTGTGCTCCAGACCTCTGCCATCTTGGAAACAGAGGTGCTGCTGGCACACTGGACTTCTCTGAGTGGCCAGGGCCAGCAGGTGACGTCAGAGACTCCTTCTGATAGGCTCCTTCAGGTGTTGCTAGCCTATCCTCTCTCCTAAGTAGCCAAACCCTCTTTTCTGGCTATTTAGGGTCTCTGCTTTGGGGAATTCCTTAGATAATGAATGCAAGAGCTCATCTGAGTTCCTCTGTATCTCTCTCTTCACCTTCTGCCAAGGAATCGACTGCTGACCGCGCTGGAAGCCTGCAAAACTGCAACAAAGTAGCAAAGACGACTACTGCAACTCTGTAACGCTGATCCTGCCGCCTTCTCGACTGTTTTCCTGGTGGTGCATGCTGGTGGGGTAGTCTGCCTCCTCTCTGCACTAGAAGCTCCGAAGAAATCTCCTGTGGGTCGACGGAATCTTCCCCCTGCAACCGCAGGCACCAAAGAACTGCATCACCGGTCCCCTGGGTCTCCTCTCAGCACGACGAGCGAGGTCCCTTGAATCCAGCAACTGTGTCCAAGTGACTCCCACAGTCCAGTGACTCTTCAGTCCAAGTTTGGTGGAGGTAAGTCCTTGCCTCCCCACGCCAGACTGCATTGCTGGGAACCGCGACTTTTGCAGCTACTCCGGCCTCTGTGCACTCCGGAACTCTGTGGAAATCCTTTGTGTACAGTCAAGCCTGGGTCCACGGCACTCTAACCTGCATTGCACGACTTTCTAAGTGGCCCTCCGGCGACGTGGGACTCCTTTGTGCAACTTCGGGTGAGCACCGTTTCACTCCTCTTCGTAGTGCCTGTTCCGGCACTTCTGCGGGTGCTGCCTGCTTCTGAGAGGGCTCCTTGTCTTTCTCGACGCCCCCTCTGTCCCCAGACGCAATTGGCAACATCCTGGTCCCTCCTGGGCCACAGCAGCATCCAAAAACCCTAACCGCACGATTTGCAGCTAGCAAGGCTTGTTGGCGGTCTTTCGGCGGGAAAACACTTCTGCACGACTCTCCACGGCGTGGGGGATCCATCCTCCAAAGGGGAAGTCTCTAGCCCTTGTCGTTCCCGCAGAATCCTCAGCTTCTACTGTCCAGTAGCAGCTTCTTTGCACCCACAGCTGGCATTTCCTGGGCATCTGCCCATCTCCGACTTGCTTGTGACTTTTGGACTTGGTCCCCTTGTTCCACAGGTACCCTCGACTGGAAATCCATCGTTGTTGCATTGATGGTTTGTGTCTTTCCTGCAGAATTCCCCTATCACGACTTCTATGTCCTTTGGGGAACTTTAGTGCACTTTGCGCTCACTTTTCAGGGTCTTGGGGTGGGCTATTTTTCTAACCCTTACTATTTTCTAATAGTCCCAGCGACCCTCTACAAGGTCACATAGGTTTGGGGTCCATTCGTGGTTCGCATTCCACTTTTGGAGTATATGGTTTGTGTTGTCCCTACCCCTATGTGTCCCCATTGCATCCTATTGTAACTATACATTGTTTACACTGTTTTCTAAGACTATACTGCATATTTTTGGTATTGTGTACATATATCTTGTGTATATTTGCTATCCTCATACTGAGGGTACACTCTGAGATACTTTGGCATATTGTCATAAAAATAAAGTACCTTTTATTTTTAGTATATCTGTGTATTGTGTTTTCTTATGATATTATGCAAGTGACACTAGTGGTACTGTAGGAGCTTCACTCGTCTCCTAGTTCAGCCTAAGCTGCTCTGCTAAGCTACCATTATCTATCAGCATAAGCTGCTACACACCCTATACACTAATAAGGGATACCTGGCCCTGGTGCAAGGTGTAAGTACCCCTTGGTACTCACTACAAGCCAGTCCAGCCTCCTACAGAATTCTATAGTGAAATGATTGTAAAATACCAATGGCAGGAGATGCTGTACACTGTGAGCCGCTCATTGCAGTCAGCCTTAAACCTTACCCTAGTCTATCTCAACCAGTTTCCTACATTTGCCACTTTTCACTTCTTGGTGCTGTTTTGTTTCTAAAACATTTTAAAAAATCATATCTCCGGCCCCCCTTATTGAATTTTTGTCATCTTGTTGTTATTTTGTTCATTAAAGTATTTTCTATTGGTATAAATAGGAGCAAGGTTTTTATGGTGCCGCATGTTTGACTTTTCTTTTCCTGTTTTGGTACTTTCATACGCTTTACACATTTATTTTGAGTTAAGCCTCTCTGCTTTGTCTCGCAGCTGCCAGGGGCTGAGCTCAGGTTTAAAATGTTGAAAACTTTACGGGACTGGACCACAGCAGCGGCATTATTACTAATGGTGGGCTACCATCCACCCACATTAAGAAACAACATTCTCACATATATGTGAGAAAGGTGTGGACCCAGGTTAAGAACCACTGATTTAGAGGGTTAGGTGCTCCATATGATATTTCGTTAGGGTGCATGATTTACGCTCTGGTTAATATGCACAGCTCCTCTACGAGGATTTTCCAGTGTGTAATTCCACTTGAAGTCTTGTAACCATATATCATTCTTGATTACAATCGTTGTGTGTGCATTAACATATTTTTCATTTTGAAAGAAAAGTCACATACTGGTCATTTATGTATTAAGTGTTGATGTTGTGTGCTGCTGTCTTCGGAGTTTCTAGCACGGTGCTCCTCTGTGAATCAGCCCTGGACTGTTCTGCATAGTTGCCCTTAGAGAGCAGTACTAGAAGGGGGACATGTTCCCCAGTCTGAGCTTCTTGCGTACTGAGGTCCTAAAATACAATCGGGGCTAGTAACTTCTGACTCCCTTGATACTTATGGAATTGGACTTCTCAACTACAATAGAAATTAGTTTTATATTGTGAACTCCCTGAAAAACAGAAAAGGAAGAGGTTTTACTTTGTGAACTCCCTGGCCAAATCCACATGAGGGAGGATTACATTTTGAACTCTGACAAATGATTTCGAAGTGGTTCACATTCTGAATTCTCTGACAAATGCAGTGTCATGGGGCATAACAATGTGAACCTTCTGTCAAAGACCCTTGGAATAGATCTAACTTTGTGAATGGAATGACAAGCAATCAAGGACGAGGTTTTATGTTTTGATTTATTAGGCTAATATAATTGTAAAGGTTTTCACATTGTGAATTCTCCAACAAATCAATAAGAAAAGGTTTCGAACAGAGATCCTTCTTTAGGTATGATTATATTAATTGCATAGTGTCTCATGAGTGAGCCTTCATGCACATTTTAATCTAAATGTGTTTTCCTAAAATGTTGGTCATGTTTATGTTCATATTAAAGCTAAGAGGCTTATTTATTTTGAAATACAGTGACCAAGGCCCCTCTTCATATATTGTAACTGACTTGACAATGCCTGCAGCGCCAAACCTTGCCAATTGTGAAAAACGTTGATAGGTCGAAACTAAGGTGCTGCTATGTTGTTTTAGAATTAAAGGCTGATGGTGTGCAGCTTATCACCCAATACCAAACAGATAAAGTCAACAGAGTAGATTTAACTAGTTATTTGGCTCCTGTCCTTTTTCTTTGGGTCGTGTGAAATGCTCTCTGTGATTCTGCAAGACCTCTTTAGGAGAGTTTCAAATGTACAGTTCCACTTGACTTGTTATACATATTTGTAATCTTGTGCATAGTAGTTGTGTTTTACAGTACTTTTCATTTGTAGGGAAGTATAAGCTGGACATTGATTTATTGATGTTTTGGTGCATTGCTCAGCTTTTTTTGTGTCTAGCCCACACGACCTCCCTGAGTCCACTGCATACTGCTTTGCCTCATTACCCTGGGATTCAAGTACTAAAATAAGTACTTCATCCTCAGTTTGAGGGAATGAGATGCAGAGGTTCCATAACACCAAAAGGCAAAAGACCCCCCCTTTTTTCACTTTGGGCGCCAGTACTACAGTCTTCCCTGAGACACCCCAAACCAATATTCTCAAATAGAAAGGGAAGATGGTTTGCAGTCTGAACTTTGATCAGTACAGTATAAGACATTTTAAATTTTGAACTCCTTGCAAAACGTTATAGGAAGGAGTGTTATATTGTGAACGTCTGTGACATTCAGTAGGAAGTCTCTTACAAATGCCATAAGAAGAAGATTGTCAGCTCTGAAATAAGAAAAATAATAGTGTTTTACAATGTGAACCCCATGACAACTTTAGTAGCAAAGGATTTTATATTTTTAGCTTTCTGACAAACACAACAAGAATGACTTTTAATCGGAGAATTCAATGACACATCATAGGAGGAGGCTTTACTTTTTGAAATCTGACAAATACAATAGGGACTGGTATTCCATTGTGAACTCTAACAAATGCAACAGAAAGTGGCTTTACTCAGGCAAACATAATAGGAAAGGGTATTATATTGTAAACTCTAGGAGAGACACCATTGGGAGGAGCTCTAATTTGATTCTAATTACATGGCAAATACGAAAGGAATTGATATTGTGAACTCAGAAGAACACCATTGGGAGGAGTTTTACCAGTTTAACTACATGACAAATACAACAGGAAAGGAATTGATATTGTTAATGCAGTAAGAAGCAGTTTGATACATACATACCTTTTCTTGAGCTGGCACTGGAAAATGCTTGATATTACCTTAGGGATATTTATAGTTTACATCAATAAATGCTTTGATTCTTCCTAAAATGTTTGATGGACCTTTGTAGACATAGACCATGTGATCATGTTTATTTATTTTCACAATAAATCCAACAGTCTTTCTTTATTGATTATTAAATGTAGTGACAAGGGCAGTAACCCTCTCGTTTTACGTTGTGAACAACTTGACAGTACCTGTACCCTTCACCTTTTTGATTTTGATTGTGAAAAGTGTCATCTTTTCCAGTAGACCTATATAGGACCTTTGCTGATTTTCAAGATGTAAGCCTCCTGGTGTGCAAATTGCCACATAGTATGCCACAAATAATAGAAGCAGATTTTTTTTACAGAGTTATTTGCCCCTAAGATGTCTGATTGTTCGTGATTTGCACCCTGGTCAATCTGTGAGGCCCCTACATAAGAGGTTCCAATTTCTAATTCCACTGAAATCTTGGAATTATTTGTCATTTTGAGTATTTCATTTAGGGTTGTTCATTAAAGTAGGTTTCCTCCAAAGGAAAAGGCATTGCTTGGACACTGATCTATTGAGTATCAGTTTTGGGACAACATTATCTGGTCTGCATGCTATAGAATCTTTCAGTGGAACAAGAGCTCCCCTATCTGTGGCTGACTAGTATCTGATTCAATATGGGAGTGTCAAAAGGGTGAGACACCGAGATTGGATATCCCTGAATTTGGATTCAACATTTTTCAGCTGGAGGGGTGCAGGATGCTTGGGGTCTCTTTCCGGAATACTTTTCACACTGGGCTCAATTTTTAGGCCCCAAGAAATGTAGTATCTTTGCACTAATAGACAGATACTTTGAAGAATAAAATGTTTTTTGTCATGGTATGCCATCTGTTCCTGTCTGAATTTGCTGCCTTTAGAATTGTGTGCTTTAGTACAACTCAAAAGTGCCTGAGCCCCTCCACCCTCCCCCCACACATGCACATGTGCTGTGCATTAGAATTACGTATTGTGCTTGTTTTTGCTTGTTTCATTTGCTAATATTTAAAAATAGGACACACACAGTTTAGTGTGTTTACCACTGTTTCGCTGTGTAGCTCCACCTACATTTTCTGTAAGACAAGCCTAGGTTTGATTAAAATATTTATTTTTAATCTTGACTTGAAATAATTCTTGAAAAGTAATTCAAAGATATGCTTAGTTCTCCTTAGTTTTTAAAAGCAGTTGGTAAAATCAGATTTTGACATCTTTAATGGAAAACTTCACAAAATTTATTTTGGGCTCCCTGAGTCAGAACAAACTGTCTTAAAACAAGCTGTGCTACCTATCGTACTTCTGGAAGCAAATATACATAGACAGTAGCCTGACTCTGAACCCAGGAAAAACACAGACCTACTTACTATTGGCCTCTTAGCAGGGATTAGCATCTGGAGGGGGTGCAAGGCAGCTGATAGAACAAAGGGCAGCCTTAAACGTTCTTCCTTTGACTTCCTGACCTTAAACAAGGCTGACAGGAGCCCTTCAATCTCCTCTGGATCCAATCCCAGCAGGAGGGAGAACCAGTTTTGACCATGAGATTAGGACGGAGAGGTTGTCTAAATAGAGGAGTGTCAAGGAAGCAGGAAAGAGGCCTGACTGGTGGCAGAAGGCATTGGCTACTTCGAAGCTAAGGCTCCTAGATAATTTCATCATAAAGCAAAGAGGGAGTGCTGCAAAAAGGAGATGAGAAGATGTGAGAAAATAGCCAGAACTGCCTAGGGAAAATTCTCCAATTGCACAGATAAGTCTGTTACCTCACCAGCTCCTTAGAGAATGGACATGGAAAGATTATACCTGAAGAAGAAGGCCCTGCTGGAAGAAAGGGGACTCCTACCAGAGCAAGAGAGACTCAAGGACTCCTGACTTCTGCTAGCACCCATGGACTGTAACTGCTCTCCAAGAGTCATGTGGTTGGCCTCCTGTTTGACTTCTTTGGGGACACTAAAAGCAGAAGGACTGCTGTAAGAAAGTATATTATTATTTGGAGTGGGTGGTTGCCCACCTCTAGGGATAAAACTGACTTGGGTGAACCTTAAAATCACTAAATTAACCTGAGTCCATCCCCCTGGCACAGAGCAGATAGGCTTAACCTAGGACAATTTACAAAGTATTTATCCACGACCAAAAGTGTAACATAGGCACAATTTCATGCCGACCACTGGCCTGGTACACCAAAATGACTTGCCCCAGTAAAAGATTTTACCTTTTGACGTAATCTGTTTTATGGAGCTCAAAATCTTCTAGCATGCCTTGGAGGTGTGTCGAAATCAGACACCTCTGCCATGTTGCCCTTCAAATGCCTCTGGTGGTCTTGGAAGAATAAACATGTTCTAAGTCCCAGCTTTTCAGGATTTCTGGAGCCGCTCCTCTGGGTCATTAGTAGGGCTCCCAGGACCTGAGGGAAAGTACACAGGGGCCAGGACTCCAGCAGAGGCCACTGACCAGGCCTAGTCCAGGTTCGGTTAATCCTGGTCAGTTCAGGAAAATGCCTCTTGCAGCTTGTGACCCAGTAGCCACCCGAGAGGTCAGCAGCTATCATTTGGACTCCCTCCTTGCCTTAACTAGAATATGGATCAGTTCCAGTCATTAAGGCTCCTGTCAGATAACAAAAAGCGGTGTCCAGTCCATTTCTGATCTTCCACAGGTCTAGAAAATTTTCTGAGGAGTGTACCTAGGGGTGGCACATTTCTGGTTTGCAATAGCCAGTAGAGGGGGTTGACACCTGGACATTCCCTAAACAGTGTACCTGAGGGCAGCCTTATCCACTTTTCCAGCAGTTCCTTTTTACCCTACTGCAAGCAGTCACACACTTTAGATGACTGTCCAGGCCTGTCCGAACTGGCTTTCCTGCAAGGAGGGAAAAACTTCACCTCATAGGTTTGTGCATGGCTGGGGAGACATAGGGTTTCCTTCTTTAGGTCTCACTTTACATTTACTTGTGAAAGGACAGGCCCCTGAGATTCCTGTATTCACCGTAAATGGTCGTCCTGCAAGGGGAAGAAAACAACTCCACATACCAATGCCATTTTCCCTGCTCTGGGAGCAGTTTTCAGACCTCATTAAGACCAAGTACAGACTGGACAGCTGCAGTTAGACTATTGCAAATGAGCCTTCAGGAGCTTCAGGCAAAAAAAAGTTAACTTTCTAAAAGTTACTTTTCTGAAATATTTCTTTTAAAAATATGACTTCAGTGAATTGGATTTTTAATAAATATGAAAACTATCATTTGAATGACTAGTTTATCCAGTTCCTGTGAAACGTTACGGGTTAAAGATTGTAATCTGTCTCTTGCCATTCCTTAGGATCCAGCCACAGGCCTGCCAATGAGAATAGCTTTTGGTGAATGCTCTCTGATGGTGCCAACTTTAACTACGCATATGTTCCACTTTTGAATATCAGGCATCTAGCTTGTGGGCAACAAGAGGTACTTAAAGATTAATGTTTGAAAGCAAGGTTTACTGCCTCTCAAAAAGTTATTTTGGTAGGTTTGACAACAGGTATTTAGGCTGCTGCAGTGACTTTTACAGGCCCACTTTGGGAATTACCTAGTGGGTGCTGCAGTCCACATGTGGCATTTAACTTCCAGGCAATGAGTGCCATTTTTACACTATGTATTAGGGATTATTAAGCATGTTAAACATGTCATTCAGGGATAATCCAAGTTAACCTTGTTTATGGGAGGCCATGGCACTGTACTCTTGTTTAGCGGGAATAAAATGTAAAGAGTTAAAAAACCAGCAAAGATAACGTTAAGAAAAAGGTGAAGAATCACGGATGATCATGTGGAAAAGACAAATTTGCTATACTGCCTAGTTCCAGTAGGACTCGACCCTGCAGAAGCTCACTCTTGGTAGTGAACTATTATTTAAATCCTGTTGTGAGGACCTGTTGCTGTAGTGCTGGCCAAAATTAAACTTTCCCAGCAGTCGGAGAAAAGTTGGACTTGGTAATTTTTACACTTTTGGGGGACTGCATAAAATGCTGAGGCTTGTCCAGGGGTGTTGCACCTGAAGTGTGCAGCAACGCTAGGTTTGTCCTGCCTCAAGCTTTTTCTGCACTGAAAAGGGGTTTTGTGGCACTTCGTGGTAAAAGTATCCAGCTTCATGGAGCAAAGCCCAGCTTCTGATACTAGCCTTGCCCCGTTGAACGATTTTGACTTCCACTTCAGAGAGTAAATCAGAAGTAAAGAACCTGGACTGGAATTACATGTTTGGTTTATATAGCCTCCGCTCCATTGCAGTCGACCCATGACTCGGTCAAGTGTGAATGTTTGTTTTTCACTGGTGCTTTACTTCTTTTCTCTTAAGACTTTAAAAAGGTAATATCTTGGTTCCCCTTACCCAAGATTGCTATCTTATTGCATTTTCTCTAGTTTCCTAAATGGTTTAGAGAACAAATAAAATAAAAACAAAATAGAAAAAAAATAAACTTACCTGTTCCTGCCACTCGCCTCGCGCTCTTCTTCTGATGGTGTTGGTGTCCCAGCAGCAAAGGCTCCCTCAAGCAATCCTGCTGCTGCTCTCATGCTAAACCTAGCATATGAGGAGCGTCGGAATTGGTCTGAGCGGCTTGGTCTGCCACTCAGTCCCTGCATCAGAGTCTGTGCAGTTTCTCCAACCTGGCTGTGTAACACAACCGAAGACGGCCAACCAAACTGTCCTGCGCATTTAGTGCACTCACTCCACTCCTCCTACCACCTCCCATGACCCAGCCCCATCCCTACGTCTGCACTTTTGTTTTATTTTTCAGCTGCTGGCTCTTAGGCAGGGGGGCGATGCTCCTTCGCCATTGCAAAGGAGCCGCACCTGATGAGGGTGGCCTCTTTCTCAGTAAAATAAAAATAACATTGTCTTTTGACCAGAGTCCAGCGATGGTCAGAGGTTTTGATTAAACATAAAACACATTTCTTATGGGGAGATATATTTCGTTTGCAGGCGCAAAATGAGGAAATATTATTCTATGTTCCCATATGAAAGTGCTTTGATATTTGAACAACATATTGGAGTGAGATACGAGTATTATTTGTTGTATTTTGTGTACAGGAGTCATGCTCAGGACTCATTAATAGCCTGCTAGAAAGTGCTGTGATTTGAGTTCCACCAATATAAGCAATGACCTGTTGGGCACTCGTTGTGGTAGACTGTGCAAGCACGTGGATAAATTATTTCTAAGAAAACCTTTTTCAGACTTGCACAATTCAGTTATCTGCACAGTGTACATACATTTAATTCCACAGTTTCTGACAGATGTTTCTGACGCCATGTAAAAATGTTAAGTGATAGAAAAATACATTTAGTTTGTGAAGGCCACAGCGGCAGGGGTTACTAGTGGGAGATTAAAGGCTGAACAAGTACTTTTCCCCAATTAGTCATATGTGTGCAATAATGTGGAAAACCCTTGTGTTTTAGTTTTCTTGAAAAGATTTGAACTTAACCTCTTAACAAAACTTCATGTCATGCTTGATCATAGGGGTGCCTGGCCAACTATAATACTCAATTCACTTATGATGCCCATGGGGGTTTTTATTTTTTGTTATAATTGTGTGTATTAAGGGTAATGCTTTTTATTCTGGTTCCCTTTCTCCCACTAGATTAAATAGAACAGTTTGCAATTGTGGGATATAATGCCAATTATTAGTATTGTTAATATCCAACAGTATCATAGCGCTGAAGACCAGAATTGGGCAGTGATGTGACGACTATAAAGCGCAAGAATCAAGAATTACATAAGCTGGAATTTGCTACTAAAATAACAGAAATGGATATGCAAATTATGGTGCTAAAAGTGGGAACTTCACACAGTTTAGAATGTATCTCAGTTTTATAATTTACACGTTTGTACGTCAATGCAAGTAGGATATTGTGGATAGACTGGTCATGTTCCTACACAGCAAATACAGAATAACAGAAGACAAGTTCCAGACAAACTGGCCGCACATCTTTTTTCCCTGTCGCCTAAAACAGGATAGTGATAGGATAGATGGTGATTAGCTTGAGGGCTACCCAGGTCAATCAAAACTCTGTGGCATGTGTAATGCCATAAAAGTACATCATGTATATATCCATATGTACACAATTCAACAATAAATTAAAAGCAAGGATAAAAAGACACTCAAAAGGATTGTACTAACAGCTCAGTACTAACGAAATTTTAAATTTTATGTGGGGCGATTTCCGAAGGTTTGATCATTGATAATCCTCACCCTAGGATTTCTCTGCATTGCTAGTTCAACGCCACCTGCTCGGAGGCGCACATGTATTTAAAGGCGGTGCTCAAAAAAATCTCTGCGCAACCGTTTGGATGTTAAAAAGGCTAGGCGTGACTATCAGTCTGCCGTGAAAGAAAGGAAGAGGTCTACAAGAAATAAGGCCTGGGAAGAGCTGGCCCTGGCCGCCTCATTTAGGGGTAATGTGAGGTTTTGGGCTATCATAAATCATCCTCAATTTTCAGATTATGACACCCCCAAACTGGAAGCTATAATTCAGGAGGCCCAATGGGTGACACACTTCAAGGGTATTTTTCAACCAACTGAAAGTGGCCGGCCTCCTCATGGGGTCCCTGATTGTTTTTCTCAGAGCCAGCCCCAGTACCCCAGAACTTCCCCATAGAAATTAGTAAGGTACTTTTTACACTTGGAAAATCTACTTCCGGTAAAGCCCCAGGTTCGGGTGTGGTCCCGGTTGATATTTTTAAATCAAACATAGATTCATGAGCCCCAGGTGTGACAACGTTTTAAGAAGTGTTGTGATGGGGGATATCCCTGAGAAATATGTAAAGGCTAAGGGTGGCACCATCCACATGGCATTTATTGACCTGTCAAGCGCCATTAATTTGATTAATAGGGATAAATTATGGAAGATAATGCAGACAATGGGGGTAGATTCAGACTTGCTCATTTTACTGAGACACCTGCACCAAAATCATAGAGTATCAGTCCGATATGGCCCACAAGACGAACTATCATCTCCAACAAAGTCCATCAGAGGTGTCAGACAGGGTTTTATTTTTGCACCTTTTCTGTTCTTAATTTAGATTAATGGCATCACAGATCATTTATCCTGGGCAGACGTGGAAGAATCATTCCGTGCCAGTACTTTTGTATGCGGATGACGCGGCTCTGATTGCTCACCCACCAATTGCACTGCAGAAGTAATTACATCTTTTTACTGAATACATGAAGGCCTGGACCTCAAAGTAAACCATTCAAAATCATACACCATGACCTGTGGGCCATTGTGCATGAAGTCTACGCACTTTAGAACGGGGGGTACCATTTTAAAACATAAAAAGGATTTTAGTTATTTAGGCATTGTTCTGAGCTCTGCCCTAGAGTCAAAACCACACATCTTTGCAAAAGCACAACAACTGAAAAGAGATGTGGAGGGCACTTTTTTAATTGCTGGCTCACTAGGCCAAAAACGCTGGCCGTGATGATTATTCTGTATAAAGCTAAATGTACTGATGCAGCTATTTATGGGGTAGGGGTTCGGGGTTACCAAAAATCAGAAAATCCTCAATATATTGAGAATGCCTTCACCCTTAGGTTGCTTGCAGTTCCAAAAAATACAGCATATTTTATATGCCATGATGAGTTGGGCCTCTCTTATATAACCGATCTAATAAAAATCTCATCACTCTTATTGTGGATTAAGTGTTGGCAAAACCCAGAATCAGCATTAGTCAGAGCATGTATGTTAGACTGTTTAGCTCTAGATAAGGTGCATAACATATTGTGGTCGACTTATGTAAGATCGGGCCTTCAGAATTTAGGTTCTAAAGAATGCCAAGTTGATTGTGAAATCTAAGTATGCAATCCACTGTGGGAAGGAGAGGCAAAGAGGTGTTCTGAACATGAAATCGGTGGACCTTTATTTGCAGGTTGTCCCGGTTAAAACCCTCAAGCCATATTTGGGATGGATAGAAAACCCAAACCACCAGCTTCTTTTAACATATTTTAGACTCAATCTGATTAATTTTTAAGTAGCTTTCCGTCACAATGTTTTTGGCTGCAGGACCGACCTCCTTGCTATTGTGATTATGTCACCAAACAAAGCACTTGTTGCTTTCAATTTATTCTGTCCACTCTGTGCAGATCCAGGAAGGATCTTTCTGATTCCATTGTTGCGTCAAGGGGAACTTAGACAATACTTTCCTGCAATAGAATTTCTACAGAAATTAACTACAATAGAATTGTGCCATGCTGTGTTCAATTTTATTAAAAGTGCAATTCAAATTAGAGTCCTGTATGAGCTTGCAAATTTAACCAGAGATCTTAATGTGAAAGAGCTGTAATTCCCTCCTGATATTTGGAATTTTATTGATAGTGATTTTATAAGTTTTATTGACTTTTGGTGTTATTTATATGAACTTTTTTTATGTTGTGCGCTGGACCACCTTGCTTTTTATGGCTTATTGCCACAATAAAGTTGTGTGACTGACTGAAAGACACATAAAAGGCAATTCATATTAAATAATACAGTGAAAAATTGCATATTTAGGATACCACAAGAAGCTGTAAATTGAAGTAACATAAATACAAATACAAAAACATTTTTTTTTTTTACTTCTAAAACATAATAAAAGAAAAATGAATCAAGACTATTTAATCCTGATACTAAGTGCACATCTGATAAAGTTAAGAACTGCACAACACAATTCTGCAGAGTCTAACCGTTGTAGAAACTGGAAGCCCAATTTATATGATTTGAAATTCAAAGGCTGTAACATTGATACTAAAAACCAGGTCCAAACCATTTTATAAAGAGAGCAAAAAAGCATAAAATGGACAGTACATTGAACTGAACAATTATCACAGGGGTGCTCTTAGGGAGGTTGTCAAACCAGGTGCCCTGTTGGGGAAAGGCAAGAACAAACAATGTACAGAACCCAAGCTTAACCTGGTTAGATATAATCTCAGTTGAGAGTTGTCTACAAATGTAAGTAAAACTCTAGCTCATATTTAGGGGCAAGAGTAAA
This sequence comes from Pleurodeles waltl, assembly GCF_031143425.1. Classification (NCBI taxonomy): domain Eukaryota; kingdom Metazoa; phylum Chordata; class Amphibia; order Caudata; family Salamandridae; genus Pleurodeles; species Pleurodeles waltl. Next base: position 540,717,070 of record NC_090442.1, read on the forward strand.
ATATATTTTCAAAGAAGCCATCCAAAGGGCGTTAGCTCGGTGTAAGTTCTGTCACTGAGCATAAAAAAAGAGTCATTATCCGAGCTTTCGCCACAGGACATAATAGTTCGAGATTAGTGTATAACTCTGTAAACCCAAACTGGAAAAACATATTGTTTATATAGGCTAGCCACTTTATCAAGGGCCATACAATCTGAAAATGTAGTTTTTGTAAGACTCAGATCATGTGATTGCCATAATATTACGCATAAAAAAGGGGAACCATCCCTAATAAATCTTCTAAATGAATCAGGCCAACTTCAGAATGGCAAAAAAGATAGGTGTGACTCAGGAAATTAAGTCTATCCAAAAAAACTGATTTGTATTTTCTGCAAATTTTTGTTAATAGAATACCCCCACATGCCTGCCCCATAGGAGATGACTGAACTACATTATGATTGGTACAAGGTACCATCTCCTTTACAGGCCTATCCCCCACTTTTGATGTAAAACAAAAAAATGCTTTGATAGCTCTTGAAAATTGGAGTGCTCTTAACAGCAGAGGACCCAATTTAAGCTTGGAGTCAAGAGGGACATCTAAATAATTAAAACTGCCTACTTTTAAAACTGGAGAACCCTCTATGTGATGATTTTTTAATGTGGCACTTTTATACCCACAAATTAAAACCACGAACTTTGACAGGTTGACCTTTAAATCCAACGAGATCATAAACTCGTAAAGCCATTCAACAACCACAGCAGGCCATTTGCAATCTTGGCTATGAAACTGCCTCATCAGCATATAGGAGTTTGTTCATATAACGATTCACCACCCTAGGAATATCTGACCTCTTTTGAAGAATATGCCCCTTGAGTCCATTTATATAAACTAAAAATAAAAACAGAGCTAAAATACAGCCTTGTCGGACTCCCTGACAACATTTTAAAGTGGTTGTGCAGTATCCAGAGGGTAAAAAATGAATCCTTACTGAAGCATCCCAATGTAATTGGCTCAAAAGCATAACTAGAGGCCCTAAGGAAGCCTATGATCCACTTGGTCAATAAAAGATAGGTAGAAACATGTTGATCACAATTTTAGGCAATAATGGTCATGGACAGCCAATGCCTATAAACCGTTTTTCATTTAAATATTGTTATCGAAAGGATACCCAAATAAAAATCATCAACCTAACTATGCACAATTGTAGCACAAATCCTGCTGAAGACTTAGTAACAGACTGGGTTATTAGTTGCTCCACTATATCAGAAAAGCCTCAAAACAATTGATGGAGCTCGAGGAGAACCCACCCATCAGCAATTCGTGCCAGAGAGGAGCACCCATTTGATCAAGCGTGCCACAAACTGGGGGTAAGGGGTTGCATTTTTGTTTATTTTTTTTAAGAAAACCAAAAGACTGATTTGGATTATAAAGTATCCTAAGTTAAATTAGAATACAGATCAAGATAATGTATTTTATTTTGATGCATACAGAGGACCACAGAGGCCTGACACCCGAAGGTGATAAACCGACCCTGCTACTATACCTCGTAAATATATTGCCAAGGTCAGAAACAGACTGCCAAATTTACAAACCTAGCATGAATACCGTTGTTGCAAGGCTATCTCATTATGGCTGAAAAAGGCATCTGCCAAACTCTAAGTATTATGTCAAATAAAAGGGTCTACAGGCAGGAGGGAGGGGGCAGTATCAAAGGGCGAGTGCTCCTGGAGAAGATGGTGATGGGTGGATTAAATCCGTTCTTACATCAATAGCCAGAAATGTGAACATAGAAAATTAGAACTACAATGCGTTTCAATTGTTTTATAATAAAAAGCCTTAACTTTCTAGTTAGTTGCAAAAATATCTACTTTTGTAGCTAAATACTGTCCATAGCAAATAATTGTGTTTTTGCACTCTGTACACTCATTTTATAGTTATGCAAGTCCTTTGTGACATTTGATTTTAAGTGGATAATCTGCGACCTTAAATTTTAGTGGTGAAAGAATAAAATGCTTTTCTAGTTAGTTCTTACACTCAACAATGTGTGTTAGACATATTTTAGTACTTTACATTGTGGACAAGCTAGTTACATATGTTATTTCTTTTATTTGCACAGGACAGTGAGGTTTCATTACGGCAGCTTTTAACTATGACAGAAGATGACTTTGAAAAGGTTTGTGTATTTATGGATTTTTTGCCTGTTTCTTTATCTCATAAAGAATTGTGTTAAGATGTAAGTTTTCCTATGCCAAGCGTGCTGCATAGGAGAATGTCTTCAAGTTCAGTGTTTGAATCCTTATAGAAAAAACTCCTAACTTATCCACAGTAAGTTTACACAGACATGGCACTTGAACAAAACAGATTGGAAGTATTTAATTTAAGATGAAAAGGGTAATACCAAAACTGCAAAAGACATAGTGTAACTTAAAAAAAGAAATCAAGTAAAAAGATGGAAAGTATTTCATAGGGTGTTTGGGGGGTGGGTTACACCATAAGCACATCAACTCCCTCTCCACCGTTAAAGAGTACTTTCTTCACCTAATAATCATTCAAGGAAGAATAACAGCAGTTGCTAAAATACCTTTGACGTTCTTCTGTCTTTGCCCTTTTTCTTCTGCTCTCTTCAATACACAGGTGCCTAAAGTGCTAACCTCTTCAAGACAGGCCGTGCTTCCTCTTAACACTCCTAATATTGGGTTCCAGTTTGTGTAAAGCTAATGTACTATGATGCAGTATTGGTTCCTACCACCTGATTTCTGTCACCTGAGATGTTAGACCATTCGCTTTCACTGAAGCTAGCATCTCCTAATATCTTGCAGTTATAATTTCTGGTATGTCTCTTCAAACCCCATGACTCTTAGTGTGCCTCCTTGGAATCCCAAAACGACTCTGTGAAATAGCTTTTAGATATCTAGCATTAAAAGGCACTCACACTGTAATCCTGCCACTACAGTCTGGTGAAAAGAAAAACAGGAAGGTGTAGATCAGTTCACATAAAAAAACATAATGTGGCCAAATCTGTTCACAATCCTGCTGGCAATACCAAGGTGCCACATTTGAGACCAGTACATCCTACCTGGTTTGGAGGGTACGCTGATGAGAGATCACCCAGGTTGAGATGTTTTGCCCCATCCCAGGGACATCGGAGTCTGCGGAGTCTCCAGTTTTGCACCCAACTTCAAATGCTGATCCTGATGTAGTGCAAGCAGCATCTGTTATTAAGCCTGCTGCAATACTGAGCTTGATTGCTAGAACTGCAACTGCAGATTTGGAACCCTTGTAAAACAATTGCATTTTCAGGAGATGAACCCCCATGCTTCAGGAAATAGACCTATTTTCCTTCCATCCCTCCCAGAAAAGCCAATGTCTGAAAGCAGCTAGTGCTACAGATGGATCGTTACCTATTGTTATGACAGTGATAAGTATGTTTGTCCACCATGATTATGCATTTGAGTATTTACCGTAGTCTCAGCATTTCTTTCGGCTTGCATTGCGTATTAATATTTTGATGATGATGATGCAGGGTCATTATATTCCTGACAATGAAAACCAGAAAGGGAGCGCCCTGCCTCACACTCCAGCATGCAGTCAGCCCCAGTGCATCCTGGCAAACGCAGTCAAAGTTCATTTTTTTATCCACAAAGTAAACTGTAGTTTTTCACCTTAGTAGGTGCAGCAAGTGCTGTAAATCTCTGGACACGTGTTTCTGGGTTCAGCCCTTCATCAGCAGAGAGCAGCTTTCTCTGTGGGGTTGCTGGAAATGCTGGCAAAAGTCCTCTCAGGTTTATGTACCACTCACTGGCAAGCAGGTACTCAACCATAGCTCGTCAGCTTGTTGGCTCAAGGGTGCCTTCTTAAAAAGGAAAACCAGAAAGGGAGCGCCTTGCCTCACACTCCAGCATGCAGTCAGCTCCAGTGTACAGGGATATAGAGCACTTGCTGCACATACAGAGATGAAAGACTTTATTACTTTTTGAATGGACTACGAATTCGACTGCATTTACCATGATGCATTGGGGCCATACTTTTGTTGCTGAAGTGTAGGCAGTGTGCTTCCTTTCTTTGCAACTGTCCTATTGACGGCTCCCTTGAGCCACGGCTAACGAGTCTTGGGAGGCTCCTGTGCGCCATGAGTGGTACTTAAACCTGAGAAGGCATTTGACGGCATTTCAAGCAAGCCCATATACCACGCTGCTCCCTGACCATGATGGGCTAAACCCAGAAACACGTGTACTGGGATATACAGCACTTGCTGCACCTACAGAGGTGAAAGACTTTACTACTTTTTGAATGGACTACGAATTCAATTGCATTTACCATGATGCATTGGGGTCCTACTTTGTTGCTGGTATGTAGGCAGTGTGCTCCCTTCTTTGAAATCTTCCTGAAAGTGTTACTCCGTCTCAGGAGCTCCAACCACATTTTCCTCACAAAGACCTAAGAAAGAGTATCATGCTGTTAACATAATTGCGTGGCCATTGCCTGCTGGTATTTTTCATATACAGTACCATATCAAATTCTAGGCCGTACCAATGTGATTCAAATGCTTCACATTCCATTGAATGGAGTTGTTACTCTTTGTTGTTTTGCATGGTCATGGGATGTCAACATAGTAAAATATGACTCCTCTTACATTGTGTGCTTCATAAAAAAATTAATATCTTTATCTGGATGTTGATAATTATAAGGACTTATTTCTTTGCAATCATTATGGTGACCACTACGCTCATCAATCATCTAGTTCTCATTCTGGTCAAATATATAATTGCCCCGAGTGGACACACTATCAGGGGCCTTTAATTGACAGTTCTAATGCTTTCCTAAAGTGATTTACTTGTCAGATCTGACAAATCCGAATACTAGTTTCTAAAGGCACCTGAAAATTGATGAAAATCCGAATCATCTTTACCTAAAGGCATCTACTCTTGAATCATTTGTGGATGTGGAACTTTGTTATACGTAGTGGCAAAATATTATTTAAGATAAACCCATCTGGTACAAAACAACATGGCAAATTGGTAGATTAAAGGGTCTGATGCATTGCTCCTTCATATACAGAGAATTATATATATTTTTTCTGAAACCAATCAGCTAACATGCATAGATTTCCTTCCTGTACACATTTGAAGAAACAAAATTGGAAGTGGGAAGGATATGTTTCTGATGATGATTCAAAACTTCATTTTTAACATGACACTTTACAAGTTGAATGGGATAGATTTATGGATATTAGGTGATAATGAACTCATTCAAAGGTTCTTATATAAATGTTTTGGCAGATGGATCTGATCCTCGTAGTATTCTACTTATTCTCCTGTTATAATTACTACATAGTGTAGAACAGCTATGCCACCAAATGCTGTCTCACTTGAGTTTCAGTGCCATGAAGCAACACATGTTGAAAATAAGTAATGATATGCACTTGAATGGTTTTCTTTTAGTTCTTTATCTCTCAAAGAAAAATGTGGTTTATTGCAAAATTGATACATGCACTATTGAAGAGAATAAAGCCTGTCTCGCAAGAGAAGCTACTAATGGAGTGGGGGAGGCTGACAGAGAAGGAATGCAAACTACCTTCAAAATCATTGATAATGGTTTCCAAACTTTATCTAAACATGTCTATACTATCTTTTCTATCACTTTTTCTGCGTTGCTATGTAGTTGCTATGTAGTTGCCCACCCTTAAAGCTGCTTGTTTCGAGTCACCTTTGGTAATCACATGTGCCCCAACCAATAAATATTTGTGGCACCACCAATGTCGTCATTTTCAGATGTGCCCAGCTGTGTTTCACATGTGAAATCTGTTGAAGCCACCCCTCCATTAGTTGTATCTTCAGTACTGAATCTGAAGCCTTATTCGCCTGCACTATCTAAGTTTTCATTTTTCAGTCAAATGCTGGCAGCTTCGGGGACTTTCTCAAGTGACCAACCCTTCCTGCATCATCTTCTTCAAGTAAGATATGACAAATATTATCGCTTATCTGAGGTTCCTCCTTTGACACTGCAGACCAGGAAGTTCCACCTTTCCAAATGGCGTGAATTTCAGAAATAAATTAACTCAGTAAAACATTGAAAAATAATCAGTTGATCCGGTTTGTTCTTATGTAGCAGTCAGTCACTAGCTTTTTGCCTTTTAATCCCTTTGACTTTTTAGTTCTGCACAATGCTGCTTATAGTCGCATTAGGCTAAAGGGCAGTGCCTGGCTTAGTCATTCATCAGTGCTCATTCGATCTGTTATCCAATATTATCAGTTTTAAGATTGAATACAACCATATTCACTAGATGATGTCGTGCTTTGCTGTTTTCCTGTTTTTGAGCGCCCTTCATAGTATTCATCTATTTATTATAAATAAATACACGGTTTCGCTCATTAGTTGATTGCTTGTATTCGTTATATCGATTGATGCTTTGATATAGGTCTATAGTGCATCAGTATTTCATAGTTTATGTATATAATGGCATTATTTAAAAAGCATAGTACATTTAGGCCAGTGTGCAGAAGAAATTCACGTTTCTTTTTCTACACCTTAAAACGCAAATCGCTAGGTCTGTTTTTCTTTTAATAATGCTGAGAAATCATATATGTTAGGTTCACAGGAGATAGAAGGTTTAACATATCGAGAGCACTTTGAAGCCACCAGCCGTTTGCTTCAAATCCGTATAGTCATTTTAACTGGTGCGATTTACCAGTTTCTCAAGCAAAGCACAAGAAAAAAGACAGAAACTGACCTCGCGGTCTGCAAACTGAACAAGCATTTGCAATGCAATAGGTATCGCATTTGGAAATGTTAGAGCTATTGGTGTTGTAAATGACAATGGGGGTGATTCAAACCCTGGCCAACAGGCAGGCTGTCACCGCCAACAGGCAGGCGGCAGACAATGTACCGCCCACCCTATCACAACTCACCAATCCGCCACCTTTTCCGGGGCGGGAGCCCCGCCGATAAAAACACGGCGGAAACAGACTACAAACGGGAAAACGCTTACCTCTACACACTCCACGAGGACGGAGGACAGCATGGAACCCGAATTGAACATCCTACCAGCTATTGTCTACCTGCTCATCCACCACGAGTACGAACGCCGGCGCAGACGACAACGGTGAGTACTGCACCTACGACACAGGGGAGGGGGGAGGAGAAAAGGTTACGGGCACACACATACGCGACACCCCCCCCCCCCCCCCCCCCCCCCCCAACTATCTACACACCAATGCAGAGCAACAACTCAGAGTGACACCCCCCAAACCCCCTGGAAAAATGCAAAGACATAATTAAAATGATAATTAAAATTTATGTATAAAATAGGTTCATTGAAGTCATGGAAAATTATCTATATGAAATATAAAATAAAAAAAATGAATAGTGCGAAATCTATATACATAGGCAATAAGTCCTGCTCATTTTGTCAATGTTCCACAGTCCGTGGGCCAATGTCCACAAACACATGGGCAAAGCCCACACAGGAGACCAGATACCGTTGGAGAGAACACTGCTGGGGCATCAGATGAGAAAACTACAGGCACCTCAGGGGGAAAGGAAGGGGGGGCACCTCAGCCACATGAGTCCACGACGCCAGATCCATGAGGGGCCTCCATGCCCACTGTACCATCCTGGGGAGTGCAAAGCCACAGTCTCTCAAGTCTCTACAGTGGGAGGGTTGCCCACTGTGCCATCCTGGGGAGTGCAAAGCCACAGTCTCTCAAGTCTCTACAGTGGGAGGGTTGCCCACTATGCCATCCTGGGGAGTGCAAAGCCACAGTCCATCAGATGGATAACCGACTCCACTGGTATTGGAGGAGGCAGGGTGCCCAGAGTGCAGCGTGAACACCAGCTCGACACAGAACCGGCACTGTCAATGGGCCAGCGGTGCTTGACAGGAAGGGCCCAGCGGAGCGGTGCTTGAGATGTCGGGGCCCAGCGGAGCGGTGCTTGACAGGAAGGGCCCAGCGGAGCGGTGCTTGACAGGAAGGGCCCAGCGGAGCGGTGCTTGACAGGAAGGGCCCCGCAGAGCGGTGCTTGAGACGGCGGGGCCCAGCGGAGCGGTGCTTGACAGGAAGGGCCCAGCGGAGCGGTGCTTGACAGGAAGGGCCCAGCGGAGCGGTGCTTGACAGGGAGGGCCCAGCGGAGCGGTGCTTGACAGGGAGGGCCCAGCGGAGCGGTGCTTGACAGGGAGGGCCCAGCGGAGCGGTGCTTGACAGGGAGGGCCCAGCGGAGCGGTGCTTGACAGGGAGGGCCCAGCGGAGCGGTGCTTGAGACGGCGGGGCCCAGCGGAGCGGTGCTTGAGACGGCGGGGCCCAGCGGAGCGGTGCTTGAGACGGCGGGGCCCAGCGAAGCGGTGCTTGAGACGTCGGGGCCCAGCGAAGCGGTGCTTGAGACGTCGGGGCCCAGCGGAGCGGTGCTTGAGACGTCGGGGCCCAGCAGAGCGGTGCTTGACAGGAAGGGCCCAGCGGAGCGGTGCTTGACAGGAAGGGCCCAGCGGAGCGGTGCTTGACAGGAAGGGCCCAGCGGAGCGGTGCTTGAGACGGCGGGGCCCAGCGGAGCGGTGCTTGACAGGAAGCGCCCAGCGGAGCGGTGCTTGACAGGAAGGGCCCAGCGGAGCGGTGCTTGACAGGAAGGGCCCAGCGGAGCGGTGCTTGAGACGGCGGGGCCCAGCAGAACGGTGCTTGACAGGAAGGGCCCAGCGGAGCGGTGCTCTTCACGGCGGGGCCCTGTTCAGCGGTGCTCTTCACGGCGGGGCCCTGTTCAGCGGTGCTCTTCACGGCGGGGCCCTGTTCAGCGGTGCTCTTCACGGCGGAGCCCTGTTCAGCGGTGCTCTTCACGGCGGAGCCCTGTTCAGCGGTGCTCTTCACGGCGGGGCCCTGTTCAGCGGTGCTCTTCACGGCGGGGCCCTGTTCAGCGGTGCTCTTCACGGCGGGGCCCTGTTCAGCGGTGCTCTTCACGGCGGGGCCCTGTTCAGCGGTGCTCTTCACGGCGGGGCCCTGTTCAGCTGTGCTCTTCACGGCGGGGCCCTGTTCAGCTGTGCTCTTCACGGCGGGGCCCTGTTCAGCGGTGCTCTTCACGGCGGGGCCCTGTTCAGCGGTGCTCTTCACGGCGGGGCCCTGTTCAGCGGTGCCTGTCTGGGCGGGGCCCTGTTCAGCGGTGCCTGTCTGGGCGGGGCCCTGTTCAGCGGTGCCTGTCTTGGCGGGGCCCTGTTCAGCGGTGCCTGTCTTGGCGGGGCCCTGTTCAGCGGTGCCTGTCTTGGCGGGGCCCTGTTCAGCTGTGCTCTTCACGGTGGGGCCCTGTTCAGCGGTGCCTGTCTTGTCGGGGCCCTGTTCAGCGGTGCCTGTCTTGTCGGGGCCCTGTTCAGCGGTGTTCTTCGCGGTGGGGCCCTGTTCAGCGGTACCTGTCTTGGCGGGGCCCTGTTCAGCGGTGCTCTTCACGGCGGGGCCCTGTTCAGCGGTGCTCTTCACGGCGGGGCCCTGTTCAGCGGTGTTCTTCACGGCGGGGCCCTGTTCAGCGGTGCCTGTCTTGGCGGGGCCCTGTTCAGCTGTGCTCTTCACGGCGGGGCCCTGTTCAGCGGTGCTTGTCCTGTCTTTCAAGGGAGCCAGACCTGGCCAGGACTCCCCGCTTAGTCGCCCTCCGACCGTGCGGTTGCTGGCCCCTCCTGTGATGGAGTCCTGGGCCCGTGGGTGTCCTCCGTCACACCCGGTATGGGGCTGGTGGGGCCCTCTTGGTCCGCGCGCCTGCTGGCTGACTTCTCCGCCCTGCTGCCCTTGCCCTCCTTTGATGAAGCTCTCTGGCCCGTGCCTCCCCTTGATGTTGTGGCAGGTGACGGGCCACGACTTTGCTCCTTGGTGGCAGCCGTGTCAGCCTTCTCGCGCCGTCCCTTTGTTTTTCAGGTTCTCTTCCCAGGGGGTGGGCTGGCTGTCCCCTTGCTGCTGGCCGATGTATCTGCACTAGGAAAAGGTGGACTCCAATACCCGTGCACAATGGTCGCCCTTGATGCAGGGCTGGTGGTGGCTGAGGTGCTCTTAGGACTCTTACCAGATGAAGGGGGTGGGTCAGTGGTTGGAAAGAGGTCAAGGTTGGAAAGGAAAAGCAATTTGGAAAGACAGGGACGGGTAGGTGTAGTGGTTATGGGAGTGGAGGAAGAGGATGTGGTTGTAGGAGAGTCAGGTGTGCTGTCTTTGGGTGCAGGTGCTTGTGACGTAGGCTGTCGTGAGGTGGATGGCTGTTGGGTGGGTGGCTGCCTGCGTTTGTGTGTTTTGGAAGAGGGGGTGACAGACACACTGGGAGAAGTCACAGGGGACGTGTAAATGGCAGTGGGGGTGGTGACTGCACGTGTGCGGACTGTACTGGAGGGTGTGCTGGTGATGGAAATACTGGCTGATGGTGGTGTGCTTGCAGGTGTGAGTGGAGAGGTCACAGGGAGGGAGGAGGGAGACGACGAGGAGGGGGACACAGAGGTGTTAGTGACTGTTGCCATGTCTGCATCTGGATGTTGCTTGGGTGAATGCTTGTGGGATCTGTGGTGCTTATGTCTGGATGAGCTGCCCTTGGGTGTTGAGGTGTGTGCAGGCTGGTCAGATGGTGTGGATGGGATAGGCTGAGGAACAGGAGACTGGGACTGGGTGGAGGCAGTTAGAAGAGGGAGGCTGGAAACAGGGACAATGGCTGCCGTCAGTGCTGAAGCCAGAGCATTGAACGATCGTTGATGGGCAGCCTGACCCGAATGAATGCCCTCCAGGTATGCATTGCTCCGATGCACCTCCCTTTCTACACCCTGGATGGCATTCAAGAGGGTAGACTGCCCAACAATGAGTGTCCTCAGGAGGTCAATGACCTCCTCACTGAGGGCAGCAGGGGTAACTGGGGCAGGGCCTGAGGTGCCTGGGGCGAAGGAGATGCCCGCCTTCCTGAGCGAGCGGGCACGGAGCGAAAGCCGAGGGGCTGCTGGAAGGGCGGGGCTGGTGCGCTGGGTGGCGGCTGTACCTGTTGTGGTGGTGGGCACGGATGTTGCCGCCACCGCAAGGGAGCTCTCTTCCGAGGACGTGTCGGTGTCGCTGACGTCTCCACGGGTCCCCGTTGTGGAGCTCCCCTCGCCCTCCGTATCACTGGTGAACTCGGTGTCTGTAGCATGGCCCACCGGGGCCATGTGAGTTGCAGCTCCCTCGTGCTCCGATGCCACTTCTCCTCCGCCTGATGATGCTAATGCACACATGCACAAGAAGATAAAGAAAAAGGGTGGGGGGAGAAATAAAGACAGGTTGTGTGCATGCATTGTCAACACCGTTGTCGGAGAGGACAGACACAGGAGCCTCCTGCACTACGCCGCGCAATCGGGGTACACTACTCAGTACTTGTGACTAGGCCTACAGGTCTATGGACAACAAATGCACACATGGGTGATGCTGGACCATGGATAGCTGTGCTTGGCACCCTACAGAGGTGGCGGGCGGGGGCACAGGGCCATGCCTAAAGGAGGGGACTAGCCTACGGAAAGCGCCCTGGCCTAAAGTCACCCACAGCCCTCCTCCCCAACCCAGACACCTCCACTGCGCGCAAAGTTAGCTGAATGTGCTGATACTCAGCCCCTTGTGTCTGCTGTGATGTCCTCACGCGCCCATCCAAATCGGGGTAGGCCACCGCCAGGATCCGGGACATCAGGGGGGTCAAGGTACGACTGGCACCCCTCCTACGTTGGGAGGCCATCCCCAGCAGAGACTCGGCGGTCTTCCTGGTCCCGCGGCGGATGTCCTCCCACCTCTTTCGGCAGTCGGTGCCCCGTCTGTTGTGGACCCCCAGGGCCCGGACGTCCTTGGCGATGGCACGCCAAATGTCGACTTTCTGATGGGCGCTGACCTATTTGACATGTACAGGGTGGAAAAGGAAATATCATCACTTTTCTGTATGTTAGATGTGAGTGGCCCCCCCTCCCCAACCTTGCCATGTGGCACATGCTCTCATCTGTCGTGCGTTGCACTCCTCATTCGCTCCCCTCCCCACCATCTTACATACACCCCACTCAACACAGGCATAGCCCATTCAACGTGCACCCTGTGTACTTACCTGTTGGTCTGGAGGACCGTAGAGTAGCGCATACTGGGGGAGGACCCCATCCACAAGTTTCTCCAACTCTTCTGAAGTGAAGGCAGGGGCCCTTTCCCCAGTCGCAGCAGCCATTGTCTCTTCCAGACCGAGGTCACAGCAGCACTTGCAGTATAGGTCCTCTCCTGTGGATGATCAGGTCTCGAGTGATTAAGCAGCTAGAAAATGGCGGTCACGCCCTCGGCGGTGCGTACCGCGACCGCCGGCGCACATCGTTATTGGCTCCTGATACCCATAGGGTTCAATGTTAACCAATGCGGCTTCGCACCGCGGTCTTCGACCGCCTACCGCCACGGTGTGCCACGCCAGTGCATTGACCTCACATCCCACTGTCACACTTCACAGGTCAGGCAGCCGCCATTTCAAGGGCCCACATGGCTTAATTTCTACTGCGTCACACAGGCCTAGGCCTTGCATTGCCACTCATACAAGCCTTTCACTGCATTGCGATTCAATTACTGTGCAAGCTGTGTGAACGAACCTGTGGGTTGCTTGACTCTGTACTCCATGTTGTCCTTCCTAGGCACCGTCCGCTGGGACTTGCGAGGAGAAGGATGAATCCTCCCGTGTACCGACCGCTGGTGGACCTGTCGACAATGGAAGAACGACATATTCTACTTCGATACGGACTTGACAGAGCCACTATACATGAACTGTGTGCCCAGCTGGAGCCAGACCTGATGTCCCCCATCCGCCAACCCACAGGGATTCCCCCTCTGGTTCAAGTTCTATCAGTACTCCATTTTTTGGCAAGTGGGTCTTTTCAGACAACAGTGGCCATGTCATCAGGGATGTCTCAGCCTATGTTTTCTAAGGTTTTGTCAAGAGTGTTGTCTGCCCTGATGAAATACATGCGGAGCTACATTGTTTTCCCTGAGGAGGATGATTTGGCTACAGTGAATGGTGATTTCTATGCCCTTGGACATATCCCAAACATCATTGGTGCCATTGATGGGACCCATGTGGCTTTGGTACCCCCCAAAGGCAGTGAGCAGGTGTACAGAAATAGAAAAAGTTATCATTCTATGAATGTCCAGGTGGTCTGTTTGGCAGACCAGTACATCTCCCATGTAAATGCCAAGTTCCCTGGGTCAGTGCATGACGCGTATGTCATGTGAAATAGCAGCATCCCCTATGTGATGGAACAGCTACAGAGACACCGTGTGTGGTTATTAGGTGACTCTGGTTACCCCAACCTCTCCTGGCTACTGACCCCAGTGAGGAATCCCCGGACCAGGGCAGAGGAACGGTACAATGAGGCCCATGGGCGAACTAGGAGGATAATAGAAAGGACCTTCGGGGTCCTGAAAGCCAGGTTTAGGTGCCTGCATATGACAGGTGGATCCCTAATGTACTCACCAAAGAAGGTGTGCCATATCATCGTGGCCTGCTGTATGCTTCACAATCTTGCATTGCGACGCCAGGTGCCTTTCCTGCAGGAGGATGGTCCAGATGGTGGTGTTGTAGCAGCTGTGGAGCCTGTGGAGAGTGAAGAGGAGGAAGACGACGGGGACGACACGGACAACAGGGACACAGTTATACAACAGTATTTTCAGTAGCACACAGGTAAGATTCACCCACGCCATTTTACATGTACTTCAGGCCTCCTGCGTCTCTACTTTCTGTGTTCCCCCCCCATTTCCTTTTAACTGAATTTTGACTTTCCCTTCCCTTTTCAGAGCTGTTTGACCAACTGCGTGACTTCTGCTTTGTTTGCCCATGGACTACACCTTGTTGTCATTGGTATGTTGTCATCACAATGTCACAGAACATAATAGCACCGTTATGTGTGATACATAAGAGTAAAATATAAGCAGACTCCTGTTATTGTAAGTGCAATAAGTGATTTATTTCAAGTGCTACATATAGGTACAAGATAGTAAAACGGTGATGGGTGGGGGTGGAGTAATGTCCATGGCAGAGTCCAGTTCTCAGTCTCACAGGTGCATTGTCCATATGCCTGTGGAAGGATGGAGCAGGGGCAGTTAGAGGTTGGACAGGGTGACAATGTGGGACAGTGGGATGACATCAGGGGGTATCTTATGCTGGCGGGGGTCTTGCAATCCTACTCTGTCTTCTTGTGTGATCTCAGGTTCCGCTTGCGGGGTGGTTGTTCTTCAGCAGGAGGTGGGTTTCTGGTAGCCTGTCGTTGTGTGGGGGCCTCCTGTCCACTAGCGCCGGCGGAGGTGGTAGGCTGTTCGTGGTCCAGGCTAGTGACAGGGGCCCTTTGGGGTGCCACATGGTCCCGCAATGTGGTGACTATCTGGTTAAGGGCCAGGACTATGGTCCCCATTGCGGAACCGATGTTCCTCAGTTCCTCTCTGAACCCCATGTACCATTCCTCCTGCTGTGCCTGGATCTCCTGGAACCTGGCCAGTACCGTCGCCATCGTCTCCTGGGAGTGGTGGTATGCTCCCATGATGGTGGTGAGGGCCTCTTGGAGAGTGGGTTCCCTGGGCCTGTCCCCCCCCTGTCGCACAGCAGCCCTCCCAGTTGCCCTGTTTCCCTGGGCCTCTGTCCCCTGGACGGTGTGCCCACTACCACTGCCCCCAGGTCCCTGTTGTTGCTGGGGTGGTGGGTCAACCTGGGTACCCTGTAGTGGCGGACACACCGCTGATTGACGTGTCCTGGAGACAGAGGCATGGGCCCGCTGGGTGGAAGCTGTGCTGGTGTTCCCAGAGGGGGTTAGGTCTGGTGTAGCCTGTGGCTGTGTGTGGGGAACCGACTGTCCAGAGGTCCCCGATGGGCCGGGCTGGTCATCTGGGTCCAGGTCGACAGAGCTGCTGTCATCGCTGGGGGCCTCTTCTGGAGGTGGGATGGACATCTCTGTACCCTCTGTAGCGGTGTGGTGGCGTTCGGGTCCTGCAGGGGTATAAGGGTATGGTTATTGGTTCTGTGTGTGGCATTTCGTGTGATGGATGGGTGTCCATGTACCTAAGTGCAGGCATTCCCTTGTGGGGGCTTTTGTGAGGGTGGCTTGTGGGGGTGATGTGGGGGTGCAGTGGACATGCTTTGGTGATGGGTGTCCATGCTTTGTGGTCGCATGCAGGTCTAGGTGTTGGGATGGGTGGGTTGTGATGGTGGGACATTTGCAAGGAGTTGGTGTGATGGGGGTGGGGGTGAGGGTGGGGGTATGTGCTGGCATGCAGGTGGGAAGTAGTAGTTAAGATTTGACTTACCAGAGTCCATTCCTCTGCGTACTCCTGCGAGGCCCTCTGGATGCAGGATGTGCAAGACTTCCTCCTCCCATGCTGTGAATTCTGGGGGAGTAGGTGGGGGTCCGCCGCCAGTCTTCTGCACCGCAATGTTGTGCCTTGATACCATGGAACGCACCTTCCCCCGTAGGTCGTTCCATCTCTTCCTGATGTCGTCCCGATTGCGTGGATGCTGTCCCACCGCGTTGACCCTGTCGACTATCCTTTGCCATAGCTCCATCTTCCTAGCAATTGTGGTGTGCTGCACCTGTGCCCCGAATAGCTGGGGCTCTACACGTACTATTTCCTCCACCATGACCCTGAGTTCTGCGTCAGAGAACCTGGGGTGTTTTTGGGGTGCCATGGGGTGGTGTGGATGAGGTGAGGGATGTTGTATGTGTTGTGGAGTGTGACGTGTGTGGTGGTGTATGGTGTTTTGTGCGTTGTAATTGTGTGGGTGATGTTGTGATTAGCCTCTGTGTGATGGTCTACTCTAAGCTGTGCAGTCTCTCTCTGTCCTTGATTCGCAATTGTGGTAGTAAGGGTTTGTGGGTGATGTGGGTGTGTGTTTTATATTGTATTGGGTGTGTGGGAGTGGTGTGTGTATGTGTATCAGGTGTGTGTATTTCAAATTGTCCAATGTGGTAGTGTTTTGTAAGGGTGTGTGTATTTTGAGCGCGGCGGTGTGTACCGCCAATGGAATACCGCGGTTGAAAGACCGCCGCGTGGATTAGTGGGTCGTAATGGCATGGGCGTATTTCTGTTGGCGTGGCGGTGGAGGTTTGGTCATCGCCATTTTTTCGCTGACCTTTGGTGTGGCGGACTTTTGTGGATGTCGGGTTTTTGGCGGTTTGCCAGTTGCGGGTCAGAATGACCGTGGCGGTTTACCGCGGCCACGGCGGTGTTATGGCGGTCTTCTGACCGGCGGTAGCGCTTTTTACCGCCGAGGTCAGAATGACCCCCAATGTCTTTAAATTATGTGTTTTGATTTGGAGTGTAGGGGATCTTTGTGGTGTAAGAGATAGGTGTAAATAGAGGTAGGTTTAGGTAGAGATAGGTTTAGGTGGAGGTAGAAATAGGTACTGGTAGAGGTAGGTAGATGTAAAGATTGTTGTAGGTAGGTGTAGGTAAAGTTAGGTGTAGGTGTATGTCGAGATAGGTGTATGTTGGGTTAGGTATAGGTAGAGGTAGGTGTATATAAAGATATAGGTGCGGTGCGTGAAAAGGTAGAGGTAGGTAAAGGTAGAGGAAGGTGTAGGTAGGTGTACGTGTAGGGAAAGGTGGGTGTAGGTGTATGCAGAGGTAGGTGTATGTACATGCCAAGTTCGATACAGGTAGAGGTAGCTAGAGGTAGGTAGAGGGTGAGGGAGGTGTATAGAAAGGTAGGTGTATGTAGAGGTAGGTGTAGATAGAGGTAGAGGTAGATACAGCTAGAGGTAGGGAGGTAGAGGTTGGTGTAGGTAGAGGTAGGTGTAATTAGAGGCAGGTGTAGGTAGAGGTAGGTGTAGGTAAAGGTCAAGGTAGGTGAAAATAGAGGTAGGTGTAGGTAGAGGTAGGTGTAAGTAGGAGTATGTGGAGGTAAAGGTATGTGTAAGTAGAGGTAGCTGTAGATAGAGGTAGGTGTAGGGTGAGGTAGGTATAGGTAGAGGTAAAGGTGGGTGTAGGTAGATGTAGGCATATGTGGAGGTAGAGGCAGGTGCAGGTAGAGGTAGGGGTAAGGAGAGGTATGTAGAGGTAGGTGTCGGTAGAGGTAGGGAGAGGTAGGGAGAGGTAGGTTTAAGTAGAGGTATGCAGATGTAGGTAGAGAAAGGTTGAGGTAGAGGTAGGTGTAAGTAGAGCAGTGTTCTTTCAAACTTCTTAATGCACCCCCCGAAGTGGGGAAAAAAACAAAATATTGCTAGAGCTATTTAAACATTGCAGTTAATTCTGTTACCTCTTTAAAAATGCAATACACTTGTGTTGCTTAAAACGAAGGACTGTTATCTGCATGACCATTCTTTTGGCCACTGCCTGGCACTCCCCTGGGATTCTTGAGGCCCCCAGAGGGGGGCCTGCCCCCAGTTAGAAGACCCCAGAGGTAGAGGTAGGTGTAGGTAGAGGTAGCTGAAGGTGTCAGTAGAGATAGGTAGGGGAGGTAAATGTTGGTGTAGGTAGATGTAAAGGTAAGTGTAAGTAAAGGCAGGTGTAGTTAGAGGTAGGTGTAGGTGTAAGTCGAGGTAGGTGTAGGTAGATAAAGGACCATCTGTTGTTTTGTAAAGTAGTATTACATCCCACCTACTGTGGGCCAACCATAAAAGCAAGCGACTCCTGCTTTGTTGTCTTGGCTGAAGGAATTGTCTGTGTTTACAAAACCTTACTTGTTGCTGATTTTATCGCAGGATGGTATATAGTTTCTAATTTGTATACAAATAGAGGGCAGCAGAGATCGCCTTATGTCTTTTGAACCCAGTTTAAAATGTAATTATAGTTTCCAGAGTAAGCCACTTTGGGTTTAGCAGCACTGCAGTGCACTAACTTGTGCAAAAAAAGTAACACATGATAATCTATTACTTATGGTGGGAGTGGGGAGAGCAGAGAACATGTAGGTGTAGCATGGGCATTACTTGGAGATACATGACTCGTGAGTACCCACGCTTATTTGTAAAGAATAGGAAAAACACTTTTAATAGATCTGGATATAAAAGAAAGTTTACTTGGGTCTGGAGTGGTACTCAGTCAGTGAATAACTCATTTGATAATTTAGAAATTGTCCAAAAATTCAGCATAATGATGGAAGAGTGGGGTCGCTACTGGTAAAAGCTTTGTGACAAAGGTTTATAAAAGTAGGTAAAGGCAATGTGCCAGTGTTTAATTTGTAAATAAAAATGTGCCGGTGCTCAAAGTCCTCCTCTTAAACGCGCGGGTGCTGCAATTCAATGTGGGAACACGGAATACTGAGGCAGCGTAATCCTGAAGCCATCTCGGGCCTCTTCAATCTATATAAAGCCACTCCCTGCCCCTTCAGCTCACTCTTGCAGCTTTCTGCTGTATCCCTTTCTGACACTTTTTTCATTTTTCTCTTCCTCCGTCTTTCCCATATGTGTCTTTTGCTCCCAGCAAATGCTTGAGGCACAAGAATAAGCCCCGCCCCTCAAAAATAAGTGCCAGTGGTCAGCACCGGAAACCAGCACAAATTAAGCACTGCAGTGTGCAAAATAAAAACTTTGAGTGTTACTGTACTCCAGTATACAGTGTAATGTAGTAACACTAACGAGAAACCCAAAGATGGCTTGCGCACACTTGTGAAGTCAGTGAATAACGCATTAGAAATGTTGTATTCTTTTGGTGGACATACAGGGAGTGCAGAATTATTAGGCAAGTTGTATTTTTGAGGATTAATTTTATTATTGAACAACAACCATGTTCTCAATGAACCCAAAAAACTCATTAATATCAAAGCTGAATATTTTTGGAAGTAGTTTTTAGTTTGTTTTTAGTTTTAGCTATGTTAGGGGGATATCTGTGTGTGCAGGTGACTATTACTGTGCATAATTATTAGGCAACTTAACAAAAAAAAATATATACCCATTTCAATTATTTATTATTACCAGTGAAACCAATATAACATCTCAACATTCACAAATATACATTTCTGACATTCAAAAACAAAACAAAAACAAATCAGTGACCAATATAGCCACCTTTCTTTGCAAGGACACTCAAAAGCCTGCCATCCATGGATTCTGTCAGTGTTTTGATCTGTTCACCATCAACATTGCGTGCAGCAGCAACCACAGCCTCCCAGACACTGTTCAGAGAGGTGTACTGTTTTCCCTCCTTGTAAATCTCACATTTGATGATGGACCACAGGTTCTCAATGGGGTTCAGATCAGGTGAACAAGGAGGCCATGTCATTAGATTTCCTTCTTTTATACCCTTTCTTGCCAGCCACGCTGTGGAGTACTTGGACGCGTGTGATGGAGCATTGTCCTGCATGAAAATCATGTTTTTCTTGAAGGATGCAGACTTCTTCCTGTACCACTGCTTGAAGAAGGTGTCTTCCAGGAACTGGCAGTAGGACTGGGAGTTGAGCTTGACTCCATCCTCAACCCGAAAAGGCCCCACAAGCTCATCTTTGATGATACCAGCCCAAACCAGTACTCCACCTCCACCTTGCTGGCGTCTGAGTCGGACTGGAGCTCTCTGCCCTTTACCAATCCAGCCACGGGCCCATCCATCTGGCCCATCAAGACTCACTCTCATTTCATCAGTCCATAAAACCTTAGAAAAATCAGTCTTGAGATATTTCTTGGCCCAGTCTTGACGTTTCAGCTTGTGTGTCTTGTTCAGTGGTGGTCGTCTTTCAGCCTTTCTTACCTTGGCCATGTCTCTGAGTATTGCACACCTTGTGCTTTTGGGCACTCCAGTGATGTTGCAGCTCTGAAATATGGCCAAACTGGTGGCAAGTGGCATCGTGGCAGCTGCACGCTTGACTTTTCTCAGTTCATGGGCAGTTATTTTGCGCCTTGGTTTTTCCACACGCTTCTTGCGACCCTGTTGACTATTTTGAATGAAACGCTTGATTGTTCGATGATCACGCTTCAGAAGCTTTGCAAATTTAAGAGTGCTGCATCCCTCTGCAAGATATCTCACTATTTTTGACTTTTCTGAGCCTGTCAAGTCCTTCTTTTGACCCATTTTGCCAAAGGAAAGGAAGTTGCCTAATAATTATGCACACCTGATATAGGGTGTTGATGTCATTAGACCACACCCCTTCTCATTACAGAGATGCACATCACCTAATATGCTTAATTGGTAGTAGGCTTTCGAGCCTATACAGCTTGGAGTAAGACAACATGCATAAAGAGGATGATGTGGTCAAAATACTCTTTTGCCTAATAATTCTGCACTCCCTGTATGTATGCTACATAAAAATAAAATTGGTCCGCCTTTTACTTAACTGTAGTAGTGTTAAAATGAAGTCCAGAAATGTTCTTTAAAGTCTTTATTGAAGAGAGAAAGCATCTACTTCCATCCAAAAGGGGCACAGAGTGAATAACTGAGACGAAGGAACATGGAATTCCCTGACATCATAAGCATACAATGTCATGAACTTCCACGTTACTCCACAGGCTAAAACCATTGACATCACCACAATTCTCCCCTCTTAAAACAAGAAGGTGAATTGCACAAATTAAAATCTCAATATACTTAAAATTATAAAACAATCATAAATTATACTATAAAAACTAGGAAAATGTACATACAAGAGATATAACAATTATAAGAAAGTTACACACTAATGCAAATATTCCTAAAATAGTTATACATTTAATACACAACGAAATCTTGACATTTCTTTGGTTTAAAATATGCTCCCGCACTTCTATATTTCTTTCTTTCATTTTCATCTAACTCTTTCATCATTTTCTTAGCAGGTTGAGTATTACTGAGTTGAGCATGCACTCTAGGATCTAGCGCAATGTGTGAAGTGCTCCACCAACTGCCATCAGACAATTTCAAAGCATTCTTACGTATGTCACAAATTTGATGTGAATCCTTAAACTTGGACATACCTTTCCTTACCAATACAGGGTTCTTCACTCTTACCCAATCACCCACCTTTAACCTATCACTATTACATTGACGACCACTCAACTTCCCTCTGCTCTTATTAACAGAATTGTTTTTCGCCTCTTGCCAAATTTCTTTCAAATTGCTCCCCTCATGAAATAATTTTACTACCCATGAGGGAGACAACTTAGTGGATGCTACCCTCCCTCTCATAAGTTCAAAAGGACTTTTGCCAGTAGCAACGTGCGGTGTGGTTCGATAAGACCAAATAAGTTCATTAATAGCTTGCTCTACGGACATATTATTCCTGTACATGGCCTGAATACAGTCACGTAGAACACGATTAAAGTGTTCCACCATTCCATTACTTTGTGGATGATAAAGAGGAGTCCTTTTGTGTTTAATGCCACATTTGACTAAAAACTGAAGCATTTCTGCTGAAACAAATTGAACTCCATTGTCCATCAATATCTGCTCTGGAAACCCTTCACGGATAAAAACTTTCTTAAGACATCGAATTATGCTTTTTGTGGTAGGATATCTCACAGGTTCTACTTCAACCCATCTTGATAAATGATCAATTATGACAACAAAATATCTCAAGTTAGGTAGTAATATATGGTAAGGACCGAGAAAATCAATGTCAATTTTTTGCCAAGCTCTAGCTGGTGTGGAAATAAATGAATCAGTAACCCCTTCCGTGAGTAAAACTTTGTCACTACTACTACTACATCTTGTGCAATTTTTAACATGCACATCAATTTCTCTATCCATTCTAGGCCACCAAAACCCAGCTCTTAATTTTCTTTTAGTAATAGTAGCACCCAAGTTAACAGAATGAGCCTTAACAATCAAGTCTTTCCTGGTACACTCTTGAGGAATAAGTTTGTTGCCTCTAACTAACTTATCTCCTTCAATGGATAACTCTTCAGATACCTTCCAAAACGGTTGCAGTTCTGTAGGCAAATTCTTCTCCTTCGGCCAACCAGATTTAACGAAACTCATCACTTCACACAATAACTTGTCATCCTTAACTAAGTTAATCCAAATTTCTTCACTCACCACAACCTCACTGCCAGTGACACATGCCACAAAACATTCTTCAATTTCCGTCTCCCAATCTTGTTCTTCCTCATCTACAATAGGCAATCTAGACAAACAATCTGCTCTACAATTTTTTCATCCAGGAATGTACCCTATGGAAAAATTGAATTCTAACAACTTAGCCGATAGTCTTTCAACGCGAGCTGTGGGCTGTTTCGTCTTCTTACCAGATAAGATTTCTACAAAAGGGCGATGATCTGTTTTCAAAACAAAATGTCTGCCCCATAAATACTGCTTAAACCTTTCAACGCTCCGCGCACATGCCAAAAGTTCTTTTTCAATTACAGAGTACTTATGCTCAACCTGCCGCAGAGTTCTTGAGGCAAACCCTATAGTACTCTCACTTCCCTCAACTGACAGCTGAGATAACACTGCACCCAAATCATACTCACAAGCAATCCACTGTCACAATAGTGCTCCTCTCTTTAGAAAAGTGCTGTAAAGCCAGAGCTTTGACAATTTCTTGTTTGATCAACTCAAACATCCTGTTACACTCATCTGACCAAAGAAACACAGCATTCTTTTTGTTACACTCATCTGACCAAAGAAACACAGCATTCTTTTTAACAGAGATCTGAAACATTCAGTATTTTTAGCAAAGTCTCTCAAACATTTGGCATAAAACTCACGTAAACCAAGAAATGACAATAATTGTTCTTTTGTTTCCAGAGAAGGAGCTTCCAGAATGCTCTTTACCAAACCTGGTCTTGGTTTTATACCCTGTTCTGATAACACATGAACTAGATACTAGATTTCTCTAGTTTTTAAAGTACATTTACTTTCACTCAAAGTCACACCTCTACTTTCTAGCATACTAAGCACACTTTTCAGAATTGTGTCATGAGCTGTTTCGGTATCAGCAAAGACCAAAATATCATCTCGAAACACAACCACATTGGGATTGTCTATGAACAAGTCCGACATGAGTCTCTGAAAAACTGCAGCCGCAGATGCTAGCCCAAATGGTCACCTGCAAAACTGAAAAGTTCTATCAGGAGTGATAAAAGCTGTTAAGTGTCTAGAATCAATATCTAGTTCTAATTGATGGTAAGCAGACTTTAAGTCGAGATTTGTGAACCAACTAGAGGACCCTACTTTCGTAATTGTCATCAGTCCTTGGTAAAGGGAAACTATCCACCTAAATTGCCTCATTAAGACTTCTTAAGTCCACACACATCCTAAGATCTCCTTTTCTTAGCTAAAACAATAGGAGACAGCCATAAAGTGGCTTCATCCTTCTCGATTATACCTTGCTCACACATATTTTTCAATAGGTTAGATAAATCTGTTCTTATGCTCAAAGGTACATTTCTCAATTTATGTTTCACAAGAACCACACTATGTTTCAGCTTAATTGTGTGTGTGAAACTAGTTATTTTTTCTAGTTGTTCTTGAAATAACTTTTAAAATTTCTGCGACCAAATACATGTTGTTACTGCAGTCTGAACAGAATTTGCACTGCATTTCTCAATGGAAACAGGTTTGTCTCTTCCAGGTTTGATAATCAGTTTGAATTCAGCTTGTTGAATCAAACCCAAAACATTGATACCCCTTTTTGCTACATAAACTTTTCCCTTGTTAAACTCACCCAGAATACCTAAAGATGCCCAGAAGTAACCAATCAAATCAGTTTTGCTCCCTTCAAAAGCAACATTAGAGACATCAGGAGGTAACAGAGTTTTGTGTGCCCAAAATTCTTTAAACTTCTCTTGTGACAGAACAGTGGTACGTGCTCCAGTGTCCACCAACACCACTCCTTCTACTGTCTCATCAATATCAGGATCCATCACAACTTTGTTCGTCGGTATTGTCGCTTCCTTGACTACTAAGACATACTCGTTATCAGCATTGTCCGTATCTTCGCTGATCACACATTGAACATTGTTCTTCTTGACACTCCTGCAGACCCTAGTAAAATGTCCCAATTTACCACAGTCCTACACGATTGACTTGCTGCTGAACAGTTTTTAAAAGATGAAACATGAGCCGACAAACCATATCTGTAGCAAATAATCCTCTGATTAAACTTTAACTGATTAGTATTCTTCATACCTGAAGCTAAATCTTGTTTCTTATCAGAGCGCACTTGTTTCTTGTTACCAGTACACTGAACATTGGTCACTGCACCAGAAATGGTAGTACTGGACAAGGATACTTCTAATTGTTTGGCATCTTCTAAAGAACATTCAATACTTTTTGCTATGTCAATAGCTTTATCTAATGAAGGATCTTTACATGTTAACAATTTCTCTTTAATCCTTTTAGAATGACATCCAGCAACTAGTTGATCTCTAATAAGTTGAGGCTTTCAAAGAGCGTAACCACAGTTTCCATTCCAGAATGGGCTCCCCAGGATCTTGTAAAAAGTGTGCTGGGGGTGAAACGTTCTGCATTGTGTACTTACAGCCTGAGAAGAACTGGAAAAAAATGAGTCCAAAAATGAATTAATTTTAAAAAATGGTTATACGTTTTTTATGTTTATACTCTATTGTTTAAAACAGTACAAGTCCACAGTACAGTACAGTACTAAGATGGCCAACCTGTAGAAATATAGCAGATTTCCGTTTCCCCCCCAAAAAATGTAGCCAATCACATGAATTCAATCTCCTTCTTTCCTACTATGCCAAAGAAACATGGCCAAAATATGAAGAGAAGCCTGAAGTCCATCTTCTATTTCTCTTGAAGTCCTTCTTCTATTTTACTTAGAAGCCGAGGACCTTTGAATGTAGGTCCACACAAATTGCAATCATGCTCAAAGGAATAACACACGTGCAGCGTTTGAAATACTTGACACGCCCTGAGATGGTCTGAAGCTGCGTGCGATGGACAGGAGAAACGCAGAAGAAATCCTCACGCGACTAGGCCACTGCGCGGTGTACTGCAGAAGTAGAATTTCATGCGCAAGGAAAGCGCATGATAAGAAGATTAAGGTAAGGTTAAATAGGCGGCAGTGCGAGCGGAATGCTCGTTATGAAACAAAAAAAATGAATTGCGCATCGAAATAACTGTGTGCCCCCAGTAACACATCCTGGAACAAAAACACTGAATTCAAACGTAGAAGCGCGGTTAAAATTGCTGAGGCCGCCTGTTAAGCACTCACCCGAAGTATCCGTAGTAAAATAAGGTTGAGTGCAGATTAATGAACATTCTGCTCTACCCATTGTTCATCCTTGTCGTCACAATGTTAAAACGAAGTCCAGAAATGTTCTTTAAAGTCTTTATTGAAGAGAGAAAGCATCTAGTTCCATCCAAAAGGGGCACAAAGTGAATAACTGCTGACGAAGGAACATGGAATTCCCTGACATCATAAGCAAAGGATGTCATGAAGTTCCACATTACTCCAGAGGCCAAAGCCATTGATATCACCACAAGTAGTTTGATGCGTTAAGGAATTCTAGTAGCCAGCCCTGTTCTCTGCGAAAGGACAGTGTACCCAACTTGCCATCATTTAAGAAGGCACTTGAGGTTGTATGCAGTGCTTCTGTTCTGGAGCCTATCTGTGGTGGCAACACTATGTGTGTGACCTTGAAGGTTTCATGTTTTTTTCCGTTTTCCAAAGCTGGCTGCCAAACCTGGGGAGTGCACATGTGAACAGAACAGGCTGCACCAAGCCTTGTGTGAAAAGTCCACATCTGTTGTACTTCATCAGGAGTCTTTTAGCAATGTGTGTGAAACCGTGCAAACTTTGTGACCCTAACAGGAGGGTGCTTTATACATTCTGCTTTGCTTTTATGATCTGGTTGTCCTTTAATTGTACTTTCAACCTTATCTCCTTCTCCATGGACAGCAGAGAAAATGGCAATAACCAGGTTACAGCAAGTGAGTACTACATTTTCTTACCCCTGAAGTTGTTGTACTACAAGACAGGATTGGAAAGACCAGTGAACCTGTGAAATGCCGGTTGTTGTGGTTTGTACCCAAGCCATATAGTATGTCAGTGAAGTAAAAGCCCACAATGTGCACAGGGGTCAGACCACCACCTTGTATCCCCTGTGACTCGAGCTCAGCAAAAGGGAAAAATATCCGCTTGGCTGGCTGCGTAAATATAGTGCACACTGATGCCAGGCTGCTAGCCAATAGTGTTTTGAGAAATTAGCTCTAACCTCTCAAACTGTTGTCCGCTAGCAAGGCTCCCTCAGTGTTTCCTGCTACTTGGTATAATTTATTGGCTAAAAAAGAGACGGTTGGAGCACTTTGGTGTTTGATGGAGTATCCATATATCTAGCCCCTTTTCGTCCATCTGTGCCTTCTTCCAGGGCTGTCTCTAAAGGTAGGCCGCAGGCTCCTATGCCAGGAGGATGGTTCCCTGATTTGAACGCATGCTCAAGACAAATGAAAACATACATGTTCAGCAACAAAACTAACTGTTAAGCCACACTTTATTCCTAAACAACAAAAATTATCTGCTTGAAAAGTCTCAAAAAAGTCAGTAATCACTTTAAGAAAAAGATAAACACGTTTTCCATCAAAGCATAAAAAGTATATTGGGCTTGGAGAAATGCCTCATTTTACCTAGATGCCCAAAAAATCAAACCGCAGATGCTTATTTACTGCTGCTTATTATTATTTAATTTTTGTTACTAAAACTTTTACGTGAAGCCCAACATGTTGATGCTAATTAGTGGTTAGTGAGGCGTTACTCACATGCTCATGAATTGTCGTTGATTTTTTTGTCTTATTAAGAGATGTATTCAATTTCTCTTGCTCAGATTCTTTTGCTATGGTTTTGTGTAATAACCATTGACCATTTGTTTTTTTGCATTGATTAAACTTAGATATATCCGGCGTTCGAATCAGCCTTTGTTGTTTCTCTATATGTATCATTTTGTTTCGTGACCTTAGCGTTGTTAATATAGGGAAATCTTTAACTTTTCAATAAACTGGTTTGGTTATTGAAGTTGAATTGATTATCAAATGATATATATGTGATGTTTATGACGTATTTCAAATGACATATTCTCCTAAATAGATTCAGGTTTGGTTCATCAGCCTGGTGTGGGAAATCCACTAAGTAGTCTCTTGTGACTCAAAATTTGGCTAGGGTTTATCCGCGTCAACAGTTTTGGTAGCAGCGTAAGGTTACGTATCTTTTTGATGATGTCATTGCTTGCATCATAAGTTGCGAAAATTAATTGGTGTGTTTTGCTTCTTAATTTTAAAAATGCAGTTCAAATTTGACAAAATGAATTGCTAAATGCCTAAAGTGACTTTTCCCGGTTCTTGGAGACTGCCTAAATTGAGAGAACATTCCTTATAATTCTCAATGTTCTGTTGTTAGATTGAGTGAGTAGGATATGCGCTTGCACAGCTTTAGCTAATTTGCAGTCGATTGAGTTGTCTGTGAGATTTTAAGGAGTTGGCATACTCCAGAAAAAGAAATAATGTTGAGAGTTAACGTACTCTGAAGTATGTCAGTAGGGAAGTTGGCGAACTTCACTTGTAAGTGGCGCTTGGTGCTTGGAAAAATTGTCTGCGTGGTTAAGAAGGACGTGACAGAAGAGGTCTAAGACTCAGGAGTATATTGAAAAGTGTAATGAGACACTTGGTTATGTTGTAATTTGTCTATTTAGTATACCAATCGGGCGTGGTTGGTAAGTCGAGTTTGAGAGTTAAATTGAGTGTTTGAAATTTTCGACTGAGACTTGGCAAGTTCTGTGTGCACCAGGACCTTCTCCATTGATCAGTTGAGGGTGAAATTTGCAGGTCTAATTTTGCTTGTGGTTCTGGGGAACTGAGTAAAAAGAGTAACTGCATGAGCGAAAGCCTACAGTGAAATTTAGAGGATCTCTGAAGCTATTGTGTTACCCTACCTGTAGTAAATAGAATTTTTTTTTTTGGTTTGAAGAAGTGCTCGCAATTAATTTTTGCATTAAGTTTAAGTGTTTTGAGATTAGGAGAACAAGCCGCAAGACTTTGTTAGCCGCTGTGTGACGTCAGTATTGTGCCGTGCTGGGATAGGTTGGTCAGTGAGAAGGGTCGTGCACGGATTGGTGGACAATCGTGAAGCATAATTAGACAAGAAGGGTGTTGAAGAGGATTGTGGGATTGTAATCATTTGCTGATTATCATTTTTTATTTTTATTTTATGAATAAAATTGTGAAAGATTACGTTTTTCAAAGCTTTAAAAAGTGCTATTAGGGGAGATTAGTATATTCCGGCAAGGTAAAGATAAATGTGTCCGCCAGAAGGTACTCCGGCATATGTCATAATTGAGGAGAAAGGTATCAGTGCATGTCTTTGGTTAAAACACTGTATTGAGATCACGAAAAAAGGAAGGTTGTTTAGCTTTTCCTTAAAATGGTACATTTAATTTGAGAATTTTGGTGAGTTTGAGACACAAGATGTATGGTCTGAGACCTCCACCAAGACCAGCTCAGTTCGAAGCTTTAGCGATCTGGGAGCCTATAGCTAGACAGCAACAGTCTTTGAAATTTAAGAGAATAATGAGAAGGGCAGAGAAGTCACTAGCTGAAGCTAGATGGGACAGTGAGCAGAGGCAGCGGAGACTTGATACCTTACAAGTTGTTAGATTGTTTCCACCAATGTCAAAAGATAATGAAAAGGAGACAAATAAGATTTCAAAGAAGTCTAGAAAGAGTTCTTCAGCAGTCGAACAGAAGAAAGCAAAAGAGCCTAAAAGGTTTTGTACAATGACCATGAATCAGACGATGATGAGTTTATTACACAGATTTTGAGAAACCGTCCACCACCGTATGTGGTTCAAGAAGGTTCAAGTGCAAGTGGTATGAATCCTACTGCACCAATACCATCTGTAGTGTCACAGAGTTCAGTTCAGAGTGATCATGACACAACCATGAGTTCTGTATGGGTTAATCCTAATGTGAACTAGAGTTCAGCACAGAGCTCGGGACAGACTAGGCCTTTTGAGCAAATACCGATGCAGAGTAGCTTTAATCAGCCTAATAGACAACTGCCAGAGATTAATGTTCCTGTGATTTATCCGGATGTTCCGACTGTGAAAACTACTAATCTAGCATTATCCTCAGGTCACAATCCACAAGAGCTGAGATTAATTCAGAAAGATCCTACTCCGATATTATTACCAAAGATGCAGCATGCGCCACTAATACAGTCTCATAATGTAGAAACCAGGAGCTCAGATGCGATTTCAGTACCAATTACATTTGGTCCACCTATGCCTTTGTATGTCCAGGGCAACAGGGGTGTTACGAATCAAGGAGTTCAAAGTCAGAATGAAAATATTGGATTGTCATCATCCATGGGACAGACTCTAAACAAGTCAAGATCTTTAATAGATTTGACTCCTGTTAGAAATTCTGAAATAATTGAATCATGCAGTGGCCAGGAGAGGAGAATAACTCCCCAATGTGTGAGTCCAATGCAGCAGCAGTTACCAAGTGTTCAGACTGATAGTATTTTATTAAAGGGTCTGACTGCACAGGAAATAACAAAATGGTCAGAAGATTTGAGTGTTTTAAAAGTCTCAAAGATTCAAAGTAAGGGATATTAAGTTTTAAACTAAACGAGATTGTCAGTGGAAGCAGGTGAACTTCTTGAAGGGACAATGGGAATAAATAGACTTAACTCATATACTGAAGCGCAGTTGAGATATCTGTGTTGATTAATTACAGAGGGAGCAGCTGAAGTCCATCAGCAATTACAAGAATTAGCAGGTAAATATGAAATAGATCTTAAAAAAAACAAAGAACCTGAAGAGAAGTTACAGATTACATTTTGAGACTGAAGATTTTGAACACATGAGGTCTGCCGGGATGAAAACACATCTTAGAGAGTTACTTGAAAGGGTGCAAATCTGGGGAGCATTAGAAAAATGGGAAGGCAGATGGGTCAAAAAAAGAGAGGCCGAGGAAAGGTTCAGGTAGTCCTCTTGTAGATTTAACGCAAACAAAAGAGCTAATGAAAATTTTGCCAATGAGAGAGACTCCGGAAGGGCTTTTTGTACATGTACCTTGGAGCAGAAGTGATATTTTGTCATTTACAAATGATTACCCCAGGTTGAGAGAGTAACCAGTGGAATGGTATCAGCAGCTAGATAGGTTTGTGAAACTTGCGTAATGCCTGTGGGAGGACTTGAATACTCTCTTTAAGATAGTTGTTCCAGCAGATTTGTGGACGGAGTGTAAAAGGAATGTATATTGCCCTACAAGTGAACCGCAAAGAGATCAGAAAACAGATGCCCCACCTCCTGAAGTAATGAAGTATTACTATAAGGTCATTGCGTTCCTGAAGACATGAATTGTGGCGAAAAACATTGATTGGCAACACATAGAACATTCAAGAAGGGAAAGAATCAATTCATGCGTAGTATGAAAGGTTGTTAAGTGTTTAAACATTACAGTAGTACAGAAACAATTGAGGCAAAAGACATGATTCATTTTGTGTTCAGGTTTGTCGAAGGATTGAGACCAGAGATTAGCCAGATGATCAAGAGTTATCTGATTTGTTGGCAAGCAAAACCAATGGATGAGGTGTTGTACTATGCGAAATACTGTAGTGATAAAATTGAATTGAAGCAAAGAAAGTTGAAGAGAAAGCGATGGTGATGCAGATCAAAGCTGCACAGACAGGGATTCAAGGACATTTTCAGTAGCAGCAGCCACAGGGAAATGGTATGTTTCAGAATCAGGGCAGAGGTAGAGGATGTGGTGGAATGACACTGCCGGTTCAATCAATCCATCAAAACAATTTGTAGAGCGCGCTACTCACCCGTGAGGGTTTCAAGGCGCTGGGGGGGATTAAGGGAGGGGCAGGGAGGGTCATTGATCGAACAACCATGTCTTGAGGTTCTTTCTGAAGACCAGGAGGTCTTTGGTTTTGCGAAGGTCGGTTGGGAGGAAGTTCCATGTTTTCGGGGCGAGATAGAAGAAGGACCTGCCTCCTGTGGTGGTGCGTTGGATGCGGGGGACTGTGGCTAGGGCGAGGTCGGATGATCGGATGTTGCGTGTGGGAGTGTGGAAGTTCATTCTTTCGTTGAGGTAGGTTGGGCCGGTATTGTGGCCGGTTGTTAATCAAAGTGTGGAATTTAATTATGTGATGATGCAAGGAGAGCAGCAGGGAAAAAGAATGTTACCTTGTGATGTTTTGGGGGCAATTGGACATTGGAAACAGCAGTGCCCAATGTTAAATCAGGAAGGTGTTGTTCAGCAGACAAATGGTATCAATACTTTTCAGAGCTTGAGAGGACCAGGAATGAGAGGTCAAATTCAAAATGTTCAGAATTATGTAAATCCAATGCAGGATGTGCAAAATGTACAACCGCAGGTACAACAGGTACAAATGCCTCAAGTACAGCAGATACAGCCACAAGTGCAGATTGTGCCTGCACAACAAATTCAAATGTCTAGACAATTGCAAGTACTGCAGAGCCCGATGGATCAGCAACAGGCAATGCTTTCTCAGGTAGTCACAAGTCAGAAATTAAACCAGAATGACAATACAGTACATCAGTTTCCTTTACATAGTGAAAATGAAATAAACAATGTATGGCTGTCGGATAGTTCAGATGAGGAGGAGTATGTGATGGCTGCATAATTAGAAGTGGATCAGAAGGATCCTTATGTGGAAGGGAAAGTACATGGTCACAAAGTTTCTTTTCTGATTGATACTGGAGCTACACGCTCAACAGTGAGATCTGCAGAGGTTCCAGATTTACCTTTGTCAGAGAAAACAGTTCAGATTGTGGGAGTTGCAAACAAACATTTGACAAATCCTATTATAGAAACAGTTATTGTTAAGATTGGTAATTTTAAGGGTTTACACAAATTTGTAGTTTGTGACTCAAGTCCAGTGTCGCTCCTGGGTAGAGATCTGTTGTGTAAAACAAGATGTTCAATTACTTGGACAGATGAAGGTATTGAGATTCAGACAAACAGTGATGATGAAGAGCCGACGCTAACTGTTAACAATGAGTCGGTATCTGGGGAATTTCCTATGATTAGTTTCAATGAGCTAGAGGTTGAAGAAGCACCGTTGATTAGTTTCTTTCCAGTTTTTGAAACAAAAGATCTTCCGGTTGATTTGCAGAAGACTGTTAAGTCTAAAGCTTGGGATTTTTCAGGAAAAGGTATTGGGTTGATCAAAGGTGTAGAACCGGACAGGGTTGCAGTGAAGCCATATGTAGTTTTTCCTCAGACTCCACAATATCCAAAGACAATAGAAGCGATTGAGGGTGTAAGACCTTTGATAGAGCAGTTTGTAGATAAAGGGATTTTGAAAGAGGTGTTGAGTTGCCCATTTAAATCACCAATAATGAGTTTGAGAGACCATTTGTGAAAATGTGTCTTGTACAGGATCTGAGAAAAGTAAATAACATTGTGATTAATTGTTGTCCAATTGTGCCAAATCCAGCTGTGGTTGTTTCAGATCCCATGTGTTGCTGAATGGTTTACTGTGTTAGACCTGTGTCAATCATTTTTCTCTGTGCTTCTTCATGAGAACAGTAGATTTCTCTTTTGTTTTAAATTCTTGAGCAAAGTCTACTGTTGGCATAGAATTCCACAGGGGTTTTCAGAATCACCATCAATTTTCAACCAGATCTTGAAAAATAATCTAGTCATTGGTAATGCCTCACCAATCGACATTGGTGCAGTACATTGATGATCTATTGATTGCATCAAAGACAAAGGAAGGGTACAAATATGATACGATTGCATTGTTGAATTTTCTGGGAGATAGTGGTCATAAAATGTCCCCTACTAAATTGCAATATTGTCAGTGAGAGGGGAAATATTTTGGTCATCTAATTGAGAAAGGAACTAGGAGAGTTTCGAGAGAGAGGTTGTGACAATTTTGCAGCTGAAAGTACCAAGTACACAGAAGGATGTTGGAATGTTTTGGGGAATTGGTGGTTATTGTCGCCAGTGGATTCCAATTTTTTTCAGTTCTTTCAAAGCCCTTACGAAGACTAACTCATAAGGATGTTTCCGATCCTATAATGATGGATACAACTTGTATGAAAGTGTTCACTGATATGAAAGAGAGTTTGTGCCAAGTTCCAGCTTTAGGTATGCCTGATTACACAAAGAGTTTCCTGTTGTTTTGTCATGAATGTGATGCATGTTCTTGGTCTGTTTAGACTCAGACACATGGTGGTATCAACCAATCAGTAGCATATTTTTCAGCTATTTTGGATTCGGTCGCAGCAGCTTTACCAGGATGCTTGCTGTCCGTTGCAGCAGTAGAGCAGAGTATCACTCAAAGTGAGAATATTGTGATTGGCTACCCTCTGACTGTGATGGTTCTCTATTCAATAGAAATTCCACTGACTTGTTCAAAGACTCAATATTTGACCAGTTCTGAACTGATAAGATATGAGACAACAAACTTAGGGTCTTCAAACGTGACGATAAAGAGATGTACAGTGCTTAATCCAGCAACTTTACTTCTGATTGAAAATGTTGGTTCACATAAATTGGATGATACTGAACATGATTGTTTGGAAATGAGAGTTATGCACAAAACCCAGAACAGGTATTACAAACACTAGCCTGGACGACAATGATCAAATTATTTATGTTGATGGTGCCTGCTTGAGAGATAATGTGGGCACTTTGAGAGCAGGATATGCAGTGTGTGCTATCACTGGCATTCTGGAGGTTTCATGTTGTTTTGCTTTCACCAGTGACCAAGCTGACAAAAATCTGTGGAATGCACTTCTCTGTTCAAAGAAGACATTTATTATTATTTCACCACGAGGTTCCTAAAAAAGGAGGTAAACAGATTGAAAGCACACGTTCAAAAATAGTCACAGCAATAAAATGAATATATACCAAAATGATTCTCAACTGCAATGTACACAGCAAATATATGTAGTTATGATTATGCAAAGCAAAGAATAAAGTAAAAATTCATCACCGTAGGGCCTGCCAAGCTCTTCATCTTTCTCATGCCAACAAGAAGATGACCCCATTCAACTGCGTGAACGAGAACTCCACCCTCACAGGACAGATATGTCAGACATTTGATGTCTAATCCTGACCGAGGTCTTGGAAATTCCACTGCTACTGAGCAGGGCCACTTTTTTATATCTTAAAGAACCTAAGGGCTTTCTGGAAAACCCCTTCCCATAAAAAAGAAATATTCAAACATGCTGGCTAATGTAGGTCAGAGTTGAAAGAAACAGGTTGGGACTGGCTAGTCTCCCAAATTGTCTCTCCCAAGGCCAAACCGTTCCCTGCTTGCACAAAAAAACAGAAGTCTGGTACATTCTTATTGTGCTGACTGACTTAGCTGTTCTGTGATAATATGTCCTAGCTCTTCGGTGAGAAAGAATATGAAAACAAGCACAGTTTACAATGTGGAATATTCCTAACACATTTAACATGGCAGTGTCTGACACTACGATAAAGTCAATAGGCAGCTAAACTGGATACAAAATGTAATCTGCAATTGGTGAACACTAGACAACTAATCCAGATGCAAAGTAGTGCAACACAAAGTCAGTGGTCAAAAACACATATTTCACTACACATGTCTTCAGGGACTGTTTTCTGCACAAGTGGCAGAATTGGTACCTCTTACTAGAGCATGCCAAATTTCGAGTCAGATGAAAGTGACAGTCTACTCAGATAGTTAAAATAGATTCATTATTGTGCGTGACTTTGGCCAAATATGGTCACAGAGAGGTTTCTTAACTTCTGGTTCACCAATAAGAAATGGGGAGAAAAGTCATGAGTTATTAGCTTTTCAAAAATCAGAGAACATTGCTGTGCTAAAATGCAGTGCACATCAGAGATCACAAGATTGTGTAATTGGGAAATGCATATGCAGATCAGATGCAACATTTTGTGCCCTGAATGGCATGTCTTTCAAAGGAAATTGGGAATTGTTACCTGAAAATGATTAAATGTATCCAAATTTCACTATGCAGATTATTGATTCTTTGGAAGAGCTGAAGGCTCTACAAGATAGTGTTTCTAAAGAAGAGTGCAAGGATTGGATCATATTTAAGTGTGGCCAGAGGCAGGATGATGTCTGGGTTACAGCAGAAGGGAAGGTAGTTCTGCCAAATAGTCTACTGACTCAAATGACTAGATACTATCATGCACACATAGGGAGAGATGCAATGGTTTGAAGTTTTAAGCAACACTGGTTTAATCCAAAGTTTAGACAAGTTGCCGAAGCAGTTTGCCATAGATGCATAGTTTGATAACAAATGAACGTTGGTAATGGGACAGTAGTTAATATGGGACATATTGGTGTGGCAGGAGGGCCATTTAGCAGAATTCAAATGGGTTTCATTGAGATGCCTGCATGTGCTGGTTTGAAGTATGTGTTGGTGATTGCATGCATTTTCATTCACTGGATTGAGGCTTACCCTACAAGGAGAAACAATAGTCTCACAGTAGCAAAATTACTGCTTAGAGGGTTAATTCCACATTTCGGTTTCCTGGTCTCTTCGGAATCAGATAGATGAAGCCACTTCAACAATGATTACAGGGCGAGAAAGCGAAGAACTGGAGACTGTACCTGGAAAAGTTCCAATTGATTTACCCACTCCTGTTTCCAACGAAGTTGAGAGTATCCTGGAAGAGGAGGGTGAATCATCCACAAATGAAGTGATAAAATAACTGGTTCAAGGAGAACAAGACAGAGAACCGGTTGAGAGAAACACTGATCAGAGAAGGGTTTTAGAACCGTCTTGCGTTAGACATTCTTTTAGCAAAAGAGGGCAGAGTTTGCAAATTACTTGGTCTGCGTCACTGTTGTTTATACATACCGGACAATAGTAAATTAGTTAGAAGTTTAATTAGCAATTTAACAAAAGATACAACAAAACTAAAAGAATCAACTGAAACTACTGTTTGGGAAAAAGCTGACAAAGGAATTGCTTCAGTGGGAAATTGGTTTGGCAACTTGGTAGAAGGTATTGTAATAAAATTAGTTAAATGGATTTGGATTATTGTGTTTTGTCGAATTTGGGGAATATATAAAATCTCAAATGATTAAAAGAAGAACATTTGAAAAGAATCAGAGGAGGGTAGATGCTCAAATGGAAAGATTTTATAGGAGAAATTCAAGGAGAAAGAAAATGTATAAAACATGAATGAATCAAGATTTTATATTATGAAATAAACATTTATTTTGAGTTTTTGTGTGATGACATATATAGTCATCAGAGGAGGGGTTGAGAGAGCTGAGATTTTCTTGATAAATTACTTTCTTGGTTCGGGATACACTAAAGGTACCTTAATCCCATATCTCTCTAAACTAAATTCTACCCACTTCATGGTTACACTTGCAATCAGAGCAATAGCATTTATGTTAAGTCTGTTTAGTTTTCATTTTCTATTTCATCACTTCTTTGAATACCCAAACTGTGTAAACTCTTTCCAGTCACTTTAATATCTCTTTAATACCTGGCTTTGTATCTTGTGAAATGCGAAAGGTGGCACTCTTTCAGTAGGGTGAAATTTAAGCTCTTTCATGCTCTGTGGTATACCACTCTTCCACTTTATTGAATTCCAGGCTATGCAGTGTGGTATGGTCATTCTCCTTAACAGCCTCCTTCAAAATGTTTTTGAAGGCGACCCAACTAGAAGTTGTTTCTCACCAACACCTCTTTTGTTTCTTGATGAATGATTACGTTCCTAGGTTTCAGTAGTTTATTTTATTGTTCTTAGCTACCACCCAATGTGTGGCTGTGTCTTCTGTCCTCTTGAATGTTAAACATCCCATTCTTCAGCTTTCTTGCAAATGTTTTTAGCCTACAGCAGAGTTATGTGAAATCATCTACACAAGCTGCATCATCCCTATTTTGACTCCTAAACAATCCTTCGACATCCACCGGTTTGCATGCCATACTTTCCCCTTAGACTCTTTCCAACATGTCCTTCTTGAGATAGTTCCACTGTATGATCTTACCAGGTCCCCAGTGAAACACCTGATGGCATATTTCGATTCTACCCGCAACTTATTGTACTCTCAAATTTCTTCCTTTTCCTTTTCACTTGTAGATAGTAAATCCGTGCATGTGGCATCTCAGAACACGATGAAGTCCCTCCTTTTCACTCAGAGCCTCAAGCTATTTGTTCAATGCGAGCTTCATTGAATGCCACAAGGGCCCATTTTTCAATTCTCCTACAGTTTCATAATTCATTTGAGAGTATATAACCCACTTCCGTATACAATCAGCTGGTATTCAACTTTCTAAGGTAACCATGAGGTGACATGAAGTGCTGTTTAAACTCGCACATTAAAAAATCTTAAAAAGCAAATCTCTTAACATGTTCAGTAATTCAGGTGGATTCCAGTGACCGAGTTTACGACTAAACATAGGCTGTTGCATAAATGGATGATGACCTGATATTTGGTGGAAGGGACAGTATGTCCAAAAGCTGTTTTCATTGCACAACAGTATCTGAGCTATGGCCAAACAGTGTAGGAGGCTGGCTCAGTGTATGGTGTACACCTATAGGTGATCCACCATGCATTAAGCCCAGGCAACTCTTATTGATGGTGTAAGTAGTTCCTCATAACCAAAGCTTTCAAAGGGTAACTGTGGAGAGCAGCTAAGGCTTATCGGGGAGATTGTAAAGCAGTTGCACCACCACTAAGTCAGTCAGTGATTTACGCACAAGAAAGAACCATAACAGTGTTAGAAAAATAGAATATTACTTATGTAAGCACAGCAACTAAACTATCCTTGGTATATCTCTTAACCGGAGATATGAACACTTTCAGGACTCTTCTCAGAGGACCCGTTGAGACAAGAGAGGTTCATGAGTGCCCCCACCTGTGGATACCCAGAGAAGAGGAGTACCTACATCAGGGAACCCAGATGCATAGGGGTGAAGTCGTGTTGGAACCTCCCATTGAAGTCAATATGGGCCTTAGTTGTCCAGCTGCTGTCGTGACCTGTGGACCTGATCGTTGTAAAGGAGGCATGGATCCTGGATGAAGACGACCTGCAGAAAGAAGGGACATAGACCAGACCACCCAGGGGGCGCTGGAGGGCAAAGCCCAACCTTCTTGTAGATGCCTTCCTGTTGGATAGTTGTCGTGGAAATGCAGCTGCAGCATCCAGGTGATGCTGAAGGATCCCAGGAGTCATCCACAAGCTGTCCCATGCCAGTTGTCAAATTGTAGAGTCGTCAGTGACCAACAGGGCCACCAACAAGCCGTGGCAAATGCAAAAGAAGAGATGCAACATAGTTGCAGAGGGTAAGGACCTGCAAGGTCCAATGGACTCAAATTTTACAGGTAAGTCAGGGCCTGCCCTTGGCAAGAAGGAGAGCTACAAGAAATCGATGGAGACCCCCAGAGGACCCACTGGCAGCAGACACAGGGATTCGCGAGGAGGCCTCAGCAGCACAAAGAAGATGGATGCTCACGTTGCAGGAGTTGCAGGGAGGGTGTCAGTCTTGAAGCTATGTGATGCTTGAGGTTGGGGCTTCTTGGATCTAGGAGATCTTTGGACTGAAGATTCAACAAGCCTTGGCAGTGACAAGCAAAAGCGGTGAATGGGGGTTCTGTTCCAGCAGCTCCAGTGAGGGACCACTGACTTTCCAGTTGCAAAGAAGACAAGTCAGAACTCTGGAGATCCACAGAACCACCACCTTTGTTGCAGAGCCTTGAGAAGTCTGGGGGACAGCAGGGTCCACAAACGGGTAGTCGCCATCGAGGTTCCTGCGGACGCAGTGGAGTGACTCCTTCACTCCAAGGGAGATTGCTTCTAGATGTCCTTAGTGCAGGCAGAGTCCTTGTGCTATGGAGGCTGCACGGCCACGGAAGTTGCAGAATCCTTCCAATACCAGGGGAGAAAGTTGCAGTAGGAGCCCTCCTACTACTTACTTGTCTTGGTTCCTGGTGAAGTCCAGCAACAGAGTTCAGTGTCCAGGTTGCAGAAGCAGCCTAGAATATGAATCTTGTAGATGAATCTAGTCGATGTACCTTGCAGACAAATCTGGGGGTCCCATCGTCAAGGGAGCCCTTAAGTAACCCAGAAAGGGGTTTGGATGACTTCTTTAGTGACCCACCTATCGAGGATCAGGCACGCAACAATGCTGGATCGACCAGTCAGATGCTCCCAGGGGCTTCTGCTCATCTTATTAGCAAGATGGAAGAATCAAGTGGCCACCTAGCAGAGCTTTGGGCACCTCCCTAGGGGAGCAGCTGGACAGGGGGTGGTCACTCTCATGTCCTTTTTGTGTTTTCGCCCCAGAGTGGGAGCCGGAGGCTCCTGCACTGGAGGAAAATGGTTTTACAAGGAAGGCAACAATGTGCCATTCAAAGCAGTCTGATGGCGTTATAGAGCACCCTGACTGTAGCCCAGCAACACCTATTTCTAAAGGAGAGATGCTAACACCTCTCCTCTATAGGAAATTCTTTGTCTGCCTTCCCCTGCCGGAGTTAAGCTTAGCAGCAGGAGAGTAGGATAGTCTCTGAGGTTGGCAGCGACATTGGCTTGCACG
The DNA here is from genome assembly GCF_031143425.1 of Pleurodeles waltl. NCBI lineage: Eukaryota > Metazoa > Chordata > Amphibia > Caudata > Salamandridae > Pleurodeles > Pleurodeles waltl. Next base: position 540,756,406 of record NC_090442.1, read on the forward strand.
CAAAGTGTTAGACTTGGCATCTTTGCATGGCCTCCCCTAATCTTTTGCCTCTGCTTCCCAGGTTGTTTCTGTGTGCTGGACTCTGTTTTTGCTCTGGACACTTTACCACTACCGAGCAGTGCTAAAGTATGTGTTCCCTGTGTAAGTAATATGTGTAATTGGCTTTCCATGATTGGCATGTTTGATTTACTATTAAGTCCCCAGTAAAGTGCACTAGAGGTGTCTAGGGCCTGTAAATCAAATTCTGCTAGTGGGCTTGCAGCACTGTTGTGCAACGCACATGAGTAGCCCTATAAACATGGCTTAGACCTGCCAAAGCAGTGTCTGTGTGTGCAGTTTTAAAACTGCCAATTCGACCTGGCAAGTGTACCCACTTGCCAGGCATAAATCTTCCCTTATTCTACATGTAAGGCGCCCATAAGGTGGGCCCTAAGTAGCCCCATGGGCAGGGTACAGTGTATGTTAAAGGTGGGATGTGTACTGATGTATTTTACATGTCCTAACAGGGAAATACTGCTAAATTCAGTCTTCCCTGTTGCAAGGCCTATCTTTCTCATATGTTAACCTGGGGGCTGCCTTTAAATACTATTAATGCACAGATTCCCTTTGGCAGCAGATAGAAATGTGGAGTTTAGGGTCTCTAAACTCACAATTTAAAAATACATCTTTTAGTGATGGTGGTTTTTAGATTGTTTGTTTGAAAATACCACTTTTAGAAATTAGCGTTGCCATTTTCTTGTTTAGACCATTCTGTGACTCTGCCTGTTTGTGGATTCCCTGTCTGGGTCAGACTGACAGTTGGGCTGTTTGTGAATCCCCTCTAGACAGCGAGACAAAGGGAGCTGGGGTGCAGCCTGCATATCCTGATGAGCCATCTGTGCTAGAGTGGAGGGAGGAGTGGCCACTTAGACCTGAATGGGTGTGCCTGCCCTCTCACAATGCAGTCTCCAACCCCCTGGTGTGTGTCTGGGTCCTGGCCTGGGCAAACAAGGGAGACCTCCCTTTGAAGTTTGTCAACCTCAAAGGCCGAAAGGAGTATGAGTATTGGACCCAAAACCCCTGAAAATCAGTTTACTTCGGGAACGAAGAGGAACCTCTGCCAAGGAGAAGAGCTGGAGGAGACGTACAGACCCTTTTCCTGTGATTGTATTTTGCTGGGTTGGCATGGAGTAGCTGCTTCTACTTGAAAGAGGATGAAGGCTGACTTTTATGTGACTTCCCACTAGTGAATGTTCTCCAAGGGCTTGAACTGAGATTGCCCCCTGTTGTTGAAGCCTCAGGGACATCAAAGACTTCTCTCTGCCAGCACCTGGACTCTCTGCTGAGACTCCTGCCCTGACAAGTGGCCCTAACCTGTCTATGGGCCCTTGAAAGGTAAAGGTGGTGGAAAAGAACAGAAATCCATGCACAGACCGCCATGCGGGTAAACTTTTGACGCACCATCCACAACGCGGCTGATAACACGCTGTCAGCCTTGCGGCTAAAATCGACACTCCACCTGCATCGCGACTGGACGATCGATGTATCGCGGCTGGAGAAAGAATGCGCAACACCCGCTAGCGGCTGTTAAAAACAAAGCAAGCCCCACGGAGCGAGGTATCCTGACACTGTGCGACTGGATTTCGAATGTAGCATCGCTGGGTGTGAAATATCAATGCCAAGCCTGCCCAGACCCAAGATGCCCGTCTAAGAATCGACGCACCACTCTCTTGCAGGAGAGAGGAAACTACACACGCCGACCCGACCGGAGAAGGAATGACACACGTTCTCACTTGTAAGTGAAAAATCAAAGCACCACTGGCCTTTTTCGACACACGCTCGCCCATGCAGATTTATATTTTACAAAGCACCCTCACTGTTTTCTAAGGATTAAGACTCTTATTCTTTTTAAAATTCCTATCTTGACTTGTGTGTGTTGGATTTTTGTTGTTTTGGTCTTGTTTGATGTAGATAAATATTACCTATTTTTCTAAACTGGTGTCCATTTTGCAGTGTTTTCACTGTATTACTGTGTATTGGTACAAATACTTTACACATTGCTTCTGAAGTTAAGCCTGCCTGCTCGTGCCAAGCTACCAAGGGAGTAAGCGGGGGTTAACTGAGGGTGATTCTCCTTTACCCTAACTAGAGTGGAGGGTCCTTGCTTGGACAGAGGGTAACCTGACTGCCAACCAAAGACTCTATTTCTAACACAGACCCTGCAAGGCTGCACAGTTAGACATGGGGGATCCTCTAAGGAACCCCAAATGTACATGGTATCATACAGCTAACACTGGAATTGGTGTAGATGCAGCCTGTGTGAGGCTTATGAGTAAGGAGATAAAACAGCTCTGGCCTTCCTAAGCTTTCGGCAGTGCTCGTAATATACCTTAACCACATGATTTCATGCCCCAGGCACATGCCAAACAATCAGAGATAATCCCCCTGTTAAATTTGGTGTGCTTATTCCCCCATACCGCGATCCAGATGAGAAATGGTGCAAGCTTAATTTGATCCTTCACAAAACCCAAGCCCAGTTTGTCATATAGGAAAATGTTGGGACTACCAGTCATCTGCAGAACCAATTCCCTTCTTGTTGTAAGTAGCAACAGTCCTGATACCCCCTAGATTGAGGCCCCAAAAGTTATGATCAGTAAGCACTTACGTTTGTACACCTCCAGTAGGTGCAGGATTGTTTTACCTACTCTGGACGCCAACCCCAATGCAGTATTAAAGCTTAAACAGACAGGGTAACCACCTAACCCGAGAATCAAAGGTTACTCCTAGATAGGAGAACTCATTCACTTGACAGATATTTTGCCCCTTTATCTTAATGGTCCCAGTTTTCCAATGTGGTTTCCAGTAGACTGTTGAGGTCCCTAAAGGCTAAGTACAGTGATCCTTTTTTGGCAAATGTGTATTTCTCTATTAAAAGTTGTAAATTTAAACACTGCTCTTGTGTACCCAGCCCATCCCGGAGGGCATACTGCACAAAGCTAAGAATATTGTTTCCAGGGGCCCAGTCTTCAATTCGTTTGAGAATAGCATGCCCCCAATCTTCACCATTAAGTCCAACAATGAAATTGGTCTATAAAATCGGGGATCCATCCTGATGCATTCCTTAAATGCAGGCACTATTTAAGCAGATTGCCAGGAAACAGGTATTTCCTGTAAGCCAGCACCATTGAGAGCATTGATGATGGTAGATGCCACAGGGGAATATTCCCCTTTTAAAGGTCCTTGGGTACTCTTTTGTGACCAGGCACGTTTTTGGTCAGTGGAAGAATACAGGAAAACTACGTAGAGGCATTTCTAAACACTAATGGCTAGTTCATTTTTTTTGTGTTTTTTTGTAACTGCTTCATTAATGTCAGAGCTCCAGAGGAATTGGCACACAATCCGTTTATGATCTTAAATGCTAATTATTCACATCTTTATAATATGCAATTTTTTTCAATTTAAATAAACCTAATGCTAATGGACTAGCTAGAGAATCAGGAACTACTACTTAATTTTGGATGTCCATTGGATTAGTCTGCCTAGCAAAGAACATGCAGTGGTCTGACTTCTATTTAATTAGAAGAAATTTAGATTGTATTAAGATTGTGTACATAGAACTGGAAAGTGGGTGGATCCGGAGTTGTCTCAAAACAGTGCCAGTCTCAGGATATTCACACACTCATGGGCATGTAAAAGAAAGCAGGCTCAGAGAATGCATAGGTGTGACAGAAAAAGGCCTGTATGTCTTAGAGGTGCACAAAATGCAGGGTTTCGTAGATACACATGTTTGAATCGCTCTTGAGCTGCGAAACCCGTGGTAATCTTCAAACACCAGTTTCAGTGACCAAGGCCCTAAAAGAGCCATAAGCAGTGTGAGTTTAGTAATCAAACAACCTCACACAGAAAGCCCCCAAGCTTAAACTCTTATGTTACACTGAGTGTCATGCATGAAAAAGCGAGTCCCTTAAGAACTGTGCTCTGTCTTCTCTTTGACAGTTGGATTTAATTGCTTTCCTTGGAATTGTTTTCATCCATATTGGCACCACCTTTTTCAGTTTGCTGCTTTTTAATTTTGTACTAGAGGATTTTTTTTTTTTTTTTTTTTTAAGTGTCTGCTTTGTTAAGGAATTTCCTGGGAAAGCCCTATTCAGTGCTTTAATCTTCTGTGGGTGAAAAAACTGGATAAGGAAGCTACTCAAATTTACTGCGCCTACTGAGAGCATAAGGCTAAGGATATCAGGATCTGCAGAACATTTCTTGAAAAGACTTTAAGTGACCTTGAGTTTTGGCTTTGAAGTGGCTCCAAAAGGAAGGTAGGTTTAGTGATCGCCTTCAAAGGATGCACTTCTTCAATGTGGCCATCCAAAAGATATCAGAAATATCATTTTGAGGAAAATATGACTTCAGGAAAATGGCACAGGCTGACGGACTGCCATCTGTCTCTGTGAAAGAAGTCAAAAGTCTGAGAGGGAACAGGACGTTTCATATAAGTTACATGTTGAGGCATTTTCCTTTCTGTCTCAATCTATGTGTAGGTAACAGCTGCTCTCACTTTGCCTGGTGCTGCACTTCTGTCTTCTTTACTCCCTGCCAGAGCGACAACTTCATCTGCAGGTTATCTTTCACCATTAACAAGAATATCATTGATGACAGCACCATAGAGTAGGACACCATCAGTTACTGCATCATTGATTCCAACCAAAATGAAGGTGACACTGGAACAATATGTGGGCTAGGTTCTTTCAGATCCCGCTCCAAGTAGAAAGCCACCAGAGCTACTAGAAACAAAGCACAAGTCTCCAGCAATTGAACAGGTACTTCAGGAAGGTATCTTTTTGAAGGTTCATTCTGGATAAAGTACTGCAACTGCTCTAGTAGTGGAGCTTTATGGTGTCACTAGAGCTCCAAACTACATATTGCCTTATCCCAGTTCATCCCACAGCAGTGCAGGCTCTCATGATTTGAGATAGCCAGATGCTGCCACCACTTCAGGGTCCTGCCCTTCTGCTTGAAGTCTTCTCCGAGGATATTCCCCAGTGCATGACCCCATTGATGTTCTTCCTATGTTGAAGACATTGGCTGTATCCTTACATCAACAACTGGCCTATCATCAGAAAACTTTACTTGGTAGTCCAAAAATTCTTGGCATTCTGTTTGACGCTTTTCCACAAGGTGGGTTTAACTCTGAACTCAAACGCATCTTGCCTCATCCTATCCGCTTACAATCAGCTCCTGGAAGCAGTCGTCTGCACAAGATCAAGGAAGCATATTGATCAAGAGAAAGAATACACAGATTTCAGATATTGACAAGGCTTGTTCAGAAGATGTCTCGTTCTTCAAATCCCTGTTAAGCATGTTGTCATTCTTTATGCCACTCATTTCTAACTGTTGCACCCTTTGCAAGATCAGTTGGATACTCACAAGGTGCAAAATACTGGTTCATTTGACAACATTAAAATAATACCAACAATTTAAACAGCACTCCCCTGGTGGCTAGTTTGGGCAAACAACGTAGAAGACCTAACCTTGTTATAGAGCCGTGCTCAATTCATCATGAGTTTAGATGTATCTATTGAGGGCAGAAGAGACCATTTGCAAGAGATGGAGGAAATGGTACTGGTCCTGGGAAGAGAAATAACTGTATTTGAAAGCATAGGAGCTCATCAGGAGAGGCCTTCATTTGTTTCCACACATGTTTTGATAAGGGTGGACAACACTAACTCAAAATTGTATATAAAAAAACAAGGAGAATTAGATTGCTGTTGATGAAGAGTCACTTATGGAACTGGGCTATCAGCCGCAATATCTCGATCTGCTTAGAATCCATAACAAGTGGGAGGCTTCGCTCAGCTGTGAATTGATGGTCACACATGAAAAGGACCCGAACCAGACCCATCTAGTCAGTGTTTTGCGTCATTAGTGTCACCCAAGTCTAGTTGCAACTGCTTAGTGAAGGACCCACTATATTAGTTTGTGTGGGTCAGAATAACTTTTGTTCTGATAACGCATTGTTTTTTTTTTACCTGTGGCTTCCAGGTCACAAGATAGAAATGGAAGCAAATATTGCATGATATGTAGCAAATCTGAGCGGCACCTCTCTCAATGGACCAAACACTTCATAGAAAAATAAATGTTAATAGTGGTAATGGAAAAAAATCAGAGGGTAATGGAGAGAGCAAGAAAGAGAAAAGGAAATGAGACTGCAAAAAAGGAAAAGATCGTATGAAAATAAAGCAAGATTGATTGAAAGAAATAATGGGCAAATAATGGAAAGAAATGTGGGAAGAGAAAGAATAGGAGGAAGGAAAAATAGATAGTAAAAAAGAGGAAGAAAGAATGGAGTCGGGAAGAACAGTAGGGAGGAACTACACAAATAAGAAAAATGCGAGGGAAAGAAAGCAGAAAAACTAAATATGGAAAGAAGGAATGAGAGGAAAAACAGGAAGGAAAGGCAATGAAGCAGTTTCTGCCTAGTTGTCACTCATAAGACACATTGTAGGTTTCTTTTGGGAACAGGACTTACCGTTAGGTGATGCTTCTTATCAAACAAGTGTGCAGTATTGCTTTTAAGTTACATGTGGCAAACCGTTTTTCCTATTTCCCACCAATAGCAATAGCAGTGAAAGCACTTAATCCATTTAGTTCAGTGAAAGCCAAAGAATTCAGACTGTTATTCATCCCTCTGCAATGCCACGAGTGGTAAGAGGCTAAGATAAATCCACTTTTTTCAGAATTTAATTGAATCTTTGCACAGCTCACTGATCACAACTGTTTATTTACCACTTTATATCATTCCCATGTATTGCGTCAAAAGGAAGTAAGAGTCTAGTAATAGAAAATAATCAGCTGCGCATGCCATACCTCAAGGACCTTGAGTGAGTCGTCATCACCGTTGATGCCTGAAAGCAGCCTGTTACCTAAAAATGGCAGAAGCCACAGCAAGAGGTTCCAGCTACTGGAACTTGGAAAGACTTTAGATAGAACTCACGATGTTGTGTGGCAAGGAAATGTGTAGCACTGCCAATTGTATTGGAGCCATACCATCCTCAATGAACAATCTGATTCATGCATCTAAAACAAGCAATAAAATGGCTCTGGGAATTAACAAATTTGAGGTATACATTAGGAACATAGATGGCATAGAGTAAAAACTGACTTAGCATCTTATTATATAGAAAACAGAGGTCTCTAAATCAAACCCATTGTATACTGAGATGGAATAGGAACAACTATCTGTGTATTTCCATCATTAGCATTGCAGCCCTGAAAATAAAAGCTAGTAAAAACATTGAAAATAACTCCGTCCATCTTCTCCACTAACAATCATTTGGTGTATACAAATCTCAAGACACAAAATATGATTGTAACAGAATAAGCAAACAGGTCAAGGTTTGTGTGGGCCTTCAGAATGCCAGACTGTTTGAAGAAACTAAGCTAATACGTATGGTAAACTAATAGCTAACTACTTTAAAATAAAAACATGTAGGTCTTTAATAAACCACTTTGTGACATCTCAGTGCACAGCACATGTGCAGTTCAGTCCATTAGGGATTTCTAGAATCCAAACAAACACATGTAAATCCTTTCCTCCAGAAGTCGCAAAAGCAGGAGCCCTTATTAATATAGATTGTAAATCTTGGTTACACATACCACTTTGATCCTTCTCTGAAATAGTAAAATGATTAAGATGGAAAACTGTCTCCCAATGTGGGAATGTTTTTTTTTACACTGGCATATATATTGTCTAAAAAGGACCCATTTGAGTTGTGTAGCCAATTTAAGAAAAACACAAACTCCAGATATTGGAGTATTCAACCTTCCTAAGTAAAATCATTATGTTTCTAAGCTGCAACTTTGACTTAGCCAAACTGTTGCATGAACACAATAAAAAAAAGCATTAAAAACCTGCACTCAAACCTTTCCAACAGTATAAGAAATGACTGGATCAAAGGCCTGAATTTTCATTTTCATGTAAAAGATAATCACTGGAACTACATATTCAAAACTTCTCTTGAATCAAAATATTGTTTTTGATTGCCCAGTACAGATATATAATAGTTCATCACATCCTGTGAACTCCTCTTGGGTTATGTTGAATGCTGGCATTGCCATTCCATTAGAGGCAAACACATGTTCATATCTACCATGTAAGACCTTGATGGGAAAAGGTTCAATTGAGCATGAAAGATCTATGCAGTCATAAGCTAATAGCCTACCCCTTTGGTTCTGCCTAGGTGTCTTTGCAGATGGAATACTAAAAAAGAAAATATAAATTACATGTTTCTGCTTAGGTATTAAGAATATCTTAATATTTGTTGTAGCTGTGGGTAACTTAAAATGTTGAAGTTCTTGCAATATAAAAATTCCAGTGGAAGAAAAATATGGGACAAAATTTACCTCTGTCTCCCTCGGTCAAAATGTTCTTTAGTCCATTGGATATTATTTGATCCCATGCCCAGGTCTTCACTATCTCATCCCAAGAATTGATAAACATTTGAGCTCCAGATCACAGACCCATCTCACTCAGTCTTACATGCACAATTCTATCCTGCTTAGCACATCTCCATTCATAAGATCCTGAGTTGTAACTGCGCGTGCATAGTCATTTATTATTAAGTGCATTCTTGATCTCCCCTTTTCTGTTGCTCTTTCCTTTGTCTCATTATGGTTGTTTATGTAGATCCCACTGTGTTGTCTAATCTTGAATTGCTGCCCTTCCTTCCTCACTCAGACTTTTCCAACCACACTAGACTTCATGATGTTCAACTGTTATTTTGGTCTCATTGACAGATGACCAATTTAGTATTTATTTCTAAATCCTGTCAAGATGTTCCCCTGCAATCTCAAATACTGTATCATGATTCTTTCAATAAGGTATGCTCAAATTGTTCATGCTGTCCTGGGAGTTCATATACCCTTGTCTTTTGTCTGTATCTCTATTATAATTCTGCTTTATAAAATGTTTTAAACAAAGTATGCACAGCGTATAGTGAAAATTGTGAACTTGTTTTATTTTCTTTACGTTTATAATTAAATTACGATTTATATTGAATTTACATTTATATTTCATTTATATTGCATTTAACAAAAAGATCATGTTGTTTAATCGCAGCCATTTTGTTTACCCATGTTAGTCTTAGACTTACATTGTATGTGCTCTTCTGACCGATTCAGCCTCTTTTTTTTTTTTTTTTCACTGACAAGTGCAAATCAACTGTATCTTCTCTTGGGTCCTACTTTGTCTGTATGTGCTGAGTCCGATTCCTCTCCTCACTCCATCTTGGACCTTCACGCCAAGTACTTTGATTATTGAAACCTTTTTCTTCACTAAACCTCCCTCTTAGAGTAGTAAGCCTCCACCTATTAACCACACTTAGTATAATAACATCTGTACGACAGCCAAGCATGTTTTAGTCCAAACCATTAAAAATTGCTCTCAATCTGGTATTCCGACTGCTAGAGTTAACTACAAAGTGGTCCAAAAAAAGGCTAAAGTAGCTTGGGATACCTCTGTTAGGTGCCTGGGTACCTCCATTTGGGGTCATATCCTGGATGCTGTCTGATCAGGGAACCAGACAGCCTTTTGACACGATTAGTCATGGTGAAAAAACAATCATAATGAGGCCAGAAAATAACATTCTCCCCCAGGTTTGGGTCAGGCATGTTCAAGCACTCTACAGTGACAAAATTGCTGCCTCCCCCACTCCCACTATTGCAGATTGTGAAGAGCAAGATTGTGACCCTTTAAGAAAAAGCACCCCAAATGTCTGGGAATTAGATGATGACACAGGTTTTTTCTCACTAGATGAAATACATTGCGCTGTTTGCTCGAAGAAAATGGGTAAGGCCCTTGGGCCGGACAAGAACCCATTGTTTGGGCTCCTTATTTAAATCATGTTGCAGTGCCATCATGGCCAGCTCCCAAATCCCTGCTACCTGGAAAGTTGCAGAGATCATTCCTATTTTTTAAGAAGAGCCTCAAATCCGACCCAGTAAATTACCATCCATTAAGCCTTTTAGATGCAGCGCAGAAAATATTCTGCAAGCAAATCTTAAATCATTAACATGGATTGAAGACAAAAAGATTTGTTCTAGTTTAAAGCTAGGTTTCACTCTAAAACGAGCACAGTGGATCATGTTGTCAGATCCCAGCTCATAAGATGGAAGGTGGTGGACCTTAGTGGAGGCAGCCTTTACATGTCATTTGTCCAATCAAAAGGCAGCATTTGATATCGTCCCCAAAGAAAGGCTTTGGTACACTTTAAAAGCAATTGGACTTCCATCCTCCCTACTGAACATTATAGGGCGCCTCCACAGTGACAACTTTGCGTAAATTAGTTGGGGTTCCATGGGGAAACAACTGACCAGATAAAAGTGGCCAGGAGGCTTCGGCAAGGATGTGGCCTTGCCCTAACATTTTTCTCCTTTTTATATATGGTTGTATTGATTTTTGTATTCAGTCAGGGGATTTGTAAAACACACTACTCACCTGTGAGGGTCTGAAGGCACTGAAGAGGGGAGGGGTGGGGGAAAGTGCTGCTACAATTGAATTGTGATAGTGATTCCCTTGTTCTGGGGGTACAAAAACGTCTGCCCTATTGTTTGTGGATTATACTTTGTTAGTGTCCAAAACACTAAAAGGAATCCAGACCTTATTAGCCAGGTTTAAATTATCTTGCACTAACCATGGTTTAGCCATAAATAGTAAAAAAAACAAGGTCATGGCAATACACCTGCACAGACATTTAGAGGGGTATTAAAGTTAGAGGATGAGGATCTTGATTGGTTTATTGACTTTGACTGCCTTGGAATCAGCTTATCTAGTGGTAATGCCTGGGTTGGTCAGATCACAAAGAGCACACTTTTGTTAACTCACAGGGCAACAACTATATTGAGATTCTCAAAAAATACTTCCCTTCATCCCATATCTCCCTTTTAGAAATTTTGGAGCACCCAAGCAGTGGCAGCAGCAGTCTGAGGTGTAACTTTTGTGGTTACTATAACATAGATGCAATAGGAGCTGCTGAAAAAAAAAAAGAAAAAACGATTTTTTTAGGGTGTACTTAAACTCCCCCAGAGTGTACCCCATTAGTTTTAAACTTGATATGTGTATGTAATGTATTCTCTCTGAAGTGAGACTCATGCCAGTCGTATATTGGTTGAGGATCTAATTGATTACTGAGCTCGAACCTAACAGGGTAGGTCTGAGAGATATTCTGAATAGGCAAAAGGAAGTGGTGATGCTACCTTGGCAAAGGTATGTAAAGCAGGTGTTAATCTCTCTGCGTCTGACTGACTTCAGGACTAATCCAGTGTCCATCACTTCTTGCTCTACTAGAATGGTGAAAACCCTCTTTTGGGATAATGAAGAGAGGAAAATTACCCAATCACTAAACACTGCCTCACTCACAAATAGATTTCTTGAGATAAACCATTTTGCTGGTTCGAGCCGTTTATGGATGAGATTGACCCATCTTTTACTAAAGCCCTTTACATGAGGTTCAGGCTAGGTGCCCTTCCACTTGCAACTTTCACTGTGAAATGGAAAGGCCCCACCGAAGGCATTAAACTTTGCTAAATATGCACCAAATTGGAAGAATCTGATGGACATTTTTTATTTTTCTGTCTAAGGTACACTAGGCAGCATAAGTGCTGGATTGTGCCCCTCTGTTGAACCTCGGAAAACTTGTCAACTTTTGATCGCACTGAGAATCTGTAGGCCAGATACCACACTTTATATTTGATTTTCAGTTGCTAAATATCTTGAATGTATCTAGCCTATTCAGTCCAAGATCTTATCCCGTTTGGCTCTTCCTGAGGATATCTCGACCAACTAGAAAGTGTATTATTGATATGTTTTTTCTATTAATCTACTTGTATGAATATATACAGTACACCTTGTTAACCTTTCATTTATGATATTGCACTTTACTGTTTGGGGCTAGAAGAATATGAATTCCCCTTCTCTAATTAAGCTTTTTATATCTAACCTTTTTAATTTGTGTCAGCTTAAACTTGTAAAACAGAAGTACCCTTGAGCATATGACTAATAAGTAATTTTTATAATAAACCTTCTATTGTCCTTGCACAAATGCACTCTCTCAAAGTACTTTATTATCCTTCTATTATGCATGGATTTGTATTTATTTTAACATGTTGTTTGACAATTATCTTGATTATTTGATGTGTTGTAATATTAGCAACATTGTATATTCATTGTGTTGCTTTTAAGGTCTTCGACCAAAATAAAGTGCTTGAAACAAACAAAATGTTATTTTATCTGTATCTTTTCAAGGTCCTGTTGGTGCATTTTTATAAGAAAGCACGGCACCTGCTGAGACTACCACTGTCTCAGTTCCAGTTTGTCAGGTGTATCCCTTCCATTGCTATTCATTTGGCAAGAACACATTAAAAATGTTGATTTTTGAGAGGATTTAATGTACCATGATCATTGACCCAGGGAGGCAAAACGCTGTCTCACTGATTGGTTATCTTTACATTAATAAGCATTGTTTAGCCTTCAGATAGGCATGAAGACATTGATTTTCTTTCACAAAATGGAAGTGTAGTGGAAATTCAAAGGTTTACCTGCTACCATTGGTGCCGGGTTTCAGCTTGGAGCTCCTACAGCTTCCTCCTTGACATACTTTAGTCATACCCATGTCTCCTCGGGTTGTTAAAAAACAAGTTTGTTCACATAATGTACCCATGTTTCACTTTTGGACTCACTAATCCACATATTTTTTTTATCTGCAGAAGGCTCTAAACTGTAGCATATAGACCAAAAGCAAAATATATATATGTAACATCTCTTTTAAAAAAAAAAAGCCTTCATTGTTTGGTAATTATTACCGTAAAAGCTATCATCCCTGTGATTCTGAAAATCATGACATTCATGGCTGGCTTTTCTTTACGTATTATCACCAACACAGTGTAGTTTTAAATTCTGAGCAGCAGAGATGTTTTCCAAAGACTTTTCTTGGGTGGTGACCTACTCTGTAGTCTTGGATACATTGTGCCCTGATGAAGTTAAGGGAGTTAATTGCCTATAACCATTACTTCATTGCCTTTACACAGCTTTGTAACCTTCAAATGGGCTCGGATCAGATGAGGTGAAATATTGCACCAAACGTCTTATTTCACCTTTAACCAATGAGGCAGGATTACTTGCCATGGGTTTGTCTGGTAGCTTGGCTCCCTCTTCTCAGTGGTATGCCTCTAATTTCACCTGCACTGTCCTTTGTTCACCTCTTTCCTCCTCGACTGGCATCTGGAGCAAGACTTATAAATGTAGAGAGTAAAGCCCAAACTGAATTGTTGATCCTCTTCAAGGAGCACTGCCTCTGATAGGCTGATTTCTCATTCCTTGTGCTAACATTACTTCATTTTGCTGTCTACTCCCCCATGCGTCCCAACTAGGCTTGACCCTGTACAGTGCTCTGTTGGTAGCCTGCTAGATTTGCTCTGTAGAGATACCAAATCATACATTACGCCCTTCTGGTATATTTTGAAATCTGTTTTGGTGTTCACTTTTTTCCTAACTCTCGCCATCATTTCCTTCTTCATATTCAGTATTCTCAATACTCATTAGTTCTTTCTAATAAAAGCACAATGAAAGTATATTTGTGTGGGGGAAATGAGGAATAGTTCACTTAAGTTTACAATGTAAAGCATTGCTTTATAAGATAGAACTAGCTTAAGAGAAGTTTAAAACAATAATAAGATTTGTCTTGGATGATTTTATCTGTGTGATACTGTGAAATCAAACTCAACTACTAGAACAAAGCAGATAGAATAAATATTCTCCCTACATATTGTTTTAAATTTATAGATTGGTAATTTACTTGGTTTTTAAGATGACATTTGTTTTACATTTCATGTTTTCCTGTCAGTGGCCATTGTGTTTACGTGTTTAGGTACTTTTACCTTTAGATTGGCATTACAAATATCGGAGATCAAAAGAAAATCTTTGAGGCTATCAGAGAGATGCAAGTGGAAGAGATAAGATTTGGAGACCTACCAGAGCTTATGAACATAGAATCCAGGTAATATTTGAAATATGTGGTTATACTATTTGTTTTGTAGAACAAGGCTGTCGTCCAAACTCATCAGTCTTCATTTCTTGCAGACATTATTGATTTTCTTACCAATCAGACAAGTGTGCTTCCTCTTTTCTTTCCTAACATCTCCTCTGAAACTGAAAGGATTCCTCGCACTCTGTAGGATAAGATTTCAGCTGGACAAAACTTAGGGGGTCATTACAACCCTGGCGGTAAAAAGACCGCCAGGGTTGTTTCGACTGAAGCACCGCCAACAGGCTGGTGGTGCTTCCCATGGTATTACGACCGCAGCAGAAGCGCCGTGGTCGCTCTGCCGGGACCGGCGGTTTACCGCCACTTCAGTCCCGGCGGTTTTAACCCGCCAGCTGCCCAGGGGATTTGAACCGCCAGGAAAAGGCTGGCGGTACGAGAAGTCGCAGGGGCCCCCTGACATGGCCCGTGCAGCTTTTCACTGTCTGCTGTGCAGACAGTGAAAAGTGCCACAGGTGCAACTGCACCCGTCGCACAGCCGCAACACTGCTGGCTCCATTTGGAGCCGGCTCCTGTGTTGCGGCCGTGAACAGCTGCCCGCCAAGGTTGTTATGAGGGCCTTAGTGTTTTACTACTGTTCCAAGTCCTGGTCTTGGTAATAGACCGCCAAGACACATTTACTCACAGAGTTTTGTTTGCTTCTGAATTGTTTATGGTTTTTAATCACTATAATCCAAAGGTGTTTTTTTATTTATTTTTATTGACGTTTTCAGAATTTATTTAGATGTTTAATTTCTCACACTTTATATTTGACAAGCTGGTGAACACTTGCAAATAATTTCTACCAGTGTCTTACAAAACACGTTCCCAAGACAGTATAAATGTGTGGTTGAGCTAACAACACATCACTATTTTATCAAGTACATAATAAAGTTTCCAAAGTTACGCAGCTCAAAAGGCATACACAATTGTACATTCACGAGATCTGTTCTGTTTCTGCAGAAACTCAAATGGGACAAGGAAGTCCGAGCATTTGCATCAAAGCAAGTTAGCAAACTACTTTTTCAAAACTACAGGAAAACAACTGTTTTAGCTACAGTAATAAAGCTTATAGAATTTTAAAAAATCGTTGAGTAAATGAACAGATTCTGTATTTGCTACACATGATAAAGGCAACATTTAACTTCCTTATAAGGCCATTCTTTAAATACCATTCTTTAGATCGCAGAATAAGAACTATACAAAACAAAGGGGAAAGACTAAAAATAATGTAACATGCAACTCATGATTTATATATTTTTATTTTTAAGTGTGGCTCTGTAAGTATATGTAAAGTTACAAAGAACTAAGATAGAGCAAAATGTGTGGGCGTGGATCTGGAGTCTTTAAACTGTTACTGGCATAGACTGTGCGATTGGACTGATATTCCCCCCTAAAGTAATATGCTATAATGTAATACATAGTTGTATGTGTTTTTAATGCATAAATAAACAATTTAAAAAAAAAGTTACAAAGAAAATTTGGATGGTTGTTATTTTAATCAACCCTTCATGTTTCACAAACTAATGTTGGAGTTACTGCCCAGAGAGTGTGTGGTTCAGAACTCAGAAACCACACTGTATGGTACAAACAGTAACATGCTATAGATATTGTGCTGAGAAATTTGGTACCTAATCCTACATACTATTTGCAGATGAGCTTTGTTGGGAAGATGAGGGCAACAAAATCTTATTAAGAAATGCATGATTGAAGGAAAGGCATTACCATAGCATACACATGGCTGGATATTTTCAGAGATTGCATTTAAAAATAATATTTTGAGCCAAATTATCGATGCTGACTGTGAGAGAGTGGGTCATTAGATGAAGTGTATGGTAGTCCTCTTCAGATAATAATGGCACTATTTCTAAGTTGGTCCAGTTAGGTCATAATAATTTAAACACAAGCTCAACCCTTGCTAGCTGTTGCACAGAGCAGAAAGGGTTCACTTCGGAGAAATCTGTGAAGCATTGACTAGTACCAAGGCACTTAAAAAGCAGGGATCACAAGACAATAAGAATCCCACTCCAGTTTATAGATAATGAAACATAAAACAATCAGATGCAGGGCACCGGAAATATGATTTTTCAAAGGTTTAGAGGTTTCTATCGCAAAAAAGTGTAAAGCACTAAATGCTGGTATCTGGTCGTGCTAGACCTGGTCAAAGTCAACAGCTAAGATTGACTGCAGTGGAGCATAGTTTGAATAAAGGGGGAAGGTTCGGTCTTGTGGAAAGTTTTACCTCTGAAACTTTTTTGGGGAGTTGAAGATCCTGATTAGGGCAATGCAGCAGACTGTGGCCGGGATGGGTTCCATGAGGGTGGATAGACATCAAGCAAAGTCCTGGTGAAGCTGATGACTTTTGGTAGGAAAGCTCCATGCAGAAGAAATTCAAAATCCATCTCAGGGAAGGTCCCTGGCCAGCCAGATGCTTCCAGATTCTTTTCTCAGTGTAAATTTCTACTTTCTGACTTAGAATTTGTTTTGGAAGTCAGACTTCTTTCAGTGGGACAAACCAAAAAGTTGACTGACTAGCGATGCAAGGTAGGCGGAGGTCCGATGGGAGCCTCTTGTTCTTTTTAGAAAAAGTTTTGAAAACATTTCTAAGTGGCCATTTTTGCAATTCTTGTTACGGAGAGAGTCCAGTCTTCACCAGCCCAGGGTCCAGGACCTTTTGAGCACCACTTAGAGGTTAGGAATCAATCTCCCTGAAGCCACCAGCAGGGTCCAGGAAAAATACAGTATGAACTGGTAAGCTGGAGTCAGAGTTTTGGGCTTCTTGCAGTTTTGTGTTTCTGGAGCTTAATGGGAGGCAAGACAACTAGCCCTTCCAGAACAACCTTCAATTCGGGGGAACATATAGGAGCGACTCCAGCCTGTGGGTTCTCTCTCCACAGGTTACAGTAGGTGCGGTGCTTGTTCTGAAATCGAGGGTTCAGTAGGTGCAGTCTTTCATCTGTCTTCCACAGGCCCCAAGGTGTTTTGAAAACTGTATCCAGTGGTGCACCTTTTATGGCTGGCACTAGCTTGTGGTTTGGGGGTGACTCACTAACCATTCCGGAAAATGTTTGCAGTGACAACCCTACCCACTTTGACATATTTTTCCGAGGGTTTGGCAAAAAGCAATCCCACAGCGCCCTACTATACCAAAATCCAATATGGTAGACTTTCTTCTCTTGATCAGAGCTCTGGTCACACCCCTGAAGTGTATCTAGAGAAATTAGCATTTCTCCCTGCAAAATCAGTTCAGGGACATGTTTTCCCCCTGCTGGGATTGGTCCCTCTCTGGCTACATGGACAATGACAGGCGTAGGTGTGAGTTACATTTGCCTGTGAATGGAGCTATTCCACTGATGTTTGACCAGTAGGTGGGCAGATCTCCCAGGCCATCTTTTCAAGAGGAGGTCACACTTCGCCCTAGCCAAGGCTCTTTTGTTCCCTTTCCTGGCAGCAGTGTAGACCTCCCAGCAGGCTGCCAGGTGGTAACTGGGGATTATATCTCAAAGGGCTTCTAGATGCTTTAGGCAGGAAAATACTGACTTTCTAAAAGCGGTATTTTAAATTAGTAATTTACTAACCATAATCTTGTATATTAAATTCCTATTAATGTGAGTCCTTGAACCATAGATCTAGTTATTTCCTAATTGAAGGCATACAATATAATGTGTTTTAGTTATTTTCTATTGGGGGTAGGGGGTTGCTTTACCACAGTGACTGCCAGGACATGTAAACTTTAAGTACACATGTCCTACTTTTTAAATACCAAATACTCTGACACTTTAGGGGCCTACCTTTTTGGGTACCCTATAGGTATTAATAAGGAAAGTTTAGACCTGGCAAAGGGTTTATTTTACCAGTTTGAATTAGCAATTCTAAAACTGCACACTCAGGCTGCAGGGGTGGACCTGAAGATGTGCTTTGCATTGTCACCTTTATGTTAGCCTAATACGTGCTGCAGTCCACTAGAGATATTTAACAGACAGGCCCTGGATACACAGGGTACTGTATACTCTGGACTTATAGGTAAGTTAAATATGCCAATCTGGATTAGCCTATTCTACATGTTTATGTGGAGCATATGTACGGGTGCTAAACAGTAGTACCGCAGCTTCCAAAGTCCCTACACCAGCAACTTCAGTCCACAAATTAGGAAGGTGGTCATAAAAAGTGCCTTTTCCCTGCACTGAACAAGTCATCTCAGCAACTATATGGTTGCCAAGGTAGTGACCTATGTTAGACATCTTTATACTTATGTGGACACACAATTTTTACTTATTAAAATACATTTCTTTCAGGTCTGCATTAATATCAGCCCAAATACAGATCTTCGTGCAAAAGCAGTTTTCAGCAGGTGGTTGTTACTGAATACAAAATGTGTTTTGGTGACCATTGGAATATTTAAAATGTAGCCACATCTTGGGACAATATCTTTCTAAACAGAGTAGTTGCTTGCTATTAAAGGCTCCCCTACCTTTCTGTCTTATGACCTGCACAGCGTCTTCACATTTCATTCAACATTTAATTAATGCAGTGGCTGGTTACAGTGAGGCAGTCCTGCCACTTGGTGACCTTGCAAAAACAACAGATGATGGACGGAATGCAGAGCAAATGAAACATTCACCCCCCAGTCACAGATCTGGGTTTAATCCATCAGTTTTTTTGCTTGCCATGCCATTTCAGTTTGGACCCAGCCATATGCAAATCAGTTCTTGACCCTGTTCACCATGGGAACAGTCCAGGCCGAACTGCCAGGCCAGGTCTTCCCTGAACCAGAAACCAGCATCCTGGGACCAGTTTCAGGGTATCACCCTTCATCAGCCAGGCTACCTTGCAAGCGATAAGGAGCGATTTAGAGCAATTGACTATAAATCTAGTTCCTTCATCATAGAGATGAAGCAGCTGAAAGAGCTGGGGCCTGCTAATGTGTGGTTGCCAGTTGAATGACTATTTGTTGTCCACATAAATGTGATGCAGTGTTCAGACTATTTTGCCACTGTAATCCCCAAATAAGAGCATCACAACACACCCAGGCGGCCAAGAGTGTAATCGCCAAAGCAAGAAGCAGGGGTGTGAGGGCGTATTCCTGTCTAGTGCCTCTACTAACTGCGAAGGGAGATGACCGAATGATGTTCACCCTAACCTGCACTGAGGGTGAGCATAGAGTATTTTGACAAATATGAGACCTGAAACAAGATTCCTCAGTCAAACGTCTTTTCAAAATTCAGGAGCATGATTCTGGCTAGATCTTTCGTTGTGTCCCAGGCAATGTGTACTCTGCGTATGGAATGACTGGTGCTGCAGGGAGGTATGCTGCCCTATTGATCCAGATGGACAAGAGAAGACAACATCAGTAGAAGCTGGTACCAAGAATTTAAGCAAAACTTTTAATTTCCACTCTAAGTGGTTAAACTAGTCTTAAAACCAGTTTAGTTGATGTTGGATGCGTAAATGCTTCCCAGAGAGACCGAGGTGCCATTTAGCCTATCTTCCACTAGGGCGGGCCTTCCATCTTTGTCAAATATTGTGGCACACAGTTGGAAAAGGAACTCCTACACCAGTTCTCCATAGCTTATGCTGAGAAGTTGATGGAGTTAATTTGCCCTTGCCATTGCTTCTGAGGTTTGACCCGAGAAGCAACAATGAGGGTTTCCTAAAGTAAAATATGTGTGCCCTGCCGTTTTATGTAAGAATAGATTACATATCTTTTTGCTGCTAGGAATCATGGTAGGTGTTGGTTAATCTCTCCAATTAGCCCATCAGGCTCCCCCTGCCACCATGTGTGGTGTCTTGCAATGTAGTTTGAGTCCACCCCTGTTAATTAAGGATGTAGATTGTTCTGCCTTCCCAGTTGAGCGCCAAGTAACTGAACACTAAGAAACTTTAATAATGAAGACATAGACAAATAGATGCATGTCCCAACAAATTGGATTTACTACATTTTTATATGAGGGGTGACCGTGCTAAATCCTGGTTAGCCTGTGCAGAGATTCGGTCCCAAATCCTTGATCGCGGTAATGAAGGCTGTGGATTTGCTAGGTATCACAGCATAACAGCTCAGGCTAACCCACAGAACTGCAGTCAACGCACTATACCGCATTAGTGAGCTTGCAACTAAATGCTGAGGCGTAGCTTGCAAGGAAGTGGTGCATAATTAGGGCTTGTGAGCTGCAGAGGAACACAGTCATGGTATTACAAATCCATGTTGTGACATTAAACGTTCAGTGATCTTAGGTCAGTAGTCTACCCAAAGTAGAAGTCAAGAATTTTTTTTAAAGTAGCTTATATGTAATTTGCGAGTTACTGAGGGTACACCACACTACTAGGTAGAGATAACTGGATCGAGGCAGAGGTGTTGTTGCTTGAGGCTTTAGGGTGCTTGGAGTTCATAAGCTGCTTGTTCTTCCTGAAGGTTGCAACGAAAGCCTAGACTGTTTGCCATTCACCTTGAGCCTGCTTATTGGATAACATCACCCTGTGGCAAATTTTGATCTCCTGTTCTTTCCCTCAGTGTTTCTTTTTCCAAGTCCATTTCACTCGTCATTTGGACTTATTAGTTTGCTTCTGCTTGTCAGCCCGGTTCCAAGCCAAGGTGGCATCTGTAAAAAGTAGGATAACGCTGATTTTTATTGGGAACAGCAAGGATGCATTTTTTGTGTCAACTGTGCTTAACCCCCATGAATTAGGTTCTCTGTTTTTTTTACCACTGGTGTGTTTTTCAGGAACACCAAGATATTTTGATTGTCAAGTTCAAGGGGAGCTGTGCATATGATATCCCTATCGTTGAAGAGGAGGAGTTGGCCAACAAATGGATCTGGGTTCGAGCCCTACAGTGGTCTTCAGGCCTGGACACTGTGCTCTTGTTCCAATAAAAAGAAGGGAGACAGACCGCGCAGGTAGAGAGCTTTTGAACCATTGCTTTAGGAAGTCAATCAAGCTTTGCCCCTCTGACCTTCCCTCCAGAAGCATATACGATCGACAAGATCTGTTAGTTGCTGCTGTAGTTGAGATGGTTGTGGCTGTAGCTCCTAATTTGTGTGTTCAGATTGCATCACTCTGCTGGCACGTTTTCTGTGGTTGGCATGTAGCAGCCCTATATCGGGAGCAACAGCACCTATCTTGGTCTTCAAGGCGTATCTAGCCATATCGATAGCTCACTGAATGGTGTCCAGTTCATTGGGGTTCCCGGTTGCTGTGAAAGAAACATATGCTGTGAAACATATGCTGTGAAAGTGCTTTCACTTAAGCATGTGCTTAAGTGAAAGCACTTAAGAGCAAGTCCCTTCAAGCTGGGAATTCAATGTTTGTCATACGCTCAGTCATGTGTAGAAGTATTTAAGGAGAGCTAGTTGGTGTTGGGGCAGCGGCATATCCCAGACTTACAGCTAGTGGGGGGCCAAAGTCCAAATGAAGTTCCCCACCCTTTTAAAAGGAAAGTGGCAGAATGAAATGGACAACTTTAGAAGATCCGAAGAGGTAGACACCTTTATTCAGGAACTCAAGAAATAGGTCATGATTTGCAGAAGTCATAACGTTATAATTAAATTTCACTAATTTTACTGACCTTGTTTTGTGATGTACATTGTTGGTCTAAATATTATGTATCATATTAAATCATGGTTTGAGTAATATTTGGTGGCAAAGGTGCAAACAGGTACTGAATCAGTGCCATGAGGACTGGGGAGGGTTCCTGGGAGTGAAGGGGTGCACATGGGTGCAGCATTGGTGAAGGAAAAAACTTAGGAAAAACTATGTTCTCATACACTAATAGGAAACTCAAGTACGAAATCCATCCTGGTAAGCCAACTCGCCCTGTTGTCCTGGAGTGTAAATGGTTTGAGATCCAGGAAGGAAGAGCAAAAGGTGATAGATTACATTAAAGAGCAAAAGTAAATATAATTATGTTACAAGCAACACATTCCCCCAGAAGGAATTTAAAGCAATTTTAATTGAAAAGAAGTGTGTTAATCCGATAGTATATATTGATACTGAGGAGTCAAAAAGGGGATTGCAATAAGAGATACCCAGTCACCTGGCACTTAATTGCTTCAGCCTAAAATAGACACATCCGGGAGGTGGGCAGTAATCAAAATAAACTATATTAAAATATACTTCTGCGCACTTTCATACCCTACTTGACAATAATTTAGATAGGTTAACTTTTACACCAATAATAATAAACACTCCAGGGGGACGGAAGCAAGTGTTGAATATAATGCAGAACTTGGAAGTACACGAGGTGTTTGGAGAGAGAACATGGGCAAACAGAGAGGATACACCTTCCATGCAAAGACGTATGGTCACTTCTCTTGGCTAGATTTATTTCCTTGTAGATGCGTTACTATGCAGATTTCCCTTTAAATCACCCATAGCCCCTTTCATATCTCAGACCATGCTTCAGTAGGGCTTTTGATAGGTGTCTCGGTTCAACATATGAGCAAAAGATGGACCATGGATCTCAAGATACTTTATGAGGAGAGTATTATGGATCAAATTATGTATGCAACCAAATATTATTTTGATCTTAATAAAGAGTTGACACATCCCTGGATTGTGTGAGGGGGGTACAAAGTTTACCTAAGACGGGTAAATACCTCTATATCCATATAGCATTCCAAGACCGAGAAGTCCTCTAATAAACTTATTAAGAACCGAATAGAGAATATCCAACTGGACATGAAGAGTACGGGTTGAAATGCGGATCTGTTCTCAGTTGGAAAGCAAAGGCGGACACATTGAGAAATAATGTAAAAGAACTAGACTTTCTTTAAACTAAACAGTGTACTCTTGACTCAGAACAGATAGAGGGAATCTTTTATAACCACTTTCAGTTAATGCAACAAAGAAGATTGGTTAGTCTGCCCACTCTGATGGCAGCCTGAATAAAAGAAATTTAGTGTGCCAACCATCACAGCCTATCTGAACAATATTAATGCTCC
This sequence comes from Pleurodeles waltl, assembly GCF_031143425.1. Classification (NCBI taxonomy): domain Eukaryota; kingdom Metazoa; phylum Chordata; class Amphibia; order Caudata; family Salamandridae; genus Pleurodeles; species Pleurodeles waltl. The sequence goes on from NC_090442.1 coordinate 540,779,390, forward strand.
AGTAACAGTAAATTGCAATGGCCATAAGGAAGATCCAAAAGGGATGACTTCTGGATTTGATTGTATCCTGGGCAAGGTATACAAGGAATTGCTAGACTTGGTATTTGTATTTACATTTTTATTTATTATGTTTTCAGCATATAAGAACCGGGAAACAAACAGTAAGTCATCAAATGTGTCATATAGATTACAGTGCACAGTTACAATACTTTGAAAATGATACCAACATTTCTGTTCATCTGGATTCTACCCATTCCAACCTCATTTCCATGTAATTCAACATACTAGTCCAGATTGGGATTTGTGAGTAAATAAGCTGTGAGCGGACCCCACATGTCCCCTTCACTGTGATGACAGTGGTAGCTCTGCTGCGTAAGTCTCTAATTGGGCTCTACAGTAAGTCCTATCTGTCAGCCATTGTTTAAAATTAAGTTCAGGACGTTTGCCCCAGTATATTGCAACCCGTTGTTTAGCTAGTAATAGTTCCAAAGCCACGTACATTCAGTGGGACGGCTGTAGCTGCTTGACTTTGCCCAGTAAGCACATTCGGGGAGGGCAGTCCACCGGTTGTGGTATCATAGAGGATAGGACTTTAGTCACATTTAACCATAATTGTTGGATCAAGGCCCACAACCAAGCCAAATGTAAAAGGTTTGTGTCCTGTGTGCCAGAGCGTGTATATTGTGCATTGTCTCAATCCATATCTGTACAATCTGGTAGGGGTGTAGTACATCTGCTGAAGAAATTTGAAGTAGATTATTTGTAAATTGCAATTAGGTGTGAGCATCCTAGTCAGTGTACGACAAAATTGGCAGTCTGTTGTTAGTGGTTCATCAAGGGCATTGTTCCAGTTGTCCAGCGCTCGATCTGTGGGTAGTGGTTTGTCATCTTGACTCCCATTGTATAATCTAGTGACTAGTTGTCCACGGGTAGGACTGGTAAGAAGAATTTGAAGGACATTCAGTGTAGGGGGTTCTTTCAGGAATGTAGTGTGGAAGTCTCTAACTGGCACACAGAGTCGATAGTACGTAAATGCTATAAGTGACTTTTCCTACTGTGTGGCCATCAGGTTGGTGATGTTAAAAAAAATTCTCTTCAGGGTATAGGTCTCCCAGCGTTCTCAGCCTTGCTGTTTTTAGAAGGGCAAGTCTATCTGCCTCCTGAGTTACTAACATGGCTGGATGGTGCTCTAGCGGGAGTGCAGGGTAATTTAGGGGCAGCTTTTTGGCCATAGTTCCATTTTATGCCAGACTGTCATAGTGCAGTGTGTGGTGTCAATTTCTGTCAGAGGTATGTCTGCAGTAGGATGGCTCGGAGTGGGATTGGGTGTACCGTATCCGCTTCAAGTGCCAGGTGGGGCGTGAATACATAAGGGTTCTATCAGTAATGGGCGAAGTGTGCTTGAGCACATAGATAATATAGATCCTATGCTCCAAACCCGCCTTTCTCATATGGATGGGTCATAATGTTCCAGCTAATTGCAGTTGCTTGCCAGCCCATGCTAGCCTTATCGTTGGTGTGCAAAGCTCCTTAAAGAGGGTGGCTGGTAATACAATGGGGGGATGTTATTAAAAAGATAACAAGAGAGCATAATCATTTTCATTATTGCCATCCTATCAGCCTATCATAGCAGCATTTTGTACCGCCTCTCCACTTGTTCTCTTAGCTTCTATATTGTCCTTCTATAATTTGTACATATCACCAATTCTGGGTCTCTGTGCATCCATATCCCTAAATATTTGATAGGGTCCAAGCTCCATATTAGTAGAACTTCTAATTTGTGTTGTGTGTGTGGGGGTTCGGAGGGGTGTGGTGGCAGGGGGGAGTGATGTTCTAAGCGGTTATATTCACAGAGCAAGGACGCCAAGAGTGTTGTGGGATTACTGACATATATAACCATGATGTCCAGGTAAAGAGATATACCAATTGGACGCAGTCTAAATCGTATTGCTAAGTTTTCATGTCATTGGGGGATCACACATGCTTAGGGCTCTAAAGTGAGTGTAAATGGGGGCATCACTGCTGTGTGCCCCGGTGAATAGGTATCAGTGCTGATATATTCCTGTTGACACAGATTCTTGCATCTGGATCCGTATACAGCGAACATACCCACTGCAAGAAAGCCACAGGCATTCCCATGCGGCCTCAGTTAATGAACATATATATATACTTTATGGAGTCAGATGCTTTGGCACCGTGAATTAATACTACAGCCGCCTCTGTGTAGGATCAAGATAATGTTATAGCGCAAATAATGTCTGTATGTCTTATGCAGTGAAATGGGTTGGGATAAATCCTGATTGGTCTGGGAGAACCAGGTTTGTCATCAGCGGTTGCAATCTAGGAGCTATGATTTCCACCAATATCTTGGTGTCTCTGTTTATTAATGATAAATGTGGGCATTAGAAGTCTCAGTATTCAGGCTGTTAGTCAGGTTTCACGAGTGCAATAATTAAAGCTTCAAAGAGTGTAGGGGAAGGACCTGCTTGGTATAGGCCTCTTCAGACATTGCATAAAGACAGAGTGCAAGTAAATCTGTAAATTCTTTATAAAATTTTCCTGTTAGGTCATCTTGATCTGGTGACTTGCCATTGGGGAGGGTACGAAAGGCCTCACAGACTTCTTCTACCTAACTGGCTGTGTCAAGTATTCCCATGCTATAAGAAAATCATCCAAATATCTTGCAGTTTACACCCCCCTAGGCAACACCCAGTGTAGCATGAAGAGGTGTGTAAAAATTGGAGAGTTTCCCAGGTCTGGTCAATGATTTCAGTCATGTGGTCTTGTGCCCAGGTGGGTTTTAGTTTGTTTGACAGGCTGCAACCTGGGCGGACTCTTCCTCCCCCTCCCCCCCAATATTCCTTTGCCACATGTCATTGAGATAGGTAGCATAACTCCCGTTCCACTTTGTCATTATAGTTTGTAACTCAGATTTTGGTTAGTGTTGCGGATCTGGCTGTGCATTCATAGTCTTGTTCTAGTGATTGCAGCATTGTCTGTATTGTGTAGTTGTGTGTGTATGTCTTTCAATACCCTACGTTGTTTGTTTATGCAGATTCTTCGAGTTGTGACTATGAAAACTTCCCAAAGCATGTCCACCCCACTCACTGACCATGTGTTTTGTTCGAACTATTCAGTAATGGCTGTCCTCAGTCCCTCCCTGTACACCTGAACCAAGAGTGCAGTTGCATTAAATCGCCATGCATATTGTGTGGTGATGTCTGTAGGGATTGTATGTCTAGCCGGACTGGTTTATGGTCGGAGAGTGTTTTGGCGAGATGCTATACATCAAGTGATCAAGTGCTTACTTCCTTAGTTGTGAACCAATAATCAATTAGGGACCATGAGTTGTGTTGTGTACTGAGGAGGTGAAAGTGCATTCCTGGGTCTCAGGGTTACGTTATCTCCATAGATTGATCAGCCCCAGATTTTCCATGCTCTCCCGCAGCACCATAGCGTACTGTCTCCCATGATGTGCCACTTGCAGTGAGCTATCCAGCATTGTGTCCAGATATATGTTTAAATCATCACCCCACGTCATCTCTGACATATTTGTTGACTAGTGTGATTTGCATGCAGCAGAGAACACTCTGCATAATGGCGTATCTGCCCTGGTCATCTGTCCTATTGTGGAGAATAGTGAAGAAGACACCCTTTTTGATGAGAATTAAAATCCCCCTAGCGTAAGTGGAGTAAGAGGAGGCCAGGCGGGCAGCTGCCCAGTGGGTTCCAGCAATCTTGTCTATCTGGTTTGTTAAATGTGTTACCCGAATGAAAGCAACTTGTATATGGTGTCTGTCCAGACATACCAGTACCTGGTGTGTCTTGCGAGGTTTGTTTAGTCCCCGCACATTCAAAGTGACATTGTAGATACATCCAGCTGGATGAGTCATATTCGTGGGGTGTAAATGGAATGTAGATGGTGTGGTGTGTTAAATGGCAGATTGCACCATGTGTAAATATATGCAGCAGTCCTGTTTGATAGCATTACCAAGACAGAAACTATGCCCCACCCCCAATTAAACATCCCAATCATGCCAAAGGCCTCCCTTTCATAAGCAAACAATAACTACCAAATTATGAAACAAAAAGCAATGTGCACCTGTGCCAACAGGTGGGTTATATCTTGAATTACATAGGGCGTGCCCTCATGGGTGCAGCTAGATGTCCATCAACCCACCCGGTGGACAGGGTGGTTATCAGATACATTATGTGCTGTTTTTACAAAACACAAGTATATGTGAGGTATCTTGACCCCTCACAATCCGGGTTCTGCAAGAACCACAGCACGGAAACTGCCCTCATCGCATGCACTGACGACATCAGGACCAAAGTCGACAAAGGCGAGACCATCGCACTCATCCTCCTAGACCTCTCCGCAGCCTTTGACACTGTCTGCCACCACACACTCCGCACATGCCTCCACAACATAGGAATTCGCCACAAAGCCCTAGACTGGCTCACCTCCTTCCTCACCGACCAGACCCAGAGAGTCTGCCTTCCACCTTTCCACTCCACCGCTACCAAGATTATCTGCGGAGTCCCCCAAGGGTCCTCCCTCAGCCCCACACTCTTCAACATTTACATGACCCCCTAGCCAACATCCTCCGACCACACGGAATCACCATCCTCTCCTACGCAGATGACACCCAACTCATCCTCTCCCTCACCTGCAACCCCACCACCGCCAAAACCAACCTACACGCTGCTCTCCTCGACACTGCCAACTGGATGACAACTAACCACCTCAAGCTTACCTCCAACAAAACTGAGATCATCATCTTTGGCCCCAACAAACCCATATGGGACGACTACTGGTGGCTCACCGCCCTAGGCACTGCACCCACCCCCGCAAACCACGCACGCAACCTCTGCATCATCCTGGACCCCTCCCTCTCCATAACACAACAAATCAATGCACTAACCTCCTCCTGCTTCCACACACTCCGCACTCTAAAAGAAAAACCTTCAAATGGATTCCCCCAGAGACCAGGAAGACAGTCAACCATGCACTCACCAGCAGCAGACTTGACTACGGTAAATGCCCTCTTCGCCGGCACGACCCTCAAACTCAAACGCAAACTCCAGAGAATCCAGAACACAGCCGCACGCCTCGTCCTTGGCCCCCCCCCCGCCACAAACGAATCTCACCACACCTCAAATTTCCTCACTGGCTCCCCATAGACAAGAGAATCGCTTTCAAGATCCTCATCCACGCACACAAATCCCTCCACAACACCAGCCTGACCTACCTCAACGAAAGAGTGAACTTCCACACTCCCACCCGCAACCTCCGATCAGCCGACCTCGCACTAGCCCCACGCATCCATTGAACCACCACAGGAGGCAGGGCCTTCTCCTACCTCGCCCCCACAACCTGGAACTCCCTCCCCACCAACCTCCGCAAAACCAAAGACGACCTACTCTTCAGAAAAAACCTCAAGACATTGCTGTTCGAACAGTAACCCCCCCCCCCCCCGCCACTAGCGCCTTGAGACCCTCACGGGTGAGTAGCGCGCTCTATACATTTTTTTGATTGATTGATTGATTGCCAGTTAAAGAGTAATGCAGGTACTGGAGGTCGACATCAGAATAGTTTGTGTCAAATTGGACTGAGTAATGTACAACAGTGTTTCCTCTAGGCTAATTTAAACTGTTTTCACCTTTGTTTATAGTTCTTCATACCACCAGATATCCACAAGCCTTCGTATATAGTATTCTACTTCCCTGTATTTCCAAATGTCATAAAGAGAGTATTGAGCTAAAAACTTAGCTAATATCAAAATTGGTGCCCCTATCAGTTGCTCTCATCTCTTTCGGAATCAGGGTGTTTCTGTTTGCGTGGGGAAAGTTTATTGAGAAAGTCCACCACTGACTTGGGAGGGGCAAAAATCTTTCAAATCACAAGATGGGCAGTTCTCAACGTGGCCAGGACGAGCATCGCATATGATATCTGTATGCAGTCGATTTATAATGGGCAAACATTCTTTACGGTCAGCTTGTACAGTCGCCGCAAAAACACTATGCTGTTACCCTGGTATTGGATGTCTCTATTTTCCCATGCCAGCCCGGGGCACTGCGTCGCAGTGACAGTAATTTAATAGTTAGCAATCATTGTGGGGGGCACATTGTCAGTGATCTATGAGTCCACTCTACTACCAGCACATGGGAAAGGTGCTTGATTTCAGATGTGTCCTTTAACATTGTTTCCACATAGATTTCCATCTTGCCAGTATTCATTGACTCCGACACTCCCATTATTCTTAAGTTGGTTTGGCACAAGCGTGCCTCAGAATCTTTATTTTTAGCCTGTATAAGCGCCAACACTTTCTCCAGATTGAGACATTTCATGGTCAGGAAGGCAACATGATTCTCTGTTGTGGAGACATGTTGTTGTGCTGTCAACAGTTGCGCTGCTTGTTTATCAAGTTTGACTGCCAAATGGTCCATTCTTATATTTAATGTGATAATTTTGCCTTCTATTTATTGCAGACCTTGCTGCATTGCTAGCAATGTACTTTCCAACGCAGTAGCGCCAGAATTAGGGGAGCCCTGTTCTTCTTCTACTGGCAGGTCTGATGGAGTCTTGGTGTTTTTCCATCCCTCAAAAGGCATTTGTGCCTGTGTTTTATATGCTTTCCCCATTGTAATGTACACTGCGGAGAGCCGTGATAGAGGCCTCTCCCCTGCTGGCGCAAAGGCACATTGTGGGTTAGATGGTGCTTTGCGCAGTGTAGTTTGACATATAGGCCCTCATTACAACCCTGGCGATTGGTGTTAAAGCGGTGGTAAATACCGCCAACAGGCGGGAGGCAACAAAAATGGAATCATGACCATGGCGGAAACCGCCAGCAGATATTTTAACACCCCGACCACCACGACGGTAGCAACAAACACCACGGCGGTAACCGCCGATAGCCAGGCGGAAGACAATGTACCCCCCACCCCATTACAACCCATCCATCCGCCAGCTTTTCTTGGGCAGTACCAACGCCATCAAAAGCACGACAGAAACAGTACTTTGAAGGGAACCCACTCACCTCTCGACACTCAAGGAAGTACCAGGACGCCATGGAGCCTTAGCTGCATATCTTCCCCATGCTGGTGTTTCTGCTCATATACCAGGAGTACCAACAGCGACGACGACCACCACGGTAAGTACTGCGCCTAGCACATGGGGGGGGAGAAAAAAGAGAGTGGCGCGCACACATGCAACACCCCCACCCCCACCCTCACCCCCAACACCATACACACAAACAGATGCAACAACATTACATATACATCCGTAACCCTCAGGAGTAACGCAAGGACAAAAGGAATTGATTGAAATGAGTGTAATAGTTTATTTTTAGATAAATACGTACTTAAATCAATAAACAGTTTGTCCCGTCTTTTGTACATATTGTACAATGTCCATCAAAATGTCTGGGCCAAAACACATAGGCCAAGCCCCCACTTGACTCCTGCCTCAATACGGAGAGAACACTGCAGGGGCATCAGGTCGAAAACACACAAGCACCTCAGGGGGACGGGGAGGGGAGGCACCTCAACCGGAAGATGGTACAACGCCACTGCTCCTGGAGGGGGGGCTCCATGCCCACTGCGATGTCCTGGGGAGTGCAAAGCCACAGTCTCTCAAGTGGGTGGTTTGCCCACTACTTGGTCCTCGGGAGTGCAAAGCTACAGTCTCTCAAGTGGGTTGTTTGCCCACTGCTTGGTCCTGGGAGTGCAAAGCCACAGTCTCTCTAGTGGGTGATGGTTTTCCACTGGTTCTAGAGTGGGCTTGGTGCCCAGTGTGCTTCATCCTGCTAAGAATAGGGTGAGTGGATGCCCTCTTCCACTGGTTCTGGAGGGTGCTTGGTGCCCAGTGATGCAGCACATGGGGTGTGCAAGGTCAGTCACTCACCTGGGTGTCAGATCCACAAGATTTTCTGTGGGCAGGATGCATGACACACCATGGATGCATGACTACAGACCATCCGCCGACCGGGTTGGCTGTACAGTGGTTGCAATACCGGTGCAGGTGGCGGTGTTGCCAGTGGTGGGGGGAGGCTCCAGCCCTTTCCCTGCAGCCTCGGACGGCTGCCCACTGGAGCTGCTAATGCTGGTGGCGGTGCTGCTTGCGACAGTGCTTGCAATGGGTCAGGTGATGGTGCTGGCTGCAGTGCAGCTGGTGGTGGTGGCTGCGGTGCAGGTGGCGGTGCTGCCAGTGGAGGGGGGAGGCTCCAGCCCTTCCCCTGCAACCTCAGACGGCTGCCCAGTGGGACTGCTGATGCTGATGCTGGTGCTGCTGTCAGCGTTGCAGGTGGCGGTGGTGTCCGTGGTGCAGGTGGCAGTGGTGTCTGCGGTGCAGGTGGCAGTGCTGCCAGTGGAGGGGGAAGGCGCCAGCCTCGGACGGCTGAAGTGCCCTGGCTTGTGTTCTGTGCCCCCTCCTGCCCTTGGCAGATGGTGGTGCCTTCTTGCTTCTACCAGCGGGAGTCTTTGCCTTGGCGGCTGGTTGTGCCTCCTCTTGGTGCGTTCCCCTTTTTACCCTTTCCTGGTGGGGGAACCTTCTTGTCCTTGGCAGGTGTTGGTGGCACCTGGCTGGCCTGACGGGGGCCTCCTTAGAGCCTCTCAGAGCTCCTGAAACCACAGCTTGGTGGCTGAGGTGCTGGGCTGGGTTCTGGCCACCCTAGCCCGAGGTGAAGGACGTGGGGTGGGTGGGGGGGTAGGGAATATGTCAATGCTGGCGAGGAAAAGCTTCTAGGGACTCTAGGGCGGGAAGAGGGTGAAGGTTTGGGAGTGGAGGAAGAGGGAGTGGCTGTAGGAGGTGTCAGTCTGCTGTGTTTGGGTGCAGGTGCATGAGCTGGATCCTGTTGTGAGGTGGATGGCTGTTGGGTGTGTGTGTGTTTGCGTTTGTATACTTTGGGAGGAAGGGTCACAGACACAGTGGGAGAGGACACAGGGGATGTGTGCATGGATGTGGGGGTGGTGACTGCCAGTGAGGGGCGTGTAGTGATAGGCGTGCTGGTGATGGAGGTAGTGGATGAGGATGTAGTGCATGCAGGTGTGAGTGTAAGACGCCACTAGGAGGGAGGTGGTCGAGGAGCAGGAGGGGGACACAGTGGAGGCAGTGGATGTTGGAGTGTCTGCTTCTGGATGGTGCTTGTGTGAGTGCCTGTGGGATGATGTGTGGTACTTGTGTTTGCCTGAGCCACTTCTGTGTGTTGATTTGGGCGAATGCTGGTCTGAAAGTGTGCTTGGGATAGGTATATATAGGCAGCTCCCTCCGTCGCCGATGCCTCTGCTCCTTCGCCAGATGATGCTAATGCACACAAGGACATGGTAACAAAACAAAAAGGTGGGGGTGACAGAGGATACACTTTGTCAATGCCAGCAACACCACTACCGTTGGCAAACACAACACACTTGGAGCTTCCCTATGCACTAGGCCATGCACTACCAGTTACACAGCTAGTCACCAACCCATGGGATACAAAACCTAACGCCATTAGCTGCACACCTGAAACCCACAGGAACTGCCCAGTAGTAGATGCCCACTAACACTATTGGGGTTGGAGTGCTTCAGAGCCTGCCCAACAAGGACCTACCCTGCCAGTTCGCCCTGGCCTAGGGGCAGCCACAGCCCACATCCCCCACCCAGGTAAAACCTTAACGCACACAAAGTCATGATTCGGGATCTGTATTCACCCCCTTGTGGCTGCTGTGATGCCTCCAAGCGCACATCCAACTCCGGATAGGCCACCGCCAGGATGCGGAACATCAGGGGGGTCAGGGTACGACGGGCACCCCTTCCTCATTGGGAGGCCAGCCCCAGCTGGGCCTCCGCCTTCTTCCTTGCCCAGCGGCGCAGGTCCTCCCACCGTTTGCGGCAGTGAGTGCTCTGCCTGTCAAAGCCCCCCAGGGTCCGCACCTCCTTGGCGATGGCACACCAAATACCCTTTTTCTGATGGGCGCTGACCTGCAGGGAAATATGCATAGAAATAAGGGATTAGTAATACCGTCCGGACTGTTACACTCATAGCCCACAATATCCCTCCCATCCCCTTACGCACAGACATTGACCACCAGACATGCAGCAGTCTACCCAGGACCCCTCCCACACGAGGCATACACACACAGCACTCCATACATTCATGGTTCACTCATCGTGCTCACAGTGTACTCACCTGTTTGTCTGGAGGACCATAGAGTGAAGTATACTGGGGTAGGACCCCATCCACCAATCTCTCCAATTCCTCCGAAGTGAAGGCGGGGGCCCTTTCCCCAGACACTCGATCCATTGTCGCTTCCAGACACAGGTCACAGCAGCACTTGCAGTATAGGTCCTCTCTTGTTGAAGGTCAGGTAGCAAGTGATTGAACAGATAGAAAATGGCGGTCACGTCCGTGGCGGTGCGTACCGTCACCGCCGGCGTACATTGCCAATAGCGCCTGAAACCCATAGGGCTCAATGATAACCAATGCAAAGTTGCGCGGTGGTCATCGACCGCCAACCGCAATGGCACACAACGCCAAGGGAATTATCTCATTTCCACTTGTCTCTCCTCAGAGGTCAGGCAGCCGCTATTTCAGGGGGGCACAGGCCATGGCACCTAACTGCCTCACAGCAGACATTGGCACATCAACTGATTTTCAAATTCACATACTGTTTCTGTAAAGGAAGAAATGCTTTTTTATTGTAACATATGTGTGAATATGACCACCCTAGAGTTCAACCGCTGACAATGAATTGGAGATGGAGACACCCCCGTGTACAGACCCCTTGTGGACCTGGCGACTATGGAGGACAGGCACATAATCCTTAACTACAGTGCTCCATTTCCTGGCAAACAGTGGCCATGGCATCAGGGATGCCTCAGCCAATGTCCTCCAACGTGTTGACCAGAGTGTTGTCTGCCCTGCTGAAACACATGCACAGCTACATCGTATTCCCCCAGGTGGAGGATTTGGCCAGTGAAAGCTGACTTTTATGCCCTGGGACATATCCCCAACATCATTGATGCCGTTGATGGTACACATGTATTTCCCCTCCCCCCTGGAGAAATGAACAAGTGTTCAGGAATAGAAAAAGCTATCACTCTCTGAATGTGCAGACAGTGTCTTTGGCGGACCAGTACATCTCCCATGTGAATGCCAAGTATCCTGGCTCTGTGCATGACGCCTTTATCTTGAGGAATAGCAGCATCACATATGTGATGGCTCAACTCCAGAGGCACCGGGTGTGGCTAATAGGTGAGCCCAAGGTACCCATCCAGTATATCTTTGTGTATGGATATGGGGTTGTCCCTAAGGGTGAGAGTGTGGCTAACAAGTATCCCTCGATATTTGCAGGTGACTCTGGTTACCCCAACCTCTCATGGCTACTGAGCCCAGTGAGGAATGCCAGGACAAGGGCAGAGGAACATTACAATGAGGCACATGGGCGAACAAGGAGGATAATTGAGAGACCCTTCGGCCTCCTGAAGGCCCGGTTCAGGTGCCTCCATCTTACAGGTGGATCCCTGTGCTACTCACCCAAGAAAGTGTGCCAGATCATCGTTGCATGTTGCACAACCTGGCCTGAGACACAAGGTGCTTTTTCTGCAGGAGCATGAGGCTGGAGATGGTGTTGTGGCAGCGGTAGAGCCTGTGGACAGTGAGGAAGAGGAGGATGAGGATTTGGACAACAGAAGTTCTCTCATACAGCAGTACTTCCAGGGACACACATGTAGGACACTGTGACTTCACTTTACATTGCAGTTTTTTTGTTGGACATTGGACATGGCAGCATGATTTCCCTATGTCTATGGCCACTTACTGTACCCTTTGGCATCTCTATTTTCAGATCTCTGTGCCCCACTCTGGCTCCTGGTGTGTTTACTGCTGCCCACTACAGGTCATACCAATGTATATATAACTTTACATATGAATTGCAGTGTTTCAGATTGTTGAACTAATACATATTTCAATTAGTTGACAGACTCCAGACTTGTATTTGTTCCAAGGGTGTTTATTTAGGTGCTAAGAGGTTGAGGGGGATGTGCAATGGGCTGGGGTGATGGTGGAGGAATGTCCAGTTAGAGTCCAGTCTCTTGGTATCACAGATGTATTGTCCAAGGGAGCATAGGAAGGGGAGTAATGGCAGTTCTAGGTGGACAGGGTAACAAAGTGGACACAAGGATGACAATCAGGAGAGTCTTATTTCCTGACGGGGGTCTTGGGAATGTTCTCTGGCTTCTGCCTGGATCGCAGGGACCGTTTGCGTGGTGGTTCTCCTTCTGCAGGGGGTGGGGTGCTGGTGGCCTGTTGTTCCAGTACCAGGGCCTCCTGTTCACTAGTGCCGGTGGAGGTGGAGGGCTGTGTCAGGGGCCTGTTGGTGTGCCACTGCCTCCCTCATGGTGTTGGCCAAGTCAGCCAGCATCCCTGCAATGGTGACCAGGATGGTGTGGATGTGTTTGAGGTCCTCCCAGATCCCCAGGTACTGTCCTTCCTGCAGCTGTTAGGTCTCCTGCAACTTGGCCAGTATCTGGTCCAAGGTCTCCTGGGAATGTTGGTGTGCTTCCAGAATCCCTGCAAGTGCCTCATGGAGAGTGGGTTCCCTGGGCCTGTCCTCGCCCTGTCGCACAGCAGTCCTCCCAGCTTCCCTGTTGTCCTGTGCCTCTGTCCCCTGACCTGTGTGCCCACTGCCACTGACCCCAGGTCCCTGATTGCCTTGGGTTTTTGTGGTTTCCTGGGGTCCCTGTAATGGTGGACACACTGCTGATTGACGTGTCCTGGGGACAGTGAAATGGGCCCGCTGGGTGGGTGCTGTGCTTGTGTTTCCTGAGGGGTGAGGGTCTGTGGTGGTATGGGACTGTGGCAGGGTAACCGACTGTCCAGAGATCCCTGATGGGTGGGTTGTGATAATGAGGTATATGTGAGGTGGGGAAGTGATGGGGTGAGGGTAGGGGGTGGGAGTTTGTGATGGCATGCAGGTAGGGTGGGGGATATAGTAGTAAAGATTTGCCTAACCAGAGTCCAGTCCAGTCCTCCTGCTACTCCTGTGCGGCCCTCAGGACACATGATTGCCAAGACTTGCTCCTCCCATGTTGTTAGTTGTGGGGGAGGAGGTGGGGGTCCTGACCTGATACTGTGGGCGTATTTCTGTTGGCGTAACTGTGTGGGTTTTGGTACCGCCAGTTTATCACTGACCTTTGGGCTGGCGGACCTGTGTGGGTGTCTGTATAGTGTCGGATTTCTCTGCGTGGGTCATAATACCTATAGCAGTATACCGCCGTGGTCACAGTATGTTGGCGGGCGTCAGCACGGCGGTAGGCGGCATTTTCCAGCAAATGTTGTAATGAGGGCCATAGTCAGTAAAACATACTCAGCATGTAGGTTCTGCAGAATGAGCGGAGGGCGTGGAATAAATCTGTTTTGATAGTAAGGGAGAAGCCATCTAATGGGATTTAGTGCAACCTTGATGTATGCACAGTGTAGCAGCAATATCCTTTGCAGTGCACAGTTTTTTCCTAGGGCTTATTCTGCTCTAGGTATATACTTGCTACATTTCCAGCATGGTGAATGCCAGCCAGGGCCATTATTTTCAATTTGTGTGCTGGGGCGAGACTTTGAGTTTGTAGCTGTTTGTCTATCACAAGCCCAAGCTCTACTCTGTTTACCAGGCACGCAAGAGCAGCGGGCCGGATTTCACAATATTCCCCAGCTCACCTGATTCTTCATGGGCCACAAGGCCTCCCTGTCAGGATGCCTCTGAAACACATCGCCTGGCCGCCCTGTAGTCCTCAGCAGATGTGCAGCAGCGGGCTCTTCTCCTGCCGCCTGCAATGTCCAAAGCGATGCTGCTGCTCTGTTACCACTCCTAGCGTGATTCACCCGGCTGGGGCAGTCTTGCTATGCAACGGTGTCGGTGTTTAGGACCTGTTTGACTCCAGCGCTGGTACAGGCGCTCCCTCCACATCCGTCGCTGGGCTGCCCCAGCAGAGGCCCACGCTCCACACAGTCCTCGGAGGCAGGTCGATCAGGCCTCCCTGCTTGGAGAGCTTATTGTTTTGCACACAGGGTGGGTGGCAATCTCCAGAGGCCGCAGCTGTATTCCGCATGTCCACCATCTTATGACCTGTCAGTTTAAGGTTACAGTTTCATATTGGCACACAGTTGGGCAGTTCACTTTCCACACTTTTTTGCCCATTTTTAGGGAATAATACCAGCTGGATGGCAGGATAAAATCATGATTATGGCTACCAACCGGCAGAGCTGCATGCTTTCCATGGGCTCTAATTTTAAAAGTGTCTTTTAATTCTGTTCTGATTAAAGGACTGAACTTACCTGAATCCTGGAACGCAGCAACAATCACCCTTATATTGATACATGAAAAAGACATAAAAAAATGCAAATCATATAAACCCATTTTGCTGCTGAACATCAGGTACAAAATCTTTGCCAGGATGTTGGCCAGGAGTTTGAACAGCTTGGTTAGCCTTCTGATTTATGAAGAGCCAAAGGTTTTTATTCCTGGGAGACTGACCCAGGACTTACTGCATTAGTTGACCAGTTCTTTAGATCTATCTGCGTAATCTTGGGCCCTCTTAGCTATTATTATTTTAAATGCTGCTAAAGCCTTTGGCAGTGTCAATTGGGAGTACCCGTGAGAGGCGTTACATCAGTTCACAATGAAAGGGGAATTTGCCAGAACTTTACAAGCCATATATGAAGCAACAAGGCAAATATGCTGGTTAACAGCAACATTAACCAGATTTTTAAAATAGAAATCGGGACCCAACAAGGGTGCCCTCTGTCTCCCATACTTTTCAAATTTTACATCAAACCTCTAGCGCATGCAATAAAATAAGAGGATATCATCCCTTTCCAAAGTGGAATCCTATGCAACAAAGTGGCAGTGTTACATGAATTATATATTATTATACACTGCCAACTTAGAACAATCGCTAACCAAAATAAACAAATAACTAAAGAATTTGTAGCTATCTCTAGTGACCGTCTGGGAGGAATTCACAACATCTGTCAGCTGCATTCAGTCATGTGACCCAAGACAGGCTACAGGCGCAGAAAGAGCTAAGGGTAGAATAATGCCAACTTTCAAAAATAGCTATTTTTAAAATTGTAATGTAAAAACCCAACTTTACCATTAAAGAAGGTTTATAACTACAATTTCTTAGGTACCAAACGTGCTATAGTAACCTGCTTCCAGTTGGAAATTACAGCTTATTAAACGGAATAACAAATCCCCAGTGTTATCCTATGAGAGGAGTAGACCTCACAGTGTTGAAAAATGAATGTGAATTTTTCACTACCAGGACACACAAAACTTAAAACTATATGTACCTAGAGCCACCTTAGGGATGACTTATATGTAGTAAACGGGGAGTTTAAAACTTCGTATGAAGGTTTTTTTATTTTTTTTTATTAAATGCCAAGTTGACTTGACAGTGTGACACTGCATTCAGGCTGCAATGGCAGGCCTGGGACATGTTTTGAAGTGCTTCTTAAGTGAGTGACACAAGCATTGATGCAGGCCCACTAGTAGCATTTAATTTACAGACACTTTACTAGGGACTTATAAGTAAGTCAAATATGCCAATTGGGTTTATGCCAGTTTAACCATGTTTTAGGAAGAGAGCACATGCACTTAGCACTGAAAAGCAGTGGTAAAGAACTCAAGAGTCCTGATGCCAGCAGAATGAAAACAGCACACACGTGAGGCAAGCAGGCAAAAGGTTTGGGGAAAGACTGCCCTAAGATGTCAGGCCTAACAGAACCTTTCCAGAAGCTATTCCCACCTTCCAGAAAGACACTGAGGTATAAAAATAGGACTTTTAGTCCCACTCTGCAGTACTCTACTGGACCTGCTGAAGGACTCTCAGGACTGCAAGCTGCTGTGACCTGTTGTGCACTCTGCTCTTGTAGCTGGAAGGACTGTTTTGCTTCTTGGAGTCTGAACTGACCCCTCAGAGTCCAGCCGTGCTGTTAAGTTATACATCTATGCCTGCACACAGAGCTACCAAAGTAACTTCAAGGGCTAGTTTGCTGTCCTCCTGCTCAGAGCCACAGGAACATAAAAGGCTCCCACCATCTTGAACCCCCACTTGCACCCAGCCAGAGTGAGTCCTGAACCCCAGTCCCGGACCCTCCGTTGTAGTGCTAATGATTCCCAGATGGCCCTTCCCAAAACTGAGGACTTAAAAACATGTTGGCCAACAGTGCTCTGAGAACGAGGAGGAGATTGGGATCAACCTGCTCGCCTCACTCCTATGCCCGCTGTTAGAAATGGAGTTTCAGGTTGGCAAGGGTATGCACCTAAGCCAGGCAGAACCCACCCACTCTAGTCAGGGCAAGGGAGTTGCACGTTCAAGATAACCCCTGCTAACCTGCTTGGCATGAGCAGTCAGCCTAACCCGGAGGCAATGTGTAAAGCGATTACACTAAACACACAATACACGTGATGCAGTACGCACACCACAAAGGAAACACAGCACACACCACAAAGGAAACACAACACGGCGTAATATAGAAATAACCTGTATTGCACAAAACATCATTAAACCAAACACAACATGTCAGTAGTACTCTGCTACCCAAGCAGTTGTCAGAACGTTACACAGTACTGTTACCCTGCAGAAATCAGCAGTAGTCACATATAACACGCAGGTTACAGATTATTCTACAACATAAGCAGTAGTCAGGAAAACATTACTATAAAAATGCACTTGTCATAAAAGTATCATAAATGCCATACCAGGAGCACTTGAAACATATAGCAAATCATAGACATCAGCATAAATGCATATGTCATATTGAACATGGTATCACCATAGCGCTTATCGCAAGGAAATGCCAGGACATCATGGGGGAATGCACTCACCCATACAACAAAGAGGCAGTAGAAGCCTTGCATTGTGATGGCCACTCAGGAGCTCACATGCTCCTGTGGCTAGAGATCCGGTCATGCAATGGGGCACGGAAAACTTGGAGCAGGCCGGAGACCTCCGTCAATGGTCACCACCCCAGCCTGCTAGATGCCAAAGAACACAGAGATTAGGCGTGATTTCAGAGCGCCCCCTACCCCAGGCATTGAGTAGACCATGCATATCCTTCCAGAAAGGGGCACTACTCCCCTTCACAGGAACCTCCGGGGGCCGGACTCTCCTTGTTGGTGGGGGACTTTACCATCAGGGTCCTCATGTGCAGCAATATATGCTGCCCATTTCCGGCCGCATCCTCAGAAGAGGGAATCACCCATCTCCCTCTAGTGAGCCACGCTCCTCCTAGGGGCAGCTACTGGAGCTCCACTGGGCCGCCCGTGTCCTTGGGCTGGCCCGCTTTCCTTTCCTGCGTGATCAGTCAATCGGGGCATCTCCCTGCGTTGCGGTGGTGGGAAAAGGACCAAAGTAGAAGCTGGTGGGTGCCCCGGGGGCACTTCTTGCAACATGCTTTGCCCTATGGGGCACCACTAGGAGCGTGCTCGCTCCAATTCACGCAGTTCAGTGCCCTGGAGGGCACTTAGGAAAGCGCGGTATGGCGCGATTGACGCTGTGGCCCACCGTCCCACGGTGGTGACTTCCCGGCACCCTGCTTCACCGGAAGAGCGATTCAGGTCCTAGACTAAAATAAATCAAGGGGCTGAGACAGAGAATAGAGCGCTACTCCCTGTGCTCAAATGAGATGAAGGGAGGGGCTCCTCAGGCCCTCTACTCCTCTACAGGAGCCTTTTGGTACATCGCTATTCTGCCAAGGGTTGCAGAGGGCAGGGCCACAGCACCCAGCCTCTGGGGACACAAATGAATCACATAGCAGCAGGGCCCAGCAACATGCCAGCACAAGGGGATGCAGTCAGTGGCAGCTACTCCTAGTGACCCAGTAGGTCACAGGTCAGCACAGCAACAGCAGTCCAAGGCGGTTCCTGGTGAGTCCCTCCAGCAGCATTCTGTGTCCAGTTCCAAGTAGGTTTCTTGTGTTTTTTAATGGGGAAAAATCCCCTGTACTTATACTCAGTTTTGCAAAGCATTTTCAGTGATGGGGAGAGAAGGTTTGAACCAGTTACAACTGGTTCTGGGAGTGTCCCCTCGGTACTCCAGCACAGGCTCCAAACATCAGTTGCGGTAAACAATCCCTTAGTGTGAGGCCAGGGCACAGCCTTTACAGATGCAAGTGTGCCTGGCCTCCCCTCCTCTTCACTCAGCCTAGGAAGACCATTCAATATGTAGATGCACCTCTGTGACACCACCACCATCCCTGTGTACAGGCTGTCTGAAAAGTATGCACAAAGCCCAGCTGCCACTCTGCCCAGACGTGAATTGGAGTCGGGCTGCAAAACACCAAAGTCATTAGCTCAGAGAAATGCTCACTTTCTAGAAGTGGCATTTCTATAATGATAATAAAAAATCTGCCTACACCAGTAAGCAGCATTTCTCACTACCATTACAACTATACCAAACATGCTTACGCTACTCCTCATAAATTAGACAATGCCCCCTAGACATAAGGCTGGGCATTTCCATTGCAATCCAATGAGAAGGCAGCACTCAAAGCAATGAGAAACCAAATAGGCTGTTTATCACTACCATGACAGGCCACACTACTAGGCACATGTCCTGCCTTTTACATACATAGCTCCCTGCCCATAGTGCTAACTAGGGCCTACCTTAGGGGTGCCTTACATGTAGTAAAAGGGGAGTTCTGGGACTGGCAAGTAGATTTAGATTCCAGCTCCCTGTGGCAGCAATCTGCGCACACAGGTCCTGCGCTGTCAGGCCTGAGACAGGTTTGAAAGGCTACTTCAGTGGGTGGCGCAAGCAGCGCTACAGGCCCACGAGTAGCATTTAATTTACAGGCCCTGGATATATGAATACAACTGTACAAGGGACTTACAGGTAAATTAAATGTGCCATTCATGTGTAAACCAATCATACCAAGTTTACAAGGGAGAGCACATGAACTTTAGCACTGATTAGCAGTGATAAAGTGACCAGAGTTATAACGTCAGCCAAAAAGGGTCAGAAAAATTAGGAAGAGAAGGCAAAAGGTTTGGGGAATGACCCTGTAGAAAGGGCCAGGTCCAACACCCGTGATGTCTATCACCAAATGGATTGACTCTGCGTCTTCTCCCTTTCAGCAGTCTCTTGCAAAGGAGTTCTGGTCACACATAACTGTCTTAGGCTACAGCCCTTTGCCTCGTCCCAGTGGAAATTTTCAACTTTCATTTCCACAACTAAGTCGGCACAGTTACTTTCTATGTCTCCTGACCCTAAAAATAGTCTTTCTCATCATGACCCACTTTGATTTTCACGTGAGTGAGCTTCAAGCTCTGTCAGTATAGCCACCCTACACGCCTTCTTTCCAAAGAAGCTGGTACTGAGGACTAGAGCTGCCTTTTTCTTGAAAGTTGTGATTTCCTTTCACATTAGGCAATCCATCACTCTTTCCCTGTCCTTTGCCCTGCCTCACCCTTCGAAACTAGAGGAGAGACTCAGTCTGTTGTTCCCCATACAAGCGCTTAGCTTTCACATTGTTTGTAACAAAGAATATTGGGTGGCCGTCAAGCTCTTTGTAGAATTCTTAGGGGGGGGGGGGAAAGGCAGAGCAGTGCAGAAACAGACGTTGCCCAGGTGGCTAGTCCTCTATTGGGATTCCTCACATCCTCCGACCTCTCTGTTCTGTGGAATAGGCCTTTTGCCTCTAAAAAGATGAAAATTGGAGATCTGCACACTGGCATTAACAATTTGTTTTTGGCCTCTGTGTCTTTGACACGGACGATGTAAAGAAAGAAACTGATTTCAGTGCGTTTGGGTGGTGCCTGTATGCGGCTCCAATTGTCCCTTCTGGAATAGGGTAGAGTTGGCCTGGAACCGCACAACACCACCTCCTGGTTTGAAGGAGCTACATTAAAAAATCTTCTGGATCCAGTCCGGCACCTGGAAATATTTTAAAAGTGAGGAACCTGTGGTTAGATAGAGTATCTACCAAAAAGAAAGCTACCAGAGGTTAGTAAATTGTTCCAATGGATGCCCCTGCAACTGAAAGAGGTGGCCTGGAGTCTGGGAAGCCTGTCTGGTAAATTAGTTACTTTTTTTTCAAGGTAGAAAAGCTCAACATAGGATTCAAACTTAGGCAAAAGGATTGTGGCTACAACCAAGAGGATGGATTTTTGTCACCAGTGCTTAGCTGAATAATATTGTTGAAATGCCTTAATGCTGCAGACGTCTTTTATCTAGTAAATATTTCAGTTCAGTGACTACAGTACATTTTTGTCAGTCTCTATGAACGCTGACGTTACTCAAGCCTCGCCCTGACATAGGCATTGTATTGCATTGCTTCTTTAAGTGCAGGAGTTGGATAACAGAAAAAAATTCTATCCTTTTGAACTGGATATCAGAGCAGAAGTAGCATTAAATCATGAAAGAATTTGTTTAGCAGTCAGACAAACTGGTTTTGCATTTGTTTGCCTTTTTCCCTGTGCAGTTACTTTAATAAGTAGGATCAGGTTTATAAATTATTTTTAGTGGTGCAAAGCTGATTCAGATCAAGTGTCTGTGCAGTCATGAATTTTGTCCCGGAATCCTTACTTTTGTTTGGGACATCAACTCCTGAAATATGCTTAAGAGTTAAGGCTTTGGACATTTCTAAAGAGCTGAATTCTGTAATCTATTGGCATTAGTCATAAGAGAAGTTTCTTCAAGCAAAAGGAAGTCAGGTCATGGTCTGAAATTTAAGAAAATTGTGGATTGAGATTTTTCTGCTGTGCATATAATTCTGTGAGCTAACTATATCTTGCACCCTTGCAAAGCACTGCTAATGACCGCCCATATTACATCACTCATGTCATGTTAAATTACATTCTTGATTATATAATTCAAGCTACTGTTCTTCCAATGACTCTCCGAACTGCTATATCATTTTTGAAAACATAGGTAGTAAGTGGCCCACATCCAAATATGACGTACGTATACAAAATTGAAATAGTGTAGGACCAGAGGCTGGTCTGATTCGTGTTATATGGTGCACGGTTGAACTACCAGTAAAGGTTTATTTGAAAACAGTACTTCATTCAAATAAGATAGAGACGGAGAGCCACTGGTGTCAAGTGCTGATTTATGCTCCAAATAGGTTGAGGCTTCAATCAAAGTCCTGTTGCTAGTATACTTAAGAAAAAATAAAGCTTATACTTAGAATACATTTTTCACCTGTGGATTTCTGATCACATGCCGATGCTAAAGAGTTGTCATGTAGTGCTATCAACAGTTTCTTTATAAACTGGAGATTTCTAATGTGCAGATATTTATTTACAAAATTATGATACATTATACATTGTTCAAGAATGTATAATGGATGGGATACTCAGTGTTTCAAGTCGCAGTATGAATGTAAGTGTTTTTCCAAGGGTGTACTCCATTCTGCTCAATTTAGGAATATGTGAAAAGTATTTTTACTACTTTGGAGGGTTGTGCATAGGACGTGTTTGTGCATGCCTTATCTGTGGCTATTGCTAGATGTAAACCTGTTGACTTAAAATTCTTTGTCAAATGAGGCATTTAGGAAAATGACCAAACACACTTTTGAATGATAGTCAATGTTTATTAAATTGTTGATCACATTAATGTCAATAAAAAAAGATAATAACATCTATGAAATATGGGTGATTTTCTAGATGTCCTGCATGATGTGAAAAGTTGCTCCCATTAGCGCTGCAAAGGTGATAGGATATTTGGTGTAGGTGTAGCTCTGTGAATACCTTTCAGTATGAAAAGTGTATAGTAAATTGTTACATTTCTTAGATGATGTAATCAATTATGTCATTTGAGACATCATGAATGATGTAATATATGAGATCATAAACGATGCAAGGCGGGGTGCAAGTCATAGTTGGGTCACTGAATTATAACTGTCAAATTTCAGTGATTCTTTTCAGCTTTTAAACGTTGCATTGTGTATGACTGAACTAACTAGAACATCACTGAAACCTTTGATTTTTTTTTTTTCTTCTCCTCAATGTAAGGCAAGGTTCTATAACCATACTTAACTATAACATCACTTTAACCTTTATTTTTTTCCTGTGAATTTGTTTTTTTATGTTGCGATTTTTTTTTATACCTATAACGTCACTTCACCCTTGTTTTTTTTGTTTTTTAGTAATATATATATATATATATATATATATATATATATATATATATATATATATATATATATATATATAGTCTCCACACAGGCTCCTTGTGAACCAGTGATACGGCGGCACAGCCGTGAAGTAATATGTGATTCACTTTTAACAACGAAATTATTCCAAAATGTAACTCAGATGCAAAGATATATATATATATATATATATATATATATATATATATATATATATATGTGATGGACAGACTGGTACGCCAGAACTTGGGTCCTGAAAGGGAAGTCCCTGTCCTTAGAAATCAGTTCGCAGAGCGTGGTGGATGGGTGGGTGGGACAAGTAATCTGCAACTGGAATATGTCTACCAGATAATTTGTTACTGAAGATAAGTAACTTTTTCGTCTGATAGAGACTTCTAGTTGCAGACTCCTTAACATAGAATAGATACCCAAGCAATACCGTCCTCAGAGGTGGGTCTGTGAACCAAGATCATGCTAAGAAATTCTGCAGGGCCAAATACAATGACACTGAACCTAATGCATGAATGTAAGGCATTAAAAATCTAACAGTGTAACAGTTTGAATAATGTTAGATAACATGCATAGTGTATTTTTGCATATTAAGCAAATTAGTTTGAATAGCACAACAATGGGAATGATAATAAGATAACAAATGAGCAAATGTAAAATCAGTGGTGAATATCAACTGCCTAATTTGTGAGAAAAATGTAACCTAAAGGCACTGAGCCATGGTATAGAGCAGTGGTCTTCAAACTCCTTAATGCCCCACACTCCCCAACCCTGCCCTCCCATCCCCCCAACCGTAGAACCCAAAATCACCACACCCCTCCAAAGTTTTCACAATTATTCTATTAGATTAGAAATGTTTTAGAATGTCTAGACTTATTTATACATTGCAATTGAGTACTGTTACTGTTATAAAAATGCAATCAAATACATGATGTGAAACATACTATTCTGGTCAGGGAGGCCTTACTAATCCAGTTTGATTATTAGAAGTGGGGGTGTTATTTTTTTTATTTTTTTTAAATAGGAGTACTTGGAGTCCCTTCCCTTTTGACATGCAATTTGAAAAAAACATATTATTGAGCCTGTAAAGGATGTACAAAACAGACATGATCAAAACATTATGCACAAGAACATGGCCGTAATTAGAAAACTATGTGTTACTATGGGGTAATGTTTGTACCATGACATGAAAGAGGTGGCAATAGAACCCAGAAGCCTTGCCGCCTAGATTCTAGATACATTATTAAATTAAGAAATAAGGCCCCGCTAGGGCTCAATGTGAATGAGGAACTGTACACACATATATAAGGACAATTTTTTACTGTGAAATACCTAACTGGATGCATACAGAAGAAATTAACTGTTTATTGTGAAATGCCTCAACAAAGATACAAATAATGAACAATATGAAAAATGGTTCAATATAATCAGTTAGAGGACACTCAGTTCTTTTTAATTTTTGTTTTTCCTTATTTTGCTTTCTTCTTCACTTGAAAATGAAGTAGTTTTAAAGGTCCAGCACGGAAAAAAGGCACAGAACCTATATAAGAGCATAGCAGGTATTACACTGTCAAGGCTATCACTGAAGAATAGCAAATGCTTCACAAATGAAAAAAAAAATAGAACGGCACTGAACCAAATGCAGGAATGTAAGGCATTAACAATCGAACACTGTAACAGTGTGAATAATGGAAGGTAGCATGCATAGTGTATGTTTGTGTATTAAGCTTTTCTGGCTGAAAAGATTGAGTTTGAATAGCACATCAATGGGGATGATAATAAAATCATAAATGAGCAAATGTAAAATCAGTCGTAGATAACTGCCTAATTTGTGAAAAAGATGTAACATAAAGGCAGTGAGCCATGATATAGAGGGTTAATACTGTTGATAACCATGTATAAACTTGTAAGTCCAGCCGGTCTGGCTTTAAATGTGCAGTGTATAATTATTCATGTTGTGCTGGACCACAAATCCCAGAATACATTGGGGAAGGTATTGAAAAAGTTGAGTATATATATAGAGACAGAAAAGATGGACTCCGTAACCGTGAGCAAGACTTTGTTAGTTGAAATGAGTCAGTTGGCGTGTAATGTTTCTATTTGAATAAAAATTGGATGTGCAAAAGCCTTCCAGGTGTGCTGTGTTCCTGTTTTTTGCTATTTGAGATTTTTGAAGGTTTTGTCGCACTTTCAACGCTTGCGCCGGCAGTCAAGAGCATGCCAGCATTGGTGAGTGTTTTGGGAATGGATATTTTAAACATATTCAGGCCGATGAAGGCAGTAATGCCGATACGCGTTCCTGTTGTGCTTGCACAATAAATCATTAAGAATACACGCTCTGGAATGATGACCCTCTGATTTATTGTTAGATGCAGGTGTGTGTGTGTGTGTGTATATATATATAGTACAGGAGCTTAAACCTCATTGATGTAACAACAGCAGATATGCTTGTTCACCCCAAACCAAGACCTGGAAGATTTTATATGCTTCCCAAAATTCTCAAAATGAACAATCCTGGTCACCCCATTATCTCTGGCAATGATACGGCCACTAAGAGACTATTTTTATTTGTTGACCTGCATCTCCAGCCCATTGTCCAAGAACTTCCATCATTTGTTAAGGACACCAGTCACTTTCTTCAGATTATAAAAAAATTAAACCAAACCAACACATTCGATGATGACTCTCTTCTGGCTACATTTGATGTTACATCATTATACACCAATATACCACATGAAGATGGGCTTATGGCATTATCTGAAGCTCTTAATAAAATAACTGTGAAAAAACATCAAATGTGCTTACCAACTTTGCCAGAGTTATCCTTAAATCCACCAATTTTACTTTGAATGGTAAACACTATCTGCAAATACAAGGGACATCCATGGGCACTCTGATGTCTCCTTCCTATACAAATATCTTCATGGGCAAAGTGGAGGAGTATATACTTGTGAGTTCTAACATCAAATCACTGGTATGGCTACGATACATTGATGACATATTTATACTATTGAATGCAGGAAGCAGAACACTGGAGCAATTTACAGCTTTTATCAACAGTATCCATCCTACCATCGAATTCACTGGCAGCAATACTAAACAGAAGAACCATTTCCCTTTTCTGGATGTGTTACTCAACATTCATGAACAAAGAATTATAACTGATCTTTACCACAAGCCCACAGATGCTCATTTGTTTCTAAACTGGACTTCATGTCACCCATGCCACACTAAACTCAGGATCATCTACAGCCAAGCACTTGGAATAAGGCACATCTGCAGCAAAGAAGTGTTAGACGTTTCATCCTTGGAGTGGTCTCCCTTCACTTTTTGTCTCTGTTCCCCAGGTTGTTGATGTGTGCTGGACTCAGATTTTGCTGTTTTTGTTACTCTAGGCACTTTACCACTGCTAACCAGTGCTAATGTGCAAGTGCTCCTTTACAAAATGTGTATACAATTGGCTTATCCATGACTGGTATATTTGATTTATTAGTAAGTCCCTAGTACAGTGCACTAGAGGTGCCCAGGACCTGTAAATCAAATGCTACTAGTGGGCCTGCAGCACTGGTTGTGCCACCCACATAAGTAGCTCTGTAATCATGTCTCAGACCTGCCACTGCAGTGTCTGTGTGTGCAGTTTTAACTGTAAATTCGCCACGCCTAAACCTTCCCTTTTCTTACATGTAAAACACCCCTAAGGTAGGCCTTAGGTAGTCCCAAGGGCATGGTGCAGTGTATAGTTAAGGTAGGACATATAGTAATGTGTTTTATATGTCCTGACAGTGAAATATTGCTAAACTTGTTTATCACTGTTGGAAGGCATGTCCCTTTCATAGGTTAACATGGGGGCTACCTTTAAATCTGATTAAAGTGTGGATTCCCTTTGGGAGTGGATGGACATGTGGAGTTTGGGGTCTCTGAGCTCACAATTTAAAAATACATATTTTAGTAAAGTTGATTTTAAGATTGTTTGTTTGAAAATGCCACTTTTAGAAAGTGAGCATTTTCTTGCTTATACCATTTCTGTGACTCTGCTTATTTGTGGATTCCCTGTCTGGGTCAGTTTGACAGTTAGGCTGGTTGCACCTCACACTACACAGTGACACAAAGGGAGCTGGGGTGTAGTCTGCATTTCCTGATGAGCCATCTGTGCTAGGAGGGAGGGAGGTGGATAGTGCTCACTTACACCTGAAAGGACTGTGCCTGTCCTCACACAGTGCAGTCTCCAACCCCCTGGTGAGTGTCTGGGGCCTGGCCTGGGCAAGACAGGATTTCACATCCAAGAGATACTTTGCTTTGAAGTAGGCCTACTTCAAAGGAGACATTGGGTATAAGAAGGGCACCCAAAACCACAGACTGTAGAACACTTCTGGAAACCAAGAGGAACCTCTGCCTCTAGAAGAGCTGCCCTGCCCGTGACTGTGCTTTGTGGAGCTACCCTGCTGTTGCTGCTTCTGCCAGAGTAAGAGGGCAAAGACTGGACTTTGTGTGCCTTCCCTCTTGTGAAGATCTCCAAAGGCTTGATTTAGAGCTTGCCTTCTGTTTGAAATCTCAGGGACAGCAAAGACTTCTCTCTGCCAGCACCTGGAGTCTCTGGAGAGACTCCTACTCTGCCAAGTGGTGCCTATCCTGTCCCTGGGACCCTGAAAGGAGAAGCTGGCAGCCTAAGAGGAAGAAATCTACGCACAGAACACCGTGTGAGGAAAATCGACGTGCCGCCGGCTTCGCTACAGAAAAGCGATGCTCGTCTGCAATTTGACCGAAGAATCGACGCACAGAGCTGGAGAAACGGCACGCAGCATCACTGACGGAGGCTGGTGAGATCGCAACCTGCGCTGCATGGTTTTCGGATCATCGTACGGCTGGATTTCCGACGCAAACACCGCTGGGCGTGTAAAAACAACGCAAGGCCTGCCCAGACCCGAGAGTGCTGACCGGATCGATGCATCGCTCCACTGCGTAGAGAAGAAATGACGCACCCCGACAAAAGGAGAAACAACTCAAGGTCTCGCTCGTGAGTGAAATTGATGCATCGCAAGACCTTTTTGACGCACACTCACCCATGCGGGGTTATTTTTGATGCACCCAAGGTATTTTTTCACGCTATCCGTGTTAGGCCCTCATTATGACATTGGTGGTAAGTGCCGCTTACTGCCATGCTGACTGCCGCCAACATACCGTGACCGCAGAGGTATACCGCTATGCGTATTATGACCCACACATAGAAATCCGCCACTGTGCAGACACAAACACAAGTCCGCCAGCCCAAAGGTCAGTGATAAAATGGTGGTACCAAAACCCACACCATTATGCCAACAGAAATACGCCCACAGCATTATGACCCACGAATCAACGCAGCGGGCATTCAACCGCGGTACATACGGCTGCGCTCAAAATACACACAACCTAACAAACCAACACCACATTGGACAATTCAAACTACACACACCTGACACACACACCACACCCACAACACTATAAAATACACACCCACACAACCCTTTACCACTACAAACAATTTACAACTGAGAACAAACATGCCAGGAGCACCTACTGAATCAGAGCCACGGAACACCATCACCCATACACCATCCACGCACCTCACAGCACACACCCCAACATATCACCCCACACACCCTCACACACACCACACACACACCACACACACTACACCTATGGCACCACAAAGACACTCCAGGTTCTCAGAGGAGGAGCTAAGGGTCATGGTGGAGGAAATCATCTGGGTAGAGCCACAGCTATTCGGATCACAGGTGCAGCAGACGTCCAATGCAAGGAAGATGGAGCTATGGAGGAGAGTCACAAACTCCTACCCCTACCCTCACCCCCACCATTCCACCACCTCACATATACCCCACCATCACAACCCACCCATCCCAATACCAATCCCTGCATGGACCCCCATCACCACAGCATGCACACTAGTGACAATCACTTAGCCAATCAAATCACAACTCACACAAGCCAAAGCTGCCTTGGTAATAACAACCATAGAGGGAAACATACCCATACACAAGATGTCACATGCAGAAACAATAACAATGCATTTACATCCCCACAGGACCCCCTCACAATGTCACTGGAGAGGAGGTGCCAGCAACATCTAGTCCCGCCACAGAAGAGGCCCACAGTTATGACAGCAGCTCTGCACTCCTGGATTAGGATGACTAACCTGGCCCATCAGGGATCTCTGGACAGTCGTTTACCCAGGCACAGTACCAAACCACCACAGAGCCTCCCCCTCAGGAAACACCACAACAGCACCCACCCAGCTGGCTCATCCCTAGGCCCCCAGGACACGTCAGTCAGCAGTGTGTCCACCACTGGAGGGACCCCAGGAAACCCCTCAAACAAAGGGCGATCAGGGACCTGGGATCAGTGGCAGTGGGCACACAGTTCAGGGGACAGAGGCACAGGACAACAGGGAAGCTGGGAGGACTGCTGTGCGACATGTGGAGGAAAGGCCCAGGGAACAGTCTCCACGAGGCACTCACCAACATCCTGGGAGCATACCACCATTCCCAGGAGACCATGGGGCAGATACTGGCCAAGTTGCAGGAGACCCAACTGCTGGAGGATGGACAATACCTGGGGATCAGAAGGACATGAAGGACATCCACACCACCCTGATCACCATTGCATGGGTGCTGGCAGACATGGCCAACACCATGAGGGAGGCAGTGGCACACCAACGGGCCCCTGACACTACCCACACCGATGAACAGCCCTCCACCTCTGCTGACGCTAGTGGGCAGGAGGCCCTGCAACAGGAACAACAGGCCGCCAGCACCCCTCCCCTGCAGAAGGAGAACCACCACGGAAAAGGTCCCTGCGATCCAGCCAGAGAGCATTGCCAAGACTCCTGCCAGGAAATAAGACTCTCCTGAATGTCACCCTTGTGTCCCACTAGGTCACGCTGTCCACCTTGAACTGCCATTGCCCCACTCCCTATGCCCCCTTGGACAATGCATCTGTGATACCAATAGACTGTACTCTATCCTGGAAATTCCTCCATCATCAACCCAGCCCATTGCAATACCCCCTACACTTAATATTACAGAAGTAGACACCCTTGGAACTAATACAAGTATGGAGTCTGTCAATTGATTGAAAAATGTATTACTTTAACAAGCTGTAACCATTGCAATTCAAATGTACAGCTATATGTACATAGGTATGACCTGTAGTGGGCAGCAGTAAACACACCAAGAGCCAGAGTGGGGCAGCCATGTACAATGTCCAACACAAAATTGCAATGGAAGGTGAAGTTACAGTGTCTTACCTGTGTGTCACTGGAAGTACTGTTGAATTATAGTTGTTCTGTT
Organism: Pleurodeles waltl; assembly: GCF_031143425.1. Classification (NCBI taxonomy): domain Eukaryota; kingdom Metazoa; phylum Chordata; class Amphibia; order Caudata; family Salamandridae; genus Pleurodeles; species Pleurodeles waltl. Next base: position 540,808,875 of record NC_090442.1, read on the forward strand.
TTCCACATCCTCTTCCTCTGCCTCCTCTTCATCACTGTCCATAGGCTCCACCGCTGCCACACAACTATCTCCAGCCTCATCCTCCTGCAGACAAGGCACCTGGCGTCTCAAGGCCAGGTTGTGCAACATGCAACATGCAACGATGATCTGGCACACCTTCTTGGGTGAGTAGCACAGGGATCCACCTGTCAGATGGAGGCACCGGATGATGGCCTTCAGGAGGCCAAAGGTGCGCTCAGTGATCCTCCTTTTTCGCCCATGTGCCTCATTCTAACGTTTCTCTGCCCTTGGCCTGGCATTCCTCACTGGGTCAGTAGCCATGAGAGGTTGGGGTAACCAGAGTCACCTGTTAATGTCGAGGGATACCTGTTAGCCAGACACTCGCCCATAGGGCCAACCCCACACCCATGTACCAACATACACTGGGTGGGGACCATGGGCTCACCTATTAGCCACACCCTGTGCCTCTGGAGTTGAGACATCACATATGGGATGCTGCTATTCCTCAAAATAAAAGCATAATGCACAGAGCCAGGATACTTTGCATTGACATGGGAGATGTAGTGGTCCGCCAGGCACACTACCTGCACATTCAGAGAGTGAAAGCTCTTTCGATTTCTGAACACTTGTTCATTTCTCCGGGGTGTGGGAAAGGCAATATGTGTACCATCAATAGCACCACTGATGTTGGTGATATGTCCCATTGCATAGAAGTCAGCCTTCACTGTGGCCAAATCCTCCACCTGGGGGAATATGATGTAGTTGTGCATGTGTTTCATCAGGGCAGACAACACTCTGGTTAGCACGTTTGAGAACATAGGCTGTGACATCCCTGATGCCATGGCCACTGTCGCTTGGAAGGAACCACTTGCCAAGAAATGGATCACTGACAGGACCTGCACTAGAGGGGGGATACCTGTGGGGGCGGATAGCTGAAATCAGTGTGGCTCCAATTGGGCAAACAGCTCTTGGATTGTGGCCCTATCAAGTCTGTAGTTTAGAATAATGTGCCTGTCCTTCATTGTCGCCAGGTCCACCAGGGGTCTGTACACGGGGGTATTTCTCCATCTCCTATTCATCCTCAGCACTTGTACTCTAGGGTGAAAAACGGTGAGCAGATGGTAATATTCAAACATATACTCAGATTAGCATGTCTTGAATTTATTACAGAAACTTAATGTGAACGTGTAGGTCCGTTGATGTGCCTATGTCTGCTGTGATGCAGTTAGGGGCCATGGCCTGTTCCCCCCTGAAATGGCGGCCGCCTGACCTTTGAGAAGGGACAAGTAGAAATGAGGTAATTCCGCTGACGTTGTGCGCTGTTGCGGGAGGCGGTCGATGACCGCCGTGCAACACATCAATGGTTATTATTGGGGCCTAAGTGTTCAAGGAGCCAATGGTGATGTGCGCTGGCGGTGACAGTACACACCGCCGCGGACGTGACCGCCATTTTCTGTCTGTTCACTCATTTGCTACCTGACCTTCAACAGGAGAGGACCTACACTGCAAGTGCTGCTGTGACCTGTGTCTGGAAGTGACCATGGCTCAAGTGTCTGGGGAAAGTGCCCCTGCCTTCACTTCTGAGGAGTTGGAGAGACTAGTGGATGGGGTCCTACCCCAGTACCCTTTACTTCATGGTCCTCCAGACAAACAGGTGAGTACACTGTGAGCACGATGCGTAGGGCATGAATGTATGGAGTGCTCTGTGTGTAAGGCTCGTGTAGAGGGTAGGGGGGCTGAGGGGTCCTGGGCAGGATGCTGCATGTTTGGTGGGCAATGTCTTTGCGTAGGGGGATGGGAGGGATATGGTGGGCCATGAGTGTAACAGGCCGGACGGTATGACTAAAACCTTTTTCTATGTATCTTTTTCTGCAGGTCAGCGCCCATCAGAAAAAGGGTATTTGGTGTGCCATCGGCAAGGAGGTGTGAACCCTGGGGGTCTTTGACAGGCGGAGCACCCATTGTCGCAAACGGTGGGAGGACCTGCGCCACTGGGCAAGGAAGATGGTGGAGGCCCAGCTGTGGCTGGCCTCCCAACAAGGAAGGGGTGCCTGTCGTACCCTGACCCCCCTGATGTTCTGCATCATGGTGGTGGCCTATCTGGAGTTGAATGGGCACTTTAAGGCATAACAGCAGCTACAAGGGGGTGAGTACAGATTCAGAATAATTAATTTGCGCGCGTTAAGGTGGTCTCTGGGTGGGGGATGTGGGTCTCAGGGTGCCCCTAGGCCAGGGCGAACATGGCAGAGTAGGTTCCATGTTGGGCAAGCTCAGATGCACTCCAACCCCAATAATGCTAGTGGGCATCTACTACTGGGCAGGGTCCTGTGGGTTTCAGGTGTGCAGCTAATGGTGTTAGGCATTGTACCCCATGGCGTGGTGACTAGCATTGTAACTGGCAGCGCATGGCCTAGTGCATAGAGCTGTTTCCTGTGAGTTGTGTACGCCAATGGTTGTGTTGTTGCTGGCACTAACGAAGTGTATCCTCTGTCTCTCCCACCCCTTTTTGTTTTTTCACCCTGTCCTTGTGTGCATTAGCATCATCTGGCGGAGCAGCAGAGGAACCAGTGACAGAGGGAGCTGCATCCCACATGGACCTGTGTGCCGAATCCACAGACGGTGAGGGCACCAGTGGGACAGAGGGCGAGGGGAGCACCATGACGGAGACAGGAGGGGACAGTTATGAAAGCGACACCTCCGATGGAGGCTCCTTGGCGGTGGCAGACACTTCTGTGCCCACCCCAACTATAGGTACAGCCACCACCCCCGTACCAGCACCGCCCTCCCAGCAGCCCTTTAGCGTTTTTCCTGTGTCTGCTCACCCAGGAGGGTGGGCATCGCCCCAGCCACTGTCCAGTCCTGCTACCCTCAGTGAGGAGGCTGTAGACCTCCTGAGTTCCCTCTCTGTTGGGCAGTCAACCATACTGAATGCCATCCAGGGTCTAGCAGGGCATTTGCAACAAACAAATGCATACCTGGAGGGCATTCACTCTGGCGTGGTGGCCCAACAGACCATTCCAGGCTCTGGCCAACTCCCTGATGGCAGCCATTTTCCCAGTCTCTAGCCTCCCCACCTCCAACTTCCCCTACCCAGTCCCATGCCCCTCAAACCCAGCCTATCCCAAACACACCTTCAGACCTGCATGCTCCCAAATCAACACACAGAAGTGGCTCAGGCAAACACAAGCACCACACTTCATCCCACAGGGACTCACACAAGCACCATCCAGATGCAGACACACCAGCATCCACTGTGCCCCCCCCTTGTCATCCACCTCCCTCCCAGTTACGTCTCTACTCACACCTGCATGCACTGCATCCTCATCCACTACCTCCATCACCAGCACACCTATCACAACACGCCTCTCACTGGCAGTCACCACCCCCACATCCATGCACACGTCCCCTGTGTCCTCTCCCACTGTGTCGGTGCCCCCTCCTCCCAAAGTACACAAAAGCAAGCACTCAGACACCCAACAGCCGTCCACCTCACAACAGCATCCAGCCCATGCACCTTATCACAAACACAACAGACAGACAACTCCTACAACCACTCCCTCTTCCTCCACCCCCAAACTTTCACCCTCTTCCAGCCCCAGTGTCCCTAAAAGGCTTTTCCTTCCCACCCTTGACCTATTCCCTACCCCCCCGTCCTTCACTCTGGGCCAGGGTGGGCAGAACCCAGCCCAGCCCCTCAGCCACCCAGTCCACGGCCACTGTAGTTTCTGCAGCTGCTGCAGGTGTGAGAGGCTACAAGGAGGCACCCGTCAGCACAGCCAGTGTGCCTTCACCACATGCCAAGAGCAAAAAGGGTCCGTCAGCTAGCAAGGGCAGGAAGGGGACACCAGCCAGCAAGGGGAAGGAGGCAGCACCAGCCAGCAAGGGGAAGGAGGCAGCACCAGCCAGCAAGGGGAAGGAGGCAGCACCAGCCAGCAAGGAGAAGGAGGCAGCACCAGCCAGCAAGGGGAAGGAGGCGGCACCACCAGCCAGCAAGGGGAAGGAGGCGGCACCACCAGGCAGCAAGGGGAAGGAGGCGGCACCACCAGCCATCAAGGGGAAGGAGACAGCACCACCAGCCATCAAGGGGAAGGAGGCGGCACCACCAGCCAGCAAGGGGAAGGAGGCGGCACCACCAGCCATCAAGGGGAAGGCGGCACCACCAGCCAGCAAGGGGAAGGAGGCACCACCAGCCAGCAAGGGCAGGAAGGGAACACCAGCTGTCAGAAGCAAGGAGGCATCACCATCTGCCAAGGGCAGGAATGGGACAACAGCTGCCAAGGCCAATGTAACAGGAACTGGCACCGCAGGCAGAATGGATCTGGTGCCTGGGGCTGGAGCAGCATCTGGGCAAACACCAGCCATGGCATTTCAGCCGTCCGAGGCTGCAGGGGAAAGGCTGGAGCCCCCCCCCCCCCACCACCACTGACAGCACCGCCACTTGCACCGCCAGCACCAATACCAGCAGCCCCAGTGGACAGCCGTCCGAGCCTGCAGGGGAAGGGCTGGCGCCTCACCCCACCACTGACAGCACCACCACCTGCACCGCCAGTACAGCCACCTGCACCGCCACCAGCACCACTGCCAGCAGCAGCAGCCCCAGTGGGCAGCTGTCCGAGGCTGCAGGGGAAGGGTTGGAGCCTCCCCCCACCACTGACAACACCTCCGCCAGCCCCGCAACTGCCATCCACTGAGCAGCCATCACCGCTGGCGAACAGTGTGTAGTCGTGACTACATGTGCTGTAGTGCATCCTGGCCCATGTAACACCTGTAGGTGTGACACCCAGGTGAGAGACTGTGACCTTGCACCATCCAGGATCAGCATCACAGGGCACAAGGCCCCCTTCAGAACCAGTGGATAAAGGCATCCACTCACCCCCTCCAGAACCAGTGGAAGAAGCCATGCACTTGCCAGGACGAAGCACACTGGGCACAAGGCCCCCTCCAGAACCAGTGGAGAAGCCATCCACTAGAGAGACTGCGGCTTTGCACTCCCAGGACCAAGCAGTGGGCAAACCACCCACTTGAGAGACTGTGGCCTTGCACTCCCCAGCACATCACAGAGGGCATGTAGTCCCCTCCAGGAGCAGTGGGGTTGTACCATCTTCCGGCTGAGGTGCCCCCTTATTCCCCGTCCCCCTGAGGTGCCTGTGTGCTTTGAACTGACGCCCCTGCAGTGTTCTCTACGTATTGAGGCAGGAGTCAAGTGTGGCCTTGGCCTATGTGTTAAGGGCCCTGTGGGCCAGGGACATTTTGGAGTGGGCATTGTCTCTCCATTTGTATATATTGTACATACTGTTTAGTGCTTTCAGGACCTATTTATCTAAATTTCTAATATTACATTCACTTTAATCAATTCCTTTTGTCCTTGTGTTATTCCGGAGGGTTACTGGGTGTTTATGTGATGTTGTTGGATCTGTTTGTGTGTATGGTGTTGGGGGTGGGGGTGTTGCGTGTGTGTGTCACTGTCTTTTTCCTCACTCCCCCCCCCCCCCCCTTGTGTGCTAGGTGCGTTACTGTGGTCGTCTTCACCGCTGTTCGTGTTCCTGGTGTAGGAGGAGTTAGGCATTGGAAATATGTGCAGTTCGGGCTCCACGGGGCGTGGTTCTTCTTTGAGTGTAGAGAGGTGAGTTGTTTCCCTTTTGTGTACTGTTTCTGCCGTGCTTTTGATTGCGTTGGTACTGCCCCGGAAAAGGTGGCAGATTGGTGTGTCATAATACAGTGGGTGGTTGTAGGAAGTTGGCTCTGTATATACTATTTCAAAGTAAGAAATAATGTGCTCAGAGTCCAAGGGTTCCCCTTAGAGGTAAGATAGTGGCAAAATTAAATATTTATAATGCTCTATTTTGTGGTAGTGTGGTCTGGTCTAGCAGTAGGCTTAACAGAGGTTAGTGTTAAGCATTTGTTGTACACACACATGCAATAAATGAGGAACACACACTCAAAGACTTACTCCAGGCCAATAGGTTTTTATATTGAAAAATAAATTTTCTTAGTTTATTTTAAGAACCACAGGCTCAAGATTTACAGTAAATACTTTAAATGTAAGGTACTTCACTTAGATACTTTAGGAACTTTGAATGGAAACAATATCATGTACAATCTTTGTATAAATGGCAATGAGCTATTTTCAAAGTGGACACAATGCAAAAATCAACAGTTCCTGGGGGAGGTAAGTAAAGGTTAGATTAGGAGGTAAGTAAAACACTTACAAGTTTCAGTTCTGTGGCATAGACAGCCCACCGTTGGGGGTTCAAGGCAACCCCAAAGTTACAACACCAGCAGCTCAGGGCCAGTCAGGTGCAGAGATCAAAGAGGTGCCCAAAACACATAGGCACCATTGGAGAACAGGGGTGCTCCGGTTCCAGTCTGCCAGCAGGTAAGTACCTGCGTCCTCGGGGGGCAGACCAGGGGAGTTTGGTAGAGCAGTGGAGGGGACACAAGTAGGCACACAAAAAACACCCTCAGCGGGACAGGGGCGCCCGGGTACAGTGTGCAAAGCAGGCGTCTGGTTTCAGATAGAAAACAATGGAGGGACTCGGGGGTCACTCTAGCGGTGCAGGCAGTTACGGGGAGGACTTCTCAGGACAACCACTACCTGGGCAAGGCAGAGGTTCGCCTGGGGGTCACTCCTGCATCAAATTTCGGTTCCTTCAGGTCCTGGGAGCTGCGGGTGCAGTGTTCGTTCCAGGCATCGGGTCCCTTGTTGCAGGCAGTCGCGGTCAGGGGGAGCCTCTGGATTCTCTCTGCAGGCGTCGCTGTGGGGGGGGGGCTCAGAGGGTTATCTCTGGTTACTCACGGGTTCGCAGTCGCCGGGGAGACCTCCCTGAGGTGTTTGTTCTCTGGATCTCGTCTGGGGGGGGTTGGGTGCAGAATGTGAAGTCTTACACTTCCGGTGGGAAACGTGCCGTCTTTGAAAGTTGCTTCTTTGTTGCAAAGAAGTAGCTGGTTTTGAACAGGGCCGCTGTTCACTGGAGTTTCTTGGTCCTTTAGTCCAGGGCAGTCCTCTGAGGCTTCAAAGGTCACTGGTCCCTGTCGGATGCGTCGCTGGAGCAGGTTTTTGAAGTTGGAGACAGGCTGGTAGAGCTGGGGCCAAAGCAGTTGTCATCTTCCTCCTCCTCTGCAGGCCTGTAGGTCAGCAGTCCTTCTTGTTTCTTCAGGTTGCAGGAATCTAGATTCCTAGGTTCTGGGGTGCCCCTAAATACTAAATTTAGGGGGTGTGTTTAGGTCTGGGAGGGCAGTAGCCAATGGCTACTGTCCTTGAGGGTGGCTACACCCACTTTGTGCCTCCTCCTTGTGGGGAGGGAGGCACATCCCTAATCCTATTGGGGGAATCCTCCAAAACTAAGATGGAGGATTTCTAAAGGCAGGGGTCACCTCAGCTGCGGACACCTTAGGGGCTGTCCTGACTGTTGGGTGACTCCTCCTTGTTTTTCTCATTATCTCCTCTGGACTTGCCGCCAAAAGTGGGGGCTGTGTCCAGGGGGAGGGCATGTCCACTAGCTGGAGTGCCCTGGGGCACCTCCACCCAGTGCAGGCTTTGTTTCTGTCCTCATAGAGCACAAAGGCTCTCACCCCAGGGGGGCAGAAACTCATCTCTCGGTAGCAGGCTGGCACAGACCAGTCAGTCCTGCACTGAAGGATTGGGTAAAATACAGGGGGCATCTTTGCCCTCTGTGTGCATTTTTTAATAAATCCAACACTGGCATCAGTGTGGGTTTATTATTCTGAGAAGTTTGATACCAAACTTCCAGTATTCAGTGTAGCATTATGGAGCTGTGGAGTTCGTTTTGACAAACTCCCAGACCATATACTTAATATGGCCACACTGTACTTACAATGTCTAAGAATAGACTTAGACACTGTAGGGGCATATTGATCATGCAGCTGTGCCCTCACCTGTGGTATAGTGCACCCTGCCTTAGGGCTGTAAGGCCTGCTAGAGGGGTGACTTACAAATGCCAGAGGCAGTATTTTGTGGGCATGGCATCCTGGGGGAGATGCCATGTCGACTTTGCCTTTTTCTCCCCACTAACACACACACAATCTACAATGGCAGTGTGCAAGTGTTAGGTGAGGGGTCCCTTAGGGTGGCACAACATATGCTGCAGCCCTTAGGGTCCTTACCTGGTCACAGGGCCCTTGGTACCATTGGTACCATTTACAAGGGACTCATCTGGTTGCCAGGGGTGAGCCAATTGTGGAAACAATGGTACATTTTAAGTGAAAGAACACTGGTGCTGGGGCCTGGTTAGCAGGGTCCCAGCACACTTCTCAGTCAAGTTCGCATCAGTATCAGACAAAAAGTGGGGAGAAACTGCAACAGGGAGCCATTTTCCTACAGTGGTACATTGTCTTCCACCTGGCTGTTGGCGGTTACCGCCGCTGTGTTTGTTGCTACCGCCGTGGCGGTCAGAGTGTTAAAGTGGCTGTATGTGTTGGCGGTTTCCACCGTGGTCATAATTCCATTTTATTTTTACCACCGCTTTATCACTGACCAGAAGGGTTGTAATGAGGGCCTTAATGTGTGTTTAAAACTACATGTAAACTCTTTCTGCTTTTTAATTGATAACTTGACTTGTGTATTGTGAATTTTTGTCGTTTTCATCTTGTTTTGTTTAGATTCATATTTCCTATTGTTCTACACCTGTGTTGTCATTTGTTTAGTGATTTCATTAAGTTACTGTGTGTGTTGGTACAAATACTTTACACCTAGCACTCTGAAGTTAAGTCTACTGCTCTGCCAAGCTACCAAGGGGGTAAGCAGGGGTTAGCTGAGGGCGATTCTCTTTTACCCTGACTAGAGTGAGGGGCCTTGCTTGAATGGGGGTAACCAGACTGTCAACCAAAGACCCCATTCCTCACATGAAGACACTTTTAAAGACCATCTACAGGAGCATGTTACATTATTTAAAAAGCGAGGCTATCCTCTGCACATCATTCTTGACAAGTCTTTGCAGTTACCCAGGGAAGCACCTATTTGGAATAATACAAACAACTTTTCCCTTACTATCCACTTGTGAAACATTGCAAAAGCTTTCTCCAAAACTGCCAGTTATTGCTTACCGCAGGGCTCCCAATTTACGATCACTTATTGTGAGAGATGGACTTAAGCAAGCTGTAGCAAATACAGGAGTTCATTGCTGTGATTCTAAAAGGTGCATCACATGTGAATACCTTTTACAAACATCATCAGTAACTAGCTCTGTTACAAGAAGGACTTATGGAATGTCAGCTTCTTACATGTCGCTCAACATGCATTATTTATGTGATTCATTGCCAACGTCAAAGCTGTAAAAAAACAATATTTAGGCGAAACAGTGAATGACCTCCATACACGATTCAGGAACCACAAATCCACAATAATTAACTAGAAACTCGACTAGCCTATAGTCAATTATTTTAACCTTGTAGACCATTTATCAGATTTGAAGATTTTCCCTGTGGAACATGTTTTAAGGGAAGAACTACTGGACATCAGAGACAACTTCTGGATTTACCGTTTAAAATCACTGCATCCAGATGGACTGAACATCACTGACATTACCACTTGATTTCTGCATATCGTAAGAGTTCTGAATTGAAGAGCCTGGGAAGACACATTGAATTGATAATAGAAGGAGAGCAATAACACACACAACATTTCTCAATGACAACTCTTTCCTTTCTTTCAAATGACACACTTCTGTTTTTATCATCTTTAGCTTTCAACTTGGTAACCGAAACTGGTGTCTATAGTGAAACCCAAGAAGTTCATTGTCTGCAAAGGCTGAAATATTGATTTCTCCTGATTGACAATTAAACACAATCCCTCCAACAGAACCATAGACAGATGCTTTATCAAAACCTCCTCTTCCTGACTCATGGTAAGATCATCCTCACACCTTGGTCCTGTAAGAGACCTACTAGCAGTATCAAAACTTATGTGTACCATGATGCAGAAGAAAGACCAAAAGGTAGAGACTTAAACTGGACTAACTGACATTCCCATCTGAGCTGAAGAAATCTCTGACACTCTGCGTCTATCAGAACAGAAAAATAGGCATCCTTTTGATCCAGTTTCACCATCCAATCTATTTCCCGCAGAGTGACCCTTAACATATGTACACCATCCAGTTTGAAATAGTGGTAAGTTACAAACAATTTAAGGACTTCACATGTATTACTGGTATCCATCCTATGATCTCCTTCTCTACGAGAAACAAAGTACTTAACAAACATTCTTTCTGATATATCTAATTTTTATAATGTCCTCTTTAACATTAGTTGAATTTCCTTTGCTACTATTTCCTTCTGAGCTTGATTGAAAATGAGCTGCAGTAATCACCCATAACTCTTGAGTGTATAACCTCGATTCTTTGGTGAAGTGTCTTAACCTGCCCTCCCACCTTTCCATTGGTAAAAACAGTAAAAGTCTTTGTACTCACCTTGCGAAGGTGAGGATTGTTGACCTCGTCCTCTTAAGGCATTAGCTTCTCCACCTCTTTGGGATAGAATACTGGGCCAGCCAAAGGTTTGCCCTCTACTTCCAGTCTTACCATGTGAAGCATTTCTGCTAAGTGCCTTTGCTGAGTCACCCAATTTAGGACTTATTAGAATGATTACCACCTTTCTTCTTTTGGCAGTCAAACTGACATTTGCGTTTCCTGGAAAGCAAGCAGCCGTCTGACTCCAGCCTCATAGAAGCTCAATATTAATATTGTTCTATTTGTATATATATTTCCTCCATTATATAAAATATCACCTCCTCCACAGATATGTCTTTTTTTCATAAGACACTTACCTCCTGGACCCCTATTTGCACCATCCTCTTCATCAGATAAGGACCAAAATACCTCATTAACCAAAACTCTCCTCTTCCTACCATCCTTTAAAAGTGACTTTACTGTTTCCTGAACTGTATATATTTAATCTCCTTCCTCACAGTTTCCTTCACTCTGTCATCCTCATGAAATTCCAGCTCATCCGCCACACTGCTGGCTATTAAGTGCTGACTACTAAACTTTGAAATCTGTTATATTCTTCACCAACTGATAAAGAAGCTTTCCCTCCGAAATAACACTCCAGGTGTTAACAGGGTGAAACACGCGCTGCTCAGTGCACTCTAAGAGCTGTCAGAAGAAGCCTGTAACTGAAAATCCCACTTACACCTTAAAGCGAAGGTTCTTTCCTTTAATAGTTGACATTTAAAAAAAACAAGGCGTGTCCCCCAGAAACGCACTAACGTGGTGCATTCCCATAACAAAGATGCCTACCCGCTCCTTTCTAGCACGCAAGGATAACAAGCATTTGCAATGCAACGGTTCTTGCGTTTGCTCATGCTAGAGCTGATAGGTGAAAATTCAGGTTAGGAGTTTACAACACTATCGGCAAAAGTGCATTTATGTACGTAAGCCGAAAAAGTGCATTTAACTATGTAAAGCGCTCGACTTTTGCCAAGCGAAATCGCGCTAGTAAATTTGAGAAAAAGTAGTCCACGATCCGGACAGAGAACAGCGAGCCTCGCATGTTTTCTGTACCTGGTCGATGCGCTCGAGGAGGGCTAGCCACCGGAAAAGGCATGACATATGCATGCCTTCGACTAATGAAAGCAAGCAGATGTTAATAGGCAAGCCCACTAACCAATGAAAAACACTGACGTGACGTCGACAGGGCTCTGAGCCCTTTTCTAAACCCTCTCGCTGCGATACGCATGCGCAAGCGCATGCAACACAGGCTCGACCCTAAAAATGGCCTTACTTGCCAACACAATCATTTGAAGAGCAGGAAACACATTTCAAACGCTCGGCTCCTCGGAAATTCCATTTACTGAAATTTGACATGTGAAAAAAGAAAATATCTCCAGGGGCATTTTAGAAACCTTCTTCAACTTATACACTGCTCCTAATCCCAACTACGTACCTGTTAGCAAGCATAAACTTGTATGGAATTTAATTAGATATGCTCGAAGATTTTCTCTTACCAAATTAGTCAATTAACAAACCCAAACATAGTCTCTCAAAACAATCCTTAAAATGGATTGAACTGTGCTTTCTCAACCCTACACTCTTAAATAAAACGTGCATACTCCAAATAAATCTGGATATACTTGGCGTATCTGCTCAGAAGCAGCAAACGAAGGAGAAGACAGAATGTTGTGAGATTTTATAGACTGAATGCCCTTGTTTACTTTGAATCATGCAGTCTTCTGCTTTTTGAAACTTTAAAGTGTTTCCTGCTTGGGGGTGTGAGAACTGAGTTTTTATTGATAAAATGTTTAGTCTTTTTCGTAATTATTAATGTGTGAATTAATCTAATAATAATAATGTGTTTATGAGAATTGTGACTGAATGGCCTCCATCTTATGTAAGGCCTATATTCTGTCCATGCTAATTTAAGCTAATGAAATTATTTTGTCTTTACAAGAGAGTGTTTCTTAACTAAAATAAATGTCATATTTAAATGTATATTAGTGGCCTCTGCTGGACTAAAAAAGCAGCAGATGCAAGATCACTGTGCAACGCAAGCTGTAAAAAATGTTTCTAGGGTGTCCCGTAGTTTGACTGACTTCAGTGTTTGTAGATATGTTTCTATCTTGTATGTGTTTCCTCGAGGAAAAAGAAATGGTGTGGTAACATATTTTGTAATCATTTTTCCTGTGACTTTGTAATCCGGGGAAGTGGAAACAATAGATTCACAGATGAAGCTGACGAAGAGTACTATCTGAAGTTTGAATTATTATGTTAATATGGCGGCATGCTGATATAAGACGATGTGACTGATGTGGAGTTTGTCTTTGATGTTGAGAACTCATTCTCCACTGTGAACAAGGCTGGAGTAATTTAAATCACTTGTGTTCCAATGTTTATGTAATTTGCATTGAAAAAGGCATTCTGACGAAACACATCTGCCTATTGTTAAACTGCGATTTGAATTCCCAAAAGTGCTCCTCTATGCCCCATAGGCGCTTGCTGTGAGATTTAAGACGTGTTGGTACTACCACAGAAGGAGGCACCCTTTACATGAAGGTGTTCGGCAGTTTTTAGTGGCATTTAGAGAAACAATTAAACATACTGCCTGAACCGCCATTAGCCTGGAAATGTTGCCTTATCCATCAACACACAGTTGACATTAAGTGGTATGCTGGGTGTTACTATAGCCGATGCACGTGGATGTCTGGCAACTAACGTGGGAAGATACGGAAAAACTAGGAGAACAGATTACAATTTTAAGTGCGGAATGACTATTCTCCTGTGATGATTTCAATGAACTAAGACAGCATGCCGCATAACAGAAAGGGTGCACTCTAGAGCATATTGATGCGAAAAATCATTGTTAATATAAAACTGATCTCCATATATGAGACTCTTTGAAGTTTGAAATATTGCGTTAATATGGTGGCATGCTGATATAAGAATGTATCACTGATGTGGAGACCGTCTTTGATGTTGAGAACTCATTCGCCAATGTGAACAAGGCTGGAGTAATTTAAATCACTTGTGTTCCAATCTTTGTGTAATTCGCATTGAAACGCGTCTGCCTATCGTTAAACTGCGATTTGAATTTGAGTTCCTGAGAGTGCTCCTCTATGCTCCTTGAGGCGCTTGCTGTGAGATATAAATTTATATATTTATATATATATATATATATATATATATATATATATATACACATATATACACACACACACTACACAAAAAAAAAACTAAATGTTACATGGGCATTATAGTTAGGTTCTGATTTTACATGCACAAACCCATAGAAATTCAGCTTTTATAGTTAGTTATTTCAAGTAACTATAATTAGTGCCTTAAGGTAACTATAACTCACGCCCTCTCCATGCACAGTTTTCTCATCAGTAATTTTACTGGAATTGTTAGTGATATTATCAATGATGTCCTAGAAGATGTCATGAATGATGTAATATCTGGGGTAATTTGCAGTGAATGGTGAGGGTGAGTGTTATAATTACTTGAAATAACTCGAACTATAAAATCTGAATTTCTGTGGTTTTGTGCATGTAAAATCTGAACCCAACTATAACGTCCCCGTAACCTTTGCCTTTTTTATTACAGTTCTACATTTTTTTTTATTCAGTTTCCTAACTATAACATCCATGTAACTTTGATTTTTTTTGTGAACTTCTATGTTTTTTAAAGTTTTATTTTACTTTAAGTAAGATGCCCATCACAATGCACAGGGGGAGGCAATGGGGGTTAGGATGCAGGGTCTGGCCTGGCATTGTGCTGCTCTCACCCAAGCTTGCTGCTCCTGTCCCCCTCCTTAACATCCATTGTCCAAGTCCATGCCCCTACTCCCTCATTACAGCTGTGTGTCGCTGTTGTCTTGCTACTGCCCTTCCTATCTGCCCTGAACAGTTAAGTTGCTGCCCCATCCACCTCCTCCCTACCCTCTGTTGTCCGATGTGTTTCCACAGCTCCCTCCCGCCCTTCACAGTCCATTATGCTGCATCTGTCCCTCCTGTCTGTCTGGTATGGTCAGTTTGCTGCCCTTTCCTCTTTGCTCTCTGTTGTCCATGTGCATAGCCCTGTCCCTTTACCTTTGCTTTCCATGGCCTCTTGTGCTGCTCTGCAGTCCCGCTTGCCTTGTGTGGTGTATCGTGCTTCTGCAATCCCTGATGCTTGCAGTGTAAGGTCAGCTTGGTGCCCCTGCCAGTCTTCCTCCTGCACTCTGTTATCCCAGGCCATGTCCCTTCCCCATTCCTCTTGCCCCAGTGTGCCATGCTTTCCAACATTTTGAACTTGAAAAATACCGGAGGAATCGATTTGCCCCATTGATTTACATTGAAAAAGAGGAGATTTTATGCAGGCGACTGATTAAATAAAGCCCTTTTGAGCTTTAATAAATTGGTAGTCTCCTGCCTGAAGTTGGTCTGCTGGCATGTATGGTTGTAGTGCCATTGGCTCTTCCTTCTGCTCTCAACGGTATGTTACATTGCCAGACCCTCTCTTGCCTATCCTGCATGGTTTTGTTTGTTGCCCCTGCCCCCTTTACTCCTGCACTCCAGGGTCTGTTGTGCTGCCACTGCGCTTCCCACCTGCCCTGTGTGGTCAACTTAGTTGCCTCTATACCCTCCTCCCTGCCATCAATTATCTGAGTCCGTGCTCCTGACATCTGCTTCCCCACAGTATTGTAATGAACAACTAGATTGCTATAATTCTATATTTATTACAAAAGTGTAGCACGCCTGTTGTGATCAAAACTGTAATACCTAAAGCAATTACTTTAGCAATTATAAAAAGAGAGGGTTTTATTCTCATAGAAATTATGGGTAGGTCTTTAAAAAACTAAAATGAGGGCATATTCTCTGAGTTCTCAAATAGCAACAAAGTGCTTTTAAATGATTTTCTATCTTCTTTGTATTTTTACCCAGTTAATCACTTTATTATTTGTTACACTTAGGGGAGACTGTGTGTCATTACAGACAGAGTTTGAGACTTTGCAACTGGGGAACCACGTGTGAGTTTTGGCTTCAACTCGACATGCTATGATTCTCGGCAAATCACTTAATCGTCCCATGCCTAAAATGAATGTGTCCTTGTGTAATGTAACTGATGCTCATGTAAAGCACTCCAATACCTTTGGGTCAAGTCAGTCCGATATAAAACTACAAAAAAACAAAAAAACATTAAGGCCCTCATTACAACCCTGGCGGTCGGTGATAAAACAGCGGTAAACCGCCAACAGGCTGGCTGTAAAAAAAAAAAAAAAAAAGTAGTAACAAACACCGTAGCGGTAACCGCCAACAGACAGGCGGAAGACAATGCACCGCCCACACTATTACAAGGCAACAATCCACCGGCTTTTCCGGGGCGGTACCAACATCATCAAAAGCACTGTGGAAACAGTACACAGAAGGGAAACCTCTCACCTCCTGACACCCAACGAGGAACCAAGACGCCATGGAGCCAGAGTTACAGGTGTTACCAATGTTGGTTTACCTTCTCATCTACCCGGAACATCAAAGACGGCGGCGACGATGACAGTGAGTACTGCACCTAGTACACAGGGATGGGGGGGAGGAAAAAGAGAGTGACACACACACGCAACAACACCACCCCCCACCCACAACAACATACACACACACACACATCCATTTACATCACAGATACACCCGTCACCCCCTGGAAGAATGCAAGGACCAAATGAAATGAGTTTAACGAGTGTAATAATCAAACAATCAGGTAGGCCAAGATAACTTCAAATCGTCAGTATATACACATTTACAGTAAGTACACAAGTGCGTACAGTGTCCCATTAAAGGTCCGTGGACCAGTGGTCCCAAAAAGCATGGGCGAAGCCCACACATGACATCTCCCTCAAAACGGAGAGAACACTGCAGGGGCATAAGCTAAAAAAAAACACAGGCCCCTCAATGGGAAGGGGATGGGGAGCACCTCAGCCGGATGATGGGACGACGCCACTGCTCCTCGAGGGGGCTCCATTCCCACTGCTTGCCCCTGGGGAGTGCAAAGCCACAGTCTCTCAAGTGCATGGGTTGCCCACTGATTGGTCCTGGGGAGTGCAAAGCCACAGTCTCTCAAGTGGATGCCTTCCTCCACTGGTTCTGGAGGGGGCCTGGTGCCCAGAGTGCTTCATCCTGCCAAGGACAGGGGTAGTGGATGCTGTTCTCCACTGGTCCGGGAGTGGACCTGGTGCCCAGAGTGCTTCATCCTGCCACGGACTGGGGTAGTGGATGCTGTTCTCCACTGGTCACGGATGGGGCCTGGTGCCCAGAGTGCTTCATCCTGCCAAGGACTGGGGTAGTGGATGCTGTCCTCCACTGGTTCCGGAGGGGGCATGGTGCCCAGAGTGCTTCATCCTGCTAAGGACTGGGATAGTTTATGCTGTTCTCCACTGTTTCTGGAGGGGGCATGGTGCCCAGTGATGCTGCACCAGCGGTGGGCAGTTCCTATTCCGTCACCTGGGTGTCTGAGCCACGAGATTTACCGGTAACAGGTAGCATGATACTCCATGGAGGCAGAGCCACACTCCTCCTTGCGACGACTAAGGCTGCAAACTGCTGGAAGTGCCAGTGCTGGTGCCGCCTCATGGAGTGCGTGCAGTGTCCAGGACGTCTCCTGCAGGCTCGGACGCCTGCCCACTAGGGATGCTGCTGATGTCCGCTGTAGTGGCACTGGCTGGGCACGTCGCGGGGCAGGTGGGGGTGTCTGCGGCGGAGATGCTGCCGGTGCTGCAGGTGTCTGCACTTGTGGAAGGAGACCAGGCTGTCTCCTGCAGCTTTGGAAGGCTGCCACTTGGGGATGATGCTGGTGACTTCCCTTTGCTCTTTTGTCCATTCCCCACCTTGGAAGTCGCTGCTGGGACCTTGGCACTGTCCTCTTTGGTTCTGGAAGAGGCCTTGCTGCTTGGTTGGTGCGGCTTTTCTCTTCTGCATGCTGGCCCCTTCTTTACCTTGGCAGGTGGCGGAATAGGGTGGTCTTTGGATTCACTAGGTGGCACACTTTCAGCCCTGATGGGTGCCCCCTTCGATGTTCCAGGACTTGCAGGGACCAGACTGGACATGGATTTGGTGGCTGAGGTGCTGGTCAGGGCTCTAGACAACCTGGCCCTTGGGGAAGGATGGTGGGGGAGGTGTATGAAAGAGGTCAATGCTAGCCAGGAAAGGTTTCTTACACACACTGGGATGGGAAGATGGAGGGGGTTTGGGAGTGGAGGAAGA
Source organism: Pleurodeles waltl (assembly GCF_031143425.1). Classification (NCBI taxonomy): domain Eukaryota; kingdom Metazoa; phylum Chordata; class Amphibia; order Caudata; family Salamandridae; genus Pleurodeles; species Pleurodeles waltl. The sequence goes on from NC_090442.1 coordinate 540,826,555, forward strand.
GGTAGTGGTTGTAGGAGGTGTACGTCTGCTGAGTTTGGGTGATGGTGCATGGGTTGGAGGCTGTTGTGAGGTGGATGGCTGTTGAGTGGGTGTGTGCCAGTGTTTGTGTACTTTGGGAGAAGGGCTCACAGGCACACTGGGAGAGGACACAGGAGACGTGTGAATGGTAGTGGGGGTGGTGATTGCACGTGAGCGGTGTGTGGTGATGGGCGTGCTGGTGATGAAGGTAGTGGCTGAGGATGTAGTACATGCAGGTGTGAGTGGAGAGGAGACTGGGAGGGATATGGAGGACGTGGAGGAGGGGGACACAGTGGATGTTGGTGTGTGTGCATGGGTATGGTGCTTGTGTGAGTGCCTGTGGTATGAGTGGTGCTTATGTTTGCCTGAGCCACTTTTGTGTGTTGATGTGTGTGCATGCTGGTCTGATGGTGTGCTTGGGATAGGCAGAGGTAGAGGTGATTGGGTCTGGGTAGTGGAAGCTGGAGGGGCGAGGCGGGACACAGGGACAATGGCTGCCATCAGTGCTGAGGCCAGAGCCTGAAATGGTCTCTGTTGGGCCGCCACGCCAGAATGAATTCCCTCCAGGTATGCATTTGTTTGCTGCAAATGCCTCTTGACACCCTGGATGGAATTCAAAATGGTTGACTGCCCAACAGTGAGGAATCTCAGGAGGTCAATAGCCTCCTCACTGAGGGCAGCAGGGCTCCTGGGAGAGCGGGCACGGGAAACACACTGAGGGGCTGCTGGGAGGGCGGTGCTGGTATTGTGGGGGTGGCGGCTGTACCTGTTGTTGCGGTGGGCACAGATGTGCCCGCCACCACAAGGGAGCTCCCATTAGAGGAGGAGTCGCTGTCGCTGGTGTCCCCTCGTGTCCCTGTCATGGAGCTCCCCTCGCCCTCCGTCCAACTGGTGCCTTCGGACTCCATACATTCACCCTCCTGGGCCATGTGGGTTGCAGCTCCTTCCTGCTCCGGTGCCACTGCTCCTCCGCCAGATGATGCTAATGCACACAAGGACAGTGTGGCAAAACAAAAAGGGGGGGAGAGACAGAGGAGACACATGGTCAATGCCAGCAACACCACTACCGTTGGCGGACACAACACACAGGGAGCAGCCCTATGCACTAGCCCATGCACTAACAGTTCTTAGGAAATTCACCTGCCCATTTGGGACGATGCTTAACCCCATTTGCTGCACACCTGGAACCCACAGGAGCCTGACTAATTGTAGATGCCTACTACCACTATTGCAGTTGGAGTGGCACAGAGCCTGCCTAACAAGGGACGTACCCTAGCAAGTTTGCCCTGGCCTAGGGAAACCCACAGCCCACGTCCCCCACCCAGACACACCGTAAAATGCGCAGTGTCAGCTGAATGAGACTGTACTCGCCCCCTTGTGGCTGCTGTGATACCCTCAAGTGCCCATCCAACTCCGGATATGCCACCGCCAGGATCCGGAACATCAGGGGGGTCATGGTGCGACGGGCACCCCTTCCACGTTGGGAGGCCATCCCCAGCTGGGCCTCTGCCATCTTCTTGCTCCAGCGGCGCAGGTTCTCCCATCTCTTGCGGCAGTGGGTGCTCCGTCTATGATAGATCCCCAGGGTCCGCACTTCCTTGGCGATGGCACGCTAAATACCCTTCTTCTGGTAGGTGCTGACCTAGAGGAAAGGTAAAGTAAGAATGGAACTTACTCCACCGTCTGGTTCTTCTTACTCATTGCCCACCAGTTCCCACCCATGCCCTGAAACACATACACTGACCATCCTTACATGCAGGCCACAGCCCCCCCCCCCCCACCAACATGTATCTTCCATCCAGACCAGACCGTACATTCATGTCCCATCCATCATGCTCACAGTGTACTCACCTGTTTGTCTGGAGGACCGTAGAGTAGCATGTACTGGGGGAGGACCCCATCCACCAGTTTGTCCAACTCCTCCGCAGTGAAGGCAGGGGCCCTTTCCCCAGACACATGAGCCATTGTCACTTCCAGACTGAGGTCACAGCAGCACTTGCAGTGTAGGTCCTCTCCTGTTGAAGGACAGGTATCAAGTGAGTGAACAGATAGAAAATGACGGTCACGTCCCGTCAACGCTGGCTACATAGTCATTGGCTCCTGGAACCCATAGGGCCCAGTGATAACCAATGGTGAATTGCGCTGTGGTCTTTGACCGCCTACCACGATGCTGCACAATGCCAACGCAGTTACCTCATTTCCCCTTGTTCCTCCTTACAGGTAAAGCAGCTGCCATTTCAGGGGGGCACACGGCAGGGCACCTAACTGCGTCACAGCACATTTGGGCAGGAATACGAACAGACAGTGCCACACACCGATTAAATCACAATAGTGCTAAACACCCTTGTGCAACCTATGTGGTAGATGACCCTCTGCTCACCATTCTCCTCCATAGGGCACATCCGCTGGGACAGATGATGAGATGGCGTCATCCTCCGGTGTACAGACCCCTGGTGGACCTGTCGACAATGGAAGACAGACGCATCATTATCACCTACAGACCTGATCGTGCCACAATCCAAGAACTGTGTGCCCAACTTTGTGCCCAATATGCCAGCCCACAGGTATCCCACCTTTAGTGCAGGTCCTGTCAGTGCTCCATTTCCTGGCCAGTGGTTCCTTTCAAACAACAGTGGCCATGGCATCAGGGATGTCACAGCCAATGTTCTCTATCGTGTTGTCTACCCTGCTGAAACACATGCGCTGCTACATCGTTTTTCCCTAGGTGGAGGATTTGCCCACAGTGAAAGCTGACGTCTATGCCCTGGGACATATCCCCAACATCATTGGTTCCATTGATGGTACACATGTGGCACTTGTGCTCCCACCCCGCAGGAATGAACAGGTGTACAGAAATCGTAAAAGCTACCATTCCATGAATGTGCAGATGGTGTGTTTGGCAGACCAGTACATCTCTCATGTGAATGCCAAGTATCCTAGCTCTGTGCATGATGCTTACATTTTGAGGAGTAGCAGCATCCCTCATGTGATGGGGCAACTCCAGAGGCACCGTGTGTGGCTAATAGGTGAGCCCAAGGTCCACACACAGTATGACTAGGTGTCTGGGTATGGGATAGTCCCTAAGAGTTGGTGTTTGTCTAACAGGTATCCCTCGACATTTGCAGGAGACTCTGGTTACCCCAACCTGTCATGGCTACTGACCCCAGTGAGGAATCCCAGGACAATGGCAGAGGAACGCTACATTGAGGCACATGGGCGAACTAGGAGGATTATAGAGCTGACTTTCGTCCTCCTGAAGGCCAGATTCCAGTGCCTCCATTTAACAGGTGGCTCCATATACTACTCACCGAATAACGCGTGCCAAATCATTGTGGCATGCTGTATGTTGCACAACCTGGCTTTGCGACGCCAGGTGCCTTTTCTGCAGGAGGATGGGCCTGATGTTGGTCTTGTGGCAGCTGTGGAGCCAGTGGACAGTGAAGAAGTGGAGGCAGAAGAAAAAGATCTTGACAACCGAAACAAAATCATCATGCAGTACTTCCAGTGAGACACAGGTAAGAGACTGGCACTGCTCCTCTCACATCAGACTGCTGTAGGACATTGTATAAGGCTGCCTTTTTACCTCTGTGTATGGACCCACTTTGGCTTTCCTTTTCACAAATCTGGGTACCACATTCTGCCTTCTGCTATGTTCACTGCTGCCCAACAACTGTCATACTTTGGTATGTGCAAATGAACATTAACATTGCTATTTGTCAAAGAGGTTATAATAACACATTTGTGAAAGTACAGACTGACTCCAGATTGTTTTGTGATTCAAGGGTGTTTATTAAAGTGCTAACAAGTGGAGGGGGATGTGCAATGTGCAATGGGCTAGGGTGATGGTCGAGGAATATCCATTGTAGAGTCCAGTCTCTTTAGATCACAGGTGCATTGTCCAATGGGGTATAGGAAGTGGAGCAATGGCAGTTCAAGGTGGTCAGGGTGACATAGTGGGACAGAAGGGTGACAATCAGGAGAGTCTTATTTCCTGGAGGGGGTCTTGGCAATGTTCTCTGTCTTGTGGCTGGATCGCAGGGACCGTTTGCAGGGTGGTTCTCCTTCTGCAGGGGGTGGGGTGCTGGTGGCCTGTTTGTCCTGTGGCGGAACGTCCTGTCCACTAGCGCCGGCGGACGTGGAAGGCTGTTAATAGTTCGGGCTAGTGTCAGGGGCCTGGAGGTGTGCCACTCTCTCCCTCATGGTGTTGGCCATGTCTGACAGCACCCCTTCTATGGTGACCAGGGTGGTGTTAATGGACTTCAAATCCTCCCTGATCCCCAGGTAGTGTTCCTCCTGCAGCCGCTGTGTCTCCTGCAACTTGGCCAGTACCGTGCCCATGGTCTCCTGGGAATGGTGGTATGCGCCCATGATGTTGGAGAGTGCCCCGTGAAGAGTGGGTTCCCTAGGCCTGTCCTCCCTCTGTCGCACAGCAATCCTCCCAGTTTCCCTGTTGTCTTGTGCCTCTGTCCCCAGAACAGTGTGCCCACTGACCCCCAGGTCCCTGATCATCCTGGGTTAGTGGGTTTGCCTGGGGTCCCTTTAGTGGTGGACACACTGCTGATTGACATGTCCTGGGGACAGTGGCATGGGCCTGCTGGGTGGGTGCTGTGGTGGTGTTTCCTGAGGGGGGAAGTTCAGTGGTGGTTTGGGACTGTGGCAAGGGAACCGACTGTCCAGAGGTCCCTCATGGGCCGGCCTGGTCATCTTGATCCAGGCGTGCAGAGCTGCTGTCGTCACTGTGGGCCTCTTCTGTGGGGGGACTGGATATGGCTGGCACCTTTCCGGTGACGTTGGGTAGGGGTCCTGTTGGGGTGTAAATGCATAGTTATTGTATGTGTGTGTGCCATCTTGTGCAATGGGTGCGTTTCCCTCTACTCCTGTGCTTGCATTATCGCCTTGGCCCTTCTGTGAGTGGTGAATGTGTGCCCTGGCTGACTCTCTCTAATGGACATGCCTTGGTGATTGGTGTCCATTCAGGTCTTTGATGGGTGTCAATGCATTGTTGTGACATGCAGGGCTTGGTATTAGCATGTGTGGGTTGTGATAGTGGGGTATATGTGAGGTAGTGGAGTGATGGGGTGAGGGTAGGGGTAGGAGTTTGTGATGGCATGCAGGTAGGGTGGGGGATATAGTAGTAAAGTTTTGACTTACCAGAGTCCAGTCCTCCTGCTACTCCTGCGAGGCCCTCAGAATGCATGATTGCCAAGACTTGCTCCTCCCATGTTGTTACTTGTGGGGGAGGAGGTGGTGGTCCACCGCCAGTCCTCTGTACTGCTACCTGGTGTCTGGATACCACGCAATGCACCTTTCCCCGTAGGTCGTTCCACCTCTTCCTGATGTGATCCTGTGTTCTTGGATGCTGCCCCACTATGTTGACCCTGTCCACAATTCTCCACCATAGCTCCATCTTCCTTGCATTGGATGTCTGCTACACCTGTAATCCGAATACCTGTGGCTCTACCCGGATGATTTCCTCCAACAGTACCCTGCGCTCCTCCTCAGAAAACCTGGGATGTCTTTGAGGTGCCACGATGTGGTGTGGGAGATGTGTGAGGGGATGGTTGATGTGATGTGTGTTGTAATTTGTTGGGATGTGTTTTTTTAGATGTGTGGATGGTGTATGACTGATGATGTTGTGTGCCTCTGGATGCTGGTGTTGTCTTTGCTATTCTCTCTCTCTGCTTCTTCCAAAAATTTCATTGTAAGGGGTTGTGGGTAATGCGGGTGTGTGTTTTACAGTGGTATTGGGGTGTGGTGTGTATATGTGTGTCAGGTGTGTATATTTCAAATTGTCCAATGTGGTTGTGTTTTGTATATGTGTGTGTCTTTTTAGCGGTGTGGTGTGTACCGCCAATGGTTTACCGTGGTTGAAAGACCGCTGCGTTGATTCGTGGGTCGTGATAGTGTGGGCGTATTCTTGTTGGCGTAACAGTGTGGGTTTTGCTATCGCCATTTTATCACTGACCTTTGGTGTGGTGGACTTGTGTGGGTGTCTGTATTGTGGCGGATTTCTAGATGTGGGTCATAATACCTGTGTCTGATTTCCTCCGCGGCCATGGTATGTTGGCAGCCGTCAGCATGGCAGTCAGCGGTCTTTACCCCCAGGGTTGTAATGAGGGCCTAAGTGTTTTGCACACTTGTCATTGGGCTATACTTGAGCTACATTTGAGTGATATTTGTGGCTACATTTGGACTCTTATCTCTCTGGTGGCTGTAGGAAAGTACCATCTTGCCTGGCATGTTACCCCCATATTTCACTGTATATATGTTGTTTTAGTCTATGTGTCACTAGGACCCTGCCAGGCAGGGCCCCAGTGCTCATAAGTATGTGCCCTGTATGTGTTCCCTGCGTGATGCCTAACTGAGGCTCTGCTAACCAGAACCTCAGTGGTTATGCTAGTGACTAAATTTACCAATTCACATTGGCATACTTGTACACCCATATAATTCCCTAGTATATGGTACTGAGGTACCCAGGGTATTGGGGTTCCAGGAGATTCCTATGGGCTGCAGCATTTCTTTTGCCACCCATAGGGAGCTCTGACAATTCTTACACAGGCCTGCCACTGCAGCCTGCGTGAAATAACGTCCACGTTATTTCACAGCCATTTACCACTGCACTTAAGTAACTTATAAGTCACCTATATGTCTACCCTTCACCTGGTGATGGTTGGGTGCAAAGTTACTTAGTGTGTGGGCACCCTGGCACTAGCCAAGGTGCCTCCACATCGTTCAGGGCAAATTCCCCGGACTTTGTGAGTGCTTGTACACCATTACACGTGTGCACTGTACATAGGTCACTACCTATGTACAGCATCACAATGGTAACTCCGAACATGGCCATGTAACATGTCTAAGATCATGGAATTGTCACCCCAATGCCATTCTGGCATTGGGGTGACAATTCCATGATCCCCCGGGTCTCTAGCACAGAACCGGGGTACTGCCAAACTGCCTTTCCGGGGTCTCCACTGCAGCTTCTGCCAACCCCTCAGACAGGTCTCTGCCTCCTGGGGTCCAGGCAGCCCTGGCCCAGGAAGGCAGAACAAAGGACTTCCTCTGAGAGAGGGTGTAACACCCTCTCCCTTTGGAAATAGGTGTGAGGGCTGGGGAGGAGTAGCCTCCCCCAGCCTCTGGAAATGCTTTGATGGGCACTGATGGTGCCCATCTCTGCATAAGCCAGTCTACACCGGTTCAGGGATCCCCCAGCCCTGCTCTGGCGCGAAACTGTACAAAGGAAAGGGGAGTGACCACTCCCCTGACCTGCACCTCCCAGGGGAGGTGCCCAGAGCTCCTCCAGTGTGTCCCAGACCTCTTCCTTCTTGGAAACAGAGGTGTTAGTGGCACATTGGACTGCTCTGAGTGGCCAGTGCCAGCAGGTGACGTCAGAGGCTCCTTCTGATAGGCTCTTACCTCTCTTGGTAGCCAATCCTCCTTCCTAGGTAGTCAAACCTCCTTTTCTGGCTATTTAGGGTCTCTGCTTTGGGGATCTCACCAGATAACGAATGCAAGAGCTCATCAGAGTTCCTCTGCATCTCCCTCTTCACCTTCTGCCAAAGGATCGACCGCTGACTGCTCAGGACGCCTGCAAAACCGCAACAAAGTAGTAAAACGACTACTAGCAACCTTGTATCGCTTCATAATGCCGGCTTTCTCGACTGTTTCCAGGTGGTGCATGCTCTGGGAGTAGCCTGCCTCCTCCCTGCACCAGGAGCTCTGAAGAAATCTCCTGTGGGTCGACGGAATCTTCCCCTTGCAACCACAGGCACCAAAAGACTGCATCACTGGTCCTCTGGGTCCCCTGGAACTCAGCAACTCTGTCCAAGTGACTCCCACAGTCCAGTGACTCTTCAGTCCAAGTTTGGTGGAGGTAAGTCCTTGCCACCCCACGCTAGACTGCATTGCTGGGTACCGCGTAATTTGCAGCTGCTCCGGCTCCTGTGCACTCTTCCAGGATTTCCTTCGTGCACAGCTAAGCCTGGGTCCCCGACACTCCTTCCTGCAGTGCACAACCTTCTGAGTTGTCCTCCGGCGTCGTGGGACTCCCTTTTGTAAGTTTGCGTGGATTCCGGTTCACTCTTCTTCCAAGTGCCTGTTCAGGTACTTCTGCGGGTGCTGCCTGCTTCTGTAAGGGCTCCCTGAGTTGCTGGGCACCCCCTCTGTCTCCTCCTCCAAGTGGCAACATCATGGGCCATAGCAGCACCCAAAAACCTCTACCGCGACCCTCACACCTAGCAATGCTTGTTTGCAGTCTTTCTGTGTGGGAACACCTCTGCAAGCTTCATCCTGATGTGGGACATCCGTCTTCTAAAGGAGAAGTCCCAGCTCTCTTCTTTCTTGCAGAACTCCACGCTTCTTCCATCCGGTGGCTGCTTCCTTGCACCCTCAGCTGGCATTTCCTGGGCTCCTGCCCACTCTCGACACTGTCGCGACTATTGGACTTAGTCCCCTTGTCTTACAGGTACTCAGGTCCGGAAATCCACTGTTTTTGCATTGCTGGTGTTTGTTCTTCCTGCAGAATCCCCCTATCACGACTTCTGTGATCTCTGGGGGTAGTAGGTGCACTTTACAACTACCTTTCAGGGTCTTGGGGTGGGCTATTTTTCTAACCCTCACTGTTTTCTTACAGTCCCAGCGACCCTCTACAAGCTCACATAGGTTTGGGGTCCATTCGTGGTTCGCATTCCACTTTTGGAGTATATGGTTTGTGTTGCCCCCATACCTGTGTGCTCCTATTGCAATCTACTGTAATTCTACACTGCTTGCATTACTTTTCTTGCTATTACCTGCATAATTTTGGTTTGTGTACATATATCTTGTGTATATATCTTATCCTCATACTGAGGGTACTCACTGAGATACTGTGACATGTGAGCAGGAGTTGGGAGACCGTAGCAGCAGAGGGGCGGACCCGGAAGCCCCTTTAATTTTGGAGCGCGTGCCCGCTTCTCGGGACGCGCCTGGGCGAAGCCTGGGCCAAGGGCAGGCACGTCCTGTGCCCGTCCATGACCGGTTGAGGCCGGGCCGGGCCCCCCTCTGAGGCCTGCAGATCAGGAGGTACAGTGACCAGTATCCAAGGAAGAGAGGAGAAGTAAGCCATACATTTTGACCTGCTAATTGAGTAGTTTATTTATCTACGTATTTCAAACCATTATATAGCACCTTTGTGGCTTTTTTGTTTGACTAATTTTGGAGGGTTTTGCCCTATTACTATCTGAATACAATGGGCAAAAGGAAGAACACTAAATCCGGGGCTGAAGGCCCGGGGGTAAATGCTGTGCCCATTCAATCATCAATAACTAGTTATCTATCTACAGTCATTGGGGCCATTGTAACTGAAATTGGTCAAGTAGAAGAAAGGATTGGGGTGGTCAACAATTTAACTCAAAGAATCCCTTTAGAGCCTATGGTTCCTATACTGTCTACCGATTCTTTTACTGCCCCTTCTAATTCTGGTCTGCCTCAATCTAAAGATAAAATTAACGCTCTGTACTCCCTACAGTCCCCTGATGTACGCAATGGAGCCACTATAGAACCCTTAGTTGCTATCTCTCCTCCTTCCAAAAAAAGGAAATCTGGAGGCCATCGTAAAAGCACCAAGCTGTTAAAACAAATGCCGAAGGCTAAGGAACCTATTTCTCCATTATTGGACACCCCGGTTGATCATTTCTCCATGACAAGTTTACCATCAGGAGAATTGGGCTTAGACAGTAAGATCGTAAAGGGCAACTCTCTGCCCAACTTGGACCAAATCCTTAAACCTCTTTTTGTGGCTTTAGAGGAGAAATTAACACTATTAATTAACTCCAAATTTAAGCAGCTACAAGAAACTGTTTTTAAATTTCTATCTCAACAGCCTGCTACAAAAACTGATATAAATCCCGTGGCTTCTTTTATCCAGGAAACTAAGTCCGATTCTAAAGATTCACAGCAAGTTAACTGCTTAATGGATTATGATCAAGCTTCGGCTCACCGTAAATCCACTCGCGGCTTACATGGTGATTTACCTAAAGATCCCTTGCCTATTCTGACTGGCAGTGACTACTTTTTTGAAACCTGATACAGCCGCTAGGCCCAGATCATCCGTCATTCCAATGGAGGTTCTACAGCTTCCACCGGACAGTATGTCATATGTTTTAGTTTTACCTAATTCTGCCTTTTTTATGGTGGTCTTATTATCAATGGCTGGGTGTAAGGATATTTTACTTCTGAATTTTTATAACAACATTCCGTGTAATGCCCTGTCAGGAAGCCTCGAAGAGCTAACCGATTTTTTAGTTTCTGCAGGAAAACTCCAGGACAGGGAATTTGATATGATTTGGGTCGGAGATTTCAGTGTTCAGTTGTGTAACTATGAACTACCCCATATATGTGGCTCCCTTATAGATGGTAGACAGTCACTTACACATTTTATTCACTCTAATTCAGGTAATGCTCTGAATTCCCTTATTTATAAATTCAACCTTAATTTTGCAAGGGATACGACAAACACCCAGATAAGGGAATTACCCACCTATACTGGGAGCGCGAATGGTAGTATTATTGACTTCATTCTTCTCTGTCCTTCACTCCATCGGGGAAATTGTGGATTTCAAGATCATATCCCACTGTGCCAGCGACCATAATCCCTAGAGTATAAAACTAGCCCTTAAAACTAGGGCAAATTTACCTAGGACAGAACGTAAGGGGAAAGTGTTTTTTAAAAGAAATTTTGGCCCCCATATGAAATGGGAGAGAGTAAACACAAACACCTTTCATTAGAAGTTCATAACACAAAACAAGGCCCACATTAATATTTGTTTGTCTCTGCAACTTGTTTGTGTCCATCTTGTAGCTGCCTATGAGTTTTTAAGTTGTGCTATTTCTGAGGCACTGACGTATGCTGAACACTCTAAAGGCGTAAAACCTCAACGCTGGTTTAATTCGGCCTGTACGGCTGCCCATAGGGATTTAAAAACAGCTATTAAAACTACTTCATTTAACTGTGACTTAGTCATACAGGCTAGGGGCCGATATAAGACAGTCCTTGAGGTTAGGAAGACCGAAATACGTACCAGAGCATGGGAAGATCTCATGGCAGCCATGGATTTGAGGGACCCCTCTCAATTTTGGAAGGTGGTTAACCATCCATACTTTTCAGGACAAGAAAATAGGGAGGATGATTGTCTGATACCAGAGGGGGTTTGGGTAGAACATTTTTCATCTGTATTTCAGTCCACAAATGACCCTAATCATGGCACGGAGCTATGTGGTTCTCCGGGTTTGGCTACCCCCATTCCAAATAAGAGTGTAATTTTACTTGAGATACATGAGATTGCTATAGCAATAAACAAAATGAAACTAGGGAAAGCCCCCGGCCCCAATGGGGTACCAGCGGACTTATTCAAATCTCTACCTGATTTGTGGGTCCCGATAATTACAAATGTTCTGAATAGTGCCATTCAAAGCGCTATTCCTTCATCATGGCTTACGGCAATAATTGTTCCGATATTTAAAAAGGTTTTAGGCTTGACCCCTTTTGTTATAGACCCATTTCTCTCATTGACTCTACGGCAAAGATCTTGGGGAGTGTAATTTTTAACCGGCTTGAGGAGTGGGTGGCAAGGACAAACATCTTATGGCCAATTCAATACGGGTTTAGGCCTGGATTAGGTACAGTGGATCAGGCCCTAAATTTGCATCTTATGCTCAGCAAATATGTTATTGCTAAAAGGGAATCTATCCACTTAGCCTTTATAGATCTGTCCAGTGCATTTGACACGGTGAACAGAGTGAAATTGTGGGCACTAATGGATACAATGGGGGTTGAGCAAGATTTGTTGGATCTGATCAAACGCTTATACTCTAATCTTACCATTTCAATTCAGTTTGGTCAACATGGCGAAAGGTCCTATCCCCTTGCATCAAATTGGGGTGTAAGACAGGGCTGTACTCTGGCACCTTTTTTATTTTTGTTATATATTAATGGTTTCTATAGTTATTTAGCCCAAAATGGTAAGGATTGTCCAAGGATGAGTTTTAGACAATTGCCAATTTTACTGTATACTGACGATGCTGTTTTAATAGCCCGTACGGCTAATGGCCTACAGACCCCTTTGGACCTTTTTTTTTTTTTTACGTATACACACAAGCTTGATCTGAAAGTCAATTTTAAAAAGTCACATGTTATGATCTGTGGTCCTAGAAATACACGTACTAAATGTTTTAAAATGGGGGGGGGAGCACCCTAACAAAGGTGAAAGATTTTTGTTACTTAGGCCTGTACCTAAGTTCCTCTTTGTCATGGAAACCCCATCTGAATTTTAACCTTTTACAAATGGAAAGAAATGTTGAAGCAATTTTCCGTTCTGCTCGCAGACTGGGGCATAGACCAGTTCATCAGATCATTATGCTCTATAAATCCAAATGTGTCTTGACGGCGATTTATTGGGGGGGGGGGTGCTTTGGGGATTTACCAGCTCAATTACTCTACAACGGGCGGAGAATAAATTCCTCCATCGACTACTAATGGTACCTAAGAATGTAGCGAATATTTTATGCCATGAGGAGCTGGGAATTAGTTATATTACTGATATGATAGATATTGCCCCCCTTTAGCTATGGATAAAAGTATGGTCAACCCCGGCGGCCACTTTAACACAGGACTGTGTAAAAGACTGTTCTTCGTTAGCAAACTACAACAAAATTCCATGTTTAAATTTTATTCAAACTTGTTTCCGAAATTTGGACTTGGAGTTCATGTATCTTAATCCGGAACTTATGCCTGCTAATGCAAAGGAAATCGTTAAATCCTGCTATAAGGAGTATGTTATGAATCTTAGATATCAAGCGGCAGAGAAATTGAGATCATTTGAGCTGTATGTACAAATTTCATTTTCAAACATGTTAGAACCCTATTTTGTTTGGTTTCCGATTCCCTCCTTATATTCCTTACTTGTATTGTTAAGATTCAATATGATTCATTTTAGAGTGGCGTTTCCAACTAAATGCATATGGGTAAAAACATTACCACCATGCCCTTGTGATAACATCTTGAAACAAAGCACTTGCCACTTTATTTTATTTTGTTCACTTTACTCAGTTCCTAGGAAAACCTTTATAACACCAATTTTGCACAACTTACACTCTTTCTCACAAGGAAGGTCTGATTGGTATTCAAAGCCTCTCATCCAAACAAATATGTAGTTCAATTTTAAGCTTTATCAAATCAGCTATTGCTATTAGAAATCAATATGAATTAGTTAATATGACCACTTGTTAATGCAATTTTAAATACTGTTTTATTGATGCATATGATTTTATAAGTATTAACTATTATATTTTGATTTAGAAGGGCTAAGGGACATGTGATTTTATAATCCTTGTAAATCAGCAGATTGAAGATATTTGATTTTATAATTATGTAATAAGTATTGTATTTTTATGTTGATACATATATATGCATGTGCACTTTAATGGCATTATGCCGAATAAAGTTTTCTGACTGACTGACTGACACTGAGATACTTTGGCATATTGTCATAAAAATTAATTACCTTTATTTTTAGTACTTCTGTGTATTGTGTTTTCTTATGATATTGTGCATATGACAGCAGTGGTATAGTAGGAGCTTTACATGTCTCCTAGTTCAGCCTAAGCTGCTTTGCCATAGCTACCTTCTATCAGCCTAAGCTGCTGGAAACACCTCTTCTACACTAATAAGGGATAACTGGACCTGGCACAAGGTGTAAGTACTTCTGGTACCCACTACAAGCCAGGCCAGCCTCCTACATTGGTTGTGCAGCAGTGGGATAATTATTTGTAACTACTTACCACTTTGTCATTGTGTACTTTTCATAAGAGAATAATATACAAAACAAGTTCAGTGTATGTACACCTAACCAAAAAGTTTTGCTTTTCTCCTCTTAAACTTTTTACAAAGTTCTGAAAAGTTTCTCTAAACTTCTAAACGTTTCTAAAAAGTTAGAAAGTTTTTTTTCTCTGTTCTTTAAAAAGTTCTGAAACATTTTCTTCCTTCTCACTATTTCTAAACCTTTTACTACCATGTCTGTAGAAGACTCTACTCTTAAAATGATCAATACTACTTATGACAATTTGAATTACAAGAGCCTAAAGAGTCTCTGCTTAGATAGAGGTTTAGTGATAGGAAAGAACCCTGCAAAAGAGTTTCTATTTAACATGCTTATTGTGAATGATGAGTCCCAAGCAGGCACTTCAAATGAGAGGTTAATAGAAGGTTCCCATTCTGGCTCAGGGGATCTCCTTGAGGGAGGCGAGGAGGGCTCTGTACCATTCTGCCCCCTAGCAGGACACCCAGTAATGTTGGTAGTAATGGAGGTTCCCATCATAGTAGGGGAGTCTTTATTCCTGGAGGCTAAGTTGCTAGGGTTCAGTCAGTTAGGAACAGATCCCCCTCTGTTGTTTCCAATTTATCTTCTGTGTCCAAGCATTCCCAACCCACCCACCCTGAAGACAACATGTTAGAAAGGGAACTCAAAAAGTTGAGGGTTGAAGAGACCAGTCTGAAGCTTAAACAGCAACAGCTGGCCTTAGATAGGGAATCCCTAGACCTGGAGAAGGAGAGACAGAGATGGGGGTTTGGACTCCATGGTGGCAGCAATAGCAGTATTCCTGATAGTAATCCTGGTAGAGAGCATGATTCCAGGAATCTGCACAAGATAGTCCCCCCTTACAGGGAGGGGGATGACAACAACAAGTGGTTTGCTGCACTTGAGAGGGCCTGTATGGTACAGGGGGTCCCTCAAAGGCAGTGGGCTGCTATATTGTGGCTATCTTTCAATGAAAAGGATAGGGATAGGCTCCTTACTGTTAGAAAAAGTGATGCTAACAATTTTGCAGTTTTGAAGGATGCAATCTTGGATGGATTTGGCTTAACTACTGAACAATACAGGATTAAGTTCAGAGACACCAAAAAAGAGTCCTCACAAGACTGGATAGACTTTGTTGACTGTTCAGTGAAGGCCTTGGAGGGGTGGTTACATGGCAGTAACGTTTCTGACTATGAAAGCCTGTATAATCTTATTCTGAGAGAGCATATTCTGAATAACTGTGTTGTCTGACTTGTTACACCAATATCTAGTGGACTCAGATCTGATCCCTACCCAAGCATTGGGAAAGAAGGCAGACAAATGGGTCAGAACAAGAGTGAACAGAAAAGTTCATACAGGGGGTGACAAGGATGGCAAGAAGAAGGATTGTAAGTCTTCTGACACGGGTGGGGACAAAAGTAAAACTGAGTCTTCATCAGGCCCACAAAAATCCTCTGCTGGGGGGCCCAAATCCTCTTCAAATCAACCTAAAAAGCCTTGGTGTTGTTTGTGTAAAGTCAAAGGCCATTGGACAACTGATGCCAGTTGTCCAAAGAAAAACACCAAACCTCCCACTACCACAACCCCTACTGCAAATTCTAGTGCCCCTAGTAATAGCAGTGGTGGTGGGAGCAAACCTACTAATAGCCAATCCAAGGGAGTAGCTGGGCTCACTTTTGGTAATTTAGTTGGGGTTGATCTTGTTAGGGAGACCACAGAGGCTGTGTTAGTCTCTGAAGGTGCCATTGTTTTGGCCACCTTGGTTGCTTGTCCACTTAATATGGATAAGTACAAGCGACTTCCCCTAATAAATGGTGTTGAGGTTCAGGGACACAGGTGCCAGTGTTACCATGGTACTAGAGAAACTGGTACACCCTGAACAATACCTACTTGGTCAGCAGTACCAAGTGACAGACGCTCATAACAACACTCTTAGCCACCCCATGGCTGTTGTGAATCTCAGTTGGGGTGGGGGGGGGGGGGTGTTACTGGTTCAAAAAAAGTTGTGGTTGCCTCAGATTTACCTGTAGACTGTCTACTAGGGAACGATTTAGAGACATCAGCTTGGGCAGAAGTGGAGTTGGAGGCTCATGCAGCAATGCTGGGCATATTTTTGCTTTGACAAGGGCTCAGGCAAAAAAGCAAAAAGGACAGGTTAACTTGGATCCTGGAACGATGGACCAAGTGCTCCCTAAAGCTAGGGGTAGCAAGGGTAAATCCCTACCCACTATCCCTCCCTCTACAGATGATTCTCCTTCTGAGGAAGAAGAATTTCCTCCCTGTGCAGAACCTTCACCAGATGAGCTGGCAGCAAACACTGCTGAGCTTTTGGGCGGAGAGGGGCCTGCCAGGGAAGAGCGGAGTGTGGCACAGCAATCCTGCCCCACATTAGAGGGTCTAAGACAACAAGCTGTCAAGCAGCAAAATGGGGATGTCGGTGACACACAGAGTTTACTGGGAGGACAACCTCTTGTACACCGAGGCAAGGGACCCAAAACCTGGAGCAGCTAGGAGATTCGTCATTCCCCTGCAGTACAGAGAGTTCCTCCTAACTCTGCCACATGACATTCCTGTGGCTGGGCATTTGGACCAGATCAAAACATGGGGAAGGCTTGTCCCCCTGTTTCACTGGCCTATGATGTCAGAGGACACAAAATGTTTTGCAAGCCTTGTGTGACCTGCCAAGCCAGTGGCAAGAGTGGTGGCACACCAGAGGCTCCCCTTATTCCACTACCTGTGGTTGGGGTCCCCTTTGAAATGGTAGGGGTTGACATAGTTGGCGCCCTTGACCCTCCTACTGCTTCAGGCAATAGGTTTATCTTGGTGGTTGTGGACCATGCCACAAGATATCCTGAAGCAATTCCTCTAAGGACCACTACAGCTCCTGCAGTGGCAAAGGCCCTCCTGGGAATCTTTTCCAGGGTGGGTTTCCCTAAAGAGGTTGTATCAGACAGGGGTAGCAACTTTATGTCTGCATACTTGAAAGCTATGTGGAAGGAATGTGGTGTAACCTACAAATTCACCACTCCTTATCATCCACAGACTAATGGACTGGTAGAGAGGATTAATGACTCCCTGAAAAACTCAGGAGGAGATGGGATGTCCTGTTACCTTGCCTCCTTTTTGCTTACAGGGAGGTACCCCAGAAAGGAGTGGGCTTCAGCCCCTTTGAACTCCTCTTTGGACACCCTGTAAGAAGTCCACTAACACTTGTGAAGGAGGGTTGGGAACAACCTTTAAAAGCTCCCAAACAGGACATAGTGGACTATGTACTTGGCCTAAGATCCAGAATGGCCGAGTACATGAAAAAGGCCATTAAAAACCTTCAGGCCAGCCAAGAGCTCCAGAAGCAATGGCATGACCAGAAGGCTGTTCTGATTCCGTACCAACCAGGACAGAAGGTGTGGGTATTGGAGCCTGTGGCCCCAAGAGCACTCCATGACAAATGGAGTGGACCCCATCTAATTGTTGAGAAAAAGGGTGAGGTTACCTACATGGTAGACCTGGGCACTGCCAGGAGTCCCCTTAGGGTGATTCATGTCAACTGCCTAAAACCCTACTATGACAGGGCTGATCTCACCCTGCTCATGGCAACAGATGAGGGACAGGAAGAAGAGAGTGACCCTCTCCCTGATTTCTTTTCCACCACTGAAAATTATGCTTTGGTGGAGGGAGTAGTTTTGGCAGATTGTCTGACTGCAGAACAGAAAGACAACGGCATAAATCTCCTTGGACAATTTTCTGAACTCTTTTCAACTGTGCCAGGCACCACATCTTGGTGTGAACATACAATTGATACTGGAGACAGCATGCCTGTCAAAAGTAAAATCTATAGGCAGCCTGACCATGTCAGGGACTGCATAAAACAAGAGGTTCAGAAAATGCTTGATCTAGGAGTGGTTGAACCTTCTGAAAGCACATGGGCGAGTCCTGTGGTGCTTGTACCAAAGCCTCACTCAAAAGATGGTAAAAGGGAGATGAGGTTTTGTGTAGACTACAGAGGTCTCAATCAGGTAACAAAAACTGATGCTCACCCTATACCCAGGGCAGATGAGCTCATAGATACACTGGCATCTGCCAAGTATCTAAGCACCTTTGATTTGACTGCAGGGTATTAGCAGATCAAATTGGCTGAGGATGCTAAACCTAAAACTGCATTTTCAACTATAGGAGGGCACTACCAATTTACAGTGATGCCCTTTGGTTTGAAAAATGCACCTGCCACTTTTCAGAGGTTGGTGAACACAGTCCTGCAAGGGTTGGAGGCTTTTAGTACAGCATATCTAGATGATATTGCTGTCTTTAGCTCCACCTGGGATGAGCACCTGGTCCACCTTTGGAAAGTTTTGGAGGCCCTGCAAAAGGCAGGCCTCACTATCAAAGCCTCAAAGTGCCAGATAGGGCAGGGAAAGGTGGTTTATCTGGGACACCTGGTAGATGGAGAACAGATTGCACCACTTCAGGGGAAAATCCAGACAATCATGGAGTGGGTTCCCCCTACAACACAGACCCAGGTGAGAGCCGCCTTAGTCCTCACCGGGTATTACAGGAGATTCATTAAAAACTATGGCTCCATAGCAGCCCCTCTTAATGATCTCACTAGTAAAAAGATGCCTAAAAAGGTATTGTGGACAGATAGCTGTCAGAAAGCTTTTGAGGCCCTCAAGCAGGCCATGTGCTCTGCACCTGTCCTAAAAAGCCCATGTTACTCCAAGAAATTCATTGTTCAAACTGATGCATCTGAATTAGGGGTAGGGGCAGTCTTATCACAACTGAATTCTGAGGGCCAGGATCAACCAGTTGCTTTTATCAGCAGAAGGTTGACCCCTAGAGAAAAGCGTTGGTCTGCCATAGAGAGGGATGCCTTTGCTGTGGTCTGGACACTGAAAAAGTTGAGGCCATACCTGTTTGACACTCACTTTATTGTTCAGACAGACCACAAACCTCTACTTTGGCTAAAACAAATGAAAGGTGAAAACCCTAAATTGTTGAGGTGGTCCATATCTCTACAGGGAATGGACTATACAGTGGAACATAGACCTGGAAGTACCCACTCCAATGCAGATGGACTCTCCAGATATTTCCACTTAGACAATGAAGACTCATCAGGTCATGGCTAGTCTTATTGTCCTTCGTTTGGGGGGTTGGGGGTTTGTGTAGGAAAGTACCATCTTGCCTGGCATGTTACCCCCATATTTCACTGTATATATGTTGTTTAAGTCTGTGTCACTGTGACCCTGCCAGGCAGGGCCCCAGTGCTCATAAGTATGTGCCCTGTATGCGTTCCCTGTGTGATGCCTAACTGTCTAACTGAGGCTCTGCTAACCAGAACCTCAGTGGTTATGCTCTCTCTGCTTTCCAAATTTGTCACTAACAGGCTAGTCACTAAATTTACCAATTCACATTGGCATACTGGTACACCCATATAATTTCCTAGTATATGGTACTGAGGTACCCAGGGTATTGGGGTTCCAGGAGATCCCTATGGGCTGCAGCATTTCTTTTGCCACCCATAGGGAGCTCTGACAATTCTTACACAGGCCTGCCACTGCAGCCTGCGTGAAATAACGTCCACGTTATTTCACAGCCATTTACCACTGCACTTAAGTAACTTATAAGTCACCTATATGTCTAACCTTCACCTGGTGAAGGTTGGGTGCAAAGTTACTTAGTGTGTGGGCCAAGGTGCCCCCACATCGTTCAGGGCAAATTCCCCGGACTTTGTGAGTGCGGGGACACCATTACATGCGTGCACTGTACATAGGTCACTACCTATGTACAGCGTCACAATGGTAACTCCGAACATGGCCATGTAACATGTCTAAGATCATGGAGTTGTCACCCCAATGCCATTCTGGCATTGGGGGGACAATTCCATGATCCCCGGGTCTTTAGCACAGAACCCGGGTACTGCCAAACTGCCTTTCCGGGGTCTCTACTGCAGCTGCTGCCAACCCCTCAGACAGGTTTCTGCCCTCCTAGAGTCCAGGCAGCCCTGGCCCAGGAAGGCAGAACAAAGGACTTCCTCTGAGAGAGGGTGTAACACCGTCTCCCTTTGGAAATAGGTGTGAGGGCTGGGGAGGAGTAGCCTCCCCCAGCCTCTGGAAATGCTTTGATGGGCACAAATGGTGCCCATCTCTGCTTAAGCCAGTTTACACCGGTTCAGGGATCCACCAGCCCTGCTCTGGCACGAAACTGGACAAAGGGGAGTGGCCACTCCCCTGACCTGTACCTCCCAGGGGAGGTGCCCAGAGCTCCTCCAGTGTGTCCCAGACCTCTGCCATCTTGGAAACAGAGGTGTTTGTGGCACACTGGACTGCTCTGAGTGGCCAGTGCCAGCAGGTGACGTCAGAGGCTCCTTCTGATAGGCTCTTACCTCTCTTGGTAGCCAATCCTCTTTCCTAGGTAGCCAACCCTCCTTTTCTGGCTATTTAGGGTCTCTGCTTTGGGGATCTCACCAGATAACGAATGCAAGAGCTCATCAGAGTTCCTCTGCATCTCCCTCTTCACCTTCTGCCAAAGGATCGACCGCTGACTGCTCAGGACGCCTGCAAAACCGCAACAAAGTAGCAAGACGACTACTAGCAACCTTGTATCGCTTCATCCTGCCGGCTTTCTCGACTGTTTCCATGTGGTGCATGCTCTGGGGGTAGCCTGCCTCCTCCCTGCACCAGGAGCTCTGAAGAAATCTCCAGTGGGTCGACGGAATCTTCCCCCTGCAACCGCAGGCACCAAAAGACTGCATCACTGGTCCTCTGGGTCCCCTCTCAGCACGACGAGCGTGGTCCCTGGAACTCAGCAACTCTGTCCAAGTGACTCCCACAGTCCAGTGACTCTTCAGTCCAAGTTTGGTGGAGGTAAGTCCTTGCCTCCCCACGCTAGACTTCATTGCTGGGTACCGCGTAATTTGCAGCTGCTCCGGCTCCTGTGCACTCTTCTAGGATTTTCTTTGTGCACAGCCAAGCCTGGGTCCCCGACACTCCTTCCTGCAGTGCACAGCCTTCTGAGTTGTCCTCCGGCGTCATGGGACTCCCTTTTGTGACTTCGCGTGGTCTCCGGTTCACTCTTCTTCCAAGTGCCTGTTCAGGAACTCTTGCGGGTGCTGCCTGCTTCTGTGAGGGCTCCCTGAGTTGCTGGGCGCCCCCTCTGTCTCCTCCTCCAAGTGGCGACATCCTGATCCCTCCTGGGCCACAGCAGCACCCAAAAACCTCTACCGCGACTCTTGCAGCTAGCAAGGCTTTTTTGCAGTCTTTCTGCGTGGGAACACCTCTGCAAGCTTCTTCGCGACGTGGGACACCCGTCTTCCAAAGGAGACGTCCCTAGCTCTCTTCTTTCTTGCAGAACTCCAAGCTTCTTCCATCCAGTGGCAGCTTCCTTGCACCCTCAGCTGGCATTTCCTGGGCTCCTGCCCACTCTCGACACTGTCGCGACTATTGGACTTGGTCCCCTTGCCTTACAGGTACTCAGGTCCGGAAATCCACTGTTGTTGCATTGCTGGTGTTTGTTCTTCCTGCAGAATCCCCCTATCACGACTTCTGTGCTATCTGGGGGTAGTAGGTGCACTTTAAATCTACATTTCAGGGTCTTGGGGTGGGCTATTTTTCTAACCCTCACTGTTTTCTTACAGTCCCAGCGACCCTCTACAAGCTCACTTAGGTTTGGGGTCCATTTGTGGTTCGCATTCCACTTTTGGAGGATATGGTTTGTGTTGCCCCCATACCTATGTGCTCCTATTGCAATCTACTGTAATTCTACACTCCTTGCATTACTTTTCTTGCTATTACCTGCATAATTTTGGTTTGTGTATATTTATCTTGTGTATATATCTTATCCTCATACTGAGGGTACTCACTGAGATACTTTGGCATATTGTCATAAAAATAAAGTACCTTTATTTTTAGTACTTATGTGTATTGTGTTTTCTTATGATATTGTGCATATGACACCATTGGTATAGTAGGAGCTTTACATGTTTCCTAGTTCAGCCTAAGCTGCTTTGCCATAGCTACCTTCTATCAGCCTAAGCTGCTGGAAACACCTCTTCTACACTAATAAGGGATAACTGGAGCTGGCACAAGGTGTGAGTACCTCTGGTACCCACTATAAGCCAGGCCAGCCTCCTACAGTGGCCATCTTGGGAGACCTATTTGTTATGAAGCTCCCTAATCTCCTCATTTACTGCAGTATGCTCAGTAGAAGATGCTTTCAGTTTTCCACTTCGATTCCGTCAAGATGGCAGTGACATGTGCCACACGTTTGGCATCAATTCAGAATGTTAGCTCTCTAATTGCTCATTAGAACACTATAGTAAATCTGCTGATCACTGAGGAGTTAACTTGCAGTCTGCTGCTGGTGTTGAAAGGGCATGTTTCAGGCTGCATGTCAGAATGTTGTACTGAAATAGAAGCAGAAGATATCTGAGAAATCACTTAAAACATGTCCTATTTTTTTCTTTCTACGGCACTAACCATAACTTCTATGACAAACCCCCTCATCTTGTTCCTTTCTAAATTGAGTATTTTAAGTTTTACCAGTTTGATTCAATCAAGATGGCTTCAGTTTTGCCGTACTTCTGTGACTAGTAGGACTGTTAACGCTCTATTTTTTCTTTCCTCCTTCTCAGGGAGGCTGCAGTAAAACACAAGGGAATCAACTGACAGGTTGCTCCTCTTGGAAGTACATGTTTGACTGAGAATGTCAGAGTTCACTCTCATATGGCTGAGAAATATAGTGTAAATTTACAGAACATATGCTCTCCTTTAAGCTTCTGGAGCACCCCTGTAAGGTCATGAGAGAAAACAGTTTTCTCTCAAACTTGATTCATGAAATCCCAGCAGAAGGCTTTTTCACATGGTAAAATTAGATTTGAATGTCACGTCGGTTCTCATTAGGGTACTGAGGCTACTGGATTTGGGTGGTAGGATCGCCTGGGTTGTGGGTACTGAGTACAAGTCCACACCAGGTGACACCTGTCGGCCTAATCTGGGGTTTCTGGCTAACTAGCAGCACCCCATCTCTGACCGAGATGATTATGACAACCGAGCTCATGATAAGTTAGACTCCCCAGGGAATCGTGGTACATCATATTGCATTCTGTTCTCTGTTACCAAGATCTCACTCAGGCAAAGACAACCGAGGCAGAATATATTTAAATAGGCATTTATTATTACTATATCTGCATCCTAGATAAAAGCAGGTGCATAGCAATAACGAAAATGATAGAGAACAAAAGAAGCAGGCATGTGATTAAAAATTTATAACATTAAAACAGTCCTACCATGCTTTCTAAACAGGAGAGTGGGTCTATAGCCCCTCACCTACGCTAAGTATGAGCACAGCATACTAAGCCTAATCTGCCCTTTGGGTTTCCCCCTGGAAGAACATCATCCCTCATACCTGATGAAAGGGCCTGAAATCTAAAAAGACACCGTCCCCATCTGGTTCAGGGCTCGGCCGTCTAAGTAGGTAGCTGTAGCGAAGCTTGCAGCGATCAGCATATAGTTGTGGTCATCTGGCTGGAATCTCCCTCTAAAGTGTCGGGACTAAGTGGTGTTTATATAATAAAACAGCTGACATTCTAAGAAACAGTCCCCACGTATGAGTGTGGTTCTGTGAATGCTGGAATCACAACATACCACGTTTGTCGGCAACCCTATCTGACTGTAGCCTTGGAGAAAGCACAAAGTGAACTACATGTCCTACTAAGAACACAGTGCTTGCCTAGGCAAAAATACAATAACATGGAGAGAAACAAAACAACACCGCAAGAGAAGCTATTGCTAGAAAAATAATGCAATGCAGTGTAAAAAGTAATAGGGTGAAAGTGCACAGTGGCAGGCCTGGTTAGCTAAAGCAATGTGAAACCTAACTAAAATAGCTATACAACAAGAACACCCCACAGTTCCCAAAATGAGTACAGAGCCATCAACAAATTATTCATATTGTAACTAAAACACGTTATCACCCTTTATACATTCTCCTTTTTGTGACCCTCAAAACCTACCATTGACTACAATGCATTTCAGTAGAGAGCGATCATGTATATTGGTCCCAAATTGGCTGCCATCACTTCCTGGTTGAAGTGCTGACGGCCAGTCAGATCTCACCATGGGATCTGTGCTTAGGCTCCACCCTGATATATATATTTATTTTTCCTTTAATGACTTCAAAACTAGTGAATGTATTTACACCAAATAATGAAAAGCACGATCTGAGCACCAAGATCTAGTTTCCTGACACATTTAGTGTAATTCCATTCCACTGTTTGGGCTGTAGTTGTGTTTAAAATCCCTATAAGAATTTTCATGATGAAAAAGCATTTTGGGAACCCGTCTTTTTCTCAGCCCCGCTTGCTGAATCACCCCCAAAACTTTCAAGACAGCAGCTGAACTACCTGTTGTTCTAATTTTGAAAATTACTTGAAGGTTCGTCTAATGGTGCTAAAGTCATTGGCAAAGCAAAACTTGCTTTTGCTGTAGAAACTAGGTCCTACCTATATATATTTATTTTCCCTGCTGTCTGGATGTGTTTATGGAAGCAGATGACCAGCTGAAAAGCACTGTTTCACACATCAGCAGTAACTAACAGAGCATTGCAAGCTAGACGTGTACATCCAACAGCAGTAAAGTGGAACAAGACCACTGATGAATGTCTAAGAGCACTAAGGATCCGATTTTGAAAATGAGATACAATTCATATTGACCAGATGAAATGGTAAGACATTATCCTGACCAAGTCATTGAGAATGCTATTGTCAGAGCAAGAAAAAGAGGAGTGAATGCATGTTGACTTAAAAGGAGAAAAAAGAGGAATGAAAAACATGGGAATGTCCCGCCTATGGTCCTAGAAATGGTCCTGTGAGTTGGAGAGATGCACCAAGCATGTCATACTGGCCATGTTTTGGATTCTTGCAATGAAGCGCAGTGGCAGTGTACGATTTTTGTGAGTTAATGGTCCTGACTAGACATTATTTCTCTATTACGATGGAGCTTGACCTATGTCACCATTCAATGAAATGTTAATCTACAGTGTAGAGCCCCAGTCCTTTTCCTGACATCCAGTATGCGTGACGACAGCAGGTGTATGGTTTGCATGTGTAGCACATATGTAACAAGGAGACTGTGTAAAGTGTGAATATATTTGCTATGACTCTTGAGATCTGTTTTGGGCATCCCCTGGTTTAGCATAGTACAGGTTGAAGGACCGATACAGCTTCCCACAGACAGTGGACGTGTAAGGTTGTGATTCTAAAACCAGAAGGTGGGGAGACCAAGTTGCTGAAGTGAGGGAGAACGGAGATCGGGCTAC
The DNA here is from genome assembly GCF_031143425.1 of Pleurodeles waltl. Lineage (NCBI taxonomy): Eukaryota > Metazoa > Chordata > Amphibia > Caudata > Salamandridae > Pleurodeles > Pleurodeles waltl. Next base: position 540,851,709 of record NC_090442.1, read on the forward strand.
TCTTAGAAATTCTATGGCGACCTTTTAGCAAGGGATTGCTGATTAGATTTGCCTGAGTACTGCCATGTGGTAGTATGATTGGGAGAGGAGGTGAGTCTGCAAATGTTATTTAATGGGGAAGTTTCCAGGAGGGCCCTAATTATTACTTAAGGAAGGCTGATGACAGCCAGGTGCAAAGCCTTAACACTTCATTATGCTCATGCTTTTCATACTTTCTGTTTGGAGCTGGCTTCATCACTATCTGATTTGAGAGCTATCCCCGTATATAATGGCTGTGTCTGCACTGCAGCGAGAAAATCACATTTGAATGGCACCACCTCAAGCGGGTTCCATCACCTTCAACATTGGATCCACACCCTCTGTGTACTAAATAGGTTCAAAAGTGGGGCTCAAACTGCCCCTCTTTGTTCTAGTTCCAGGTACTTCTTGACCAAGGGAGGGCGTGCCCTGCAGAATACTCGAAGAGCCTCTGAGACCACGGCCGATGTCTTAATGATAAGCAGTCTTGAAGAGATATTGGGAGATCACCTCAAGTCTGCATCTTACTGAATAAAATATGGGTCTTTGTAGATGCCTGCCCACTTAGGGAAAGAGAGTGCCAGGCCCTTCTAGGGTAGATAGTGTCCAGGAGGAGAAGCCCCGCTGTTCCCCCATCTGTGTGGGAAACCTTAAAGAAGCTGGCTATACAGTGGGAGCATCACCGGAATCGACTTGTGCTGTAAGAGATCACTCGGACTTCCCAAGTGCAGTTTTAGTGGTGAACTGTTTTAAGACGCACATCTGCATAACACTATGCTAATCGGACTGGAAAGTGGACAGTTGCTACCACTGCCAGCATGCAGCACGGCCACAACAGACCAGTCACCACTGAAGTGGAAAGTGTGTCCTGGCCAGAGGTTGCACCTGTCCTGGAGGCTCTACCTGCCAAGGATGCCCAACGCAGACACAACTCTAAAAGGCCGACCGTTACCACTCCCACCTGCCAAACCAACACTTGCAGCAGTCAACAAAAGATAGATAAAAGTGGGACGGCTATGGTGGATAAAGGGAGGCTGCCAAAAACACTTACAAATGTCCTTTGCCAAACAGGTAACAACGAGGCTTGACCTCCAGAGACTGAGAGGTGTAAACAGTAGCAAAAGCAATCCTCAGTAAGGATGACTATTTTGGGCTAAAGAACTATGCAAACTGATCCACCAGTTGTCTAGGAACTACCACTTAGGCAAAATTACACACAGGTGCAAATTTCATTAAGCTCTGCTTGTGGTGGGGAACCACCGTAGACACGAGAGGACCATATAAAGTGAGGAGGATGATGACACTAGAATGGGTGCAGCATTTTAGTGTAAACTCAGGAATACTTTAATCTTAACTACGATGCCTATTGAATTGTGTTGTATTTTGTATTGCTGTGACTTTAAAAGTACTTTATTTCCTAAAAGCACAAGCACTGGAGCTAGACAGTGATTTATCTGTGTCTGTTGGTTGATTGTTTAGCTCTGAGGCTTTGTACCTCACTCTTACCTCCGAGTAGGCTTTGCCTGCTTGACCTTGCTACCCAGAGAGTCAAGTGCAGAAGGGTTGTACTTGGCCCAGTATCCAGAGCAGTAGAATAGGAGTCCAGGACACCAATGGCAAACGACCTCAAACACCACGGTCAGCCCGGTGCTCCCCAATATGATCAGTGTGTGGCAGCCACAATGACATTGCGATTTATAACAGGCAATCCAGTATGGTAAGTAGGCTCCTTCACAAAGATAGGGGCGTCCTAGGCTGATTCATGACCTACAACTAGGTTGTAGACTATGAATAACATAAAGTCCAGATCTGTGAGAGATAAGGAGTTTTTTTTTTAACTTACCAAAACAAGATAAAGTTGCGGAAACTGCAATATCTAATAGCTGTTCAAAATAAAGAGTTTGCCTTGCTGATAGCAAAACATCTAGGACAATGTTACAATGGCATAATAGACAAATTAACTTACTTGAAATAGACTAGGTTATTACAAATTATGGAAAAAGCAACCGGAATTATAATTCTATGTCAGTACCGGAGGCTCAGATTATGCTTCTCTTCCATGCTTTATTTTTAACAGCAGCCAATGAAAACCATGGAAAGTAAAAAACTACATGACCCAACACTAGTCATATCACGTAATGAACCATAGAGGAGGAAGCCTATAAAGTGTTGCATCACACCCAGCCACTCCTCTTTCTTTGCTGCTTCGCAGCCAGTTAAGTGACATATATTTTTCTTCTTTATCGTATATCTAAATGTAATGTGTTTGGAGCGGGCTTTTCCCCTCCTTGTAGAGCGTCCTTTGGATCGCTTTTCATCCGTGTGGAGTGGGAGCAGGGGAGCGAGGACTCGTGCTTCCAGCGCAGTCCTCTCTTTATGCCGGTAATAAAGTTCTTTAGTTTTATATTTTTATTACGCGCACTCTACGTGAGCACGTTGTCGGAGCAGCTCTGCCCCTGTACGCACCTCTCCGGAGCCTGTCTTCTCCATTCCCCGAAGCGCGAAGCCGCGTGTGTGTTTGCCTGCCCCCGGGGAGCCTCTAATTACTCAGTAGCGTTTGCCGAGTCTTGTTTACTTTGCCCCAGGGGGTTTCTTGCTTAGCGCTCGTGCCAGAGCGCGCTACTTTTTCTTCCCAGGATCTTTCACGCTCGTCGAACGCTTCAACAGAGGCTCTGCCTCTTCAAAGAATTAGCGCTGCTGCGCTATTAAATTAACTGTTTTCTTTTCACCGGCTCAGCTCCCCAACTACGCCCCAGTGCCTGGACACTGGGGTTGGAATAATTACTATTCAGGCTGGGCCTGATTTCAAGGGTTTATTAACCCCTTCACAGGGCAGCTCCCTCCACATCCTATTTTATTAATTTTATCTCTGCCCTGTTTTTTCTTTTAATAGTTTATACTGCTCCTTTGGAGCCCTTTCTGCTGTTCCACAGTATGGCTGGCTATGATGACCAAGCCGAAGATTTGTACTATCTAGATGATACTGCTGGCTCTTTTGACCCGGACTTAGTATATGCCCTTGACGCAGGAGTGCGTCACTCAGTTAATCAGGCTTTAGCTCAAGCCATTCAGCCCATTAAACACCATCTCTTGGGTTTGGTGGAGCAACAAGGCTGGGTAGTCCCGGCGGGCACCCAACCCATTGGGGAATCTTCCATTTCAGCGAACACCCAGGCTGTTAAGCAAACTTCTAACCCGCATGCTGCGGACTTTGAATCCCTTTTAAGAAACATGGCAAGAGAGCATGACTATAATGCGGGATCGCAAAAGAGTTAGTGACCCAGCTTCTTCTTCTTCCTCGGAGCACTCCTCCGAGCAGGGTGATGCTCTCCTGCGTAAACGCAAGAAGATGGCTCATCACCAGGAGGCTCCTACCCCTAAGGTTCTGACTTTCGAACCAGAGGACATCGTGCACCCCAGATCTTCTCTGTGGTTACCACCCCCTGAGGTGGCGGATTATGTAGAAGCCCATATTAGACACAGCTTCGATAAGGATATTCGTTCTAGACTGAGATCTGAGTGTCCCAGACCTGATTTCCCCTCCAAAGTTACTGAGACCCCAGAGTTGGATCCTACCCTAGTACTTTTCCTCAAGAAATCCGCGAAAGATCCTAAGAAGGGTATTGATCATGCCTGGCGCGGATGCCAGGATAAGCTATTAGACATTTCCGGGCCTCTAACCAAGATTCTAGAATTGGCTTTTCAAGCCAAAGAGTCGGTGAGCCTATGAACCCGGACATTCTGGTGGGCTGGGCTCGGAGAGCTCTTTGTTTCTTGGGCAATGCCAATTGCGCCATATCCTCTGAACGACGCAGATCTGTTTTGATGAAGCTGGATCCCAAGCTGGCGGACCTCTCTGTATCTGAATCAGGCCCCGTGGCCCAGGGTTTACTTTTTGGGTCTCCCTTTATGAAGGAACTTTCCAAGTTCGTTTCCACTTACGCCAGTCTGGACAAGGCACAAGGATCCATCCGGAGAGTGCTATGTCCACTTTTTCGAGGGGCCAGACGCTACAGAGGGCGTGCCTTCGGCCGCTTCAATCAACAAGGCCCCCATCGTGGATCCTACCAGCAAGGAAGAGGGGGTTTTCAGGATTACGTCTCCTCCTCTTCTGCCGTCTACCCGTCGAGACCAAGGTATGGTCGGGGCAGATTCTGCAGGGGGAGATCCAAAGGACAACAATCTTTCACCCAGGAGTCGGGAGCCACAGGTGAGCTTGATTTTAAGTTCAGAAGTAATGTTGGGGGGCAGGACTCAGAACTTTTTGGAGACTTGGCGTCTGATTTCTTCGGATACTTGGGTCTCAGAGACCGTGCAAGGGTTCAGGCTAGAATTTTACGAGTCCCTGTATTAACAATGCCTTTCCAGGCAGGTATATTTTTCCCTTCAAGAGCACAGTCTCATTTCCGCAGAAATTTCATCTCTAGTCAAGAAGGGTGCCGTTATCAGGGTTTCCCATCACCCTTCAGGCTTTGTCAGCCCAGTGTTTCTAGTAGACAAGAAGGGTGGCGGCTCTTGCCTAGTTCTAAACTTAAAAGACTTCAACGGTTTTTTGCTATATCGCCATTTCAAAATGGAGGGTATCCATTTGCTGAGAGACGTTCTCCAGGAGGGAGACTGGTTAGTCCGTTTAGATCTAAAGGACGCCTACCTGACCATTCCTATTTTTCCTCTGCATCGGAGGTTCCTTCAGTTTTACTGGGAGACCGAATATTACGAGTACAAAGTTCTCCCCTTTGGTCTGTCTTCTGCCCCTTGGTGTTTCACGAAGGTAATGAGCCCAGTCGTGGAATTCCTTCGCTCCGAAGGGGTTAGATTAACAGTTTATCTAGACGACATCCTGATCATGGCCCAGGATCGAGACCTGCTGTTGTCTCATCTGGAATGTTCAGTGTCTCTGCTTTAGAGTCTGGGCTTTATAATCAATGCCCAAAAATCCATTCTGGTTCCCTCTCGTCGGATAGACTTTCTGGTGTTCCAGATAGACTCAATGCAGTCTCTACTTATTCTCCCCCCCGGAAAGATTCATTCGATCAAGAGAGAATTGAGATCTCAATTATCCAAACAGACTGTATCATTTAGGGCGATCGCTCGAGTGGTGGGCCTGCTTTCTTCTTCGATTCAGGCGATTTTTCCTGGTCCTCTGCATTACCGAGCCCTTCAACGCTTGAAGATATCTCATCTTCAGAAAGGCCTCTGTTATGCAGATCAGGTTCCCCTGTCAGAGGAGTCCCGGGCAGGGATGCATTGGTGGCTGGATCATATGGAAGCCTGGAACGCCAGGGCTATATTCAGCTCTTACCCGGATGTAGTGATAGAGTCCGACGCCAGTCGTTGAGGCTGGGGAGCCCGGTGCGGCTCAGTGTCCACGGGAGGCAGATGGTCCAACACAAAGTTGAGTCTCCCCATCAATTGCTTGGAACTCCTAGCCGGCTCTTTTGCAATCAAGAGTCTCTCTCCCATCAGAGCGAATTGTTGTATTCTCCTTCGCATGGACAATATCTCGGCAGTGAGATATGTCAACAAGCTGGGGGAACTCGCTCCCGCATCCTAGCGGAGATAGCCAAGGAGTTCTGGCACTTTTGCCTTCAACACAGGATTTCAGTTGTGGCGGAGTACCTTCCTGGGGCCAGCAACTTGGTGGCCGACTGGAACTCCCGTCATCTGAGAGACTTCAGCGATTGGAGGTTACATCCCAGAGTTTTCAGAACCCTTTCTGCGGAGTGGGGTCCCTTTTCAATCGACCTGTTTGCATCTCGCCTCAACCGGCAGATGAAAAGTTTTTTCAGTTGGAGACCAGATCCGGAGGCATCAAAGACGGATGCGTTTCTCCAGGACTGGTCTCAGGAACAGAGTTATGCGTTTCCTCCCTTCTTAATGATACCCAGGGTTTTGGCCCAGATCAGACGTCAGCAAGCGGAGTTTGACTCCCCTTTGGAGATCGCAGGCATGGTTCCCAGTGGCAATGGAGCTGAGTTGCGATCCTCCGATCCGTCTTCCCTTCCAGGAGAATCTCCTCCAGGACCCTCGGGGTTTGTTACATCCATTAATCCTGTCAGCTCAACTATCCTTTATGGCTTGGCGTCTTTCAGGGAAAGATGGAGCATCCCAGGTCTTTCGCAAGAGTCTTCCGAGTTCATTGCGGGTTCCTGGTCCTCCAGTACTCACAAAAGATACGCTTCGGCTTGGAAGTGATGGAGTACTTGGTGTAGTTCTAGGAGTGCAGATCCTTCTTCAGCAGGTTGCTGTCTGGTCCTAAATTTCCTTTCCTCCCTTGCGGCATCAGGTCTAGCATATCGCTCTATCAATAATTATAGGTCTGCTATTTCAGCAGGACATTTACCAGTGGAGGGTAAACCCATCGGAGAGTCTCCAGTTGTGTGTAAGTTAATGAGGGGTATCAGATTGGCTAATCCTCCTCGTCCCCGTTATTCGTCCCTTTGGGATGTGAGTATTGTCCTTCGTTTTTTAGAATCCTGGCCTTCTAATAGATTTCTGTCTAGGAAACAGTTGTCAGCTAAATTCACCATGCTGTTGTGTTTAATCTCTGTTAGAGCTCTGGATGTGGCTGGGAGTTTTTTCTCCTGAGGGAGTCTCTTTTTCCATTTTGCATAGAACTAAATGCAATCTGAAGACCGTTTCTTATCCCTGTTTTGTGGACAACCCCAAACTTTGTGTGGTGCAGTGCCTTAGAGCTTACAAGGTGAGTACAGAAGAATTTCGTTCTGATATGGGGGGTCAGTTACTCATTTCTTTAGTTAAGCCATATCATCCTGTTTCCTCAGCCACACTCGCTAGATGGATGCGTTGATTACTGAGTGAAGCAGGCATTGATATTTCTAAGTTTGGTGCGCAATCTGCCAGAGGAGCTATGGCTTCGAAGTCTTTGGCTTTGGGTTCTCGTTTAGAGGACATTTTAAAAGCAGCAGATTGGTCTTCCCCTTCGACATTTAAAACTTTTTATTATAAACCTATTGTTGATATGCATCTGTGGTTGTGAATCAGCTTTGAACAAGCATAATCTGATCCTCCAGTCCTGACATAGAAATTAAAAAAAAATTCTAGCAGTCGCGCTAAGAATTTTTCAATTCTATTAAGGACACGGAGGCGAGGATTATCCCACTGCACTGTATATATATGGTTATTGTGATTCATATTATTTTATTGAGTTCATGTGCAAGTTACTGTACTTCAGTGCTATCCCACCCTATTGAATAGTTGATATAAGTATCTCTTATGATATTCAGTTTTTATGGCCTGAATTTTTTCCTTTTCCTAGGAAATGATGAGAAGTAGTTCGGACTGTCCCGATATCGTTCTTCTTCCAGTCAAGTTGGATGCCAGTTCTTCTGTTTTCAGGATTTTCGTTTTCAAGTTCATGTTAAGACTTTGACTTTTCTGTTGTGAATTTTGGACAAAGAAAGAGGAGTGGCTGGGTGTGATGCAACACTTTATAGGCTTCCTCCTCTATGGTTCATCACGTGATATGACTAGTGTTGGGTCATGTAGTTTTTTTACTTTCCATGGTTTTCATTGGCTGCTGTTAAAAATAAAGCATGGAAAGAGAAGCATAATCCTCGCCTCCGTGTCCTTAATAGAATTGAAAAATTCTTAGTGCGACTGCTAGAATTTTTTTTATTGTGTAGGATGGAAACTAGATTGCATTCAGCCAATATCAACATGTTGAACGTGAATCACTATGAAAAAAAAGTGAATTATGACTGGTATAATGAAGATAAGCCCAAGCAAGTAAATGTCCACCTTAATGATAAAAAAATAGACATTGGAAAACCAAAATAAGGGAGATGGGTTAAAATACACCAACAATAAATGCAATGACTGCAATATAAAAGCGGCGTGAACAAGGAAACTATATTTAGTTACGTGCTGAGAAAAAGAGCATCGCCGAATTTGTAACAAATATATGCAGTTCTACACATTTCCACTAGATGGTACATGAAACCACGCAGAGCAGCAAGCAAGGATGGACGTTCACGTCCATAGCTAAACGATTGCTTAGGTCTGGTGAAAACATAGTCAATATAAAATGTCGAAGAACTGCGCTCCATATAAAACTGATTTGGTTAGTTAACTGAGAAAATTAAAATGTAAACTGATAATAACGCGCCAAGCAGGAAACACCTGCATTGAAACCAATTTGTTAATAAATAAATCCTTAGGAATGCATTATAGACATTAATAAAAAGTCGACAAATATTGCAGTTAAGACCGGTTTAATGTAGCAGTCCGTTTAATGAAATGGTTGTATGTGCTTGCATTGCATTTAGGAACCTGATAACGGAAATGAAATTGAGAAACTTTTGGCACATAATTCGGGTTATGGAAGTAGTAAAACGAGCATTGAGAAAGCCTGTTGGTCTCGCCTTTTAACGACACATCCCGGTCTTTTGGATTCGGAAGTTATTTTTGCCAATGGTATACCACATTGGCAAAAGGAACAATGCTTGTTTGCCATCAGCAAAAAAAATTGTGATGCGGCATACATATGCATGCGTCATGACATTACGCTTCACCCCCACACAGATCCTTCAGGCACAGCATCATCAATCACGCATACATGGTGACGTTGTGTGGGCATTTTTCATTTTTTGGATTTAATTTACTGTTTCAAAATGGAAGATGGCCGTCTTGGAGAAGAAAAAAAGTGTAAAAGGCACACAAAACGCTTCTTAAGAAAAGGATGCACAAAGTGCAGCTGGCATGACCCCCCAAAATAACAAGAGAATGTGGAAGATGAGAGACAATTAGGGTTGCTACGTGGCGGTTTTCTACAGACACCACCGGTAGTTTGACGTCTCGTTTGGTACAACAATTGGCAAAATCACCTAAAACCGGTATTTTGAACCCTTATGTGTACATACTTCAAACAGCAAGTATAAACATTAAGGACTTTTAAATGTGTTCTAGAGCTGCAGTAACATCCCTGACATCCCTGACTAATAATGAAAGTAAACAAAGTTAGGAAAGTCATGTTACAAATGAATACTTATAATTTTGTTTTAAGTCTCAGTTATGGGCCTTTGCATGCTCTTCAAACAACCACACATGGCAGGTAATATTCTCTTGGAAAGATGGCAACCTTAGTGGCAATTGCTAGTGCACCTGGTCCTTAGTAAACTTACAAGGGGACGCGTATTGCTGCAGAGTGCTCAGTGATTTCAGCTCTTTGAGTGTGCGAGGCCCAGGAAAACTAGGCCTTTAGGGCCAGATGTAGCAAAGGGTTTTACCCATTCTATGTCTATGGGAAAATGTGTTTGTACATATGGCCCTAAGTTCGGCTAACTTAGCACTACAAAGTAATGCAAAACATAGGTTATACGTCTCATTATGACATATTACATTTTTCTCGTATATTTTCATTATTTCAAACAGTTTGTCATATTAATACACATGGTGATAACACCCTGAGGGCACGTTTTCAAACGTGCACATTATTTTTTTCTAGGATTAATTTCTCTGTGCGTTTTCACATTAGTAAACACATATATATAATTAATAATTTTCCTAATTAGCATATCTGCTTCAACACAATCTAGACTATAAACAGTGGAAGTATACAAGTCATTTCATGAAATGGATGGGGAAAATGCTATGTTACATACAGGAGGTAAGTTCAAACAAGAAGAGGAAGGAAAGTAATTGAATAAAGAAGCAAGAAAATCAGATTTATGAGAAAATCAACCAGTGGTGAACAGGGGACTGATTCAAAGCTATGGCCAACCTTTATCATGGGCGGGCTGGGCTCACACCCAGGGCACATCAACATTCAGAAGGACACAAGTAGCTGTCTAGTTGCAGATCATGCAGCAATCGTTACCTGAATTGGCTCTAGGGATTCATCCCACATTTGTTTAATAATTATTATTATTTTATTTTTTTTAGCTGGAGCGGGTATTTTTGTATCTCAAACGTTGGGTATATTCATCCTGCAAACCTGCTATTGGTCGTATGACCTTTGTTCGTCAACAGTGAGAGTGGATAAAGACCTATCATTCACGTTCATTTCCATAGATAGTAAAGACCAATTGGGACTTCACAGTAAAACGACATAGAGATTTGAAGTGTGTTTGAAGGGATTTTTTTTAACAAATCAAGACTTCATTATTACAGATTTAGGTAATCAAGACATCTCTGTTTCTAAATAAGATAAAACAGAACACCCCGATTCTAAATTAAGGAAAGTTAAGTTGAGAAATGCATCTGGTTTAAACAAATAGGGTAAGTTGTTAGTTTCAGAAAACCAAATTGAGGTTTCTGATGAAACATTACAAATGCTCTGGCACGTAGCCTTCACACTCAAATTGTGGAGATATGCAGAAGTGAGAAAGGTCTTCTCATTCAAAGTCGGTGAGCATCTTGCTAATACACAAAGTGAGTGAGAGAAGGGTAAGCAAGGGGAGTCCGCCTCTAGACTAAGGAACACACACTGATATAATTAAACAAAACCTTAGTTGCAATATTTCAGTTTGCTTCCACTCCCGTGGCCAGCCATTTTCTACCAAGCTCTGGGAGCAGAGAACCACCCTTAATTGACAGTCTATGACAATGGAGAGATGTTACTCTGGACAGAATTTTGTGGTTCAGACAGCTTTTCCCATGAGTTGCACTTCCTGGCATCTTCCGCGCCTCTCAATGAGAACCTCGCTCTCAGTTGCCTAATACGTAACAAATAGCTATTCACAAGCTAACAGAAAGCGTCTGGAAAAACGCAGCATTTGCGTTGGTAAATAAAAAGAAAAACATGTCTTGCAAAACAACCCATAAAAATGTGAGCAGGCATCTTAGCATTAGTTGTAAAATGGACGTAGAAAATAGCATTAATATTAGACTAACATTTCAGTGTTGTATTTATATATTTTATAAAGCGCATATGACCGAATGCCATCAAAGCGCTAAGTTCAGACACATCAGCACAGTGGTGAAAGCAAGATGGCCAGCCACTTTGACCAGAAAACCCCCCGCCCAACTATGGAGACACAAATAGCCAAGTTTTAACCTGCCACCGAAACATAAGATAGGAGTCAACCATCCTAATGGGCTCAAGACAAGCCTTGCTGTAGCCACCGAGAAAGTCCGTTCCCCCGCATCTGCGTTTATGAAACCTGGAGTATAACATCTTTCATTAGTCCTGCAGATGTTAATAATCTGCTAGGGGCATGCCAGTTGAAAGAGGACCTGAGGTCATCCGCTCCACTCTGATGGAGAGCCTTATGCACTAAACGTACAGATTTAATGATTACTCTCTTTCTAACTGGTAGCCAGTAGAGAGACATCAGGCCCTCCCTCACGGAGCAGGCTTTCAGCAGGCCTAATACCAATCTAGCAGCCGTATTTTGAATCACCTGCAGTTTGTTTAGAGAGTATTGATTTACTTTTAAATAAAGGGCATTAGAGTAGCCAAGGCGAGGTGACTTGTTATGACATGTTAACTCGTGTTTTTTTTTTTTTATACACGCTAATTGTAGTTACTTACTACAAATGATGTGGTGAATGTGCACATGTAATTTTATGTGGTAGATTGCACTATTGTTATAAAACGCATTTAAATGGCAGATGAAGAGCCAAACGTCATCACTTGTTCAGGTCTCCCATTAGAATCGTCTTGCATCTTCTCAACCCCCTCCACACCCTCTTTACCTACAGTTTGACACGTAGTAAGGAGCTGAGCTGTGGGGAATTCAGATAAGAATGAGGAAGGAGCAGGGAAGTGTGTGGAATTAGCCACGGTCTGACACTGAAAACAATAGTTGAAGCCCCCCAACACTCCACCCCACCCCATTGTCACATTTTAGTCAGTAGCTAGAACGAGGGATTAATGATCAGATCGGACAGGAGACAGCCGGGCATGGAAGGTCTTAGTCGGGAGCAGCTGAACATCTATAAAACTAAATTCTAATTATTGTTTCCTAACATCTTGCATCTTTCTGATTACATAATACTGGCACATACAAAACTACTGTTATACTTGATTAGTGGTACTTCATTAAGTTCTATCATTTCTCTTTGCATTCTAGCTGTTGCATCTGTGTTTCGTCTCAATATAAATACAGGGCTTCAAGTACCAGAATGCCAAGAAAAGGACGTATTTGCTCAGTTAATGATTTGCTCCTTATATATTTTAACGTACCAGCTACAACTAGGATTAAAAGTGGGGGATTAAGGGATGCCAAATTTGGTTCTACCTATTGCAACAGCTGAGCAAAGGACGGCCTTATCCAAAGCCCACAGTAAGTATTGGTATTGTCCACAGTAGCTCTTTTGGGTTCTCATTTTTTTTTTAATAACAAATATTTTATTCAGTTTTGCCATCTAATACAATAACACTGCAGTAGGTAGAACCGCATAGAAGATTACATCCCTCTTAAAAATGGAGCACATCCTACAGCCCCTCGGGCAAGACCATAATAAGCCATTATTTCCCTCACACTTTCTCATATTTCTCAGGACAGCCTTTTGCTTTATAAACCTATTCTTCAAGTCCACCAAACCAGTATATGGTTGCCCCCAGCTTTCCAGGGAAGAGGGGTTCAGGGAACGCCATTGTTTGGCAGTGTCACGTTTGGCTAAAACTGTCCTTTTACCAAGCAGGCTCCTATGACCCCTTAGACATGAAAAGTCCCTGGTAATACCCAGCAGTGCTATCCTCAGGGAGGGCTTAATGACTTCTACCAGCACCTCAGAATTCTCAGTAAACACCCTCTATCAATGATCCATGATGACTGGACATCCCCACATCATGTGATAAAAGTGTGCTTCTGCGCCTTAGCATTGCTTTTGTTTCGGTGAGGCCAGTCTGTTGGTCCACCATAGGCACATGGGTGTGAGGCAAGTCATGAGTTTTAATAATTTTTATTTGTACATTTTTACAAAACAAGCACAGAACTTAAGTGCGTCATTGTATAGGTGTGGTTCTGTAATTACACACATTCAAAAGTAAAAGGAAAAAATAACCATATCAAATTAGCCGTGATGTGGGGCTAGTTATCTTTTGATAAGTACATTAGCTCAGAAATATTGCATATATTTTCATTCGTATATCACAAATGGAAGATAATTATGGTATCTGCCTATTGACTAGCTGTTTATCAAAAAATTCAAGGAGGTTTATTTTCGGCAAAGTGAGGGTGTACAGTATTCCATATGGGTCTGCTCTGTTGTTTCCAATTACATTATTGAAGGAACTATTATTGCCCCTTGGTATATTCTAACTATTCTTTCCATACACTGAATGAGATTTTCGATGTGCTCTTCCAATTAGTAAGAATGGGTTTTCACCCTATCAGGAGTAAGTCAAGGAATCTGCTATCGTTAGCACTTTAATAGTAGGGTCGCTAAACCTGTAATTCATCCACACTAGGTCTTTATCAACAGACGGGTAAAAGGTGACGTAGCGAGACATAAAAATACCAGGCTTGGTAAAGACAAAAATGGCTATTGTGCCTGAAGCCCTACACTGTAGGGAGGTGAAGAACTTCAAAATAAAGCATGCACAGTATGAGTATTTTGAATAATGGTCACAGCCTTGAAAAAATAGGGAACTGAAGAGACGGAAAGGAACTCCAAAGGCCAAAATTCCACTTTTTCTAAGCACCATGCACTTTAGTCACTAGTAATAAAACAAATAAAGACGGATTTTTGCAACTAGAACTGGGAATGTGTCTGAAGTGTGGGTTTCATAATCATAACGACAGCCCAGTCCACACTGCAGAGCTTTTACCAGTGTCCACTTTGTAATCAACACTCAATGAAACCTAAACAAAACTTGAACACTTTAATTCCGTTCTGTGCCCGTGCATATTACGACTTTAGCAATCTTTCTCTTCTTCTATCAGATTATGGCCCTCATTCTGACCTTGGCGGGCGGCGGAGGCCGCCCGCCAAAGTCCCGCCGTCAGCTTACCGTTCCGCGGTCGAAAGACCGCAGCGGTAATTCTGACTTTCCCGCTGGGCTGGCGGGCGGTCGCCTTCAGGCTGCCCGCCAGCCCAGCGGGAAAGAGGCTTCCACGATGAAGCCGGCTCGGAATCGAGCCGGCGGAGTGGAAGCTGTGCGACGGGTGCAGTTGCACCCGTCGCGTATTTCACTGTCTGCGCAGCAGACAGTGAAATACATTTAGGGGCCCTCTTACGGTGGCCCCTGCAATGCCCATGCCAGTGGCATGGGCACTGCAGGGGCCCCCAGGGGCCCCGCGACCCCCCCCCCTACCGCCATCCGGATCCCGGCGGTCGGACCGCCGGGATCTGGATGGCGGTAGGGGGGGTCGGAATCCCCTCGGCGGCGCAGCAAGCTGCGCCGCCGTGGAGGATTCAATGGGGCGGCGGTACACTGGCGGGAGCCCGCCAGTGGTGCCGGTCTGACCGCGGCTTTACCGCCGCGGTCGGAATCCCCATTGGAGCACCGCCGGCCTGTCGGCGGTGCTCCCGCGGTCCTCCGCCCTGGCGGTCTTTGACCGCCAGGGTCAGAATGACCGCCTATGTCTTTAACTAAGCATGGAGTTACATCTGTAAAATGCTACATTTTTCACTATACGTTTCTCTTCATTTCACTACAGGCAAAAGAATAGGATGGCCCAGTATTTTACTTATTATTTTTCAGCAAACATTCAACACACCTTATTAAGCTCATTGTCTCTAAAATAAATATGTATTATAATAAGTGAGTCAGTGGTAACATGTAATACAGCCGTTCAGCCTCCTGGTTCATGATGTCACCAGACTTTATAAAATAGGATCATATTAAATGGTTATTCGTCATGTATCCCCTCTCTATATCTCTCTCTCTCTCTCTCTCCCTCTCCATATATATGCACACACACAAACAGCAAATCCCGCTGCCTCTGATCACTTGCAGCCGCATTCTGTAGTGGGCTCAGGTGGCCCCAATTATCATGCCACAAATTCCTTTTATCCAAAGAACAGCCACATACACACTTAAAGAGCAGATGATTTATTCAAGCAACTTCCATCTGACACGTTTCGGCCACACAGTCTTTGTCACGGGTCATGAGCGATAAAGGTTCAAACCAACAAAAATATTGAATTTATGAACACCAAAAAAAGGTTAATACCTTTGTAGGTTTCTGCAATGTAAGCAAGGTGTCAGCCATCTTGGAGTGGAGCTCATACCCATAAAGTATATATCACAATAATGCAGGGGTCTTCAAACTAGGGGGCAGGCCCCCCTACGGGGGCCTCAAGTGATCCAGGGGTGGGGAGCGGGGGCACAAGGCTTTGGCCAAAAGGATTATGTAGATAATAGTGCTTTGATTTAAGCTGAATTTTTTTTATTGCATTTGTAAAAAGCTAACAGAACTTAACTGCAATGTTTAAATAAGTCCAGACTTATTTAAACATTGCCAACTTAAATGAATAGTTATGAAAAATTCAAAGAGGGGGCCCCGATTATTTATTTTTTCCCACTGGGGGGGCGTAGCATTAACAAGTTTGAAAACCACTGTAATAATGCAGTCAGCATTAGAAATCAAGTTCTATGTTTTTTGACAAACTATACTCAAAATAAATGTGTGCACACTAGAATTGATCACAGATAATTTCAAATCAAAGCATTTTGCATAGCTACCATAATACGTGAATGTAGGTCATAATTAAGGCCATAGGCACTATGCAATGAAGTTATGCTTAAGAAAATAGCCACATATTTACAACAGAAATTGTACATGCCTTTGAGTTATGTAATATGTTTCCCTGCATCAATACTCATATTTAGTTAACATAACATAACACAGCACAAGACAGCACAGCACATATACCAACCAAAATAAAATAGAAAAATATGAATTATTAAATTAATCTGCCTACCATGGAGTAATTTCTGAAAACATGCAGGGACCCCTACGTGTGCAATGTCAAATCATATCAATACAATTGCACAATTATGCCCAAGTAGGCAATTTATGCATGCACTGCTCATCTGCCATTTTTAAACCAAAGTATGAATCAACAGCATGTTGAGCAACATAACTAAAAGAACAATTAAATCCTTAGTTACAAAAGTTCCAAGATCTGGTATGCAGAGTTCCCAATGCGCCTGTGTGAATAAAACAAAGCATAACATGTTTTTCTCAAAAACATTTACAAGAACCTTAACACTATCTGAAGCATTTAGCAGAAACATATTTATAATCCCAGTTGCAGATTCAATCCAAATGAACGGCCAATTCTTCTCCAAAATGTAAACCATTGGGAATCTGAGTATCAATTTTTTTTATATATTTAGATTCTAATCTATGCAAATTGTTGGCCCTATTTCCCCTACCCCCTGCCACCACCCCCATCCTCAATACTGTTCTTAGTTCTGCCAATCACAAAAAATTCCAGCAACTCATTATTTTGAAAATGTAAGTCATGCAAATATCCAGCAACTGGATATTGCTTGTCATTGTGTTTAATGGCCCTCATATGCTCCAGAATGCATGTTGGATCTGTCAGTTCTTGGCGTGGTTCCCCCGTCTTTTTGCCTTCTAACCTCCTGTTTTGATTCTGTGCTGAATTTTGTTTCTGCTGGCTTTTGGACTCTGGGCAATTTACCACTGCTGACCACTGCTAAAGTGCAAGTGCTCTCCGTCCAAATTGTATTGGTACCTGGCTTACCCATGATTGGCATATTTGATTTACCATTAAGGCCCTAGTAAAGTGCACTATGTGTGCTCAGGGCTGGTAAATCAAATGCTACTGGTAGGCCTGCAGCCCTGATTGTGGCACCCACATGAGTAACCCTGTAAACATTTCTCAGACCTGCCCCTGCAATGTCTCTGTGTGCAGTTTTAAATGCCAGTCCGACCTGTCAAGTGCACCCACTTGCCAGGCCCAAACCTTTCCTTTTACAACATGTAAGTCACCCCTAAAGTAGGCCCAAGGCAGCTCCATGGGCAGGGTGCAGTGTATTTTAAAGGTAGGACATGTACTGGTATGTTATACATGTCCTGATAGTGAAATACTGCTAAATGTGGTTTGCACTATTGCAAGGCCTCTCTCTCCCATAGGGTAACATGGGGATTGCCTTGAGATAACTTAAGTGTAATTTCCCACTTGGAGCAGATAGAGATGTCCAGGTTGGGGTCTCTGAACTCACAATTTAAAAACACATATTTTTGTTTAGTTGGTTTTTAAATTGCAAGTTTGAAAATTCCATTTTCAGAAAATGGGTATTTTCTTGCTTAACCATTCTGTGCCTCTGCCTGCATGTGTGATACACATCTGGGTCGGGATGGCAGTTGTGCTGTTTGTGAATTCACTCTAGACAGTCACACAAAGGGATCTGAGGTGTGCCTTGTGTATCCTGATGGGTCTTCCTGGGCTAGGGTGGTGGGAGGAGCGGACAGTTGCACCTGAGTTTGACTGTGGCTGTGCATACACTTAGTCTCTAATCCCCTGTAGTATCTCTAGGGACAGGGGTGGAATGGGGGGAAAGTCTGGGTCTTGGGCACTACAGCTACCTTCCATTGAAGTTTGCCTACTTTAAAAGCAGAAATGAGTATAAGTATTGAACCTCTGAGACCACAACTTTAGAATCCTTCTGGACTGAGGACATTCTGCCAGGAAGAAGAGCTAGATGTTGTAGGATGGACTGCCACTCTGCCTGTTGCTTTGCTGTGGTGGCCTGTTGCTTCTGTCCTGGGAGAGAAAGGACTGGACTTTTGCTTTCTACATCCTGCTTCCAAAGTTTTTCCAAGGGCTTGGACTAAGTTTGCCTCCTGTTAGAAGTCTCAGGGACATCAAAGACTTCATCTGCCAACACATGGGTTCTCTTGCTAAGAGTCTTGACTTGCCTGCAAAGTGGTGCCAAATCCAGATCCTGGGCCCTTGGGAGTGAGTTCTGGTGTAACTAAGAAGAAACCAAGTACATCGCCTCCAGAGCAACTGCGGAACTGGCGCTGCTGTATGACTCTGCGCCGCTGCCTGTACCGGAACTGTGGTCCCTACTGAGTGCAATGACTGTGACTGATGCCACAGGCCCAGTTTCTCCACAGCACTTCCAAAGTCCCGCCACAGCATTAGTTCTGAGTGCCTTGTGCCCGACGTCTGGGACACCCGACCCCAACTCCAACCCCGTGGTGTGATCGGGACACTGCGAAGTCGATGCCTCGCATCTTGACCTGCTGGATTCACAGACTCTGCTGGATAGTAAGGAACCAACTCCTTCTCCCCGATGCCACTTGACCTTCCCTGCAACCGCAAGGAACAGACGCCTCACCTCCCCTGCCTAGCAGTAAGGAACAAACACCTCACCACTCCGGTAGCAGTAAGGAGCCAATGTCATACCGGCTCCAGCAACGCCTCACCTCCCCAACACCATGCAACAACTGTGTTTCCTTATTTCCAAAGGTACTGTACCTGGGGTCCGTGCAACTCCGTGACCGGCTTGCACTCCCTCATGAGAGGTGTTGGATTCTTGGGAACGACTCCGTCAAGATGTTGTGATAACCCAAGTTGGAGCTATTGTGCTTCAAAACATTTTGCTCAGATTTAATCTTTACAAAATTGTATCTTTGCTTGTGTATGTTTGATTTTTATCGTTCTGGTCTTTTATTACTCAGATAAATATTGGCTATTTTTGTAAACTATTGTGAAGTACATTTGTGGTGTTTTCATTGTGTTACTGTGTGTGTGTGTGTGTGTGTACAAATCTTTTACACATTGCCTCAGAGTTAAGACATGACTGCTCATGCCGAGCTACCAAGGGGGTGAGCAGGGGTTATCTTAGCTGTGTGACTCTTACCCTAACTAGAGTGAGGTCTCTACTTGGACAGGGTGCAAACCATTGCCAACTAGAGACCCCATTTGTAACAATACGCTTTTTAGCCCTCTGGATCGTTCTGCCAGTATAGTTTATTGCACGAGCATTTAATGCCATGCACGCAGTAATCAGAATTACATGTCAAGTGTTTTCTGATCTCAAAATCTCTTTGTGAGGGATCTTAAAACGCACAACGTTCTTGCTACTTTTACATACTTTACAACTCAAGACAACTGAAGAATTCCTTTATAGTTTCTATAGCGCAGAGGGTTTTCTCATCTTGGATAAGACTGTGACACATAGGGCTTGATTACGACCTTGGCGGAGGGGATTACTCCGTCACCAATGTCACGGAAATCCCGTCCGCCGTATTATAAGTTCCATTATATCCTATGGAATCTGGCGGGTAGATTTCTGTTACATTGGTGACGGAATAATCCCCTCCGCCAAGGTTGTATTCACGCCCATAGTGTCTTTCAATGATTTACTTTTTAGAAGAGTGATTTTAGGATGTCGCCCACATATTTGGCCAATGCAGTGTATGTGCTAAGCACATTACAGTGTTTAGGTAGAATAATCCTGACTTGTTTTGCACAATTCAAGATTATTGCTATTTGAATGGTCTTATGGCCAAAGCCTCTTTCTTTAAATCTTTTGACAATCTCCTTGCATTCTATGTCAAAGCTATACTTGGTATTGCAAATCATTTTACCCCTAATCAGTTCTCTGTAGAGGATACTGTATGTAAGACACTGGAGGTGGACACTCGAGGTGTGGAGCAAACTATTTCCTACGGCCCTTTTTTGAAAATGTTTTGTTACTGAAGTACCACCACAAGTATTGATCTGTGCAGCTAGCAATTCAACAGTGTTGTCACTAATCTTGGCTGCAAATTTTAGATTGTAATTATTCACATTCAGCCCCTCAGTGACTAGCTAACCAGTCTGACAACTACCTCTCCAGATGTCTTCAATATCTCAGCCAGAGTACGATGTGTTCATCGTAGCCAACTATGTTCTGGACCACCTGCTCTTCCCACAAGCCAATGAATAAGTCCTTATAGTTGGTAGTGAAACAGATGCCCGTTGCTGTACCCTGCGCCTGTCTGTAAAAATATTTATTGAAAATTAAAACTTTATTTAGACAGTATGTGATCATGTCTAAGACCATTTCTGTGTGGAATAAGAGGGATAATAGTCTCACTCTCATTAAATACTTGCATGCTTCCACTCCTTGTTCATGTTTCATGCATGTGTACAATGTGTTCACTTCCATGGTGATTAAGGGGAGATCATTTTCCTAGTCGATCCCCTCAATGATAGAAAGGAAGTGACGTGTGTCCAGCACATGTACTGATAAAAATGTAACAAATGGATGTAAATAGTGACCACAAAGGAGGAAATGTGGTGGTATTATCTACTGAGAAATGCATACAGGAATTCATGAGGAAGTTAAATGACCATAGTTGTTACCAAACTGTAAATTGACAAGAGATTACACAGTCCAAATGTACTTATTTAGAGATGCTAACAAATTAGAAAGCCTAGGGGCTTTTGGAACGGGAGGAACATTTATTCCTAAAATATAACCATCTCAAAATCCCTGTGTTTTATTTGTTGCCAAAATTACACAATCATACTATAAATTCTTCAGGGAGGCCTTTTGTTTCTTCATTTGTTTCCCCTCTCGAAAATACATCCAGATGTACAGATCACTACTCACGTCAATTTGCTACATCTTTGTATCTAAAACTCCAGTGGTGCACAGGATGATCACGCTATCACAGATTGTTTTATAAATTGATATATTAATCCTTTTACAAAACTACATAGTGCAAGTACTTAATCCTTTAAAATGTCAGCTTACTGCTGGGATTCGTTTCTTAAATTCTCACAGGACCTTACATCGTGAAAACGCTCTAGACAACTTGCAGCACTAAATTGTGACCAAAACAATGGCAAACGTCTTCAGTGCAAAACAATTATCAAGAACATGATTTACTACCTGTCTAGGAAAATCTCAATGCCAGCACCTACACCAATTTGGTCTATATACAATTTCTTTCAGTCAGGCATTAATATCAATTCATCTGACCCTAGCCATTTTGCTGATAGCTGACCCTATGTAGCAAACATACAAAAGCTGGTGGGAGGATGCTTGCAATACGTCTAGCCACTTGCAATCTCTTGGGGTAGCATTCTAACTCATTGTTCTTTTGCCCAGTATGCCTCCTCAGTTTGTGCACTTTTATATGCGAATCAGTCATGACGCTGCCCCAGTAGGAGCAATCCAGCCCAACTGCTAGGCCAGGGTCATCCTGGAACACTAGCAGCCAAAGACCGATTGCGGCCTGATTGTGGCTCATCAGTCAGTTGTAGCCTGGTTCCAGCCTGTTTGATTAATTGCTCTAAGTCACCAAAGGAGGTGGGACTTTTACTCACTGTGGCACTCGACGCAAGCTGCACCCAACTGCTGATGCACAGTTAGGCTGAAACCGGTCTTGGGATGCATATTTTCCAGTTCAGAGAGGACCTGCCAGTGGTTAGACAAATTGCAAGCATTTGTCCCATAACCTTTTGTGTGTTGAATGAACTCATCATGAACTCCCATACCTAGCATCTTGCTTCCAGAATCTTGGGCAGGAATTTCGAGGTGTATAGCTTTTAGATTGCTCCTCCTCAGAAAATCTGCGACTCCTTAAGCCATTGTAAAAGTTAAATAAAAATAAGCAGTTAACATGAGGAAACAAAACCAAAAATGTACAGAAACCGAATTGAAGCATAGCAAACAAGCATTTGCAATACAATGGGTCTCGCGTTTGCTATTAGCATTGTAAACTCCTAACCAGACTTTTCTTGCCACATAAATTGATAATTTAAAGTAAAACAGTTTCACATAACTAACCGGACTTTTCTTGCCATATAAACTGAAAAGTAAAAGTTTCACATAAGCGAGCCAACCTCCGCCATCAGCGCAAAACAGACACACAAAGGGAAATAAAAGTTTGCTTGCAGTGAAACCTATCGGCAAAAGTGCAGTTATCCATGTAACCGGCAAAAGTGCAGTTATCCATGTAACCGGCAAAAGTGCAATTACCGATGTAACAGGATTGGTGTCCTACAGAGTGCTAGACCACTGCCCAGCGAGATCGCACTGCTAAATAAAGAGAAAAAGAAGTCCAGAAACCAGACAGAAAACATTGAGCCTCATATGTTTTCAGTAGTTGGTCGGTGGAGGGCTAAACACCGGAAAAGGCATGACATATGCATGCCTTTCACTCATGAAAGCCAGCAGGTGTTAAAAGGCAAGCCCACAAACCGATTAAAGTGACTGACATGACATGCATGTGGTTAAAAGCCCAAAGAGAGATTACAGAAGGGGATGGAGCGCTTAGCACTCGCCCCTAAAACAATGCAGCCGTTGGTTTCGCGGATATTAAGTGATCAAGTTTCCTCTTGCGAGAGGCAAGGTTAAGAGTCAGACTATTGTACGTACACAACAAATGTTTATGCTATGTTGTATGCACATTATCGTTACCTACTCTACCGCCAAAGAATAAGTAAACAGAGGCAGAAAGTAGTGATAGTTAGCATTGTTCTTTCAATACAAGTGTGAGAAAGTTTCTGATTCGTTACACACGACAAGAGCGCACCTTTCCCACAGTAATGTTTCACTATCTATTATCTTGCAGTTACGCTGAAGAACATGTCAAACACTCTGGTAACCAGCTGTACAACACTGCAAGCAATTATTGGTGATGGAGTTTAGACTGACAAACTACGTCAGCTTAGACTGCCATTGCCACCTTGAACAACCTCGCCCACAGAGGAGTGTATTTAACCCATTTCAGCACTCGTAAGCGTCGCTATTTAAGTCACATGCAGACCTATAGAATGCTCTGACCCTACATTGCCAACAATTGGAATTACACAGTTGGTGAAGCAGCAGGTTGTAACTGCACGCAACAAGTTATCCTAGTGTTGTCTATCACCAATAGATATCACATAGTCTTCTTATCCGACGGAGAACAGCCTCATACTGCCAAAAAGATATGCAGAGTAGGAAAAACAGGAAAAACTTGACTTAATGAGTACTTGACAAAGAATCAAGCAGCTTCAGGCTGAAGGGTTCGTTTTCTCACTGCAAACCTTATATGTATCTTTATATTAGTTTTGGCAGGCTTCATTGTTGTAGGCAGCTTAGTGTTCATAGTATAATAACCTGGAAGGTAAAAATAGATTTCAGTGGCAGACCTTCAACAAGTAGTGCTCAGCGTACAATTTCGTAGTGCCATTCCGGCCAGAATGGAGAACGCATCACGTTAGTGTTCAGAGGTACTAAAAGCTAACCGGAAGCTAGCGCTGACGTGTCTAGCTCAGACCAAAGTAATTTATGGGTGCACACTACGTAAAGGTTCTAACAAGTTTCCATAACAGGCAGATCCTTGGGATTCAGGTAGTGTAACCTGTTATCCGAGTGATTTAGTTAATCAGTCAATCAATCAGGAATTTGTAAAGCGCACTACTCACCCGTGAGGGTCTCAAGGAGCTGAGGAGTGGGGGGAGAACAAGGGGGAGGTGCTGCTACTGCTCGAACAGCCAGGTCTTGAGAAGTTTCCCGAAGGTAAGGAGGTCTTCGGTCTGGCGCAGGTGGGTGGGAAGAGTGTTCCACGTTTTGGCAGCGAGGTGCGCAAATGATCTACCGCCGGCTGTAGTTCTACGGACGCGTGGGGCGGTTGTGAGGGTGAGGTTGGCGGAGCAGAGATGCCGGGTTGGGGTGTAGAAGGAGAGTCGTCTGTTGAGGTATTCTGGTCCGGTGTTGTGCAGTGCTTTGTGATCGTGGGTGAGAAGTTTGTTGACTGGGAGCCAGTTGAGGTTTCTCAGGTGGTCTGTGATATGGCAGTGGCGGGGGATGTCCAGGTTGAGGTGTGTGGAGACGTGCTGGATGCGTTGCAGCCTCTTCTGGAGTTTGGCTGTGGTTCCTGCGTAGAGGGCATTGCCGTAGTCCAGTTTGCTGCTTACGAGGACTTGGGTGAGTGTTGTTCTGGTTTCATTGGGGATCCATTTGTAGATCTTTCAGAGCATGTGGAGGGTGTTGAAGCATGAGGAGGAGATGGCGTTGACTTGCTGGGTCATGGCTAATGAGTCCAAGATGAATTCTAGGTTGCGTGCGTGGTAGGTGGGAGTTGGAGTGGCTCCGAGAGTGGCAGGCCACCAGGAGTCATCCCATGCAGAGGGGGTGGAGCCAAAGAAGAAAACTTCCGTCTTGTCGGAATTGAGTTTGAGGCAGCTGCTCTTCATCCATTCAGCGATGGCCTTCATTCCTTCATGGAGGTTGGTCTTGGCGGAATCCTTGGTGAGAGAGAGGATCAGCTGGGTGTTGTCAGCATATGAGATGATGCTGAGGTTGTGGGATCGGGCGATGTTCGCGAGCGGGCCATGTAAACTTTGAAGAGGGTCAGACTGAGGGACAAACCCTGGGGTAAGCTGCAGATGATTTCATTGGCCTCCGAGCGGAATGGTGGGAGGAGGGCTGTCTGGGTTCTGCCGGTAAGAAAGGAGGTGACCCAGTCCAGGGCTCTGTCGCGGATTCCTGCATTGCTGAGGCGTGAGCCTAGGGTGTGGTGGCAAACGTGGCCGAGACGTCCAGGAGGATGAGGGCTGTGGTTTCGCCATTGTCCAGTATGGTTCTGATGTCGTCGGTGGCAGCGATGAGGGCAGTTTCTGTACTGTGGTTGCTGCGGTATCTGGATTGGGAAGAGTCTAGGGTGCAGTTCTCCTCAAGGAAGCAGGTTAGTTGTCTGTTGACAGCCTTCTCGATTACGTTTGCCGGGAAGGGGAGCAGGGAGATAGACCGGAGGTTCTTGAAGTTCTTTGGGTCCACCTTGGACTTTTTGAGGAGGGTGTTGATCTTGGCGTGTTTCCAGCTCTCCGGGCAGGTGGCGGACTTAAAGGAGCTGTTGATGATCTTCCATAGTTGGGGTGCGATGATGGAGCTTGCTTTGTTGAGGTTGTGGTGAGGGCGGGGTTCAGATGGAGAGGTGAATCACTACACGAGAGCTCTTCTAATGTGCTGAACAAATCAATTCACAAAGAAGCAACAATGCTCCCAAAAAAACTAACCCAAACCCCAAAAAACCTTACATACAAATGCGGAATTGGTCTGTCCTTATGTTTTCACAAGTCGTTATCACTGTAGAATTACACTACCCACGTTAACTAACAATACACTGGGCTGCCAAAATACTAAGTTAACATAAATTTGGAGGTGGTTATAGTGAATAAAATTCACTCATACCTTGTCTCAGACCATTGACCAACACAGTGCGATAGCAACCGACTACCCAGTAGGTGGTGAAACAGATGATTTTCCGACCCTGACATCGGGGTCACATACTTACCACATAATGCAAAATGCCATTTGATGGATAGGGTGTATCACGAGCAGCGTTTTATAAACCTTTTCTAAACTACAACCTTCTGATGTAATTTCTACATAAATTATGAACAATCTGTAGCAAATAGCCACATGCTTCTGAAACCACCCATCGGATAACAGTCCTTCCAAAAAGTATGTCCTTACTCGAGATCTATTGAGAGTGTCTCAAATTCATTATTTCACAACCTGACCGCAAGCTATAGGTATCACTTAAGGGAATCACCTCAAACGACATCAGCTTCAACTGTCATCGCAACTTTTTTTTTTTTTTTTTTTAAAGATTCTGCCATAAAAGCACTATCTCTCCAGGCAGTAACCTTTTCAACTTGAAGTTAAGTTTAAATAAAGTCCAAATAGTTCCAGATAACCGCTCCTTCCAGCTGGTAGCACCAGACCATATTATTAAACAACTCCCCCGGCACACGAAGATTACTACATTTTGCAAACCGCTAGGAAATCATGTGCTATTACTGCCAGATAATCCTGGACAATACATGAACTTGACCTGAGACAATGAAGTAAATGAATTCAGATCAAAACATTTGTAGCATCAGTCTAGTATGCTTCCTAAGGGACGGCACATGTACGTATAGCAAATGCAAACATCGCTAAGAGGCTGAGCCAGGCGTCCTTAACTAATACAATACAACGGGCCACATTACAAGACACTTAAAACAAACCAAATATAAGCGTATATGATTACAACACGCTGGATCGTTTTCAAGTTTAAAAGCTTGCTGCTTCCAGGCACAGTAAGAAGTCATACGTGACTTTTGTTGCCACATTAAATGGAAGAAAAAAAAGAAATAAAGAGAAAAAGTAGTGCAGAAACCACACGGAAAATATAACATAAGCCTTGTATGTTTTCAGTAGTTGGTAGGTGCACTCAAGGAGGGCTAAACACCAGAAAAGGCATGACGTATGCATGCATTTCACTAATGAAAGCAAGCGAATTTTAAAAGGCAAGCCCAGGAACCAATGTAAGGGACTGACGTGACATGGGTGTGGTTAGAAGCCCAAAGAGAGATGACAACAGAGGACAGAGCATTTTGCGCTCATCCCTAAAAAGTACAACAAATAGATTTTTTTCAGAGCCAGGTGGTCTAAGCAACATGAAGCACTGCTTTCTACCTGTGTTAAAACCACCTCAGAATTCAATTTGAGCTGCTTAACGTGAGGAGTTTGCCTGAAAAATTGTGAATTTTATTCTTTGCAATTTTGCGTTTTCCCGGAGATTTGCACTCACTGACTAAACAAAGGAGAAAAATTACAGTTTCTTTTTGATTGATAAAATGTGGTATATTAAAATTCTTCAGATTTTCTGAATTAAGATGGGGAAGACCTAGAGCGTCTCAAAGAGATTACCAAAGCAACAGCTCAGCCCAAAATGTAGCACGCCGCTAAACCTGTATTTTGTGTTGGCACAAATACACACTCTTTTCAGCTATTTGAGTCCATGTTAAAATGTAGCTTTAAGCACTTACAAAAGGAAAGTTGGCTTGCATTTAGAAGTAAAGTCACTTTTCTTTTTTCTCACAGTGCGCTTACCGGCCGCTGTTATATCAATTAATTTGCACAAAGCAGTTGGTTTTGTTTCAGAGGCCAATGACTAATTATTCGACCAAACATAGATTTATCGGTAAATTAGTTCAGTTGTCTCGCAGGTACCGTGCAGATGGGTGGGGAATAAAACAGCAAACAGCCAGCTGAATTGCAGGAAAGATTACTTAAAACAAAGATAACCTATCACCTTTAATGGCTAATGATTTAAAAGGAGATGATGAAGCTGTCTGAGAGGTATGCAAATAGATGGTGCAGTCACATCAATTTCTGGCGCTGAGACCCTTGCAGCAGATATTGTTATAGCAGATAAAGTCTAGTTCGAAGCTGTGAAGTATACTTGATATGACAAGGATTCTGTTATGGAGGTGTTGTATTTTTTAAAGACAACTGTTCGACACTTGTATTTCAGGAATCTGATTTAATCATCAGCTATGTTTACATCAGCTACATGAAGATCGCACTTCTCATTTGTTTGAAGACGATTTTCCAACGAGCCACTTAATCATGAAGTTGAAAAAAAAAAAAACATTGTGGGAAATAGTATTTAACGTATTAGTAGATATTTTTGTTAACCAGACATTTTCCCTATTATTACTATTATAGCCTTGATGCCCATTTCCCGTTTATTTTATGTAGCATACAAAGGAGATCAAATTGTGCTCTCGGCATTATTTATATTTTAGCCTATTTTACTATTTTTGTTTTGCCAGGCTTCGGAGATCTATGAGCCGTGTAACTAGACTAAGAAGTAGATGTATTTAATTGCAACCTCATTATTTCGGAACTTTCCTTGCAGTCACAAGTCCATATCATTTTATAATCGGTCCAAGACACTAACGTTTCTTAGTGTTTTCTTCATTTTACCACAGAATGTATTTGTTTGAAAGCATGAGGCTGTTAGAGGCCCGTGTTGGCGAATGAAACATTTTCTAAATGTCTTTGCACCACATTATTAGGTAGGGTACAAGAGCCTCATGCCGCGATTTTTAAACGAGTCTCAGAGAGTAGTTGAACCCTTTTGTGGCTAGCAGATGACCATTGATAATTTGTTACTTTGGACTGTGATAACGTAAATGCAGTCCTTGGAGGTCAGTGCCACCTTTTGTGTGTTAATTCCATAGTTGTAGGACATTGTGAGTATAAAGAGAACACTTTGAATGCTTTTAAAGCTGTTGTGGTCGTAAATATAATATTAAACACTAAGGGAGTAATGCCTGGTCTTAACCTTAGTACCTGCTGCTCTTTAAGTGAATTTTCCCTACCTGCTAATAGAGACCATATGTCAGGAGGATGGTGGGAATTGAGAGGTTAACGCCTCACACATTTTGGAGTTATCATCTTGCGGGCAGCTACTACCCCATCCATCTCCCATACTGTTGCTGGTAGAAAAGTTTTGTCCATTAAGTGGTTGGATAGTTTCTTGTGATCCTCACATCTTGCTCATAATTCACATTTTGGTTGCCATCTGACATAGAGAGGTTGGTGTTTGCTACGCTGACCTCCATTCTCTTAATCATAAACTCTTTGCTTCTTCCTCTACTCTTGTATCTAACACAGAAAGAGTAGATAAACTTAAATTCAGCTCTCCCTAGGCTTTACTGGAAAGAGGACAAAACTAGGTAGAGGTTCCAACTCTTTGGTGGTTAACCTGGGGTCGCCAACAGTTACTCAGCGGGTCCGAAGCTGTTTAGAAAATGAAATAATATTAGCAGCTTAAGAAAATGTAAACACATAAAATCGAATGTAAAATTAAACATTTTAAAACAGTCTATAAATATAAAAGAATTTTAACTTGGAGGCTAAAAATTAAGTTGCTATTTTTACCTTGATTAGACAAAGCAGCCCTAACAAACACAATCTGGTGTGTGCGTTTGGTAGCTTCAATTGAAACACTTGTAGGTGCGGACAAAAAGCATGCATTAGGAGCAGAAACATACATGGTAATGTGCTTGAGTCTAGCATATTACTTCGTC
This sequence comes from Pleurodeles waltl, assembly GCF_031143425.1. Lineage (NCBI taxonomy): Eukaryota > Metazoa > Chordata > Amphibia > Caudata > Salamandridae > Pleurodeles > Pleurodeles waltl. Next base: position 540,880,476 of record NC_090442.1, read on the forward strand.
TTTTAGAAATAACAGCACATGTCAGAGCGCTCCAATCATCCCAATAAAATTAAATTTTTGATTTTTGTAAATTGTTTGTGAATTAAAGAAAATGTCAGAACTTGCGTATTTGTTTGATATATGCTTATATCCATATTTGTGTGTATTGTTTTGATGTGCAGGTCATAGAAATCCATTAGGCCGATATCCCCGGCTTTCTATAGTTATTCAGCGAGGTGCCACTGAAGTGAAAAGGTTAAGAATCTCTAGTGTAACTCCTCTGTCCAACTCTAGAAATTCCTTGTTTGTATAGTCAGATAAAGTTTTGCCTAGTTGTCACATCAAGGTCTTCCCAAGGCCAAATGCTATGGGTAGGTATTCATTGGAAGGAAACTGGTTTGCCGAATACAGGGTCAGTGGAGAAAGGAACAAGACAACCCATATAAGCATTGTAATACAATCTTGGCCCTGGTTTATATAGACTTATTGCTGTGGGTGGAGCACAATGAGACTGTTAGCCCATTAGAAACTACAGTATCACCCTGGGTGTTTGTGATGGAACATTTCTCAATTTTTGACGTCGTTTTTCTTCTTTGTGAGCCAGCCAGTGGATAAATGTATGTTTATGGGACAGTCCAGACCAGGGTGTGGAGGCCATCGGTACCTTCTTAGAAATGTGCAGTTTTTTTATGCCAAATAAAATGAAATAACTTTCTGTTCTGCAGTTTAACAGCCCTGTTTAGTATTGTTTTATGTAACTTTTATAGTTTGTAAAGGTACATGAGTGAAACAGAGAGACTGCAAAGGAAAGTAGTGTGAAAGTAAGGATAGGAGTGGCTGAGATATTCCGAATAATGCAACTTCTTACACAGACCATTGTAATATTTAAGTCAGTCTCATATTTTCCGAATTGAAACATTTTCAATTGAAATTCTTCACAACAAAATCAATTTTGTTGCTACTCATTTATCTGCTACTGTTAACCACAGCCAATTGGTTTGGCTTCTTTCAGATATATTTCTGTTACTGTGGGGTATATCTGGATTCAATAGCAGAACGTTCACAGACGGACATCAAAATACTAATCAGGTGGTATGGCATAGGAAGCAAAACTTCAGTTAAATGTTAAGCATTAAATATATAGACCACTTCTTTTAGGAAGGTTTCCTAGTTATGCTTCTTAAGGCAATGGCAGTTTCAGAGACCCTCCTGCTTTTTCATCCCACTTAAAATCTTGCTTAAAGTAATTATTCACGTTTACTCCTCTCCTGTGTTCTATGAAATCTACCCTGTCAGACAAGCCGATTTGAAGGTCATGGTGAAGAGTTGAAGAAGAATAACTAGCATTGGCAAAGCCAACAGGTCTCGCCTGTACAAAAGCCTTTATCTTTGGCAAAGTGTTTTAGCCATGTCGTACACCAGTGTGGCTGCTATTGAGCTTGGCTTAAAGTTAGTGGTGAGGAGTGGCTTAGGGTTTAGTGGAGTGCCGGGGAGTAGGGTATTATGGAGTGGCATATAGTGGAGAGCCAGAGAGAGGAGGGGAGTGGGTTGGAGTGGAATGGGTTGGAGTGGCGAGTGTTAGAATGGATTGGAGTGGAGTTGTGCGAATTTGAGTAGAGTAGATTAGACTAGAGTGGACTAGTTTGGAGTGGATTAGAGTGTATTGGACTAGACTGGAATGGATTGTAGAGTATTAGAGTGGGGTGGGTTAGAATGGGTTGGAGTTGATTAGAGTGTCAAAAGCATAGGGTTGTGCAGTTGTGTTAGGTGCGGCTTGTAAGAGAAGCACTGCAGAATACGAAAAACTAGTGAGACTGCTACTGCTGACCCTGTTTGTGGCAAGTGTTATAAATGGGGTCAGTATGCTTGCTAATTTATGATGCTTAAAATTACCTCCATCATAGCAGGACTTAAATTCCCAACGTGCAGTATAACAAGGGTGAACACTTTTTCATATGACTTTAGTTCCAGTACTACTGGTGCAGCACACGTCTTAGCATGAATGCAGCCATGTCATATGAGTGTTATCATGTGACAGGGTGTGTGCACATCAAAATATGTATCTTTACTGTCAAAATATTCCCCAATTGTCATGTTTGACAAGAGTATGTATGATGATCGCTATGTGTGTGTCACTATGAAAACAAATCCAGCTGCCTAATTTAGACTCTACAAACTCACAACCTGTGTACACAGGAGAAAAAAATATTGGCAGAATACTTTTCCATATGTGATGACGACCGCATATATGCAGGAACCTCATAAAGAAGCATGAAAGTGTGAGTGGGGAGGGGGATAAAGAAAACTTGGAGAGTGAAAGCAGTATCTAAATCACAGCGCAATCAGCAGAAGGGCACTAATTAAGGTGAGTAAGTCTGTGCTTGGTCCATGCTCCACAGAAGAGCAGGAAGTGACACTAGTGTGCACGCTGGCCAACTAGGAGGCAGCAGAGTGGTGATCCAATCAATGGTAAGCAGTGGGCGGCTGCAAGCCCCTTATTGTACACAATAATATCTCGCAAGCGAGTGCGCATACCCTAATGCATGCAGCTCATGAAGGCACGACCCTAAAGACACAACCTATTTGGCTGCTCGTGATTGTTTAATGTCCCACGTGTATTTGCTCTACTGGTTCGCCTGTTAAGATTTTTAGAGAGTCTTGATATTTTCAATAAGTGATAGTAGGTGGATGAGGCCAGTAAGACTTCCACAGTCTGAGAGTGGGTGTCAGGGTGGAACACCTCAGTGGTGAATGTGGTTTCAGCACAGGTCACCAAAGTTGTATTTTTCACCATATTGGTCCTGAAGTTCATAACCACAGAGTGCAGTGAATCTGAAATATTGTACTTCTGTTTTTGCTGATTTCTCACCTTGTTAATATCAGCAAAGAACTGTGAGTCCCACACTGTGGAGGAGATCAGTTTTATTGTATAATGACCACGTTCCAGCACAACACTTTGATCAGTACCAACACGTTTGTGTGTAATTCAACTTGTTTCCAGCTAGGAACAGTTTTTGGAGAGAGCAGTCTCAGCTTCAAGGAGCTAAGTATGTAAGCCATTCAGGTAACTGTCCTCAACACCACAAGCTTCTTGGTACTCTGGGTTCCAAACAACAGGCAGCAGTGTTCGATGAACAAGCAGTATGTCCCTTCTGAGCCTAGAATATTGGCTTACCTGGGTGTCATTGGCAAATCTTCAGTCATGGTAGGATACAGGTGCAGTTAAGATTTCTTTATGATTTGTATTGCCAAAGTCAGGAGTTATTTCCTTTTCACAGCTGCTGAAAGCGTGGTGGGCTCAACACGCTGTTTCAATATTTAAAAAAAAAACATTATACCTGTAGATTGGAGCAGATTCCAAGCAGCTGGGCACTGGGTCTGACCACTCCCTTAGCAGTTCTATATCCAATTTTTCTTCATTCTTAAAAAATGTCAAGAGATTTGGTGTGGGTCTGCTTTACTTGGACATCAACATTGGCTCTTGGTGTCTCTGCAGTGAAAGAGCACCTTTTCCTTTTTTAAGTAAAAGGCAGCGTCACCTGTGAAATGAAGATATCCTTGGGAGGCAGGTAATCCAAGCCAACTGATCAATTGTATATCAAGTCAGTTTAAGAACCTTCCATTAGATCTGTAGTGGGATGGTCATTATAAAAATAGAAAAAAATCAGCTTCAAATGATTTTTTTTTTTTTAATGCAAGCAAACAAAGTTTAAACCACCATAAAGTCTCCACAAACACTATAAACCATCTGTCCACATGTGCCCCAAAAGAGACCTGATGGTTTCTAGATAATTAGTGCCCCTGGATAAAGAATTATACAGTGTTCATACTTTAAATTCACCCTCTTTTTCATGAGATATTTTATACCCAAAGGACTGAGCAGTAACTAACTCAAAGTTTTCCCAGAGGGGTGTCAGTGAACGCACCTAAATGTTGTCTCTTTATCAAAATTGCTGACCTTCAAGTCAAAGCTGACTTGTAGCTATACCAGTTTCAGTGTACAGATACCAGGTACAGCTTACAATATGTGTCTATTCCGTGAGGAAAAAATAAAAACTGAGTGTAATGAGAATTATAAATTTGCCGATGGCTGAGATTAATTTGTTTTTTTTTTCCATTGCTTAGTTATTTGTTGATGCAGATTTTCAAAGTGTATCAGGTGTGCTTAGACGGGGCCAGTGCTCACTGCCACAGGGGTAGGCCTGGGCAGAACTAGCAGAGTTACAAAAAAAACTGCGAGATTCGGAGAACTGAACGAACGGGCTAAAAAATATGTGTCCAGCTCATGGCTGATTTTTTTCATGCTGGTAGCGCATTTTGCTCTGAAAAGCAGCGTGAACTGCACCGCACGGTGCACATGGGCATGGCCATTTTGTTTTACCTCCTTTCTGCTGTTCAGTGCATGCTGCTGGGCCTATGTGTTTGAAAATGTCTCAGTCCTCCCCTATGTGAACTTTATCCCACTCACCCAGCCCTAATTTATTTTGTCAGTGTGTCTTTGTGTGTGTGTATTTTATGTTTTTTTTTTTTTTACCTTTTCTTGACTGAGTGTAGCAGATCTGACGCCAGCATGCCTCCATTAATGTTGCACAACAAAATTCTTAATAATTGTGCTGCATACAGTATATGCCTTACACATTATTTAGAGGTTGTTTTTCTTTTTACACACAAAGGCTCTCATTACAACCCTGGCGGTCGGTGTTAAAGCGGCGCTAAAAAAAAATGGAATCACGACCATGGCGGAAACCACCAACAGAGACAGCCACTCTAGCACTCCGACCGCCACGGCGGTACAAACAAACAGCGTGCGGTCACCGTCAACAGACAGACGGAAGAAAATGTACCGTCCACAGTATCATGAGAGGCTAATCCGCCACCTTTTCCGGGGCCGATTCACCACGAACAAAAACACGGCGGAAACAGGACTTGGAAGAGAAAACGCTCACCTCTACACACCCCACGAGAAACCAGGACTCCATGGAGCCGGAACTCCAAATTCTATCTGCCTTTGTCTTCCTGCTCCTCTACCAGGAGCACGAACGCCGGCTGCGACAACGACCACGGTGAGTACTGCACCTACGACACAGGGGAGGGGGGAGGGAAAAGAGAGTGACACACACGCAAATCCCCCACCCTCACCCACTACAACACACACACAAATACATGTGGATAATTACATTTACATCTCTCAACCTTCATTGGAAGAACGCAAGGACGAAAGGAAATGAGGTGAACGATTGTAATCAATAAAAATCCATTACTCAAAAATATATATATACACTATTAAAAACTATGTACACCAATAATTCAAGTCCATGTACTGCACCTACATAGTCTGTGGACCACTGGGCCCAAAATGCATGGGCGAGGCCCACACAAGATACCCGATCAAAATGGAGAGAACACTGCAGGGTCATCAGATCGAAATAAAACAGGCACCTCAGGGGGAAGGGAAGGGGGCACCTCAGCCGGATGAGTGCACAACGCCAGCTCCACGAGGGGGCACCATGCCCATCGATGTATCCTGGGGAGTGCAAAGCCACAGTCTCACAAGCTTTTACAGTGGGTGGTTTGCCCACTGCTTTATCCTGGGGAGTGCAAAGCCACAGTCTCAAGTCTCTCCAGTGGGTGGTTTGCCCACTGCTTTATCCTGGGGAGTGCAAAGACACAGTCTCAAGTCTCTCCAGTGGGTGGTTTCCCCACTGCTGCATCCTGGGAAGTGCAAAGCCACAGTCTCTGAAGTGGATAACAGTTCTTCTCTGGTTCAGGAGGGGGCTTTGTGCCCAGAGTGCTTCATCCTGCCAAGGACTGAGGTAGTGGATGCCTTTCTCCACTGATTCTGGAGGGAGCTTTGTTCCCAGAGTGCTTCCTCCTGTCAAGGACTGAGGTAGTGGATGTGATACTCCACTGGTTCTGGAGGGGGCTTGGTGCCCAGAGTGCTTCATCCTGCCAAGGACAGAGGTAGTGGATGTGATAGTCCACTGGTTCTGGAGGGGGCTTGGTGCCCAGAGTGCTTCATCCTGCCAAGGACTGAGGTAGTGGATGTGACACTCCACTGACGGTGGGCCTACATGGAAGCTGTCCAGGCCCCTGGAACTGACCACCAGCTTCGTACGACTGACCACTGGGGATGGCAGCCATGTCTGCGGTGGTGCCACTGGCACATGATGTGGCGTGGCCGCTGGCGGTGCTTGCGGTGGCGTCAGTAGCGGCGGTGCTTGCGGCTCTCATTGGCCAGCGTGCTGCAGGCGGTGGTGTCCTGGGCAGCGGTGATGGTGGCGGCGGTGTCCTGGGCAGCGGTGGCGGTGGTGTATTGGGCTCCGGTGCTGGTGGCGGCGGTGTCCTGGGAAGCTTTGCTTGTGGCGGTGGTGCATGTGGCGGTCCCGGTGGCGGTCTTGTCCGCCGTCCAGGTTGGCGGCGACTTCCCTTTCTTTCTCTGCCCCTTCCCCACCTTGGATGGTGGCGCAGCTGTCTTGCCACTCCCAACAGTAGTCCTGGGAGAGCCCTTTGTGGCAGGTGTTTTGCCCTTCCCTCTGGGCTGTGCCCAACTTCTTATGTTTCTGAGGTGGGGGACTGTCCTTGGCCTGGCTCCTTGGCACACTGGTTGCCCTGCTGCTTGGCGCACTCCAGAAGCCGGTTACTGCTGGCACCACTGTTCCTGGTGATGTGGTGGCTGAGGTGCTGGGTTGGGACCTGGAAAGGCATGCCCTAGGGGACGGAAGGGGTCGGGGAGGTGTAGTGAAGAGGTCAACATTTAAGAGCAAAAGTTTTTTTGACACACTGGGATGGGTAGATGGAGGGGGTTTGGGAGTGGAGGAAGAGGTAGTGGTCGTGAGGTGGATGGCTGTTGGGTGGGTGTGTGACTGCGTTTGTGTTGTTTGGGAGGTGGGCTCACTGACACACTGGTAGAGGACACAGGGGATGTGAATGGTAGTGGGGGTGGTGAGTGCACGTGAGCGGTGTGTGGTGATGGGCGTGCTGGTGATGGACGTAGTGGCTGAAGATGTAGTGCATGCAGGTGTGAGTGGAGACATGACAGGGAGGGAGGAGGAGGACACAGTGGAGGCAGTGGATGTTGGTATGTGTGCATAGGTATGATGCTTGTGTGAGTGCCTGTGGGATGTGTGGTGCTTATGTTTGCCAGAGCTACCCTTGTGTGTTGAGGTGTGTGCATGCTGGTCTGATGGTGTGCTTGGGATAGGCTGAGGTACTGGGGATTGGGGCTGGGTGGAGGAAGTTGGAGGGGGGAGACTGGACACAGGGACAATGGCTGCCATCAGTGCTGAGGCCAGAGTCTGAAAAGCTCGCTGTTGGGCTGCCTGACCAGAATGAATGCCCTCCAGGTATGCATTTGTCTGTTGCAACTGCCTCTCTACACCCTGGATGGCATTCAGAATGGTAGACTGCCCAACAGTGAGGGATCTGAGGAGGTCAATGGCCTCCTCACTGAGGGCAGCAGGGTTGGCAGGGGCTGAGGTGCCTGGGGCGAAGGAGATGCCCACCCTCCTGTGTGAGCGGCCACGGGGCACACGCTGAGGGGCTGCTGGGAGGGCGGTGCTGGTAGGGGGGGTGGCAGCTGTACCTGTAGATGCGGGGGGCACAGAGGGGCCTGCCACCGTAAGGGAGCTCCCATCAGAGGAGGAGTCGGTGACGCTGGTCTCCGCTCCTGTCCCTGCCGTGGATCTCCCCTCGCCCTCCGTCCCACTGGTGAATTCGGAGTCCGTAGTGTCACCCTCCAGGGCCATGTGGGATGCAGCTCCCTCCTGCTCTGGTGGCACTGCTCCTCCACGTGATGATGCTAATGCACACAAGAACAGGGAGACCACAAAAAGGGGGGGAAAGAAAGTAGAAAGACACGTTCAGTGCATGCAATACCGCTACCATTGGCGGACACTACAGACACAGCAGCCCCCTGCACTACACCATGCACTTAGAGTTCCCTAATTAATCACAGGGCCATGGGGTACAAGGCCTATGCCCGATTGCTACACATGGAAGTCACAGGAGCCTGACTAGGGGTAGATGGCTCTGAACACTGGTGGGGTGGGGTGCCACATGGCCTGCCTTATGAAGGGACCTTGCCTACAAAACTCGCCCTGGCCTAGGGGTACCCACAGCCCACCTCCATCACCCAGACACCTCCCAGGCGCGCTGAATCAGATGAATGTGACTGTACTCACCCCCTTGTGGCTGCTGTGATGCCCTCAAGCGCCCATCCAACTCTGGATACGCCACCGCCAGGATCCGGAACTTCAGGGGGTTCATGGTGCGACGGGCACCCCTCCTACGTTGGGAGGCCATCCCCAGCTGGGCCTCCGCCGTCTTCTTGCTCCAGCAGCGAATGTCCTCCCATCTTTTCCGGCAGTGGGTGCTCCGTCTGTGGTGGACCCCCAGGGTCCGGACTACCTTGGCGATGGCATGCCAAATATCCTTCTTCTGGTGGGTGCTGACCTACAGGAATAGTACAGGGGAAAAGGAGAAGATATAACCGTCCGGACCGTCACAGTCATTGGCCCATGTTCATACCCTTGCCATGACGCACTTACACTTACTGTTGTTTCATGCACGCCTCATTCCCCACCCCCCCCAATCTCCCATACAGCATGCTCACAGTGTACTCACCTGTTTGTCTGGAGGACCGTAGAGTAGCGTGTACTGGGGGAGGACCCCATACACTAGTTTGTCCAATTCCGATGTGAAGGCAGGGGCCCTTTCCCCAGACACTTGAGCCATTGTCGCTTCCAGACTGAGGTCACACCAGCACTTGCAGTGTAGGTCCTCTCCTGTCGAAGGTCAGGTATCAAGTGAGTGAACAGAGAGACAATGGCGGTCACGTCCGCGACGGTGCGTACCGTCACCTCCGGCGTACGTCATCATTGGCTCCTGGGACCCATAGGGTCCAATGTTAACCAATGCAGGATTGCGCCGTGGTCTTCGACCGCCTACCGCAACGGTGTACAACGTCAGCGCTGTTACCTCATATCCCCTTGTCCCACCTTACAGGTCAGGCAGCCGCCATTTCAGGGGGCCACATGGCATCAATTGTAAATGCGTCACACATATCTAGGCCTTGCATACACACTAAGACAGGCACATAGCGGATTGACAAATGTGTGCAATAAAGTTGTGTTTTCGCACCTCAGTGTTGGCTCACCCTCTGCTCGTTGTTCTCATCCATAGAGCACGTCTGCTGGGGCAGGTGAGGAGATGGCGGCATCCTCCGGTGTACAGACCGCTGGTGGACCTGTCAACAATGATAGAGCAAGATGTAATTGTCACCTACAGACTTGACCGTGCCACAATCCATGAACTGTTTGCCCAGTTGGAGCCAGACATGTCGTCAGCTATCCGCCATCCCACAGGTATCCCCCCTCTAGTGCAGGTCCTGTCAGTACTCCATTTCCTGGCAAGTGGGTATTTTTAAACTACAGTGGCCATAGCATCAGGGATGTCCCAGCCTATGTTCTCAAACGTGTTGTCCAGAGTGTTGTCTGCCCAGCTACATCGTTTTCCCCCAGGTGGAGGATTTGCCTACAGTGAACGGTGACTTCTATGATTTGGGACATATCCCCAACATCATAGGTGCTATTGATGGGACTCATGTGGCCTTGGTTCCCCCCGCAGAAGTGAACAGGTGTACAGAAACCGGAAGAGTTACTATTCGATGAATGTGCAGATGGTGTGTTTGGTCGGCCAGTACATCTCCCATGTGAATGCCAAGTTTCCTGGCTCAGTTCATGATGCTTACATTCTGAGGAATAGCAGCATCCCTTATGTGATGGGGCAACTCCAAAGGCACCGTGTGTGGCTATTAGGTGAGGACATGGACCCTATACAGTGTGTGTATTTGTCTGGGTCTGGGGTTGTCCCTAAGGGTTAGTGTGTGTCTAACAGTTGTCTCTCGACATTTGCAGGTGACTCTGGCTACCCTAACCTGTCATGGCTACTGACCCCAGTGAGGAATCCCAGGACTAGGGCAGAGGAACGCTACAATGAGGCACATGGGCGAACTAGGAGGGTTATAGAGAGGACCTTCGGCCTCCTGAAGGCCAGGTTCAGGTGCCTCCATATGACAGGTGGTTCCCTATTCTACTCACCAAAGAAGGTGTGCCAGATCATCGTGGCCTGCTGTATCCTACACAACTTTGCTTTGCGACAACAGGTGCCTTTTCTGCAGGAGAATGGTCCTGAAGGAGGTGTTGTGGCAGCTGTGGACAGTGAAGAAGAGGAGGAAGAAGAAGAGGATATCGACAACAGAAACACCGTGATTTATCAATACTTACAGTGAGACACAGGTAAGAAGACATCACTGCCTCCTACATCTGATACACTTGTTCGACCTCTCATCTGTCGGTCACTTTCACCCAGTGTATGGACCCTGATTTGTCACGTTCCCTTTCGATTTCACAGATGTGGGTCCCACTGTGTGACCTCTGCTATGTTACCTCATGGACTAGAGCTGTGTGACATAGGTATGTTGACAATACAATGGACATTGCTATTCCCCTCAGATATTGCAAATACACATTTGTGAAAGCACAGACTGACTCCAGATAGTTTTGTGATTTAAGGGTGTTTATTTAAGTGCTAAATAGTGGTGGGGGTTGTAAAATGATCAGGGGTGATGGTGGAGGAATGTCCATGGCAGAGTCCAGTCTATTAGTCTCACAGATGCATTGTCCAAAGGGGCATAGGAAGTGGAGCTGGGGCAGTTTAAGGATGGACAGGGTGAAGAAGTGGGACAGAATGATAACAATCAGGGTGGTCTCATTTCTTGGCGGGGGTCTTGGCATTGTGCTCTGTCTTTGTCCTGGATCTCAGGGACTGCTTGCGGGATGGTTCTCCATCTGCAGGGGGTGGTGGGGTGCTGGTGTCGTGGTCCTGTGGCAGTGCCTCCTGTCCACGAGCGCCAGAGGAGGTGGTGGGCAGTTCATCGTCCAGGCTATTGTCAGGTGCCCCTTGTTGTGCCACAGTGTCCCTCCTGGTGTTGACGAGTTCCTTCAGCACCCCTACATTGGTGCCCAGGGTGGTATTGATGGATTTGAGTTCCTCCCTGAACCCCAAATACTGTTCCTCCTACAGCCGCTGGGTCTCCTGAAACTTGGCCAGTACTGTTGCCATCATCTCCTGGGAATGGTGGTAGGCTTCCATGAAGTTGGAGAGTACCTCGTGGAGAGTGGGTTCCCTGGGCCTGCCCTCCCCCTGTTGCACAGTAGCCCTCCCAGTTCCCCTGTGTTCCTGGGCCTCTGTCCCCTGAACCGTATGACCACTACCACTGCCCCAGGTCCCTGCTGTTCTTCAGGTGGTGGGTTAGCCTGGGTTCCCTGTAGTGGTGGACACACTGCTGCTTGACGTGTCCTGGAGACAGAGTTATGGGTCTGCTGGGTGGGTGCTGTGATGGTGTTTCCAGAGGGGGGAGGCTCTGTTGTGGCTTGTGCCAGTGTGAGAAGAACCGACTGTCCCGAGGTTTCAGATGGTCCGGGCTGGTCAACTAGATCCAGTTGGACAGAGCTGCGGTCTTCACTGTGGGCCTCTTCTGTGGGTGGAGTGGACATGTCTGGAACCTCCTGTCCAGTGACGTTGGGTAGCGGTCCTGCAGGGGTGTAAAGGCATGATTATTGCATCTGTGTGTGCCATGGTGTGCAATGGGTGGGTGACCCTGTACCCCAGTGCTTGCATTCCTGTGTAGGACCTTGTGTGCTAATTGTTTAGGGGTGTGTGTGGGTATGTGTAGTGGACATGCATTGGTGATGGGTGTCCACTCTTTGTTGTTGCATGCAGGGCTTGGTGTTGGGATGTGTGGTTTGTGATAGGAGGACATATGTGAGGAGTTGGAGTGATGGTGGTGGGGGTATGTGATAGCATGGAGGTAGGGTGGAGGATGTAATATTTAAGAGTTGACTTACTAGAGTCCATTCCTCCATCTACTCCTGCGAGGCCCTCAGGATGCAGTATAGCCACGACCTGCTCCTCCCATGTTGTTAGTTGTGGGGGAGCAGGTGGGAGTCCGCCGCCAGTCCTCTGAACCGCGATGTGGTGTCTTGAGACCACGGAATGCACCTTCCACCGTAGGTCGTTCCACCTCTTTCTGATGTCATCCCGTGTTCTTGGGTGCTGTCCCACTGCGTTGACCCTGTCCACGATTCTGCGCCACAGCTCCATCTTCCTAGCTATGATGGTGTGCTTCACCTTTGATCCGAATAGCTGTGGCTCTACCCGGATGATTTCCTCCACCATGACCCTGAGCTCCCCCTCTGAAAACCTGGGGCATCTTTGTGGTGCCATGGGGTGGTGTGGGTGATGTGTGAGGTGGTGTGTGTTGTGATGTGTGGGGTGATGTTTAGGGGTGTGTGGTGTTTTGTGCATGGATGTGTATGTGTGATGGTATTGTGTGCCTCTGTATGCTGGTGTTGTCTTTGCTGTGCTCTCTCTCTGGCCTTCGTCTACATTTTTGGTAGTAAGGGTTTGTGGATGATGTGGGCTGGTGTTTTATATTGTATTGGGTGTGTGGGAGTGGTGTGTGTATCAGGTGTGTGTATTCGGAATTGTCCAATGTGGTTGTGTTTTGTAAATGTGTGTGTGTTTTGAGCGCGGCGGTGTGAACTGCCAATGGTTTACCGGAGTTGAAAGACCGCCGCGTGGATTAGTGGGTCGTGATAGTGTGGGCGTATTCCTGTTGGCGTGACGGTGGAGGTTTTGTTGTCGCTAGTTTATCACTGACCTTTGGTGTGGCGGACTTGTGTGGGTGTCTAGATTTTGGCAGATTCTGAGCTGTGGGTCGTAATAGCTGTGGCGGAATGCCGCGGCGGTGTGTTGGCGGTCTTCTGCGCGGCGGTAAACGGCATTTACCGCCAATGTTGTAATGACCCCCAAAGTGTCTGTTTAGTTTTTACTATGAAACCCTATAAACGAAAAAAATCAGATATATTCTGGTGGGATTCTAGCTTAAATCCTTCCAGTCAGTGCTATTTTTCATGTGATGCATGTTTGGGGAAAACTTGTCCCTCTGATTAATCACATCACAAATTCCAGTGGCCCTAGGGGACCAGGAATGTTCTGCTACTCTGCCATTATATAAACAAGTGTTTGCATTGAGCATTACAATTTGTGTTTTTTCTTTCTTGATATAGCTACTCCTGATCATCCACCACCGTGGCAGGAGATAGCCGCCCTGCTGCTGCACCACCGGATGGAGGCCATCCAGGCCGAATTTCACTGGATAGTGGCTTTGGAAGAGGCGGAGGCATGTACCTCTGCTCCTAGTCCCCAGCCAGCCTTGCCTGCCCCCATCGCGGCCACCAGCGCCGCAGGCTACTGGGATCCAGCACTGCTGCCACCCAGCGGAACACCCTTCGCATCCTGCAGTATCTGCCACTGCTGCGCCAAGAGGTAGCATGGCTTCACACCCTGCTACATGCCCTCTAAAGCCCTTTTTTCTGATATACATTCTTTGGTGGGAGGGACTTTTGTTGTGGGTTGAGATGGGGGAATGGGGAAGAGCAGTTATGGCCAGGGCTTTGAACTTATTTTGGACATTGAGGTGAACGGTAGGAGAACAGTGGGCCTGTTGTGGGTGGAGAGGGTGTTTTTTATTTCTAAAAAATAATAATTGGTAGTTGTTTTTTTCATATAACCGCAGTATGTCTTTTGCCTTTGCACTGCTTTTAGGATAGCCTGTTTATTTTTAATTGATAAAAAGCTGTCCTCTGAACAGTCACATACTATAAATCAACTTTACCCCCTAGACTTTACCTAGCTGATTCTGAAGTCCCTTACCATATAGTTATTTGCTGCGTTACTTACTTAATTTATACCCAAACCATACCTTGCTACCAGAGTAAGTACAACACAGGCTATATCTGTCTTATTTCTTTGAAGGTGTTTACGTTTGCCCCTTGTGTAGCACCCGAACACTTGACCAAGTGTATCCCAGTTAGTTATACCCTTGTCCTACTTCCCTTTGTAACTATATTGACCACAAAGGGGGTATGCCTATGTCTATTGCCCACAGCACACATACAAAAACATTCTTAATCTCAGTAGAAGTTACTAACTAAAGTAGTTCACTTCATTTCTTAGTTCTTTTAGCTGAATAAATGAAGCAATGTCTGCTACTTCTCTGAGTCTTCCAAAATCATATTGCAGGGTTTCCCCAAGTGCCTTCTTAATGGTGATGGCAGTAGTAGCGCCAATTTAGGATTATTCACAAGGAATATTCATCGTAGGCAACTGGAATGAAAAAAAACACATTGTTAGTGGGCTATTTATATGTTAAATAATCAAAGGCTGAGACAAGACTGCCACCATGGCACAAAGGCCTGACATCATTACAGAAACTAGCAATAGTAACATCTGAGCAATAGGGATCTAGTATTTAATTCATTTATTATAACAGTTAAAACTAAACTTACGAAATCCTCAATTCACAAAGAGTGGACCCAGGAGAAGGTTAAGAGTTTAAATAACAGGCCTGAATGATGATGTTAACGAATGATATTATATATGTATCCCTTTTTTGCGTGGGGGTGGGGATAAGTGGGGCTGGCATGGGCTATTGCTCAGGTAAAAGAAGATCTGGCAGAGTTGGTGTCGCTTTCACCACATGTGCCCCACCAAGTGTTTGATCCATGTTTTTTTTAAAATATTTTATTGAAATTAGTGCAAGGAAAAGCACAATGCATTAAATATTGGTAGAGTAGTATCCGTCTCGTCTTTAGGATCAATGTAATAACAGTGAAGATTGCCAAATAACATATAATACACAATGTACAATAGCTAAAAACTACAGAAAAATTAGCAGTTGTAGCAGATGACTGTACCAACATTTCCTTGATGATAGGTACCCTTCCCCCACATATCACCCAGATGGGAAGATGGGAGAGGACAGCATGCAAGGGAGTGGCAAAGAGGACAAGGGGAAGATTGGGGGAGCTGCAGCAATCACAGTAACCCTAGGTAGATTGGCACCACTACTTGGGGACACTTTCATCCATTCAAACTCAGCTTGTAATCCAACCCTTTAAGCCGCCACAGAGGGTGTCACTGGTACTGAATCCTGCAAGTGGCTGGGGAACAATCCACCCGCAGATTCACCTCTGCCACATTGTCAACAATGGCTCCCCAGAGTTCCAAATTTTGTTCACCATGATCACCAGTTTGCACTACCTGTAGCTGCCTCACCTCCGCCACTTCCCATTCATGCTCATCCTCCAGCCAACCATAAATCATTGGTACAGTAGGCCGCGTCCAACAGATAGCTACCCGTCGCTTGGGTTGTTCGGAGAACCCCATGCAGGCAGTGATCACTAAAGTTTCCACTGGTATGTGTGTGATCTCCCTCAGAATTTGCAGGATCTCACCCAGTAATTAACTTCGGTCCCATGTCATTTGGAGAAAGAATGCCAGATCTCACCCACACCTAGGGCAAGCAGCAGATCAGTTTTCATTTATTCTATGTAAACTCTGCAGGGTCAGATAGACCTGATATAAGTAATAAAACAGGGTGAATTTGAACCACGCATTACTATTCACCTCCTTGACTTGAGCAAAAGCTCTCTTCCAGGCACTCTTGGAGAGTGGCGCTGGCAGATCGGCAGCTCATCTAACCCTTGTCATGTCAAGCCGGTGATGCACTTTAGGAGCCTTATAAATGTGTGAGTTCAATGCCCTAGTGTAGTGGTTCCTTACCTGTAGTCCGGGGACCTCTGGGGATCCACAAAGCCTCCTCAGGGGGTCCGCGACTGTTTAGAAAACAAAATAATATGAACAGATTAGCTTTCAGTAATGACTTATTGGTTGGTCCCCGGATTCCAATAATGATTCAGTGGGGGTCCCTGGGTTCCAGTAATGATAAAGTGGGGGTCCACAGAAGTCAATAGGTTGTGAACCACTGCCCTAGTGGTTCTAGGATCTAACAGCATCTGCAAAGTCTGAGATTCCGCAGGCTCAGATGGAAAGTCTTGCCAAATCTTTGCAGAATGTGCGGTACACATTGCCATATTGTAAAAAAAGGCCCTTATGGAGGCCATATAGACCCTGTGCCTCTCCCATTGTGAGGGAGTTGCAGTTTAGGTAGAGCGCGCCCACCGTGTTGCAGCCCCCCTTCAAACCCTACTGCATATCCATCATGGACCGGATAGCCCTAAAGGACTTTAGCCACTGGAGGGGCAATACTCTAGCATATGGTGCCCAGCCTAACACCGGTATAACCGTGTGTCCCCAGGTCACTGCCACTTGTCTAAAAGTAAAGGGATGGTTTCTCAAAATATGCTGGAAATCTGAATCGTCACCCCTCTTTCAGAATGTATTTCTTCTCATACGGACCATCAAAGCACTCTAGTGCAATTTATTGTAAAATACACGCAAAATAATATAACTATAGGTCCAGCATCTCCAGGTCCCCCCAACTCTGCATCCGATTTTAGAATGCCCAATTTAACTCTGCTCCTTTTGCCAGCCCACACAAGGGACAGTAGGAAACTATTTAATTTAGTAAATATGGATCTTGGGCCACTATACATGGCTTTCTGTAAAACATACAAACATTGGGGCAGCAGAACCATTTTTCACAGAGCATCTCTGCCCATCACTGACAGAGGCAGGTGTACCCAAAAGTGAATCGACTCCTCTAGGCCTTCGAGAATTCTAACCATATTGAGGCAGTAACGGGCCTCTGAAGTGTTTGCCACCTGAATCCCCATATACCGGAATTGGTCACTTTTTCATCTAAGCTCAGTCACTTGGGAACAGTACAGTGTTTTTGCTTGTAGACCTGCAGGCCAGACTCCACACCGAATTCAGTCATGATCTGCAGAAGCACCCCAACCAACCACTCCGGTTGTGTGATGTAAGCAAGAGCATCATCCGCATAAAGCAAGACAGTGTTGGTGATGACCTTCCCCCACCTTGATACCCCACTCGGCCATGTTCTGGCAGAGTTGAATCGCCAATGGCTCCATCACCAAAGTGAAGAGGAGTGCCAAAGGGGGCACCCCTGCCTCGTGCCACTCTCAGTATTGATGCTGTCTGACACCACAGGTCCAGTGCGCACATGTGCATCCGGTCCGGCATAGAGTAGGTGCACCCAGGACATACAAACCGGCCCTAGCCCCATTCTCCAGAGAACCTCTTGGAGATAGCCCTAATTAAGCGCTTTCTCAATTTTCCCAGTCCCTCATCTGCCACAGAGTGCAGCACATGTAACAACCTCCATAAGTTCATTTGAGTCTCCATACCTGCATGAAGCTACATTGATCATTGTGCACTAAGTGGGTGCCCACCCCACGTAATCTGGTTGCGAGAGCTTTCGCGAATGTTTTGGTGTCAACCCCTTTCATAGACGGGGGCATGTAAGACCTGCATTATTGTCTGCCCAAAAGACTGTGGGGAAGACCTGGGATAGGTTAGACTGACTGGTCCAGTAGGACTATCGCCAAATTCTTTATTGGGAAGGAGACAAATCGTGATTCTTTCTGGCATGGCTACTTAAAGGGGGAACGCCTGCCCTTGGTTATTCTTTCACTACGACACCAGGATAGTACCATTGCTGGATCACATGCCAGAGTCCATCTCCTACTGCATGATCACAGTAGGCCAATTGGCAGAAGCCTATGGTTTCCTGGGTCCCCTGACCTTCATTCCGCTTGCAGCAGAGCAGGTGGAGGGTCTAGAAGAGGAGATCCAGAAGGAGAAATTGCAGGGAGTGATCTGGGCGAACAAGAGGCGGCCCTCACAGTTTCACTCAGCACAGGCCACCCATTTGCCACATCTGTATGTTTTCTTTCAGTGCACGCTGTCTATATTGCAAATCTGCCTCAATGGGGTCCGTCAAGAACCCCGATCTGTGCTCGGTAGAGACAGTCAATAGCACACACACTTTCGGATAACTACACATTCGGGAATCAGTGCAGAGGAGCGGCAGCATCAGAAAGGCCAAACACAACCTCAGGTCTCTGCCAGCTCCAGGGTTTCCTCAACCACATCCCTGGTACTTTCATCAGTGTTGGAGGCTGTCACTGCCTCCACAAGTGCCTTCGCTGCCTCCATTTCCGATTGTTGCTGCTCTAAATCCAATGTGCCATCCTGTCGGGCTACCACTCAAGAAGTGGAGCTAGCTGCTGCACCACCTTGATGCCGTCATTTCCCAGCTGGCCATGGGAGGCGTGAGCTTGCCGTTCAAATTCCAGAGCCGGCGCCAGGGTTCCAGGCAGTCCCACGAAGCCTCCAATGTAGTGAAAAAATTAGATTGGTCATTGTGAAACACCTTTAGTTCCACCAGGTAAAGGATCATGTAATGTAGTCCCATAGCCTTTAACTTCTGTTTGATCCCTCCCTCCAAAGGTGAGTCGCATCTGCTGCACCTGCCTTGTGTAATCAGGGAAAATGTGAATTACATGGTTCTCGAATTTGGGGTTCCCAGTGTGCCGGACCGTCCGTAGGATGGCATCCTGATCTCTTTAGTTAAGTACTTTCGCTATCACAGAGAGGTGGGGTGGCATGCCACCTTGACGTCAAGGCACAGTGAGCCCTCTCTTCCACAAAGAAAGGAGACAACTGGGCCAAGGGGGGATCGCTTATGCAATCTAGCATTCACAGAGCATCTCTGGGTTTTGTCCCTCTACATTCTTCTGGAAACCGGTGAATAGTACATTGCAGCGTAGTGATCATCCCTCTGTATCTTCAGCCCTAGCTTTCAACGTGGCTGTCCTGGCTGTGAGGGTGCTTAACACAGCTCGCAAGAAGGCCACTTCCCTGTGAAGTTTGGAAACATCCTGTTCTGTGGCCAAGGAGCATTCTGACACCATACAGAGATCTGCCCTCAGCAGGCCAGCATCTTGTGACACAGCCTCAATGGTTGCCTGACCACTGCACTTGAGGTCTCAGTCGTAGTCAGTATCTGTGTGCCTTTAGGGCCCTGCTGTTCCTGCAGGGGTTCCACTGGCTCCATTGGTGGGAAGTTCGCATGACACTAGTCCATGGGGCAGTGAACTGGTCCATTTTAGTTTGCTGGGTCCCTCTCTGCGGTCTGTCCTTCCCCATGGTTGGCCCCATCCTGTGGGTGAGCCGGCCTGGTCTCCTCGGAGTCCCTACTGTTTCTCACATTGGCGACAGTCACACAAACTGACAGGGCACTGCCGCTGGGGTCAGAGAATAATCCAAAGAACTAGGCGGGGGTCCCCCTCAGTCACCAACAACATGTGTCTGAAGCCTCATTGGATCCAGTCTCTCAGGACGTTCTCAGGTGAAGGTCTTAGGCTACAGGCCGCCCGAGCAACCTGGCCCTGCCAGACAGGGCCCATTCCCCTTAGAGGCCCTCCGGTCCAGGTTACAGGTGAATGATTGCCTACAGCCCTCCACGAAGACAGAGCTCCCTAATCAGTGAGGGACAGCAGCTCCTGGTTCAGGACAAGCCCCCCACCATCAGCTCTACCGGACTCCCCCATATATCCAAGCATTCTCACAGGCTTGCACCTGGTCTCCAACAGTTGGGCTGCAAGGACAGGTGAAATTCCCTAGCAGTGGCACCTCATATAAGCCACCATCTCTGTTTCACCTTGCTCTCCTTGCAGCAGAGATATCCTTGTGTCACAGGGGAGCCACGTCACCCAGTTTGGAGAACGTGTGACCTCCCCCTCAGCAATGCCCCACTCCAGCTCCACTGTTTTCCAAATATAGGGGGTCATTACGACCCTGGCGGTCTGAGACCGCCAGGGCTAAAGTGGCGTCCGTACCACCAACAGGCTGGCGGTACGGAGACCCATATTTCGACCGCGGCGGTAGCGACGCGGTCGCACCGCCGGGGCCGGCGGTTTCCCGACGTTTTAGCCCCCGCGGTGATAATCCGCCAGGGCAGCACTGCAAGCAGCGCTGCCCTGGGGATTATGACTTCCCTACCGCCAGCCTGTTTCTGGCGGTTTGCACCGTCAGGAAGAGGCTGGCGGTAAGGGGAGTCCTGGGGCCCCTGGGGGCCCCTGCACTGCCCATGCTACTGGCATGGGCAGTGCAGGGGCCCCCTAACAGGGCCCCGTGCAGCTTTTCACTGTCTGCATAGCAGACAGTGAAAAGCACGACGGGTGCAACCGCACCCGTCGCACGGCAGCAACACCGCTGGCTCCATTAGGAGCCGGCTCCTATGTTGCGGCCACATCCCCGCTGGGCCGGCGGGCGTAAACTAGGTTTGCGCCCGCCAGCCCAGCAGGGATGTTGTTATGGGTACCGCGGGAGTGCGCCGCATTGGCGGCCGCATGCCAATGTTGTATTGACCCCCATAGTGTCCAGAGGGTGGACGATCAATGCCCCTTCCCCTGCCTTTAATGCAGCTGCTCCTTCCATGGATCAGTCACCTTCAGTGGCAATCATGATCCGTGTGGTGTATAGTGTTGGAACCCCTAGGGTCAGCGTCCACATGCCACAATGGCCTTCACCATTTCAAGGCACTCTCTCCTTTACGTGTGAGCCAGTCGTGTATCCTGTTGTGGAGATCATGCGACTGCCCTCTCAGTGATGCACCTCATCATTGTTGTGTCTCTCCAGGGTCTAGTGCTACAGCCCAGCGAACTCCCGCCCATGCACACCAAGGAGGGGGATAATCTGCATACACGGGGGCCACAACACTGTGAATCAAATCAAATCATTAACATTTATAAAGTGCGCTACTCACCCGTGCGGGTCTCAAGGCGCTAGGGGGAAGGGGGTCACTGCTGCTCGAAGAGCCAGGTCTTGAGGAGTCTCCGGAATACGGGGTGGTCCTGGGTGGTCCTGAGGCTGGTGCGGAGGGTGTTCCAAGTCTTGGCCGGCAGGTAGGAGAAGGACCTCCCACCCGCCGTGGAGCGGCGGATACGAGGGACGGCGGCGAGACCGAGGCCGGCGGAACGGAGGAGACGGGTGGGGGCGTAGAAGCTGAGGCGTCGGTTGAGGTATTCTGGTCCCTTGTCGTGGAGGGCTTTGTGTGTGTTGGTGAGAAGTCGGAAGGTGATCCTTTTGCTGACTGGGAGCCAATGCAGGTGTCTCAGGTGGGCGGAGATGTGGCTGTTGCGGGGTACGTCGAGGATGAGGCGGGCGGAGGCGTTTTGAATACGTTGCAGACGTTTTTGGAGTTTTGCGGTGGTCCCAGCATAAAGGGTGTTGCTGTAATCCAGGCGGCTAGTGACGAGGGCGTGGGTCACAGTTTTTCTGGTGTCGGCGGGGATCCAGCGGAAGATCTTGCGGAGCATGCGGAGGGTGAGGAAGCAGGAGGAGGACACGGCGTTGACTTGTTTGGTCATGGTGAGAAGAGGGTCCAAGATGAAGCCGAGGTTGCGGGCGTGGTCTGAGGGGGTCGGTGCGGTGCCAAGGGCCGTGGGCCATGCGGTCGGGGTGTTGTCCCATGCGGTCGGGGTGTTGCCAAGGATGAGGACTTCCGTTTTGTCTGAGTTCAGTTTCAGATGGCTGAGCCTCATCCAATCTGCGACGTCCTTCATACCATCTTGTAGGTTGGTCTTTCCACTGGCGGGGTCCTTGGTGAGGGAGAGTATAAGTTGAGTGTCGTCGGCGTAGGAGGTGATGATGATGTTGTGCTTTTGTACGATGTCGGCGAGGGGGCTCATGTAGACATTGAAGAGTGTCAGGCTGAGCGAGGAGCCTTGAGGGACGCCGCAGATGATCTCGGTGGGGTCTGAGCGAAAAGGTGGGAGGTAGACTCTTTGAGAGCGGTTGGAGAGGAAGGAGGCGATCCAGTCCAGGGCCTGGCCTTGGATCCCGGTGGAGCGGAGGCGGGTTATTAGGGTGCGGTGACAGACGGTGTCGAAGGCAGCCGAGAGGTCGAGGAGGATGAGGGCAACTGTTTCACCGTTGTCCATCAGGGTTCTGATGTCATCTGTGACTGAGATGAGGGCGGTTTCAGTGCTGTGGTTGGCTCGGAATCGGATTGTGAGGGGTCGAGAAGGTTGTTGTCTTCCAGGAAGTTGGTAAGCTGTTTGACGGTCTTCTCTATTACTTTGGCAGGGAAGGGGAGGAGCGAGATGGGGCGGAAGTTCTTCAGATCGCTTGCGTCGGCCGTAGGTTTCTTTAGTAGGGCGTTGACTTCGGCGTGTTTCCAGCTTTTGGGGAAGGTAGCAGATGAAAAAGAGGAGTTGATGATGGTCTGGAGGTGCGGTGCGATGATGTCGTCGGCTTTATTGAAGATGAAGTGTGGGCAGGGGTCCGAGGGGGCGCCGGAGTGGATAGAGTTCATGGTGGTTTTGGTCTCTTCAGTGTTGATGTGGGTCCAGGCGTTGAGGGTGATGGCAGGGGGTGTGGGTTCAGTGTTGCTCGGCTGGGTCTGGTGTCCGAAGCTGTCGTGGAGGTCGGTGATCTTGCGATGGAAGAAGGTGGCAAGGGAGTTGCCCAGGTCTTGTGAGGGCGTGATGGCGTTGGCGTTGGGGTTGGAGAACTCTTTAACGATGCTGAAGAGTTCTCTGCTGTTATGGCTGTTTTTGTCCAGTCTATCAGTGAAGAAATTCCTTTTGGCTGTGCGAATCAGGTGGTGGTGTTCGCGGGTCGCGTTCTTGAGGGCGGTCATGTTGTCAGCGGTGTGGTCCTTGCGCCAGGCTTTCTCTAGGGCGCGACAGGTTTTCTTCGATTCCTTAAGGGTGTCAGGGAACCAGAGTGGTTTCTTGGTGTTGGCCTGTCGTGGCGGGCGTCTGAGGGGAGCAAGGTTGTCTGCGCAGTTGGTGATCCAGTTCGTGAGGCTGAGGGCTGCGTCGTTGGGGTCGGTGGTGAAGGTAGGTTGGTTGTCGATGAGCGTGGAGAAGAGCTGTTCTTCGGGGATTTTGTTCCACTGTCGACGAGGGATGGGTTGAGTGCGGAGGTGGCGGGTCTCGCGTCGGAAGGTGAAGTGGACACAGCTGTGGTCGGTCCAGTGTAGAGCGGAGGCGTGGCAGAAGGAGACGTGTTTGCTGACGGAGAAGATGGGGTCAAGCGTGTGTCCGGCGATGTGGGTGGGGGTGTTCACCAGTTGCTTGAGGCCGAGGTTGGCGAGGTTGTCGTTGGGGTCGTTGTTCTGTTCCAGATGGAAGTTGAGATCGCCGAGGAGGATGTAGTCCGGCGAGGCGAGGGCGTGCGGGGAGACAAAGTTGGTGATGGAGTCGCTGAAAAGGGCGCGCAGTCCGGGGGGGCGCTAGATGAGGGATCCTCTGAGGGTGGTCCTGGGGTCGGTGCGAATCTGGAAGTGCAGGTGTTCTGCGGCGAGGGGGGTGTCTTCGGTGGAGGTGGTGACGCTGATGGAGTCTTTGAAGACAATGGCGATTCCTCCTCCCACTTGGTTGGTGCGGTCTTTCCTGGAAATCTTTTTATTATTATAATTATTTATTTATGAGCTAGCCTTACCTGTCATCACTGCTCCCCCTTTGCCCACAGTGCATCTCTGTACTTTTGGTGTAAGCTGTCCTCAGCTGGTCCTGCTGGCAGCGTGTGTGTCGGGCCGCTTCGTTCCCTGAGACCACATTGCCTGGGCCGACACCGCCGCTCAGCTCTCCCTTTTTGCCGTCGCACCGAGCCCAGGCCAACTGCACCTCCTGATATAGAGGCCGCACGGTTGCTTTGAATAATGGCACCTCACATGACCACATCCTGGGTACCCCAGCTCCCAGCTCTTTACAGCCATGTGGTGACTCAGCCTCAGATCGTTGTGCTTGGCCCAAGAGAGTAAGATGGCAGCGCAGGCCCCATGCCCCACCAGGCTGCCACTCAGTCCACTCTCGGAGGTGCAGAGGTCGCCATCGGCACGGTCTCCCCTCAGTTGGGTCCGATGTGATCATTGCGGTTATGGCGGTCTTGATACGGCTCAGTCGGTGGCTGACTGATCCGGAAACCGGAGGATTGTCACTGGCCAGGACAGGAGCTCAGAAATCTACATCCTTGTGGCCATCTTCCCCGGCCATGCCGCCCCGTGTTTGATCAATTTATGGGTAAATTCAATATCCCACAGCCTGGAGGAAGAGGGTTAGGGGTTTGATGAATGGATGAGAACGGGTAGGTGGGGAAAGGTGTGACAAAGACAAATACTACATAACAATTTTCGTCAGGTTGATGAGTAGCACATCATCATCATCATAAAATGTGTTGTGGAAGGAAATGAAGGAATGACAGTTCAATTGAATGCATTGCAAACAGTCCTTCAGCCCCAGAGACCCAAGTCATAATATTTATATATGTTCTATCATCTAGATTTGAAAATTACAAATTATGGAGGAGTGAACCCACACAATTCTAAAAATTCTGATTGTTAAAAGAAAAATGATACTGTATATAAATGGCAAATTGAGCGATGCATCTACATTGTTCTCGGAATGCCCTTCTTGGGTGCCTGGCTGAACCAGTCCAGTAAGGTAAGCAGGAGTGTTATAGAGCTTTTGCCTTTCATCCAGGAGAAGAGAAGGCCTTTGGATTGTAAAACAGTAACAATATTGTAGAGTCAGACAGAGAAGGACAGAAAGTATGCTTCATGAGGGGTGGACCAAGAGGCAGAGCAACAACATAGGCTGCTACAATCATTCTTGATGACTTGTGTGCGATTAACTGAGAAGTGAGAGCAATTTTACAATCAGTCCCCAAAGAAATATCTGCATGTACCTGGCTGATCAATCTCACAACTGTCATAAAATTTGGCCGAGTGCATCCAATAGGTGATGATGTGACATCACATGTCTGCTTCTAGTTACAGCGCCCCAACCAAAACCACATAATTAGAGGAGTTTGACATTGGGAAACCTCACTACTCCGCACTTCCCAAATCAATGCACCTCTCTCCAACCCACCAGGCTGACTAGGTCTCTTAGAGTCATCATGTTGGATTCCGTTTGAAGTAGATAACTTCTTTCTTCTGGCTTTTGAGGTAGTCCTGCACTGAGTAACAAATCTTTCCAACTCCTGACACAAATGAGGATGAGAGGTATACCTCTATTGCACTGCTGTTGATGGAGAAGAAGAGCAAAATAATGTTATCATTTTGTGTAGATTTGTATTTGTTAAGTAAATTGACTCGTCTGGGCCCTGAAGAACCAGAAATAAATACAGCAAGGTGTGGACCATACAAGTAATCTAGTTAAGTGTGAAAGGACCAATCACCTTCAGACAAAATCACCCATCAGTCCCTAAAAATTGCAAACCATTGAAATCAGGTTTAAAAATGAGTAGAACACACTCAGTATGGTTCAATAGTTACCTGTTCCAATCTAAGCATGGTGATGCACAGTTGTCATATTGTTACTTCTCTTTTCCCATGGAAGCAACTTATTGGCAGTCTTGTAAATTAATGATCTTTGCTGGGGCAGCCCTGTTACGGAATGAAAAAAAAGGTTAGGCATGGGATGGAGGTAGGAATTGTCTCCAATGTCTTTAAAGGGAATAAAGAGACGTCTTCACTGCACACTGAGTAAGTGGTGGGGCTGCATAAATCAGACACTAAATATATAATGTTCCTCTAGCTATATCCAGCAAAGCAGTTTGATGTTAATCTGAAAGTTCTATAGGGGTGGCCTATGCAGTCAGATGGGTAGAGTTTGTCCTCAAACTCAGGGTTTGCCCTGAAGGTGGTCAGCTAACACACTTGAGCCTAATCAGTCCCCCTCATTCTCCTTCTCTAGTGTTTCAGGAACAGTGTAATTGTGTGGTATGAAGTGTTAATTCATTTTAATCATGGTCGCTCTGGACACGTTTTGAGGAGAGAGACTGGTCCTTCTGAGTGTGTCAACTGCACCAGCTGCACTGAACACACACACACTCAGCAGGCTATTCAGCAGACCCTTCACACACTTTGGCTACTGGTCAAGCCAGATACTTTGCCTGCCTGCTTAGCTCTGGCCATTAACACATCTTCCCATACCAATAAAACAATTGGTTTTTGTCCAGACAGACCTCTTTTGGGTTGTCCAGATAGTTTTGGACCATCCTCTGAATGGTCATTGGTGCTGCCACTTGCTCAGCTTCTGTTGCTTTCGCCTCTGCACCAGACTTAACTACTGCCACTTGAAACCAAGTCATTGCAGGGGTTGGGTCTGACTCTTCTGTTGCTGGTGGTGTTGCCTGTGTTGTTGCTAGTGTTGGCTGCTGTGAGACAACAACACTGACCTCTCTGGAGGTTGAGGACTGCATCCCAGAACTTCTACCCAGGACTCAAACTTCCAGCTGTTACTCTTCCAGGTCTCTTGCTGGCTCAGTAATCCACGTCTTGTATAGTGCGTCATGCCTTTCTTAAAAAGGAATGAAAATGGGCAGTATTTTTTGTACAGTGGATCAAGTATTGTGGTACAGATGTACTCTATGGAGGATGCAATCTCTCTTTGCAGCCTTGGATCAACAGCCAAGCAAATGATTAAGCTCTCAAACAACTCGTGCTTCTCGGTTCATACTGGCGAACAGTTTCACCACCTTTTTTACCTGGTCCTGTAGAAGATGTATCAACCGGATAGCTTGGCTCCATCGCACTGTCCTCCTTGCTGACTTCCTGTGTGAAAACTTCAAAAGGAAGTAGCAATTGTGTCAGGCATTTGACTAGGCTCCATCTTCATAGTCATTCTTTTCCCAATGATATTCCCTCCTCTTTGAAGGGTATAGTCAGTGATCAGTTTGTGCTACTCAAACAGATGTTGCAAGGTGTAGTAGGTAGAGTTCCTGTGTGTTGGCACCTCCAGTATGAAGGCTTCCACTGGTACACTATTAGCAAGCTGAACAATCCTCAACTGCTTCTATGCTTTCAAAGAATTGTTGAAATGAGTGCTGATTCTTCTGCATGTGGCCAGTATGTTGCTGACTAGGTCTTTAAAAAAAAAAAATCTGCACAATCAGGTTGATGCAATGTGTCAGAGTCACCAGATCCTCAGGATCTGTGCACGTTCCAAACACGTCCACCACTGAACAGCTCCAAGACTCTGATAGATAAATCACAGAGGCTGAGAGAGTTCAAGAGGGGAAGAGGGGATTAGGAAGAGAGCAGCTGGGAAGGAGGCCTGTAGTAAGAAAAATGTTAGAACACACAATATGAAAATTACATCTCCTGAAATCAATACTAGACTATTATTCTAAGCCTAGTCATTCTGAAAACATGTTAAAATAACTACGTTTCAAGATGGCCGGATACCTGTAAGGGAATCAAGATTAATTAAATGAAAACTTTCTTATTCAAGTACTTTCCTTTACATGAGAATCAGAAAAACAATCTGACTAAATTTTAAACCAGTCATATAAATCCTGTTTTGAGAATGCATACTAGGACCATACAATATTGCTTCTAGAAACGCTGGCCTTCTGTGTACTCTTAAAATGTTTCAACACAAATTGCGCATATTGCAGATATATATATATATAGTAAAACATCATAAAAGGATTGTGCACCATGAATAACACAATATGGATTCAGAAAACAAATCACATAACTTGTCAACTCGAATATTACATAATAAATATCTTAGAATAGTGGCATACAATAAACAACATTAATTAAACTCGAGGAGAGAATTGTGCGTCTTACCGATTTCAGTGTCACCATGTAAAATACCAAGAAATGGTAGCACGCCATGAATATCAAAGTCAAATCATCATTAAACGAATTGCGCGTCTTGTCGATTCGTAAAACACAATGTAAATGTCAAGAAATAACAGCTCACAATGAATAACAAGATCAAAGTACAATGAAACGAATCGCGCTTCTTTTGCCGATTCTTAAGCCCCCATGTAAATGTCAAGAAATGGTAGCGCGCAATGAACAACAAAGTTAAATCCTCATGAAACGAATTGCGCGTCTTGCCAACTCGTAAGACATCATGTAAATACCAAGAAATAGTAGCGCGCAATGGACAACAATGTTTAAACACCATAAAACGAATCGCGCGTCTTGCTGATTCTTAAGCCACCATGCAAATGTCAAGAAATGGTAGCACGCAATGAATAACAAAGTCAAACATTTATGAAACAAATCACGCGTCTTGCCTATTTGTAAACTACCATATAAATGTCAAAACATGGTAGCGTGCAAGTAATTTGTTACTCATTAAAAAATTAAACCAAGAATATAAAAATTCTTGATAATGGCGTCCGGACATTCCAACCACCGTCTTACCGCCTGGAACAATGATCACCAATGAAGGATGTTGGGCAGAAGACTGGAAGATCCATATAGGCCGCTGGGACAGGAGCTCAGGAAGAAGCTGCTGCTCTGCACCGGGACCTCTGAATAGTGAGCACTTGGAGCTGGGCTGGCTCCCTTTTTATAGAGTCTTGGCCCAGCCCACAACCACACCCAGGCATGCTGCAGGGAAAGTCTCTGGAAGGCCCTGGAAAGGGACCACACCCTAACACACTCTGAAAGCCTGCAGCAATACATTGCAAATGAACAGTATTTGTAAACACATTAAAAATAAGTCTTCAGGATTAAACTCTGCAATGCAAAAGGTTAAACAACAACATATCAGCACAATGCATAAATTACGTTGTTTTGAGAGTGCTGGGTTTTTGCATTCTAGTCGCCAATAGAGCACGCACTGCCCTGGTGTTGACACAATGTGCCAAACACAGGACTCTGAAATTTCCACCATCTGTGACCATTCTGAGACCTCTGGGTTGCAACCATTCAAACATCTTGCTGTTAAATTCTTACAAGATGTTTGCATCTGTATGGGATTGCTCCAGGATGAACATCACTACTGTAGCATGCCGCTGAACGCCCTTAAAAGTTTCCTCAGTGCAGATAGCTGTTGCCTAATCCCCACATTAGAGATCAAGTGTGCAGTGATGCATATGTAATCAGTTGCTTGACACCTGGGCCACATGTCTGTCATCAGGTGGATAGTGTGAAAAGCACTCTGCTGGAAAGCTTGTCCAACCAATTGCAACACATTGTGATGGAGCGCTGGAACAGCAACTCTGGCAAAATAGGTCTAACACCTAAAAGCAAAGAAACAGAAAAAACATTTGTGAAACGTTGCATTTTTGCATTTTGAATCATACATAGTAAAGAGTATATAATTTAGTAGGGTTATCCTAAATAATTAAGAGCAATAGAATATTGATTCCAGTCCACGCCATAACATAATATTTCAATCTTACAGATGCAACTGTTTGCTTTATGCCCCCATATGGGGAAACACCTTTGGCAGACAGGGGGATGTGGGGAAAATGGAATAATCTGTCAAACAAAAATGATTGCTGGTGTGCACCTGTGGTATGCAGGGGTTGCAGGGGAAAATGAAATAATCCTTAAAAAATGAATGTGGTGGGCACTTATGGCAGACAGTGTGTGCAGAGGAAAATTGAACAATCCTTAAAAAATAAATGCTGGTGTGCACTTATGGCAGGCATAGGGTGCAGGGGAAAATTACATAATTGTTAAAAAATGAAAGCTGGACTGGTGTGCACCGATGGCAGGCAGGGGAAAATCACATAAATCTAACAAAATTAATGCTGATGTGCGTCTGCGGCCTAAGAGAAGATCATCTATAGCAGGCAGGGAGTGGGGGTAAAATGTAAAAACAAAAAACAAAACAAAAATTGCTGTGTATCACTAGGGACCATGAGAAATCCATTGGGAGGCAGAGAAGCTCAGGGAAAAATAGGAAAAATGCATATAATACTATAAACACTTTTCATACATATACTGCAGTCATCCTCAAGTACATTATACTGATATCAGGGAAAAAAGTAAAAATAATGAACAGAAAATGGCATAGACCTCTTCTGTCAACGTCCATAGAAATTAGCTCTGTAGACTGGAAAAAAGGGATTGATACACTCGAAGGTTGGCTGAAAATGCCGGCAGCATGGTCAAACAACAACAGCAAGCCAGGAGGCATGGAGAACAAATAACGCATGCAGGCCTATGGCAAAAGCACACTGACTGTCTGCTAAAATTGGCCACCAGCCTCATGGTCAAACAACAACAAGCAAGGAAGCATAGACAACAAAGAACACGTGCAGGCATATGGACACTGTCTACACAAAATGGCCACATGACATGGAGAACAAAGACAAAACGGTGGTCCATGGCAAGAAAAAACACATCCCCTCTGTTGTACCTGGCTTTTTGACAGGGATATCCCCAAACTTTTTGCCTCCTTCCTCCTATTTTTTCTGACCTGTTGTTGTTGGCTTTTGACCTCTGGGCACTTTACCACTGCTAACCAGTGCTAGAGTGCATATGCTCTCTGTGTAAATTGTACTATTGATTGGTTTATCCATGATTGGCTATTTAATTTACTTATAAGTCCCTAGTAGAGTGCACTATATGTGCCTAGGGCCTGTAGATTAAATACTGCTTGTGGGCCTGCAGCACTGGTTGTGCCACCCACTTCAGTAGCCCCTTAACCTTGTCTCAGGCCTGCCATTGCAAGGCCTGTGTGTGCAGTTTCACTGCCACTTCGACTTGACATTTAAAAGTACTTGCCAAGCCTAGAACTCCCCTTTTTCTACATATAAGTCATCCCTAATGTGTGCCCTAGGTAACCCCTAGAGCAGGGTGCTGTGTGGGTAAAAGGCAGGACATGTACCTGTGTAGTTATATGTCCTGGTAGTGTAAAACTCCTAAATTCGTTTTTACACTACTGTGAGGCCTGCTCCCTTCATAGGCTCACATTGGGGCTGCCCTCATACACTGTTGAAGTGGCAGCTGCTGATCTGAAAGGAGCAGGAAGGTCATATTTAGTATGGCCAGAATGGTAATATAAAGTCCTGCTGACTGGTGAAGTCGGATTTAATATTACTATTCTAGAAATGCCACTTTTAGAAAGTGAGCATTTCTTTGCACTTAAATCTTGTTGTGCCCTTCAATCCACGTCTGGCTAGGTTTAGTTGACAGCTCCTTGTGCATTCACTCAGACACACCCCAAACACAGGGTACTCAGCCTCACTTGCATACATCTGCATTTTGAATGGGTCTTCCTGGGCTGGGAGGGTGGAGGGCCTGCCCTCACACAAAGGACTGCCACACCCCCTACTGGGACTCTGGCAGACAGGATTGAACTGAAAGGGGGCTTGGTGCATTTCTTAGACACTCTTTGAAGTCACCCCCACTTCAAAGGCACAACTTAGTATAAAACAGTGCCTCTGCCCTACCTCATCAGACACTTGCTGGAGAAGAAACCTGAACCAGAAACTACATCCTGCCAAGAAGAACTGCCTGGCTGCTCAAAGGACTCACCTGTCTGCTTTTCTACAAAGGACTGCTGCCTTGCTGTTGGCCTGCTGCCTTGCTGAACTCTTGTCTGGCTGTAAGAGTGCTCTTCAAGGGCTTGGATAGAGCTTGCCTCCTGTTCCCTGAAGTCTCAGGACCAAAAAGACTTCTCTCTTGGACGCATGGTGCGCCGAAATTTTCGATGCACAGCTTGTTCCGTGGCGAGAAAAACGCCGCACACCGACGCTGATCGGCGCGACGCCTTCGGGACGACTGGAACTTCGACGCACGGCCTCGCAAGGACAATGCCGCCCGACTTCCAAGGAGAAATCGATGCGACGCCTGCTGTGAGAGCGAAATTTCTACACATAGCCCTGCGGAACGACGCGCAGCCGGAAAACAAGCAGGAGAATCCACGCACAGACCCGGGACATCTGGTAATCCCCGCGAACCATAGAAGGAGACGGTCGGCGTGCCGGAAAACGACGCACGTCTTCCCCCGAGTGAAAAATAACGACGCAAGTCCATGTGTGAAGGGGCGCAACCGACGCACACACCATTTTTCCTCCCGTAGAACGACGCACGTCTCCCCGCGTGAAAAATAACGACGCAAGTCTGTGTGTGAAGGGGCGTAACCGACGCACACACCATTTTTCCACGCATCTCCTCTTCTGCGGCCCTCTGCGGAGATTTTCCACCAGAAACCAGGTACTTTGTGCTTGAAAGAGACTTCGTTTGCTTTTTAAAGACTTAAGACACTTTATATCACTTTTCAGTGATATCTTTATAAATTCATATTGCATCTTTGATCGTTTTGACCTGCAAATACCCAGATAAATATTATATATTTTTCTAAACACTGTGTGGTGTATTTTTGTGGTGTTATATTATGGTATTGTATGATTTATTGCACAAATGCTTTACACATTACCTTCTAAGTTAAGCCTGACTGCTCATGCCAAGCTACCAGAGGGTGGGCACAGGCTAATTTTGGATTGTGTGGGACTTACCCTGACTAGAGTGAGGGTTCTTGCTTGGACAGAGGGTAATCTGACTGCCAACCAAAACCCCATTTCTAACACCCTCCCACCCCTGACAAAAGAGGCATGGTACACCATGAAGAAAACACTACCATTCATTCAGAAATGCCACAAAAAAAAACGAAGTCAGCTGTGAACATTTTTACAACAACAAACATTCTCCCAAGGCATAACCCCACCATAATCAACTTTATTTTAGAAAAAAGAGAACTGCAAAAAAAGTGTTTTTCATTAAATTCAATGCTATCCCTGGCCTACATCATGGATGTTTTATAACAACATATGCCAACACTGACTGGATGACCTGTGGCCAGACTAGGCCACATGGTAAAATAAGTGAATAGTGCAAATTTAACAAACATGGAAAAAATTTACGTAACTGTGCAACGTTTTTCCCCTATGGAAGATACAAAAATGAAATGCAAAATAATCTAGGCCCCTTCTGCAACTACAGGCCAACCACTACAGCCACAATCTAATTTAAAAAATTGAAAAAAGTACAAATACCTGTGCTTGCCTTCTATCAAACAACATACTTATCCAAAAGCTTTTGATCTTACTTGTTGTGATGTCACCAAAAAAGTCATTAAATTCCAATAGTATATATGCAGCAGGAATCCCAGACAAGAGTGATCCCTTCACCTTCAAATTCAAATGAAAATGACCTGGAGGAGGGCAAAGTTTTGGGAAGAGCCCTCTGGAGAGGAACACTAAGTTAGTCTCTGGAGCCTTTCCTTCCTATTGAAAAACAAAAAAAACTAAAATGGCAACGTGGAAAAAGATCCCATAAAGTCTATGGCCAATTTTCTCCATGGTCTATCCAGCAACCCCGCTGTGATCAAAGGTATCCTGCATGACTTAGTGTTCTTATCACTTTGCGCACACCTAGTACAATTCCTTACCCATTGATCAACAATTAGATTCTAGATTATATACTTCAGGATGATATTGTATGTATAGTAAATTTTGTGTGTAGTAAATGCTAATTTGCATTATAGTAGTATAGTATTAGCCTAAGTGTCACTGAATGTAGTGCTGTTCTAATATGCTATTGGGTTATGTAGAAATATCATTGTAATCTTTTCATTTTGTCGTTAATCAAAAAAGGGGGGGGACGATGAGCCCCACATGAAGCACCTTGCCTAGCAGCGCTGATTCAAGCTGATGTTCAGGCAGCACGCAGGGAGTGAAGCATGTTGCTTTGCCTAGCAACGCTTCTTGAAGCATATGTGAAAATTGCCAACTCACACTGCATTAAATGTGTTGCCTGAACTGGTGCAATTTTCTCAATTTGCAATCAATGTTTTAATTATATAGTAAGGTGAGTGGATCACCATGAATCCCCTTGTAGGAAAGTCCTCCTTTTTTTTTTGCCTGATCACCCCCACACTTTTTGGATAGGTACTGGTGGTTACTGACTCTTGGCTGTGCCCTGGGTACTGCTTAACAGTCCCAGGGCCAGTGCTCTGTGTAAAATGGATATGCAAATTAGGCTAATTATAATTGGCTAAGTTAACCTACCTATAAGTCCCTAGTATATGGTAGGGCATGTAGGTTAAGGGACCACAGCATAGGTGGTGCACACCTAGGTGCACTGCTGAAGTGCCCAGTGTCATTTTAAAAGCAAGCCTGCCTTGCTGGCTGCTTTTAAATAAAAGTTATATGCAAATTCGACTTTGGAATTAAAGGTACTTCCAAAGTCTTAAACTACCTTATTGTTACATATAAGTCACCCCTAAGGTGTGCCCTATGTGCCCCTAGGGCTGGGTGCCATGTAACTATAAGCAGGGACTTTATAAAAATAGATTTATGAGCCCTGGTGAGGTAAAAACAGCCAAATTCGTTTTTCCCTCATTGAAGTAAATGGCCTTCATAGGCTAGAATGGGCAGACTTTATTTTAAATTTTAAAGTCTCCTTAAATGTTACATACCAAGAATTTGGTATCAATTTAATTGTTGTAATAAATCCCACAACTTCCAGTTGTTGGATTTAATATAACTTGTTCAGGTAAAAAGTTTAGACTTTACCTAAAAAGTTGCCAATTTCAGCTCTGCATTGTTTTTGCTGCTGTGCTCTGATTGGCCAGCCTGCAGGAGCTTCTGCCAGGCTGCCTTGATGAGGTGTTTAGTGGCCTGGCTTCACACAAAGGAATGTGCTTGGGGGAGAGAATCTCCCCTCAGCAGATGGTGAGACAGGAAGGGGGAGGGCGGCCAAACTGGTCTTCAAAGGCAGAGAAGGACATTTGGAGCACCCAGCAACACCCCCACATCCTGCAACCCCAGACAATTAGGTGCCCCCTTGATTAGATTAGGAGAGGGCAGGAGAGGGGTGTGTTTATGATTTTTAGCCACACCAGTGGGTGGGCTCAGCCAGATGTAACCTCCAAAAATCAGATTCATCCATGTTGGATTTTTAGAGACTGTTGCCTTCTGGGATGGATTTTTGCCACACTTCCCAGGAAGTGGTCATCACAGGGGGACGACCCTGTCCCTGATTGGAGAACCAGGACCCCCCTGCTTTTCACCCAGGAGCAAGGATAAAACTGGCAGACCTGCACCCACACCTCAGATCCCCACCAAATTTCAAGAAGAAGGAACTAAAGGAGAAGAAGGACTGCCCTGCTGGACCCCTGGCCTGCACCTGGAACCTGCACTCAGAAGGACTGCACCAGCTGCACACTTGGGCTTCACCACAAGAAGGACTTTACCTGGCTTCAACTGGTTCAAGGAGGGACTCCCTGTTTGCTACAGGTGAAAAATTGCTATCCAGAGTCCCCTGCACCAACTCCTGAAAAAAGAGACCAGTTGACCACTGCCCAGTGGCCAAAAAGGAGTTTGCGCCAGGTGCATTCTGGGAGTTGAAGTCCGCACCCCCCAAGGACCATCACAGAACTTCTGGACCCTTGGGGTGAGCTGTGGACCCCAAAAGAACCTTAAAAGAACATCTGGGTGAAGCCCCAGAAGTTTGGAGAAGATTTGAAAAATTTTGTAAAAAAGCTCCAGAGAGGGACCGACCCGCCGCGGAAATTCTAGCCGGCTTGCCTCAACCGCGACCCGGCCTGACTTCGTGGTTCGTCCCGGTAAAGAAAAACATCCGAAAAAGAGACTAAGTCCGAAGGTAAAAAGTTGACCGGGACCTCCCAGCCATCGTTTCCGAGAAGGGCTCCACGGACGTCGGATCAAGATCCAGGTTTACCCCGGTCGAAGGATTTTCATCTCGAAAAAACGACTAAGTCCGAAGGTAAAAATCACCACCGAGGAAACCCACATCGCGTATCCGGACAAGGGCTCCAGGAGGTCGGATTCAACTGGCAGGTTCGTCCCGGTGAAGAAAAACTTCAAAAAAGAGACTAAGTCAGAAGGTAACTTTTTAACCGAGGCCTCCAGCGACTTGTAGCCGAGCAGGGCTCCATCGCGGTCGGCCTGAAACTTTGACTTTGCCCCGGTCCTGGTGCAACCAGATGACCCGATTGGCGCTTTTTGTTTCTAAGCGCTAGAAAAATAATAATACTTTAAAAATTCATATCTCCGGTTCCCCTGAACCAATTTTATTCGTTTTTGTGTCATTTTAAAGATAAAAATATAAACTATTTTCATAAATTGGTTTTGGATTTTTAAACTGTTTCCTGTGTTTTATTTAATTACTGTTTTGTGATATTTGAATGCTTTACACACTGTCTCCTAAGTTAAGCCTTGACGCTCGTTGCCAAGCTACCAAGGGTTGAGCTGGGATTAATTTACTGAGACCTAACTGTACCTAGGTGGAGGTTAGTGGCTTGTTGCTAGGTGTAGGTACCTACCTGCCCTTACCAATAACCCCTTTTCCAACACCCCTCTATCATGAAGATGCACCATCCCTGTTCTAAGTAATGTGTGCAGTGGCGTGCGGATCCCTGTTTATCTGCTTCCCTTTGGCCCAATTAAATATGGCTGCTCATGTTAAATAAACATGTCACTGCACTTGCCCAATCTAAAATGGGCACTAGATGGTTGACACACTTGTCGTAATGCATGTCATATGCTGCACGCGCTAGCTACAGACACCAGCTGCTTGTGCTCTATTGTCTCGTGCACCTAAAGCCCAAATACCTCACCACATACAATTTCCAGACTCGATCCCCCACTGCAACTGTGCTCATTGGCATCTGCAGTCCCAGAATCAGTGATTCAGGAGCTTTAAGTGAACTTCAGGTGAATGGGTGGCTTCTTCTTGAGCACCACTCCCTGACACTGTTGCTTCCCGCTCATCGCCATTGTTAAATTAATCCCTCTATGCATCTCAGGTGGTCAGGATGGATTTATTAAAGTTAGCGCCAGAGATGAGTGGCATTCCCTCCGCCTTACCATCAAGCCGCCAACTGCCTCCCCCAGAACCTCCTTTCACCACTTTCCATACTCTGTGCTGGTGCATGCCAGCTTTACATTCTACTTTCCATTGTGGCTAACGCCACAGTCTGTTGGATTTTAATCTTTGTTCTGTAAAAGTCACTAAGGTACAGAGCCTGGTTGCTCTTGTCCTTTGGTTAAGCTGATTATAATGCCTTATTCAGCGTATCTCAACATAAGTATATTTTGCATTGCTATTAAATCGAGATGGTCTATAACATTAATACAAACGATAAGTATGGCTCATTAAAAGTAAGATACACAAGAGAAAAATCTCTTCCTAATACATTTGTTTAATTCCTCAATGAAGCACATCAACACATTCCTTCTTTGTGAAGCCTGTAAACCCATGTCTATTATGTTGCTGCTAGTTGACTTGAAGTGTGCCTCTGGCACTCAGCCTAATGCGTCCAACACAGGTATGTAGCAAACTGTGCGGAAGATGTAAGACACTCAGACTGATCTAAAGTTTTTTAATACCTTACAAACTGCCTCTCCTGTATGTAGAAATTCGTTTCTCAATCACAAATCCGAAGTATTTTATTACCTTCGTTCTTGGAAGATAGGCTACCAGTTTGTACTTCTGATAATGGCATTCGTGACAAGACTCACTAGCTCTTAGCTTTTCACTGTTCCTTCTGTGCAGTAGCAAATAATCCAGCAGATGCATCATTTTATGCCCTATTTCGATTTTACACTGAAACCTTTAGAAATAAAGTTTAATTGCCACGAGTAGCTGATGGCTTGAGGAATGTTCAACTTGATTTTCTACCTTTTGAAATGCAAACAGTTAGCGTTACCTGGAGTTAGATATTCTGTTGTGTTTTTTTTTTACTGTTCCAATGAGTCGAATTATAACCCTTCTCTTGAGTACTGATAGTTTGACTCTGAGTGAGAAAATTAAACACTCCGTAGCATGCAGTCTGTTAATAATGACTTGTAATCTAGATGATAAATGTCTTTAGTCACAGGACGTTGTGTGGTCCTCTGCGGCATTTGTCATTCACGGGCAGTTACCAGTAGTGCAGCATGTTTAGTAGTTCCAAGACTGTGCGGTACCCACTGCGCCCCAATTAGTGGCTCGGCCAGTTTTCCTGCTTTCATTAGAGCCAGTTGCACCCTTGCTGCCCCCCTCGTGTCTTGGGATCAGAATGTATTGCTTAAAGGAGCCATCCAGTGAAGAGGAATGGGCAGTTCCCTATCCATTCCCGCATCACTAACAACCCGCAGCGTTGGACATTACAGAATGTTTATCACTAACAACCCGCAACATTAGACATAGTCCCGCATCACTAACAATCCGCAGCGTTGGACATTACAGAATGTTGCTTCGTTTGATTACGCCTGCTTGTGTTTTGAGATGTATTGTGACATGGTTCACCGAATGACTCCCTTAAAAGTGTTTAAATTAAAAGAATATCTGGCCCTTTAGTTTAACCTTCAGCTAGGATGTTTATATTTTCGATTTTTTTTTTTCAAATTAATTTTCAGAAATCGGATTCTGGGTTCCCTAGACTTGAGGTTTCATTGTGTGTGTGTGTGTGTGTGTGTAAGATTTATTATTTCCTATTCTTGGTTTGAATGTTTAAAATGTTTTATTTATTTTTTATGTATATTGTTGGATTAGTAATACATTCGCTGTTAGAGTGTTTCACATTTCCCCTACAGAACACTTAATAATTTCTTTAAAGCAAACATTGGACATTTTCAGTAGATAGTCACTGATTTTATTTTAGTGCTTTGTTTTAAATATATTGATGATAGTTGTCCCTTTTAACAAGTTCTTCATGTTGTGTTTCATTTCAGCACTGATGAGTTCTTTACCTTTCTTTTGAAGTTAAATCGGCAATTTAATTACTTGACAACTGCTGTGGAGAACATTAACAAGCAAATACCCACGGATCCTCACAAGGTATTTGAACTTGTTGCCACCAAGGAATTATTGCTATTCCATTCACCTTTGTCTAGTCTCTTTCACTAAACCTGCATGATTTCGTGACCGCTTAGTAGATAATGATAACTTAAAAATGTGTATACTTAGACACACACACTAACATACACACACACACACAAACATTGATACTTACCTTAAATAGACTACCCATGCGTGGTAAAGACACATGCACGGTAAGAAAATGTGTGGTAATTTACACGTTGTAAAGGTTGTTTCCCAAAGAAATGGTATCCCTGCTGCCGCTCGCTTTTCCTGCTCAAAAATCTCAGCCTAGAAAATAGGGACATTATTCCATTTTCTAATGACTAATTGATTTCGTTTTTTACATTTTGGATTAGATATATATGAACGTATGTCTAGGCTTTTGTAGGTTGTGGCTGCTGCTTGACCAGGGCTCACACCCCAGTCAACCAGTAAGCCAAATTCCCACATACATCAAAAGAAAAAAGATACTCTTACTGAGCCTCCAAAAAAGCAGTAGACCAACTTACCTCTGGTTGAGTCTGAAAAACTTAAACATGACTAGGTGAATAAGGTATTTTTCAGTTGCAAGAGTCCATAGCCAGATCTTGATTCTGCTGCTCCCCAGACTGGCTCTAAAAAATGCCGGGTTTCAATATTGGTAAAACAAAATCCCATCCTTGCACAATTTTGAAGTCCTGAGATGATGAAGACGGGGGATATATTATTGCTCAGCTCCATATTGGAGGTAGAGTTATCATTTTAGTTTGTCGCGATTTGGAACAAATTAGCCTTCCTCCTTCGACTTAACAGAATTGTAGCCAAACTCAGCACCACACAGTTACTACATGAGAGAGATTGGAAAGCAGCCCCTAATGCTGCCCTTGATGGAACAGGGCCGATAGACATGACTCATAACAAAGACAGTGTGGCATTAAAAGACATACAGGATGACCACGTCTCCATGACGTTTGGCATCTTCTATACCCCACAGACAAGAAGTATTCTTATTACTCAAGCGTGAATGGAACTCCAGATTACATCACTTTGTAGTCTCCCATGCAGAAGTACAGACAACACTGCAGTGCAACATATTAGAGATATCTCTTGCCAATCATGTACTTGTACAAGTGCAGATTGGCTGTAACCTGAATAAACCTAAAAAAAAACATATTGCCCCAATATCTCTCATTATTAAATACCCAGTGACAAAGTCCAATTGAAATCATATGTTGTCACATGTCTGAAAAACATTAAGGACTTGATGTGTTTGGCTCAAATACTTTAGGCAGCTGCTAAAGCTACCATTACAGGACAAATAATGAGAGACTCTGCACTGGTCAAGAGACATAAAATGGACAACAGACCATTGGCTAAAATCCTTGAGCCGGACCTATGCCACTAATCTGACAAAAAGGTTGCAACAGACTCTTGAAGAGTCAAAGATGGACCTGGGCCTGAATACCTGTGTGAGAAATTGTGATGTATTATATTGTGTGGTTGTGCAACATCACCATGCAAGACACTTACCAACCCCTTTAAGGCCCTAAAGTTTTGTTTGTCAAACTTTCAGCTCAACCCTGGGTAGCTACGGCTCCGAGCAGCAAGGTTACACAAAGGAACAAGTGTAAAGCATTTAAACAGCACCAAAACAATTGAAGAAGAAATCACCTGGCCACTAAAGTAATTCAACCCCAATTTATAAGAATAGACTATTTTTAGAAACTACAATGAAAAAGATGCACCAAAGGGTTCTGGCGATTTAGAAATTGCAAGGTATAGTAAATCAACGCATTTTACTCAACTGCGAAAAGGCATTGGCATTGGCAAATTCAACGAGTTTGCCACTTAAAAAGTTTCCACTAAAAAGTTTTGGGCTTGTTGTAATGCGGTTATTTGGAGTCACTTTGAGTGACCAACTCGTGGGGAGTCAGTCAGGTGAACCAGCAAGGTCCTCAAAAAAAGTTATTCAGCAAGGGAAGCAGTCTTTAGCCTGTTGCAGGCCCTTTTTTTTTATCCTTTACAGGGTTTTTCTGTGGAAGTGGTATTGATGTAGGATGAAGGATGCCGAAGCTGCCCAAAGGATGCTGTGGATGTGAGGCCATTGACAGGGGTCTTACTGTGACTACTCCTCTTTCCACAAAGGGGATGAGGGGATCCCAGTCACAGGTTCTTCATTCCTGAAAGTCCTCTTGGTTGCCACTGGACTTCTGGTCACCTAGTATCGCGGTCAGGTGCAAAACTTCTTAGGCCGATAACTCGTCCTCTGGAGGTCTGAGCTACACTTTCACAACATTCCTGGGTTTAGCGAACTTGGGTGCAACTTTGTGTGCCAGGCCCTGGTCCCTGGCACTGCTCAGCAGTGGGTAGAAGACTTTGGGCTACCAAATTGCCTCAGTAGGCTTCTTTAGCTGTTGTGTCCCTGTGCTAAGAACAGGAGGCCAATCAGCCGTTGGAGTCTCTTGGCTTTGGCTGGGCTCAGGAGACAACTTCTCCCTGAGCAGGACATGGCAGACACATTTCCTCTCCTTTGCTAGCCACCAGGTGCAGCAGATGCAGTCTACAAAGATGCAGCTTCCTTGTGCCGGTTCCATGGTGAAGTCTTTCCTGAGTCCTTCTTCAAGTCCAGTTGAGATCTGAATTTGGAGTACCAGGGATGCCCTACTTATGCTCAGAAAATGCCCTAAGGGTAGGATGCAGTTGGTAGGCAATGGGCTACCAGCTTCCCTCCCACCTGATGATCACTTACTTTGAAGTGTGGCATCTGAGCATCCCAGGATGCACCATTCTGCCCACTTCCAGTATGGAAGGACACCCCTGCCAGCATGTGGATCTCCCTAGCCCAACCCAGAGATGTGACTACCAAAGGGGCTACACACCCCTGAAAACACGGTTTGGAAACTGGTTTCCCCTCTCCTGTCCCTAGTGCGAGTCTGTCTGCCTGAACAATGGAGCAGCCCACTCCCAAATGTTATCTATTTACCCTTTAAAGGTGGCATCTACTTTGAAGCTCACCTTATGGGCTAACACCTGTTTAGCTTTCTGACGGATGGAGGTGACACCACCTTCCAGAGCAGGCCCATATTGCATCCTTTCCTGGGAGTTGTTAGCACATCTCCCCAGGATGGCAGAAAGCTTTCTCAGCAACACATCCCCGTGTGTAACTATGGGGACAAGGGACTAAAGGCAACAAAGTGGCAAGTTTGTTGAAGTTGCACACTGAAACTTGTTACATTAATTTGACCTAAGAACCAAGTCCAGCATATTCAATCGAGTTGTTTGATATCTTGAATGACCTACTTTGTTCACGCTGCTCCAGAGTGGTCAGCATGTTACTCTTTACTTTCCAATTGAGCTACCAAGCTTTTCCACAGTAAGACATCAGTTTCATGAGTTTGCTATCAGAACATGTCCAGTTACATATTCTGCCTATGGGGTATGTTGTACCCTGCCTTAGGATTCGATAGACCTGCCACAGGTATGACTTCCATATATACCAGGGAAAACTCCGGCATTGCCATTACTTGAAATGGCAAAGTAGGGTTAGCAGTTTAAACTGCTCTTCCAGCCTGCAAATTGTGGGCTGGGTATTTTGTTCCACTCGTCACACCCAGTGCTGTAGTCCTTTTGGGGACCCTCTAACTTACGTGCCCTGGTTACCATTTATTAGGGATTTATAGGTACGTTAGCTTAGCCAAGTGGGTAAGAGCCAATTTGACATATCAGGTTAAGGGTAAGGGTTGAGGCACTAAGGTCTGGTTAGCAGGCCTCCGTGCATTCTCAGAGTTGAAAAACCAACAGCATCAGTCCAAAAACTTGAGTGTGACCATACAAAAAGAGGCATTTCCTTACACCCTGTTTACAGCAGAAGCAAAATACTTGCTTAATAGACTCAAATACTGCAACTACAAACAGGGTAAGTAGGCTTTCTGTTGGCTGCCCAGCTCAGAGTGCGGCTATGTGTAGGGAAGTGATTCTTTTTGTATGGTCATGGATACTGCTGGTTTTTCAACTCTGACTGCGCAATGGGACTTGCTAAACAGACCTCAGTGCCCTAACCCTAAAGCAGTGGTTCCCAACCTGTGGTCCGGGAACCCTGGGAGTTGGTAAAGGCTCCTCAGGGGGTCCGCAACTACTTAGAATAATAAATAATATTAACAGATAGAGTGTAAATAAATAAAGTGGCTAATTGTACAATTGAAAATTTTAAAACATACTCTAAATGTCAAGGGATTTGAAATTGAAAGCTAAGAATTAAAAAGGTATCCTCAGATTGATTCGTGGGAGCAGTGCAGATGCATCAAATAGAATACAGTATGGAAGATGTGTGGCTTCAACTGAATTTAGAAAAGCTCCAACCTCCCTATTAAAATGTTGTTTTTAATTTTTTTATTCATATTGGGTTGCAAATTAAATAGAATGTGTTACTTGTGCATGTGTTTGATTGCTTGTTTCTGTATTTATTGTGTTTTGTTTTGCATTTCAAATCATCATCAGTGGTTAGGTCGGGATCCTCTGCTTCCAGTGATGACGCAGTGGGGGTCCTGGATTTCAAACTTATCTATAGGTCCCTAGTATATGGTACATTGGTACTTAGGGCATGTAAGTTAGAGGGGTAGCCCAGGGTTTGCAGCACTGGTTGTGCCACCCTGATGGTCCCCCCAAGTAAAACAAGTCCCTCAATCCCCCACTGCAGACTGGTAGAGCAGTCCTGCACTGCTAGTCCGACATTACCATTGAAAGCAACGGCAAAGACACCACCTCCCCTGTACATTTGAGTAAGTCACCTCTCTGGCAGACCTACCGAGTCCTAAGGCAAGGTTTGACATATGACCCAGACAGGGCATGTACTTCACATGTCCTGACAGTAAAAACGCAAAACTACAGTTTTTGCTGTGGAAAGCTTGGTTGTCCAATTGGCGATTATAGGTTACACACTCACCCCTAAGCTCTGTTAAGTCGTTAACGGTGAAACAAAGTGGGCACTCCAAAGTATTAAGTAACTTACGCGTCGATTTTTTTTCCAGCTGCGGATCGGAGTTGCGTCGATCTTTTCCCCGCATGGCGGTCGGTGCATGGATTTCTCACTCTTGGGCTGCCAACTTCTCCTTTCAGGGTCCCAGGAACTGGATGGGCACCACTTGGCAGAGTAGGAGTCTCACCAGAGGCGCCAGGTGCTGGCAGAGAGAAGTCTTTGCTGTCCCTGAGACTTCAAACAACAGGAGGCAAGCTCTAAATCAAGCCCTTGGAGAGTTCTTCACCAGAAGGAAGGCACACAAAGTCCAGTCTTTGTCCTCTAGCACAGGCAGAAGCAGCAACTGCAGCACAGTTACAGGCAGGGCAGCTCTTTTTTCTCAGCTCTTTGGCTCTTCTCCAGGCAGAGGTTCCTCTTGGTTTCCAGAAGTGTTCTAAAGTCTATGGTTTTGGGTGCCCTTCTTATACCCATTTTGCCCTTTGAAGTAGGCTTACTTCAAAGAAAAGTCTCTGTTGTTTTTGAAATCCTCCCTTTCCCAGGCCAGGCCCCAGACACACACCAGGGGGTTGGAGACTGCACTGTGTGAGGGCAGGCACAGCCCTTTCTGGTGTAAGTGACCATTCCTCCCCTTCCTCCTAGCACAGATGGCTCATCAGGAATGCAGGCTACACCCCAGCTCCCTTTGTGTCACTGTCTAGAGAGAGGTGCAAACAGCCCAACTGTCAAACTGACCCAGACAGGGAATCCACATACAGGCATAGTCACAGAAATAGTTTAAGCAAGAAAATGCCCACTTTCTAAAAGTGGCATTTTCAAACACACAATCTTAAAATCAACTTTACTAAAAGATGTATTTTTAAATTGTGAGCTCAGTGACCCCAAACTCCACGTCTATCCGCTCCCAAAGGGAATCTACACCTTAATCATATTTAATGGTAGCCCCAATGTTAACCTATGAGAGGGATAGGCC
This sequence comes from Pleurodeles waltl, assembly GCF_031143425.1. Taxonomy (NCBI): domain Eukaryota; kingdom Metazoa; phylum Chordata; class Amphibia; order Caudata; family Salamandridae; genus Pleurodeles; species Pleurodeles waltl. Next base: position 540,924,858 of record NC_090442.1, read on the forward strand.
TTGCAACAGTGAAAACCGTATTTAGCAGTATTTCACTGTCATGACATATAGTCCACATTAGTATATGTCCTACCTTAAACATACACTGTACCCTGCCCTTGGGGCTACTTAGGGCCTACCTTAGGGGTGTCTTACATGTCAGAAAATGGAATGTTTACTCAAATTTACAGTTTAATACCGCACATACAGACACTGCAATGGCAGGCTTGAGCCATGTTTACAGAGCTACTAATGTGGGTGGCACAGCCAGTGCTGCAGGCCCACTAGTAGCATTTGATTTACAGGCCCTGGGCACCGCTAGTGCACTGTACTAGGGACTTCAAATCAAAAATGCCAATCATGGTTGAACCAATTACATACACATTTTGTATGGGAGCACTTGCACTTTAGCACTGGTTAGCAGTGGTAAAGTGCTCAGAGTAACAAAAACAGCAAAATCCGAGTCCAGCACACATCAACAACTTGGGAAACAGAGGCAAAAAGTTAAGGAAGACCACGCCAAGGATGAAAAGTCTAACATTGGTAGCTCTCATTAATAATGATGCCAAATATTCTGCTGGGGTCATCATAGACAAGTTAACATCTTTGGCCACAAGTATCACAGTCATTTCTCTTACCCAGACTGGATTCTGCAAGCACACCAGCACTACTACAAACATTCTGACGCTCTCCTTATTAATTGATGCAACAAAAGGGGCCAAGATACCTCTGTATCTTTGTTTTATTGATTACCAGTCGGCTTACGATCAGATAGACCGGGGCAAATTATGCTACAAATTGAATACCTGGAAGATTCTATCTGCCCAGTTGAGACAGCTACAGACAGATACCTGGGCACAAGTTAAGTTGGAGACAGGAACCTATCTTTCTCGATGCAGCCCTACTACCAAAGGCCTGAAGCAGGGATGCGTCTTAGTACCCACTTTGTTTAACGTTTTATGATGGATTGAACTTTGAGGTTAGACAGTTGCAAGTTTCATACCTCAAAGCTGGGGGGGCTTGGTCCTCTCAAATTTATAATATGCCAATAACTTGGTACTCATCAACCCCACCCCTTAAACCAAATTGGCTCGATGAACTCAATCCTACCCAGATGAAAATGGCCTGACGATCAATTTAGAAAAAACTAAGACCATGGTCCTAAATTTAAAAAAAAAAAAAAGGCAAAAGGGGTCCCATGCTGGTATCTGACCAATCAATCTCTGGAGACCGTAGGAAAATATAAATCAAATCATTAACATTTATAAAGCGCGCTACTCACCCGTGCGGGTCTCAAGGCGCTAGGGGGGAAAGGGGGGGTTATCGCTGCTCGAACAGCCAAGTCTTTAGGAGTCTCCGGAAAGCGGAGTGGTCCTGGGTGGTCCTGAGGCTGGTGGGGAGGGAGTTCCAGGTCTTGGCCGCCAGGAAGGAGAAGGATCTCCCACCCGCCGTGGAGCGGCGGGTGCGAGGGACGGCAGCAAGTGCGAGGCCAGCGGAGCGGAGGGGGCGGGTGGGGACGTAGAAGCTGAGGCGTCTGTTGAGGTATTCCGGTCCCTTGTTGTGGAGGGCTTTGTGTGCGTGGGTGAGAAGACGGAAGGTGATCCTTTTGCTGACTGGGAGCCAATGCAGGTGTCTCAGGTGTGCGGAGATGTGGCTGTTGCGGGGTACGTCGAGGATGAGGCGGGCCGAGGCGTTTTGGATGCGTTGCAGGCGGTTTTGGAGTTTGGCGGTGGTCCCGGCGTAGAGGGTGTTGCCGTAGTCCAGGCGACTCGTGACAAGGGCGTGGGTCACGGTTTTTCTGGTGTCGGCGGGGATCCAGCGGAAGATCTTGCGGAGCATGCGGAGAGTGAGGAAGCAGGCGGAGGACACAGCGTTGACTTGCTTGGTCATGGTGAGAAGAGGGTCCAAGATGAAGCCGAGGTTGCGGGCGTGGTCTGCGGGGGTCGGTGCGGTGCCGAGGGCCGTGGGCCACCAGGAGTCGTCCCAGGCGGACGGGGTGTTGCAGAGGATGAGGACTTCCGTTTTTTCAGAGTTCAGCTTTAGGCGGCTGAGCCTCATCCAATCTGCGACGTCCTTCATACCCTCTTGTAGGTTGGTCTTGGCGCTGGCGGGGTCCTTGGTGAGGGAGAGTACAAGTTGGGTGTCGTCGGCGTAGGAGGTGATGATGATGTCGTGCTTGCGTACGATGTCGGCGAGGGGGCTCATGTAGACATTGAAGAGTGTCGGGCTGAGCGATGAGCCTTGAGGTACGCCGCAGATGATCTTGGTGGGTTCTGAGCGAAACGGAGGGAGGTAAACTCTTTGGGAGCGGTTAGCGAGGAAGGAGGCGATCCAGTCTAGGGCCTGGCCTTGGATCCCGGTGGAGCGTAGGCGGGTGATTAGGGTGCGGTGACAGACGGTGTCAAAGGCAGCCGAGAGGTCGAGGAGAATGAGGGCGACTGTTTCACCGTTGTCCATCAGGGTTCTGATGTCGTCTGTGACTGAGATGAGGGCGGTTTCCGTGCTGTGGTTGGTTCGGAATCCGGTTTGTGAAGGGTCGAGCAGGTTGTTGTCTTCCAGGAAGGTGGTCAGCTGTTTGTTGACGGTCTTTTCTATTACCTTGGCTGGGAAAGGTAGAAGAGAGATGGGGCGGAAGTTTTTCAGGTCGCTTGGGTCAGCCGTAGGTTTCTTTAGTAGGGCGTTGACTTCAGCGTGCTTCCAGCATTCGGGGAAGGTAGCAGAAGAAAAAGAAGAGTTGATGACGGTCTGGAGGTGCGGGGCGATGATGTCGTCGGCTTTGTTAAAGATGAAGTGCGGGCAGGGGTCCGAAGGGGCGCCGGAGTGGATAGAGTTCATGATGGATTTGGTTTCTTCCGTGTTGATGTGGGTCCAGTTGTTGAGGGTGATGTCCGGGGAAGCGGGTTCAGTGGTGTATGGTTGGGTCTGGTGTCCGAAGCTGTCGTGGAGGTCGCTGATCTTGCGATGGAAGAAAGTGGCGAGGGATTCGCACAAATCCTGTGAGGGCGTGACGGCGTTGGCGCTGGGGTTGGAGAACTCTTTGACGATGCTGAAGAGTTCTCTGCTGTTGTGGCTGTTTTTGTCTAGTCTGTCGGTGAAAAAGTTCCTTTTGGCAGTGCGGATCAGGTGGTGGTGTTCGCGTGTAGCGTTCTTGAGGGCGGTCATGTTGTCAGCGGTGTGGTCCTTGCGCCAGGCCTTCTCAAGGGCACGACAAGTTTTCTTTGATTCTTTGAGGGTGTCAGAGAACCAGAGAGGTTTTTTGGTGTTGGTCTGTCGATGCGTGCGTTTGAGGGGAGCAAGGTTGTCAGCGCAGTTGGAGATCCAGTTTGTGAGGTTGAGAGCTGCGTCGTTGGGGTCGGTGGTGAGGGTGGGTTGGTTGGCGGCGAGAGCGGAGAAGAGTTGCTCTTCAGGGATCTTGTTCCACTGTCGATGAGGGATGGGTTGAGTGCGGAGGTGGGAGGTCTCGCGTCGGAATGTGAAGTGGACGCAGCTGTGGTCGGTCCAGTGTAGGGCAGAGGTGTGGCTGAAGAAGACGTGTTTGCTGGCGGAGAAGATAGGGTCGAGCGTGTGTCCGGCGATGTGGGTGGCGGTGTTCACCAGTTGTTTGAGGCCGAGGTTGGCGAGGTTGTCGAGCAGGGTGGTGGTGTTGGGGTCGTTGTTTTGTTCCAGATGGAAGTTGAGGTCGCCTAGGAGGATGTAGTCCGGTGAGGTGAGGGCGTGCGGGGAGATGAAGTCGGCGATGGCGTCGCTGAAAGAGGCGCGAGGTCCGGGAGGACGGTAGACGAGGGATCCTCTGAGGGTGGTCCTTGGGTCGGTGCGAATCTGAAAATGCAGGTGTTCAGCGGCGAGGGGGGGGTCTTCGGTGGAGGTGGTGACGCTGATGGAGTCTTTGAAGATGATGGCGACACCTCCTCCTACTTGGTTGGTGCGGTCTTTTCTGGAGATCTTGTAGCCTTCGGGGATGGCGGGTAGCGATGTCTGGAGCAGAGGAGGCGTTCATCCATGTCTCCGTGATGAAGGCGACGTCCGGGGCTGTGGAGTCCAGGAGGTCCCAAAGTTCAACGGCGTGCTTGTGGACGGAACGAGCGTTGATCAGGATGCACTTGAGGTGGTTGATGGCGCGTGGGCTTGTGGTCGTGGTAGTTGCGTGGTGGAAGATGCGTTTGCAGGAGTTGCAGGCGAAGGGTCCATGGGTGCGTTTGGGGTGAGCTAGGAAGCAGGTTTTGGAGCGCCCTGGGTTGAGGGCGTGGAGGGTGGTGGGGTCGTAGCGGATCAGCGGGGCTTGGGGGAGCTGGGGACCAGGGGTCGTGGCGCTGGGCGCGGGCCAGGCGCGGACGGGCGCAGACGGGCTTGCCTCTGGCGCGCCTCCGGCGCGCCAGCGGCGTGCCCGCTGCGTGCGGTCGCGCAGCGGCCGCCATAAGAGGTAGGAGGGGGGGGGAGGGGTCAGCTGGGGGCGAATGGGAGCTGGGGGGCGGGGGCGTGCAGGAGGTCGCGGCGGGAAAGCGCGAGGGAGGTGGGGGGACAGGTAGAGTGAGAGGAGCTGGGGGAGGGGGTTTAGGGTGGAGGAGGGTGAGTGTTAGGAGGTTTGGAGATTAGGGAGAGAGATAGGAGTAGGGTTGTGAAGATAGGGGAGGGGGGGTTGTAGAGTTGGGTGAGGGAGAGAGGTAGAGTGAGAGGATAGGGAGATAGGTAGTAGAGGGGGTGGCGGGAGGGGGGGAGAGATAGAGAAATAGATAGAGAAAATAGATAGAGAAGTCGATAGATAGGGAAATAGATAGATAGACAGATAGGTAGGTAGGAGGAGGTGGAGAGTGGGGGAGTTAGATAGTGAGATAGGGAGCTAGAGAGATAGGAAGATAGGAGGAGTGAGGGAGGTAGATAGCGAACGGGTTAGCTAGGGGTGAGAGAGGGGGAGGCGAGTGAGGGAGGGGGATGAGGAAGGAGCAGGAGGGCAGGCTCGGGGGAAGAAGACGGAGGAGGTAGAAGAGCCGAAGACAGGAGAACAGAAGACAGGAGAACAGAAGACAGGAGAACAGAAGACAGGAGAACAGAAGACAGGAGAACAGAAGACAGGAGAACAGAAGACAGGAGAACAGAAGACAGAAGAACAGAAGACAGAAGACAGAAGAACAGAAGAGCAGAAGACAGAAGAACAGAAGGACAGAAGGACAGAAGCACAGAAGATCGGAAGAGGAGAAGAACAGAGAAGAACAGAGAAGAACACAGAAGAACCGAGAAGAAGAACACAGAAGACCGGAAGAACACAGAAGAACAGAAGGGAAGAACAGAAGAACAGAAGAGAAGAACAGAAGAACAGAGAAGAAGATTGCAGAGGGGGAGCGAGGAGGAAGAGACAGAGAGGAGGAAAAGAAGCAGGAGCAGGAGAGAAGGTGAGTGGCGCGGGGCAGGGCGAGGGGCTGGGAGGAGGGGGGTACTTACAGTTAGGTGGGTCTCAGGAACACAGGAACTCGGGAACTTGGAGGAGCTGCAGCGGCAGGGGGAGCGACCTACCCTTGGTATAAGTATAAATATAAATATATATATATATATATAAATATAAGTATTTAGGAGTGACAATAGACATTAAAGGTTTGTCCTGAGGAGGAGAGGCAACGCACTTGCTGTTGCTCTAACAAACCTGATTAACAAAGTAGCTAGCTCAGGCTTTGCTCTGTTACTCGTGGTGATCCAGGCAAAGCTTGTTCCAACAATAACTTATGGAAGTGAGTCGAGGGGCAGAGATGCGGCCACTCTGGATGGAATAATGGCTGGTGCATTTAGAATGATATTCAGCCTTGCTATGTATACATCACCAGCCCACATAAGACTTGAGTTCAGACAGCCGAAACAGTCATTGACCAGAAGAGGTGCATACATCAATTGCTGATATAAGATTAAGAGCACATAGCTGATGACCCTGAATGGTCAGAACTGATGACCAGGGAGTTTCCTCCAGCAAGGGCCTATCCTTATGAGTCAATTGAAGAACTGGACCTACAGGATTTATGGGAGGCACGAGGAACGCTTGTAAGTTTGAAACTGCTGGTAAACAAAACTATCAAATAGGTCTCATTATTAGATGATAAGGCAACGCTGGCAAGCATAGCACACAGCTAGTTTTGGTGCACAGCTGTACTGATGCAGCACCCTAGACCTGCCTCTGTACAGGGTTCACCAAAGCTGCAAAAGAAGAATATCTGCATTACCACCTCAGCAAACTGCCTTAGATGTTTCATCTACCACCCTGGAAATGCATCCTAGCCAAGTCTTACTGCCGCCTGTGCAGAACAGGGATAGAAGATATTCTGCACTTACTATACATTTATAAAGTGCTCTTAGGTGAATGTAGAACTTTGCTACACCCACTTTTCAATCAGAAGTATTTGCTCCTGCAGGCAAGCGCTCATGGCATGTTTTGCCAGAGAGGACCTACAGCTGAACTTCCATCGCGTGAGATATTTGAATGGGTTTGAAAGGAAACTAGAAACTATCTTGAGGACAAGCAAGAGGCCTTGGGAGCGACGCCGCTAAGGGATCCGCAGTTTAGAACTGCCTACACAGCTGTGTAGTGTGACTGCTGACACTGACTGATAGTTGCTCTCACTTCCATCGAAATACATCTTTCTCAAATTAATTTTCATCTGACTGGGGCCGGGCGAGGTTTTGAAGACCTGCTTGATAAATGTACTTTTTACTGTCTTTTAATTACAGATTGTGGACATATTGTCTTCTGTTTTCCTCTGTGTTCTCGCTCATTGGGAAAGCTCTCAGGGTTCTGTTTGATGATTGTATTAACTTTTCTTTTAACTGCTGATTTTGCACATATTTTTTTCCTTTATCTCTGCGCTCTTGCATTTCTTGGTTAATGATGTATGCACTTTACCTTTTTAATCTTGAGACTGCTCCCTGATAGTTGCACATAATGATATTACCAACTTATGCGTTGTTGCACACCTTAGAAAATAATCCATCCCCGTTTGGCAGCAGGCAAGGACTTTGACTGCCTTATATGTTTATTTTAATTGCTGCATAAGTCTGTGATATGCTTGTCTTAATGGAGACTGCATTGATGTTTGTGGTGTTTATTTTAACATGTTTTTATGGATTGCAATGGTTTTGATTAACCATGCAATAGTAACAATAAATGTCAAACTTCAAACAGTCCTTATTAAGGTCTTCCAACAGTGCAGCTGAAAAGTACTGCATCATGCGTTCATGACACAGTTGGGCTGGTGGGAGCTCCATCACTCTTCTTGGTTGAGATGGGACAGCCATTGCGAATAAAAATAGCAGCAGCAAGAAACCTCCAGTTAATGCCAAACCAATCATGAAAACTCCCAAACAATTTGAAACAAGTGAGTGAATGGCTGACGGTAATAACCTAAACACAGTCTGGAATGTTCTTACAAATCCAGATCAGACAGCGTTAAAATGTGTACAATCGTTGTGGTGTGTGATGGATTAACAATGCAGCTCACCAATTCACCATAGTGTCTCAGAAAGTTTGTTTTTAAAAGACACTGTATCTCAGCAGGTGACTTTGCCACTAACATGTCATACGTCTCACGGGCAGATGTGAGCACCACGTGTTTTTGATAGTGCTTTTAGTCTGCTCGGCTTGTCACAATTTACATTATAAGTAGAAATGTGAGGCCACAATTCTACTACCTTTTATCTTTTGTATGGGAGGGAAAAGTACATTTCCATTACAGGTCACTATTTGAGAAACAGAAATCACATATGTGACAGCTCCTCTCATCCAACAACAGCATTGATCACTCAGCATCAAGTAACTCTCATTCAAGAGTAACTGAAATACCGAACAGATCACAGACATGGGAATACACTTCAAGTAGCAACTTAACTTAGCTACTGATGCATTGCAAGTGCCATGCAGCGCGACCTATTTGCAGATCATTGAATGGCTAATAGAAGTTTCACATTCACTTACGCTGAGAAAAGCCTCCATTTCACAACTCAAGCATTTGAAATCAAAGGCAGCTCCCACACCTCATGGATGTAGCTATCTCCTAACTGTTCAAACCTGCCCACAGGGAAATGTTTCAAGCACAAGGTGAATTGGAATGTCAGGGTGATCTCCCTGCCAATCCTATGTACTAACCACACCGATAATGGTGTTTCTGCTGCAGTAAAAGGTATCTTTTCAATATTATCTATATTCAGTGAGATGTAATTAGCTTCCTTCTTTGCAATTATCTGTTGTTTGCGTGTAAGGTTAAATGCAGCAAATGACTCTTTAGAGTTAACATGCTTCCAGGGCACTCATTTGGATTTTAGAATTTGTACGTTCCAACTCAACTACATAATGGACCTAAGCTGATTTTGTCCTTGTTGTAAAAATGACATGTCATTTTGAATAATGTCAATAGCAGAAGACAATATATTGTTCAATGTGTACATATAAGTGGGGACAGTGTGTTCAACCCGTTACAGGCAATGGCCAAAGCTTACTCTGTTTTCCTTCTGTGTTTGCCTGAAAGAAGCAGCAGCTTCCATTTGTGAAACCTACCAAATTTCATTATATATTGCTTATAGAAATCTTTTAGAGCATGGCTTTCTAGGACCTAACATGAAATCTTGTAAGTTTATATCTTCAGAAAGGAGAGAGAGGTGTTCTTCTGCAGCTGTTAATGTGGATGTTTGCAACCATTGCTGACATAATTTACCCACCCAGTATGTTGTGACGATACCTGAATGCTGTATGATGACATACCAAGGGTCTGGTCTGCTCACTCTAAACCTCCACGTGGAGTTAATAAAACATGCATGGCAACCATTTGTGTCCACTGGGCACACTAACCACCGATTGGGATCTGAAAGTGATGAATTAAAGGTACTGGTCTTAGCCATACATTAAGCTGTTCCTCTAAAATTTTTACAATTTTTTGTTAGTTGTCATGTTTAGCAATAAAGGGAATACTGGGCACATTCATTCATTTTATTTTGCTTACCCAAGGCGAGTTGTTTGTTGAACAGTGTTGTTCAAAAAAATCATCTGTAGTGGAATTAAACATGTTCTAAATAAATAAAGCTTCCTGCTTTGTATTTGCCAATCTCCTGTTCTTGAAACCGTTTTTAGGTCTGTTGTCTTTTTCCAATACTCATATCCCTGGATATCTAACTGGGAAACAAATGATTCTGAATATATTAATTTAGTGTTGGTTAGCAATATTTTCCTTGATGTTGATGTAAGCAATTTGAAATAATATGTCTCAGCATTTGTTACATCATGCGAAAAAAGTAGGTGAATTTCTCTACATATGTTTCAGAACTCCCCACTGGTAGAGTCGGACAATATTCCCATTGTGTGTAATTAAAAACTACTCTTGGAGTACTAGCTTGATGTAAAAAGTGATGTCTATAATAATAACATAACATTTCTCGATAATTTGCAGTGTTCACATATAAATCCTCCTTTTAAACACAGTATAATTTTCAAGCTCAGAAACCATAGAATCATCTGTTTAAACATCCCAGTGATCAGAAATAACCCCGGGTTTTATTACGTCATTCATTGAAATTAAAAAAAACATGTAATTTGTATAATTTCAGTTGGTCCAAATATATAAAAAGGTACTTTATCCCAAACATTCTCATAAGGAACTGGAACAGCAGAAATGTTCACACAGGACAAGTTTCTTTGCACTTCATGGTTAGGCAAATAAGGCTTTAAAACCCCATCCACCAGTTCAGCAGCAGAGCATTCAGGAATATAATGGCCATGTGTAAGCAGAAAAAAGATGATAACAAATCCAGTCCACAGAAAGAAAGCAAGTAATGCCAATGTAATCCACAGATAGTGCCAAGGATCAATCAAATAATTGTGTTTAGGCCAGTTAAAAAGCTTGCGTATACCATGGACTGGTGCAACAAAGGCTGAAGAAGTTGAAGAAAAGTCGTCAGTGTTTGCAAAGAAAGCAGTCTGTACAAAAACTTGACCCAGTGCTGGTAAAATGAACTGGTAGATGTATCCAAAGGAGGTTTGTCATGGACAATCCCATCTGTTTGTGTTGCGTTTCTAAATTGCAATATAACATTTTGGACATTTCTTCTCTTTGTAGCGGTAACTGGACTAAACAAAACTTTATTCTTCACCCTTGCCAATCTCAGGGAAATAGTTTCAGCATTGTTTAATCCTTGGAGAGGTATCTCCTGTATGGTAGTGAGAGGGGCAAGGGAACTACCTAGGAATCCTTGTTGTCTACTGTGCAGGATTGGCCACATTTTGCAACTTTATGTGATCAATGGAGACCAAACGGTTGTCTTTGGAACTGGGCAGTGTTGATAGAATTACAGTTCTTTTACTTTGTATTCCGAGAACCGACGCTGGTGCCCAGTAGGATGGGCCAAATTCCTTTTTCACATATATCTTTTCTTGGACTAGATCCCTTAAGTTGCGAACCCAACCTGTGGATGCTGGTGAATCCCTCCTTCCCAAGGGAGTGGTATGTGCTGATGAGTGTTAATCACAGAACGGTTGTAATCCCTGCAAGACAGTGACACGTTTATGTCAAAATGTGTTTCTGCCGCCACTGCACCAGGGCCATCAAGATCTGGGACACACATAAGGATGCAGGACAGGACTTCATAAGGGATACGGACTCCCAAAGATGATCTAGGTAGATTAGTTAATGCTCTCTGAATCCATACAAGAGATGGACCCAACTACAACCTGAGCCTAGTACTCTAGCTGTTAAGGATTGCTTTAAGTCCCAATTTGTTCTTTCCACTACTGGCGATTCCTCTGGATGATAGGGGCTAGAATAATGCATCTCAAAAACCATTATTCATATGGCGTCCCTGTATGCCCTATAGGCAAAACCAGAGCCCTGGTCTCAGTGCAATGCTACAACTGCATATGTCCCAATAAAGACTTGCAAATCTTCAGAAATAGCTCGAGCTTCAGCTGATCGTTGTGGCCACACCCACAGGAGTCTGGAGCAAGAGCCTTCTGCAAGTAGAATGTATTTGTATGCCCCATCTGAATTTAGAGGATGGTAATGGTCCAGGTACACACACTGCATCGGCTTGTTTGCTATCAGGAGGGGTGTCTGCATTGGGTGTTTAACGGTGGAACTTTTAATTTCTCACAGTTGTCACAGCTAAGAACATACTGCGTGGCCTGTTTGCATAGACCATGCCACCAATATGGTTTTTGTAGTGGAGAGATGGTAGCCGCCACACCAGCATAGGCAGAAGCAGTACCCTCATGAGCTGCTTTGCCCAGTTCTAGTCTACGATTTTGGTTGGGAATCGCGTGATCGCCAACCTCTGGTATTATAACAAAAGGAATGTTTGGGTCACTTAAGTGGTAGGAATATTTGGTAGTATATGCTTTTGGTGAAGGCTTGTATCAGCCAAAGCATTCTCAGCCGCCAAAATGTCATCATTCACCTTCATGTGAGAAAGAGTTATCACAGCCACAGAAGCCGTGAAGACTGCAGATTTGGCAGCATCATCAGCCAGTGAATTTCCTACAATGTGTATTCCAACACGTTGGTGGCCCAGCATATGATTCTGTGTCAATGTGTCTTATGATGTTTTCTTTGGAGTCTCTGAACCCACTAAGGTGGCAGTAGAGTAAGTTTTTCTTAAAGGACTGGACACAACAATACCAATCACACACAGTGAGTGTAGGAAGTTCAAGATCCATATGTTCCAGTGCCAAAAGCAATACTTTGAGCTCAGCAAACTGTGGTGTACAATCCCCTATGAGACTGCATGTAGGTTTGTAGAGGGTGGAAGTTACCATCCCTCATAACTCTACAAACAGACATGCAAGCTGTGGAGTATTGGTATTTAGTACTCACAGTTGGTTGAGCTGAAGCATGAGTTTGAATGATTTTGTAATGGTCAAGAGGCATGATATTAGTAGGCATGGGGTACTCAAGTTCATACTGGAGAAATTCTTGAGTCTGTAGTTTTGGATCGAAAACATAATCATCAGTGGCAGTCAAGGAGATAGCCCATTGTATCCAATGTGATGTTAAGGTTTTTAATTTGGGATGCTGGCTTTTGTTACCCTGGTCCCAGAGGCAGTTAACAAAGTGCTGTGTTTTTGCTTGGGCTAGTGGTCCCCACTTGATTATTGCCATTGGAACTACAGTCGATATGTTTTTCTGTTGGTGCAAAACGCATTTCAGCATTGGAGTATTGTGACCTCTGCCGTGCTGTCTAGCAGAGTCACTGCCCATGTCATGTCATGTTCTTCAGTAATGTTCTCATAATGTGAGGCATACTTAGCCGAAAGTACAGCAACCTTCTTTTTAAATAGAGGTTTGTGTTGTGAAAGTTTTGCTTCCCTTCGAATTGTGATGTCAGATGAGCGGTGAGTCCTATTTTGGTTTCACGTACTCGTTCCTGTGTTCTGACCTCCCACCACTCTCCATTTCATTTATCGGATGCATCATGAAAGGTACGAGAAGGGCATGTATCTGTCTTCTGATACCTGCGAGGAGGTTTCAAATTGCCACAATTTCGAAGATTGTAGCATTTCTCTGAGATCTATGAATGCGGAGATTCTCCTCATTATTTCACTTTTTTTAAAATTAGATTTTTGTTTAACCCAGCACCTCTTAGAACCTTCCTGCACTTGCTTCAGATTATCCTTCTCAGAATTACCTTTAAGTTTTGGTTTTGTTGGTCTGGCCCTCAGAGTATCCCGACCTATACTAGTTTAAGTTTCAGAAATAATCTTTGGCAACTTGCATTCTTTGTCTATCTATTGAACTTGGGCGAGCCTTTGATGTACTGCCAGTGCTACTGCTTCCCCTTTAATATTACTTAAAATAATTGGGAAAACTGTGTCAAGGTTGCCCATTCATTTTATCCCCTAATCCAGGGCAGGGACAGCCCTGTGTTTCTATTTGAATTTATTTCAACAGATCCAGTACATTTTCCAGTGTCCGTGTACCATGTGTGGTGCTATAAATTGCGGCAAAACCTGCCCAAAGTGGCACAGTCATCTGTTGAGGTAACTGTTAGACCAGACACGTAAGGTAGTGTTTCCCCAAACTATTTGCTTTTTCCCCTAGGTTTTGCTGTTTCTCTTTTAGTGACCTTAGGGCCCTGCACACTTTCCCACTTTAGTACAGTGGGAAAGTACACACACCCTTTAAGTTGAGGCCATCTCTATTTGGCACTCACTTTCTGGTTTAAACAGACTACAGACCCCTCAGGTCGAGTCCATTTTCCTTGCAGGGGATGGACTTTAGGGTGGAGTACCGCCCAGGGGTAAACCACTCCAACGCAAACTAGGTTTTTCTGCCTTAGTGAGGAGGACTACCTAGTAACTGGATAGAACCTCCTTGCAACTGAGGGGGTCATGTGTTAGACCTGATACACTAAGGTAGTGTTTCCCCACACTTTTTTGCTTTTTCCCATAGGTTTGCTGATTCTCTTTAGGTGGCCTTTAGGCCCTGCACACTTTACCACTGTAAGTATAGTGGGAAAGTGTGTAGGCCTGTTATAAATGGGGTCTTTGGTTGGCAGTCAGGTTACCCCCTGTCCAAGCAAGCACCCTCACTCTAGTAAGGGTAAAAGAAAATCACCCTCAGCTAACCCCGCTCACCCCCTTGGTAGCTTGGCACAAGCAGTAGGCTTAACTTCAGAGTGCTAGGTGTAAAGTATTTGTACCAACACACACAGTAACTTAATGAGAACACTACAAAATGACACAACACAGGTTTAGAAAAATAGAAAATATTTATCTAAACAAAACAAGACCAAAACAACAAAAATCCACAATACACAAGCCAAGTTATCAATTAAAAACCAAAGAGAGTCCTCATGTAATTTTAAACACAACGCTAACGCTGTTAGCGTGGAAATGTACAAGAAATAACCCAGCACAGGCAAGTGTGTCATAAAGGGCTTGCGATGCGTCGATATCACGCAAAAGTGAGACCGTGCGTTGTTTCTCCTTCAGTCGAGGCAGCGTTTCTTCTCTTCGCAGGAGAGCAATGCATTGATTCAAACCGCACTCTCGGGTCCGGGCAGGCCTTGCGTCATTTTTGAACTCCCAGCAATGTTTGCGCCAGAAATTCTGCTGCAGGATGATCTGAAAACCACAGAGCGCAAGTTGCGATCTCACAAGCCTCCGTCAGCGATGCTGTGTGTCATTTCTCCAGCCGCGGGCGTCGATCTTCTGGTCCCGTTGAGCATTGATTTTCAGTTGCATAGTTCTTTTCCCTGCACGACGGTCGATTCATGGATTTCTCACTCTTGGCCTGCCAGCTACTCCTTTCAGGGTCCCAGGAACTAGATGGGCACCACTTGGCAGAGTAGGAGTCTCCAGGTGCTGGCAGAGAGTAGTCTTTGCTGTCCCTGAGACTTCAAACAACAGGAGGCAAGCTCTAAATCAAGCCCTTAAAGAGTTCTTCACCAGAAGGAAGGCAACACAAAGTCCAGTCTTTGTCCTCTAGCACAGGCAGAAGCAGCAAGTGCTGGAGGGCTCCACAAAGCACACTCACAGGCAGGGCAGTTCTTCAGCTCTTCTCCAGGCAGAGGTTCCTCTTGGTTTCCAGAAGTGTTCTAAAGTGTGTGGTTTTGGTTGCCCTTTTTATACCTATTTTGCCCTTTGGGCTAGGCTTACTTTAAAGAAAAGTCCCTCTTGTTTGTGAAATCCTGCCTTGCCTAGGCCAGGCCCCAGACACACACCCAGGGGGTTGGAGACTGCATTGTGTGGGGGCAGGCACAGCCCTTTCAGGTGTATGTGACCACTGCTCCCCTCCCTCCCTAGCACAGATGGCTCATCAGGAAATGCAGACTACACCCCAGCTCCCTTTGTGTCACTGTCGAGTGAGAGGTGCAACCAGCCCAACTGTCAAACTGACCCAGATAGGGAATCCACAAACAGGCAGGGTCACAGAAATGGTTTAAGCAAGAAAATGCTTACTTTCTAAAAGTGCCATTTTCAAAAACACAATCTGAAAATCAACTTTACTAAAAGATGTATTTTTAAATTGTGAGCTCAGAGACCCCAAACTCCACATGTCTATCTGCTCCCAAAGGGAATTTACACTTTAATCATATTTAAAGGTAGCCCCCATGTGAACGTATGAGAGGGACAGGCCTTGCAACTGTGAAAAACGCATTTAGCAGTATTTCACTGTCAGGACATATAAAACACATTACTTTATGTCCTACCTTAACCATACACTGCACCCTGCCCTTCGGGCTACCTAGGGCCTACTTTTAGGGGTACCTTACATGTAAGAAAAGGGAAGGTTTAGGCTTGGCAAGTGGGTGCACTTGCGAAGTCGAATTCACAGTTTAAAACTGCACACACAGACACTGCAGTGGCAGAGCCTTGTTTACAGAGCTACTAATGTGGGTGGCACAACAGTGCTGCAGGCCCACTAGTAGCGTTTGATTTACAGGCCCTGGGCACCCCTAGTGCACTGTATTAGGGACTTACTAGTAAATCAAATATGCCAATCCAATCATGGATGAACCAATTACAAACACATTTTGTATAGGAGCACTTGCACTTTAAGCACTGGTTAGCAGTGGTAAAATGCCCAGAGTAACAAAAACTGCAAAACAGAGTCCAGCACACGTCAACAACCTGGGAAACAGAGGCAAAAGGTTAAGGGAGACCACGCCAAGGATGAAAAGCCTAACAGTGCCCTTTATACATATGTTAGGAAGTGGCGCTAACCACTGTGTGTGCACTTACCCAATGGTGGTTTAACATGTGCTGAGGCTCCCACTGTAGGCCAGTGTGTGTGTAATTGCACAGTGGTGTTTTAATATGTTCTGACCCTGTCACAGTTGGCCTTGGTGGGCACACTTGCACCTTTGGGTGTTCCTAAACTTGGGTCCAGCCTGCCCCTGCAGGCTTGTGTGCACGCTGGGATACATGTGCCCAGGGAGTGAAGAATACCCATGTGTGTTATCACTTCCAATGAGGGTTGCTCTGCCCAGAGGTTAACATGGGTAAAGTTTACCTCTACTCCTAACTGCAATAGTGGATTGCATTGGAGCAGCCTCATAAAGTTTCCGATCATTGAAATCGTCCTGAGAAACCCCTTTCTATGGTAAAAGTTTTTTGTCAATAATCACTGAGAAATGCAACTACTAGAAAGTGGGCATTTCTCTGCTCTAAAACGCTTTGTGTGCCTTTTTAAACTCAATTCTGTTCCACACTGGAGGCTGAGCTGTGTACTCCCCAGCGACAACTATAAACCTTGGGCACACAGCTGAAACGACAAATCTCTGCCGTTTGAGGGCCTGGGTGGGTAGATTAAAGGGAGATGTTTTGACACTTGGCCTCTTGGAACCAGATCATGGCCCACTAAAGATTAAGGTCTGCATTCCACAGCCCTGTGGGAGACAGGACTAACATTTATTAGAGACATCTGTGGTTCAACGTGGAACCCTCTAAACCACCCCCAACTTTAAAGGCACACTATAGTATAACTATCAGTGCCCCACTGCAGCAAATGAGGGACACTTGCAGCAACGTGGGACTGGAGATCCTGGACTGCATGGTGCACTCTGCCAGCGGATTGTGTTGTGCAGAGGAGTATTTACCGCCCATGGAAGGGACCGTGCACCTTCCTGCATCAGGCTGGCCTTATCAGACGGCCCGCTTCTGTATGGCACTCTGAAGTGTGCTGTCCAAGGGCTTGTTGGCTTGCCCTCTATACTAAGTGGAGGTCTCATAGACCTCCTACGAGGAATCTACACCTTGCACCTGTGTCATTTGGAGCGCCTATATCGTCCGCTGGATTTCACCGAGTAGCAGCAGTGTGAGCTTGGGACTAAGTATTGTTCCTGGAGATCGAATTGCCTGGTGCGGAGCCTTCAAAGTATTGCCCACATTCAAGGAGCGTGGCACTTCATTGTGTAGCCACAACACGCATAGGTGTCTTGTGTTTGTGAGTGGATTCACTGGTTGCGGGACCCTGTGTGGTTTACTTTGTGGATCATGGCGCATTTCTCTCGTGCGACACGCCGACTGCACTCTCATTGCATATGGTGTCCGATTCACAGGTTGCGACCCTCATAGGTGGGGCCATACCCGGAGCAGTGACACATTCTACCTCACTTGGCATCGCTGTGCTTGATTCTTTTGCGTGTATTAGGAATTGTCTGGTGTGACTCAAGTCATTGCGCACCAGACGTGCCTCATTCGAGGGAGGTACGGAAGTTGGTAACCTTTTGTGTGAGTTTGAATTGTCTGGTGCGACTCAAGTCATCACACACCGGACATTGTGCCTTATTCCAGGAAGGTACAGAATTTGGTAAGTTTTTTTGATTATTGCAATCATCTGGTGTGACTCAGGCCATCACGCACCAGACATTTTGCCTCATTCCAAGGAGGTGCGGAATTGGTAACTATTTGTGTACCGGAGTACCTGGCCTGGTTGGGCACTATTGTGATCAGCATCTGTCCTACAGTGACCCTCTTCTGGTGCTATGCAGACCTGAGGCCGCGCTGCACGGCTCGGTGCAGAGACCTTTGATTGAACTTACAGAGTGGTGGCCAGACCTACAGTTGTCAACTGTTGCCTGATCAGCCTGTTATCTATTCTCACACCCCCCTCTCAAAGACCCTGAATAAGTGTGATTCCAGCCGGGATTCGTCTAGTATCTGGGGAAAGGTTGCTTCATCTCCAGCTCCTGGGGGGTGAGGTAGTGGGATCGGTTAAAGGGTGGAGGAAGGTTTGGGCCCACATGCTCTATGAGTACACGGACAACCCCATAGTCGGGCTGTTGCTGGTCATTGTACGCAGGGTGCGGCTTACTGGTGAGGTCACAGCAGGACTCAACCGACAAGCACTCAGAGAGAGGGGACGTGCTGATAATGAACTCCCAGGGGGGAGCATGAACTTGCTTACATTTCCCAGCAGGCAGAGTGGCAGGAGGGCCGCACTGCCGCCAAGAGAGTCAGGAGACGCGATAAAGAGCAGGCATGCACCTGCGGCACAGGACGCGCTGGTAACGAACTCCCAGGGGGAGCCTGAACTTGCCTACATTTCCTAGCAGGTATAGCGGCAGAAGGGCCACGCTTCTGCCAAGAGCGGCAGGAGACGCGATAAAGATCTGGCACACACCCGTGGCGCGGGATGCGCTAGTAACGAACTCCTAGGGGGAGCCTGAACTTGCCTACATTTCACAGCAGGCAGAGTGGCAGGAGGGCTGCACTGCCGCCAAGAGCATCAGGAGACATGATAAAGAGCAGGCACACAACGGTGGTGCGGTATTTGCCCGGACCCGTCATCGGCAGGCAGAGGGTTGCCCTTTCAGCCCTCTGACTGTGAGGAGATTAATAGGCCAAAGAAAATACAATTGAGCAAGTAATGGGGGCAATGGTTGAGTTGTAGGAATGTGGTTGTATAAACATGGGCAAGCGCAAGGCAGGGGACACAGAGTTATTAAGCAGTGCCAAGAAATCAAAAAAGCAAACATGACCCAAAACATGGGGGTCACCTTTGAACAACGATGCAGGTACACTTTCTGACATTGACAACCTTATTGGGGAGGTTAAATCACTGTTAAATGGTAAATCGATCAAGGGGGCAAGGAATGGAACAAGAAATAAGGTCCCTGATATGTTTATTAAATCGAGGAACACTGCTAGATGCACTCAAGTTGGTGCTGAGGCTTTGTTATTGCCCAGTAATAATTTTCACGATCTGACTGATGTAGCTGAGGTTTCTAATGCTAACACAGTCCCGCCAAGTGTTCCCCTTTCACCAACTGTAACAGTT
Source organism: Pleurodeles waltl (assembly GCF_031143425.1). Taxonomy (NCBI): domain Eukaryota; kingdom Metazoa; phylum Chordata; class Amphibia; order Caudata; family Salamandridae; genus Pleurodeles; species Pleurodeles waltl. Next base: position 540,943,574 of record NC_090442.1, read on the forward strand.
AACAAAATCATACACTGCTCAAACAGGTTCTCCCCTTTGGCTTCAACTGACAGCACTATCTTGCCTATTAGTATTACAGACAAATCACAGAGAGTAGGAGTGCACACCACTAACTGTGAACACCCACAACCTGAAATAAACAGACTTAACACACTGGTTGTTGCATTAGTTAGCAGGATGGACAACCTGACAGCAAAAATGGAAGAGCGCTGTACTTCATGTCAGGGTAGCTGTGCTGACTCCACCAGCAAGGCGCCTGCCACAAGGAGAATTCAGGAGGCCGCCCATCCAGGTACCAGTTATAAATTGGGGATGGTCTCTGAAGTGGCAAATAACTCATCTGCCCCGAAGTCAAATCCACATACTGAGTGAAGAACCAAAGGAGGCACTAAATCTCGTGGCACCCTAGGCATCCATGGTTATCTGATGAAAACAAATCCCTCAGACTGCTTAAGTCCAAAACATAACCGTGATCCTGAAAACGATCACATAGAGGAACATTTTGCTTCTAGCAGTAGACATCACCAAAGGCCTGCTAAAAACCTTGCAGATTGTAGGGATTTGATTTATTTAATCCAGGTGCCTAAACTAAATGAGGGCTCTTATGAGGACACTGAGTCCCTCATCAACAAAGTTACATTCTGACTCAGGAGCCAACGCAACTGCCTGTTTATAGTAATGTCTGACATCATTCTTGTGAAGAGATATTCACCTCAGCAGGCACCAAATGACTATCACAGTGCAGATGAAATCTAATACCCTATTTAACAATCTCATATGTTTCGAGCAATGCACTGTTGTTTTAAGGAAAAACAAATCATTAGCAATTGGCCTGAAACTGCTCCCTCCAGAGATGGGACCACAAAATAAATATGAAGGGGGTGCCATATTGCATGTACAGTAGGAACTGCCTAATCATGAATCAAGTGCTCCTGCCCTTGAGACTAATTCCCTTGATCAAGTGGACTGACCGCATGCCGGGTATGACATGGGGTGAACATATGCTCCCCTAGCCCCAAGCCGGTATGGATGTATAAACTAGGTTTCCTGAGGAGAGCCGTGATCTCAACGATTCTCCCACACTCCGCCCTGGTGCAATTAACAATGAGTTAATAGACAAAGGAGTACCAGTGCCTTTAGTGGACTATTTCGGGGGGCAGGGGGAGGGGATGTGGGGGGGTTCCCACAAGCCACTCACGTGCTCCACAAGAGGTTGTTCTACAAATCATCCCTGACAGCACCCTCCACCCAGTTAGGGAGAGTCAACGAAGCTACAGACACATCAGGTTGTCCCTAATCAGGGAGAAGCCTGAGAGGGGGAAAAATACCACCCCTAGCAGCCAGCTCACATTATTGTTGTGGAATTTAGCTGTGGTTAGACAGAAATTAGTTGATGTTGAATAGTTTTCCTATATAGAGAAATGTGACATTTGTATGTTCCAAGGGACCTGGACTACAGAAAAAAATATATCAATGGTTTCACTTCCTATAATATAGAGGCCAAACCACCTCAGACTTTTTGGGGGGGGCTAGCGGAGGTCTGCTGATTCTATTAAGGAATGATGTACCTAGCCTCTGCAAGATTATGCAAATAGATTCACCTGACATCTGGGCATCACTTTAACTTTTCCCTCTGGTGTAGGCATTGCTTTTATTAACATCTACGTACGAGAGGGGACAGGTAGTAACGAGGCCCCTACTTTATCTCAGTTAGAGGAGACAGTAGAAAATCTTGATACTGACATAAAGATCAAACTGGTGGGTGATTTTAATTCAACATTTGAGCCGTCCCCCCCCCTTCTGAAGAAGGTCACTGATACAGAGGACGAACTATGGTTGGAAAACCTTGCTGCAACCATTTGGTTACTGCTCTCAGGATAGTATCCCTGATGGCCAGCAGGGGACTAAGAACCTGTAATGGCTGAACAGCATCTGACCTTGGGATGGCCAAACTGTTCAAGAGGGGTAACCACACCAGTGTAATTGATTATGGCCCTCATTACAACATTGGCGGTATTGACCGCCTACCGCCACGACGACGACCGCCAACATACTGCTGCCGTGGCTACCAGCTGGCAACGCGTATTAGGACCGCTGACGGTATTCCCACATCAGTAAGGCGGCGCTAATGACAGCAGCACCGCCGCGCCACCAAAACACCGCCGACCGCATCATGACTAATGATACGGCCTGGCGGTGTTTTGCTGGCGGACGCTGCTGCTGACAGCAGTGCCACTGACTGTCACCAGCCGGAAGACCCCCTGCAAGCAGGTAAGTTGGGTTCTCCGACAAGAGAGGGGGATGAGGGGTGTTGTGTGTATGTGAGGGAGGGTGTATGCTTTGGGATGCGTGCATGTGGGTTTGAGTTGCGTTGGATGCATGAGTGATTGTGAGTGTTGTGGATGCATGTGTGAGACAAGGTATGTTGGTGTGAGTTGTGGTGTGGGTATGTATGTGTGCATGCGTGGGTGGAGGTGGGTATACGTGTGTGCATGTGTGTACATGGGTGCGGATATGTGCGGGGTGCAGGAGAGGGTAGGGGAGGACTCTGGGATGGGGGCGGGGGAGACCCCTATCAGTGCCAGGGAAGGGATTCCCTGGCACTGATAGTGCCTACCGCCATGGTTTTCGTTGTAGTACAAAAAACACGGAAACCATGGCGGTAGGCTGGGTCGTAATCCCGAGGGTGGGAATGTGACGGCCTCCGGGCTGGAGAGCGAAGCCTCCAGCCCAGCGGCTGTTACCCCCCTGGCGGTCAGTGTGTTGAAGTGGCGGTGTTGGATGGCGGTAACCGCCAAGGTCCAAATGCCATTTTTTTTACCGCCGGTCTGTTGGCGGTATTACCGCCGCTTTAACACCGACCGCCAGGCTTGTAATGAGGACCTATAAGCTTTGTGGGGTCATCTAGGAGATATGGCAGTTGAAAACCGCTTGGACGAGACCATAACTCCTTGTTTTTATTGCTATTGGGGAATCCAGTGAGGAAAGCAAATAACATTTACGAGATTAAGGTTTCCAAACCTGTTGTGGCCAGTAATGGCCGTTACCTCTCCTGGCCAGGCTATGGTGAGAAATAAGAACTCGTATTTAAAGATTTATGATCTTTTTGTATCTCATCTCTCTGAATACGTGGTACATCATCCTTCAGGTATCCCGATTTTAAACGTGCATAATCAGTTATTCACCAAACTGAAAGAATTGTTTTTTAGGGATATTCACAGGAAGGTGGAAAGGGGAAAGATGATCATTTAGTTTAATGCAGATTGTAAAATCACAAAATCCCACTTGAAAAGGGTCCTAAATGAGGGCGACAGAGAGGGTATTGTAGGAGTCAGGCAGGATTATGGCAGAGCTCTTCAAACCGCAAAAAAGAGACGGATGACCTAATTTGGCGTGATATGTTGAAAGTAGCAGAAAAGAGAGATACACAGACTTTTTGGAAGTTGGCAGCATCAGTAGGGTCGGATGACACAAACCCTCTCCACTATCATATAAATTATGACAGCTGGGCTGTCTGTATACGTTTTCTTATTTCATGATGATATTTTTTGGTACTCTTTTCCAGCTAGTTAGAATGACAGGAGTAGGGCGAACTTAGCTCCTTACACCCTATTTAGTCTTCTCTTTGACATTTATGTTATTCCTATCACAATTTTCTTTGCTGTGTTTGCTCAGGCTATCCATTAGTGCCTAATGTTAAACCGCAACACTTACTCATGGTTACCATTTATTATTATTTTTTATTCTGTATACAGGTAGTAGTACCTTAGTACAGATGCCCAATGATGATGGTATTCGCTTTTTCTTCCTTTGTTCTCCCCCGTTTTCCTCTCTTTAAACATTAGGAGTTTATTTATCAGAAAATGTTGTTATTCCTAATATTAGGATGTTCTCTTTCTTTCTGTATCTCCTCTTGTATGGCCATCATAATATACATACAGCAGACAGTCGCTACCCCTAAGATGGCGGTGCCTGTATTTAGTCCCTCTTTTATGTCACATTTACAATTGCAAGCTGGGCGCTACCTCCAAGATGGCGGTGCCCTTATCAAGTCCTTTTTCTGTGTCGAACCTTCCGCGATGCAGGGAAATAAAAACGGACCTGTTCAGTCAGCGCGTCCCTATTAATGGCGACGGGCGTGTTTTGACTGCTTTCTCCTCGCATTTCCTGGCTCGAATTAGTTATATGGGTAAGAACCACCCATGTAGATGAACACCTAGATTAGGTGTTTTCCCCGTTAACATCGTATTTTTTTGTTTTCCTGCCTGAGATTAACTCCCTTGCAATTTGGTCCATTCCTGAGACATTACGACAGCCTCGCTTTCCATTATAAATATGCCTTGTGTATAATGTTACCATAAATGATAAAATATTGTTCTAAAATGTGTCTACAGGTACCTGCACATCTTAAGACAGGTGTAATTTCCCTATGGTCTTTATTGTTAGTGCAATTGTAGTGTACATAATTTTTGATGTTACCAGTGGTCACAATGTATTCAAACAATGTAATGCTACTCATTTATGTGAGTTACCACTTTGGGTTCTCTTCTCTAGTTGGGGTAGTGTTTCAAGGATATAATTAGCATCTTCCTGTCTGCATTAACGACAACTGTAGAAATGTCCAGTTTGTATCATTATATTTCAACTCTAAAACTGTTGTTTGCTTAGAAGTGTTAGCCTCTGACGTTGGTCTGACAATTGATACATGTTCCTTATGCTTTCGTTTTCAGAATATTTGTTATGCTATTGATTGTTCAGGAAATCCTTAAGAGGTTCAATATGTTTCCTTATGGTATGCTATTATTTTGTGTCTTTTATCCTAGCGTTTAACCTTTTATACTTTCCCAATTTAGGGTGACGGATCGTTTGGTATACTCTGCGGTGCTGGCACCACCACCTAGTCACATTTACAATTATTTAATATACTATTTTTTCCTTCTACCTGTCTCACAACTTGTGGTCCTAATCTCTCACGTTTATTCTAGGCCCTCTAATTTGATTAACATCTTTATCACTCTTTTAACCTTCAATTAGGGACTATTTTTTAGCTTGACACCCCGATTTCACTGACTTCTAATGTCACTTGTTTTCTATTCCTGTTCATGGATTGACATGATCAGCATTCAGGTCTATACTCTCTGGACGAACCTGGGGTTCTCACATTTTGGTGCTCTCTGACTCTTAACTTCTGATCTCTCAGTTTCCCAGACTCATTTAAATTTGTAAATTCTTTTATTCTCAACAGCCTTGAGAAAGCCCAGGTGAATGCACCTTGTTGGGCGAAACACGTGTCGGCTGGTTGAACGTTCACTCTTTTCTGTGATCTAATTAATCAAGCACATTATGGAACTGATCTTTTTCTTCTGAATAAACATTAATTTGGATAACTCTTGGAGAAAGTTTTCGAATATTTCAAGAAATCTCAAGAACAATTGGCAATTGGTTGCTTTAATGTCATTGTTACAAGTGGGAACCTACCACATATCTGTGGGTTTGCTATAGTGTATGTATGAAAAGTATTTGTATTAACTGCAGGAACAGTGACCCAGAAATAGAACATTTCTGTTCTTTACACGTTGTGGGCGTCAACCACAAATGTAACATCTCCACCCCCATTACCAAGCCCATTAGCGTGTAAATATTGTGTGCAGGTTGTGTACAATTTACTGGAATAACCAGCGATTGTGGATGTGCCATTATTTTAAAGAGCAAAATTCAGTCAGATAGAAACACCAAATGGGGTATCCTTTTAAAGTTCAAGCTTGAGCAGCCAATATGCTAAGATAAGTACTACCTATTTAGCTGAAGATTTTTCCCTAAGACCATGGACGTATAAAGGTGATTAGGGTACCTTTGGCATGCAAGAGAGTGTTACTGAGGAGATCTGTTAAGTAAGTACCTGACCAACGTTGGTAGCACCATGTTGTGAGGTTCCTGTTTTATGATAATAAGACTGTGTGTTTAGGACAGTAGCAACACCAAGTGTGGGAGACTGCGTCAACTAGACACCACTTGAAAGCTCTCGCCCGGACTTCTGGCTAGCCTGTAGTGCCTCACCCAACCCTAGAAAGGAAAGGAGATTTGTGGCGACCTAAACCTGACTTCTCAGGGATGTTGTGGTGAACAGATCATACCCCTTTCGCTCAGTTATTCAGTGCCTCAAACATACGAAGGCAGAGAACAAAAAACAGAATGCATTTAAATACATTTATAGAAGCACTTGCATCCTAGTATGAAAAGCATGGGCTGTGCTAAAAAGGCAGATGAAACATAGTACGGTTATCATCATTCCAATCAGTGTAAAGAAGATAAACAACCCGAGCATGTTGTATGATTCTAGAGAATCTAGGGATTGCTTCCTACACTTCATGTCTAGGTCTGACAGCATAGCGGTGGTAACCCTTCTGCCTCTCCCGATCTTAGAGAGTAACCCCATTCATGAATGTGATAGCAAGGGTCTGCCTGTTGTCTGGATGGCAATTCTCTCAGGATGCTGTAGAGTCAGCGTCCGGATCAGCAGAGCTGTCAGTGGAATGATGTTCATCCCAGGACGACTGTTAGACCTGGCATCTTTTGGCATGGTTCCCCTAACTTTTTGCCTTCTGACCTCATGTTTTTATGGTATGCTGGATTTTGATTTTTATGATTTATTTTCTCTGCACACTATATCACTGCAGATCAGTGCTAAAGTGCAAGTTCTCCCTGTGTAAACTGTATTGGTGATTGGTTTATCCATGATTGGCATATTTGATTTACTAGTAATTCCCTAGTAAAGTACACTATCTGTGCCAAAGACCTGTAAATAAAATGCTATTAGTAGGCTTGCAGCACTGATTCTGCCACCCATGTGAGTAGCCCTGTAACCATGTCTTAGACCTGCCACTGCAGTGTCTGTATGTGGAACCATGCAATGCCAAATTCAACCTGCCAAGTGCACCCACTTGCCAGGCTCAAATCTTCCCTTTTACTACATGTAAGGCACCCCTAAGGTAGGCCCAAGGTAGCCCCATGGGCAGAGTGCTATGTATTTAAAAAGTGAGAGAGGTTCTGGATTGTTTTATATGTCATTTGGCAGTATTTCACTATTGTAAGGCCGATCTCTCCAATAGGTTAACATAGGGATTGCCTTTAAATATCTTTTAAGTGTAGTTTCCTATTGGGAGCAAATAAAGATTAAGAGTTTGGGGTCTCTGAACTCACAATTTAAAAATACATCTTTTGGTAGAGTTGATTTTTAGATTGTTTGAAAATGCCACTTTTGGAAAGTGCACATTTTCTTGCTTAACCCTTCTGTGCCTCTGCCTACCTGTGGAATCCATGTCTGGGTCAGGCTGACAGTTGAGCTGTTCGTGAATTACCTCTAGACAGTGACACAAAGGAAGCTGGGGTGTAGCCTGCATATCCTGATGAGTCTCATGGGCTAGAGTGGGGAGGGAGGAGCTGACACCTGCACCTGAAAGCGCTGTGCCTGTCCTCACACAGTGCAGTCTCCAGTCCCCTGGAGTGTGTCCAGAGCCAGGCCTAGGCAAGGCAGGATTTTGTGAACAACTGAGACTTTCCTTTGAAGTTTACCTACTTCGAAGGCTGAGACTGGTATAAGTAGCGGACCCAAAACCCCAAACTTTTAGAACACTTCTGGATAGGGAGGAACCTCTGCCAAGGAGAAGAGAAGGAGTACTGCTCCTTTGCTGTGTGCGCTTTGCTAGGTTGGCCTGCAGTTGCTGCTTTTACCTTAAAGAGGGCAAAGACTGGACTTGTGAAGTTTCTCCAAAGGCTTGGAGTAGAGTTTGCCTCCTGTTGGAAGTCTCAGGGACAACTAAGACTTCAGCTTCATGTTCCTACAGCACTGGGAACTGTGTGTTTTGCTGCACAGAAGAAAAACCACTGCAACGCCGTCAATGATGCTGACTGCACCGTGACCTGACAACGCCACACGGAGTCTTGTCCCACGTTGCACTGCAACCCTTGTCTCACCGCAGCCTCCACCTGACACGTAACTGCTTGCATCGTGTCCTGTGGGCCCGCACTCTGCATTGCCTTGCTCACACCGAAGCCTTGACATCCCTGACATCGCCGCTCCACACTGACACCAACATCGCTGCCTACACCGTAATGTACACAATATACCGTCCCGTACCGCAGCCTGTTCCACCAATGCCAGCACTATCAACTCTAGCATTGTCAACAGATGCCCCTGTCTGCACCGCCACCTTGGGCCTACCGACGACATTGCTTCAGCAACAACAACTACACTGACTGCACCATGGTCTGGAGGCACCCCACGTCGCACCGCCCTGCTTCACACCGCAGCCCTGGTCTCACCAACGCCACAGGATGCTGTTGCCGAGCCGCTGCCTGCACCAAGACCTGTGGGCATCGCACCTTCGCACTGAAGCCCTGATGCCATCAATGCCAGCACTCCTGAGTTCGTCATCAGCTCGGAGTTCGGTCTGCAACGGGTGTGACTTCAAAGGCCCAACGATCCAGCACTGACCTCTGGAAGTGTCGCCGCACTCTGGATCTCATCTCCAGGATCACGACACCCTGCATTTCCAAGGTACTATTTGCGGATCCTCCCCACACTGTAGCTGGCCTGCAACACCACGGCCGGCCTGAACTGTTGGATTTGTTGTTCACGATGCTGTGATAGTCCCAGACGGAGCTAACGACTTCAACAACTTTTGGTCTTGTTTTACATAGATAAATATTGGCTATATTTATCAAAAACTGGCGTGGTGTCCTTTTGTAGTGTTTTCACTGTATTACTTTGTGTCAATGTGTTAATGCTTTACACATTGCTTCTGAGATAAGCCTGACTGCTCGTGCCACGCTACCAAGGGAGTGAGCAGGGGTAATCTGATCTGGATTTCTCCCTTATCCTGACTAGAGTGAGGCTCCCTATTCAGACAGGGTGCAAACAGACTGCCTACTAGAGACCCCATTTCTAACAACAGCCATGACTGGAATACCCTCTGCCCCCCTTACGCCTATTTGTTGTTTATATAATAATTCATAGAGTTCTAAGAACAGGCCTGATGTACTTATGCGTCTGGAAAATAGGGACTGACTCCTAAGCTCCTAGAGTAACAATACGAGTTAATATATAATGTACCGTACATGGCAGCCTTGAACAGGCACAAAGTGCTTTGTGTAGGAACGACTGATAAAATGTGCAGCGCAAACAACTATGCCTTCTTAGAAAGAAGCAACTGATTACAAAATGACAAAAAAGAGCTAAAAGCTGGCTGGGCTAAAAAAATATAAAATTAATAAAATGTGTCTAAATGTAAAAGGCACAGGCTTGTGAGCCTGATGCTAAAATGAGGGTGCCTAACCTATGTGCTAGAGGTGACCCACAAAAATTCATGAGAGGTAATGGTAAGTCGAGGGTCCTGCTGAAAGTGATGCAGACTGAGGACCAGTACCTAAAAAAATCCAGACAGTCAAAAAAGATCTGGGGCATATTGCAGACCAGATGTCTACACCAACATTTGTGCAGTTTAAGAGCCCTACCATCATTACTTTCCTTGGGTCCAGCACCAATTTTGAAGTGATTTGAAAAGTTTGAACTGCTTCATTGATTCTCTGACTGCCTCGACTAGTTTCTCAATCACCTCCACCCAGTCAGCCTCTAAATATCCAACCTGCTGTAGTCACTCACAGGTGTATCTATAGAGGGTTGGGAATGTAGTTTGTGCACAATGTACATACATACGTAGAACACAGAAATTACACCTTTATACAATTTCTATTGTTTCAAGTATTGCAATATGTGGGACCTCTGAACATCCTATGGGAAAGTTCCTATTCCACTGTGAATTTAATGTTTTAATTGTAAATACTTCCATGTCTGCCTTGGTTTAGGTGGGATTTCTCCTTCAGTGTTTCAAATGATTTAGGCTCGCCCTCCAACAATAACTTTTCTACTGTAAGGGTACCTCTGTTTGCTCAGGCCTCAAAGCATATGAGCACCTCCTCCCCAGATACTGTCATTGTTTCATATAGGTGCACATGTATGTAATCTGGCATCATTCTTGAATAATGTATGCCCACCATGTAATCAGGTCCTACCATGGTTGGGACCATGATATGTGTGGATTATGAAGAAGGTGGACTATGATGATATAACATGAGAAGGCCTTGCTTGCTGCATGTGATCTCCCATTCAATGTTGACCTATAAAGGGATGTTTCCTGATCCAAGGCCACGTATACGCTAGCTAGGACAAGTGGAACACAGTATAATAGTGCTGAGTGCACAGCAAACTTGTGTCAATTTTTAAATTTACAGCCTTTGTTTCATATTAACCCAAACTACTTTTTTCACTCATCAATGGTTCACAGCAAAGAAGTATTAACTATAAGTGCAGCATACCCAGTGCATATCTAAATCGCAAATCTCTTCCATTTTCACAGCTTGTACCCTGGCCTAATTGACAAATTCAAAATAGCCCATTTTGCATATTCTCTGGTCATCTTGGCACTAAGTAGATCTAAGTTATGTGAGATCATTTTTCCAGGCCCCTTTTGACATATCCATAAATGCTTAGGATGTTCAGATTTCCAGTTGAATCTTTAATGTGATATAGTTGCCTTTTTCGTAATACGAGCTAGTGAAAGTGCCTCGCACTTGTCACAATTGTCTTATAACCTAGGATCTTCAAGAAGTCAGAGATAAGTGACATGAGACAGGTGGGAGGTGTGTAAGTCTGTAAGTAAGATATTGTCTGCGTATGAGAGTATTTTTTTTAGAGACCTCCCAGTGAGGGTATCCCAGCTTTTTCTTTAAGTTGACAGATGACAGCAGCCAGAGGCTTTAGTGCCAATGAAAACATTTAGGGTGACAAGGAGCATCCCAAGTGGCTCGCCTCAGGGTAGGGAAGGGATCTGATAAGCATCTCCCAAAGTTGACCTGAGCTGAGGGAGCCGAGTATAGTCATCTGTTAGAAATGGGTTCTCTAGATAGCAGAGGTATACACCCTTGTACAAGTAGGGACCACGATCCTAGTCAGGATAAGTCACACACAGTCAAATTATCTTGTGCCAACACTCTGGTAGATTGGCAGTCAGGCTTAACTTAGAAGGCAATGTGTAAAGTATTTGTGCAATAAATCATACAGTAACACAGTGAAAACACCACAAAAATAAACCACACATGTTTAGATAAATAGTTGATATTTACCTGAACAAAATAAGGTCAAAACGATAAAGATTCAATAAGCACAAGTTGAAATATCACTTTTGCAAGTTTACAAAGAGTCTTAAATCTTAGAAATCAGCAGTTGTCTCTTGATTACACAAAGTACCTGGTATGCGTCAAAAATAACATGCACGGAGACCACTGAGGAGGAAATGCTTGGAAAAATAAGGTGTGCATCAGATTTTCCAATGCAGCACAGACGATGCGTCGTTTTATCCATTCATTTTTCAGCTGAGAGTCTTGGTTCCTCACTGCGATGTGGGGATCTTTTTGACACCCAGGGTTGCGGGGAAATCCTGGGCACGCTGCAATAAGTCACAGGCGTTGCGTTGATCCGATAGGGTGATGTGTCAAATTTTGTGTCGCGCGGCTGGCGCTGCATTGATTTTCCACTCAGGGAATCTGCTGGGTCATTCCGGTTTGGCTGTGCATAGATTTTTCTGTGCAAGGCAGGAGCTACCTTGAATTTCCACTCGGGAAGTAGGGCTGCGTTGTTCCGGTTCAGCTGCGCAGTGATTTCTCAGTCACAAGGTAGGCTGTGCGTCGTTTCCGGCAGGCTGTGCATCGATTTTCAGCGCACAAGGAATTTCCTGAAGAGATTAAGGACTTCATTATGACCCTGGCAGTAAATTCCGCCTACCGCTGTGCTGACGGCCGCCAACATACAGTGACCATGGTGGTATACCGCTACGGGTATTCTGACCCACACAGAATTCCGCCACAAAACAGACACCCACACAAGTCCGCCAGCCCAAAGGTCAGGGATAAACTGGCGATAGCAAAATTCACACCGTTACGCCAACAGGAATACACCGACAGTATCACGACCCACGAATCAATGCAGCAGTCTTTCAATCGCGGTAAACCATTGGCGGTACACCCCGCGTGCTCTAAATAAACATACATTTACAAAACACCACCACATTGGACAATTCAAACTACACACACCTGACACACATACACACACCACACCCACACACCCAATCCAATATAAAACACACACCCACATTACCCACAGCCCCTTACAGCTAAACAAACCGATAGCACACAGAGAGAGACTAGCCAGGAGCACCCACTCAGTCATAGGAACAGAACACCATCACCCATACACCATCCACGCACATCACAGCATAAACCCCAACACATCACCCCAACACATCACCCCAACACATCACCCCAACACATCACCCCAACACATCACCCCAACACATCACCCCAACACATCACCCCAACACATCACCCCAACACATCACCCCCACACATCACCCCCACACATCACCCCCACACATCACCCCCACACATCACCCCCACACATCACCCCCACACATCACCCCCACACAAAATCATCAGTAACACAAGGCCAAGCTGACAGGGAAATCACAATCATGCAGGGAAACACACCCATGCACAAAACACAGATACAGTAACACTGCATTTCATCCCCACAGGACCCATACTCAACGTCACCGGAGAGGAGGTGCCAGCTACATCCAGTCCCCCCACAGAAGAGGCCCACAGTGACAACAGTTCCGCACGCCTGGATCACGATGACCAACGTGGCCCATCAGGGACCTCTGGACAGTCGGTTCCCCTGCCACAGTTCCAACCTACTACAGAGCCTCCCCTCTCACGAAACACCAGCACAGCACCCACCCAATGGGCCCATGCCACTGTCACCAGGACACGTCAGTCAGCAGTGTGTCCACCACTACAGGGACCCCAGGCAACCCCACAAACCCAGGACGATGAGGGACCTGGGGTCTGTGGGCACACGGTTCAAGGGACAGAGGCACAGGACAACAGGGAAGCTGGGAGGACTGCTGTACGACATGGGGAGGAGAGACCCAGGGAACCTACTTTCCACAAGGCACTCTCCACCATCCTGGGAGCATACCACGATTCCCAGGAGACGATGGGCCAGATACTGGCCAAGTTGCAGGAGACCCAGCGGCTGCAGGAGGGACTGTACCTGGGGATCAGGGATGACCTAACAAAAATCTACACCATCCTGGTCACCATTGCAGGGGTGCTGGCTGACATGGGCAAAACCATGAGGGAGGCAGTGGCACAACAACAGGTGCCTGACACTAGCCAAACCGAGGAACAGCCTTCCACCTCCGCCGGCGCTAGTGGACAGGAGGCCCCTCTACAGGACCAACAGGCAACCATCACCCCAGTCCTGCAGAAGGAGAACCACCCCGCAAACGGTCTCTGCGATCCAGGCAGAAGCCGGAGAACATTGCCAAGACCCCTGACAGGAAAAAGGACTTTCCTGATTGTCACCCTTCTGTCCCACACTATCACCCTGTCCACCTTGAACTGCCATTACTCCCCTCCCTATGCCCCATTGGACAATGCACCTGTGGTACCAAGAGACTGGACTCTACCCTGAACTTTCCTCCACCATCAACCCAGCCCCTTGCACATCCCCCTCTACTTATGAGCACCTAAAAAAACACTCTTGGAACAAATACCAATCTGGAGTCTGTCAAATGATTCACAAATGTATTAGTACAACATTATCAAAGCATAGCAACTCAAAAGCACAGTGAAATATAGTTTAGGATGACCTTTGGTGGGCAGCAGTACACATAGCAGGAACCAGAGTGGGGCACAGATCGGAAAATAGAGATGCCAAAGGGTACAGTCAGTGGCCATAGACATAGGGAAACAGGCTGCCTTGTACAATGTCCAACATATAACTGAAATGTAAAGTGAAGTTAGTGTCTTACCTGTGTGTCACTGGAAGTACTGCCAAATAATACTGGTTGTGTTGTCAACGTCTTCTTCCTCTGCCTCCTCTTCCTCACGGTCTACAGGCTCCACCACTGCCACACGACCATCTCCAGCCTCATCCTCCTGCAGAAAAAGCACCTGGTGTTTCAAGGCCAGGTTGTGCAACATGCAGCGATGATCTGGCACACCTTCTTGGGTGAGTAGTACAGGGATCCACCTGTCCGATGGAGGCATCGGAACCTGGCCTTCAGGAGGCCGAAGGTCCTTTCTATAATCCTCCTTGTACGCCCATGTGCCTCATTGCAATGTTCCTCCGCCCTTGTCCTGGCATTCCTCATTGGGGTCAGTAGCCATGACAGGTTGGGGTAACCAGATGTTCAATGTATGTGCTTCAGGGGATGGGTGGGATCTGGTGGGCAATGAGTCTGACGGTCTGGACAGGTGACTAATTCCCTTTTCTGCTGTCTTTTCCCTGCAGGTCAGCGCCCACCAGAAAAAGGGTATTTGGTGTGCCATCGCCAGGGTGATGCGGACCCTGGGGGTCTTTGACAGGCGGAGCACCCACTGCGCCGCTGGGCAAAGAAGACTGCGGAGGCCCAGCTGGGGCTGGCCTCCCAATGAGGAAGGGGTGCCCATCGCACCATGACCCCCCCTGATGTTCCGCATCCTCGCGGAGGCCTATCCAGAGTTGGATGGGTGCTTGAAGGCATCACAGCAGCCACGAGGTGGTGAGTACAGAATCTGAAATCTGACTTTGCGCGCGTTAGGAGGTACCTGGGTGGGGGATGTGGGCTATGGGTGCCCCTAGGCCAGGGCAAAGATGGCAGGGTAGGTCCTTGTTGGGCAGGCACCGGAGCACTCCTACCCCAATGGTGTTAGTGGGCATCTAATACTAGGCAGGGTCCTGTGGGTTTCTGGTGTGCAGATGATGGCGTTAGGCATTGTACCCCCTGGGCTGCTGACTGTCTTAGTAAATGGTAGGGCATGGCCTAGTGCATAAGACTGCTCCCTGTGTGTTGTGTATTCCAACGGTAGTGCTGTTGCTGGCATTGACCAAGTGTATCCTCTATCTTCCCCCCCCCCCCCTTTTTTTGTTTTGTCACCTTGTCCTTATGTGCATTAGCATCATCTGGCGGAGGAGCAGAGGCACGGGCAACGGAGGGACCTGCATCCTACAGGGGGCTGGAGGCCGAATCCACCGAGGGTGAGGGCACCAGTGGGACGGAGTGCGAAGGGAGCACCACGATGGGGACAGGAGGGGACACCACAGACAGAGACTCCTCCTCTGATAGAGGCTCCCTGGCGGTGTCGGCCACCTCTGTGGTAACCCCAACAACAGGTACAGCCGCCACCCCTCACTACCAGCACCGCCCTCTCAGCAGCCCCTCAGCATGTTTCCCGTGCCCGCTCACCCAGGAGGGTGGGCATCTCCTTCATCCCAGGCACCTCAGGACCTGCCCCAGTCAGCCCTGCTGCCCTGAGTGAGGAGGCTATTGACATCCTGAGATCCCTCACTGTTGGGCAGTCAACCATACGGAATGCCATCCAGGGTGTCGAGAGGCATTTGCAACAAACAAATGCATACCTCTGGTGTGGCGGCCCAACAGAGAGCATTTCAGGCTCTGGCCTCCGCACTGATGGCAGCCCTTGTCCCTATGTCTAGCCTCCCCTCTCCAACTTCTTCTACCCAGACCCAATCCCCTCAACCCCAGCCTATCCCAAGCACACCTTCAGACCAGCATTCACCCAAATCACCACACAAAAGTTGCTCAGGCAAACATAAGCACCACACTTCATCTCACAGGCACTCACACAAGCACCATACCCATGCAAACACACCAACATCCACTGCCTCCACTGTGTCCCCCTCCTCCTCTTCGTTCACCTCCCACCTGCATGCACTACATCTTCATCCACTACCTCCATCACCAGCACGCCCATCACAACACACCCCTCACGAACAGTCACCACCCCCACAACCATGCAACTTTTCCTGGCAAACATTACCCTGTTCCCTACCCCCCACCCCTAACCCCCATCCTTCCCCTCGGACCAGGGTGTCCAGAACCCAGGCAAGCACCTCAGACACCAAGTTGGCATCAGCTGTGGTACCTGCAACTCCCAGAGGCTCAAAGGAGGCACCCGTCAGGCCAACCAGTGTGCCACCGACCCCTGCAAAGGACAAATCAGTTCCGCCACCTGCCAAGGTGAAGAAGAGGACAGCATGGAGCACGACCCACCCAGCAAGGCCTCCTCCAAAACTCCAGTTCCCAGAGCCAAGATCCCAACAGCATAGGACAAGGTGAGGAAGGGGCAGAAAAGCCAAGCCAAGGCAAGGCATTTCAGCCATCGGTGGCTGCAGGTGAAGGCCTGGTGGCCACCGTCTGCACCGCCAGCATCACTGCCGCAAGCACCGCTACCTGCCCCCCACGACTACTGTCAGCAGCAGCATGCCCACTGGCCAGCCGTCCGAGGCTGCAGGAGAAGGGCTGGAGCCTCCCTCCACCACTTGCAGCACTGGCACCTGCACCACGGCCAACACCGCCAGCATCCCCGCCGCAAGCACCGCTGACAGTAGGACCACTACCAGCAGCAGCAGCCGCAGTGTGCGTCCGTCTGAGGCTGCAGGAGACGGGCTGGAGCCTCCCACCACCACTGGCAGCATCCCTACCAGCACCGGCACTACCACCAGTTTGCAGCCTTAGTCGCTGCAGGATGGAGTCTGGCCCTGCTTCTATGGACTATCATGCTACCTGGGGGCCTCAGACACCCAGGTGAGGGAATGTGAACTGTCACACCCCAAGTGCTGCATCACCGGGCACAAGGCCCCCTCCAGAACCAGTGGAGATATGCATCCACTCACCCTTTCCTTTGCAGGATGAAGCACACTGGGCACAAGGCCCCCTCCAGAAGTAGTGGAGAAGCCATCCACTCCAGAGACTGTGGCTTTGCACTCCCTGGACCAAGCAGTGGGAAAACCACCCACTTTAGAGACTGTGACTTTGCACTCCCCAGGACCAAGCAGTGGGTAAACCACCCACTAGAGAGACTGTGGCTTTGCACTCCCCAGGACACCACAGTGGGCATGGAGCCCCCTCCAGGAGCAGTGGCATAGTACCTCATCTGGCTGAGGTGGCCCGTTTCCCCATCCACCTGAGGTGCCTGTGTGTTTACGACCTGATGCCCCTGCAGTGTTCTTTCCGTATTGAGGCAGGAGTCAAGGGGGGCTTGACCCATGATTTTTGGCCCAGTGGCCCACGGACATTTGCAAAGGACAATGTACGGCCTTATGTGGATATTGTAAATATTTGTATTTACTGTTTCTCAAAATGTTCCGTGTATCTGCCTATTTCTAATATATCACTGATTGGACTCTATTCCTTTTGTCCTTGCGTTCTTCCAGGGGATTACGGGGTGTAAATGTAATGTTGCTGCATGTATTTGTGTGTATGGTGTTGTCGGTGAGAGTGGGGGTGGAGGTGTTGCAAGTTGCGTGTGTGTGTCACTCTTTTTCCTCCCCTGTGCGCTAGGTGCAGTACTTACTGTGGTTGTTGCTGCCCCCTTTGATATGCCTGGTGGGTGAGGAGGTAGACCAGCTTGGGCAGGACCTGTAACTCGGGCTCCATGGCGTCCTGGTTGTTTGTTGAGTGTCAAGAGGGGAGTGGTTTCCCTTC
This sequence comes from Pleurodeles waltl, assembly GCF_031143425.1. Lineage (NCBI taxonomy): Eukaryota > Metazoa > Chordata > Amphibia > Caudata > Salamandridae > Pleurodeles > Pleurodeles waltl. The sequence goes on from NC_090442.1 coordinate 540,961,183, forward strand.
CAAACTCTATTTCCGCTATGCTTTTGATGGCGTTGGTACCGTCCTGCAAAAGCTGGTGGATTGGTAGGTTGTAATGGGTTGGGCAGTACATTGTCTTCCGCCTGTCTGTTGGCGGTTACCGCCGCGGTGTTTGTTGCTACACCTTGGCGGTCGGAGTGTTAAAGTGACTGTATGTGTTGGCGGTTTCCGCTGTGGTCGTGATCCCATTTTTTATTACTGCCGCTTTAACACCGACCCCCAGGGTTGTAATGAGGGCCTAAGTCTTTTTGGCCCTGAAACTTCAGAAAACAAGCTCAATCTAAGCCTTTGGAGAGCACTTCTCAGCAAAGTCAGATGTCAGCAGGGCAGCAGTCCTCAGCAAAGCAGTCCAGATGAGTCCTTTGGGCAGCCAGGCAGTTCCTCTTGACAGGGTGCTGTTCAGATCCAGAAGTATCTGAGTTGGTGGGGTCAGAGACCCAGTTTATATACCCAAAAATGCCTTTGAAGTGGGGAGACTTCAAAGAGTGGATTTGAAGTGCACAAATTCCCCTTTCAGTACAGGTCTGTCTGCCGGGGTCCCAGTAGGGTGTTTGGCAGTCCATTGTGTGAGGACAGGCCACTAGCCTTTGAAATATAAGTGTCCGGCCCTTCACCCTTCCAGCCTATGAAGACCCATTCAGTACGCATATGAGTGCAGGTGTAACTGAGTGTCCTGTGTTTATTGTTGTCTGGGTGACATGCACAAGGGAGCTGTCAATCTGCCCAGACGTTTATTGGAGACCGCTGTAAGGCACAGATGGATTTTAAGTGCAGATAATTGCTTACTTTCTAAAAGTGGCATTTCTAAAATAGTAATATAAAATCCAACTTCACCAATAAGCAGGATTTTCTATTACCATTCTGGCCATACTAAATATGACCTGCTTACCCCTTTCTGATCAGAATCTACCACTCAAACAGTATATGAGGGCAGTCCTAATGATATCCTATGAAAGGAGCAGGCCTCGCAGTAGTGGAAAACAAATGTAGGAGTTTTACACAACCAGGACATATAAACTGCACAGGTACATGTCCTGCCTTTTATCTACCTGGCACCCTGCCCCACGGGTTACCTAGGGCCTACCTTATGAGTGACGTACATGTAGTAAAGAGGTGAGTTTAAGGTTTGGCAAGTACTTTTAAATAGCAAGTCGAAGTGGCAGTGAAATTGCACTCACAGGCCTGGGACATGGTTAAGGGGCTAGTTACGTGGGTGGCACAATCAGTGCTGCAGGCCCACTAGTAGCATTTAATTTACAGGCCCTGGGCACATGTAGTGCACTTTACTAGGGAATTACAAGTAAATCAAATATGGCAATTGGGGATGAACCAACGTTGCCATGTTTAAGGGAGAGTGCATATGCAGTTTAGCACTGGTTGGCAGTGGTAAAGTGTCCAGAGTCTTACAGCCAGCAAAAATAAGGTGAGGAAAAATAGAGTTGGAAGGCAAAAGGTTTTGGGGTGACACTTCAGAGAGGCCATTTCTAACAACATCTGACTCAGTCAGTGAAGTCATCACCAAGCTCATTCTCTGTAAGGTACAAAGCGAACAAGTTAGTTACCTTCAGTAACGCTCTTCCTGATAGAAACTCTTATCTAGCTGCAGATTCCTCCCCTTTTGAATATTCTTCAGACTGAATCCAGAAACTTTTTCATAGTACTTGTGAGCACCAAAAGAAGCTACCTTCCGGCTCAACACTGGCGCTGTTCAATTCCAGAAATGATGGGCAGGGCCTTTATAGCTGCAACACCTGCACACTGTTGACAGTTGCTGTCAAGACTCTCTGTGCCCCCAGACATGGAGCCCCAGAATCAATTTGGTAGACAGTGTGCAGATTCCTAGACTTGGGATCTTATTAAAGGTAGAGTACATATATTGAACGGGGGGATCGGTAAGGATTCTTCGGCTAGATAGTCTTTACTGAAAGAGCAATACCAAAGGTTAATAACTTGTTCTTCTGATGGAGACTTATAGCCGCAGATTCCCCACCTTTAGAATAGATACAATAGAATATGTAATGAGAGGAGGGTTGTGAATGGTTTCAACCAAGAAAATCCTGCAAGACCCAGTGGGCAAAAAACACTTCTCTGCAAAGTTGGCTATCCATACAATAGTGCTTCGTGAACGTATGTAGGGACACCTATGTAACTGTTTGGCATAAGTCTAGGACAGGGACCCTGTATGATAACTCAGTGGTAGCAGCTTTGCTCCTTTTGGAATGGGTACACAATCTTTCTGGAGGCTACTTCTTTGCAGATCTTAACACAGAGCATGATCCAGTGTGAGATTGTATGCTTGTGCACAGCCTTGCCCTTCTTCGGTCCAGCAAACCCCCACAAAGAGCTGATCGCCCACTCAGTGTTCTTTGGTGCGATCAATGTAAAAGCTAAGTGCTCTCCAGTCGTCCAAATGATGGAACGTCTCCTCTTTAGAGGGGTGAGGTGGAGCATAGAACACAGTCAGGTTGATGGTTTGGCTGATGTGAAACAGCATTACAACTTTCCCGAGAAAGTATGTCTGGGTCTGCAGAGCCAGCTTGTCGGGAAAGGTGGTGTACGGTGGATGGTCACTGATATGCCATGATATGCTGTGCTGAGGTGATGGCAATGAGGAGCACAGTTTTGAGGTTAAGGAGCCGTAAAGTACAACTATGGAGCGGCTCAACTAGGGTACACATCAGAGAAGTAAGAACAGGCACCCACTGGGACATCACAAAAGGAAAAGGGGGAAACATGTTGCAGCCCATTAAAAAAAATGCTTCACAAAAGGGCCTATCAGGCAAAACTAAGAACGCATAGAGGGTGGAAAGACAACCTTTAACTGTGCCAAGAGCAAGGCCTTGCTGGGAAGTAGGCAAAACAAATTGTAAAACATTGGACAGCTTGGCCTTTAGGGGGTCAGTCTGGTGAGTGCTGCACCAAACCACAAACTTGTCCTAATAACAGTCAAGGGACGCCTGATTGCCAAGATGACAACAACCACCTGTGGAAGAAGATAGAAGATGGTCAGCTGTCACTGCTAAATCTCCATGCATAAAGGTTGCAGAGGCCAAGGAGGAGAACCTGGCTAGTTTGCTGCAACAGAGGATCCTCCTGGAGGGGTAGCCTGATTGTAGGACATGTGCTCAAGCCCAGAATTTCTGGATACTATACTCTCCATGTCCCGTCTGTAGCCACAAGGATGACTTGGAACCAGTATGCCCTGATCTTTAGAACTCGGGGTAGGAGTGGTATAGGTGGAAAGGCATATAGGAGTCCTGAGCTTCAGTCGAGGCGTAACGCGTCTCCGAAAGACAGATGCCTTAGAAACTTCAATGCACAAAGGTGCTGCCATTGTGAGTTCTCGGTAGTGGCGAACAGATTAGGCCAAGGTTCTTCCAATTCACGGAAGAGACCTTGCACCACCTAGTGATCTAGCTGGCATTCGTGATCCGCAAGACGCTGACAGCTGAGCTCATCTGTACTGGTATATGATGATCCAGCCAGGTGGTTCACCACTAGGAAAATTCCTTGAGTGTCCAGCCATTTCCACAGGCATAAGGCCTCCTGGCAGGGGGTCTATGACCCTGCATGCCATGTTTGTTGCAATATGACATGGTGGTGGTGTTGACCGTGAGCACCTGTACCAGCCTCTCTTTAATGGACAGAAGGAAGGCTTTCAGCACCAAGTGGATTGCTTTCAGCTTCAGAAGGTTGAAATGGAGCCTGGACTCAGCCAGAGACCAGAGGCCTCTGATCTCGCCCCTGATTACTACCTCTCCCAGATAGCCTCCCCCACCCTAGAAGCGATGCATTTGTCACCACTGTCAGCTCTAGGTGGTGAAAGAAGAGGGGTCTGCCGCCAAACCAATCACGGTCCAGTAGCCATCACTGTAAATCTTTCACAGTTTCCTCTAAAATTAGCGTGTGATTGGAAAGGTCCCCTTTATGTTGGGCCCACTGGGTATTCAGATGCCAGTGGAACTTCAGACACCACTGCAGAGCCCATATATGCCACCTGACGTGCTTCACCACCAGGGTGCAGGGTGTCATCAGTCCCAGCAGCCTCACAGTCGGCCTCATGGATGTTCTAGACAGAGGCTGAAACATCTGTAACAAATACTGAATGTCCTGGACTCTCTTTGGGGGAAAGGCACAGAACTGTGTCCAAAATGGCTCGGATGACGTGGAGTGTCTGAGAAGGAGTCAGGCGTGATTTCAGAACACTGATAGTGAAACCCAAAGATGGCAGGGGGTCAGCCAGTCATCGAGGTAAGGCACGACTGGCACCCTGGACCTTTGAAGGAGTCCAGAAAGGAGTGCAGCAAACTGGAAATGCTCCTCTCCCACCACAAACTGAAGATAACAGCGATGGGCTGGAAGGAAGGGAATATGGCAATGGGTGTTCTGCAAGTCCAACACCACTTTGTGAGGGTGTCCTCAAGTGAGACTATTATTTGTGAGTGTTCTTGGTATAGTGAGACGGCTATTTTGATCGGTATGAAAGTGCCATTTATAGTGTGACTGTGAGGGATGTTACTGTTGCCTAGTGTTTGATGCTAGTTTGTGAGGTGATAGATTGCTGTCAGTAGTGCGAGTCTGCTACTCTGATGGGAGAGAATTTTATCTCTAGTAAGAGATTTCTAATGGATGAGGGGTGTGAGAGTACTCTTGGTAGTGTGTGTGTAGTCAATATTGTGACTGCTAGTCTTCAAGGGGTTTTAATAATTCTACTGGTAGTGCGTGGCTGCCACTGCTTAGTGTGAGATTAATGTCAGTAGTATGAGACTTAATTTCCTTAGGTCCTTAGGGATGTGAGAATGCTTCTGTAATGATTGACTTCTAGAGTGCGTGGGTGCTGTCAGTAATCTGAGAATAATACTCTGAAAGGTGCTAGTCTGGGACTGGTAGTCTCAAAGGTATGAGCACTGAATGTAGTGTGAGTAAGCTAGTGTAAGAGGTTGCTAATGGAGTGAGAGTGCTGTCCATAGTGTGAGCTTGTTGATCTGTGAGTGTTATAGGTGCAGATATAATGTGAAAAGACTACTATGATAGGTGTAGGAGTGCTTCACATATTGTGTGCCTGCTAGTTTGTGAGGGGTGCAAGAGTGTGGTTGATAGTATGAGACTGTTACTCTTCGAGTAGTATGAATGCTGTTTGGAGCGTGAGACCTGCTGTGTGAACTGTGCGAGAGTGCTGTTGTCTGTGTGAGGTACGAGTGATGTTGTTATTGAAAGACAGCTACTTTGAGAGAGGTGAGAAAGCTTCATATGTGTGTGCTCTAGCCCAGTGGTTCCCAACCTTTTGACTTCTGTGGACCCCCATTTTATCAATACTGGAGCCTGGGGACCCCCACTAAATCATTATTAGAACCTGGGGACCCCCACTGAGTAATTACTGATAGCTGGGACCTAAGATTATTAAATTTTTTTAAGCAGTCGCTGACCCCCTGAGGAGGCTTTGCAGACCCCCAGTGGTCCCCGGCCCACAGGTTGGGAACCACTGCTCTAGGCTGTATAGTGCCATATGCAGCACTAAGCAGCTCCCCTAACCAAAGATATTGCGGTTTATCAAAATGTGTGTGTAGCACAGAGGTCTTCAAACTGGGGGTGGGCCCACCTTGGGGGGCCTCAAGTGATCCGGGGGGAGTGGGGGGGTTGCCAGTCTCTGATCAAAAGAAGCATTATACAGATAGCAGGCCTTTGTTTTAACCAGAAACTTGTTATTGCATTTTTTTTTTTAAAGTAACAATACTTAACTGCAATGTTTACATAGGTCTAGACATATTTAAACATTGCCATCTTTATGAAATGTGAAAAATTCTGAGGGGGGCCCAATGATTTTTATTTTTCAACTGTGGGGGGCACGGCATTCAAACGTTTGGAGACCACTGATGTAGCAGCCTTTCTGTGCAGGTCTCATAAAGTTCCTTGGGTGACAAATGCGCTCCAATTTTATACCTGTGGATACTCTTTCTGGCAACCCCCACTGAGGAATGGAGAGGTATTAGAACAGCAGCTCATCAGGGTAACATCAACTTGCCATCCCGCTCCAGTACCGTTGAAGGGAATCCTTTCTAGTGATTTTGGTGTTATGATTATTCTGGGAGTAATGGCAAGACATCACTAAAAAGGAGCATTCTTTTTGTATGTTATTTGTTTCACTAGAGACAGACCATCTTTCTCGTCCTGAGTCTTGCTGCAGCTTATCTGTGTGTGTTGGGGGGTGGCGGGAGGTTCCTCTGCAGCTGCACCGTGATAATTCATCTTTGTTTGACAGTGTCGGCAAGTCAAAAATCAAAAGGGCAAACAACTTTAAATGTAGGCTATATTAGGGTTACAGTTCTTTTGGTTCTTCCTACAAAGTACATATTGACCTGGTTTTGAATTACGGATAGCCCAACACTTATCAGCCGTAGAACAATACTAGAGCATTAACTGAACTGCTACCAAAGAAAGCAAGGCACGGAGAAGCTGCAGCAAGAGAGAGTGTAAGAAAGCCAGGACTGACTGAAGTAGGAAAAAATACAAAAGAATATTTGTATCTTTTTTTTCACCCTGAATGGGATGGGATGGGATTCTTTTGCAAGATTTCTCATGCCTTTGGCCCATTTTTACAAAGTTGATGGACCATGTATATATGTCGAACCTAACAGCGGTATGAGACAAAGAAGGAGGACTTGTACATGTACCGGCTGCTGCCAAGGAGACGCACACACAGGGAATCTGCAGCAAGAAATAGACACATAGAGGCAGAGACGACTGACGTGAAAAAAGGAAAGTGTAGTAAGTATTTTTTCAAACAGAAACAGCACACTTTAGCCCTGCAACCCATGCACTGCAGGAGCATATTTTATGTTTCAATATGCTTATTGTAAAAGGGCAGAATGCTGTCACTCACAGGTGAAGTTAGCCAATGGTTTAAGTGGTCTGACCCACTGCCCTATGCTGTATGCTAGGATACAGTGATAGATCAGACCAGTGAATGAAGAGGTCTGGCTGAAACCCCCTGATAAGCATATATCAACCTTATGTACAAACCTATTTTGTGTTCACAAAGGCTCTAGTTAGCAAAATCGATGTCTTTGTGACAGTAAAACAGCTTTTGGATATGTACAAATACCAATCCAGTAACGTGTTACAAAATCCCAAAATATGTTTCAGAGAGTACATACCAAATCACAAATTAAAAGGGCATGTTTAGGGCATTCCTTCCAAACTGTGAATCCTTAAGGTATGTATCAATTGTAGTGACAAATTTTGATAGTTCACACAAGCTTTATTCGGTCGAATTTAACCATCAAAGCAATAACTTTACATCAAATAAAACCATGATCTGTGCATAATAGATACAATATCAAAGATCAAAAATAAAAATCAACAATTGTACAATAAAATATTGATGTAAAATCTCACATGTATCTCCCCTCCTATATGTGAGGAAGGACCATCGATCTTGGCTTCCTCATTATTGATTAGGTAAAAATCTCGGTAAACTTAAAACTAATATATAAAACAATAGTTAAGTTAAATAAATTAAGAACAATGTTCGATTAAAGGCAAATCATTATGATTTTTTAAAAGGCGTGTGCGTATGTGCCACGCGGACGCAAGGAAGTTGCTGACCGCACAGGTTAGAAAGGAGGAACAATCTCTCATCATCAGCCTTAGGGCATCTTTACAAATTCTCAACCCCATATTCCTGCAGGCGGGGCGGAGCCATTTCCGCAGAGCAAACCCATAAGCGGGGCAGACAAACATAAAGTGCACTACAGTTTCTTCAGGGCCATTACAGCTTGGGCATTTATCGGTTGGCGAAGTAGAACACCATGGAGTAGTAAGAGACTTCAGAGGGAGGCATCCATACCTGAACCGGACATACAAACTTTTGCTTAGTTGGTCAGAAATTAAGTCTAGAAAAGGTTCAAAGTGAGGGTACCACTTGAAATGGAGAAATTGGTATGTCAACCTACCATATGGAGTACATAACAGATAATTGTTCCTAATGTGGGACCAGTAAACTGATTTCAAGTGTTCCTTCTGTGCCCTCCTTAAATTGTGGGGCTGGCTCCAAAAGTCACTAAGTCCCAAGGTATGGAACCAATCCGAAATATACTTGAGCCAAGGGATAGAAAGTGCATTCGGTCTATCCAGTAGATCTTGTAGAGACTCATTGTATACAACTAATTCGGGGGTGGTCCAGATACGTACTCAAAACGTTAAAGGCCTTAGGGCTATTATGTCAGAAATGTGGGAGAACCCTAGGTCCAGAAACACTGGAACCAAAGGGATACTGCGAGGGCATGCCAAAAGAGATCTTACAAAGTTATTTTTCCCCACAGATAGTTTACTAGTTTTTATGCATCCCCAAACCTCTGCACCATAGACCGCTGTGCTCTGAGTCTTCGCTAGATAAATTTTAATGGCTGGGGAAACAACTTTCGCAGTAGTGGACTTTTGAAAGCGCAGAATTGCCCCTGATCTGTGTGCTAGGAGAGCTGAACTTTTTTTCCACCTGGGCCTGCCAATTCATGTTGTTGCTAATTCTCACCCCTAGGTAATCGCTGGAGCATACCTTGCTGAAAGGAACCTCATTGTGTAAGATGGTGCACCGTTTGGTGCGGCCATAACCAAAGATCATGAATTTGGTTTTGCTAGAGTTAAGCTCCAATCCATGGTCTGCACAAAACACACTGAACCTATTCAAGAGGACCTGGAGGCCCATAGGTGTTTTGGAGATCAAAAGGGAGTCGTCAACAAATAGAAGAATTGGAATTTTTAAATTGTTCAGGGAAGGGGCATCATTTTGGCAGTCGGTTACAACTTGCACCACCTCGTTAATGAACAAGGAAAAGAGAGTGGGTGCAAGGACACAGCCCTGGCGTACCCCCCGCCTGATGTCTATACGGTCAGTGAGTTCCCCCTGGCTGCCCCATCTTACTCGTGCATAGGTGTTCTCATGCAACCTTTGAATAAAGTACACCAAATTCCCCGGGACACCGATTTTGTTTAGAACTTCCCATAGTTTCTCTCTAGGGACGAGATCAAAGGCGGACTTTAGGTCCATAAAAGCAACATACAAGTTTTGTTTGGCCAGAGTAATGTATTTCGAAAGTAACAGGAAAAGCCTAAAAACTTTGTCCATAGTACTAATTCTTGAGCGAAAACCGGCCTGGAGGGGGTATAAAACCTGGTTAGTTTGAACCCAATCCATAAGCCTGTCTAAAATTTGCTTGGAAAATATCTTTTGTAAGTTGTCAATAAGACTAATTGGGCGGTAATTAGCGGGCAGTCCCACATCTCCTTTTTTTATAGATAGGTATAATTTCTGCCCCAAGCCACGAATCTGGAATAGGGCCACCTGCTGCTATGGCATTCGACAATGTATTTATGTACCACACCCAGATGACGGGTTCAGACTTAAACAGGTCCCCCGGTATCTTGTCAGGACCAGGAGCCTTGGCGGGTTTCAAGGAATTAATAGCTGCTATAGATTCGGCTATTGTAAAAACAGTGTCCTCCTCTGGACCCTCAATAAGAAGTCTGCATTCGTCACCCCTATGGTCCACAGGGTCCTGCTGTATGGGTGAAGTATAAATCTCAGAGAAATGGGCCTCCCATCTTTCGGGCTGGATGTGCATGTTTATAATGTCATTGCCCCTTCTATACCTGTTGGTCAGCAACCTCCAAAAAGAACCCTCATCTCGGTTTTTAACTGCATCCAGCAGCTTCTGCCAGATCTCAAATTCCCAGTTTTTCTTTGCTAAATCCAGGACCTTGGTATAGCTATGTCTGGCAGTCCTGATCTCCTCCTGTGATTGCTTTTGGAGGGCCAATTTAAGATTGAGCCTTGCATGGTCACAATCTTGATTGAACCATTCTCTAGATTGGATAATATCGGGAGTATACCTAGAAGTGGTTTCCTTATAAAAAATCCTCTGTAGAATATTTGTCAATTCTACATGGATGATCACGATTGGGACACTGTCAGCCTCTTGCTCATCAAAGCTAGAGAACAATTGTAAAAAAGAAGAATAGATTTCCTTAATCAAGAATGGATTTGGTATAACTTTTGGCCAACTGACACGGGTTTGCCTAAGGTTCAAATGGGGGATCAGAACATCCGTAGTCTCTAGATGCTGGGCTCTCCCAAATGCTTGGTTGGATAGAATAAGACACAGAGGGTGGTGATCGCTATCATAGCGAGGTTCCACCTTCATATCCAGAGTATTTGACCAGAGCCTAATGTCGACCGGGAGATAATCAATGGTGCTAGAAGAATGCCCGTCGCTTAAAAGTGGGAGCACGATTTGGATCAGATCTAGTACGACCGTTACATTCTCTAAGTCCGAATCGTAAGCAGAGGGAAGCCATCTGCATAGCAACACAAGAACCGATGCTGGGAGTAAAATCCTTTGTTTGGGGAATACCCCAAGATTCATCTTCTTCAGTTGTCAAATTACCTATAAGGTTCTTGAATACAAAGGAACAATTTATATCACCCCTAACCACCAGATAATTAGATGGATGCAGAAGTTCCATGTACTCGGCTAACTGAGCAAGTACCCTGGAGTCTGTACTACGAGAGACGGACCTCGCATACACATTGACCATGATCACTATAAAACCAGGTTGGAATGTAAGTCTAACACCCAATAGATCTAATGAATTGAAGGATAATACAGAGTGATCACATTTCAATTTCTTATTTAATAAGATCATAAGCCCACCCATTGGTCTACCAAAACCTCCGCATGCGGGTTGAGCTGTGGAAAAATATGTTATAAACCTGGCAACATGCATCATCTCTTCTGCCCAAGTTTCCTGAAAAAAGCATATATCTTGCTTGGTAATGGGTCTAACCCATTCGGGATCTTCCAACTTTTTCTCTATTTCAGCCACATTCCAAGACATAATATTAAGTTCAGGAAGCACAAGTTTGGGCCTGGCTCTCAGGGGTACAGTAAGCCCAAAATCCCCTGGTTGTTTGTCTCTACAGGCCGTAGTAACTACAATGGGAAGCTCTGTAGGTGGAGCAGCATTTAGTCAATCTAAATCGGATAACAAAGGGGAAGGGATCTCAATCGTAAATGGTCGATTGCTCTTAGGTGGAGCCTGGGCCCATCCCATATGAACGCTAAATGAGGTATCACTCTTTCGCATCTTACCCTCCTGGGGGTGCATACAGAGGCCAATTCCGGTGTCTCTGCCAGTTCTCAGAGAACTAGTCCGTGAATTAAAGGCCATAAGGTTATCAACCATGGTGGTATTGAGAAAAATAATTGAAATATAATCAAAATCTGAATCTGGTTGGGCATATCTGCGTACCTCCCGAATATCAGACCGAATAACAGAGAGACATTTTCTCTGTATGGGAATCCAATAAATAACTTTATTAGTGACAGAGTCATAAGACTCTCTATAACCGACAGGCAGCCTGGGGACCCCTGTCATGTAGATAAAAGCATCCTTCCTGCTCTGGTCATGTCTCCCCTTCAAATCAGTCGCCTGAATTAGTCTAGGTTGGCCTAGATGTGGAACTTTGGGTGAACTGACAGGCACCTGTACGCCCATACCATCCCTAGCTTTCTTGAAAAAAGGAGTTTTACAAGGAATGCTTTGGTCATTGTTTTTTTAGGCAAAGTTGGGCATTCGCCCAGTATCAATGGGAGGGGATGGGCAGCTCCCCTTTTTGTTCGTCACCATGCTTGTGGACTTCGCCCCAGACTTTGAGCATTTGGGGAAGATAGTTGAGTTATCCCTAGTATCTAATGTTGCTAGCATGTTTAACCCCCCGGTCGGCTCAAAGTTATGGTCATCCATACTGGGCAGTTTGCAATTACATACTGCCCTCTGATTGGATAATCCAGAAATGTTTTGCAAGATTACCACTACCAAGGACTTTAAATCGTCCAGCTTCTGGGAAATAATTGCCAGTTCAGGTGCTCCTTTAGTCTGTGTCAACCAGTCCTGTTCCTCTATACCGGGTTCAGCTGAGATTAAGGGTAGAGGACATCCTGGGCTCCCACTAGAAGTGGATAGGGGTAAAATCTGTTCGAGCAGGGAATGTCAGTAGAGATTATGGTTTTAGGTCCCAAGGAGTGCAGGGGGTCCTTAGTTTGAGTGCATTCGACGGCTTAGGCGTTCAGGATATGCCTCTTTGATAGTAACGGGAATTGCAGCCTCGGTTATAGGAGGCGGATGAAGGTCCACTTCCACAGTCAAATGAGGCGCCCGTGGTTTCTTATTAAAGAGATCAGGAACCTTCCTGTGCGTGAGAGTGGCAGAAATTGGGGGGGGCAGTAATAGATGGACTCCTCAATATTAACTCAACTTCCTCAAACAAGGAGTCAATAGTTTTGAATTGATTCCTAATAGGCTTGGAACGGTCATCATCTTTCCTACTGACTCGCTTCTTGTGTTTTTTTAGCACCAGAGTGAGGAGTGGAGATGTCATCTGCCTTCCGCTTCCCCATTAGTTATGCGCTGAGTCAGAGTTTTATGAAGAAAGAGGAAGAGTAGGATAAATACCAAGGGCCAACCGTGGATCTCCTTGCCTGGAATACTTATATACCAGGCCCAGAGTAAGGTTCAGCCCAGGCTCAAATAAGCAGTGTTAACGATGAGCTCTGCCCCTGTGAAGGACCATCAAAAGCTGGGGGTGTGAGTCTCACTCCCCGCGCAGCTGTATAGCAACGATCCAAGAACGTATCCCTTGTCACTTAGGCTACAATAAACTGGGACTCTTTTGAACCACGCTGCATAGTGTCCTGGCCCAAGTAACCAAGGTCCCCAAACGTAGAATGAAGAGGGGTGGCACGGCCCGGCCTCTAAAGTCGCTGACGGGCGAAGGACAGGCCCGCTTTGTATCGCCCGCGTTGCTGGAACCGCCCCCAGGCAGCAGGCAGTCCAAGGGATCCTGGTACTTAGAGTCCCACCAGGATCACAGGGGTCAGGAGAACAGACAAACTTTGATAGGTTGCCAACACCACAAAGAAAGTGGTAACCCATTTGCAGATGGGAAGGGGCCCTCAATGGATCCCTACATCTTAGTGAATGTTGAAAAAAACATTGTTAGGTTTTGGACCACTGATTAAGTGCTTAATTTGTAAATAAAAACGTGCTGGTGCCCAAATCCCTCCTTTTAAACATGTGGCTGCTGCACTTAAATGTGTGAACATGGAATACTGAGGCAGCGTAATCCTGAAGCCATCCTGGGCCTCTTCAATCCATTTAAAGCCACTCCCTGTCCCTTCAGCTCAATCTTGCAGCTAACTACTTTCTCCCTTTGTGACGCTTTTTCATTTTTCTCTTCCTCTGTCTTTCCCATATGTCTTTTGCTCACAGTAAATGCTTGAGTCAGAAAAATAAGTGCCAGTCCTCAAAAATTAGTGCTGGTGCCCTGTACCGGAAACAAGAAGCACAAATGAAGCACTGCACTGATTTCTCCATTAAAAAAAAGTTTGTTAAATATTACATTCAATTTTTAGACGAATTGAAAAAAAAATTGCTTTATTTAAAAGCAATCACAGACATGGTGGTCTGCCATCCCCCACAGACATCCACCCCTGTGATGGCAGAAGAACATATTGGGTCACAGTTTGTGACCTACCTCATTAATATTCACGAGTTAGGTCGAATTGTGATTCGCTCCGATTTGTTATTTTGCAAACCAACCTTTTAGTACACAAGTCAATTTGCAGTATAACACTGCATTTCGTAAAAGTCAGTGCACAGATTGTGACTACTTTTAACAAATGTATTCTTTGTATACCAAATGGAATAAAAGCAAAATGAGTAATCCCAGGCTTAAAACGGGTGGGGGAGGCGGTTGGGCAAAAAAAGTTGTCACTGTTTATTCCCAAACAGGCTAAATCCAAGGCTTCAGCTCTCTCCTACAGTCCAAGAAAGAACTCCAAACCCACCTATTCTTCATATCTTGACCATTACCTACATGACTCCACCTTACATACATCTCTCTCTAGCCAGACACAATTCGAACCCCCCTGGGCATGCAGACTTTTATGTTGCACCCCCCCCCCCCCCCTTCAACTCCTGCCCCATCAGCTGTTGTCCTGCGTCACTCAGAACCACGTAAATGGCTTGCTTGCCTCCTACAACTGTGCAGACCCGACTTGTATCCATGATTACTGTTATTACCTCTAGCTCTTAGCTGCTGCTTGAGGTAAGTTTGGCACTAAAAAGTAAGTGCTGGGAACATCTTATCATATTCCTTATATAATGTTAAACTAGTAAGGCAGATTATTCTTCCCTTGTATTGAATCCACAAACCTCTTGGGCAAAATAATGGTGTGATAACCATATTTGCTTGTTTGATTTCATATCGTATGTCTCCTACTTTCATTGTTTAGATTTTTATAGTATTTATTTCCTGATAGTTTTAAAATATTAGTGTGCTCCATAATCTAGCCCTTAAATTATTTTAGCTCCAGCAGACACATCTGAAGTAAACTCTGTGCAGTATAAACCCTGTGAGTGTTCCTCTACTGATCAATTTGTTCTTCTTGACATTCTGTTCTTCTTGACATTCTGTTCTTTTTTTCAACTAAGAAAAGTGTTTATTATACATGCAGACTTATTGTCATTTATTACCTGCTGTAAGACTTTTCCTTCTTGCCACCCAGTAGGACATTTTGCAATTTGTGCTTAAATAACAAAACACTATGCTTGTCTCATAGTTTGTTACTTCTGTAACATAGAGAAACTGATTATCCTTTAATTTTGCAATAACATTTAGTCTTAAATTGATATGTAATGGAAGTACTTGCCTACTGGCCTAATCACAAGCCTAGTTTAAAGACTTGTCGGGCTTCTTATTTTACAGAGTTTTTGTGAATAATGTTTGTCGTCATTTAATGATTGTATTGCTGTTAAACCCCTTAAAAGTCGGCAATGCACATCCCACAAATGTCCCGGAAAACCTGAAATAGGCATTCATCAGTGGCATATCTCCACATTTCTCAAAACAAAAGATATGTTTGTGAAGACTGCATTTTGTTGTTTCTCTTTCACATATATTTAATAAATGTTGGTTAGGGGCTAGGTTTCAGTCTGTTTGCAGTTTTTATTTATTCATGTTATCCTTTTTTTTATAGTCGGCTTAATTAGCCTGCCTGACCGCTAGACTCTTCTATAATCTCTTCACCTCATGGTGTAAATTCTTCGCCGTTCATTTTGTACGCTCTTTTTTCTTTTTACTTACTGATTAGCATGTGAGTATCAGTGGTTTCTTGTATTAACGAAAGAGTAACGGCGGGGATTGTGAGACGTCAGTCTGATTTCACCGGAGGTTTTTGCATACATAGACAACGTACACGCACTCCATCTTTGTTTCTACAGTCCTAAAAAATATTGGTTATTTTACAACATAATGCGTTTCCTTTCTTAGTACTCCTGCCAAACTGCATTCCTCTCACTGCTCCAGAGTCCCCTCTCAGGCACCCTGCGTGTCGTTTAAACATTATATGCCATCCTGATTGTCGGAAAATCTGAGGCTCATTCCCCCCAGTCTTACTGACCAAGCTGCACCCCTGATTGTTTTGATCCCAGTGTAGATGTACTCCAGTAATGTTTCACATACCTGTACTGGGATCTGTTTTTCAGCATGCAAAGTGATTATTTTGTATGTTTCCCACAGATAGTGCTGGAATGGGATGCCACGCAGAACTTCACTTCAGTTTCCGAAGACTTGGTGAGCAGTGTTGAAAATCTGGGAATTGAAATCTGCAAGCTTAGGGACCTTCTCCGCAAGGTGAGTTTCTTGTAAACGTGTAAAACACAAAGTGCTGTCGCTAGAGAATTTGAAGGTGTTTTGATAGCAGCCTTTTCAGAATCCACTGAGGGCAGAATTTAGACATATGTCTGTATTCGGGGATTTGGAAGATAGTCTTTCGTTATCGTGAGATGAAGTGGGATCTCGCATAGGAGGTGTCAAGGAGAAAGGGTGGGAGAGGTCAAGGCTAGACTTTAGCACCACATCACTCACTTTCAGACTAATAACACAGTGACAAGCTCCTGTCAAGAAGATCGCTTTAAGTAATGCTAATTTGCTAAGAAAAGGATGACAGTGCCAGTCAAAGGCGCGTCACTGTCAGGGAAGAATCTGTTGCTGAATGAAGCCATTTGGAAATCTAACTATGAATGTAGTGTGGATTTATATCCATGTTCACTTTTACTGAGGTATTTTTAAAGAACACTGCAGTTTTTTGCATTATAGCGTTCCAAAATTGCTGTGTCTGTTTTTTCGTTGGATGAGTACTTCTGACTTTTAACCTTGTTTTTTTTCAGCCTCCTTTAGTAGTAATTTTTGGTATGTGTCACAATATATGTGTTACATTGTTTTCTTGTTGCATTGTTTTCTTAAATAATTTAGCATTCTGCAACAATTATAGTTTTAGTGACAGTTCCTGCGTATCCTTAGCCTGAGCCACCTTTAAAGGATTACACTTCGATTCAGCTCTTCACTGAATACGTTGTGAACCCTATACAATCAGTGGACTATAAATATAGTACAGGACTGCTCACACTGTATCAGGGTGTGGTTGTAGAACACGAGGTCATGGAATAAGACTTTCGGGACCTAGATGTAACAAGTTAGCCGCATAAAGTATGATACATTCATTGAATAACTTTCCAGTATGCGTTTTAAAATCGTCAAGTTGGCTGCATTGTACCAGTAAGAAAATAGGCCGACTAGCATAGCTTCTTAAGTATCCACGTACTAATGTGTGCTTGCAGGTAGATATAACGGAACGCCAACACTCAGTTGTTTTCATAGTTCAACATTAAATCGTTAAGCCATTATGCCACTGTTATTTAGGTTTATAAATAATGCACTTTAAATCTAACTTAATTGTAGATTAAAGAAAACAGGAGCAGTGTTCCACCTTCTGTGCACCTTTCACTTGTGCGTTATTTCTGGCTCACCCTCGTCTCTCTTGTCCTTCTTAACATCACAGGTGTTTTGTGAGTTGACGTGTGTAGGACATTGGTTTTTAGATTAGTTGTGTTCCTTGGTTAGGGGTTGTAGCTGTACTCTGTATAGCATAATGTACTTTTTCTCAGCCCTATTCGCCTATGCTTGTAGTGAGGTAGGTGTACGATCCCTTCAGGAATGTTCACCACATGTAGTTTTTTTAAACTAACCATTTTCCTTGTGCATTCATGCTGTGTATTTGGTACCAGACAACAATCGCTTTCAGGTTTGTTTTATCATTGTCATCATTCCTCATTGCAGCTTTGTATCCTTACTACCAAACTGTATTTTGTCGCTTGCATGTGGTAAAAGCCAACACAAAAATTGCATTCTTTTTTTAATGAACAGGGTGCCAATTTTAACGATGTCAAATTATAGTTTTCCCCTTTTCTGGTCTCGAAAAATATCCCTATGAGAAGTACATGTTTTCAAAATGTTTGTGTAGTATTGTCCCCAATAAACCATTTGAGTTTATTCATTTTTCACTATTGTGCCAATTTATGAGAAATCCTTATCTCTAATCGATAGGCAAAGAAATTGGGCATTGCAGAAGCTTGTGTGTGAATTTAGGAAGCTGTAGATTTATAAAATGTTAATGTTTGAATTCAGGAAGTGATTTGGGCATCGATGCTGGTGCTATTCCTCAGTTACAGCTCAGATCTGCTAGGGTAACCACAGTAGCTTCTCTCCTGTGATGATCCCAACCAGCTCTTATTTCTTGCTTGGTCCTGGTGTATGAGGTCCCTGTCCCTCCACAGCACGGGGCTCTGGTCCGATTGACGCAACGCTAGGCTTAATGGTGCACACAGGCTACAGCCTGCTCGGCACAGCAGCACTGTTCAAGCTGGTCCCACCTGGCATATGGGATCTCCGACTTAACACTGCGTACAGGCTACGTTCTGCTTAGCACCGAAGCCCTCATCAGGGCAACTTACAAGATAGCGGACTTCACTCTACCTATGGGCAATGACCTGATCTGTGCAGCAGCCACCACGTCTCACTTCACAGCGGTCCTCCTCTGACATATGGGGGTCACAGACTTTTCAAGCACACAAGCAACAAATTGATCTGTGTAGCAGCTGTTGCCTCACACCTCACAAAGGGAACCCGCTCGCCGGAATTCCACACTAGGCCTTACTCCCTCCAATGCTCTCCTCTTCCTTACTGGGGGCACTGATCTTGGCAAGCAAGGGCCTAGTGCCCCATGCTCCAGAGCAGGTGGCCTTGGTTTTCCTTGACGATGACCCACCACCTCAGCTGGGAGAATAGCAGGCCTTAGACCCTAGTCCTGGTCACAGGCAGAAATTCTCCTCCTTACACAGGCTGAATAGCTGTTTGATAGTTGTCAATTTTTGGGGTCTCAAGCGCCCCTTTAGATTTTCTGTTTCCAGGCTCCAATTATGATTTACTGTCTGAGTATTTGATGTTTATGTTGAGGGTCTGCTTCCTTTTGAGGTGCATAATCCTCTGTTCTTCTCCTCAAAGCAGTCTGTCACAGCAGGAGTGATTTCTAATCTGATAGCCCCACAACAATGATGTGTATCAAATGATTACTCTGGGCCTCAGCTCTACTCTTTATGATTCTCTTATCAACCCTATCTCCTTCCTAATATGTGCTCAGGCCACTTCTGTCTGAATCAAAAAGCACCCTTTGAAGGGTACTGGAGAGCGGGCTCTCCCTTCCTCCGGGGTGATCCATCCAGCTTACAGGAATTCAGCAATACACAAATCTTTCAGGGGAGATTCCTCTAACCCCCTTTCTTTATGCTGTCCAGCCCTGAGTTTCCCAAAAGGGAACCAAGAGTTTTCCATGTATTCTATCCCTCGCTGGCATTCACACACCCAGCACATGCATTTAGCATACACGCACTGAACAGCACTACATCCTTTATGTATTGAACCAGTCACAGGCACACATAAACCCAGCACATGCAGACAGTATACAAACACTGCACAGTAATGCATTATCCCTGTATTGCACCATTCAAAGGGAAACATACACTCAGCATATGGACACCACACATGCACTATGCAGCACTACACACCAAACAGATGTAGGCCAAGGGTGAGTTAAGCACACTGCGTGAAACTTTAAGTGAATGCGCCTGTAGTCCCTACTCCAGTAACACAGGTAACAAGACATGTTCACTTATACTGATCACTACATGGTATGCTGCCATCACCTCACTCCTGCTTCTTGGCATCTGGTAACAGCAGTAACCTTTCACCACTGTGAGGGTAGCCCCTGGGGGTCCTGCCCTGGTCCAGCAAGACCACAGTCCATGAGAAAGGCCTGTGTCATGGCTCACGCATGATCTGTGTTTGTGCCTATGACAAGGGACTCATGCATCATTACAATGGGGGCACACCCGGAAGGAATGCACATCCATCACCATGTGAGGGACTTTTCAGTCCCAACACAGGTACTGTAAGGGAATTTGGGTAGGACCTGGGAAGAAGTTAGGAAAACAAGCACTGATGAATTAATAAGGACACTATGGAACCTATGTGCAGAGCTAACAGTCCTTACATGCAGAATGAGCCAAGAGAAGTACCAAATGATGGTTAGTGTTACTTTCTCCAGGGTACAAACATTGCCTAGTGTGTCCTGAATCAGTTGTTGCCATCCCCTCAGGATAAAAGAGAGCAATATGGTGAAATGTATAACATAATTTTAACATAAAATGATTAAAAACCTAGAAGTCCTGAAGGACATTAAATGAAATAAATATTTCAGCATTTATGGGGGTTTAACCTCCTTAAAAAGCCTCTGAAGAAATAGTGATAAGAACGTATTTTCCAGCACAGTTTCCATAAAATTGGCTTCAATTTCAGCTAGATTATCACTTATCATAATATATGTAATAGCTTTCTTCAGTACATATTTCCTTCTTACCCAATGAAGGAGATTCTTAGTCATATGTTATTTATTATGACTGAGAATGTACTTGAAAGGGCATGGTGGACAAATCAAAAGTGACATAAATCTCAATATCACTTACCTCAAACAAGCAGTATTCAACACACCTTGTAGGTTCACCCAGCTGTGATACTGTTCAGTTAAAAGAACTTAATAGATAGAGGGCGGTCTGTCTACACCAAGCTTACATGCTTAGCTCCCAACCCACAATAGTAATATAATAGGTGTTTTTTCCTATATAGATTATGAAATACAATCACAGCTGCCAAAAATATAAGCTATGGCAGTAAGTGCTGTCTGGCCTCAGGAACCGTACATGAATCGTCCACTAAATATTAGCTTTAAATATAATTCTGAAATGCTGTACTTTTGTTCAGAATCTTAGCATGCCAGTTTCTGAAAATGAAGACATTTCATTATGAAAATATGTTACATTTTAGATAAATATACTCAGTTTTCAAGGACATTTTTTTTTTTCTGAAATGCCAGATTTTAATTTCTGGTCTTGTCATTTTAACCAGTCACCCAATTGTACTACCATGATCCGTGGAGAGATTCTGACTTTCATGCCCATTTATCATCTCTTAAAATACCAATGATGCCTATATAAGGCAAAGGATTTTCACCACCATTGTACTTGAGACAATCAGACTCTTTTCAAAAACGCCTAAGTGAGCAAAAATGTTGCCAACAATGATGCCATCAAATGGGTCAACTCAGAAAAGCATTTGAGGATACATAGTAATACCGAAGTGATCTTTTACATACTCTTACATGCCTTTGTGACTAGACCTCTACACTGCCAACTCTTTTGTAATAAAAATGCAAAGATGCACAGTACTTTCTGTTTGTATGAATTGAATGTGAATATGCCATAAATAGTCCCATTGTATTCCCATTTTCAGAGTTCAGAATGCCTATCATTTTAAGGTCGGCCTGCTATTATGATAGGTCAAGCAAACTTTTGCCACAAATCCCAAGTATGCCCAGAAAAGACCAAATGTTCCCAAGAATCCCAGCTGTTTCAGGATTTGGCACTCATTGTGCCAGCGAGAGCGAACATGTTAGCAAGGATTCTGACCATGTCACGATTTGCCCAACATTATGCCTTAGAGAGCCAACAATCACCTTTCTGATAGAAACTTCTAGCCTCAGATTACTCATCTTTTGAATATTTCCCAATTCAAAATGGATCCAGAATCTTTTCAGCAGTACTTCTGTCATCTGGTAGGTGTTGCCTTGCAACTCCGCCCTGACACTATTCACTCCAAAAATGACATGCAGAGACCAAAGAGGCTCCACTCCAGCGTGTTAACATCAGTTCCTTTCTTTCTGCCCCACAAGATGCAGATCTGGAACTACCTCTTGTCTCTTTAGGACCCTTACCTGAATGAAAAAATTATTTCACGTCACCTCCCAAAACAGCAGGTTTTAAGGCCTATAAGACTGCCACAAATAAATGCACGTGACAGATTCTCACCAAATTTGTCTGCAGTGCCTGGGGTCAACCCACGACTCTAAGACCTGCAGTCACAGTGCATAAATGAACCAGAAGGCCATACAAGACCATGAGGCGAAAATGTACATCGCCAGTCACAAGAATACTTCACAACAAGACCCATCCAAGTCAAAAGTTCGGTCCTGATACCATTCAAGATCCAGCAGTCGCCATAGTTGTTCTCGATCTAAATCTTTGGATAAGTTGAAAAAAAAACCACAGGAAATCTAAGCAGGATTCCGCCCTTTTCTGCCATTTTTATTCTCCTGAGAAGGGGCAACATGCATCTTAATCTTGTTCTGGAAAGGATTCCACTTCAGAGCCAATCCCTCAATTGTTCGGCCACAACCCAAGTTTCTGGGGCTGTCCGCCACTCCTAAACAGATCAAAGAGTATGCAAGACCACACTCCCACTCCTTGTAGATTCCCACTGGCACACCTGCAGACTCCACAGTGCTGAAAGACTCTCTAATAGGGTCACCGCTGACAGGTTCGCCCTTTGTACCTCTGAGCCCTTAACAGGGCCTACTCCAGCTCTACTCTCGACTCCTCTTCCTGCACCACAGTACAATGTGGGTGCCGGCACATTGATGCTGATGTCAGCTTCAGAAGACAAGGAACCAATTGCCCTCTTGGACGTCAATTCAGTGCTGTTCATTGTTGATCGAAGTTGTGCCCATCTGCCGTTCATTGGCACTCACCTGTTTTTGGGACAATGTAGACTTACTTCCTTCTTGGTAGACCCATCAGCCCTACCATTCCTTTTGTGCTTAGACGAATGAACCCCATACAATCAGCCAATCGAGCCCAAGCACGCCAGTCATCAGTTCTGCAGTCATGGTACTCACGGCCAAGGTCAGTGGTTTGCCTAGTCCACTGCCCCCCTGCAGCCCCACCTGCCAAACCCCTTTAGCATGCTCTTAGTGGAGCACAGCCATCCAGTAGGAGGCAGGATCTGACAATTTTTGTTGGATTGGCCAGCCTAACATCCATCAGGTGGGTCCTGCAAATGGTTTGGAATGGCTATTCTCTACCTTATCTTTCTGCACCACCACACCTTCCACTGCTACCCCAATAACTGACAGATTATCTTTCAGTTTTTTGGCATGGAGTGCATGCCCTTTTGTTCTATTAAGAGGGTGCAGCTCCAGATGTAGGAGGTAGTTGCTATATTCCCACTACTTTCTGCTGTCCAAGAAGAATGGAAGTCTTCAGCCTATCTGATACTTCAGCCCTATCAATGCCTCGCTCCAGAACAAAACATTCAAAATGCTCATAATGGCCCTATCGTGTCTGCCCTCAGCCCTGGAGACCAGATGGTGGCATTGGACCTGCAGGATACTTAATTCCATATACCCCTCCTGCAGGCGCTACCTGCGGTTTATGGAGAGACAGGAGCATTTAAAGTTTGCTGTGCTCCCCTTTGAGCTCACCCATTCCCTTCGATGTTCATTAAGGTGATGCCCATGGTGACAGCATAACTTCAGAGGTCAGGGGTGCCAGTGTACCCATGCCTTGACGGATAGCTGTTGGAAGGCAGACTACCCAGAGGCAGTCACCTATCTCCAGACTATGGTGAACCTCCTGTATTCGCTGGGGTTCATTATCAGCGTACAGAAGTTGCATCTGACTCCTTCTTAGACACTCCCCTTCATTGGTGCCATTCTGAGCACAGTTCAGTTTCGTGCCTTCTCCCAGGAAAGAAAGTTCAGGGTATTCAGGCTATGATACCAGTCTTTGAACCTCGATCCTGGATTTAAGTGAGGTTGATTCTGAAGCTGCTGCAACTGATGGTCTACTACATCCTGCTCGTCGAGCACACTAGTTGGCATACGCAGGCTCTGCAGTAGGATCTGAAGTCTCAGTGGGCAGAACATTAAAGGGGTCTTCCGGACACATTCAGATTTCGGAGGAGACAGCAAAAGATCTGCAGTGGTGGTTACTGGACTGTGATTGAGTCAGCAGAAGACCCCTCTCCCTTCCCATTCCAGAGCGCACAGTGGTGACCAGTGCACTGGTTCTAGGTTGGGGTGGCATTCTGAGAGAGGTGGCAATCAAAGGCCTCTGGTCCCCGGCGGAGTTCAGTATCCATATCACTCTTCTGGAGCTGAGAGCCATCCCATTGATGTTTAGAGCCTTCCATCCATCCATCCATCAAGGGGAGGCTGGCACAGGTGCTTATGGACAACACCACCGCTATGTGATACTGCAATGAAGAAGGTGGGGTTGAGTAACAGACCCTGTGCCAGGAGACCTGCCACTTCTGGAAATGGCTGGTCCACTAAGGGATCTTCCTAGTGGTGAAGTAACTAGCAGGATCATTGAATGTTGGGCAGGCGATCTCAGCCGTCTGTGCCTAACGGATCGCAAGTGGCAGTTACACCAGAGGTGGCCCAAGGTCTTTTCCGAAAATGGGGAGAACCACAGCTTGATCTGTTCACCATCACCAAGAACGAAAAATATCAAATCAAGTCATTAACATTTATAAAGCGCGCTACTCAACCGTGCGGGTCTCAAGGCGCTAGGGGAAAGGGGGTTACTGCTGCTCGAAGAGCCAGGTCTTGAGGAGTCTCCGGAATATGGAGTGGTACTGGGTGGTCCTGAGACTGGTGGGGAGGGTGTTCCAAGTCTTGGCCGGCAGGTAGGAGAAGGATCTCCCACCCGCCGTGGAGCGGCGGATGCGAGGGACGGTGGCGAGAGCGAGAGCGAGGCCGGTGGAACGGAGGAGACGGGTGGGGGCGTAGAAGCTGAGGCGTCGGTTGAGGTATTCTGGTCCCTTGTCGTGGAGCACTTATGCGTGTTGGTGTTTCCAAGGTGTCTCTCACTCTGGGACACAGTTCGCCTCGAGTCGTACTCAGGACTCCTGTGTGCTTTCCAGCTGATACTAATACTGCTGCAAGTTCTCAAGAAGATCAGGACCAACTGGGCCCAAGTCATCCTATTGGCCCCGGATTGGGCATGGAGAATATAGTATCCAGAACTCCTGGGCCTGACCACATGTCCTCTGATCATGGTCTCTGGAGCTTGGAGTGTCCCTGCAACTCACACAGGAGGCCACCAAACTAGCCCTTGGGGGCACTGTGGTAGTCATGGGTTCAATCAGCAAGTCAGGCCCCAAGCAGAAGGGATGTCCTTTAGTAGAGCAGGGCAGTCCATTGAGGTCCAAGGCTGACCTCAAGCAGCAGGGCTAGCCCTCTTGGGGTCCAAGGCAACTCTTCTGAAGTGTTCAACAGGTCCAGTTGTTCTGAGGGTCCTATATTGATACCTGGTGCCAGACTTTGAAGTGGAGGAATCTTCTAGGCTACCCCCACATCTGGTTCTGGAAAGTTCTTCCCTTCCCCCTGCAGTGGCTCCAGGATGTCTGGGGTGAAAAAAGAGTAGTAGCAGGTTTCTTTGTGTGTGCTCAATACAAGCAAACCCTTTGAAATGCAAGTGGGACAGGAAACACCTCCCAGTCATCCTGGCAAGACAAGTAGGTCCCCATTGTCTCACTGTCTGGGAGGAATACACACAGCCTAACATCTGTTCAAAGTCATGTGACCCAGGACATTGGCAACAGGCACCAAATGGTTAGGACAAGAAAAGGCTAACTTTCTAAGATTGTTTTTTTTTTTTACAGTGACTTAAAATCTGACTTTCCCATTAAAGAGGATTTTAAATTACAATTAATTTGCGTCCAAACATGACATTTCTACCTGCTTTCAATTATGAAGTAGAACTTATTAAATGTAGTAAGGTAATCCAGTGTTATCCAATGGTAGAGATAGGCCTTAGAGTAGGGAAAAAAATATTTAGGAGTTTTTTTACTGCCACAGCATGTAAAACCTAAAAACACACTACCTACTTTTTAAATACAGTGCACCCTGCACTATGGGCTGTGTAGGTCCTATTTTAGGGATGGCTTATATGTATTAAAAAGGATGGTTTAGGCCTGGGGAAATAATAATTTTGCCAGGTCCCATTGGCAGTTTAAAACTGCTCTACAGGCTACAGTGGCAGGCCTGAGAAGTTTTAAAATGTTACTTTGGTGGGTGGTATAAGGAGTGCTGCAGGGCCAATAGTAGCCTTTAATTTACACATCCTGTGTACCATGTGGTACCATATGCTAGGGACTTAAAGGTAAATTAAATTTTCCTATCATGTGTAGGCTAATTTTACCATATTTTGGGAAGAGAGCTCAAGCACTTTAGTTCTGGTTAGCTGTGGTTTGTAAACACAGGGTACTTATGCCAACAAAAATGAATTTCAGAAAACAGGATGGGTGAAGGCAAAACGTTTGGGGGCGAACCTGCAAAGTGGGCCAAGTCCAACATGGACCTTAATTTGATTTTCACATTTGTGATGTACACTCCATTTGAGCCACTTCGCAGCTGTTCCTTGCAGCTCCTTACCCTCAAGACAGTATTCCTCGTCACATCAGCGTGTGTGCGAGTGAGCTTAAACTCTTTGTGGCAACCCGCCTTACACCACCTTCTTCCCATATGAACTAATTTTGCGGACTGGGGCACCACCTTCTTCCCAGACGAATTAGTTTTGCAGACCGGAGGCATCCTTTTTTGTGTAAAGTTGTGACACCATTCCACGTTGGCCAAAAAATCAACCTGCCAGCATTCAGTCCACAACCTCACCACTCTTCGTTGGACTGGTGCGCACCAACCTAAGCAACCTGGGTGCTATAGTGCAAGAGCTGGAAGACTCCATTACAACCTTGAAAATAGAAACATTGCAGAGCCAGGTCAAAGAACTCATAGCCACCTCTCACATGCTGGCAGTTAAACTGGAGGACTATGACGAATGCTCCTGTCGTGATAATGTGAGCATCGTAGGGTGCCAGAATGCGTGGAGGGTCCAGCAGTGGGTCTCTTTGTGGAAGATACAGCCATTCAGATGGGTTGATCTGATACACTTAGGCTAGTGCATGCCCCCACAGGTATGCACATGCAAAGATGCACCCAAACTTTTAACCCCTCACAGCGTCAAACATTTCCTGGGGTTGTGATCCTCGTTTCGCTGGCTTCACAATTTATTCCTCCTCATCTTTATGCACATGGCAGCACCTCTAGTTGCCAGAAGGAGAGATCTGCAGGTAGCAGGGGATTTTGGCCAAGGATCGAGCAGACATTGTGCTAGCACTTACCGCAGGGCAAGGCAGATGCAGAAATACTGTCTGCAACTCTCTGCCTCCTGCGGCGGCTGAAAACCAAAATAGAGCAGCTGAGGGCTCATGCAAGAGAGGCCCTGGGATTACAGGGGGTGGACTAGTGCAGCGGGAGGCAGAGAACAGTGAGACCCATGTGGAAAACAAATATTTCACATACTGGGGGTTATTACAACTTTGGAGGAGGTGTTAATCCGTCCCAAAAGTGACGGTAAAGTGACGGATATACCACCAGCCGTAATAAGAGTTCCATAGGATATAATGGACTCGTAATACGGCTGGTGGTATATCCGTCACTTTACCGTCACTTTTGGGACGGATTAAAACCTCCTCCAAAGTTGTAATAACCCCCACTGTGTCCTTGCCAGATCTTGCCTCCTGTGCTTCTTTTTTTAGATTACTTTTTAAACTGTCAACTGTGAGAGGAGAAAAAGCTTGGAGTTAAGCGGCTGGGGTCTTTGCTTAATCCATTCCTTTTAATAATTGTCTTGTATAAGAGTATCTGCCTACCCTCATCACTACCTCTCAAATGTATAAGATGAATGCAAGATTCAGATAAACCTGAGGTCATCCTCTGATCTTGTACTGCCAGGCCTGGCAGTGGGAAAGCAGCAGACCAGCCTGTCAAATATCATTTTCCCACCCTTCTGCCTCCAAATCTGCACCAGCTGATGCCCCTGTTGGGCAGTCACCGATGCTTTGATTCTCAGATTCTTTAACATAGTAGGAATCAATTGCAGAGCAATCCAGTCTGAGATTCCTGTCGGAGGTCAGATTTCTCCAAAATGACCTAGTACTTCATTATTCTGTTTATCTTGCTGAGTGATCAGAGCTTTTATGCTTTATTCATCTGTCCTGATTTCTGCTATTCCCATCACTGCCTCAATGAGGCACCCCAGGAAAAGAGGCCTCTAAGTATCTTTCTTGCCTCTAATTAACTTTTGATGATGTATCAGCATCCTTCCCCTGTATGGAAGTGTCCTGGTAGCCAAATAGTGCCCCCTTTTTCCTTTTTTAGCATTGCCTGTAATGGTAGTATTGGCATTCAAAGAACACTCTGAATCTTGCTCTTTCGGTCTTTAACCAGATCCTGTCATGCAGTAGATCCTTTCATCATATGTCAGATGAGTGACTGAAATGATGGGGAAGAAGCATTGAAACAATTTTATTATTTGGTAAACAAAACAGGCATCAAACCTTTGACCATTGTGAAGAATGTACCAATCTGAAGATGGAAGAATGATTGTGAAAATGTCTTCAGCTAACAAAAAAGGTGTCTCCATGATATTGAGTTAGTGTTGGTTAATTACCAGTGGCTAAGATAAATTCAAGCATTCCTTCCATCACTTTTTTCTTGCAAGTTAGTGCAACACCCTAGGTATTGCATATATGACTGGATATGGGTCGTGGGTCCTTGTGTTCAGTTTGCCACTTCAACCAATCTGCACCGACTGAAGAGCTACAACTAAGCAAAACCGATCTTGGGCTGCTTGTGTTCTGGTTCTTAGAGGAATTGGCTCAGCAGTTCAGGATGGACTGTTCCTACTGAAGCAGCGCCAAGACTGATATTCATATTGCTGGGCAAAATCTGAGGTGGCAAAAATAAATATGAACTGGGATACGGCTCAAGTAATTACCAGTGAAGGAGAATAAATCAAGGATTTCACCCACCATCTTTATTGTTTACTTCAGTGTGATGTATATGCCCATACGTAGGTCCCGTGCTCAGACTACCACTGGAGCCGAGCTGCATCTGATGAAGAGACCTAGCTTGGGAGAAACCAGTGTTAGATTCCTTGTGTTCCAGTTCAGAGAGGACCTGGCTTGGCTGTTAGGACCGAACTGTTCCTTTTAGAGCAGGACCACATCTGATTTACATATAGCTGAGTCTAATCTGGGCAGAAAAATAGTGGACTGGGATATGGCCCAGTGTAATTATCAGTGGCTGAGATGTATTCAACTGTTTCACACATCACTTTTATGTTTACTTCAGTGTGATACCAATTGGTTTAGAACAGCTCTGCCTAGAAAAATGATTGTATTGGCATTGGTCAGTAAATGATTATTCGAAAGATGGTGACTTAAATGAGGGAAATGGTGAGAGAGTTAGTGAGGAAATAATTCTTGATAGGCATGCCACAGAAATGAAGGTGAAAAAACAAATTTGGAAATAACAGATAAAATGGCTAAAGAGATAATCAGGCAAATTCCATGAGAACAACAACAACACTCTATCACTTTAACCCCCAGACCTCCGGGACCCTGGTGCTAAGCCTGTTTTTTTTAGTCATTTGTGGTAGCTCGTACTTAGGCCTCCATACCTTTTGGTCCACATAAGCTATCCATGCCAAATTTGTACCCTTTTTCTGCACACATGGTAGAGATTCTAACGGTACACCTTGTTTGTTGATTCCACTGGAGAGAACCAAGAAATTAGCTAAAATATAGCTACATTTTGGGATTTTTGGGGAAAATGCAAAAAAAAGTGCTGCAGAAGAAAGTGTTTTTTCTGCAAATGTTATCAATGAAAAGTTTGCGGTGCAAAAAATTACCATCTTCCCAGCTGTCAGTAACAGGCAGACTTGATTTAGAAAACTGAATATTCTAACACAGTTCAGGCATTTTACTAGGAGATAGCCAATTTTCCCTATTTGTTCTGCTTTCAACCTCCTTCCAGTTTGTGGTGGAAATGTGTGTGAAAACCACGGTGGATCCTTGACAGCTATACATTTCAGAAAACCAGATACAATTCTGAATTCAGCAAGGGGTAATTTGTGTAGATCCTCAAGGTTTTCCCAAAGGAACCAAGTGTTGAAATAAAAAACTATTCACAATTACTAGGAAAAAATGGGCATTTGTGGCAATGTTTTCATTTGTAACTTCTCATCATGATAGCTGACTCACAAAAGCTGTACACCATTACATCTGTTAGACCCTTCTGGTTGTGAAGATACATAAGGTTTGTGGGTTTTCCAAGAACTCGAGGTACGCAGAGCCAATAACTAAGCTGCACCTTGCAATGGTTTTTCATTGTGTACCAGGTATAGAGCACTTCATGTGGTAAAATATAAATTGTGAAACCTTTGTATTTCCATAATGGACACAAGATCTGGAGTTTAGAAGCAGGGGTTATTTGCACATCCCTGAATTTGTGAGTACCCATACTAGCGGGGTATTTTTCCAAAATTACTTCTTTCTTACACGTAGTCTTACATTTGGAAGGTGCAAATACAGAGAAATACAATCAATAATAACACTTGTTCTACTATTCAGTGTTTCTCTAAGTCTCCCAATAAAAATGGTACCTTACTTGGGTGGGTAGGCCTAGTGTCTGCAACAGGAAGTGGCCCAAAACGCGGCATGGAAACATCAAATTTGTCCATGCAAAACTGACTTGTTTTTTCCATAGTGGTTAGCTGTGGTTTTTGGGTCTTACCTCAGCTGGCAGCTAGTGAAACCTAGTAAACCTATACATTTTTTCAAACTACACACCTGCAGGAATCCAGCGTGGGGTTACTTGGGTGGCTCTCACCAGATTGTTTTACCCAGAATCCCTTGTAAACCTCAAATTGTGACTAAAAAACACAATTCATTTAATTTCTGTGATGGAAAGTTCTGTAATCTGCACAGAGCCACATACTTCCTCCAACCCAGCATTCTCCTAAGTCTTCTGATGAAAATGGTACCTCACTTTGTGTTTTTTGCAATGTGGGTAGCTGTGTTTTTTGGGCCCTACCTCAGCCGGCACCTAGAGAAACCTGTACATCTTTTAAAGCTACATGTCTAGGGGAATCTAGGGATAGGTGGCTTGCATGAATCCCATGAGATTGTGCTACCCACATTGCCCTGCAAACCTCAATCTTTGCCTAAAATCCGACATTTCCCTTACATTTCTGTTATGGAAACTTCCGAAAGAATCCAAAAAAGTCCTAGCACCAGCATTGCCCCACTTGGGCTGATAAATGCTGTGCCACAAAAAGGAATGGATCAAGCCAAGGACAACGGGACCCCTTGCGTGGGGACTCCATTTCACATTGGTTGGATCTTTACCTCTCTCTGGCATTAGGCCCAACCACATAAGTAGCACAGCATTTTTATCATCAGAAGTGGGCCAATGCTGGGTGGCAAGAATTTAGTGGAGTTTTGCAGATTCCGGAAGTTTCCATCACATGAACCTGAGGAAAAACGGACTACCCCAGATGTGTAGCTTTTAGAACTGTCTGGGTCTGGTAGGTTTTCCCAGGTGGCAGCCTACCCGAGCCCAAAAGGTGCGGCTGTTCCCCATTGCAAGTGGGATGATACTTGGAGTTAGCCAAACTCTCCTGGCATGATTTGTAAAAACAACCCCCCAATAAATCAAATACCCTCTTGCTGCCAATGGGATTAAATGCTTTTGTCTGCAGGGGAGCAGAAAGACTGTTTCTCCATTTTTGAGGGAGTGAGGGAATGGCCATACCCATGCCAGGCAGCCTCCACCGATACAGATAATTTAAAAAAAATCCCTGGTGTCTAGTAAGCCTTCTGCCCCCATCCCCAGCAGCAATGGGGTTAAAAAATGCAAATGAAAGATAAATGTTTTCATGGGTCCCAAATTGATCTATTGGAAATTAGGTTTCAAATGTAAAAGTAGAGGGAGAAGCTAAATGTGTCTTTTGAATTGTATGAAAGATATATCTGTCCCACATAATGTTTTTTCTGTCAAGTCCCAAAGGTTTTAGAAGTTTGCAATAGAAAACAAACAAGGATACCACAAAAGTCACATGTGTTGGTTTCCTTTGTAATACTTGGGTAAGACAGCTAAAGATGGCACATAAAGCACTTCCATGCTTGCAGAGTTTACCTGAGAACATTCTAAATAAGAGGTAGGAGTCTACTAATAGATTTGGAGGAAAGATAAGGACAATATACAATATAGAGGAAGAAAAAGTCAAAAATAAAAAGGTGCAGAGAGCTCTGCCAGCCTGGGCGAGATCGACCCTTAACCTAGCCATCAGAAACATATCTGGAACCTATGGACAGAATATGGAGGTATGTGTCTTAGCATGAGGGATAAAATCATAGATGTTGTTTTATCTTTCTCGTAACAGCTTGGGTACACAGACAGTTGCTAATAAAATTTTTCACAAATAATAGATGATGGTTGACACAAAGATGAGCTAAATACATAGTTTTCCTTCAAAATAATTCTTGTTTTGGAGCTGAAGAAGGCGTGACAAGTAACAATGTTAGGTTTCTGTGAATGAATTAATGTGCAAGTGAGGTGTTACTATTGCCCACTGATGCTTGACTGTAACCATTTTTTTTAGCATTGTGTCTATCCACTTTATTTATTGCGGAAACAAGCAGAGTGTTTGAATGGATATATTTGATTATGGAAATGTTTTCCCATTGTCTTCTCGTAACAAATAATTGAAGGGATGGCTTTATATTTGTTTTATTATCCTATGGTGCACAATATGTGGATGGTATGTTTTAATGTTTGTTGTAACTGGGATTCACAAAATTGCGTTGCACATCTTGACCAAGGCGTTTTCTAGCCAGAACACGTTGATGTGTATTTTTTGGTTGGCTGAAATAAAATAATCCTGCACCGCCTTTTGAGTGCTGATCCTTTCTTGTAAAAGGGAGAAGAAAGCTTGGATATATTTTATATAATGTAGATATTATTTCAGTTATCTTTTTGTCTGAATTGACTCCTCCTTTTTGTTGGTGTTGGACTTGGCTCTTTCTGCAGGGTCATCTCCAAACATTTTGCCTTCCTCCTTCTCTTACCTCGTTTTGTTGTCTTTAGGGCTCTGGGGACTTTGTCACTGCTGACCAGTACAAAAGTGCACGTTCTTTTCC
The DNA here is from genome assembly GCF_031143425.1 of Pleurodeles waltl. Classification (NCBI taxonomy): domain Eukaryota; kingdom Metazoa; phylum Chordata; class Amphibia; order Caudata; family Salamandridae; genus Pleurodeles; species Pleurodeles waltl. Next base: position 540,993,596 of record NC_090442.1, read on the forward strand.
CCTAAAACATGTTAACATTGGCTCATCCACAATTGAAATATTTAATGTATCTGTAAGTCCTAGTAGAGGTCACTACCTGTGCCCAGAACCTGTATATTAAATGCTACTAGTGGGCCTGCAGTCCTGATTGTGCCACCCACACAAGTATCCCTTTAAACATGTCTCAGGCCTGCCACTGAAGGGCCTGTGTGTGCAGGTTTTCTGCCATGTGCACTTGGCATTTAAAACCTCTTACCAAGCCGTAAACTCCGCTTTTATTACATATGTCACCCCTAAGGTAGCCCATAGGGCAGGGTGCTGTGTAAGTAAAGGTAGGACATGTATTTTTAAGTTTTGCATGTCCTGGTCCTAAAAAACACTTACATTCATTTTTCACTACTGTGAGGCCGCCTACTCTGATAGGTTATCATTGGGAGTTCCTTCTTACACTTTTAAGCTGTAATTTCTGAATGAGAAAGGGTAGCTCTGTCATATTTCATATCACTGGATGGTAATGATAAATCCTCTTCAGTGGTAAAGTTGGATTTAACATTACTATTTTAAAAATGCCACTTTTAGAAAGTTGGTATTTCTCTTCTCCTAAAGCTTTGTGTACCTGTAACCTATCTCAAGTCAATGGTAGGTGACGACTTGACTATGTGCATTCTAGACAGCCACGCACAAAGGACGAGTAGGTGCCCATCTGCATCCTGATGACTCATCCTTGGCAGGATGGGAGGAATGTCCTGTCCCCACACAAAGGAGTGATTGCCACCTGTACTGAGTCTGGAGCTAGGACAAGGACAAAAGGACCTCTGTGCACTTCAAAGACCCTACTTTGAAGTCACCCCCACTTTAAAGGCACAACTGGGTATAAGTGCTGAACTGCTGCTCTGAAGAACTGCTTTTCTGCTGTGCTGCCCTACTGCCTGCTGACCATACTGAGGCAGAGCTGGAGTCTTTCTGGAACCAAAAGTTATCTCCAGGGTCTTGCTGGCGTGCCTCCTGTTGTTTGAGACTCGGAGATATCAAAGTCTCATACGTTGGAAGTGGCCCAGGTGCTTGCTGCAGTTGAACCGATGGATTGTCGCTGTTGTGGGAGCAGAGATGGTGCATCACACGCAGAACCAGAGCTTCGCCTCAAGAACCGATGCATCGGAACTGCTGCACCTCGGCCTCTGCAGTGTGGGAAGCTTGACGCATTCCCTCAACTGCGCAGAGAAACACAGAGCATTGTCTACGGAACCAATTCTTCTCTGCAAATCTTCTTTGGAACTAAGAATCGACGCCACTGTGTGAAGAAAATGGACGCATCACCTTGACCGTGGAGTCAACACCAACGCATTGCTCGCCTGCACCCCACATCTCACTGTTGTGACCAGGGATGGCTCCTGTATCGAGCCGCGCTCCATCGCAGTTGGACTGAACTCTCGATTTTTCCCTGGTCCTGCATAACCAGATAACTCCCTATTGGCGCTTATTGCTTCTAAGTGCTACAGACATTTTTATTCTGTAAAAATTGATATTTTGACTTTTACTTATTTGTTTTTTGCCATTTTGGTCTTGATTTATCTCTAAATAGCATTTTCTAGTTTTCTAACCTGGAGTGGAGTTTTTTGTAATGTTTTCACTGTGTTACTGTGTGTTTTGTACAAATACTTTACACATTGCCTCTTAAGTTAAGCCGGACTGCTCTGTGCCAAGCTACCATAGGGTGGGCACAGGTTAATTTAGGGTGTGCATCTCACTTACGCTGACTAGGATTATGGTTCCTTGGACAGGGTGCATACCTCTCCCAACCAGAAACCCAATTCTAACAATTGGAATCCCCAGTTGCAGCAAATTCACCATGTAGCTTGGCTAAATGTATTCCACTAATATTCATTTGGATAAATGCCTCAAGAGTTTTGTCCTGGTTTGTCCTGAAAGCATCAGCAACAGATGCCTCAAAGCCTTTGACATCTTTAGTAGCAGTTACTGACTCACTCAGAAGGCCTAAAAGGTCAAAGCTGATCTGGGGTTGCTTGTGTTCCGTACTGGAGAGGAGGCTGGCTTGGTTATATCGACTGGACTGTTACTATTGCAGCAAGACCAGTTATTTGCATATGGCTGTTCTCTGTCTGCAGTGGCATAGTGGATCCAAAAACGGATTGGTATGCAAGCATGATCAATTACCTGTGGCTGAGGTTAAGTCTATCATTCTTCCGAACATGTTTTGGTTTTCCAGCCCTGCATTATGTGCATCAAAAACAGATGTTGGGTGCAGCTGTTATTTAACAGAAAAAACCTGCACCACATTTCCCTTAGATCTTTAGGAAAATGGTAAACTGTTATTTTATTTTTCATTTTTGCTTGAAAAAATCATAGAGCGAAAAAAACTTGAAGGATAGAACCACTTAAAGGGATTGAGTTACAAAAGTATATATGAATAGAGGAAATACTACTGCAACAATACTCTTAATAATTCTTACATGCCTTTGTGAAGTGAATGAAACTCTTCATCCTTTTAAATGTAACGACAGCCCAGTCCTTTTTATTATTTGTATCAACTGAATGTACATATCCCCTGAATGTGGCCAGTTTACTTCCATCTACAGATGTTTTGGGCCAAATGCACAAAGGCCGGAAAGAGGACATGCTACATTAGTACTCCTTTATGTACTCCAAAATACCTTTGTGAGAGGTGTGACTTTAGCATCAGCCAAAATGGTCACAATCTAAGGGAGCTCCAGAGAGCTCACACCCATAAAACCTTTCCATCTGTTAATAAATCCGATTGCATCTATGCTAAAGTGAGCCCCCAGTTGGCAGAGCCTGGAAGTTGCGGAGCCGAGACAAGAACCACACACTTGGGACTGGAGAGATAGCTGCGAGTGGATCGCACATTGGCGACGGAGGAATGGAAGCAGAGCCTGGGCGGCACCCGCGTCGTAGGCACTGCAGCAATTGCTGACGGTGGGGGGCCCCCTGAAACTGGTCACCTGACATGGAGCAGGCCAGCCATCCTGGGAGTGGGATGCAGCCTGCAGGAACCTTCTGCAGCAGGCCATCGGTCTTCCGGGTGAGGAGGAGCCGCTGAGAAGACTCTGATCCTTAGGCTGGGCAACGCCTAGATGGGCTCCAGATTGAGGCGTCCAAATAAGAGGAGGCCCTGTGAGTCCCAGGCCCAAAGCCTGGAGGAAACGCCGCAGTGAGAGAAGGCCTGACCAAGGTGAGCGGGCAGTCCCAGAGGGAGAGTGAGGCAGAGAAAAGGGCCCAGTCGCTGGAGGACGCTCAGGTTAGGACTGGGGCCGTCCCCAAAAGATTTGTGATCCCTAACCGGAAAAGACCGTGCAGGAGCATTCAGCGACCTATACTGTGACGCCCCTGGGCTCCATAGACCTATCGAGGCAGGGGTTTCTGTGCAGTGGGGGTCAAAGCCCTCTCCCCCCTGCTACCCCACTCCTCCATTTCCACTGGCGCCGCAAACTGGGTGGAGGTGCTCCGGTGAAGGGGTAGCAGCTGGTGGGCTTTTGGGCACCCCACCTGGGCCTGTGGTGGAGCCGGTAGAAGAAAAGAGTGGAGACACCCCGCATAGATCTGTTAGATCACTCCTGGATGGAGGCTGGGGGCTGAGGGGTCAATACAAAGCAGCACAGAACTTAATCCTCCCATTGGCACAGGGCACGCTTGGTTGGAGGTGCAGTGCCCTGCCATATAACATTTGACGCTTTGTGGGAGTGGGGATAGGGGTGACCTTGGGGCGACCAGTCCCCCAACCTCCCTTTAGCTTGATCACTGGGATCGAGGAGAATGGTGAAACCCAAGGGACAAACAAAAATGCAGTCCAACAAGATGGACAAATATGCTGTGCCCAAGCCATAGGTGGTGACTGACGGGGGTGAGGAGGAGACACCGGGGGCAGCGTAGCCCTTGCTAGGTGCTTTAATGGCAGCAAATCAGGATCTTAAGAACTCCCTTGAACCCAAACTTGACACCGTGATGTCAATGTTCTGCAAGCTGATTTTCACAAGATGACAGAAAATTTAAGTCTGCGGAATTGCACATTAATTTGCTACAATCCCCGTCGAAAAAGCTGGAGGAACGGGTCCAATCAAAGTAGCAAATGAGGATGACGGCCAGGTTGGAGGATCAAGAAGGCAGGGCAAGGAGAAACAACATTACAGTGGTGGGCGTCTCCCTCTGGGCCCTCTCTGGTGAGAATTGGGAGGAACAGGAGCAAGACTTGTCAGAGAAAGAGGTGAGAAAAGCCATCCGAGAGAGTTTCAATCCGGAAAAGCACCCAGGCTGAGTGGAGTACCAGTTGAGTTATTCAAATGTGTGGTCAGACTCTGCAAAACACATGCTAAACATATTCCAAGTGGCTAGGAAAGAGGGGTCCCTCCAGCGGGTCAGAGACTGGCCACCATTGTAGTAATTCCCAAAAAGGATAAGAACCCAGAGGGGTGTAGTTCATTCTGGCCCATATCTCTCCTGAATGTGGAGGTCAAGGTTCTGGCAAAGGCTTTAGCAAACATACTGAAAAGATTAGTAACAGCCATGGTTCACCCAGATCAATCTGGGTTCATGCCCCACAGAGGTACCAGACTCAATCTGAGACGCCTAAATGGGGTCATACATAGGACGGGGGTCTCTCAGCTACAAAGACACAGTTGTGCTCTTCCTGGACGCTCAGATTGCCTTTGATAATATTGCATGGCCATATCTCTTTGCTGCCGTCGCCAGGCTGGGCTTTGGTCCCAAGTTTTGCACATGCATGAAACTCCTTTACCAGGCCCCTTTAGCTAGGGTGAGGGTGAATGGGGTGCTCTCTTACCCTTTCACTCTTCATAAAAGAAAGAAGCAGGGATTTCCCTTGAGCTCCTTTGATTTTCATACTGGCAATAAAGCCTTTGGCTGCTTGGATTCGCCAGGACTCGCTTGTACGGTGGATTGCAGGAGATGGAGGTTCTGAAGAATGTATCTCCCTTTATGCGGATGATATCTTGCTATATGCTACTCAATCCTGTGCACAAACTACTCCACATCTTCCGAATTTGTGGGAGCTACTCTGGATACCATATTAATTGGAGTAAGTCACTCATTTCCCCCCTTGCAGCTCCCTGCTGCCATCACGTTGTATAGCCCAGATGGTGACGGCTGGGTTTTGATATTTGGATATGCATATAACATGCAACGTTCACAGATTTATGGAAGAAAACTTGCTTTCCCAGTTGGAACACCTCTGCAGTGATGTGTCCCACTTGCGGAAACTTCCAGTGTCCCTGATGGGATGTGCCGTGCTCTTCAAGATGATGGCTCTCACACCTCACACCCTCCAGAACTCCCATACAAGGTGCCGCCCAAATTATTCCAAAGAATCAATAGCAAGCTGTGTAGTCTTCTATGGGATGGAGGTAGCTCAGGTATCTCCTTGATTAAGCTCCAACAAGGAGTGTTTGAAGGTGGACTGACAGTTCCAGATGTATGCACCTACTACTGGGCAGCACAACTGTGTACGATCAATGTTTGTTTACAGATGGGTATGAACCAGCATTCCGAGTGGACAGAGAGGCCATGGGTGTCCAAGGCTATCCTTCAATCTTATATGGTGGACAGCAGGAGAATCAGCTGCCACTACATACCCAATTGGTGTTATTTGCATGGAGGGAGGCTAACAGATTTCTGGGATGGAAGGATAAGCTTACAAACAAAACCACATTGTGAGATAGTAAACTGCTACAGGAAGATGGAAAACTGCAGGGTTTTAGAAAATGGGAGCTGATTGGTATAGAATACCTGGGGAAATCTGGAGGGGAGGATCGCTGCTGACTTTTGGGGCCCTGAAGAGGGAATTCGAGATGGGAAAGTCACAGCACTTAAAATTTCTGCAGTTGGGACATGCGCTGTGCAGACATATACTAACTAGAGAGGGAGCAATTACTGGAATTGTCTCTGCTGGAAGACAGACTACTGTCAGACCCTATGATGGATAAAGCCATCTCCCTGGCATACAAAAAATTAATAAGTCCCCTGACCCTATGCGGTCGCTGAGGGCGGCCTGGGAAGGCAACATGCAGTTAATCAAAGACGATGACTGAGCGGAGGCGGTCCAGAGCCGTAGAGAGGCAGCAATAAGGGCCCGCTTCTGGTTAGCACAACTCAGGGTTTTGTACAGAGGGTACTACTCCAGGTCACTGCTTCATAGACTGGAATATTGTGAATCTAATCTGTGTGTTAGGGGATGTGGTGAGGTGGGATGCTTCTTCCACATCTTCTGGGAATGCCTTGTAATCCAGCAATATTGCGGGAAGATAGTGCAAATCATGAGCAGGGTCACAGGTCTGCATATACTGCTGGAGGCCATGTGGCTCATCTTGCAAATCACGGGAGAGAAAGTGCCGCCCAAATACGTTAAGATTTGGTTGCAGCTGGGAGCCAGGGTTGCTAAGCGGAATATAGCATGAGCATGGGGACCAAGAGGGCCCCTGGGGTATCAGAGTGGCAACACAACCTTGACTGGTGCCAGTGGGGGAAGCATGTGATCTATCGAAGAAGGGGCTGTCTGAAGAAGTACGAGAAAATATGGACACTGTGGATTGCCTATAGAGACACTGAGGAATAACTGGAAGTAGGGAGGAAGGGGTTCAGGGAAGGTCGGATGGACATTGATTTGGCTTAATGGAATCACGCGGTTACACTGGTTATATGTTAACTCGATACTGTGTATACTAACAGTGTTATTGTACACCTTGCCTGTGATGTTCTATACTTGGTCAATGACGGTGTCAAGTCTTGTATGCTGAGCAACAGTTGAAATAAAAATGTTTAAAAAAATTGTACAGCTCAGCCTCAGACATGAATACTGCAGTGTCCTGATGATGATCCTTGTATTCAGCAAGGACGAAAATGTTCTTGACTCTGCACACTGACCCTGTACTGTATATGTAAACCAACAAGGCTGGTCTGTAGTTGTGCATTTTGTGACACATATTTAACAATTCTTGTAACTGTCACTTTGAAATTGCCTACGTATACTAATATGTTTTGTTGGGACTACCCACCACTTTTTGATTGTTGAAAATTTTGTTTTTGAATTTAAAAAACAATACCTCTGTGAATAGGGCCCAAAATGTGGGTTAACATTTCATTGTTTGGGGGGCATGGACAAGATGGCGGCCGACCCGGAAGCGTAGAAAATCGCTCCATCCACGGGCCTTACATTACCCTAAATTATCCTGCTCATCCAGTGTTAGGATCGCTGATAGCAATCACCCGACATGCAAAAGGGGAGAGAATGAAGTGATGCCCACTGGTGCCGAGCAGTAATAATCAGGGTGGTGGCACAAGGATCGCGGCCGGCTAGGCCGAGGGGTGCAGCCTGTACTGGAGGACACGGATCGGACCTGGCGCTGTGACTTAGGCTGCACGCAAGGAGCGCGATGCGGCACTAATTGCCTCCTAAGTAAGGAACCGGCGAGTGGGCAACAGAGGCGAAACTTGGGGAGGCGTTGTGCTGTGAGGTGCGCTGCCCAGGCCTGAATGTCAGACTCGGCTGGCGCCACCCATAGCGAGGGGCGCAGCAGCTCCGATAGACTTACCATCATGTGTCGGACCTCCGGACGGCCACAGCGGAGACCTGGGGGAGTGGCCCGCCAGGCCCGCATGGTGCCAATGCTGGACTGAATGCCAAATTCACCGGTGAGACAGAGATGTGGAGTGGGGACCGCAGGGGCCTGCATGTGGGAATGGCGAGGGTTTAACGACACATATACTCGTTCTTGCCCGGGGTAGGAAAGTAGAGCTATCTGCCAGACAGAAGGCACCGTACCATATAACAGCGGCGATAGTCACGGACTGCTTGTCCTTGGTGTCTGGAAGTGGTTTGGGGCTGCTAAAGTGCTGGATAACCTGATACAGACGTCCCAACATCTGCGCCGCAACAATGTCATTGGTGCTACTGGACACTTGGTGGGTCACTGTTTGAAGCCTAAACCTACTAAGCCCCAACCACAGGACCAACCAGGCCAACTAATACCTCCGGATGAAGCTATTACCACGCTGAAACAAATGGAGTCTAGGCTCGCTGCGCACTCCTCGCAATTTGACAAAATCCTGCAAGCTATCCAAGACACCAATAGCTCGTTGGAACACAGAATCAACTTGGTGTCTCAAGATGTGGGTCTTCTTCGAGCTGATCATCATAAACTAAATGACAGGGTGCAAGAAGCAGAGACCACTCTGTGCACTGTGAAACCCACCCTCAATGAATTACAGACCCAGAAGAAACAACTCTGCACCGAAGTGATGACTACACCGCAGAATGGAAGATGTGGAGAGACGCTTGTGCAGAAACAGTGTCTGCTTTTTGGGCTTCCCTGAGAAGGTGAAAGGTCAGTGCGCAGAACCTTTTATAGAAAACTAGTTTCTGGATAATGTATTAACCAACACAGTCCCTAAATTCTTTTCGATTGAGCGTGCACACAGAATCCAGGCAGGGCACCTCCACCCTGGTCTCCCCCTCGCCCGCTGATTGCCCGCTTTCTGAATTACCGCGACCGGGACTTAATACTACAAAGCTTTCAAGCATGTGGACCATGGCAGACTGTGAACTCTACTGACACGGCCTATCCTGACTTCACCGCGGAAATGCAACGCCAGCGGGGATCCTATGTGAAAATCAAACAGCTTTTCAGAGAACTGAACATTAAATATGCACTTTGGTTTCCTGCCAGACCGCGGTGTGTGGAGGGGGAGCAGACTCATTTTTTTCTACACCAGAAGACGTGTGGACGTGGATGCATGCTAAGGGGTTTGCTTCAAGTACACCAGCAAATAAGGATGGAGATACATGGCTGACATCTACTGCGCACCGTCACCGACGCAATAGGCCAAGGACCAAGCCAACTAAAACGCAAGCTGCAAATGAAAGGGCCAAAGTCGTAGAAGAGACCACGCAATACACAGCTAATTCCTTCGCGGCAGTCAGGGAGAGGCATCACTCAGGCTTGGGATCAGATTCAGAGAGCTCCCATTCCACAGTCTCTAGCACACCTAAGGGACAGGCTGTCACGCCTCGCACTGCAGACGAACTGTAACTAAAGACCATAGCGATAAGGTAAAGTGTGCGGCCACACTATCAGGGCCAGATGTAGCCAAGAATACTCCTGCAACGAAAAGTGAAGTGGAAAAGGGGGCCCAGAAACTCACGTCAGCATCCCGTACAAGCTATCCCGTAACTTTATTCTACAACGAAGCTGGATGGAACATTATTTAACAGGGCCAAGGTCGGAAATTGTGGATACTGGTGAACCCTTTATGACCCAACCCAAGTTATCCACATCAAGTCCTACCTTTAAATCTTGTTGGAAATGCTTGTGTTGTAACATGAGGTACTATGGCGATTGGGGAAAGCCCCACTGCCTGCAGGGTTATTGTTACCGGTTTATTGGTTAACTCGGATGGTTTTATTATTTTCTCAGAAACTGGAAGTAGGGAAACAAATCAGGGAGCTTCTGGCATATGTTGAGATGGACTTCCCTGGTTACATACTGAGGGGGCATAATGTAGGGCGTCAGACAGTACAGGACAAAAGCCTGCAATGGGCATTTTATTTCCAACGATACCACAACGTGTGATCCCACACTTGATAATAGGCTGCAATACACCATGCTTACTTGGCACATCTGTGGTATGGCTACACAAACTAAATGATACTGAATACACACTTACCTTAAGCGACACCGAGTACAGATAGCCATATTACAGGAAACTCACTTACTTGAAGGCGAACTTCACAAACTAGGAGCTAAATGGCGGGGTCATATTTATGGCACGTCCTCCTCAGTATTCGCCAGAGGCGTGCTAATATGGAAGACACAGGAGGCCGATATGTTATTGTGGAAGGGTCCTTGGACGGGTCACCTTTAGCGATTGTAGAGGTCTATGCTCCCGATTATGTGCAGGGGGATTTCTTCACGACTCTCACACCAGCACTTTTCCGTGACCCACTGACCCCATGCCTGTGGGGGGTTGACTTTAATTGAGTTAGTGATCTGGAAATGGATCGCTCGCTCCCTCCAGTACGAGGCACGGCAAGCAGGGAAGCATCCCAACAACTAAGGGCATGGATTAGGAACTGTGAGCTTTATGATCTGTGGCGTCTCACACATCCACTAGAGAAGGAATACTCTTTCTATTCTCCAGTTCACAACATTCATACTCAGATAGACTTGTTATTGGGCACTATCACTATGGGACAAAAGATAGACAGAGTAGAATACCTTGCTCGCATTTTATCTGATCACTGTCCATTGATGCTTACTCTTCAGTGGGGCACCCTGCACCCTAGAATACCTACATGGCGCCTACAGGTCACTGCTGTATCAGACCCCCCCTTCAGAGAGGAACTCTCCATTTGGATTGCACATTACCTGGAACTTAATAGGTGCTCCACACCCTCCGTGACACTGAATGGGATGCTCATAAGGTGGTGGTGAGGGGCCGTTGCCTGTCTATGACTTTGGGGGGTAAAACAAACACTACACAGAGAAGTTCTGTCATTAAAGAGTCAGCTGTGCCCACTGGAAAAGATGACTGCAAACCAAGGGACGGACCTGACCCAACTTTGTGAACTTTGTAAACTATACAACGAGGCTGAAACACGCCTCTGCAAACAAGACTATAATTTTCATCTCGCCAGACTGCATGCAAAAGGCGATCAAGCGAACAGACTACTGGCCTGGCTCACCCGCAAGACACACCACAACAATCCCATACTTGCTATCGAGCTTTGTGATGGCACCCTGGCCACCACACAATCCACTAATAATGCAGCCTTCCATGATTATTACCACACACTTTATAAAACACCTTCACAACCCACAGCTATACAACTGGAGACGTTTAAGAGTACTGCTCCTGTAGCTCGCCTATCCGCAATGCAAACAGCTGCTCTGGAGGAACCCATCCAGATTGTCGAAACATGCATAGCTGGAGCCCAAATGGCTCGCAATAAAACACCGGGCACAGATGGTCTGCCAATAGAATATTACGCGTCGTACTCGGCCCACCTTGCCTAACCACAACTGGAAGTTTTCCAAGAAGCATGGAAAAGGGGAGAATTAACTACCTCTCAACGAGAGGCGCTGATAGTGGTCCTGACAAAATAGGGACGAGAGCCCATGGATGTAAAGTGATATAAGCCTTTATCCTTGCTTAACATTGACTGTAAGATTCTGGGAAATATATTAGCAAATAGACTCCTCCCCCTTGTAAAAACACTAGTTCATGAAGACCAAGCTTGGTTCATACCTGGCAGTAGCACTTTCCTCAACATAAGAGGCCTTTTACATGTCATGCAAGAAACCCCCCACCCTCCTAAAGACTATGAACTTGTGGCGGTATCACTAGACATAGACAAGGCGTTTGATACCCTTAGCTGGGAGTTCCTGTTTGTAGTCCCCCGGCACACAGGCTTCGTCCCCAACTTTCTGAGGTGGGTCAGCACGCTCTATACTAAACCGATTGCACACGTGAAAACAGGACAACTTATTTCTGATACCTGGATTTCCAGGGGCACCAGACAAGTTTGCACACTGTCGCCTCTGTTATTTACCCAGGCCATGGAGCCCTTGGCCTGCCACTTGGGGGCACGTGCTGAGGAATGGGGGATCCCAGACAGGGCCAATTATCAAATCGTCTCTTTATATGTGGACGATATACTGATATATCTCAGAGACATTCGCACCTCCTTGACAAACGTGATGAAATTAACAGACACATTTGAAGATCTCTCTGGCTTGCAGGTGAACGGGTCAAAGTCAGGCTTATTTCCCCTGGTCTCAATTCCCTTTCACCACAGAACCACAGCCACAGAATATCGATTACCCTGGTGCTACAAATCCATTAAATACTTTGGCAAACAAATATACCATGATATGGAGGCTCTCAAACATGGGAACCTGGGCCGGGCGCTTCGAGCGATCAGAGGCTCTCTCCCCTTTTGGAGTTCCTTACCACTCTCACTCTTGGGAAGAGTTGCAATCTCTAAGATGTTAATATTACCTAGGTTGCTTTAGTTCTTTGCCGCCCTTACCATTTGGCTCCCCAGAAGTTACCTCCGAGAGCTGAATGGTTTGCTGCTGGAATTGATTTGGAGGAAAGGAAGACGACCGGTGGCAATAACTATCATTCAAAGCCCACTAGGAGAGGGAGGGCTATGAACAACGGATTTTGAGTGCTAGTATGCTGCAGCACAACTACAGTGGCCCCTGCGCTGGCTTAGCACACGCCCGAGCGCGGACCAAAAATTAGTGGGTGAAATGATAGGAAATACTCCCATGTATTTGTGGTTGACTGGTAAGACTCATTTATCAAAAGGTGGTACCGACCTAATGGAGAATGCCCGAAGGTGCTGGGCAAGATTTTTACAGGGTACGTCGCATGCTCCTCTGTACACACCCTTGATTCCCATCTCTCAGAAGCCGTGGGAGCCCCAGCTGGCTGCATGGCAGAATTTGACACCTTGGTCCATAAGGGGGGATCACAACTTTGGGGGATCTTTTTATGTGATTGTAATAAGATCTATATGGTATACATTCATTTTGCTGTGCAAAATGTGAAGCCCAGCTCACTGTTACCTCACTCCCTCCCTAAAGATATTGTTCTATGATCTGCTATTGTTAATGTTTGCGGTTCTATGCACTAGTAAAAAGATTTGGGGAAACAAACATTTTGTTGTTTAGTTCAGATATTTTCTCTAGGAAAGACCTTGGGTGAAAACTGCATGATTACAGCGATATGTTAGGCTCCGAACCAGCAATGCATACGCAAGTTGGACGTTTTGTACAGTTATCTGTAAATAAGTTAAAACATCTTAACTTTCAGTGAAACTCTGTGTTTATTTCTCTAGCTGCAGAATGGTCAACAGAATGTTCCTTGCCGTGTCCCACCTCTCCAAAAACAGACATTTTGGACTACAAGAAAAATAAAGAAGTTCGCTGTAACACTCTTTGGATTTGGACTGTTGTTTCTTCTAAACAAATTGACTAGGACAAGATTTGCTTTTTTGTAGAGAATGTATAGACCTTTCAAGATTGTGTGTAAAGTAACAACTTTTGGGAAGATTTCAAATTCAGTTGATTATGAGCATATTTTTTTAGCCATGTTTATTTTCATAGGGTTGAATTCACGAAGCCTGATAAGTGAGTATGCCTTATGCCTGGAAATCCTGGAGCATCACCTACAGTGTGAGTAAGGCTCTCAGGAAAGTCTTTTGAATCAAAACCATAGCTACTCATGGTGGTTAAACTTCTTCAGTTAATTAAATGTTATTTTGCCGTTATGTTTTTTAAATATTAAGACCATTTCGAAATCATTGCATTTTTTATAATCTGTTCTCTGTGTCTGTTTATATTAAATAATGCAGTCTCAATCCAGTGTGATTCTCAAGTAACATACGGAATGGCATATTATTGCATTTTGATTGTACCACCTCATCTAGAGTAGCCCACAAACACAACAATGTTACCTCCTAGAGTTGTATACTGAGTGCAACTGTTCTTTAATAATATTTGGGAATTCTACTTCATTTGCGCAGTTCCTCAAATTAGTGTTTAATTTTTACTGCTAATAAATCATTTTCAAAGTCTGATTTAAACCAGATTACTAAAATCCCCGACCTCAGGTCAGAGGGTTACAAGCCAGCCTTCACTTAATATTTGCAGCAAGAACACTCTAAGCACTAAAACCGCTCTTTTAATGCAGTTACTTAGGATTTATAATTTGAGTCTTGTGCGCCATGCAAAAATAAGCCCACATCCCATCTCCATATTGCTTCTTTGTATTATGACTAAATCATAGAAACAGATTACAAAGGTTCATAACAGTCGGTGTTATAACTTGGAGACAAATTATATACAACTGTATAAAAAAAACTAGAAACTAGAAATCAAGAGTGTGATTTGTCATAAAGAAAAGCCTATTATCACTCATAGTCGCATAGAAATCCTGGTCAGCTGCAAAAAGTTCGTTGCATCTTACCATAAATTCGCCAGGCCCAATTCATGAAAAAAACATAAAAGTACAGGTGGAGATTTGTACCTCTCTGCCTGAACATACTTTTATGGGTGTTTTTGTCTTTATTTAACAGTTCACACACATACCAGACAGGTTTCTAATCGTTTGTTTCACGTTGGACTGCTGAGAATGCAGGAGTGTGGAATTTATTAAAATATCTGCTTGTCCATGGGACATGTTGCTTCATAAATATACATGTCCTGTAAAAAAAAAAAAAAAAATCGACATGCCCCTTTGGTACCATGTAGTGCGGTGACCAATTATGGCAGGAATCTCATTATATAAGAGCTCTAATAATGGCCTTTCAGGGGTAGTTCTATAGTAGGGCTTAACTACTAGCAATGTCCTTATTTTTCTACCTTTTGCCAGATCTACAATGACAGCATGGGGAAGTGAACTATATCATTATCAGTGCCTGAGACTAAGCCTTCCCCTGCATGAGTTGCTCATGGGCTGAAAGCCTTCTCTAGGGCCTACTTTCTCTTGCCTGTTTTATGAAAAGTGATGTTTGTTTCATCTCATATGCTGCTATTTTCCACAAACAAACTAAGATGCTGGAGGTTTGACAGAGCAGTATCTACCTAAGAAGACACCAGGACTCGTTCACCACCTCTACTATAAAGTAAAGACCAGAGACAATAAAAGACAACCGGCCCAGATGTACAAGATTCTTAAATTGCAACTCGCGAATAGTGATTCCATCGAAATCGTTATTTGCGATTTGCAATTCCCCATGTACGTATGTAGCAATTCCCTATTGAATTACAAATACGAAATCGGTAAATAAGAAATGGCAGAATTGTGATTTCTTAATAAGAAATCGCAATTTAAGATATGCAGGCAAAAATGCACCTGAAAGCCCAGATGGGAGCGATTATCAGTGTGGCCACTCCCCAGAGGCCTGACACAGCAGTAGGAAGCAGGGAGTGGCGCAGAAACACTGCTGCAGACACAGTGAAGGAGGAGCACACCACACCACAGCTGCAGGGAAGAGCAGGGAAGCTGGAGGCAGCATCAGGTGAAAAGTAAAATTTTCTGAGAGGGAGCTTGAGGTCCTCACTGAGGAATGTGTCACATAAATGGACCAGCTCTTTGACAAGGCCTCTTTTTCGGTTCCCGACGCACAAAAATTAAAATCTTGCGGTAGAGCCAGGAAAAGTGAATTCCTTGGGGGTCACCCAGAAAACCATACCTGAGCTGAGGACAAAGGAGAAGCTGGCCAGCAGGATGGTTGAGGGGCGTGAGACAGGAGGAGGACCATCCACATAACCCTGCTGACTGCCATAAAGCACCTCATTGAGGGGACCCTGGAACCTGTCCGTGTCACTGGAGTAGGAGACATCAACACCTCCCTCCTGGCAGGCACTAGCCAGGATAAATAACATACCTTCATGTTTCTTCCAGGCTATTCTGTTAGGCAAACCACAGAACATACAACACAGTGTGGACTACTCCATTCAGGTGGTCGACCCACTTCTCCAATGCATCATGGGAGTTGTAGTGCACACCATTTCCATGCTGTACTATGTGCCAGTGGCCACATCTAGCAATCAGCCACATCTCCAAAACCACATACACACGTGTAGCAACATCACAACATTGTTGTGCCCAAAGCAGTATAATTTATTGATTAGTAATGTGTGCATATATGTCTCATAGAACACAGCCCAGATGACAAAGAACCTGCAGCAGGGAGGCATGTCCATCTAGAGGCAGTAACAGCGCCATCACCCACCCCATGCACCTCCACCCCAACAGGCTGGAGAATCAGGACCACAGCACTGCCCGCCCTTCCTGACAGTGGTGAGCAGTCCTCCACAAGGGAGCACACCACAGCTGACTCCAGGCCTGTCAGCATGCCCTCTGTGCCAACTTCTGGAGCTGCAGCAACACCAGGTGTCTATTGTGGCTTGGAGGGAGGGGTCTTCCAGACACAGCGCCTGCAGAATAAAATAAATAAGTGGGGTAATCAGGGAGCTGCAGCACCTGAACAAGAAACTGGAGAAAGGGCAGTAGCTTTGGCACTGTGCAATAGAGTGGGAACACAGACTGCAGCATATGCGGCATAGACAGTATATTGACCGCATAGACACATACACTTGAGCAATAAACAGTCAGGCCAGTGCCACCTCAAGCCTGGCAATCCGTACCATAAACATACAAACCGAGGTGTCACACTGCTGCCAGGATGTTGCCAGGGGCCTGGTGAAGGTGACAGCATTGGAGACCATCCAAACACACAACCTGTGTGCCCTCCATCCCAACCCCACCTGAGAGCAAGGAAGGCTTAAGTGTGAGTGGTGTGTCTGCTCGGGAGACCTGCCCCACTCTGCGTACCCACCACCTACAGTCTGATTGGGAAACAGGAGCAGGACCAGGGCTTGTTGCATCTGGCAAGCAGAGCACTGCAAGGGGACATAAGAAGTAAACTCACATAAAAGTTCCCAGTTACACTACGTTTGGCACATATGTACCACATTTGTTCATACAAGTTTAGTTTTGTTTATTTGTCTGGAACCACCTGAATAAAAGGTAGTCACAGGAGTGTGCACCAAGCATAAACGATTGTGTGAGTTTCATTGATACCATGACATGTCATGCCTTACCTCAGAAATAGCTGTTTGTGATTTCTGAGATTCTTGCCTGTCCCTCAGCCGCATGGTTGCTGCCTGTTGTCCTTGTAGTGGCTGTTGATCATCATTAGATTCTGGTTCAATTATGATATTGTGTATTCCCCTCCGCATTGCAATGTTGTGCAGAATGGAACATGTTGCTGTTATCTTGCAAAATAGGAGGAAAAAGGCAAAACGTTTAGTGATAACCCTGCAAAAAGGGCCAGATCCAATAACACTCTTCCTAATATAACATCTCATTGGCATCGTATGACACTGTCAAAGTTGCACAAGGTATAGCTCCACATCCAGAGCCTTTTACCTCTGATGTCAGTCTATTGACTCTCTTGTTTTACCTACATTTACTTCTAGCCTAGTCGAAATAATGTACCATTTGTTTGTGCTTTTAATTCTTTAAAAAATGATCAGTAGTGTTTGAAGGGGCTCTGACCACGGAGCATTACGCTCTCACCTCATTCTACCAACTATGGAGCTTGGATTGTAGAGCATAAGGAATTATTTTACGTCTCAGCTTGTACACAGCTACCAGACGTTACATTCTTTGGCATACATGCAATGTATAGAGAAAGCAATCAGTTAGTTTTTTTTCTTTTCACAGCAGCAGTTTTTTTAACGTTTAGTCATACATGAAAGCAGTCTTTTTATAGCAACTGTTTGAATGTATTAGTACTAATACTGGAGCATATTTGTTGCTTTTTATCAATAATGCCAAATATATTGGATTTGCCAATGCCTGTTTTCTTGGGGGGATACTCATTTGTAAGGCGCATTCGTGGGGTACTGATTCGGCTGAATTTAAAATGCCTTTGGTTTATGCTAAATTGCCTTCTTCCAGTTTTCTTGCATTATTGTAGTAGATACACATGCTTACATGTGTGCTTTCAAAATTTGAGTAGTATTATATTGTAGGTTAGCTGGAATCACACATAGACGTGAGTTTCCTTGACATGCCTTACTTCAACCTAATCAGACTACGGGTTTCAGTGAGTACCCCGCTCCGAGCTCGTGGTTTTCTTGCTCGGCATCCAGATTTCAGCGGGCGGAATCGGAAGAACAGTAACATTCCACTTGATGACCTTTATCTCACTCTCGTGCACACATTCTGTATGTTTTCATGTCGGCTACTGACAGGGGATGGTGAATCAGGTCTATGCACTTTGAAGGTTCATGTTGGTATTCTGCACAGAAGATGTATTTGCGTTCATCCAATTTCAATGCTTCATTTACGTGAAAGATTTAATTGAAAACCAGGTTAATTGTGCTGAAGAGAATTAGAAGCGCGGCCCTTGTTAATAATATATTTAGGTAAAGTAAGGCCTAGTATTCAGAACATACACTTGAGCAGCTTGTTCAGTATGATGTTTTATCCTGTGTAAAATGTTTCTTTTGAAACACTGACTACCAAACATATGTCCCCGATGGTATTATTGTTTGAAATACTACTTTTATTTCGTGTCCTATGATGCTTTATATATAGGACACGTCCCACAGTTGAAATGGCAATTATCCTTGTCAGACATGTGAAATGTGTTTACTCCAGCTTCAGCCTTCAAGGAGTACAAGACAACTGTAGGTAAAAGATAAAGCATGGCTTAATTTTAATGTCCTTGGGATAAAAAACACAACAGATATGGTAACCAGCAGAGGTCCGCTAGATTTTTAAAGTTAAAATGCTGCTCTGGAGAGATGATTATCTCCAATAATTTTCGAGTAATGACCATGAGCAGCCTGAGTACATTTTCTATAAGAAAAAAAGCATGCAGCTACGTGTTGTGGAGGAAATACTGCAGCCTCCAAAATGAATTTTACTCTAAATTAAAATATACATCAAAACAATGTTGCAACATTCTATAATCTGATGGGTTGACATCTAATACACTTAATCAAACTTATTTGGGTAGGTATCGGTTTTGACGCTGTTGTTTCAGGAAGAATGAAACATTTCCCAGTGTTAATAAAGGTAAATTGCAATTCTATGAAGGACACGAAGGTGAGGATTATGCCTTTCTTCTATAACTTTTAAACACAATATTTATGTACAGCAGCCATTTGAGAGTAACATATATACTACTGTTCCCAGAAGCACCAGGGGAAAAACACAAAGTCCATCATTCAATGAACGCACAACACAGTACATCATCGCCGTTTGAAATCGCTCTTTCTTCACGCGAAACGCGCCTTAGTTCGACCATCATGCGTCCTGTTTTGAACCATCATTCCCTGCAAAAGATAAACTTCGTAAGTGACCGATCTGAAGAACCATTGTAATCAGATAGTAATGCTAACAATAGAATCAATGAACAATTAGTTCGACCCAACTCGAAGACAATATAGCCACACAGTTAAAACAATAGAAAACCAGTTCATTCAGAATGAAATTGATTTACTTACTCCGGAACGTGGAGGGTGAGCACCTAATCTTGATCGCTGGGTGGGATAATCTTCACCTCTGCGTCTTTAATAGAATTTAAACTTACCTTTTCTAAAGCTAGGCAAATGTTCATTCTACGTCAGGACTGGAGACGAGGATTATCCTAATTTAACGCTTGCTGACTACCAACTGAGCCACTTCCAGCACCAGCTTAAAATAAAACCTTTCAAAGGTGAAGTCTGAGGATCAGTCAGTCGCACAAATTAGGTCCTCCAGACATGCTCCCAGACAGAAACCTTTGAGGCCATTGCCATAGGACGTCTTTGGTCATGTCTTCATATGCCTTGAAGCATTGAACTACACACAGTTTGGGTACGCCCCGGAAAGCCAGGTATGATATCATGCTGGTGTTAGATTTAGTCCTCATACTTACCGTAAAAGAAACCCCTTCTGGGGAAAACACCCTGCCCAAGAAATCAAGGGCTCTCGCATCAGAAACCCGTCTGCAGGAAACCATACAAAGGAGCATTGCCAGTTTGGCCAAAAGCTCTTTCCGCAACAGAAACCTGTTTGGCTGCCAGGATAGGAAAAGGTTCAGGACCAGATTTAACATCCCAGAGTGCTGAATAACGGGGTTCTGGTGAAGGGAGAGTTGAATCCCCCTAAGCAACCAGCAAACAAAGCAAAGGGATGTTTGCCCATTGGGGTGTCATCCTCATGGGCATGTCCCACTGAAAAAAGCAGAATGCATTAGTAGAGCTATATGTCAGACCGTCCTCGGCTAAGTTGGACGGAATATTGAACACCTGGACTACATCTGCTCCAATGGGATCCACACCCCATTGCAAACACCAAAGCATCCTTCTCATCCAGTATGTCGGTAACGCATGGACGTGCTGTCTGCCCATGTCCTGGAGAGGAGGAACCCAGCGTGTCACAAAAGTCCTTGGAGCATCCAGCTTTGCCTTAAATCCGCCACGGCATCCGTTGCAGGGACCTCTCCACCACCAGCTAATGTGTCATGAGATCTGGACTCCTCTGAATGTGAAGAAAGAGGTAAAGTCAGATTTGATAATCCCAGGAAAGTTCCAGCAGAACTGAAAACGCATAGCCCTTCTCCTGACTCTAATCATGGAGGAACGTGTCCGGCACCACCACCTGTGAGTCTGGCCTTAAGCTGAAGAGCTGGGGAAGTTGGAAAACAAGTCTGTTGTCAGTATTAGGAAGACCTGGTGGTCCAGTTGTGACTGACTCGAGTCTTGGAGATGCTGAGAGTGCCAGTCAGCCACCTGGTTTGCTTGACTCGGAAGATACGCCACTGTGACAGACATGATTCTCTAGACAAAAACCCTGAAAGTTCTTTCCTGGGTCTGCCAGGGCTATGGACCTGGTCCCTCCCAGGTGATTGATGCATTGTAAAGCAGATACTTTGTCCATCTTTAGAAGGACACAATACTGAATCCTGTTCTTCATCCAGCACTGAACTGTGAACAAGCCGGCAAGGAGCTCCAGACAATTTTATGTAAGCTCTGTTCTTGTGGTGATTAACTTCTCCTGTGGAGAAGTCCCCACACCTGGCGCCCTTGCCTGACCTGCTGCATCTGACTCACTCACCAAGTCGGGAGTGGAACTGGAGATTTCCCTCCCGTTCCATGCCTTCATGTGAGAAAGCCACGAGTTGATCTCTTCGAACAATCAATAAAAAAAAATGTATAGAGCGCGCTACTCACCCGTGAGGTTCTCAAGGCGCGGGGGGGAGGAGGGTTACTGTTCGAACAGCCATGTCTTGAGGTTTTTTCTGAAGAGCAGGAGGTCCTGGGTCTTGCGGAGGTTGGTGGGAAGGGAGCTCCAGGCTTTGGGGGCAAGGTAGGAGAAGGATCTGCCTCCTGTGGTGGCGCGTTGGTTACGGGGAACTGTGTCGATCTCTTCCCTTGCCTCATCCATTAGCAACACCAACTGAGAGTACGTTAGACCTTTCTGCCACTGGTGCCCACTTTGAGGTGCGGGAGAGCCTGATAATGGAGAGGGCCTGGGAGAATTGCTTGGATCAGTGAGAATAGGAGACCCACTAGAGGCGCGCATTCTGTCTGAGCGATGTGTGAGGTTTAGCAAGAACTTGACAAAGTTTGTGTCTGATCTTTGCCACCTTCTGAGAAGGAAGGTTCAGAGAGAATGAAATGGAGTCTCTCACAAATCCTAGGAAGGTCGCCCTCTGACAGTGGGACAGGAGTAACCTCTTCTTGATGACAAACCTCAGGCCCTGTAACAGATTCACTGCTGTCAAGGTGTTGACAGGCCAAATGGAAAGGAGGCAAACTCAAAGGTCTGGGATCACCATACGAACTGTAGAAACTGTCAGTGTGTGGGGAAGACGGGGACTGTCATGTACACATCTTTTAAATCCAGGTATTCCATCAAGTCCTATGGAAGCAAAACGTCTATGAGGAGGTAAATGCCTTCCATCTTGAAGTGGCAGTAAACCAGCCCCTTGTTAAATTCCCTGAGGTTAATTACTGGTCTCCGTCCAGCGTCGCTCTTGTTGACCAGAAAAAGATTGCTGAGAAAACCATTGGACGGGTCACCCACCTGCAGATGGCCGTTAATTTAGGAGGGCTATGACCTCATCAATAAGGACTGCGTTGTGGTAGGCTGCAGCCAGGATATTTGCTGAGTTTATCTATAAAACTTGATGTGGAAACCTTGTTCTGTTTGTAAGACCCCGGCATCTGTGGTGATAGTGCCCCATGCTGGAAGGAAATGTGCCACACGACCCACAACCCTTAGTTTGGAAGACAGGCGAACACTTACCGTTTCCAGAAGAGCCTCCGACTTGGCCCTTGTAAACGCTGGCCTCTTGTGAGGTAGAAATAGTTGAAGCGTGCGTTACTTTTCTACTGGCTGCACCCGGAGCCTTGTCCTCTGAGAGGACCTGGAGATGAGAAGCAGTCGTTCATGCCGCCCCTGCCGCCCCTGGCATGGCTGGCCCCCTGAAAAACCTGTGGATTGAAAATGTGTTTGATATTAGCCTGCTGCTTGTTGAGCGATGTGAATGTCACCACAATTTTGCCTAGTCCCTTCACAAAAGGATTGCCAAACCAACCTGCTTGATCCACTGCGCCCACCTCAGATGAGGTCTCCCAACTTGGGATCAACCTTAATCAGTAAGGAGCAATGGCTTTCCATAAACAGCATGCAGTTTGCATTCCCTAGGAATATACCTGTGTGCTGTGCCTACCCTCAGGGTCAATGAGGGAACAGGAGGTCTTTTCCTCCTCCATCATATCAAGGATTTTCGTCATGGGACCTGTGGGGTCTAGCAGCTTGTCTTGACACAAGCACCAAGACCTATCTATGCCTTTCTTGGGGGCCTTTATAAATTTCCAAGAAGGTGGCCATCCAGGCGCCTGTCCGGTGTATGGGCCACTTTCTCCTCCAAAGAGAGGGTCAGGCACTCGGCCCCAGATGGCTACAAGCATCCTTCTCCTAGGGCTTGCCAAGATGCCCCACCACATACTTTGCTACCTTGTCTACTGGTACTAAAGGCTGCCACGGCTTGGGATAGGCCGCCGAAGGCTCAAATGGCAGCTCTGAAGGAGACACTTGTGCCAGGAAGGCCTTCTTTAGATGCTGAAATGGGATGTGGCCAACCCCTGCCTTGCATTTTCTCTTCTGGGGTGGGGAACCATCACCAGAGGCATCTAGGGTGCTTCACCAGGTCTAGTAGGGTAGTTTTGATGATTTTGGCGCATTCATGTGCAGTCTGCTCAGCGAGGTGCTGTTCTAGGGGCCCATTGCCTCATTTACCACCACGTAGATAGAGGGGTCCACCGCCTCATAGAATTCCTCTTCCGACTGGAGGAAGGACAGTGAGTCCTCCTCATCATAAGTGGCCTGAGATTGCATAATTACTTAGGCCAAGTCTGGGCTACTTGCGTTTTGCACTTTGCCCTGGGGACACCAGCGGCAATGGGACTAGATCTAAAGCCAATTAGAAATGTTTTTGGGCTAAGCCCTAATGTGGTACATGTGGAGCGTGTAGGTAAAGTGCTAGGTGGAAGCCCAGGGAATGTCAGTGGGCTGGAGGTGCACAATCACACAGGTAAAAGCTCTGGGGGCACTCACCCTGCACAATATATGGGATTAAGTGGCCCGGGACAGAGTCTCACAATTGGCCACTGCCTCCCTTGGATTCACAAAGGCATGATCAAGAAACCCTCTGGAGGAGCTCTGGGCACCACCCTGGGGTGGTGATGGACAGGGGAGTGGTCACTCCCCTTTCCATTGTCCAGTTTGCCTCCAGAGCAGGAACTGGAGGCCCCTGAACCGGTGCAGACTGGTTTATGCAAGGAGAGCACCAAATGTGTCCTTCAAACCACACCAGTGGCTTGGGGAGGCTATCCCTCCGAAACCATGTAACACATATTTCCAAAGGGAGAAGGTGTTACCCCCTCTCCCAGAGCAAATCCTTTGTTTTGCCGTCTGAGCGGTGGCAGCAGCTTGGGCTGCCTGGAAAACCCTGTAAAGCTGGTAGAAGCAATGTTGGGGGTCCTCTAAGGAGCCACCAAGGTGCATGGAATCATGCTTCCAATACTGGCAACAGTATTGGGGTATGATTCTGACATCTTTGATACCAAGCATGCCTAGATCTGGAGTTTTCGTTATGTAGCTGGACATAGGTAGTGACATATGTCCAGTACACGCATAAAATGGCATCCCCGTCCTCACAAAGCCCATGAAAATGGAGCTGGAGTTTGTAGGGACACCTCTGCTCATGCAGGGGTGCCCTCACACACAGGTATGTGCACCTTGCCTTCTGGGCTAGGAGGGCCCACCATAGGGGGTGACTTACAGTGACCTGTAGTAAAAAAGGGTGCATGCACCCTTTCACGCAGCCTGCAGTGGCAGTCCTGCATATACATTTTGCATGGCTCCCCATGGTGCATAATACATGCTGCAGCCCATGGGGGACCCCTGGTACCGCAATGCCCTGGGTACCATATACTGGGGACTTACAAGGAGGCACCAGTGTGCCAAATGTGGGCAAGTTTAAAGGGAAAGAGCATAGTCACTGGGGTCCTGGTTAGCAGGATCTCAGTGAACACAGTCAAATCATGACAACAGGTAAAAAGTGGGGGTAACCAGGGCAGAAAGAGGATACTGTCCTGCAAAACCCTCCTTATACTACCTTTTACCTGGATAATCTGGTTCTCCGAACACGTGTCTCCTTCCTGCCTAAGGTTCTGCCCCCTTTTCCATGTAGGTCTGAACATCACTCTCCGTACCGTCTTTGCTCCATGTCATCCCTCCAAAGAGGAAGAGAGACTCCACTGTCTGAATCCAAAAAGAGCGTTGTTATTCTACCTTGACCGTGCAAAAGAAGTGTGGGTGGACAATTAACTCTTCATGTGTTATGTGGAAGGAAACAAAGGGAAGGCAGTACTGAAAATGACCATCTCGTGATGGATTGTCCTGTGCATTAAGATGTGCTACTCATTGGCCACAAAGGATACCTGTGAGGGCTTGCAGGCTCACTCCTCCACCAAGGCTGTGACCACCGCATTAGCATGCAGTGTTCCTGTCCTATACATCTGTCAGCAATGTGGGCTTCACTGCACTCGTTCACCAAGCCCTATTGCTTGGACAATCAGGTCTGTCGTGATGGACACATTGCTGCTCAGTTCAGCAGGACTGTCTGGCCTAATTGGTTTCGCAGTGCCACCTCTGGGGAGATATTGCTTATGTATCTGTTGTAAGGTAAGGAATCCACTGCTATAAGTCTCTTATCAGATGAACAAGTTGCTTACCTTTGGGAACACCTTATCTGATAGACACTCTATCCAGAGATTCTTTATGGACCCACCCATCCTCCCCCGCTCTGTGAACCAATTACAGTATAGGGAACACCTTTTTAAGGGCCTTAGTTTGTCACAGCAGAGGTCAGTGCTCATCGAGGCTCCTCACTCCTGGCATGGAAGTTGAGAAATTAACTGACGTCAGTGCACTGAGGTGGCGCATTTATAGGTACCACAGACATCACTTCTGGCGCTGATTACACCATGCGGAGCTGAGCAATGCCACATACTGGTGCGCAGGGGTGCTGCTCAAAAATCTTCCAGATCCAGTTTCATGCATGGTGATTATTCTAAGGTAAGGAATCTGTGGCTAGATATAGTCTTTACCAGATAAGGTGTTACCGAAGGTAAGTAACTTGTACATTAGTGCTACATTAATCCCAGATATTAGACATGGTATCCTTGGCGTGATTGTCCCCTTACCTTTTTCTCTTCATATCTCCTGTTTTGCAGACTTTGATTTTTCTGGCCTTAGGACTCTGTGCACTTTACTGCTGCTAACCAGTGCTAAAGTATGTGTGCTCTTTCCATAAAACATGGTAAGATTGGTTCACTTTAATTTGGTATTTTAATTTATTTGTAGGTCCAATGTAAGGTGCCACTACCTGTGCCCAGGGCCTGTTAATCAAATGCTACTAGTGGGCCTGAAGCACTGATTGTGCCACCCACTTAAGTAGCACTTTACATGTCTCAGGCCTGCCAATGCAGCCTGTGTGTGCAGATTTAAACTACCATGTCGACCTGGCAAAATCAAACTTTTGTCATGCACGTCCAAATTAGGGCAACCCAGAGGGTAGAGTGCAATGTATTCAAAAAGTAGGACATACGCTTTAAAGTATTACATGTCCTGGTAGTGAAAACTCTTAAATATGTTTTTGCTGCCACTACCACAAGGCCCATCTCTTCCATAGGATAACATTGAAGTTACCTTATTACATGTAATAATCTGTAATTTACAAATAGGAGCAGACCAGTTCATGTTTGGAGTCTTAACAGTCTTTAATCTGAAGTCAAATTTAAAATTACAATTTTAAAAATGCCACTTTTAGAAAGTTGGCATTTTCCTACCTTAGCCATTTGGTGCCTGCAGCCTGCCTCTAGGTCACATGACTAGGTGTAGTTGAGAGTTGGACTTTGTGTATTATTTCTCAACAGACATGCACAATATAGGAGCTTAGGTGTGGCTGGATAGGCTATCACTGACAGGATGGGAGGGAAGAGCTGGGCACAGCCCCACTTACACTTGAATAGGTAGATTTATTTGGGGGAGTAAAAAGTTAGACTGCAGAAGAGTGGTCAAAATGCTGCTCTGTGCCAATTATTTGAAAGACATTCTGCACAAGACTCAAAAGCATAATTCGCTCTTTAACATTAGATGTGGACTTTCATGTAAAGGATGAAGCTATTTTCCTAGGCATCAGTCATATTTCTACTTTACTCATCAGACAAAGGTCATCTTGAGATGTTGACTGCTGGTTACAAACCTCAACAGCACTCCTGACCTGCTGCTCAGCAGGACCTGATCTAGTAAGTAGAGTGGCTGCTCTACTACATTGTATTGCTTGAGAAACATTTATTTTGGATTTTTAGGTATTGACCTTTATTAGGAATTGTTATGCGATGGAATAAGGCTCTGGAGGAAGGGAGTCTTTACACCAGTTGTAGCTCAATAGAAAGGTTTGTTTATCATTCTGGTGCAGATGTTATCTTACAGCTACTGATAATCAAATGGTAGGTGATCAACCCATTGGTACAAATTGATAGTAGTATTTAAATGTCTTCCAATAGCCAATCAAGTTGGACTTGTGGCATCCATCAACCTGTTGGCTTAGTCTCTTCATGTGTCAGTTGCCCCCTCCCCTTAAGAGGGCCTTACCATTTGCATTGTGACATTGCTGGTTAAGTTATCTTAAATGCAACAGTGAGGGGTGAAACAGAATGTGTGGGTTAGGTTCTGTGAGCTCATGGATTTCTTGTAAACTTACACACACTGGCGGTTCTTCCATCTCAAGACCTATATTCATCTGATCAGATTTCAGAACGCGAGGGAACTCTCTTTCTACATAATGCAAGGACATCCACAGCAATGGGAGAAATGTTAAATTATGGCAGAGGTGTGAGGCTTCAGTCAGAGATTGGCAAAAGGCGCAGTTATATATGGTGAGTTTGCCTAGGGAATGTTCTGTGCATAGCAATTGCAACCAGCTTCCCTTGTGTGCTTGAGGTGATCTTTTTTCTTACTGCATGCCTCTTGTCTTTGTGGTACTTTGAACACAATTGTATTAGCATCCACTTTCTGCTGCAGTTTTAGTGTCCAGCATCCTAGGACGTCGAGATGAAAATGCCACTGTCTGCAGAGACGCAGAACTCCTTGCAGCAATAGTTCTTATTACTAAACCAGACACAAAAACCCTCTATGCCTGTTTGTTCCTATAATAATTAAAACCGGTAAAAACAGCTTATTGGGAAGGTTGCCATTATAGGAGGTTTCCTTGAAAGTGTTCCTAATTCTCCAATTTCCAGGCTTGAGTAGCAATACAGAAGACTTAGGGCCAGATGTAGCAAAGGATTTTACCCATTCTGTGTCTATGGGAAAAAGTGTTCGTACATATGGCCCTTATTTTCTTTCATCATAGATCACAGATAGTCAAAAAGACAGACAGCACAGTGGCTGACTCCTACATGAACAAACTGAGGGGCGAGGTCTTAATCTTTGGCTAGACTAGCATTACAGATCGATACTTGGTCAGAGCGCCACTTACTTGTTGTATCTTCAATTTAAGGTCCACCTTACTGACCTCTCTGTGTGACTTCATTGGGTTTTGCACACCTAAATTGATTATTACAGCAATAGCCTTTCACATGTTATTTCCAGAAGGTTTCATTATTGGCTGACAAGGATATATAAAAGACTAAAATGTAAGTAGAGTTTTCTCAAGAATTTAGATTGACATCTGGATATGGTTGTCTCGGCAGAGTGTATGATCCTATGATGTATCTATTACTTTGTACCTTGTCAACTTATCTATGTTACTTAAAAATAGTTATGTTTTTATTAATTGTTTTAATAGGAACATACAAGATGATCTAGTAATCGTAAATTAATTCAGTGACAGTAGATTGTGATCTGACTCGAGCTTGGTACTACAATGTTCTCAGAGTAATGCCTATGGGTCTTATTTTTCCAGCTCTTCTTCAATCCATGGTTCTAATATATTTGTCTCTGCTGATTGACATTCAGTGTAATAATTAATTTGGTCTGTACAAACCATTGCCTCCAGAGATGAGACCTAACTAGTGGCTTAGCATTTACAGGGTTGAACTTCTTAGATGTAAGTTTCCTGGTGCACTTAAGGAATTTCCCTTCCTGTTTTTTCCAGTTGTGTTAGAATTACTGTTAGTGAACCGAACAAAAGAGCCAGGACTGATTGTGATTTGGCTACAGTTTAAGGTTCGGCCAGTTACCCACCCCTAACCCCCTAGCTTCCCCTCCATGCTGCCCTGCACATCTTTTTATGGCTCTGGTTATATTGAAGGTTTACTATGTAGATGTTCGCTATGTAGACTCCAGTTTACATTATTGTCCATTTTAGTACCAAGTGTGTAGTGTTGTACTGATTCAATTTTAATTGAACCAATTGCCCAGTTCAATTTTAGACTATGACACATGAATGCTGTTATCTTGGTCTTATTATAAATAAACTGGAGATTATTTTCTGTTTTAAATGCATGTAGTCAAGTTAGTTGCTGTTGTAAACCAGTCTGCGAAGTGGAAAGGAAGGCAGGATCACCTGCATAGGCTAGATACAGCACCCAAACAGTAGCAGGTTTAGGTGCATCTCTGTTTATCTGTTGAGAAAGGTCAGATGTGTTAAGGGAAAAGACTAATGCTTTCAGTTTGGTATTTGTGCGAATGTCATCCACTTTCCATCTCAGAGCCTTACCCTGAGCCAGGTGTTGCTATGGAATTTGATAATTAGATGTAACAAACCTGGAAGTAGACCCCACAAAGCTTATCAAGCCTGGAGTCTATGTCTAGCCACTTTATCAAAAACTTTTGAGAAATCAATAAAGCATGCAAATAGTTTTCTTGCTTTGTGTGTGCCTCTTTAGCTAGGATGGCTAGGGCCACAATATTCTCAGTTGTTAAATGTTATAGTGTTTGTTCGTTCTGTCCATTGTTTCATATAGGATAATTCATTCTTTGCAAAAATGTCCCAGCTGCATCTAATGATGCAGTTAACCGGTAGCTATTGGGTCCTCTTTCAGTCCTCTCTTGTGGATGGGCTGCGTTATGGAACCTTTCCATGAAGGTAGTAGCTGACTACAGTATATTACAGAGTTGAAAATGGGAGTCAGCAAAAGGCTTCAGTTTTCTGTAATGGGTTTCATGATTACTACTTTGAGCCCATTAAGAACAGGCGCATATGAATTATTATTTCCTTTGGTGAGATGTGTTGTTTCAGGTTGCACGTTGATGTATTGGGACATTTCCCATTTGGATTCTATGTTGTTGTCTTTAGATTGTATATCTCCATGCAGGTTACGAAAGTATTCTAAATTCTGTAAGGAATATTGTAGCCACAGCCTGTTTTATGGGAGTTAGTGCCAAAGCCAACAAGAGACCAAAATGTGCAAGTGTTCTATAGTAATTAGACTATAGCTCTGTCCAAATTAATTCTTGATTACTTGCTTTAGCCTTAGTGATTACCTTTTTCAAGGCAATTTTCAGATTATTGATGTTCATGTCTGTTATTGGAGTCCTCTCAGCCCTACGGGAATTGGCTTTGTTTCACTTAAAATCTTTTTTTTTATATTTGTATTTTATTAAGTTTTGATCTTTGTGAGTTTGCATAGTTATAAATTATCTATCAAGGACAGATTGAGAAGGATTGTGCAAGAGCTAGCTTCCAAAACTGAGTAGGCAAGAGGGATTTTTTTTAACTTCCTTGAGGTTGGTAGTAAGTCCTTGATCCCAGATTGTTAGGATTTGTGAATTAAAAGTATAATTCCAGGTAATTCCTTTCCGTCCTCCTACCATGATTTTTCCAAGTTTGTGATGCTCATTTATTTTTAGTTCCTGTACTATTTGCCGTAAAATAATATGTTGTGATCACTTTCTGGTCAAGTCATTATTCCTCTAATTTTACAAAATCACTGTCATGTATGAAGCTGTAGTCAATTACCGACTTTTTGGCTTTCACAGTAAAGGTTCATTGAACTGGAAGATCACTTGAATACCTTCCATTCAGGTGGCAGGACGCTAGGTCAGAAAGTGTTGCGCTAACCATTCTGCTTGTTTAACTTCCACCTTTGTATACTTTTTCTAATATAGAGAGAATAGTTGACTCCATCTATATATTTATCGTCTCAGTAAAATGCAGTACATTATTATTGATAGCACCAGTTATTAAGACAGTCATATTTGTTATTAACCCACTCTATCTTTCATTTTGTTTATAATACTAAATTAAGTTGTTTTCTATCTTTCCCTTGCTGAGGTGAGATATACATTGATGTGATATTGATGCAGGCATTAGTAGAAAACGTCCAGCACACTGCTATAATATTTTGGAACTGAATGTAGTTCTGTGAGTAATCCGATCTAGGTTATTATTATTAATTAGTATCGAGAGGTCACTGCTGGGCCTTCCCATTGGACCTTTCATAGCTAATACATCATAGTTTATGAAGCTATGAAGAAGAACGCCACTTGTTTTTCATGTTTCTTGCAGGCAGATAGTGTGATAGATATTTAGAGAGGTTCTTAATTTGAAGTTATTCTTTTTTTAATTGACAGTTCAATCCTGCACGTATATGAACATATCTGTGAGAGTACCTGCTTGGCCGTGAACAGTATCGGGAATAATTAGTCAAGCAACTTTGTTTGATATCCGAGTTCCAGTTTCGTCTTTGAGTTTGTGTGTCTGAGTTATCAAAGTCTGTTGATAAGTGTATATTCCTTCCAGGTTTTTGCTCGTTTGTTGAAGGGATGTGCTTAATCTCATTAAAAACCTTTTTGTCAGGACCTTTGAATGATAACAAGAAACTCAGAGCTGATTTCATTGTGTCGCCAGCTATATTCTAATGTTAATATTTTCAGGTAATGCGGGTATTTTCTACACATCCATTTTTCCGGATGATTCCCCTGCCAGGTAGGATTTTACTGTTCTGTAGTATTTTGGAGTAGTAGTTCGCCGATAACCAGCTAGTACGAGTGAATTATTTAGCCTTAATTTATGCCTGTTACAAATGAGATGCTTGTTAAGTCACGTTGCTCGGCGTGTTCGAGTTCTTTAAAATGATGTATGATCCTAAATATATTATGCCGGTTCAAGATTTCATATGCATATGGTCCTTTGGATTCGTAAATGGGGTAAAAGTCGATTTGTAGAGGAACACTAGAGCTATCAATGTCTGATTTATCTAGCAATGTATCCCTATCATGACAGAACGTGGGACCAGATGTAGCAAGCAGTTTTTCCCATTCTGTGTCTATGGGAAAATGTGTTTGCACATATGGCCCTTGGTTCGTTATGATGAGATTTGATCATTGTTATTTGATTAGAAACTTCTCATCGGCTGAAACGCCTGAGACCTAACTTCTGGTTATTTTTGATAACGTTATGGAGCGGGATGTTTTTTTCCTTAAGGTCCTTGTTGCTATTGCTGTTTGTCTTACCTTTAAACTCATTTTTGCAAAGTTTTTATTATCTCAAAAATGCTTCTTAGGTTTTCGTTAGAATATCTTGATTAAGTCCTGAATTTTCCTGTCTTTTAAGCTCTATCTCATTTATGATTACATGATTACATTAGTAGGTGTTAGACTTGTCAAAGTTCTTGTTATGTTATTTATTGCATATTGTTTGTTAATTTGTTTGTGTGGTGTCAATATTCCAGGTGAGACAATGTAAAAATTTTCAGGACTTACAGAATTCACCAAATGGGGTTTGTTCTGGTTTTGTACCTGTGTTATGATGCCACAAGTTGTATTGACTGGTGCAGTAGGCTCTATGGAAGGGCCTGTACCTATAGTGCCAAAGATAGGCATATTTTCGCATGAAGGTTCCTGTCCTTTGATTTTTTTTTTTTTTGTTTTTTTTTGTTTAGAATTAACATTAACAATTGAATAGGAGTTTTGTTCTGTCGTCAATGTCATTGAGATGTAATCTTCTGTCTGTTTTGGAAGAATTATGTTTAATTTATGTACGTTTTTTTAATTGTCTCTTATGTGCGATTGGAATGACTCAAGTGAATCTAACATAATGATTACCAATGTCTAGTTCTTTAAGCAGGGTTGGCTCTCTCATGCAGGTATATGTTCCCATGGAGCCTTCTTTTTGCCCTTCCATTGAAATTTTTGTTTCTTTCCTAATAGTTACAAATTTTCTTTCACTGAGGTAAGTAAAATATCTGTGGCGGAGTCATTTGAATTGCTCCTACATAGGTATTTTCTGAAACAGTTAATTTATATTCCAGGGACTAATTTGTACTAATTCAATTGGTGAGATCCTTATTTAGAGTTAGCTTTTATAGAGACTTTTAACCACAGATTTATCACCTTAAAACAGTGGTTCCCAATCTGTGCCCCGCGGCACCCGGTTCTCAGTCAAAACTAGCCAGGGGTGCCATGCACAAAGCACACAGTTTGGGAACCACTGTCTTAGAATAGCCCCAAGGCGACAGGCTAGATCTGGAAAACTTTGAAACAGTACCTCTGTGCACTGGGAGGTGTTGTCAGCAGCTCCACACTAAGGTTGCCTGCGCAGATGTGATGTGTGCGTGCCCATATAGGCTCCATCCGTGTGTGATGACCTCATTTGCATTCTTTCCACGCCAACAGACACCAATCCGGAGCTACTGCTGGTCTTTGACTAGGTTTTCAAAGGTTCTACAGCCATTTGCGCAAGGGATGTCTCCCAACATATCTTCAGGGTTTAAGCCTTGTGGGGGAATGTCTTTGAGAGATTTTGGTACCTGATCCCCTCTTGATCTGCCTGTGGTTGTCTCATGACTCCGAGGCCTGCAGTGACTGCACTCAGATGTACCCCATGACTTCCGGAAGCACGAGGCCAAGCTTTTTGTCGCCTGGCATCAAGAAGCCCTACCTTGGTCGAAGTCTCCTGGCCGATCCCAGTCTTGTTTGCATGACTGCTCACCCTAACGACTCATTGTCCTAGTCGTGTTCATTGGGTAAGTCTAAGAGAAAAAAAATCAAGCAATGTTCTTCTGCATCACACTTCCCAAAGTCACCAGAAGGGGGAGCCTGAAAGTTACTCCCCTAGGTTAATTCCTGCATTCATTCTGCAAAGCTAGCTCAGATTCCTGCTTTGTGCCAGCTCAAGTACCTCTGCCCAGAGCTACTCCTGCCCAGATCCAGGAGTTTTGGGCAGTGATGATGTGCTTATCTTTGCTGTCTGCTTCTTCTAGAGCTCCTTTGGGCCCCCTGGAGCAGAGAGGCTTGACAACTGAAGCCTCTTTGGCAGGACCACAGCCATCAACAGCAGTTTTGCCTGCTCTGGACATCCCGGACCAGCCCACCACCAACTTAGATACAGCATCGTGTCAACCTCATTTGAATAACAATTGTGAAGCCACTTTCCCTTTTTATGAGCCCTTATGATTTGGACAGTGTTCCCCTGCCACAGACCAGGGAATGTGTCCTCCATGTCATTTGTGGGACAGATTCAGATATGTATGAGATGAGATGGGCCAGTATCAGAAGAATAACTGACATGACCAGCTGCAAGAGGAGAGCCTCCTAGACACCTCACTAGAGTTGGTCTTGTTTCTCCCACTGGGCCCCCCACTCACTAAACTGTATCTTTTGCAATGGTGGTACTCAGGGCTGCGGATGTGTTAGACCTCCATCTGCCCATACAGGAGGTCAAAGCCAATGTCCTGATGGAGGCGCTACAGCATGGTCACACACTTCAGCTGAGTCTCTCCTATTTAATGAGGCCATCTTGGATGTCTTGTTAGAGAACTGGCCACACCTTGTTCAGGGGCTCTAATCAATTTCCAGATTGCCCCAGATTGCTGTTGTCATCATTGGGCACCAGGAGACCCAACTTTTAGGTCCCAGCGCCCTTCCCCTGGAAACCTGATGATGCAAACAAAATGTACCCAAATGTGTTCCCCTCTGTGCCACCTGACAGAATTGAAATGCATCAACATATTTGGATGAAGGGCGTTTTTGCCCGTCATCATGGGCCTCCTTTCATTGGGCACCTCCTTGAAATGTTATTGCCATGCCCTGTGGAATTACATGGCCTAAGTTATGCCCATGGTTTCCCCAGGTCATTCCGGATGGCAGTGATGCAGCTAAGTTTTTGTTTAAGTATGGGCTGGATACAGTGGATTCTTTAGGAAGAGCCAATGTGCCAGGTTGGCCTCTGTTGACACACTTCCTCTTGGCTCGACTTGGTTTTCAGGGATGTCTGATCTAGCCTTATGGACATACTCTTTGATGGCTTCAGACTTTTTGATATAAGGTGGACTCTGCATTGGAGCATTTTAAGGAGAGTAGGGCGACAGCCCAGTCACTTGGATTACCGGCCACCCCATGCCAATCTCCAGGTCACTTATACTGGCTGGTGGGGGCACGTCTCGGTAGTCACGCTCTGACAAAATTAGAGGCAAGAGATTAGTCCCCCTTTGTTGTCCACTGTTACTGTCATGCCAGTGGGTGTGTGGGGGATGTTGGCAAACAGACTATATATCAGGGAGGGTAAAAACGCACATGATTGTTTGATGAAATGCACCAAATGATAGATGCGGGGCTGTGCAATTCAGAGCATGGGCATACAGCTCTTAAACTATTTTTCACATTGTGCATGCACCTGCAAAAGGTTTTATTAAAAAACAATTAAGTGGCAAAGACAAGAAAACTTTGTGTTTGGTCCCAGTGCATGCAACAGACTGTAATGGCATGTTCTGTGCATGGATGCATGTATGTGTTGTTTGTCTCTGGCTCCTACAAGGCAGATTGGCCGGGACTAATGAACTCTTCCTTTTCTCTATTTTTTGAACATCATAAAGTCGATGAAAATAGGCACCAATAGGGGCTTCTCTGGCCAAACTACAGGCAAGTGTTTCTGTCCTATGCTCCAGTGCAAGTTTGTCTATATGTTTGTTTGTCTATGTTAAATGACGGTTGACTGGCTCAAAAGTAGAAAGGACATCAGAAACAATACAGGAAAATACAGAGTATTGATGATAGTTCTAAAAAACCGGGACCTTTATTTGGCTACTTAGAAGGGCTGAAACATGTTGACACATAAGAGGGTACAGGGGTCGTAACCATCCAACAAATAACACCTGACGTTTTAGCTTTTTAACCCCTTCGCTGCTTAGCTTTTTAACCTCTTCGCTGCCAGGCCTTTTCCCCCTCCTGTGCCGAGCCTTTTTTTTGGCTATTTGGGGCAGTTTGCGCTTAGGCCCTCATAACTTTTTGTTCACATAAGCTACCCACGCCAAATTTGCGTCCTTTTTTTCCAACATCCTAGGGATTCTAGAGGTACCCAGACTTTGTGGGTTCCCCAGAAGGAGGCCAAGAAATTAGCCAAAATACAGTGAAAATATCGTTTTTTTTTATAAAAAAATTGGAAAAAGGGGCTGCAGAAGAAGGCTTGTGTTTTTTTCCCTGAAAATGGCATCAACAAAGGGTTTGCGGTGCTAAAATCACCAGCTTCCCAGGTTTTAGGAACAGGCAGAATTGAATCAGAAAACCCAATTTTTCAACACAATTTTGCCATTTTACTGGGACATAACCCATTTTAAAGATTTTTTGTGCTTTCAGCCTCCTTCCAGTCAGTGACAGAAATGGACATGAAACCAATGCTGGATCCCAGAAACCGAAACATTTCTGAAAAGTAGACAAAATTCTGAATTCAGCAAGGGGTAATTTGTGTAGATCCTACAAGGGATTCCTGCAGAAAATAACAACTGAAAACAAAACAATATTGAAATTGAGGTGAAAAAAACTGCAATTTGTCTCTACGTTTTACTCTGTAACTTTTTCCTGCAATGTCAGATTTTTGAAAGCAATATACTGTTACGTCTGCTGGACTCTTCTGGTTGCGGGGATATATAGGGCTTGTAGGTTCATCAAGATCTCTAGGTACCCAGAGCCAATAAATGAGCTGCACCCTGCAGTGGGTTTTCATTCTATACCGGGTATACAGCAATTCATTTGCTGAAATATAAAGAGTAAAAAATAGCTATCAAGAAAACATTTGTATTTCCGAAATGGGCACAAGATAAGGTGTTGAGGAGCATTGGTTATTTGCACATCTCTGAATTCTGGGGTGCCCATACTAGCATGTGAATTACAGGTCATTTCTCAAATAGACGTCTTTTTACACACTCCCTTTTATTTGGAAGGAAAAAATATAGAGAAAGACAAGGGGCAATAACACTTGTTTTGCTATTCTATGTTCCCCCAAGTCTCCGATAAAAATTATACCTCACTTGTGTGGGTAGGCCTAGCACCTGCGACAGGAAATGCCCCACAACACAACGTGGACACATCCCATTTTTTGGCAGAAAACAGAGGTGTTTTTTTTGCAAAGTGCCTACCTGTAGGTTTTGGCCTCTAGCTCAGCCGGCACCTAGGAAAACCTACCAAACCTGTGCATTTTTGAAAACTAGAGACCTAGGGGAATCCAAGATGGGGTGACTTGTGGGGCTCTGACCAGGTTCTGTTACCCAGAATCCTTTGCAAACCTCAAAAGTTGGCTAAAAAAACACATTTTCCTCACATTTCGGTGACAGAAAGTTCTTGAATCTGAGAGGAGCCACAAATGTCCTTCCACCCAGCGTTCCCCCAAGTCTCCCAATAAAAATGATACCTCACTTGTGTGGGTGGGCCAGGTGCCTGAAACAGATTAAAGCCAAAAACTGGTAGAGATAGAGGGGATAGCAGAGCGAGGACATATTCTTCTTTTATACATCTTTAGGCTGACTCTGCTTTGGGGACCCACACAAGTGAGGTGTCATTTTACTTGGGAGACTGAGGGGAACGCTGGGGAGTAGGAATTTTGTGCTGGAGTAGTGATCGTACAAACGAAAGTCAGGAAAATATTCTTTTTTAAGCAAATTTTGAGGTTTGCAGAAGAGTCTGGGTAAGAAAATGTTGGGGGATCCACGCAAGCCACACCTCCCGGGACTCCTTGAGGTGTCTAGTTTAAAAAAAAATGT
The DNA here is from genome assembly GCF_031143425.1 of Pleurodeles waltl. Taxonomy (NCBI): domain Eukaryota; kingdom Metazoa; phylum Chordata; class Amphibia; order Caudata; family Salamandridae; genus Pleurodeles; species Pleurodeles waltl. The sequence goes on from NC_090442.1 coordinate 541,030,690, forward strand.
CTGGGTTTGGTAGGTTTCCCTAGATGAAGGCTGCACCCAGGACCAAAAAACATAGGTGCCCCCTCCCCCCCAAACACAGGTAGTTTTGTAATATATCATTTTGGTGTGTCCACATACGTCTGTGATGTGCCAAACATTAAAATTGTGAAAAGAAACGCACTTAGGTTATGTGAAAAAGACTCCTCACCCACCAACCGAGTTGGTGGCATGCTTCATCATCGGGGTCCCACCCGAGGCACCTAGCGTGTCACAGGTGTGCTGCGAAGCCTGATTACAGCGGAGCAGGTTTTGTCATTTTTACCACACATACTGGTTGGATTTGGCACAAGGGTGAGTGATGGTTCAGTGGATCAAATTTTATTAACAAGAGATTTCACCAAAATGAAATGCACTGTTAATAACTGAAAGGCCAAAAAACTGAACCAATGACTCACAGCTCGTGAGCTGTAAAGCCACGGCAAGGCACCAACTGCTTTACAGTCCATTCACACACCTTTCATACATGACATGCACAAGACCATTCACGCCGCCAGCCACGGGCCCAGCACATTACAACACTTGCATCGACAGACAGCGCCACTCAAGGGCCCATCACTTACATACGCCCACATGCCTGATACAACAATCACACCAGCTGATGGGAGTGTGTGGACTGGTGTTTGGCTGGCAGTGTGTTGCAGTAGCCAACAGCAAGTCAATATGTACACTATGTACACCCTCAGCCAAGTCCCACTCCACACACAATGGCATGAAAATACAAAACAGACATGAGTTTACACTCATGGTTGTTCCCAGTAATTATTCTGGGTGTAGTAATTCTTAAAACAACCACCCACACACAGCCCAGGCTTTGAAGGACAAGCTGGGCAGTACATTCGAGTCTCCCTCCGGATACCTCTTCGAAAACACACTCTACATTTCTTAGCTGGAAAGTCTTTTTTGGGTGTGGGAGGAATGTGCTCAGAAAAGTGGCGATCTTTCAATCTAGCCACATCCTCCACCACTGCTTCTCTAGGAACTCTGGCCTGTTCCACCACAATAAGGCTCTCTATCACTGACTCCTGAAATTTCACAAATGTCATCTTTGACTCTGGAGACCTATCCTTAAACACAATAAAAGCATTAAAAGTTGCTAAGTGGAAGAGGTGAATTGCTAACTTCTTATACCAAACGTAAGACTTACGAATAGCAGTATAAGGTTCCAACCTTTGATCAACTCTAGCTACACCTCCCATGTGCTTATTATAATCTAAAATGCACACAGGTTTGTGCACTTCAGCAACCTGGCCCCAAACAGTCACGGGGGAAGTACTCTCATCATGGATGGTACTTAGCATGTAGACATCCCTCCTGTCTGAAAACTTCAAAGCTAGCAGCTCATCATTCCGCAAGGCACTGCACTGTCCCCTCTGAAGTATTTTACAGACAAGCTCCCTTGTATAGCCTTTCCGGTTACAACGAATTGTGCAACAAGCAACAGTGTCCACTCTAAACAATTCCTTGAACAACTGCACTCCAGTGTAAAAGTTATCTACATACAAATGGTGACCTTTGTTGAACAGTCGTCTACCAAGTTCCCACACAATTTTCTCAGTAACTCCAAAAGTGGGAGGACAACCAGTGGGGGTCAATACTGGAATCCCTACCAGTGTAGACACGGAAATTATACACATATCAGACAGCATATACAATTTAATTCCACGTTTTGCCCTCTTGCTAGGAATGTACTGCCTAAAAACCAAACGACCCTTGAAGAGGACCAAAGACTCGTCCACAGCTGTTTCTTTGCCTGGAACATAGACCTCTGAAAACCGATCTACAAAATGATCAAGGACAGGCCTAATCTTAAAAAGACAGTCAGAATCAGGGTGATCTCGTGGCACGGCTAATGCATTGTCAATAAAATGCAGTATCCTAAGAAGAAGCAAATACCGATTACGACTCATTGTTGCAGGAAATATAGCTGTTGCCATCAAGGGACTAGTAGACCAATAAGAAGCCAGTGACGGCTTCCTTATCAACCCCATCAAAAGAGTCAAACCTAAAAACCTTTTCATCTCCTCCAAATTTGTGGGAATCCACTGGGCAGCTCTAGAGTGCGGCCTAAGTCTAGCAGCTTTGTCCCTCAAATACTGCTCCGCATACAAATTAGTCTGCTCAACAATCTCTTCCAAAAACACATCATCCACAAATAACTCAAAGAAATTGACAGGCAAAAAGTTCTCAGTATTGACTCTACACCCCGGGAGACCAGTAAAGGCAAGCAACTCTAGCTGCTCCATGTTTGGGGCAACCCAGAGTTCAGGTCTTCTAACGGGAAACCTTTCAGCCCCAGGTTGCTGCACTAATGGCACATCAGTGTCCTCCTCTGAAACAGGCCCTTCATCTGCACTGAGTGTGGCTTCCTCATCAGAAGATTCCTCTTCGACAGAAACTTCACTGCCAGAGTCCCTCACTTCCTCCTCTGCCTCAGATGCAGAGTCCGTCTCATAATCATGATCAGACAATGATTCAAAAAGCATACCAACCACCTGCTGAGCGGTCATCCTGCAGCTAGCCATGATCTTTCCTACGAAAATTAACTGGACAAATGCACCACCAACAACCAGCACTGTGTAAGATAAGTAATAAAGTGTAGCTTTATTAGTAAGAGTTATAAACTTAAAAACTATAACACTCACTTGCCTGAAAATGCTTGAATCACCAGCAACTACTCTGCACAGACACAGCAATCACCAATGATGTCCCACTAAAAAGAAAGAAAGAAAAGCAAATTAGAAATAAGACAACACAAATATCATTGTGCACAAATCTAAGGACAATTTCACACAAACCTGCATTTAGTACACCACCCACAAACATGTCATTCATGCATGGCAACAATACTCCTTTGGAGTAAATTGTTTTTACTTACCTAAAACATGCAACTATGCAAACCGCAGGTCAACCACCGCCAAAACCGCAAGGAGCCACAGCAAAGAAAGCAAAAGCTTTGAACTAGAACAACAAGGAGGAAAATATTATCACAAATGCAAATACTTTGTCAGTTGACAAACATCCCACCATCAAGCATTTAGAAATTGGTGCCTAAGTGGATTCTGCCATAGGGGCAGATGGGCCTACTACAAAATAGGCCTATCTGCCCCAAGGAGGGCAGAAAATACCTTTAGTAGTGTGTCCCCAGGGGGAGCGACCCTTGCCCAAGGGCCCAACCCCAAACAAAAAACAAACCACACACACTATCCCTGGTGCCTACGTGGCTTCTGCCCCCTTTGGGGGCAGATCGGCCTAAAAATAATAGGCCGATCTGTCCCCAAGGGGGGCAGAAATGGCCTTGGTACACGTGCCCCCAAAGGAGGGGCAACCCTTGCCCAAGGGGCCGCCCCGCCTCCACTGACACACACACACACTATCCCTGGTGTCTAAGTGGCTTCTTCCCCCCTTGGGGGCAGATGGGCCTAAAAAACAATAGGCCTGAAATGGCCAACCGTTCAATGCCTCCCTTGGGGGGGGTGCCCCTTGCCCAAGGGGACGCCCTCCCACATAAATAAACATATTTAAAAAATCCCTGGCGTTCTAGTAGTTTCTGCCCCCCTTGGGGGCAGATGAGCCTAAAAATAATAGGCCGATCTGCCCCCAAGGGGGGCAGAAATGGCCTTGGTACACGTGCCCCAAAAGGGGGGGCGACCCTTGCCCATGGGGTTGCCCCCCTCAACTAACACACACACACTATCCCTGGTGTCTAAGTAGCCTCTGCCCCCAGATCGGCCTAAAAATATTAGGCAGATCTGCCCCCAAGGAGGCCATAAATGGCCACACAAACATGCCCCCCAAATGGGAGCGACCCTTGCCCAAGTGGCCGCTCCCAAACATGACAAAATTTCGCAGCATATAAAAAAAATAAATCCCTGGTGTCTAGTGGATTCTGCCCCCATTGGGGGCAGATGAGCCTAAAAATATTAGGCCGATCTGTCCCCAAGGGGGGTAGAAATGGCCTTGGTACACGTGCCCCCAAAGGGGGGCGACCCTTGCCCATGGGGTTGCCCCCCCTCCACTAACACACACACACACACACACTATCCCTGGTGTCTAAGTAGCCTCTGCCCCCAAGGGGGGCAGATCGGCCTAAAAATATTAGGCCGATCTGCCCCCAAGGAGGGCAGAAATGGCCACAATAAACATGCCCTCAAATGGGAGCGACCCTTGCCCAGGGGGCCGCTCCCAAACATGTAAACATTTGATACAATAAAAAAACCAACCCCTGGCGTCTAGTGGATTCTGCCCCCCTCGGGGGCAGATCGGCCTAAAAATAATGGCCGATCTGCCCCCAAGGGGGGCAGAAATGGCCAACATAAACATGCCCCCAAATGGGAGCGACCCTAGCCCAAGGGGCTGCTCCCAATCACGTAAACATTTGAAACAACAACAAAAAATAAAAATCCCTGGCATCTAGTGGATTCTCGGCCTAAAAATAATAGGCTGCTCTGCCCCCAAGGGGGGCAGAAATGGGCAACATAAACATTCCCCCAAATGGGAGCGACCCTTGCCCAAGGTGCCGCTCTCAAACGCTTAAACATTTTGAAATAATAAAAAAAAAAATCCCTGGCGTCTAGTGGGCATTCCTGCTGCTCGATTGCAATGCGATCGGGCATCAGGAATGCTCAAAGAGACACCAGGGGAAAGGAAAAACCTTTCCTTTCCCCCGGTGCCTCTTTGTCCCAAACCCCCCACCTGCCGGAGGAGAAACTCACCTGTTTCTCCTTTCCTTGCACTGGAAGCAAATGGCTTCCAGTGCGACCGGCAGTGGGTAATGATGTCAGCGTGCGATCGTGCACTGATGTCATTACGGGGGGTGGGAGGGGGCATGGGTGGAAGGGGAAGGTCTTCCCCTTCCATCCCCGCCTTGGGGGGTTGGGGGGAACCCCACGGAGGGAGCGCTAGTACTACCTCCGGGCTCTGTGCCGAGACGTAATGGTTACGTGCTCAGCACAGGAGCACTGTGCCGCGGGGCATAACCACTACGTCCGCGACACAGAAGGGGTTAACCATACCAGTGGCACCCAACAATACAAAGTGGTATGTGAACTAAGTGCCTGATTTAGACATTGGCATGTGAGTTACTCAGTGTCAACAGTGGCGGATATCCCGTCCGCCAAAACCGAAATCTCATTATATCCTATGGGATTTAGATTTCAGTGGACGGGATATCCGTCACCATTGTAATGGACTAACTTGTCCCCCATATCTAAAGAGGACCCTGGAATGTGATTGGACTCACCCTGTTTTTTTTTTAGGGACCGGGATGCGACCTGATGATGAAGCATGACACACAGAGGGGGTGTGAGGATCTATATAAAAACAAACACGAGTGCTGTTATTTTGAGAAAAGGCAGAACTGAGGCAAATGTGAAAGGGTAGTTGGATACTTTTGGTTATATGAAACCTATCCTCTTGGGTGTTAGGTATGCCCTGTGTACGAACAGGAACTAGAGACCTTACTGGGGTATTTCTGCATGCTCTCCCACTCCACCTCATTGTTCTCTGCTCCCACATCTTGGGTCCATTATGTTCATAATTGACTGAGATCCCTGTCTAGGTCCTTCTGCAGGGCTCTGTACAAACATGTAATCACTGTTTTGGATGTAGCTATGTCCAGTACTGCTTGGATTGTATGGTGCACAGTTTTTTGTGCAGGTGAGTGTACATGTGATCAGGCAAAAGGCTGTCCCTCAAAGTGCAAGACAACCAGCAGATGAAGTGAGATGACCCATTGCCACATGGTGTATAATATGGTGACCAGAAGCAAACCGTGATGATAGCTGAACAAATCAGTGTATGAAAAGGGCTGCCCAAATGCCCATATGTAAATATTTATTATAGGAAATGAGTAACTCCTCAGGCTGGCAACATGGCTAAAGCTATTTCTAGGCAATATCTAAAAAGGAGGCCTCTGTACTTATTTAGAGTTTGCTGGACAGGCTACTCTGTCACAGGAGTGATGTATATCCCGTCCATCGTATTACAAGTGTCGTAGGATATAACACACTTGTAATAAGGTGGGCAGGATCTCCATCACATTTGTGACCGATTAATCTGCCTGCTGAATTTTTTATGATTCCCCTAGAGCCTAGTGTTAGAATACTGGAATCACTTTACATAACAAACAAGTCCATTTGAGCTGGAATATGCAGATGCTGCAGTTTGAAAGGGTCTACACTGAGACCCTGCTAAAGGAAAGCCGGCCCAGAAATCAACGTAATTCCATTGGATGAAGATATGAAATAAAGTTCAAGAATCAGTCCAAAGTAAGGCATTGTGGTTGCCTAATTCACTTTTAAACCCCTACTCCTCTTTCACCACAGACGAAGAGTATGGTACTGGCGAAGATGTTTGCTGAGATGGGAGTGCAGGTGAAGATTCCCTTTGCATTCAAAATTAATCTCGAGATTGAAGGGGAAACGTTTCTGTTTATGAATGAATAGGGGAGCCCAAGAACAACTTGTCTGCAGACAGAAAAGGCTGTAATTACTAAGGGCGTATCTGTTGTTCAGGCTAGAGGCAGCCCTACTCAACCAGAGATCAATTGATGAGAAAGCAAGAAGCCTCTGGTTGTAAGGGTGTAGCTGTGGCAGCAAAGCCATGGACTCAAGAGGAAACATGTTCTGATGCCCAGCCAGCCAAACATGCTATTCTTTGAACCATGTTAATCTTTCCTACATCAGACTCTGTTCGATTCTACTTCACCTCAGTCATTGTGGCTGGAGTTCTTTGCCTCTGGTGTTACACTGCTGTTTTACAATGGCACTGCAAAATTGGGCAAAGTCAACCCCTTCATCACTTGACGCACAATCATAGTGATGGTGAGCAGTCTTGGGCTTCTGACGTAGGTAGCGTGTTGTGCACACTTTCAGAATTCAGCCAAGACCAAGCAGTGCAATGACTGATTGTCCAACCTAGTGCTATACTAAAAGTATATAATATAGATATATATAGAAAAGTATTTCAATCTACACACTTAAAATGGAACCGGAATACTCCAAGGAATAGATAACTGATACAAATAACACACTGGCTAATGTGTCCTGGATTCTGCCCCATCTTTTCCTCTCTACCAGGTACCCCCCAGGTTAATTCTAGGTTTAGAGTTTCTCCTGCACTTATTTCAATTTTTAAGTACAGACTACACCTTAGTTCATTACATAGTCATATAAATAAAATATCCCCTTTCAGCATTGTCTCACCACAGCACAGACATCTGCTGCACTCCTCCTCCTCGACCTCCCCGCTCCCACTCCACCCTCTGCGACGGATTGCACAATGCTGGCATCCAAGACAAAGCCCTGAACTGGATCAGGTCCTTCCTCACCAGAAGATCACAGAGGGTCAGACTACCACCGTTCACATCAGAACCTAAAGACTCTTGCTGCAGAGTGCCCCAAGGATCGTCATTCAGCTCGACGCTTTTCAACAGCTACATGGCCCTGCTTGCTAAGATCACCCATCAACTCAAACTAAACATAGTTTTCTCAGCTGACGACACCCAACTGATCCTTTACCTGTCCGAGGACTCTGCGCAAGCCAAGATGAATTTCCACAACGGGATGAGAGCAGTTGCTGCCTGGATGGAGGCCAGCTGCCTCAAGCTCAACTCGGACAAGACAGAGATCCTCGTGATCGGCTCCACCCCTTCTGCCTGGAACGACTCCTGGTGGCCCACCGCTCTCGGTAATGCCCACGTCCGCATGGCCCCCACTGACTATGCGCGCAACCTGGGTATCATCCTGTACTCCTGTCTGTCAGATGACACGCTAAGTTAACACCGTCTCCTCACGAGCTTCAACAATCTTCATCTCTTGCAGAAGATCTTCAAATGGATTCCCGACATGAGGAAGACAGTCTTCCATGCACTCATCACCAGCAAACTGGACTACTGTAACGCACTGAATGCCAGCATTACCAAGAAATTTCAATCAAGACTACAAAGAGTCCAGAAGGCAGCAGCCAGACTCACCTGACACAGCCGAATTGCCTTCCACCTCAGAGACCTACACAGGCTCCCAGTCAACAAGCGCATCACATACAAACTCCTGATCCACACCTTCAAGGCACTGCACAACATAGGACCGGCATATGTCAACCACCACCTCACCTTCTACGTACCCACCAGACGTCTCTGGTCCTCCGAGCTCGTCCTTGCAGCCATCCCCAAGATCTGGAGCAGTAAAGCAGGAGGAAGATTCTTCTTCTACCAAGCAGCCCGGACATGGAACACACTTTCCCTCAAGCTCAGGCAGACCGCATCACTAAAGTAATTCAAGAAGGACCTCAAGACCTGGCTCTTCGACTGAGCATCAAACCTATATTCAACTCCTTGAGACCCTAGGGGTAATTATGCATTCTTTACATATCCTTGATTGATTGATTGAGTCTTTTCCTGGTTACAGGTGAACCTACAGCACTGGTCTCTCTTCTCTACTGGGAAAAGACACGCCAGCGGGATTTATGGCCTGCTATCCAGAGCAGAACACCATCCGACATCCTCAATGACAAGCGCTGATTCTGGATCATGTGGAGGTCTCCAGTAGATGGTGGAACCACTTCTGAGTCTTAGGTGAAGTGCAGCAGATGGGCTGCCAAGGGATCTTTGGTTGCAGTACCAGGGTTTACCTCAGGCGAAGCCTTCGGACATTATTCTGCAATCCTCCGTGGGCACAGTTCTTGATAGCATTGGCATGGTCTGCCTCATAGTCTTGGTGACAGACACAATTCTTGGTTGCAGTGGCATAATCCACCCAACTCAGTTCTTTTCTACAGCTACGATGACCACTCTCTGTGATTCCCACCGGATCCGTGAACATAGAAAGAGTGCTCCCACACTCCTCAGAGAGAGCAGATCATTCTCCACCGTCCTCCCCATTGCAGTCACCTCACATTTCACCATGGCCAAGCAGCTTCTGGCTCTGCCTGGGTAGTCACACCTCCTGCAGAGTTGGCAGTGTTCTTCCTTTTCTCAGCAGGCGGGCTGGCTTCCAAGCACTTCAAGGGACTAAGGATATGCCAGGGTGAATCTTGCTGCCAGGGCCAGCATCTGGTGCTGTTTATCCCTCTGTTCCTGGGGAAAGAGATTCAAGAAGTGTCATCCGCTCTGCAGCGTGTGTAGGAGGATGTGGGCTCTGGGAAGCCTTAGAGCTACAGTTCAGGGTTCTTGCTGATGTAACATGCTGTATACTTAAAGCCTATGCCACCTTGCTTAATGTGACAAATATATTTTTGAGATTTGAAAGCTGATGGGGCTCAAAAGACTAGTCTCCTGAAAATACCCTTTTTGGAGATGTATCTATTTGGGGCTTAGCAGGTGAGCTTCTAAATTGGTTTTCAAGTATCAAGCGCATGTGTAGGAGTTAACTGGCGGTCTAACCTATGGAGAACTGCCAGAATTATTACTCTGCTGCGTTTACATCTAAGCCGAAGCGGCAGGATGACTATGCTGCTCTCCCGCCTTCAGTTTACCAGTAGGGTTGTTGCTTGCCTCTACTCGGTTTGAGAGGCGACAATCACAATACCAAGGCCCTGGGGAGGGGCGGTCAGGAAAAGTTACTGAGTGAACTTTGGCCTGCGCCAACTATGTCAACAAGCACGAGGTAATTACGAAATGCAACACATATATCTGGTTGGGTAGGATATTATGTTTATTCACTTAACTATATATTGTTAAAACAAATCCAGAAATAAAAAAAAGAACACCACCAGTCCATCATCTGATGCACGATATTATCGACCATCTGAAACAAATGCAAAAGATTATATCTAATAGACCATCGGCAGATGATTAAACAACAGTCGAGTCACTGTAATGTAAATGCCTTTTTGTAGAAAAAAGAAGCTCTAATAAGCCCTAAAAATGAATACGTGACAAAGATGAATAAATACATCATTTAGAAGTTTTGTATCCCTCGTGTTGTATCATGATACTATGTCATAAAGGCCTAAATGAAGACACTATCTACAAATAATATTATAGAGGACAATTTAAATGTGTTTCCAGTACAGAAAAGCCAGTTGCCTTCTAGGCAACCCCTTAGCTGCTGAGACCCCCTCCTTTCATTCTTAAGCCTTCATAGCTTTGTTTCCCCACTAACGATATCCACGCCTAACTTGTCATCCTTTCCCACAAGCTGGGAATTTTAATGGCAAACAGCGTTTGTGTATTCCCCTGGAAGGAGCCAAGAAAATAGCAAAATAATAACATGTTTAAATGGGAAAATGGGAAAAGGTGCTACGCAGCAAAGCATATTTGTTTTAAATAAAAATGCCATCAACATTATTATTTATTTTCTTAGATTGTCATCTTCCCAGCTTTCAGGAACAATCAGAATTACATTAAAAAAAAAAAATCTGCAATTTTTTTCCTTTTTTTTCTACTTGATTTCTTATTACTTGTTTGTGATGGAAACATGCATGAAACCTATCGCCGAACAAAACAAGCTATACATTTCTAAAAAGTAGACAAAATTCTGATTTCAACAAGGGTTCACTTGTGTAGATTGCCCATGGTTTTCCCAAAGAAACTAATCCTTGAAATGATAATAAGTAGAGAAAATTGCAATAAGTGAGAGCATTTTAAATCTGCAGTTTTTGTTGAGCTGCAGCTGATTTGCAAAAATAATATACTGTTAGGTCTGTCAGGCCCATCTAGTTGCAGGAAAATATAGTGTTTGTTGGCTGTCTAAAACAGGACAGAACCAGCAACTGAGGTGCAGCTTAATTATTGTGTACTGACCATGCATCAAGTCATAAGGGAGAATTGAATGAATGAACAATGGGTATGAAGAAAACCTAGGGTATTTTTAAATGTACCTAAGGTATTAAGTTTAGATATTGAGTTTAGGAATAATGGTTATGTGTACAACGTTGAATTTGGATTATTTATTTCGGTGGGTGGCTACCTACCTCAAGGAATTATCTGAAACCTTCTCAGGGTGTACCCTTAAAGTCACTAAATTAACCTGAGCTCAACCCCCTTGTAGCTATGGTGCAGAGCAGGTAGACTTAACTTAAGGCAATGTGCAAAGTATATATGCCTTACCAAAACAGAAATAATGTTAAAACACCCAAACCAAATTGCAAAAATAGAGTACATTTTAATAAATGAAATGTCACCAAAACGACAAAAATCTAACAAGGAGAACCTGAATTATGAATTTTTAAATGTTAAAGTAAAAATAACGCCAAAAAGCAATACTCTGCAAAGGGGGTCAACTGTTTGTGGTAGGCTGGGACATAGGTATGATTTCAGGCCAGCTGCAATAGAGCGCGGGTTGGATACACCAATCAGGTTCGAGCCAGTCGGAGGTTTTACCTTGGGACTTAGGGCCTGATTTAGATCTCTGCGGAGGGGTTACTCCATTGCAATGGTGACGTAAAACCCATCCGCCAAAATCTAAATACCATAGAAAACACTGGTGTTTAGATTTTGGCATATGGGTTATCCATCACTGTTGCGACAGAATAGCCACTCTGCCGAGATCTAAATCAGGCCCTAAGTCTAAAAAATGGAAGTAAAAATCCTTCAGCTGAGCATGTCAGCTGGTCGGATCTTTGGAGGGCTCCATGACGTCTGATAGCTGTGAGACATGTTCCCTGTGAAGCTATTGGTTTACACGGGGATGGCTCCAAGTGCAAAAAATCAAATTTCGCTCCCAGGGACTTCCTCTCACCAGTCTGATACTTTTGGTGCTTTGCGTCATACTTGTTACGGCAATGGGGAGGGTGTGGTTGAATCCTAGTTTGTTTTAATAGGGATACAGGAGTTAGCTGAGCCGTTGGCTTGCAGGCCCGTGCCCCTGTCACCCAGTGACTTTTACCCTACTTAGCCTGCTCTGTTTCAGCACATTTATTTAATTCATTATTTTACAATGGCTCCCTTGTTATGACTTAGGCCCATGTTTTGATTTTTCCTTATCAGAGCCACCACGCTAAGGCGACAAATACAAACAAACTGACGGTGTCCGCATTAGGTACTTTCCCTCTTCACGCTTTCGAGGGAATTGTTTATACTAATTACCATCCCAAGCATGCCTTGTTATCTGTTGTTTGGGAACTAACCCACGTCAGGGGTCCAGACAGATCTATATATATACTCCTCACTTTGTCAGACAGATAGAGGGATTCCGACCCGATGCCATCCCTGCAATGTCTGCGGCACATCACCTTGACACTGACCCAGTCTTCATGCTCCTGCGGAGTCTGAGCTAGAGACCTCATTCCGAGGTAACGAGGGTTGGGGGGCTCTTCTCATGGACATGGCATTATCAGATTGAGGTTTAACACACCTAGGTCTCTCCTGGGTTAGAGGTTAGGCCTACAGGCTGGGGTATTAGGACATATTGCACACTTCATGATATGGAGTGATATTGCAAGATGATGGGGATCTTTGTATTAATGACTGTTGTCTTTACCATTCTATTTCTTGCACTGTTCATTATCTTAATCATTGCAGCCCATGCAACTTATCACAGATTGCAGTTTTGATGAAATAAATATTAATGAAACTTTACTGCATCTTCTTCATTGCCTGTGTGTGATTGAGACATGTTGTTAATGTGAGAAAGGGGCAATCTCCGTTTAACCACAACGCTTTCTGAGATGTCATGTTCTTGAGTCCATGCGTAAAGGCTGCCACAAATCACCTTTGACTATTTAGAGTTTTTTGTGAGGTGCTGCTTGTGAGCCGGAAGGGTTGGGACGGCAGTTGCATTTTGTTGTAGGACTGGCATAGTCACCTACAAACATAAGTACTGTCATATTTAAACCAGCAGTCTTGCCTAGAGCAAGAGTCCAACTACGACACCCAGACAAGAATTTTGTGTTTGGACTTAAACCTAGTTTATATGTTGGTGTTATGTATACTCGTTGCAACGGTGGTGGAGTATACAAACCACCAACATAATGGTCCGCCTACCTGATTAGGTGTGGGCGGGCCATAGGTTTAGCTGCAGCGGTGGCTACTCAGTCACTGCTGTAGCCAATTCTCTCTGATGGCCCGATGAAGTAAAGGCCACTGTGGAAATGGATATATGTCCACTCACCCAATCAGGGTGGGTGGACATATAACCATTTTTTTTTTTTTTTTTACTGTCCTTCACTGCCAGGCAAACCCTGATGATGAGGGACAGTAAAATGCTAATGCTCCCCCTGCCATGGGGGATGGCTCTCATGGAAGGGGAAGTTTTAAATGTTTTCTATTAAAAAAAAAAAGTCTTGTTTCAGGATTTATTTATTATTTATATAAAAAAATGAAAACTGTTTGGTGCAGGGCTACATCATGCTGACGCAGCCCTACAACAAATTGCTTTGGCAGGAACAGCCGTGACAGCAGTTCCTGCCAGTGCATTATAAATGATCACCTGCTTTGTCGTCATTTATAAATTCGGCAGAACTACAGGCTGACTTCCAAAAAATAAATCAGACCCTTTTTTCAAGCACTGAATTCCAGCTGGACAAGGCTGTGGGCTTTGTCTGATGAGGGTTTCCATGAGGCTGCATACCTTCTATTTGAGGTCCTGCTGAATCGAATTTGCTGCTGCAGAAACGTTGTGAGAGTGAGAAACGTATTTAATTGGCCCATCTACAATGCATCCCAGACAAATTGGCTTGGCAGGTTGGTCCTGGTCCTCCTAAGGACTTGCATTTAAAATTCTTTCTAATTCCCATGTGTTAGACATGACAGCCTTAACGTGGTCATCCCCCAACTTTTTGCCTGCCTCCTTCCACTTTTCTGACACTGTTTGTGCTGGCTTTAGGACTCTGCACACTTTACCACTGCTAACCAGTGCTAAAGTGCATATGCTCTCTCCCCTAAACACGGCAACATTGATTCACCCCCAGTTGGCATATTTAATTTACTTACAAGTCCCTAGTAAATTGCACTACAGGTGCACAGGGACTGTAAATTAAATGCTACTAGTGGGCCTGCAGCACTGATTGTGCCATCCACATAAGTAGCGAGGCCTGTCGTTTCACTGCCACTTCGACTTGGCATTTAAAAGTACTTGCAAAGCCTTAAACTCTCATTTTTCTACATATGTCACCCCTAAGGCAGGCCAATGGTAACTCATAGGGCAGGGTGCAATGTAGGTAGAAGGCAGGACATGTACATATGTGTTTTGTGTGTCCTGGTAGTGAAAAACTCGTAAAATTCATTTTCCATTGCTGTGAGGCCTGCTCCTTTCATAGACTAACATTAGGACTGCCCTCATATACTTTTTGAATGGTAGATTCTGATCTGAAAGGGGTAACCAGGTCATATTTAGTATGGCCAGAGTGGTAATAGAAAACCCTGCTCATTAGTGAGGTTGGATTTTATATTACTATTTTAGAAATGCCACTCTTAGAAAGTCAGCATTTTTCTGCACTTAAGAACAGTCTGTGCCTCACAGCCTGTCTCCAATCAGGGTCTGGGCTGGGTTGGTTGACAGCTCCCTTGTGCATTTCACCCAGACAACAACAAACACAGGACACTCCGTCACACCTGCACTCCTCTGCATATGGCATGGGTCTTCCTGGGCTGGAAGGGTGGAGGGCCTGACACTTACATTTCAAAGGGCAGTGGCCTGCCCTCCCACAAAGGACTGTCAAACCCCTTAATGGGACCCTGGCAAACTGGACTGAACTGAAAAGCGGAACTTGTGCACTTCAAAACCACTCTTTGAAGGCTCCCCCACTTAAAAGACATTTTTGGGTATGTTAACTGGGTCCCTGACCCCACCAACTCAGACACTTCGGGATCTACACCTGCATCTTGACAAGAGGAACTACCTTGCTGCCCAAAGGACTGTTGCCCTGCTACCCTGGTGGCCTCTGACTTTTCTGAGAAGGACTCTGCCCTCCCCAAAAGTGCTCTCCAAGGGCTTGTATTAAGTTTGTCTCCTGTTTTCTGAAGTCTCACAGCCAAAAAGTATTCATTTCTTCAGGAAATTCCTTGTGTGTCGAAAATGACGCGATGCCAGCTGTGCAACCGAGGAATCGCTGCACAGCCGACCGGAATGACACAGCCTGACTTCCCGAGTGGAAATTCGATGCAGCACCTACCTTGTGACAGAACTTTCAAAATTCTCCCCTTGTGCAAAATCTGTGTGCCCTTCAGAGGTGTGGCCAGGGTACTGAGAAGCCACCTCTGTGCTTCCGAATGCCAGGATGTAAAGTGGTCGTGGCTTCAACTTCCATCCAACCCATGGAAACTATAAAACTAAAATTGCTTCTATGTGACCCCTAGTTTCACTGCATCTACTCCCACCCCAACCACCACACTAGCAATTCTCTGGGACTGCCCACCAGTAGGGGGCTTCTTCGAACAGGCTTCCTTCTTGTCCCTAAGCTACGGTCAGTCTAAGCACACCCCAAACTTAGAGGACTCTTGCGGTTTTTTTCCCTTGTACTCACCCCACTTCTTAGTAAAATATGTATCTGATAGAGACGTCTAGTTGCAGATTCTTTACCTTAAAATTTTCCCCTAGGCCGCAGACGGGATTCAGTGATTTTTCTTCGAGCAGTACCCTTGCGCGCCGTCAGGTGCTGCTGGTCAACTACGCGTCCGTTGTTGGTGTTGTGGTCGCCGTGATGACATCATGTTCGAACATAGGTGCCACCTCAGCGCGGTGATGTCAGTTCTTATTTTTCTGTGCCATTCGCTGATCTTGAGAGAGGTATCCTGGTTGTTTTTTGACCAAATTCGACAGTTTTGTCATATTTTTTTGATGCATTGAGGGATGACCCTGAAGACCGTGTTCAAACCATGCGAGGGCTGTCACCGCATGATGTCGGTGATGGATCCGCACCGGGTCAGGTTATGGTGTTTGGAGCACGACCACTACTCAGTTGTGTTCCGCGTGCCAGGCCATGCACCTGAAGGCTTTGAGGGAGCAATCCCTAAAGCTCACGGCGGCCTGACGCTCCACTCTGTATTGCTCCGGTCTCGAGACCGCTCGCAAAGTCACCCCCACTCGTCTTCCTCAAAGTCTTCTGGTCACTCGGGTAAGAAGAAGTCGAAGAAAGCTAGACATTCTTCTACTTCACCCCCGATGCTGTGCCCCTGAGGTACCAGTGGGTACAGCATCAGGGGAATCTGTCCGACATGATCCAGATCTCAGAGGGGACTGCGAAAGATCTGCGGTGGTAGCTTTCGTATCAGGATAGGGTCAACAGCAGATCCCTCTCCCTTCCCCAACCAGATCTTCAGTAGTGACAGACGCGTCACTCCTGGTATGGGCCATCCACATGGAAGAGGCGGAGATCAGAGGTGTCTGGTCTCCGGCAGAGTCTGGACTCCACATCAATCTTCTGGAGCTCCGGGTGATCAGGCTTGCATTAAAAGCATTCATTCCCTCTCTCAGAGGGAAAGTGGTGCAGGTGTTCACGGACAACACTGTCGCCATGTGGTACTGCAACAAACGGTGGAGTAGGGTTCTGCACCCTTTGTCAAGAGGCTCTATGCTTCTGCACATGGCTGGCTCATCAGGACATTACCCTGGGGGTTCAACATCTATCAGGCTCTGAACGCCAGAGCAAACAAACTCAGTCATTGATGCATAGTCGATCATGAACGGCGTCTCCATCCGGAGGTAGTGCAAGGTTTCTTTCAGCAGTGGGGAGAGCCTTGGTTAGATCTGTTCGCCTACGCAGAGAACACCCAGTGTCAGCTGTTTTGTGCTTTGGACTTTCCAAGGCGGCACTCGCTTGGCAACGCTTTTCGACTAGAGTGAAACTCAGGCCTCCTTTTCGCCTTCCTGCCTACACCACTTCTGTCCAGAGTTCTGAAGAAGATCAAGAACGACGGGGCCACAGTAATCCTTGTGGCTCCAGACTGGGCATGAAGGATATGGTATCCAGATCTACTGAGCATGACCACAGATCCTCTAGTCAGAAATACCCCTGCGGAAGGATCTTCTCCACCCGAATCTGTTCAATCTTCGCCTTCATGCATGGAGATTGAGCAGCGGCAGTTGACAGCTTTTGATCTTTCACCTGAAGTCTGCCACGTTGACTTGGCACCCAGGTGTCCTTCTACCAAAACAGTACATGCCTGTTGTTGGCATAAATTTATGGCATGGTGTATCAACAAGTCTGTTGATCCCCTCTCTGCTTCTCTTTCTGAGGTTCTCTTGTTCATCCTTTCATTAGCCCAGCAGGGCTCTGCTTTGGCCACCCTCAAAGGTTACTTATCGGCTATCTCAGCCTGCCTTAGATTGCCGGACCAACCTTCCCTTTTCAAGTCTCTTATTGTTGGTAGATTCCTTAAGGGACTCACCCATTTGTTTCCTCCCACTCCGTTTATTATATGCCCAAGTGGCACCTCAATCTGGTCATCGCTTACTTAATGTGTGCCCCTTTTGAGCTGTTGCACAACTGTCCCTTGCCGCTCCTTACGCTCAAAAGAATTTTCTTGCTGCCATTACCTCTACTCGCAGAGTGGGTGCGCTTCAAGCACTTTCTTCCAAACCCCCTTTTTTGTTTGTTCACCCTGAAAAAATGGTGCTTCGTTCGATGGCCCCCTTTCTTCCCAAGGTTGTTACGCATTTTCATGTATACCAATCCATCATTTGCCTACTTCTTATGCTCCCCCACATCCTCCTCATGAAGAGGCGAGACTCCACAGTCTGGCTCCAAAAAGAGCATTGACGTTCTACCTCAATCGTGCTAAAGACTTCTGGGTGGACAATCGACTCTTTGTTGGATATATGGATGCGAAGAAAGGGAAGGCGGTGCAGAAGTGTACCATCTCGCGATGAGCCCTACTTTGCATCATAATGTGCTATGCTTCAGCAAAAAAGCAACCCCCTGAGGGCTTGCGCACTCACTCCACCAGAGCGACTGCTGCTACCACAGTGTTACCACGTGGAGTTCCTGTCCTCGATATCTGCCAGGCAGCAATGCGAGCATCTCTGCACATGTTCACGATACATTACAGCCTGGACAGTCAGGTCCGCAGAGACGACTACTTTGGTTGTTCAGTCCTGCAGGACTTTTTAGTATGATCTTGATTCGCGGCCCGCCACCAAGGATGGTATTGCTTGGTTATCTATTCTAAGGTGAGGAATCTGCAACTAGAAGTCTTTATCAGATGAACAAGTTAATTACCTTTGGCAATGATTTATTTGGTAGAGACATGTTCTACTGCAGATTCCTTACCGACCCACCCATCCTCGCCACTTGCAAACTGATTTCTAGGCACAGGCATTCCCTTTTCTGGGCCTTAGCTTTGGCATACCATTTTCAGTGTTCTTCATGGCTCTGTGCTTTGGCGTGGAAAGTTGTGAAAAGAAACTGACTTCTCCGCGCAGAGGTGGCACCCAGGTACAACCCCCGACGTCATCACGCCAACCACAATGGCAACGACGGATGCAGAGTCAACCGACGCCACCAGACGGCGTGCAAGGGTGCTGCTTGAAGAAAAATCTCCAGACCCATGACGCCTAGAGGAAAATTCAAAGGTAAGGAATCTGCAACCAGGATATGCCTCTACCAGATAAATCTTTACCCAGAGTAAGTAACTTGTTGCCCCCAAACTCCCACCCTTACCCCAGGGAGAAATTGGGTTATTAGTTGCAAAGAATCTGAGCATTTCACAAGTAATAAGCATGCAATTGTATTTTATTGGGAACCAAGCATCTCATTGTAGTACTGTACTCTGTGTAGCAAAGCAGAGCAGTCCAAGGCCTATTCAGGGGAGGTGGTATGGTCTAATATTCACATTCCCCTCGTATGCAACAACACCCAATTAATTATTGTCCAGTCAGTGCTTTCTCGTTTAAAAAGGAAAAGTACTTTTATTAAACACACACACACACACTACTAAACACTACATATTATTACAAATATGTATGATCAGGTAGATGGAATTAACTTTGGGATATCCTTATGATATGTTGTTTGCCTAGTGGGATCCCGACCCTTAAAACAACAATTCACACACCTATACTAGATGCAACACCACAATGTAAGTGGGTGTCATTATTAACACAGCAGGCCTTCTGGCTTTGTCAGGGTGTCTCCACATTAGTAAGAGCAACAACAACTTCAATTTCACCATTGTTGAAATCAGTGCAAACTGTACTAATAGGTGATAAACGGTATGCTCCACCATTGAACTCAGTGGTGGTAGCAGCATTTAGTAGAACCTATTTTGCTGTAGAACCTTGCATTGTTACGCATCCCCATTTTTTGTAATTGAGCAGTGAATTCAGTAACATATGTCCTGGAGTCTTTTACTTTAATCATGCTGCAACTGCAGCTTTAGGGCCAACAAGCAAGTATCCTTGCAATCCAGAATCCAGGTGAAAAGGCACAAGCTCCAGGATTGCTTGAACAATGGAAATAGTCTCCAGGGGTCAGGGATTCAGTTCCCCCGGCAATATAGGAAAGGTTTTAAAAAACATTTAATGAGAGGCTAGTGCAGTTCCTGCATCCCTCCTAGCATGAAATTGTGTTGGTTGTGCCCCTGGCCTTATTTGCAGCTTCCCATTGAAAGCAGTATGCACATTTTGAAAACGACCTGTTTTGTTCATATGGAAGTAGCAGTTTTTGGATCTAGGTAAGGAGCCTTTTGCTACGGTCCTTTTTCTTTCTTTACATGGTGCCAATGCACAATGGGGCATCTGGGTGTGACAAGGTACTGGGCACTGCAGGATGTGCTACAACAAACCTGCAGCCTCTGCTAGATCCACATGCATGCTGCACTCCTTGTGCATAATTATATTTCAGTTGGGTAACCCAGTAACCCCCAGGACCTGGGCAATGTTTAGCACTTTTTGTGTGTCACACAAGAGCCAACTCCACGTTCCTGTCTCCTGACCGCAGGCAGTTAGATGGTGGCAGTCTGCTCCCACTCATCTCAGACATGGGGTGGGGAGCAGGAGAGGCACATTGTCTCATTGTGGCTCGTGTTGTTTCTCCTGCTGTACGCTTCTGTCCTCAGTTCATGGGATCATTTGGGACACCTTGGTTTGCTTTGGGCACTGGGGGATGGGGCCATGGAATATATCAGGAGGGTACCCCACACACAACTCCTCCCCAACAATGAAAGATTGAAAAAAGGTGCGCCAACCCCCAAGCGCTTGGTCCTCCCACAGGTTGATTATCAAAATCAGGCAGAGAGCCATGTGCTTTTTTTCTACCGGCTTCATCCAGAGGTCTAGGCTGGCTCTCTGGCCCTTTGGGGACAATTCATACACTTTTTAGAGTTGTTTTGCTCCTGGTGTTATCTCCTAGCAACAGGCTGCCTTCTCTTTAGGCCTTGGTTTTAGTACTCCTACACCAGACTTATTGTCTGCCTACGGTCCTGAACTATTTCTCGCTTTGGAGGTGTATTCCACAGCCAGAAAGCTGAACACCTGCCCTGCCACACTCCACAGGCCACATGGCATTCTGACCATCTTGCAGAGCAACTGTGTGTCATCAGCGGAGTCAAGTGCCCGTCCACAGCAGCCCCAAGGAAACACTCCAGGGTCCCTCAGAAAGTCCTTTCTCCAGGCTGTTAAGAGGCCATACGCGGGCCAGCACAACTGTCCCTGGAGAGGTCCCCACCCTATTCCTAGGAGGTCAGCTGGAGTTAAAGACCTTCAGTCCATCCTTGCAGGGGCATCAAGTGACTTTTCCTGCCAGTTGGGCATTCTTTTGCAGCCGTCTCTCCCCTGTGCAGGTGTTTTTAAGTTGGTGTGGAAACTTATGGATGCCAGGCCCCGTTGGCCAATCCTAGAGTGCCAGAGCATCACTCCACTCCTCTCCCAATGCTCCTGATAGCATTATGAGACATTCCAGTATATGGTGAATTCAGGTTGTCTGTTGAAAGAGATTTCCTGATGTCCTTGGCTTTGCTGATAGCTGACACAGCTGCCAGATACCTTCCCACCAATACTTCAAAGTTGAGCCCTTCCTGTGCTGTGCTCCAGGGGTCCAGCTTCCTCTACTGTTTCTGTGGGCCTGGGCTGTCCCTGCCCAAGGGCAATCTTACAAGCTGATAATAGATGTAGTTTTTCTCTCCACGCTTCCTTTTACAGGAACTGGGTCAAGCACTATTGATGGCTCTATTATGTGGAAAGGCCTTTGATCCTTCTGCTGGTTGGCAGAGTAATTAACTTGGCCCAGTAAGGGGGCAAAGGCAAGAAATCTGATTACAAGCTGAGCCATGACAATTCTTAAAATGTCATAAGGAATGTAGGTATGATGACAGGTACTGTATATCTACATTTGGGGTGCATATTTACACCTAGATTCATACCTCATTGGACTCTGTAGGCCTAAGTGGGGTGACTTTGTACTTTAGTGCAGATTTCACCTACATTTTGTAAGATAGCTTATGCACGAAAGAACTTCAGTAAGCACTGTAGAGACCTACACTAGGAATAGCCACTCACATTGAATGGCCTACCCTAGGTCAGCGTATATCCTTGAAGAGTCCCTTCTGCTAAAGGTTTAGCAGTACACAAATACAGGGCTGTGTAAGACAGTAGTCTTACACACCAGCATGTGCTCACATGCTCATGTGTAGCCAGCCTTTTTACCTAGGTGCACAGAAGAGGCCTTATCTCAAAAGGCAAACACCTGTAGTTAGCACTCTATTTACCATGAATTTGCTGCGAGTGAAACATGCTCAAAGTCATTGTCCAATAAACAGGTAGTCAAATGTGAAAAATCCAGGAAGTATTAGATAGGCAGAATGTCCTCTGGGGAACTACTTTTCATCTTCTCTCAGTGAGGGGTCAACAAAATCAGCCGATGGTTTTTATGGTTCTTTGCTCAGGGATTGAAATTTCTTCTTGTACTAGTCAGGGTTCAGACTAAACGGACGTCCTAAAGCAATATATATAATATATTTGTAGGAGTGAGCCACATCTTCAGCCATAGCTAGAAGGGTGTCCCTCGAAACTGTAGTTATCCATCCCCACAACAGCATTCCCTAGTGCTCCTTCTCTGCCTGGCACGTTTCAGATGCTCTCTTTTAAGCAAGGAGCCACTTGTCAATGTTGTTCCCCACCACAAAGTTGGGAACCAAATCTTTGCGAAACCCCCCATACGTACACCTCACTCCTGCTGCCTCCTTCTCCTTCAGAGCGGCAGTTCCTGAACCAGCCTTTTGCTGTTTCCAAGCCATTTTCTGCATTTCCAGTGCTGGCTTCTTTTCTTCAAGGCTCATGGCAAGCTTCTCTTTATAAAGGATTATTACAATCTTCTTTTCAACTGCCAGTTTCTCCTTCTCCAGCTGGGCCTTATGCAGTCTTACTGCTTGCTTGTCCTTGACCTCCAGCTGGTGGAGTGCCAGCTCCATGGGCTCTTGCTTCCAGGAGAGCACACTGCTCCCAATTCTGGAATGTGCATTAGTGATTCATGTTGGAATAGGTTATTACCTGTCACCTTTTCTTATAGAGCATTTTCATTTTGTCCTCCATTCTCCTCCGGAGTGATCGGTGTTCGGTGGACCTCTTCCTAGGCCTGGAGGGATTTCTCAGAGTCAGTCATTATGGGTGTTTTAGGGCCTGCGCTTGGTCTCGGTTTTAAGATTTCTTTTTAGCTTGACAACTTTTTCTGATCGTGAATTTTATATGTTTTTCCTTAACACAAGAATATGACAACACACATTTACCGCTTTGTCGCCCTGTAGTCCAGTTCCAGGGTTATACAGTTAGAACATGATGCTTTTGTTATATATTTTTCTGTGCTTGTAGGAGATGTTTTTTTCTGTCCAGACAAACTAATGATGCTGTTCTGCACCTCTGGCACAGCGTGATAAGCCTGTTTTATTCTGTAAACAGCATCCATGCTGAACTTAGTCAGAGGAGTACTAAATGCTGAGGTTATCATGGAACTGCTGTGCACTGTGATTGAGATGCAGCCCTGCAGACTCCGACCTCCATCCTGAGAAGGAAGATAGCCCTGCACACTTCAACTGGTGCAAAAAGTAGAGCGTTAATCCAGCTAAGCTCTCTTTAATGCATAGGTGCTAGTGACAGATAGGAGTAATAGTAGTAACAATTAACATGGTTGAATTGCTTGTATTTTCATCATTCTAATAATGCTTATTACAGTAATGTCTAATCTGCTTCATGATCGCAGCTCATGCTTTATTTACAAGAATAAGATATCTTCAATAAATATTTTATATATTTTCAAATCTTTTCTTGTTGACACCTTGGGCATGCAAAAGTAATGAACGAAAGCGTTATATTTCCACAAATTCCTTAGGAATCGGAGTGGTTATGTTCAAGGTTACTGATAACATCTCTTACCCTGAAGATTTAGG
This sequence comes from Pleurodeles waltl, assembly GCF_031143425.1. Taxonomy (NCBI): domain Eukaryota; kingdom Metazoa; phylum Chordata; class Amphibia; order Caudata; family Salamandridae; genus Pleurodeles; species Pleurodeles waltl. Next base: position 541,053,983 of record NC_090442.1, read on the forward strand.
GGTTTTAGATGTGGCACTGTGAGTTAGCCTACCAAACCAACATTTTCTAAAGATATAAGAGCCAGATTTAGATCTTGACAGTATTACCGCCAACCCGCCATGGATCTATGGCTGTACAACTGCTGTCCGCGTCAATGGAGTGTACTCTTTCCTGCTACCTGTATCCCACAGCTGACACAGCGGATTCCAATGCTGGAATGTAGCACTCCATCGCCGTTGGGTCGGTGGCATTGTGCCAACCATATTCGGCTAGCACACTCAAGCTGGTGATGTACCAGTGGTGGTTTCATGACGGCGGGAGTCCGTTGCAGGACCTGTGCAGCATTGTACTATGGCTGTGGTTATTGGATGGATGTTAGCAGCCCACGCCTGATGTATATTGGGCAATTGTGAACACCTGTAAAACACACTCCATTTCAGACCATGGTCTTTTGCCATTCCACTGCTGACTACCATTCTGAGGACGACCTTACCATTGAACGACCAGGTTATTTTCTTTTTTCTATTCTCCCTCTGTTTTTTCACTATTCCGTTTTTTCATTATTTTTCAAATCACTTAGGGACATTAGCATATTTTTTATGATCACTATGGGAGGGTGGAGGAACCCACGTTTTACAGAGGGAGAATTGATAGTTATGGTGGATGAGATTATCAGAGTAGAGCCACAATTGTTTGGAGCACAAGTACAAAATACTACAGTACCTCATAAAAGGCAAATGTAGGCCAGAATAGGCAATAGAGTGAGTGATGTATCTAGCAATCTGCACACACAGGAGGAAACTAGAAAAAGGTGGAATGACATGTGAGGGAGAGTCTGTTCACCGCCGCCAAGCGTCACCTGGAGGCCCAGAGGACTGGTGGGGGTTCTCCCAGCCCCCCATTACAACTCTTTCCCTGGGAGGAGAAAGTCCTGCAGATCCTACATCTTGAAGGCTTGACAGTGGAGTGGATACTGGTAGGTTACACCAATGTATGTCTCACTAATCACAAATGGAATTCTTGCCCTTAACTTTGTTGTTTACAATGTATCTAGACACCTGTCAAAACATGTATATTTAAACTTCATGTTCCAAAATACCTTGTGTTATCCAAATCAGTTGCATCACGGTTGTTTCTGTCTATTTGACAATGAACAGATTGTATGTTGTTCTCCATGGATCACCCCTTGCATTTGCCAATTCCTTTGCTGTATCTCAATCTAGGTTGTTGTCCTTCAAAAAAAACAGGTTCCAAGCTCCATCCATATGCACATAAATGTATAGTGCTTAACCTATTCATATTATTATACCAATAAGTGTGTACATATCATAAATGTGTGTTTATTTCACAGTATTTATACAGGTATGTGTTACTTACTTTTTCATAAGTATTGGCAATAGTATTTACAAATGACTACAGCTACCATGATGCCCTGCTTTCGTCTCTGGAAAACAATACTGCAATGTGATGTTGCCCAACCTCCCTTTCCTTCCACATGTGCACAAAAGTCAAAGCTTTATTTAGTTGTCAGTTACCATTTCAAGGCATTTATTAAAATGTCATATGCTGTGTTGATCTAGTATGTTGTCACCTTCATGTTACTCCATTGACATGGTCTACTTACTTGCATAAATAATACTTTGTGTATTCAAAAGTTTCCAAATATGTTCTGTGGCATGCTGATTATACGTAGTATTGATACACAATTTACTTTGCAATGTTCATGTGTTGACCAATGCTGTTTAATCCAGTAAGTTGTACCGTGGTTTGTTTTTGAAGCTGCCAGGCCTTGAAATGGCTCTGCTCTCAAATCTCTTCTCTACTGTGTTGTGTGGTACATGTCATGTACACTTTCTATATAACATTTTACATTTCAGGACATCTCTCCATCATTTTTACTGAAGTGGGCATCCATGTACATTAAGCTGCTTGAGTAAAAAGTTAAAAATCATGCAAAGGTCTAAACGTCCTATTAATTAGGATTGTTTCATTTTGTAGGTTGCTTTATTTGTAGCTGAAGACACATTTGAGGTACAATACAGACATTTAATGTCCTTTTTTTTGTAATTCATATTAGTTAGGGCCAATACCCAGGGCCAGTGGAACACCATCTGCAACTAAAGACACCTCCATTTCAGACCAGTATCAAGTCTTCAGTGAGGACACCACTCCTGCAAGTCTGGATGATGAGGGGATGCCTGGTCTATCTGGTCTGTCTACTTAGACAGCCCCAGTGAGTCACACTCGGCCAACGCCTACATCTCCCACCTCATCTGCTACAATAATTTAGCCTATGAATACCTCTACTTCCTGTGTCCAAAGGAATACACTACCATCTTGTGCCTCCTAATCCTGGCTACTGTTGAGCAGCCACCTCTGGTTGTGCCAGGAACCAGTGGGGTGGGCCACACTGTCTCAAGGGCACAGGGTAGTGGCGGTAGGGGTTGTGGTAGGGAATCAGTGGGCCAGCAAATTGAGAATTGTCACCCAGACCACCATTGATCGAGTCTTGGGTACGCTACAACAGTCCCAAGATGCATTGGGCTAGGTCCTAACAGAGATCCGGGACATTAAGCAGGTGCAGTGGGAGCACATACTTGAGCTGCAGAATAACAACTCCAATTTGTGTTCCTTGACTGGGGTGATGGTTGACATTTATCATCACATGTGCAGGGCTTTTCTGGTACCATGTACCCCTGTCTGTGGTCTGTTTGCATCAGGACAAAATACACCTTCCTTAGCCACAGACAGGGAGACCCTGCCACAACAGGAAACTGCTCCACCCACCCCAGTCCCTACACCTGTGCCCAAAAGCCCACTCCACTGGCCTCTATGTTCTTCCATGGGCCTCATTGAAGCAGGCGTCCCCTAGCATTGTTGGAATCCTCAGCAGTTCCAACAACCAAGGTCGGTTAGGATGCGCTGAGTCTCCTCCATGGAAGCAATACTTTGATGGATTAAAATCATATCAAGCCAAGCATAAACTAGGGTTAAAGCAAATTATGTCAGGTCCAAGTTGTGACATTTGCAGGGGTATGGTGATGTTCCATAGTACAAAGGAGTTGTGTTGACCCAGGAAAGTGGGCACACACACTTGAGATATATAAATCCAGTAAGCAGACAACGTGCACATTGATGGAATGGAAGTTCTTTCGATTACGGTAGACCTGCTCCCTGGTGTGTGGTTGCACCAAGGCAATACGTGTGCCATCAGTTGCTCCAACCACACGTGGTAGGCCACCCAAATCATAATATTCTCCCTTCACATTGGCCAAATCCTGAGCTCTTGGAAACTGGATGAAGCTTTTGATGTGTTCCATCATTAAAGCAAAGACTCCTTGTAGCACACCACTGAGAGTTGGCTGTGACATGCCTCCTGATGCTGCCACAGTGTATTGAAAACTGCCAGTGGCCACAAAATTAAGTACCACCATGGTGTTATTGCTATTGTATTCCTATTGTGAGGCAGGAGTTTAGGCTGTAGCAGCTGGCACAAATGCAGCATGGTTTGTCTATCTGAACTTTTTGATTGGTCCCTTTCCTCCATGGTGGAAAGATCTGGAAACAGTCTGAAGACTTGAGTACGCCTTCTTCTACCCATCCCTGGGTTCATGTGTCTGCATATAAGGAAAGCAAACTATTAATTACAATTTTCACACAAGGCCTTCAAAATCAGCACACATCTTATGTCTTGGTTAGGTTAGTGATCTTATTGAGTCGGATATGTTCACATAATTGTAAAACATTTGTGCTACTTCAAATCAAAATTTGTTTACGTGTCTGACACTTTTTTTTTTTTTTTTACAAATAATGGTTGAATAATACATTGTAAATGAATTATTTGCACATTATTTATTTAAACTTTTTTTTTAAACAATTACTGTCAACAGAAGTATAACACACTGAAGCACTATCGATGTCAAACACAGTAACAATTCACTTTTTTATATGTCGTATTTTGGCAAAAACAGTGTTGTACATATGTGAGATTTGTATACAGAGTAGCAGTAATTTTGAGTGCTGTTGATGCACAAACAATTTAAAAATACACAGCTTCACATCCTAAAATGGTGAGTGTCTAAGCTTGCCTTCAGGACATTGGCTATTCAACGGCCATCAGCAGAAGTTGACCGTGTAGTAGGTGGAACACTCCACGACGGACAGTGCCATAGGCTAACGTGTGTGACAGTTATGCACAAAAACTAATGGCTGTGTCCGTCTCCACCGCAGAGCACGTACCCCGTGTACTTGTATGTAGCATTTGGAAAAAAAAGCTCACTTGCACCCGAACACTGCATATAACTATACCTCCTCGACATTTGATGCTCTTACCAACCTTTGGGAGCCAGGATGCTGGGCAAGGCAGGCAACAGGACCCCTGCCATCTCCCCTCAGGGGTTGGAGCTCCTCACCAGTGAGGCTGTTGTGTGGGAACACAGAGGAGCAGGTACAAGTTTGAGTGGGAAATGTTTGTCAGCGTAACTTGTTCTTCCTTTGTACACAGGCTAATTTGTACTCTTTTGTTCATGAGTGAAGTGTTGTTATTGGAGTGAGGTGAATTGAATGATTTAGCTGGGTACAGAATATTGTTTGACAATGTTAGAAATGTCTATACATTGAAATGAAAAGTCACTTGAAAGAATAGGCTCAATTTTCAGTTCATGTTACTCACATTCAAGATTTTATTAGACAAACTGCAGGCCCCTTACTTCCAGTGGGTAATAGACACTGTACCACTAGTATAAGTGAAAACATACAGCCCATATTGAAACGAGTGAAATGTTAAGTGCAAGAATAATCTTCAAATTTGTCGAGTTGTCTGATGATGTTCGGTCCATTGAAATTACATCCTATATTTTGAAATAAGAGTATCAGTATGTTTCAAACTTGTCCTGGTTCCACATATGTGCAAAGGTATTTCCTGTGCTGCCAGTAAAAATGACTAAGGTTCAATCATCCATACAAATATATCCCATTATGGCACACACTTTCATACAACACCTAACATCATGCGCTTACTGACACATGGCAGCCCTTCCATATTGCCCTTAGCCACTGTATGTGGTGCAAACCATAATATCTGGCTCTTTGAAGATTAGGCATGAAGCCAATGTAGCTGTGCATAGGGTTATTTGTGAATAATGTACAGGTTGTTTGGCCTTTAGAAGCGCACAATGATTTGGACTAATCAAGAGTGGATCTCACTGCACGGAAGGTTTCCTGGCCCTGACATAGATGATGATTGTGGCCTGGATTGGTAACATAAGGAGATGTAAAGTGTTGAGGGTTCTCAACAGATCACTGCAAATGAGTATTTCATAGAACATTTAAATGTTTAAAAATAATCTGTACTGGCTATTTTGGGAATGCAGACAAACAAGATCGTCTTTTTTTGTTATGTTTTCTCATCCATACAGGTCAACGTACATCAAAAGCAGGGTGTATGGAAGGCCATCGCCAAGAAGTTGCGGCCCCTCTGAGGTCCATAAGCAGTCTGTATTGCAGATAGTGGTGGGAGGACCTCCAATGCTGGACCAGAAAGTCAGCCCAAATCCAGCTTGGCTAGGCCTGTCAATGAGGCAAATGCGTGCACCGCACCTTGACCTCCCTAATGGCCCCCATCTTTGTGGTGACCTACCCAGAGCTTGATGGGCAGTTGAGTGCCCAACAACAGCATCAAGGGGGTGAGTTATTGTATGTAGCTATTCTTGTTCTTTAACTTTTTTTATTTACAGCAGTGTTTTTTGGCATTAATATGATGTTTGATACACCTCCCAAGAAGACAAGAATTTCTGGAGGTGTAGGTTTTTCAGACAGTGTCTGGTGTTGTTTGGTATATAGTTTTGTGCTAAAAGTTGTCACTAGCTTCCTCATCACAAGCCAAGTACTGTTTTGAGCAGACACATGGCAGCATGCAAAAGAAGGATTGCCTGCTTTTTCTCCATGTTATGAGAGACATTTGTACCAAACCTGCCCCATTTGAGGATTGGGTCAGATGTGATGCTCCATCTCGAATGTGAGTAGGTAATTTAGGCCATGTTAGTGCTGACATGTCATACTAAGCATTTGTGATGCAGATGATGTTGCAGACTTTACATTGGTAAGTTGGTACAATGACAATATAATCATGAGCATCTGCTCCAAAAGGACTGGAAACGTTTACAGTCATCCGTCCTTATCTAACATATTTTAGAAATATGTTTCAAAAGCAAGATTCAAGTCAGTTCACGTAGACAGTAGCAAATTGTCACGAAGCCTTAGTCTTCACAAATGTACATGTAAGCCCATCTGTGTCAACCAACATGAATTGATATGCCGAACTGTATATATTAAAACAGACAGGAATATGTCCACACTGATGACAGTTACACATAACCCAAATGACAGTTAAGTGTCCTTAGTTATGTCCAGATGGGAAATTAATGATGGTGAGAAATATGATACCTAAAGGGACATTTGCAGATGGAAGGTTGTATCCCATCTTGATAAGTCAATATCAGGCCCAAAACATGACTCTGTTGAAAATGTGGATCTTTTTCCCTGTGCTAAAGTGGGTTAGGAATGTATATAGGCGTATGTATTCACTAGTGCTGTTGAAGCCATTTGTCATGTAGAGAAATTAAAGTGGATACGAGAAAAAGGGATATATGATATGGTAGCTAGCATGGAAAATTTCTGGACTGTGAGCTAATGGGTTGTGGAATTATTTTCTACATGTAAGAAATACTGATGATAAAGAAGCCAAGTTTGAGGGCCTTGAAGCTGGTTTAATATGTAGACTTGACAAATGTTTTGTGAGCAAAGTTCATTTTCTGTTCTATTTACATCGATACACTCAAGCTTGTTTTCAGCATCATCTGGGCAAGGTGAAGGTGACAGCAGCCACGTCGGCAGGGAAGAAACTGGGCACTGTGATTCTGGTGCAGACACCATTGACCCTGAGGAACCCAGGGCCACAAAGGGTGAAGAGACTGGCAAAGAGGCCACCAGAGACTCTACATCATCTTCAGAGGCTTCACAGAAGAACAGTCCCTGGTGGTGGCAGACGCTAGTGTGACAATTCCACCTGCATTGTTGTCCGCCACCCAGGTTTCCATCCCCACCCTCCCTCTGTCTCCCCCCCGGCCACCCACCGTTTGCCATATCCGTCCACCTAAAAGGGGTGGCTTCCCCCCACCCCTGTCTGCCAGACTGCGCTCAATGAGGAGGCCATTGACCTATTGCGGACTGTCTCTGTCGGCCAGACTGCACCACTGAATGCCACCCAGGAGCTTAGTGGATAGATGACACAAATGCTAGCTTACCTGGATGCCATTCACAGTGCCATGTTTGGCCTACGGAGGTCATTCCAAAGACTGGGTTCCTCAGTGACTGCAGACTCCCACCCATCCCAACCTTCTGCCCCAACTACTACCCCCTTTCCCTTCCTAAATACCTCTTCCCAGCCAGGTCCAAACCATGCACACTCCTTCATGTACACCCACTCATACACACACAGGCAGCACATCCACACACAAACACAGCAAGAAACAGACGCACACAAAGATATAGACACCCCATCCCTCACCACCACCACAAGCATACCCACAGACACAACACCCACCACTGCAAAACCTGCAGACACGACACCTACCACAACACAAACATCCATACCCACCACCACACCTGCAGACACAACACCCACCTCGACACATCCACCACCACACATCCAGACATGACACCCACCACGAGACAAACATCCACACCTACCACAACACACACACATCCACACCCACCACCACACACACCACCTCCACAGCACACCTATCCACACACTCACCGTGCATGTTATACCCACTGTACACAAATACCCACACTCACCCAAACAACAGAGACCCAGTAAGAGACACAAACCAAAACCTGCACACATACACCAGACCCACAGTCACCAGCACCATCAACAGACACATGCAGATCAGACATTACCACTCCCTCTACCTCCCAACCAGAACTCCCTGCCAACCACCTTACACATTTTCCCATGGAAAACCTTCTATTTGCCCTGGCCCTGACCCCTTCCACTTCCCAAACCAAGCCTCCCAAATGTCTTTCCCTCCCCTCCATACCTCAGCCACCCCTTATACATTTCAGACCTACCTCTCCAAAAATCCAAACTTACCACTCCCAAATCCAAGGAACACCCCCCCCCCCCAAAAAAAAAGAAAGATCATTGAGGTGCCTGCTGCATTCCAAGTAGATGCCCCTTCCTGAGGAGGTTGCAACTGGCAGTAAAATTAGGAGACAAGTTCGGGGCCTGAAGCCCACGTGTCTGATTGTGGATAATTTGGACATTGGTTGTTGATAATAAAAAATACAGTACACTGAGAGAAGTATCTTGTGATAATATTAAAAAGTATTTAATTTTGAATACCTTTGTCCTGGCCTTATTATTTGATTGTTACTAACTAATTGCTGACAGTGTTATTTCTGTTAATATGTGTGCCATGCACTTACTCTCATATGTGACAGTGACAAGCACAGGTTTTGTTTTTTAGATATTTGGAACGCATACATTAGTGTTGTATACTTGTCAAGGACATGTTAATTTTGATGCAAGCATTCATCATATTACAGGACGCTTACACCAAATTGTGTTTCTTTTTTTATGACTGGAGAATGCATGTGTGTTTATTTTAACATAATGTGTCAATAATATACATGTATGCATTATACAGGGAACCTGACACTTTAAAGTTAAACAGCATCTAAACTTTGTCATAAATTGCACAAACCAAGGGGTCCTGTGACCTTCATAGATCTCTGACATGTTTGCACTTTAGAGGTAACATTGGTTGTACATTCTGTGTACACCCACTTGTATATTTTGTAGTGCAATTGCTACATTATCATGGATTTATGCAGTTCCTATTAGGTATACTGTTTATGTATATGATATGGTAGTTTAAAGAAAATGATTACACACACCTGTATGTTGATTCAACATTGATGTGACTTTTCATTTAGATGTCCATTGCCATGAAGACAGCCTTTAGCAGATTGGTGAGTGTTTGTGATAAATCAAGGTGTATTTTTAAACATTTGCCTAACTACAACATTACAGACATATGCATTGCACAACATTGTACTCTTGCTTGCAAGTATTTTTTTAAACAGGCACGAGTCCAGTGTTAATGAACACTGTCAATTCTGAGGATGATAGTAATACAGCGACTTACCTTCTGTTCCAGCAAAAACGGGGTTGATTTTTGTTTTGGTCCAGGAGCAACAGAAGGACTTGTGTGACCAGGTTCATGGAAGCAGGAAATGAGAAAACTCTAAAAAAAAAAAAAAAAAAGGTGAGTTTTGTGCTTGTATACCTCCCAATTTGCCAATGCAGGAGTGGAGGTTTAGCCGCCACAGCTGCGTCGATGGAAAGGCACATCGTGATTGGCTCAATGGTAAAAGTGGCTGGGGTCCTGACACCAGCCACTTTAGCCTATGGACCCGCCAGCTGCTTTTGCCTATGGGCCTGCCAACATCTAAACGGAGAGGGCGGACTGCTAAGGCGGCATGCAGGATATCTGACAGAAAATGCACAGCGGGACCGTTACGGCCAAGATCTAAATCAGGCCCTAGGTCTCTGTATTGTGACTTCTAAGTAGCTTTCTTGCCTGTGCGCAAAGCTCCTTTATCACCTCTAAATGTAGACGTCCATGATGAAAGAGATTTATCCTCCTCAGCCTAATATAGGCACCTATTTAAGGGTATAGGTTGTTCAAGCTTAAACTTCTAAAATGATTCGTATGATGTTTCCTTTCTTTCTATTCCATTCATTAACCAGAGGTGTCACTGCTCATTGCACATGGGCTGGCAATTGGCGGTGGAGATGTTATTTTTGTGTTTGAGGCACACACAACCTATAATTGTGAAGTTTTTGTTGATAATACACAGTCCTACGGAATTCGTAGGAACCATATCACAAATAATGTGAAGTGTTTCATTCCTGGGTTCATTTTACTGCAGTCGATGTTAATTCACAAACAATTCACACATACACTGCTGCTGCATTTCTGGCTGCATACAGACTATGAATATTTAGAAATTCTTTTAACCTATCAGGAACATCATAATTGGTTCCAAGGCACCCTCCCACATACACTTCAAAATGTCGGACTGGCCCTCTTAGTAATGAGGGAGCAATGTGACTAGCCTTTCAGGCTATACACCATATCCAAATGCACAAACACTAAAAAAACATGACACACTTGCCCTTTCAAACTATTTGGTTAGACTGTATTGATGTCTGATGCAGTTCATTATGTGTACATTAACTACTGCCACAGCAAGGGCTCTCCAAGCTGAGCAGGCACAGTTGTGTCTGCAATCAGTCCAGATACTATTAATGCCATTATGGGCAAAATACCAACCAATCATGATGAAATTCCATTTTGGATTGGACAAAAAAAGTATAATCTTGAAACAGTGTTTCCCCATATAGGACCCCAAGATAAATGTAAAATTTTCATTATGCCTCTTCCACTTGATATGGTTTCCCCAGTTGAAGATTATGCTATATAAGTGTAGGAAAGTACCATCTTGCCTGGCATGTTACCCCCAATTTTACTTGTGTGTCAGTTTGTTTTTGCCTGTCTCACTGGGATCCTGCTAGCCAGGACCCCAGTGCTCATAGTTTGTGGCCTGAATGTGTTCCCTGTGTGGTGCCTAACTGTGTCACTGAGGCTCTGCTAACCAGAACCTCAGTGCTTATGCTCTCTCTGTCTTTAAAATTGTCACTGCAGGCTAGTGACCCTTTTACCAATTCTGATTGGCACACTGGAACAACTTTATAATTCCCTAGTAAATGGTTCCTAGGTACAGAGGGTATTTGGGTTCCAGGAAATCCCTATGAGCTGCAGCATTTCTTTTGCCACCCATAGGGAGCTCAGACAATTCTTACACAGGACTGCCACTGCAGCCTGAGTGAAATAATGTCCACCCTATTTCACAGCCATTTTACACTGCACTTAAGTAACTTATAAGTCACCTATATGTCTAACCCTCACTTAGTGAAGGTTAGGGGCAAAGTTACTAAGTGTGAGGGCACCCTGGCACTAGCCAAGGTGCCCCCACATTGTTCAGGGCAATTTCCCCGGACTTTGTGTTGCGGGAACATCATTACATGCGTGTAAAAATGTAAAAATGTAAATTAGCACTTGTATAGCGCACTACTCACCCATTAGGGTCTCAAGGCGCTGTACTCATACCGCTATGGAACCCCTCCTGGCTTTTCCCTGTGAGGCGCCCACTCCTGAGCACCCCCAGGGTGAAGCCAGGCATCCAAGCGCTGTTGGGGCCGTTGTGGAGATTAAGCAAGCTATTGCCCAGAGTTCCAGAGTGGGACCCATGAATTAGATTAGGCACCGAGGCGAGAATTATCTGGTCAAGGGGAATTGAGCCCAAGACCTGCCGAAGCGGGACTTGAACCCTGGTCTTGAGCCAGATCTCTGCCTTAGGGTCTGCCGCTCTAACCATTGAGCCACACTTCTCCACTGCGTGCACTACATAAAGGTCAATACCTATATGTGGCTTCACAATGGTAACCCCGAATATGGCCATGTAACATGTCTTAAGATCATGGAATTCTCCCCCACGCCAAATCTGGTATTGGGGTGCCAATCCCATGCATCCCCGGGGCTCCAGTATGGGACCCCGGGTACTGCCAAACCAGCTCTCTGGGGTTTTCACTGCAGCTACCGTTGCTGCCAACCCACAGACCGGCTTCTGCCCTCCTGGGGTCTGGGCAGCCCAGTCCCAGGAAGGCAGAACAAAGGATTTTCTCTGAGAGAGGGTGTTACACCCCCTTCCTTTGGAAATAGGTGTTAAGGGCTGGGGAGGAGTAGCCTCCCCCAGCCTCTGGAAATGCTTTAAAGAGCACAGATGGTGCCCTCCTTCCATAAGCCAGTCTACACTGGTTCAGGGATCCACCAGCCCCTGCTCTGGCGCGAAACTGGACAAAGGAAAGGGGAGTGGCCACTCCCCTGTCCATCACCACCCCAGGGGTGGTGCCCAGAGCTCCGCCAGTGTGTCCCAGACCTCTGCCATCTTGAATGCAGAGGTGTGAAGGCACAATGGAGGCCTCTGAGGGGCCAGTTCCAGCATGTGACATTAGAGACCCCTCCTGATAGGTGCTTACCTGACTAGGTGGCCAATCCTCCTCTGAGGGCTATTTAGGGTCTCTCCTGTGGGCTTCTCATCAGATAACGAATGCAAGAGCTCATCAGAGTTCCTCTGCATCTCCCTCTTCGACTTTTGCCAAGGATCGACCGCTGACTGCTCCAGGATGCCTGCAATACCGCGACAGAGTAGCAAGAAGACTACCAGCAACATTGTAGCGCCTAATCCTGCCGGCTTTCTCGACTGTTTCCTGGTGGTGCATGCTCACATGGCTTTTCTGCCTTCACCCTGCACTGGAAGCCAAGAAGAAATCTCCTGTAGATCGAAGGAATCTTCCCCCTGCTAACACAGGCACCAAACTTCTGCTTCACCAGTCCTCTGGGTCCCATCTCATCTTGACGAGTGTGGTCCCTGGAACACAGGAGCTGTATCCAAGTGACCCCGACAGTCCAGTGGTCCATCTGTCCAAATTTGGTGGAGGTAAGTCCTTGCCTCCCCACGCCAGACAGTAATCCTGTGTACTGCGTGAACTGCTACTGCTAGGGCTTCTGTGCACTTTTGCAAGGAATCCTACAGCGTAGCCCAGGTCCCCAGCACTGCGTCCTGCATTGCTCAACTCGCTAAGTTGACCACCGGCTTCGTGGGACCCTCCTTTGTAGTGTTGAGATGACCGCTGTTCTCAGTTCTCTTGAACCCTTGTTCAGGTGCTTCTGCGGGTGCTGCCTTCTTCTGCGTGGGCTCTCTGTGTTGCTGAGCGCCCCCTCTGTCTCCTCCTCCAAAGGGGCGACCTCCTGGTCTTTCATGAGCCTGGGCAGCACCCATTTTCTTCAACCACGACCTTTGCAGCTAGCAAGGCTTGTTTGCGGTCTTTCTGCTTGGAAACAACTCTGCATCCTCCAGCATGCCGTGGGACATCTTCTGTGCAAAGGGGAAGTTCCCGGCATCTTTCTTGTTGTTGCAGAATCTTCAGCTTCGTCCACCCAGAGCCAGCCATTTTGCACCTTCATCCGGGGTTTAGTGGGCTCCTACCCCCCCCCCGGACACTTTTGTGACTCTTGGACTTGGTCCCCTTTCTTTACAGGTCCTCAGGTCCAACAATCCGTCTTCAGTGCTTTGCAGTCTGTTGTGGTCTTTATAGAATCTCCTATCACAGCTTTAGTGTGTTTCTAGGGAAATAGGGTAACTTTACTCTTACTATTCAGGGTCTTGGGGTGGGCTATCTTGGACACCCTTAGTGTTTTCTTACCCTCCCAGCTACCCTCTACACACTACACTAGGCCTGGGGTTCCTAAGTGGTTCGCATTCCACTTTCTTAGTATATGGTTTGTGTTGCCTATAGGCCTATTGCATCCTGTTGCATTCTACAGTGTTTGCACTACTTTTCTAACTGTTTACTTACCTGATTTTGGTTTGTGTGTATATTTTGTGTATTTTACTTACCTCATAAGGGAGTATATCCTCTGAGATATTTTTGGCATATTGTCACTAAAATAAGGTACCTTTATTTTTTGTAACTCTGAGTATTGTGATTCTTATGATATAGTGCTATTTGATATAAGTGGTATAGTAGGAGCTTTGCATTTCTCCTAGTTCAGCCTAAGCTGCTCTGCTATAGCTGCCCCCATCAGCCTAAGCTGCTAAAACACTACTAATAAGGGATAACTGGAACTGGCACAAGGTGTAAGTACCATCAGGTACCCACTATAAGCCAGGACAGCCTCCTACTATGAGGTACTGCATTTGCTGCCATACATACCATTATACATGGTACTCCATCAATTGCTGTTTTGCCTGAAGTGCTTAAGCAAATTCAAAATGAACACGTGGCGGCCCCTGTCCTGAATTTAGGGATGAAACTCATTAGCAACTTGGCCACAGTGTCCTCAATAATTTTAAGTAATATCAAAGGGGAGCCAGCTTCTTTGGCGATATTCCAACGTCTCATATTGGTTCCTGTTGGGGATCAGGAACGCAAGCTACCAAAACTTATTTCTAAACCCTATACATCTATAGGTTATGGTAGTTTGGGAACCATGACTAATAAGTCACAACCTTAAAGGAAAATATGATACAGATACTATTAAGCAGACACCCGAATTTTCTAAACAACGCTGGGACAAAGATAAAAATAAATATAAAGCTAAAACATAGACTGGATCTCCTCAACTGGAGTCTTTCCAAAAAACGATTTAGTCTATGTAACTTTGATACACTTGAACAGCCTGATAGGTATCAGTATTCTGATTAAAAAAAACTTCTTGTTTCTTTCAGAACTCTACAGACAAAAGGTCAGAGTGTGCGATGAGGCAAACGCAGACAAATAGTATGCAAAACAGAAAACAGACTCACAGTGCTCCTCGGATTTCATCATAACAATTGAAGAGAAACTTCCACAACAAAAAGCACAATTTAAAAAGAAGAAAGTGGAAGGAATTTCCACTAAATATGGCACAAGTACTGTAAAGTCTACTTATGAACAAGAAGTGGGTCAAATTTGTGTCCGAAAGCGCAGCAGAGGTCACCATAGTTCACCAGACTCTTAAAGAGTTTCTGATGGTGAAACCAACTGACTATATACAGGTTGTGATTCCAGATCAGCAGCTAAGCCCTCCTGATAGACTTTTCAATGTGGATATCCAAATCGAGGGTGACATACCACATACTATTAAATTCATATTCTGGCAGAACTTAACTAATGAATATGAAATTCTCTTGGCTGAGGTAGATTGGCTGCCTGAGTATGTTAGAAAAGTCCTACAAGGGGCAGATGTAATACTACCTTGCTTTTCTGTTCTTGTTCCCAAAGAAGTAGAAAAAGAAGGAGATGCTGCAGAGTGGGCTCTTGCACAATTCTCAGCATTAGATTGCAATCATCAGGTTGGGAAAAGGACTCTCCTTATCATAGTATACCTATAAGGTCCAACCCACAAGGCTAACCACAGTATCCTGTTAAACTTGAATCTAAATGTCCTGTTACGGAGATTCTGTCACAATTAAAATATCAAGGTATGATTGAGCCTTCTGTCTCTCTTATGAATAATCCTTTATTTCCTCTGATTAAACCTGATCATTCTTATTATAACTTCTTAGACTATAGACATTTGAATAGTCACACAAGGACTTTTGTTGTACAAAAGTTGCACAGTACAACTTTAATAAATTAAATTGTTTGTGAAAGATACAAAACTACTTTGGACATTTCTACTGATTTTTTTCTGTCAAAATATAGCATCTAAATTAAGGTATTTGACCACTTTCACCACATTAGGAATTTAATTAAGGTTCTGCCGCCTCCCAAAAGGGTAAAAGAACAGTCCAGGTCTGTTTGCTGCCTGTGTGACATCAGTTTAACAAATAATTGACTGAGAAACGTTGTTTGTAGATCATATTTACCTTACAGATGATAATTTAAAGTCTTGTTTGGCCAAAGTGGATCATATAATTCTAGGATTCGCTGATCGTGGCTATAAATTCAATTTTCCAAAATCTAAAATGACCTATCTCAGTGTCCTGTTTTTTGGGATATGAATTAATAAACGAAAGCAGAAACCTGGCCCACATTTCAGAGAGAAATCTGCTTTTTTACAACTATCAAATACCTTTAAAAAGCTTCAATCGCTTTTGGGCTTTCTAAATTGGTTGAACATACATACCATATTATGCTCAAGGTTAATCTGTTACACAATTTAATACATCTTGATTTTTCTAATCAACATTGTTCTACTGAACATACTATTTATCTCAGGACCTAACAAACAGACATCCTTTTATCTAAACACTTACATACTCATGTTAATGCTACTAATTTAGTAATCTGCATAATTATGGGTTCCAGTGGCTACACATATGCCACCTTTAATGAGGATGAAACTGTACCTGTTGCTTATAAATTGCATTTATACTCCCATTCAGAAATGTGTTTTGCCTCAACAGAAAAAAATCTGACTGCAGTTCAAACAGCTGTACTGAAGGAACGTCTATTGGATCAGGGGAAACACATAATTGTGGTGTCTCCTGTCCCGGCCTTAGAAGTTGTCACTAAGCCCAGCATCCCTAAAACAAAAGCCTTACTTCCAAGATGGATCCAGTGGGCCACTTCCTAAACAGCTACTGATGTAGACTATGTTTTTTACCATAGTCTGAGAACACTGGAATTTCTTTAATATGAACAAGAAAACCCTATGTCTCTTGAAATTTGCCTTTAGATCAGTATGATTATATAATATACACTGACGGCTCAGCCCGTGGTTGGTACCAAGTATAAATACCTGGATGCATGTGCTGCAGTAAAAGGTGTCATGAACAATTGAATATTTCAGGCACATAAAACAGAAACTTTGTGCATCTCTACTGCTCAACTGGCTGAATTGAGAGCACTGCAAAATGTGGATCCATAATTCACCACACTTAGTCTGTGATTCCTATTACTGTGTTCATTCCTTTAATGATAATTTACTTTATTGGAGCTTGAATGTATTCAGAGATTCTAAAAGTAATGCTATCAAGCATAATCTGCTTTGGAGAAAGGCGGCAGCTCTGAAAGATGCATTGCCGTGGGCTCATGTGATTCACACATTGAGTCATCACCGTATTGGTGTACACGTTGCAGGGAATTTGTTGGCTGATAAGGCTGCCAAGGTGACTTTTCAGACTTTGTTAGTGGCTGCGATTACTTGTTCACATACAAGGATAGATGATGACATCATAGCTGTAGTTACTGTTTCGGCTAGTGGCTCCCCCATCAAAAGCCTATTAAGCAAAATACTATTATCAATTGAGTCTTCAAAATATTCCCTCTACTTGCATTCCTGTGGTGGGTGATCAAGCGATACTCAACCAGGACCACAGATTAGAATAAATAATTGCTACTCATGAAGGATTGGTGTCTGCCCATATTGGTGTGACGGCTGCAGCTTCCTTGTTACCAAAATGCTACCACCAGTAGCCACCAGCAGGATCTTTATAAACAGACTAAAATACCTTGTCCTTTGTTGTGACAATTTGTCATCAATTTCAAAGTTCCACCATTGCACGCTCACCGCCAATTCCACTTTTAGTTACAAATAAGCCATTGCAATGTGTCTATTTAGATCATTGCGGACCACACCGTATGGATGGTATGTTTACATTTATTCTATTGGCTTTTGAATCTTGTTCTTGGGTGCTATGGACCACAGTGATTGGCTGATGCTCGGACTGTTTTTAAAGATTTGCAGGTCTTTATTGGCACATATGCAGTGAGGCATTCCACTTGGACTGGCTTTTGCCTCTAAGGGTTACCAGGATACGCTGGGTACCTTTGGTGTTGCTGTGCATTATTCTGCCCCTATCATCCTGAGGTAAATTTGATAGTGGAACAGAAGAACTGTGACTTAAAGCAGCCCTTAACAGCTAGAGGTTTAGGGTCTGTTTATTGTTGGATCCATTACGTGTATGTAGTTCAGAGAGCATTAAATATTCTGCCTAGAAGATCTTTGGATGGTCGAACTCACAACAAAATATTATTAGAGTCCATATGTATGTTCCAGATCTTGATAACTCTGGCACAGTGGAAGCAGATGTGCTCTTTGACATCAGTGAACATTTTGCTATCCTACAGGAATGAACTCAAATGTAACTTCTAAACGTTCTACCACTGATGAAGTGAAGGAGCAACTAGCGACATCTGGCCGGATTGCTAAAGTAGGGATCTAGTATGGGGAAGGATTGCAGGCAAGAAAGAGTTTGGCCCATTCTATTGTGCACAAGTGCCTGTCCTTGCAGTCCAAGGTAGGGAAACTGTTATTTTGTCACTGCTTGCTGGATGTAAACAGAAGCAACTGGTTTCCATTGATTTAATCAAGATACATCATGTGGCAAGTTCACAACAGTAGGCCACAAGGGTATCTGAATAGTTTATCTACTCTCCCTATTCTTCAAGTGATCCCTCTACACGCTTTAAGAAGTCCTGATATTTTTACTCCCTGGCTGGGTACTTCAGATACTGCGCTTTCACTCGTGCCTGTGTAGTATAGCCCTTTTTAATATAGCTTTAGGCACGTTTGCTTAATGTATTAGGCCTCTGTGCACTTTGCCCTAGATGCATTTTATTTAACCATGCGCTGTTATTTTACAATAACCAGTTTCACGGTCTTGTTTTATTTCATTCTATCACACTGTTTAGCTTACTTTAGCACTGTGTTCTCAAACAATACATTCTTGCTCGCTCTGCGCTTCAGTCAAGGATACAGTCTGGTACATTGCCGATAGACATGGTAGGAGCTTAGTCCCTAGGGTTCGTAGAAAGTACACATTCTTACGTAGGGACGTTTCTTAGAACGTCCGCGTGTTAGTTATAAAAACACTTTCTAGTCCTGGTACACGTAAGAGGGAGATTCCGACCAGGAACCCACAACTAGATGCTGACTGCCCCGTTGCAGATGCTGATGCAGATCACAGGCCTTTGCTCAGGTATGAGGGTTGATGTCCTCCCGGGGGAACCTGAAAGGCAGTCTTAGAGCTTCACAGGCTGTGCTCAAAATATAACTTTGAGAGAACGTAATTCAGTTGCACTATGATAGCCTTATTCTTGTGCTTCACTCTCCTCGTTACTATTTCAATCCTACTGTGTTGTATAGTTCTGGTTATTGCAGCTCACGCTTTATCTAAGATGCAGTCGTTTTATTAAACCAATCTTTAAAACTTAAACTGCCTTTGTCATTTATATATGAGACTGCACTGTGTACGAGAGAACCGGTTTTAACCTGAGTGACCACGACTTCCTGGGAAGTACCAGGATGTCATGCGCTCTGCTGCCCAATTGAGGCACTGCTAGTTAGCTGGAGCAAAACTGGATTTGGGGTGACAAGGGTCCTTCACCGTGGGCCAGACTTAGTCCCCCACACTGCGAACGATCTTGCCGCCCAAAATCCAGTAGTCTCATTAGGATAATGAGAGCCTACGCGACATGGCGCCCAATATGGGGCCTGGCTCTAATTTTTGGGTCTACCGGTATATCTTGGTATCATATAATATAATGATCCCTCAGTTCCGTATACGGAGACGTCCGTGGTACTGAGGTCTTCCACCACCGTTGCATAGGTAACCCTATTTTCAGCAGATGGTTGTTCAAGCTTGAACCTTAAAGGGATAAAAACCCATCTTGGTGTGCCTTCTCTGAACTCTTGGTGCCTTTATAATGGCGAATCCCCAGGTTGTACAAATAGCTCTTAATATGAGAATACCGCTCATGGCACATCTGCTTGTAAATGGCCTCATGGCCCAGGATGGTCCGGTCACGTTTGTGGTGGACGCCCACGCAGCCTATAGAAAAGAACTTTTTTACTCTCGGGTCGTATTTCCAGCAGTGGATGGGAATACAAATACATTTCATACATACACAGTAGCGAACGCGCCTGGACAATACAGAGCATATGCATACTTAGAGATACCTCTATCTTATCAAGAACATAATAATTGGCTTGATGGTGCCCTACCCCATACAATATTACCAGTAAGGTTAGGTCCACTGAGTAATGATGGTCCTACCTGGCCTTTATTGGCCACATATACACCACATCCTGCGGCTGCTAATATGGCGGTGGCTGAGGTTCGACGCTTATATACTGAACTAATAGCAATATATAGACGATTAGTACAATTTGTGATGCAGACACTAAATACAAACCCAGCGCGTGCTGCTCCAGCACAACCACATGCAGTAACACCAGGTATAAATCCGGTGACTGCACACTCTATTATGGGTAAAGTACCAGCAAAACGGAAGGAGACTCCATTTTGGCTAGCACAGAAAATAAATACGCTGGAAGCAGTATTTCCCCATACAGGACCTCAGGACAAACCTAGAATACTAACTATGTGTTTACCCTTTGGGATGGTTCCCACAGTGGAACATTGTAATACATGGGGCACGGTATTTGCCGCGCTCTATACAACGGCACACGGTACACCGACATTAGCCAACCTACCGGAGGTGCTTAAACAAATTCAAGATGAATATGGGGTTGCCCGGGAATGCAACTGATGGGCAATTTTGGCACGGTTTCTTCAATAATCCTAAGTAATCTTAAAGGGGAAGCAGTTGCACTTGCAGTGCGCATGCGTCTTCGTGACGTCCCGCAACAAGATCAGGAGCGGGAATTGCCTAAAATAATAGCAGCAACATATTCCAATATTGGTTGGGATAGCTTTGGGGCTAGACTGCAAAAAACCCAATTTCAGGGAAAAATTACTAAGGATAATGCTAAAAAGCAACCTGAGGGTAATAAGAGCGCTGGGAGAAAAAACAACAAACACCCAAAAAAGAAAGGGGAGAATCTCCGCGTACGGAGACCCCGCAGAATAGGTATAATCTCAGAAATAGAGATAATATAAAAACGCCTGATAGATATCAATATACTGATACACGCCAATCTTGTTCCTTTCAGGACTCATCAGAAAAGAGAAATGAGAGAGGTGGGCGGTCAGAGCGGAGAACAGAGTACGTGAAACCGAGACAGGAATCGCAACGCTGTTCGGAGGTTTCTGTCAAGAAGGAAGAGAAGCCGATACAACAAAAACAACAGTTTAAAAAGAAAAAGGTGGCAGCAGTCTCAGTTAGACATGCCACTCAGGAAGAGGGTTCTCTTGAAGAACAAGACATGGGATCTAGCACTGCTAGACAGCGCGGCAGAGGTCACAATAGTTCGCCGGAATCTTCTAGAGCATCTGGAGGTGAAAGCAACTGATGACTTTATACAAGTAGAAACAGCAGATATGCGTGTCTCCGAACCCGATAGGGTATATACAGTGACTTTACAATTGGAAGGAGACATTGAGCGCACTATACACGCAATCTTTTGGGATCGTGTAGTTAAGATATATGACATCTTGCTGGCCGAACAAGATTGGCCGCCTGATTTTGTCCGCACTTGCCCAGTTGGGGAGGAGGTCATTAAACCTTTCTTCTCGCCCCTTGTTCCAGAGGAACTTGCAGAGTCCTATAATATCAAATGGGCTCTTGCACAAGCACCTGCCTTATATAGAAATCATGTAGGGTGGGACAGGCATTCTTCATATCATGTTATTCCCATTAAAGGCGATCCTCAGCCACAACCGCAGTATCCCATAAAACATGAAGCAAGGGCACCAGTGAGAGAAATACTTAAACAATTGGAATACCAGGGTGTAATTGAACCCTGTGTCTCACCGATGAATAATCCCTTATTCCCTGTAGCTAAACCGGACCATTCATATAGAATAGTCTTAGACTACAGACATTTGAATGGACATACACGTACATATGTTATACAAAATTCACATAGCGCTGCACTAATGAGCAACATTGTGCGGAAAAAATATAAAACAACTCTGGATATCTCGAATGGATTTTTCTGCCAGAATATAGCTCCTGAAAGCCGAGATTTAACAAGCTTTAGCGCACTAGGCTCCCCGAAAAAATTCTGGTGTTTGCCTCAAGGGTATAAAAACAGCCCAGGACTGTTTGCGGCTTGTGTGACTGCTATTTTACACGAGTTAGACCCTGAAGCGTTGTCATACGTGGATGATATATATCTCACGGATGATGAGTTGCTACAACATTTAAGACAGGTAGCCCGCATTGTTGTGGGGTTTGCCGAAATCGGCTACAAATTTAACTTAAAAAAATGGAAAAATGCCTTCCTCAGTGTCATATTCTTGGGATATGAGCTGTTGAATGAAGGTAAGAGCCTAGTGCCGCAATTCTTAGAAAAATGTGCACAATTGCAACCACCAAATACGATTAAGAAACTCCAATCGTTGTTGGGTTTTCTCAATTTTGGCAAAACATACATTCCTGATTATGCTACACGCATAAAACCTTTATATGAATTGATACGTCCTGATTTTTCAAGCAAATTCTGGACAATTGAACATACACATGCTCTTTGAGAGTTACAAACATATCTACTAGCAGCAAAACATTTACACACACGGGACAATAAGACGCATTTGGTCATCAGGGTGATAGCTGGGGCCATTGGGTTTACATATGTCACATTTAACGAGGGTGAGACAGTCCCGATAGGATACAAGTCACACTTGTATTCTGCTGCTGGACAATGTTTTGCACCCACAGAGAAAATTCTCACTGCAGTACAAATGGCTGTTATTAAAGAAAGACCTCTTGCCCAGGGGAAATGCATTATTGTCGTTTCTCCTATTCCGGCCCTTGAGGCTGTCACCAAAGCTAGCGTTCCGAACGCAAAAGCACTTCACCCACGATGGATACAATGGGCGACGTCTTTAACAGCCACTGATGTAGACTACATTTTTGACCCAAAGTTACAAACTCAGAAATTTCTGCAATATGAAGTTGAATATCCAGTTCCCGCCTACACGTTGCCAATTGATCAATCTCAAATAGTCATGTACACCGATGGCTCTGCTCAACCGGAGATTGGAACAAAACACCAATATTCTGCTGCATGTGCAGTAGTGAGCGGCTATATGGAGGGGGAGAAATTCTGCCCCCAACATACCTAAACGCAAACTCTAGGGGATTGTATGGCACAATTGGCTGAGCTAAAGGCTCTACTGAGGGCACTGGAACATACGGATCCAACGCAGTTCACACTGATTTTGATTCGTAATATTGCGTCCAGTCTTTTAATGAATATCTACATTACTGGCGCTTGAATGGGTTCAGAGATTCAAAAGGCAACACCATAAAACACAGGCTACTGTGGGGGACGGTAGTAGACCTGAAAGAGACGCTACCCAAAGTTCATGTTGTGCATACACTTGGACACCAGCACGTTGGAATACACTTTGCTGGGAATACTTTGGCTGATGAAGCCGCAAAGTCGGCAGTGGCAGTTGCCACTGTAGCTGCAGTGACTCGTTTGAGTTCCAAACCAGACACAGAGATTATGGCTGCCATAAAGGCTACGGTTGATGGCACGCCTTATCCAAAAGGATTTCCGAATAAATATCAATACTTCATGGGAAGTATACTGAACGCTGAAGTTAAACTTCCTAGCGTAGGCATACGTGACATCCCCAATAAAGATGTAAGATCACGATTGATTAAAGCAGCGCATGAGGGAGTGGCATCTGCACATGCTTGCGTGGCAGCTACAATATCGTTATTGCAGGCCCGTTACTAGTGGCCTGGTCTCTATAAAGAGACTAAGCAGTACGTCCTTTGTTGTGATATCTGTCAACAAATTAAAGTTTCCACAGCTAAACGCCCGCCGCAGACACCCCTCTTAATATCTAACAGACCATTACAATGTGTGTACTTGGATAATTGCGGTCCACTACCACCAGATAGTGCATACAAATATATATTAGTCGCTGTACATTCTTGCGACAGATTTGTGTGGGTGTGGCCACAGCTCTCGGCTGACGCTCGGACTGTTATTAAAGATTTGCGAGTCTTTGTCGGTACATATGCAGTTGCAGCATTCCATTCGGACCAGGGCCCTGCTTTTGCCTCAAGGGCATTCAGGGACACCATGGCTTCGTTGGGGGTCCAGCTTCAGTACTCGTCTCCATTTCATCCCGAGGGAAATTCTGTCGTGGAGCGATTAAACCGTGATTTAAAGCAATCCTTAACAGCCAGAGTCTTAAGTATGGGTCGTAGTTGGCTCACCCACCTGTATGGAGTTCAGAGAGCACTAAATAACCTGCCTAGAAAGTCCCTGGGGGGTCGTACTTCATATGAGTGCCTGTTCGGAACACAAATGTTTGTTCCGGATCTTAATGTCCTGGTGTGGAGGCGGCGGAACACCTTTTGACATAAATGATTGTGTCACTGTTTTACAGGAATTACAGCAGTTCCATGAAGATAACTCTTCTAAAAGTGCCGCCTCCACAGGAATTAAGGATACGCCAGTAGCGCCTACTGGCTGGATTCCCAAGGTTGGGGATCTTGTGCGTGAAAAGGTTGCAGTGAAAAAATAATTTGGTCATTCTTTTCGTGCACCGGTCCCTGTGTTGGGGATACACGGAATGAGAACTGTTATTCTACCCCCGTTGCCAGGTGCCAAAGAAAATCGCTTTGTTTCAATTGACAATGTCAAGTTACAACATGTGGCCGATTCTACACAGCCGACCAAGAGGAATGTCCAGTAGTTCCCGAATCCCTCTCGCTACTGGAGAAGAAGTTCCACTTCAAGTCATCTATACTAACACTGTTGCCTCTCCGAGCTTGGGGAGAGTGGATGATGATCTAGCATTAGTTCCACTGACAACGACTAATTTAGAAACATTTGATCAAGTCACCATGACTACAGATGTGACGGATGGTGCTATCTACAGTGTACCACCGCGAGAAACACCAACTCCTCCATTGACTACGGTGATGCCTTTTGCACGAACTGCCTCTGGTTACTTTGCCGACAACAACGATGGTCTATCGGACTCGTTTGTCTCTTCTACTACTGACCTGCCAGGTCTACGTAAGCTAATGTGTTGGCTTAAAGATACGTATTTTGTCTTCTTATATTGACTATGACAGCATTTTCTCTTTGGATTGGGTTTGCTATTAACTTTTTTCTATTAATACATGGTAATTTTCTTCCTGAGAGATCAGCGGTTGAACAGGTGGAGGAGGTGTTGAAACCACATTTTCCATCACATAGGGTTCGAAGAGACTTGTCCTTTGTGAACATTTCTGCAGTGCCAATTCCGGATGGGATTGTGTGGGATAAAGTAATGTTTAATACATACGGTCCCACTGAGATAATTCAAATACTGTATGTTCTAAAGTTATCTATGAATGATATAGTAATACCAGGCATTGTATCTGATGATTGGGATGTGAAGACTGTTGATTCAATGATGACAGAATTACAATATTATACTGTCTATGAGAATGAAGACGTTTACCAGTTTAAAGAGAATTATGGTGACATGTTTTGCTATAATTATTATGGGCACCACTTCATCCACAAAGCAAGTAGTCCAAAAACGATCTTTGACTATACGCAATGGGAACATTGCCCGACTCCCCCACAAGGGAGTTCCAAAACCTATTTTGATTAATTTACGTATTTTTCTGGGCATCATCAAAAGAATGCTAAGTCATATTATTTTAGGTTAACTCCATCTAAAGATAAACAAATGTTGTTGACCAACACGAAATTCATATATTCGGATTCCTTTGTTTCCCGATTGTCAATTAAAGGTTATGAATATTGGTCAAAAAATGTTGATTTGAAAAGTGTTTGGGGGACAAAAAATTGGCAACCTAAGGGTGGAGAAGCATTGTTTAGAGCATGTCTCATTCCCGTACAAATGATTTTTTTAAATGAAACAGTACAACAGAGTAGCTGTATACCTGCCCCGCAAAAATTAATAATTGGCAGAAATACATAAACGCCACTTTTAGTGAGCTTACGGAATGGGTCCAGAATGGTACATTTAACACTTCATTGACACGTCCAGGCGGGTGGTTATTGTGGCCCATGGACACCTCCTCGGGGGGGTTTCCGGACGAGTAGGTCAGACCCTCGCTATATATCACCAGAACATGCTGAAATAATTACTACATATAGTGTGGGAAAATTGTGCCAGCAATGGTTGAAATCATCCTCACTAGATGCAGTTAAGACACATCTCACTCTCCTGTCTAATAACACTGACTTAAAAGATTTTTTGTCAGGCCCGAAGACGCCACGTAGGAAGCGCTTCTTGTATGAAGTATACAATGAAATATGGAAACTTTCCCAACAAGAGGCTGCAGCCCAGTTAAGGCAGATAGATCAGGAAAATTTGAAAAAGGCATTAGCTGTTGTGGATAATGGAATTCACACCTTGTCCGACCGGATATATACAATTAACAACATTGTTTCTTCTGCTATAGACATTATACGATCTGATATGTCTTCTTTATATCATGGACAGAGTCAGACCAGGTCCATTATGCAGTTGGGTTGGACGCTTCAGACATTGAAGGCGGGTCGCGTTCCGTGGCAGCACATCAGTGCCAGGGAAATCTTTTTTTCCTTTAATTTAACGCGACAACCACTACTAATGGCTAAGAAGGAGGCGACTTATGTCATGCTCAACATTGAAAAATTAGAAAGATTGCCTTTTATCGTGGCCGAGATTCCCTCTGCAGAGTGGTTAATACACTGGGTTATTAATCTGCCTATTTCTACATTACAATTCACTTCTTGTTTGAAACATGTTCCGGTAGGCAGATATGAAAAGTTGGGAGATAGTTAAATCCATGAGGTATGGGAGCTTCCCTTCTTGTACAAATGCCTCAATGGCATGAAAGAAGTCTTTCTTTGCGGTAGTGAATGCGAGACTTCAGTCAGCCATTCTATGATTTGTAAGCA
Organism: Pleurodeles waltl; assembly: GCF_031143425.1. NCBI lineage: Eukaryota > Metazoa > Chordata > Amphibia > Caudata > Salamandridae > Pleurodeles > Pleurodeles waltl. The sequence continues at coordinate 541,080,425 of NC_090442.1, forward strand.
GCTGTCCTTGCATGGGGCGTGTAATGCCTCGGTGGCGAACATGGCTTGCTATCTGAAGGGAGTTCCAGTCCCCTTGATTAAACGCACATTCCAGGTGCTTTCAAATGGCAACTAAGTCCTCCTCAATAGTGAAGACTGTTGTGGCATGCGGGCCGGAATAGTTTACGTTGTTTCGGTCACTTAGGTCGTTACTTGCTGCAGGAGTGTGTTGTTTCCCCCCACTAAAATTAGGGAGGTAGTGGATATTTGGCCTCACATTGCTACTTCCAAGGTGAATTACGACAAGTTAAGCAGACTGAAGGCTTTATTGTTTCAGAAGCATGTGGCCCTTACCTCTGCACGCGAGACCTACGCACTTCAGGTAGCAAGGTCGTCAGTGGAAATACAGACCCTGTTAAATACCAACTTTCCAAGCCACTTTGGTGAACTCGTGGGACGTATATTTAATGCGTCCAGCACGGCTGGATTAGCACATTTTTTAAAGCCGTGGGTGTTTGTTTCGTACACACCTTCTCTTCCATATTCGGTTTAATACCTTCGGCTATTCTTTCAATTTTCGGAAGCATTTTGGGGGGATTTCCGATAACTTTGTCTTTATTAGCCGGCATTTTGCTGTTGCTGTTGTTTTTCTGCAATGGCTGTCCCGCCGCAACAAGGACGAATGTGGGCGCTCCCATCAGCGCAGCTGTGTCGTGAACGCATGATGCAGCACTTTGGAGCAACACTCCTGGAATATTTGGAGTGTAACTGGTCTCTGTCATTCCGACCGGTTTTGGATTGTGTGCAGCACGTGTTTCGGTGCCGTTGGTGCTCTTTTGAACATGCACTAGACGTCTGTCTCTCACAGCAACGCCCCCCAGTGGTTGATGCTGATCTGTTGATGTTCCCGATGAGGGCTCATTACCAGACATGCATGCTGCGGCTGCGTGTGCTTCGAGAGGCTACTTACGAGATACCCTTCCTGGCAGAAGTGGATATTGACTCGTTTACAGGCTCTACACAGGATGCCGCCTTGGTTGACACTGGGGCTTTGGAACACACCTGCTCCTTGGTAGTCTTTGGCGTGGATTTTCCGGTGTTGTCATCTGCCGAAGTGAAGACTCTCCTACTTTCCATGACTGCTGTTTGAATTGGATTTATTTTAAATTTAAATTGACATTATGATTTGAATTCGGCATTTTGCCACATGCTAATTTTTTCCATTTAGGTTTAATATGCTTTGATGTCATCTTGACTTGTTGAAATTTGTTAGGGTTTTAATTATATTTTAGCATAGGGCATTTTTAGTTTAGACTTAAACCACTTTCTACCGACAAGGGGAGGGTGTAGTATAGCCATTTTTAATATAGCTTTATGCGCGTTTGCTTAATGTATTAGGCCTCTGTGCACTTTGTCCTAGATGCATTTTATTTAACCTCGCGCTGTTATTTTACAAAAACCAGTTTCACGGTCTTGTTTTATTTAATTCTATCACACTGTTTGGCTTACTTTAGCACTGTGTTCTCAAAAATACATTCTTGCTCGCTCTGTGCTCCAGTCAAGGATACAGTCTGGTACATTGTGATGCGATAGATGTGGTAGAAGTTTAGTCTCTAGGGTTCGTAGAAAGGCAACATTCTTATGTAGGGACATTTCTTAGAACGTCGGCGTGTTAGTTATAAAAACACTTTCTAGTCCTGGTACACGTAAGAGGGAGATTCCGACCAGGAACCCACAACTAGATGCTGACTGCCCCGTTGCAGATTCTGACGCAGATCACAGGCCTTTGCTCAGATATGAGGGTTGATGTCCTCCCGGGGGAACCTGAAAGGCAGGCTTAGAGCTTCACAGGCTGTGCTCAAAATGTAACTTATTTCAGTTGCACTATGATAGCCTTATTCTTGTGCTTTACTCTCCTTGTTACTATTTCAATCCTACTGTGTTGTATAGTTCTGGTTATTGCAGCTCACGCTTTATCTAAGATGCAGTTGTTTTATTAAACCAATCTTTAAAACTTAAACTGCCTTTGTCATTTATATGAGAGACCGCACTGTGTACGAGAGAACCGGTTGTGACCGGAGTGACCACAACTTCCCTGGGAAATACCAAGATGTCATGCGCTCGGCTGCCTAATTGTCTCTTCCCTTCGGGAGAGATGAGGCACTGCTAGTTAGCCAGAGCAAAACCGGATTTGGGGTGACAAGGGTCCTTCACTGTGGGTCAGACTTAGTCCCCCACACTGCGAACGATCTTGCTGCCCAAAAATCCAGTAGTCTCATTAGGATAATGAGAGCCTACACAATACTCATGCCAGTACAGGATACTTATTTGATATGAGTTTACAGTTTTCTACAGCTGCTCTTGGTGATGAGATTGTATACTACCAGCCACCTTTGAGGTGCCTACCTGTTCTCATTTGCCTAATGAGGTCCCTGTTTTAACTCAGACTGCCTCTTGTAACTCTGTCGACATGGATGATTTTCCTCCAAGCTATTCTCATACCTCCTTGCGTAGTGTGTGTCCTCCTCTTTTGGCTTAAACAGACTTAATCTGATTCCTCTATGGTCCTACCTTTTTTCCTGCTGTTGAATGGACACCATCTCCCAGATTGCTCTTCATGAGAACGTGGGTCGTGAGGATGAGGGTTGCATGGAGGCGTAGAGCTCACTTGTAGTGTCGCAGTATGTCACTTCTCACAGCCAGGAAGCCACTGTAGGGAAGGTGTTGCTGCCCCAATAAAGAGCAAGCTCCTGTTTGGCCAAAAGTAACACCAAAGCAGCGAAGCGTCATGTACTTGCAGTTAGGGGCTTAACAAACCCCAGCAGGGCCACCAGGGGATCAGGTGTGAGTTCCTGTTCTATCATGCAGGATAATATAGAGTGAGTGGCCTTCCAAAATGTGGCAATAGGTGTGAAGGTCCAGGTCAGATGTATGATGTCAGCATATTCCACAGAGCATTTGGGGTAGCAGTGCGATCGTGTTGAATCTAGGTCATGAGGGTTGGTATAAGCGTGATGCAGATATTTATAATGTAATAGCTTGTGACGATAATTATTTAAAATCAGCTTGGTTTGTGCACAGCAGTAATACCATGTTTAATCAAGGAGGGGAAGTCCCAAATCGTTTTCCCAAGCAGCTTTTGACTTTTCTGTCCCACTAGGTCTTAGATGGAGAGAGGCATGGTACAGGCGAGATATGAGGTTGGCACAATCAGGGGCAGTAATGTATTAAGGAGAGAGGGAAATTCCCTAAATTATGCAGGGTAGGTTGTAAGGTAGTTTGGAGTGTACTGTGTAGACGATACAAAATAAACTGATCTATATCGGTGATGGGGCGACCAGTTATACCAGAAACCAAGCACCATGTGGAATTGGCAAACATATTCACCAGTGGTGTAAAGCTGATGGGTTGCGAGTGTTCGCTGAGTTAATCACTTGCGGGTGTCAGCCATGGGTTGTTGGAGAGGGGGATGTGCGGAGAATATAGGGTATTATGCCACAAATAGCGAAGTAGCCTGGTCTAGGCCCAGCATGCTATGGGAAGAGTCTGTATATGTGCTGGATTTCTAAGGAGGCCTTGCGGTAATAAGGTAGAAAGCAGGGAAGGAGAGGCTTGTGCTTGTTCTGGCTTGAGATATTGAATTCTGGTATTCGGATGGTATCTGGGTGACTAAACAGTAGAGGTAAAGGTCAGGAACCCCAAATCCACCTTGGCCAAACGATCGTGGCAGGGTACTCCAGTTTATGCAGGCCGGTGTCCCACCCACTCAGAACGTTTAAGCAGGCCACGCAGAGTGTCAAAGAAATTCTTAGAGCGATTGGGACATTCAAAAACAGGTATAAAAATGAGGGAGGACCACCATTTTGATGACGGCTACTCCCCCTGCTAGGGAAAGAGGCCTGGTGACCCATCGCTTGACTTGAGTCAAAAGCCTCTCAATCTCTGGTCCATAATTGCCCCGTACCACTTCAGTACTGAGACTCTGCGAATTTATACAGAGACACTTAGTAGAGTCCTCGCACCAAATTAAAGGGTAGTCAAATGTGCAAAGGGTCGTGGCCGGGGTGAGCGGAAAAGGTTCTGATTTATTCCAATTAATAGACAAGCCAGAGAAAACTCAGAAGTGGATCACCTCCTCAATTAATGGGGGAATATTGGTTTGCATGCTCCCGGACAAATATGTCATCTGCATAAAGTGAGGCGAGCAGAGGACTGCGAGGAAACCCAAAAACCCCAATGCAGATGGCACTCCTGAAGGTGACGCACCAAAGGATCCATGCACATAATGAATAATAGAGGGGAGATTGGGCAGCCTTGGTGCCCCAAGTTAAAAAAAAAAAAAAAAAAAAAGAAATGGGTCAGAGAGGGCGTCACTAACCCAACGACGCACCAGAGGGTTGGCATATAACAGTGTAATTAGGTCTCTGAAGTCGCAAGGGATTCCCAGTTTAATTAAAATTCAATTTAAAAGACCATTCTAGGGAATCAAATGCCTTTTTGACATCCAATAATACCTCGGCCGCTGGGAGCTTGGGGGCAACTTGGCTGATAACCGTGAAAACCGTGCGTAAATTATTTAAGGTAGAACGGTGCAGAACAAACCAAGATTGAATTGGAGCAAATATGCTATCCATCAATAGGAATAACCATGTGGCAATCACCTTTGCTCTGATCTTATTATCATGTTTTAACAAAGAAAGAGGCCTGTAGGAGGCACACAGGAGCGGCGGCTTACCAGGTTTAAGAAGAAGCAAAATTACAGCCTCTCGCACCATAGGAGAGAGAGTACTACGTTCGAAGGACTCGGCATAGACCTCTAGCATGTGTGGGACCAAGGCATCCTTATATGCTTCATAGAAATCACCATTTAACCCATCCAGTCCGGGGGCTTTGGAGCCGTGCAAGGCATCAATTGCTTGGGATCTTCGCAGGTAATGGAAGAGGCCAAAAAATGTTGATGGCCATTGTCAAATCATTGTAATTTCAGCCATGTACCTGGCTAGGGCCTCTGCAATTGTGGCGGAGTGCAAAGCCAAAAGAGATTTATAGTAGGTAGTAAAGGTGAACAGTATAGCAGGAGTATCTACGGCCAATCTGCCATCTTCTCATCACAGTGTAGTTATGTATGAAGCTTGGTAGGATGGGTGAAGTAGCCTGGCCAGCGTGCAACCTGGCTCACCCCTTCCCCCTATTGGCGTGCCAGTGTGTATTTGCTGAGGAAAGCTGGCTTGCGATCGGCCAACTCCCCAAAATTCTGTAATAAGGTAGCTCGTGTGTGGGAAGGAAGGGGAGGTAAAAATGACATCGCCTGACGATTTATCAAAAAGTTTCTTTTTGATCTTTTCCAGGTCCCCTTTAATGGAACGAAGAACTCAAGCATGGCTAGTGATACATATCCCTCGGATGTATGCCTTGAAGGCTTCCCACAGTGCTGTATGCACGGAGCCCGCATTAAAAGCAATATACTCAAGTATGGCATCACAAAGTTCTGTGCGGAAGATGGTGTCATGCAGTGCATTTACAGGAAAGCGCCATGTTTTAAGCGGCAGACAAATTATCTTTTTAAACAAAACAGTACAACAGATTCTGCCCAGGCAAACAACTTGTGTGGAACATACTGGATAGAACTCCTCAACTGTCATCTACACACAGTTACTCTTCAGTACAAAGACGTATAGTCTATGGTGCATTAGAAGCACATCTGTTTTGTAAACACTTGCACCCAGTAGCTGGACACAGGCTGTGCAAAATTAGGTGGAAAAGTGATATGGTAGCTACCTGGCACTATGTAAACTATAAAACAACCTAGCTCACTCACTGGATTATATCATCAGTGATGTTATCAATGATGTAATTTGTGATGTCATCAGTGATGACACAAATAATGTAATGGAACATGCCATGAGTGATAGAATATGTGAGGTCATAAGCAGTGCATGGCGGGGGGTGCAAGTTATAGTTAGCTCTACTAATTATAACTTCTGAATTTCTGTGTTTTTGTTTTAGTTCAAAACACTAATATTGTCACTGACATTCACCTAACGATTACGTTACTTTAACCTTTGGTTTTATCATTGAATTTCTAAGATTTTTTTTACACAAAAATAGATCTATTTATCACACTTAAGTATAACGTTACTATAACCTTCAGCTTTTTCAGTACAGTCAAATCTCCAGCAGGCATCCTACCCCACACTTTATATTATTACTTACTGGCGGTCGCCAGTAGGTAGATATTGTTAGGACCTAGTTTCCATAGGAAAAGCGTTCTTTGTTGTGCCAATAACTTTGGCGCCTTTTGACGAATCTTCACAAAATTTTCAAAACTAATACGACATTAGGTTCAGCTGCTGTCTTTAAAGTTTGCGGGAGATGAGAAAAAGGGGGTCCCCATGCATTTTCCCATAGGATCATCAGAGAGGACTACAGTCTGAACCGCTGAACGGAATTACACCAAATTTGGCAGGAAGCTAGATCTTGGTGCACAGATCATGCTGTTTGTTATTTGATGTAAATTTGGTCAGTAGTTTTGGAGTTATTAATTGAAAAGAAATATAGATACCTAGTGGAGTCTAAGCACAGATCTCATGGTGAGATCTGATTGGCTGACAGCACTTCAACCAGGAAGTGCTGGCAGCCGTCATGGACCAATAGACATGATAGCACCCAATTGAAATGTATTGTAGCAAAAGGCAGGTTTCGAGGGTCACAAAAAGGAGAACATATAAGGGGTGATAACACATTTTAGTTACCATATAAATCATTTGTTGATGGTACCATATTAATTTTAAGATTTTTGGTGTGTTCTAAGGTGATTTTACTCTGTGAAAAATCCTTCTGCTGGGACTTAATGATTCATGTTCACAGAAAACTGTTTTCTCACAATTTTCCCATAGAGGGTTATGGAAGGTGCTCCAGAAGCTAAATGAGAGCATATTTTCTATAAATTCATACAATCTTTCTCAACCATATGAGAATGAAGTCTGACATTTGCAGTAAAACTTGTACTTCCAGCAGGAGCAACCTGTCAGTTGATTCCTTTGTGTTCTACTACAGCCTCCTAGAGTGTTCTAAAGAAGAATTAGAGCGCTAACAGTCTTACTTATGACTAAAGTGTGGCACCTGAAGCCATCTTGATTAAATCAAACTGGTGAAACCTAAAACATTTAATTTAGAAAGGAACAAAATGAGGGAGTTCAATGTTGTCATAGAAATTATGGTTAGTACTGTAGAAAGAGAATTTAGGAGATGTTTTAATATCTTCCTCTTTTATTTCATTAAAACATTCTGACATGCACACTGAAATTTGCATTTTCAGCACCAGCAGCAGCCTGCCAGTTAGCTCCATGGTGATCATCAGCTTTACTAGAGTTTCTAATCAGCAATAGTAGTGCTTGACATTCTGAATTTATACCAGAGGTGTGTGTGACACATCTGAACACCATCTTGATGGAATTGAATTGGAAAACTGAAAGCATTTTCTACTGAGGATACTCCAGTAAACCTGTGTCAGGACCGGAGGCTGTGCATTATGCTTTCTTTCTTTGCTGTTTATTATTATGTATAAAACACAGGAGCCAATCAAAATAAACTTTTAATAAAGACTACATTTCCCATCAACAATACGGCATGCCCACTGTGCCAGTGACAGGCCTTGCCCTATAAATGTCTAAATCTGATAGAGACTTCTAGTTGCAGATTCCTTACCTTTGAATTTCCCTAGGCGTCAGCCTGAATCTGGAGATTTTTGTTCGAGCAGTATCTCTGCGAGCCGTCAGGTGGCATCGGTCGACTCCACAGGTGTCGTTGGCGTCGTGTTCACTGCGATTATGTTGCGGTCATATATAGGTGGCACCTAGGTGCGCTGACCTCAGTTCTTTTCTTTCCGCCACAGCCTACGCGCAGATCCAGAGAGAGCTACCTCCATAACTTTTTGACTAAAACAACATTTTTATCGAATTCTTTTCGACGAGGTCATGGATGCGTCGAGGGATGTCCCACAAGACCGGGTTTAAGCCCTGCGACTCCTGTCACCGAATGGTGTCAGTAACGGATCTGTACCTCGTGTGTCTTTGGTGCCTGGAGTGCGATCACAACCCGAAGTCTTGCTCAGAGTGTCGGGCCATGAACCCGAAAGCTTTGAGGGAGCAGTCCCTAAAGCTAATGGCGGCCCAACACTCGACTCTGCGGCGCTCAAAGTCTCGTTCGAGAGAAAGGTCTCGAGACCGGCCACGGAGTCACCACCGCTCTTCGTCCCCGAAGTCATCAAGACATTCGGGTCATAAGAAAAAGAAGTCGAAGAAGGACAAGCATTTTTCGACTTCACCCTGTCGCTCAGATGATCCGGCGTGGGAAGAGCGTTAATGTTCTAGGCCTTTGTCCTCGCAACCTTCATCTGGGTCCGCTCTGCACTTCCCCGACTTTCCGGGAGCCAGAGCCACCCTTGCCCAGTTCAGAGTTTCATGAGGCAATGTGCCTAATTTTTGGGCAGACGGACCCTACTTAGGCGCCCTCGGGCACAGGTGAGTTGGTGGGGGTCCCTCGGGTTTGAAGTCGGCGGCATAGGCAATGGCTCCGGAGGGCTCCTCCAGATCCAATCTCAGATCCGTCCCGACGTCGGTCATGCCACGGCGACCTTCCCTGGCATCGGGTCAGACGTCAATGCTCCCGACGTCAGTTGGGCCCACAATCGGCGTTGATCCCATTCTCATACCCGATGACCCGGAGCCGGAACAATGTTGCTAGACACCGATTCCGTTCTCTATGAGCTCTCCTGGGCCCAGGGTTGATCCAGACCCTTATGCTTACGGGTATGGATAAGGGGAGAGTTTGGAGGGGACGCTGGACCGTTTGGAATACCAAATACCAGCTTGACCCCCAGATGGACTGGGTGCAGGTTTTGGTGATGCCAGTAGTCTAGAAACCTCCCCTGACACTGGTATGCTCTCTCCTCCTACTGTGGCTATGGAGGAGGGTGCCTTATACTTTATGGTGGTGAGAAGGGCGGCTGAGTTCTTGGACCTTGAACTACCTTCTGTGGAGGTTAGGCCCAATATCCTAACTGATGTGCTTCAGCCGGGGTCTTCCACATCAGAAACCCTTCTTCCCTTTAATGAGGCACTGATGGATGTCTTTTTGGGTACTTGGTCCAGACCCAGGACAGGGGCTCCTGTGAATAGGACGATTGCCCGCCGCCATCGGCCTGCGCCTACAGACCCAAAATTCCTCACCCAACACCTGAGAGCCTTGTCATCCAGGCTTCATCTTCATCGGGCGCATTCCCTGCACACGCCCGGATAGGGAATCAAAAAGATTGGACAACTTGGGGAAGAAGTTGTTTTCTTCCAACAGTCTAGCGCTGTGGTCCGTGAACACCGCATGCCTTTTGGGCCGCTATTCCCATACTCTGGGATACGGTCAGGCAAGTGCTGCCTAGTGTTCCGGAGGAGGCCCAGACTGCCCTTTCCTAAGCTGTGACAGATGGGAGGGACGCAGCAAAGTTGATGATTCGTTGTGGACTAGATACGACCGTCTCTCTGGGAAGATCGGTTGTATCGACGGTGGCATTGAGATGCCACTCCTGGCTGAGAACATCTGGCTTCTCAGGGGATGTCTAGCAATCTCTGATATACCGGTCCTTTGGCACATGTCTCTTTGGAGACACGGTGGACTCACCGCTCGAGCGCTTCAAGGATTTCCGAGCCATGGCCCAGTCCCTTGGCCTTGCGCCTGCTCCTAGACCCCAGCAGTCCACCTTTCGCCCCTTTCGTGGCTACAGAAGGGGCATCCAACCGGGTTCTTTCCCTCCGGCCATCGACCTGTGCATGCTGTACAGCCCCTGCGCGGATGCAGGATCCCACGCCCCTGGGGATCAGGGAGCCAGCGGGTCGCCCACTCCACCCCTACCCCCTCCTCAGCCTCCAAACCTTCCTAGTCTGCGGGTACACCAGGAACCAGTTGGTGGCAGGATTCCCCATCACCTACCCCAATGGCAATCCATTACCTTGGACAGGTGGGTTCTCCAGATTGTCCGAAGGGGCTACTCTCTCTCCTTCGGGACACCTCCTCCAGCCATGCCACCTTCATACATGCGCATATCGGAGGATCACATGGCGCTTCTCCGCGAGCAAGTCCAAGCCCTTTTGGCCAAAGGAGCTATAGAGGGGGTTTCCGTTGCCAGAAGTAGGTTGTGGTTGCTATTCACGCTACTTTCTGGTGCCGAAAAGCGATAAGGGTCTTCGTCCTAGATTAGATTTGCGGTCCCTCAACCTCTTCCTCAAGAAGGAGAAGTTCAAACTTTTGAAATTAGCTCAGATCCTATCTGCCCTGGACCCCGGAGACTGGATGGTAGCATTGGACTTGCAAGACGCATACTTCCACATCCCGGTCTTGCCGGCTCACAGACGTTACCTATAATTCGTAGTAGGTCACGAGCACTTTCAGTTTACCGTGCTCCCTTTTGGCCTTAACGGTGCCCCTTGGGTGTTCACGAAAGTGATGGTAGTGGTGGCAGCTCATCTGCGCAGGTTATGGGTTCCAGTCTTACCCTACGTCGACGATTGGCTGTTGAAGGCAAATTAGCCCCAGACAGTCATCTCCCACCTCCAGACTACGGCGATCCTTTTGCAATCGCTGGGGTTTACTATCAACGTGCCGAAGTCACACCTAACTCCTTCTCAGATGCTCCCTTTCATCGGAGCTGTTCTGGATACAGTGCAGTTTCGGGCGGGAAAAGCAAGTCCAGGATATTTGGGCTATGATACTGATGTTTCAGCCTCTGTCCTGGATTTTGGTGAGTATGACTGAGGCTGCTGGGCCTCATGGCCTCCTGCATACTGCTAGTTCCAAAGGCCAGATGGCAGATGCGGGCTCTGCAGTGGGACCTGTAGTTCCAGTGGGCGCAGCATCAGGGAAATCTCTCCGACAAGGTCCAGATCTCGGAAGGAACTGCGAGAGACCTGCAGTGGTGGTTAACGAATCAGGATTGGGTCAAAGGTAGATTCCATTCCTTTCCCCTACCAGATCTTACAGTAGTGACAGATGTGACACGCCAGGGATGGCGCGGCCACATGGGAGAGGCGGAGATCAGAGGCCTCTGGTCTCCGGTGGGAACCGGGCTCCATATCAATCTTATGAAGCTCCAAGCGATTTGACTAGCATTAAAAGCATTCCTTCCCCCTCTCAAAGGGAAAGCACTGCAGGTGTTCACAGACAACACCACTGCCATGTGGTACTGCAACAAACAAGGCGGAGTGGGGTCGTGGACCCTTTGTCAAGAGGCTCTTCGCCTCTGTACTTGGCTGGAACATCAGGGCATTTCCCTGGTGGTTCAACACCTGGTGGGCTCCTTGAATGCCAGGGCAGACAAACTCAGCCGATGATGCGTGGTTGATCACAAATGGCGTCTCCATCCGGAGGTGGCGCAGGGTCTCTTCCTTCAGTGGGGAGAACCTTGGTTAGACTTGTTCGCCTCCGTAGAGAACACACAGTGTCAGCTGTTTGGCATGTTGAAGTTTCCAAGGCGGCACTTGCTCGGCGACGCTTTTCGTCATGAGTGGAATTCAGGCCTCCTGCACGCCTTTCCGCCCATATGACTTCTGACTAGAGTTCTGAAGATCAGGCAAGACCGAGCCCAAGTAATCCTGGTGGCTCCGGACTGGGCACAAAGAGTCTGGTATCCTGAGCTCGAGTATGGCTATAGCTCCTCCGACCAGACTGCCTTTTCGTGAGGATCTTCTGTCACAGCAGCAGGGGAGGGTCATCCACCCGAACCTGTCCACCCTCCACCTCCTTGCGTGGAGTTTGAGCAGTGACAGTTGACGCCTTTTGACCTACCAGCCGAAGTCTCTAACATTATTTTGGCAGCCAGGCGTCCCTCTGCCCTGGACACCCTTAAGGGATATATCTCTGCTTTATTGAGGTTACCAGATCAACCTTCTTTATTTAAATCTCCCATTGTTGGGAAGTTTCTTAAAGGCCTAACACATCTTTTCCCTCCTATCCTATTCATCATGCCCCAATGGGACCTAAACCTAGTATTAACATACCTTATGTGTGCCCCGTTCGAGACGCTTCACAATTGCCCTTTACGGCTCTTAACCATCAAGACTCTCTTTTTAGTTGCCATCACCTCTGCCCGCAGAGTAAGTGAGCTCCAGGCCCTTTCATCTAAACCACCTTTCCTGGCAATACATCCTGACAAAGTGGTACTTCGCACAAGAGCTTCTTTTCTACCTAAGGTAGTGACACCCTTCCATGTTGGGTAGTCCTTCACCTTGCCTACCTTTTATGCACCCCCACATCCCTCACATGAGAGGAGAGACTCCGGAGCCTGGCCACAAAAAAAGCGTTGATCGTACCAAAGACTTCCGGGTGGCTCAAAGCTCTATCCAGAAGGTGTTGCACCAGTGCATTTTTGCGAAGGCCAGTTACAGAGGGCGATCGCCCGGCCGCTTCGCCAACTGTAGTCCCAGCCCTTCCACCTCCTCCCAAGGTTGTGGTTACTACAACCAGGGCAAGGATACCTTCTACTCAGCCAGAAACCAGTGGGTTGCCCTGCTACAACGGGGTGCCTATAGAACCCATGCTTGATACAATTCTGGAACAAATACCCAAGGTAAGCCTAATTCCACCAGCGTCTATAACCTTGGGGGGCAGGACATGGTTTTTCCTGAACAACTTGTCGCGCCTGACCTCAGACCTGTGGGATTTGGAGACAATCAAGGGTTTCAGGCTAGAATTGTATGGCATTCCCCAGTAAACACTCTATCCCCCCTCACCATTTTCCCCAAGAGATCAGATCTTTATTCAACAGAAAATAGATCAGCTCTTGCTAAAAGAGGCGATCTGCCACTGCCTCTGGAAACTTCTGGCCTCTGCAGCAATATTTTCGTAGTGATGAAAAAAGGGGGAGTTTTCTATCTTGTCATAAACCTGAAAGATTTCAATGGTTGGCTTCTATATCGCCATTTCAAAATGGAGGGAATCCGTCTTCTGAGGGACATCCTCCGAGAGGACGACTGGATGGTCCGATTGGATCTGAAGGACGCGTATCTCTCGATTCCAATTTGGCATCCTGACCGGAAATTCCTTCAATTTTAGTGGAAGGGCCAGTAGTTCCATTTCAAAGTTCTACCTTTTGGTCTATCATTTGCTCCTTGGTGTTTCACCAAGGTGATGTGCCCAGTGGTAGAGGCCCTTCGCTCCAGGGGCGTTCGTCTCATAATTTATTTAGATGACTTCCTCATAATGGCCCAAACGTTTCACACACTCATGGTCCACCTGAATTGGACAGTCCGGTTGTTACAGGATCTAGGCTTCCTTATCAACGAGAAGAAATCAGTTGTTACTCCCTCCCATTGCGTAGAGTTTCTAGGCTTCCAGATTAATTCCCAGTCCTCTCTCTCCTCAAAAACTGAAGACTTTCACAAAGACCAAATCTCACTCAGATCCTTAACCAGGATTGTGGGTTGCGCTGGCATCCTCGATTCACGCGGTCTTTCCTGCCCCTCTGCATTACAGGGCGCTTCAACTATAGAAGATCAGACACCTCCAGAAGGGAGTAGGGTACTTAGATGTTATATCTCTCAACTCGGAGACAAGAACCAAACTTCAGTGGTGGCTAGAACACATGTCGGCATGGAATGGCAGGGCCATCGTCAGCTCTCAACCAGATGTAGTTCTGGAATCAGACGCCAGTTGGTGGGGTTGGGGTGCCAGATGTGGTGACATCTCCAGCGGGGTCGATGGTCCCTGGAGGAAGCCCAACTGCACAACAATTTCTTAGAGCTTTTAGCCGGGTCCTTCACAGTCCAGACTCTGGCTCGTCTCTCCAAATACTGCGTTCTCCTGCGGATGGGCAATATCTCAGCAGTTCGTTATATCAACAAACTGGGGGGAACTCGCTCCCATATCTTGACGGAGATAGCAAAGAGCTTTTGGCAGTTCTGTTTCCAGGATCACATTTCGGTAACTGTGGAATATCTTCCTGGTCAGTGCAATATGGTGGCAGACTAGAACTCGAGATACCTCACAGACTCCAGCGAATGGAAGATACTGCCTTCAGTCTTCCAAGCCCTCCAGAATCGATGGGGCCCGTGCCACACAGATCTGTTTGCATAATGCCTGTCACATCAGCTGCCCTGTTTCTTCTCCTGCAGACCAGATCCTCTGGCCAAGGCTACGGATGCCTTTTTCCAACATTGGGGGGTGTGGCTGGGTACGTCAGTGAGGACACGGAAACAGCGGGGTATGAGTTCAGGTGCGTTTTATTATTTCTTTCTTGTCGTGGTTTGGCACACAAGTTCTATAGGCTGTATTGTTCACTCTTCTTCTGGCAATAGCTGGACTTCCGGTCTCTTTTCTTTTCCTTCCTTCTTTTGGGGCTCCCAGGAGGCGCATGTAGGGAAAGACAAGATAAAGTATCAGTAAGTTGCTTTCCTATGTCTCTTGTTCTTCCCTGTTCTCTATGTTACTCCTTTTCCTCTTTTCTATCTCGGCTTTCTGGTGGACTTCCGTTATTTTTTTTCCCTCAGTCTCTTGTTCCTCTTATCTGTTTCTAGTTGCCTGCTCCTAAGATAACCTCCTATCTCTCTCTCTCTCTCTCTCTCTTCAAATTCTCCTGTTAGACTGATTATTTGTTTTCCCTTTAGCCTCTATGTACCACCTTCTTCTATATCATTACCGGTCCCTTTTTCCTTTTCTCTCTCTCTCGGACCTCCTTTTATTCTTTTCTATCTCTCATATGCTCTTTCTCTTCTCTGTTTACTTTGTTTCTAGTCTCTGTTTTCCTTTTCTGAGTGTGGTCTTCTTTTATTTCCCTCCCCCTGGTTTCACCTGTTATGTTTTCCCCGTTTTTCCCTCTCCCCTCCTTTATCTTTCTCTTAGCTGTATTATGCACACACCTGGTGTGACCACGCTTCTCCTGAAGCGTGGCTGGTAACTTCGCGGTGCGCCACCCGCGCCGCTGTAGATCCCTCCGGCTCGCTGTCCGTCAGTTTCCCCAGTTCACTTGATTCTGGGATCGTCTCCGGTCGCTGGAACAGTCGGCTGTCTTCTTTTCCCGTCACTCCGGCTCCTTCTGCTTCTCTCCCCCTTTCCACCTGGTTGTTCTCTTTTTGTCCGTTCGCGGGCACGCAAACCAGTTGTCTCTGCCCTCTTGGCCCGGAAGTTCCAAGGGATTGGGGTCCATGTGGTCTGTTTCTGGGTTGGAGGTGGCAGCGTCAGTACATGCCGCCTCCTCAGACGTCACAGGCACTCCCCCTAGCGAGCAGCTGATAGAGGCGCTCCGGACCCGGTACCGAGACCGGTAATCAGCATTCGTCATGTGGGCTCCAGGGGAATGACGAATCTGGAAGGAAAATGGCTGGAGTGAGAGAAACCACTGGAGCACCCGAGCATTGGTGTCTTTATGTTGAGCAAGCCAGGTTAATGGAGCATGGTCTGTCAATAGTGTGAATGTTCTTCCCGACAAATAATAACGTAGGGATTCCACTGCCCATTTTATCGCCAAAAATTCCTTTTCCAGGGTGGGGTAATGTTGCTCCTGGGGAAGTAGCTTACGACTAATGTAGACAATGGGATGCAAAGCCCCGTCCCCTTACTCCTGGGATAGTACCGCCCCCAGTCCCACATTGGAGGCATCGGTTTGTACCAGAAGAGGCTTGGTGAAGTCAGGACAACACAGAACCGGCTCAGAAGTCAGGAAGCTTTTTAAGGTCTCAAAACTCTTCACTTCAGTCTCATATAGGGTAGGTAACCTGTTTTCTTTAATAAGTCCATAAGGGGTCCTGCTATGGTGGAAAATAGAGGTATGAACTTACGATAATACCCTATGAGGCCCAAAAAGGCCCGTACATCCTTTTTGGTACGGGGAATGGGTATTTGGGTGATGGCTTGAAAAGTCTCTATCTGGGGCCTTAATTGTCCCTCCCCTAGTACATAGCCCAGGTACTTAATTACTGTGTGGCCTAACTTACATTTCTCCGGGTTAGCCGTGACGTTGGCTTCCCTCAAGGCCTGTATTATGTGTCTTAGGTGTTCAAGATGTTCCTCCCAACTAGCGCTATAGACCACTGTATCATCCAGATATGCTGCAGTATACTGGTGAAATGGTCGAAGTATCCTATCAATAAGCTTTGGAAGGTGGCAGGAGCTCCATGGAGTCCAAACGGAAGAACCCTGAATTGATAGGCCAGAGGGAGTAGCAAACTGTTTTTTTCCTTAACCTCTGGGTGTAGGAGAATCTGCCAATACCCTTTCGTTAAGTCCAGGGTGGACATATATCGGGCTTGTCCCAAGCGGTCTAAGAGTTCATCTATGCGTGGCATCGGGTAAGAGTCAAAATAGGACAATGCGTTGACTTGTCTAAAATTAACACAGAATCTGGTACTTCTGTCCGGTTTTGGAACTAGCACCACCGGAAAGCACCAAGGACTGGTAGAGGGTTCGATGATGCCTGCTTCCAACATGGCTTCTACCTCCTGTTCTATTATCAGTTTTTTCGCCTCAGGGATGCGATATGGACGTTGTCGGGATACGGTGTTTGTATCATTGCGAATGGCATGTTGGACCAATGAAGTCCGTCCCGGAGTTTTAGAAAACAAGTCACGATTATCACCAACAAGAGTTTTAAGCTGGTTAAATCTGGTTTCAGAGAGGGCAGTATTCAGCTGAGGGAGTGGATTTTCCGTCAAAGAACTAGTCGGAAGGGGATGGATGGGTATGTCCTCTTCGGGTTCTTTTGGTATGTACATAGTGAGGTGTTCTTCCGTCGACTCACACCACTTCTTAAGAAGATTGATATGTTATATTTGTTCCCAGACTGTACTTGGGGGTATTTCAAGTTTATACGTGGTGGGATTGATTTGTTCTAGGACCTCATGTCCTTGCCATCGGGCAAGTAACTTATTGTCACAGGTAGGCAATAATACCAACGCCTTATCTCCTACCCTCAGACTACGGAGGGTGCTTTTGGAGTCATAGAGACTTTTCTGCTTATTTTGGGCATCTCTTAATGCGGTGTGGGCCTCTTCCCATACTGTGTGTAGGCTTTCTTTCAGCTCTTTGGTATATGTCAGAATATCTTTGACCCCTTCCTCTGATTCCTCCCACTGTTCTGCCAACATTTCTAACAGGGTGCGGGGTTGTCGTCCAAAAAGTAATTCGAAAGGCTATGTCCGGTGGAGGCCTGGACATGTGTGCATATGGCATAAAGAACTAATGGGAGCTTCCTTTCCCAGTCCTTGCCTGCTTTGGAAATGACTTTTCGGAGTAGAGTTTTAATGGTTTTGTTGTACCATTCTACTAAACCGTCTGTTTGGGGATGATATACTGAGGTTCGTATCTGTTTGACCCCTAGGGATTGGCAAATTTCGGCCATAAGTCGAGACATAAATGGGGTTCCCTGGTCTCTGAGTATTTCTTTTGGAAAACCTACGCGGGAGAAAAATTCTATCATGGCCTGGGATATGGTTTTAGTATGCATACTCGATATAGGAATAGCCTTGGGATAGCGGGTCACACAGTCTACCAGGACTAGGATATACTGGCATCCTTTAACTGATGGTGTTAGGGGTCCCATAATATCAAGGCCGACTCGAGAAAAAGGGGTGTCTATGATAGGTAGAGGTCCTAAAGGGGCCGGCCCAGGAGGGGAAGGATTAATTAGTTGACACTTTGGGCATTCATGACAGTGTTTCCGAATATCCCCATATACACCTGGCCAATAAGACTGCCGTAATATCGCTGCCTCCATTTTTTCTCTGCCCATATGTCCCTTCCTGTTAGCCCCATGTCCTAGTTAGACAACATGGTGTGAACACACGATTGATACAGGGAACAGTGTGCATATTAAAAGTAACATTTACAGGAAACCTGACCATGTTAGAGGCTGCATCAAAGCAGAGGTGCAAAAGATGTTTGACCTAGGAGTCATAAAGCACTCTGACAGCCCCTGGGCTAACACAGTGGTGCTGGTTCCCAAACCTCACTTTCAAAATGGGAAAAGAATGATGAGGTTCTTTGTTGATTACAGAGGGCTACGCACTGTTACAAAGACTGATGCTCAACCTATTCATAGGGCAGATGAGCTCATAGATACACTGGCATCTGCCAAGTATCTTAGCACATTTGATCTGACTGTAGGCTATTGGCAGATCAAGTTATCAGATGATGCTAAATACAGATAACGGATGAATAAATGAATCCTGGCTGTTTCCTAGAAGATCCACTCAAGAACAGCGCTGAATCACTCATGACACTGAGTGCCTCATTGACATGCATTTGTATGAAAAGAAAGATCCCGCAAAATGAAAATCAAAAAGGCTGGAGAGTGAAAAGGCATAAGGCTGATTCGATATGTACCTTTTCAAGGAGGGCCTCTGTACCAAAGACCCTATGCATATATACAATCTGAGCCAAGGAAAAGTACAGAGCATAGCATTGGACTTCTTGCATCACTAAGAGGCTCGCCTTTGGCTGTAGATACAGTAAGTATGAGCCTGAATTCCCTGCGCTCTTTTTTTGGGAACTGCTCCCATGGGTCTGCAAACAAAGTTGTCTAGTGGCAAGTCCTTGAAGGGATCTGCTGTTCTGACCAATCTTTCTCTTGGCATCCTCCCTAGTGGGTGATAAGGACTAATGATTCTTGCTGGACTTGTCAGTATCTAGCATCCTGAAATCATGGCAAACGCCATAGTAAAGTCATTGAGCAACATGAGAATTATTACGATGTGAGTTAAGCCAAGGGGTCATAAACTGTACTAGAATTGGAGAGAGAGTCCAATATCGTTCTCTTCTGCCCACAGAAGAAATAGAATTTGCAGGTCCTTGGTGGTCTTCTGGAGGACTTTTTCTATTGGCCCAAGAATCCCCCTTCTTTTCTGCACCAGACACTGAGGCCCGAAAGGGTTTTGAGGCATTCTCACCATTGCTCAGTATCATACATTTTAATCAGTCAATTGAAATCTGTCTAATCCCAAAACATGTTCGCATTAGAAGCCTTCTTCAATCTGAACGCCTTATCATTCCCTTCCAAGCACAGGTCCCAAACTCATCATGCACACACACTTTGTTGTTTTGATAATAAAACATCTGTGAACCCCAATGTGGCCATTTATCCAGCATGGTGGACTAGTAGTTATGACATGTTTTACCCAGTTACTCAGTGTCTTGTGTTTGCACTTCTTTTGCTCACACTGCTTCGAGTCTTCCCCCTCCTATGGGTCAGGATTTTCAATGGTCACCTCAAACATATCAACGAAAAACCCGTAATGTCTTCCTTCAGTTAAATTGAGGCTCAGTTGACTCAAAGGTGAAAAACTGCATCAAACACATAAGCTATCGCAGACTCTTCCCCACCTTTCTTTTATCTGACCCCCTGGTTGACCTGAAGGTTGGTGGTTGCAGGCAATAATGGAGTTCCCCTGTGTAGGGAGTTGGCTCTGTATATACTATTTCAAAGTAAGAAATAGTGTGCACAGAGTCCAAGGGTTCCCCTTAGAGGTAAGATAGTGGCAAAAATAGATCATTTTAATGCTGTATTTTGTGGTTGTGTGGTCGAGCAGTAGGCTTATCAGAGGGTAGTGTTGAGCATTTATTGTACACACACAGGCAATAAATGAGGAACACACACTCAAAGACTTACTCCAGGCCAATAGGTTTTATGTAGAAAAATATATGTTCTTAGTTTATTTTAAGAACCACAGGTTCAAGATTTACAAGTAATACTTCAAATGAAAGGTATTTCACTCAGGTATTCTGGGAACTTTGAATAATCACAATAGCATGTACAGTTATGACACAAATGGCAATAAGCTCTTTTAAAAGTGGACACTGCAAAAATCAACAGTTCCTGGGGGAGGTAAGTAATTAAGTTCACAGGTAAGTAAAAAACTTACAGGGTTCAAAGTTGTGTCCAAGGTAGCCCACCGTTGGGGGTTCAAGGCAACCCCAAAGTTACCACAGCAGCAGCTCAGGGACGGTCAGGTGCAGAGGTCAAAGAGGTGCCCAAAACACATAGGCTTCAATGGAAATAGGGGTGCCCCGGTTCCAGTCTGCCAGCAGGTAAGTACCCGCGTCCTCGGAGGGCAGACCATGGGGGTTTTGTAGGGCACTCGGGGGGAGGAGGGACAAGCAGGCACAGAAAGTGCAGGCACAGAAAGTACACTCTCAGCTGCACAGGGGCGGCCGGGTGCAGAGTGCAAACAGGTGTCGGGTTTTGTATTGAAAGCAATGGGGAGACCTCCTCGGGGTAGCCACCACCTGGGCTAGGCAGAGGGTCGCCTGGGGGTCGCTCCTGCACTGGAGTTCGGTTCCTTCAGGTCCTGGGGGCTGCGGGTGCAGTGTTGGTTCCAGGCGTCGGGTCCCTTGTTACAGGCAGTTGCGGACAGGGGGAGCCTCTGGATTTCCTCTGCAGACGTCGCTGTGGGGGCTCAGGGGGGTCGTCTCTGGTTAGTCACAGACTCGCAGTCGCTGGGGAGTCCGCCCTTAGGTGTTTGTTTTCCGCAGGTCGAGCCGGGGGCGTCGGGTGCAGAGTGGAAAGTCTCACGCTTCCGGTGGGAAACGTGGGGTCTTTAAAGTTGCTTCTTTGTTGCAGAAAGTTGCAGTTTGTTGAACAGGGCCGCTGTTCTCGGGAGCTTCTTGGTCCTTTGGATGCAGGGCAGTCCTCTGAGGCTTCAGAGGTCGCTGGTTCCTGTTGGATGTGTCGCTGTTGCAGTTTTCTTCGAAGTAGGGAGACAGGCCAGTGGGGCTGGGGCCAAATCAGTTGCCGTCTCCGTCTTCACTGCAGGGCTTCAGGTCAGAAGTCCTTCTTTAGGTTGCAGGAATCTATCTTCCTCGGTTCTGGGGGCCCCTAAATACTGAATTTAGGGGGCTGTTTAGGTCTGGGAGGGCAGTAGCCAATGGCTACTGTCCTTGAGGGTGGCTACACCCTCTTTGTGCCTCCTCCCTGTGGGGAGGGGGCACATCCTAATCCTATTGGGGGAATCCTCCTTCTACAAGATGGCGGATTTCTAAAAGTAAGAGTCACCTCAGCTCAGGACACCTTAGGGGCTGTCCTGACTGGGGGGTCACTCCTCCTTGTTTTTCTAATTATCTCCTCCAGCCTTGCTGCCAAAAGTGGGGGCAGTGGCCGGAGGGGCGGGCATCTGTACTAGCTGGGATGCCCTGTGGCTCTGTAACAAAGGGGGTGAGCCT